>NC_080800.1:42920785-44120785 GCF_028018385.1 Neofelis nebulosa
GCCTGCTCCCACCTTGTTCAGGAGCCCCAGTCCTCACCTCCTAGAAGAATGGCTGCCCTAGTCTGATACTCTAAGGGAATTCTTTCTCTATTTAGCAACGGGAAACCCATCCTGACCCTGGATAGGAATATCAGCCCTCACCTTGAATAGGAGGAAACCCCGTCCTCCCATGGCACAGGAACCTCTGACTTAACCCTAGTTAGGAATCTGTGAACTCATACTGTAAGGAAGCCCTTTTACCATCTCTTTAGAAACACCTGTCCTGGGGCGCCTGGGTGGCGCAGTTGGTTAAGCGTCTGACTTCAGCCAGGTCACGATCTCACGGTCCGCGAGTTCGAGCCCCGCGTCAGGCTCTGGGCTGATGGCTCGGAGCCTGGAGCCTGTTTCCGATTCTGTGTCTCCCTCTCTCTCTGCCCCTCCCCCGTTCATGCTCTGTCTCTCTCTGTCCCAAAAATAAATTAAAAACGTTGAAAAAAAAAAACCAAAAAAACAAAAACACCTGTCCTGACCCTCTTCACTAGCCTCGACCTCTCTATAGGAATCCTGCCTTGACCTTGCACAGGACACCTCTGTCTTCACACTGTATTGGAGCCTAGCCCTCCAGATAACATTTTAGAAACACTTCAATCGCAATAAAATCTAGTTCTGAACAGGTTTTTTTTTTTTTAATTTTTATTCTTGAGAGAGAAAGAGGATGAGTAGGAAAGGGGAACAGAGAGAGGGGGACAGAGGCTCCAAAGCAGGCTCTGTACTGACAGGAGAGAGCCCGATGCCGGGCTCAAACTCACAAACCATGAGATCATGACCCGAGCCAAAGTTGGACACTTCACCGACTAAGCCACCTAGGCTTAGTAATAAAAGGCGCCCCAATGAAATCTGGTTCTGAACCCCTACCTGGCTCTCTTTGCAGAAATTCCATCTTCAACCTCTCCAGGAACTGACTGAATATACGATCTCTTGCCTCCATTGTTGACAATGAGCGCCCCCACCCCCATGTCACTCTACACAATTCCTGATCTCACAAGAACCCATGTCCCCACTCTTAACATGAACTTTAGTCTTGAACTTACATAGAAATCCCCTTCCTTAAAAAAAAAAAAATCCTTTCCTGACCCTCTACTTCAAGCCCAGACCTCATCTTCTACAGGTTCCTATAGCCTCACCTGGCACAGGAGCCCCCCCCCCCCCAACACACACACACACACCGTACAGGGCTTCCTATCCTTACCATGTGTTAGCTCCACAGCCCTGACCCTCTACAGGAAGCCTTGCCTACAACTATACCGGAACCCTCTGACTGGACTCTATAGAAAACCTTTTCCTATCAATAGAAACCCATAACTCGACTGACAGGAATCTCTGACCTGATCCTTTATAGGAACCTCTAGCCTTGCTTTCTGGAAATACTCTCTTGACCCCAAACAGGAAGCCCTGATGTGACTCTGACAGCCCTGGCCTTTCCCTGGAAGTCCCACCCTCACTCAGTACAGGAACCACTATTCTGACTGTGGCTACTACATTGGACATTGCAGCTCTTTGGGGTTTATAGAATCCTGTAGCAGGCACTGCTATTAGCTCATCAAACCTGTCTTCCTAACCTCATTCACTTTTCTGACCTCCTTTATGGTTAGATGTGGACATGTGACAGAGTTCTGATCAATGGCCTATGGGCAATGATATACACCTCTTCCAGGCCTGGCCCATAACAACCTCTCATGGAATCCCCCACTCTCTCTCCTTCCCCATATACCAGTTGAATAGTGAGAACCCCAAGGATTCAGAGGAGAGCAGAGCCACAAAATGGAAGCTACCTGAGTCCCTGAATGACCAGTAATAAATATTCACATTGGACTTTGTATGAGCAAGAAATAAACATTTATTTGTTAATCCTCTAAAATTCTGGGTTACAGGAGCTAGCATAATTTAGCCCTATTGATAACAATTTCTTGATTGAATCTAGACACGAACACCTGTTCCTATGGTCTACATTAACACAGCTCTGAACCTGTACAGAAACACCTGTGCTGACCCTGATCTGGACCACCTGGTCTCTTTGTAGGACACTGTCATAATGCAGTTTATGGAGTACCATCCTGAACTTGTACGGGATCCTCCAGTCTGGAGCTCTCCAGAAACAACTGTCTTGTCCTGTAGAAACCCCTGCTTGGGGGCGCCTGGGTGACTCAGTTAAGCATCCAACTTCGGCTCAGTCATGATCTCACAGTTCGTAGGTTCAAGCCTCACATCAGGCTCTGTGCTGACAGCCCAGAGCCTGCAGCCTGCTTGATTCTGTGTCTCCCTGTCTACCACTCCCCTGATTGCGCGCTCTCTCTCTCTCTCTCTCTCTCTCAAAAATAAACGTAAAAAAATGAAAAAGAGAAACCCCTGCTTGGTTCAGTAGAGGAACAAAACTATAGAAACTACAGGAATCCCTGTCTTCACTATGTCCAGGAACACAGGTTGACCCAGTAGAACACCAGAAGTGACCTGATCCTGTCCATGAATCCCAGTCCTCACACAAAAGGAGTACCTCTCCTCAGGATGCATGGAAACTCTGCACTCCTCCTGTAAAAGAATCCCAGCCAGATAAAGGAAATCAAAGACTGACACTCTACAGTAGGACCAGAAAACTATAGCCTTCAGGCCAAAGCCAGACTTCAGCCAATCCCTACATTTTTAAATGGAAAGAAAGAATATGCCAAAGAGGCCATTATAAGGCCTGCAAAGCCTAGAATATTTACTATCTATCTGGCCCTTTACAGAGAAAGTTTACTGACCTCTGCTCTTCAGGAACCGTCTTCTGACTATACAGAAAAATGGGCCATGGGTCTTACAGGGTTCCCTACTCTATTAGTCTGCAGGCGTCAAAACCCCAGAATGTTCCCAGTGTATCAAATGTTTTCTTTGGTGTATGTAGGGGTTTAAAGGTCTTAGGACTTGATCCTCTTCCACTGGGACAAAAAAAACCCATGTTCTGGTAGGAAAAGAGTGGAAGGAAAGAGAAGGGTGGAACTGGGGTTTTCAAAATGGTCATAGGGCCAGGCTACTGGGTGATGGGGCTGTCAATCTGTTTGTTAGTCAGCGATGCTGAACCCCAGACGGCTTATCTCTTCAGCCCCAGCCTACAGCCCGGTAGGAAATGGTGAAGAATGAGAGAGGGAGATTAGGAGGGCAAACCGGCCTCCTGCGGGACTGATATTTACACATCTAGACAAGGCATGTGAGGGAGCTGGAGGGGCACACGGGTGAACTCCTCCTACTTCCCAGGCACACGCTTTCTATTAGAATTTGGGGGCAGAGGTTGCCCAGTGGAGGGAGCTGGAGAAAGAACTGCTGTGCAAGAACAACTCCCCTCCTTGAGTCCATTCCAGCCCCCGGCACTATTATCATAATTTGCCAGATGAGGAAACTGAAGCACAGAGATGTTCAGCAACTTGCTCAAGGTCACATGGCTAAGTCGTGTAACCTCAGTTTCCTTATCTGCGAAGCAACATTAATAATAGGAACTACCTCGGGGCGCCTGGGTGGCTCAGTGAAGCGTCCGACTTCAGCTCAGGCCATGATCTCACAGTCCGTGAGTTCGAGCTCCGCGTTGGGCTCTGTGCTGGCAGCTCAGAGCCTGGAGCCTGCTTCGGATTCTGTGTCTCCCTCTCTCTCTGCCCCTCCCCTGCTCATGCTCTGTCTCTGTCTCAAAAAAATAAAATTTAAAAATAATAGGAACTACTTCACAAAATTGTGACTTACGATAATGCCTGTCACATATTACATGCTATTATCACAATTATTTGCCCCCCACTAAGAATCCTTCCATCCTACCCCCCCCATTTTCGTGGCAGAGTATCCATAACTAACATTTATTGAGTGTTTCCTGTGGACCGCCTTAGTTAATATTAACTCAGAAAACCCTCACAATATTTAACATCATCACCACACCCATTTTGGCCGCCACCAGCCCTCGTCCAGTTTCAACCGCGCTGCGGGACCCAGCCGCCAGTCCGCCTGCGCTACGTCATCACAGCGCGCCGCGCGGGAAGCCGCCGGGAGGAGACGGGACGCCCCTTTCTAATTCTCTCGCTTGTTTGCTTGCTTGCTCTCGAGTCATCGTACGGCACAGTAGGCTCGGGTCCGGAGAACTCCCAAGGTGACTGGACAAGGACGGAGGCACAGCAGCTACGGCAACCAGGACGACGGCGGCGGTGGCTGGGGGAGGGGCGAGCTTGAGCCTGAGCACCGCCTCGAACCGCCGGCGCAGGCTTACGCAGGCGCCGCACGGCTAGCGTCGGCGCTCTGACGCGCTGACGGCATTTGTGAGCTCGCGGGAGGTGTGGCCTGCAGGAGAGGCGCAGCCCTGCTTTCCGGGACGCAGTGTGGGCGGGATTGGGCGGGTAGTAGAGAAACCGGCCCAATGGAAAAGCGGGCCTCAAGCACTCGCCGCCCGGCGGGTCGCCAGACATTTCGCAGCGTGAGCCATGGGCGGAGTTTGAGAAAAGGGCCACGCCCAGTGAGTGGAGCTGAAGCGATTGGTCGGCGTCGACAGCAGGGGGCGGAAAGGGGGAGGGGACTGACGGTAGGCGGCCCGAAACTGGCTGAAGGGGTTTGATGGAGCTTTAGGGGTAGGATTTGAGCAGGGGGCGGGATCTAGGAAAGGGGCAGTCCCCTGAGGAGTGGGGCTTGTGGAAACGTTAGGGGCGGGATCTGGCCAAGTGGAAGGTGTGGGTCCGGCCCGATAAGGGGTGGAGTTAAGTGGATCGTTAAGGGTGGAGTCCGGGCCGGAGCTGGGTCTGAGTCTGGCTGAGTGAAAGGGTGGGTGATTATCCTCGGAGATTAGCTGGAAGGGGCAGATTTGTGGAGGGGTGGGGTCTGGGCGAGGCTTGGAGGAATGAGAGTCTGGGAATGGGGCTTGGGGGAGCGGAAGGGGTGGTGATTAGCTGAAAAGGGCCGGCCCTAGGACGCACTGAGCCTAGGGGTTTATTGCTCAGCGAAGGGGCAATACTTTTCGAGGGGAAAGAATAGTGTTAAAGGGGTGGAGCCTGGTAGGATGGGCGGGACCAGGTGGAATTGACACCCCAGTGGAAGGAGAGGGCCTTGAAAGGGGCGGAGCGTAGAAGGCAGTGGGGAATAGGATAGCAGAAGGGATGGAGACTGTATAGGGGGCGGGGCCTGGGAAGGGGCTGGGGTGTGGGGTCCTCCGGGCACTCCAGCTGGTTCATGGTCACCTCCATCCCACCGCCCAGAACCGCGTCAGGGGTGAAGTCTCCCCGACCATGACCTCCACGGGCCAGGATTCCACCTCAACCAGGCAGCGAAGGAGTAGGCATAACCCCCATTCGCCCCCCCACGACTCCAGCGTCACCTCGGTGAGGCCCCAGACCTGCCCGATCCAGGGGGAGGAGCAGTGGGCCGTGCACTGGAATCTGACCCTTCTCTCTGTTTGGCAGAAGCGAGGTGTTAAGAAGGGTGCCATACTCTCCTCCAGCCCTAGTCTAGCAGAGGTAAAGAAGAAAGGCAGAATGAAGAAGCTCAGCCAAGCAGCAGAGCAAGACCTAATCATGGACCTGCGAAGGCTGGTGAGAGTGGCCTGGCCTCAATGGATTTCACCTCTTGTGACAATCAAAACCCTGTGGTTCACCCTCCTGGACAGTATAGTGTGTTCCTTCTGACTCAGGCCCTGAATGGATTGGTGTCTCCCATTTTTTTCCCTGCAGGATCTGAACCTTGAGGCCAAGACACTGTCTGGCACTGGTTTGGTGTTCGATGAGCAGCTAAATGAATTCCACTGCCTCTGGGATGACAGGTGAGGCTGGCTCCTCCAGGCTGTCCCCTGGAGGGACACAAACACACAAATAGACACACTTAGAGCCCATTAGCAAGAATGAATCCATTCTTACGCTAGCCTAGAGACTGGAAGCCCATGATTTAGAGAGGTGAGGCGTAGGCTTGAAAAGATTCCATTTAGCCAACACTTACCGAGTATTCACTGTGTTCTGGGAGTTGGTAACACCGACATCAGACAGGACATACAGGGTCCCTTCTAATGGAGCTTATAGCTGAGTAGGAGAGCCAATCATTAAACAGCCAACAGTGGTGTGAGGTGTTTAATGAAGGATGACCTAAGACCAGGGTATTCAAGAGTGTTTAATAGAGGTCCCTAGACTAGCATCCAGGGTTCACAGAAGGCTTCGTTGAAGAAAGGACACTCATGCTGAACTGGAAGAATTATACCTCCCATTTGCACACACATGTCAATCCATCAGCAAATTCTTTTGGCTTTGTGTTGGAAGTGTATTCAGTATCTGACCTCTCCTCACTGCCTCCACTGCCACCGTCACCATCACTCCCCTAGACTTTCGGAGGCCTCCTCACTGGCCCCCTGCTTCCATCCTCAGCCCTCAGCCCTGCTGTCTGTTCTTCACAAAGAAGCCAAAAAAAATATATGTTATCATTCTTTTTGTTTAATTTTTAAAAGTGTTTTTATTTATTTTTAGTGGGAGGGTGGGAGGCAGAAAGAAAGAGGGAGGCAGAGGACCCAAAGCAGGCTCCGTGCTGACAACAGAGAGCCCGATGCAGGGCTCAAACTCATGAACCGTGAGGTCATGACCTGAGCCAACTGAGCCACTTAGGCGCCCCTCTTTCTTTTTTTTTTTTTAATTACATTTTTAAATTGAAGTATGTTTGACATACGATGTTATGTTAGTTTCAGTGATGTTCTCTTTCTTAAAATCCTTCAGGATTTTGCCGTTGCCCTCAAGGTAAAGTCCACATTCTTCATTCTGGCCTCTAAGGTTCCACATGATCTGGCTCCACACCACTTCGGTGACCTCATTAGCCAATCCTCCCCCTCACTCGCTTCTCTTCATTTCACCCACACTGGTCCCCTTGCTGTGCTTCCAACATGCCAGGCCCTCTCAGCTTGGGTCTTTACCCTGGCTGGTCCCTTTTTCAGAGATTCGTTTCCACCTTCTCCTCTCCCTGTTAACATTCACCTCTCAAAGAGACTTCCTCACGGAGGGCTTTGCTTGGCCACCCACCTGATCTTTGGGATATTCCCAACTTGTGTCATCGTTCGTTCACTATCATACTTAACGTATTTAGCAGGTTAGTATTGGTCTCCTCTGTCCCAACAGAAGACTCATGATGGCAAAAGACTTCACTATTGAATACATACCTACCATCTTCTGAAGAGCTAGGGACACCACAGTAGACAAAACAAATGGAACCCCTGCCTTCATGAGGATTGCATTTTGGAGGGAGAAGACAGTAAACAAAAGGCAAATGTCGAGTGTGTTAGAAAGAGGTGCTGCCTAGAAACACTGATGCAAGAAGGAGAGTGGCAGAAAATGTGGTTGAGGGGAATCCGTTTTTTTTTTTAAGTTTATTTATTTTTGAGAGAGAGAGTGAGCAGGGAGGGCAGAGAGAGAGGGAGACACAGAAACTGAGTCAGGCTCCAGGCTCCGACACGGGGCTTGAACCCACAAACCATGAGATCGTGACACTAGCCAAAGTTGGATGCTCAACCGACTGAGCCACCAGGTGCCCCAAGGGGAATTGGTTTTAAATAAGATGGTCAGGGAAGGCCTCACTGATCTTTGAGCAAGGATCTGAAGGAGGTGAGGGAGTGAACCATGGAGACATCTGGGAGAAGAGTGGTTTGGTTTTTAGTTTATTTATTTTTTGAGAGAGAGAGAGAGAGAGAGAGAGAGAGAGAGAGAGAGAGAGAGAGCAGGGGAGGACAGAGAGAGAGGGAGAGAGAGAGAATCCCAAGCAGGCTCTGAACTGTCAGCACAGAGCCCGATGTGGGTCTCGAACTCATGAACTGCAAGATCATGCCCTGAGCCGAAATCAAGAGTTGGGTGCTTAACCAACTGAGCCACCCAGCCACTCTCCTGGGAGGAGAGTGTTTTTAAAAACACAGGGAAAGAAGATAGCTGAAAAGTACTTTGGTTTGGGTGAGGAACAGGGAGGAGACCAGTGCAGGAGAAGCAGAGTGGGGGGAGAGCCTAGCATCTGAGAGGCTATGGGGCAAGTGATTCACAACCTTCTGGGGCATGGAGAGGACTTCGGCTTTGACTCTGAATGAGAGGGGAACCATGAGAAAGTTTTAAGTACAGGAGAGACGTGACCTGATTTGGGTTTTAATCAATGTCTGGCTGCTGTGTGGAGGAAGGGCTTCTGGGGGAGCAAGCGCAGAAGCAGAGAGGCCAGTGAGGAACTGAGTGTAGCAGCACAGGTGGGAGGTTCTGGTGGCAGCAGTGGGGGCGACAAGGAGAAGGGCAGGTTCTGGATATATTACAAGAGCAGAGCCAACAAATGCCAGGGATGATTCTGAAGATTCTGGCACAAGCAGCTGTGGAAGGATAGATGAGGAAGATGTACAGGAGCACATGTGCTCACCAGTGTCCCTGTGTGTGTGTGTGTGTGTGTGTGTGTGTGTGTGTGTGTATGACGGTGTCTCTTGTCAACCCAGCTTCCCTGAAGGCCCTGAACGGCTCCATGCCATCAAGGAACAGCTGATCCAGGAGGGCCTCCTGGACCGCTGTGTGTCCTTTCAGGTGAGTCCCCCCAGCTGACACACTGGGTGGTGGGCGGAAGCTGGCAGAGCCTGGGTGTGGCCAGTGCCTTAGTGCTTTATTTCTTATGTCTCCCTAGGCTCGATTTGCTGAAAAGGATGAGCTGATGTTGGTTCACAGGTGAAGGCTTCAGAACTTTGTAGGGATGGGGAGGAGGCTGCCAGGGCATGCTGGATTCTTTGGGAAGGAATGTCATGGGCCCTGTGGCCTTGGGCAAGTGGCTGAGCCTCTCCTAATCTCACAGTCATTGCCAATCACATAGGAGCTAGTAAATGAAAGCTCTTCCAGAGGGCCTGCTAGGTCATCAGCCCATGATAGGCTGTTGTTGTTATTATAGTCTAGTGTGTAAACATATGCTGGATGTGTGGACAGGGTGATCAGGGGTTTCCCCCAAGGAGGTGTAGGAACCCAGAGTAAGGGCTCTTGTGTGATATGATTCAAGGAAAGCTAGCTTGGCAGAGGGGATATATCTGAGCTGAGAAAAAGAGTGAGTCAGATGAAGAGGGAAGCTGAGGGAAGGGAGGTATAGACAGCTGGAACAGTATGGCCAGTGGCCTAGGAGTAGGATTTATTGTGGCTAGAGCAGAGGGCAAGGGCTATTACTGGAAATTAAGCAGGCTAGGGAAGAAGCAGGGGATGTGTCCTATATCCCAGCTATTCCCTTTCATTGACATTTGAGGGGGCCTGACTTGACCAGGGCTCATATGGGGAAGGGACAGGGCCCTGACTCAGGCCCAGGAGGGAGGCAGGCGCTTGAATCTCATCTTGCCTCTGTCGCCAGCCTAGAATACATTGATCTGATGGAGACGACCCAGTACATGAATGAGAGAGAACTCCGCATCCTAGCAGACACCTATGACTCAGTTTATCTGCATCCGGTATGGATGAGAGCTGTGAGGATGGAGCGTGGTGGCAATCCTGGGGTTTCCCGTCCCCATGCCCATCCCATCCTGGGGAGGAGCAGCTGAGTGGACAGGACTGCCCTCCCCCTTACTCTCTCTATGGCTCCCATTGTCTCTTCAGAACTCCTATACCTGTGCCTGCCTGGCCTCAGGCTCTGTCCTCAGGCTGGTGGATGCTGTCCTGGGGAAGGAGATACAGAATGGCATGGCCATCATCAGGTAGGACCCACCAGCATTTGGCTTTGTATATTTGAAATAAATTCCTTCCCTCAAATGTAAAATGTATTGGTATGGGTAGTATATTCACATGGTTCAAGAGTCAAAAGGTACAAAAGTGGGTACAAAAAGGCCCCAACCCCCATCCTCCCACACAACCTGCTTCCTCTCCTGGAGGTAGTCATTGTAACCAGTGACTCATGTGTCCTCCCAGAAACATTCTGTGCCTGTTCATGGAGTAAATGCCATATTCCATCAATGCTAAGATCTAGGTTTTATCATCTTGAAATCCCGGTTCATCTTAACAATGGTGTCTCAGAATTCAGTTAGCAGCATTTTGTTTTATCATTGGCATGTGAAATCACTGCACATCTTAGCATCGTTGGCATCCCAGAATTGATGAAATGCAGAAGATACAGCCTTTCCTCTCCCTCCCCTTTTTTAGCCACAAATGGAGTTGCACTCAACATGCACCCTTCCATAAACACGCTTCCTTCCATACTGTGCATTTTTCACTTCTACACTTTGGAAAGCTTTCCTCTAACAGTAGATAGCTTAGACCTGCATAGAATGCCACTGCAAATGCACAGGAAGTTAACCAGCCCCCTAGCGATAGGCACTTTGGTTCTCCCCAATCATTTGCTGTTTCCAAAACACGTCATAGCAAATGCCATTATCCATTTATAAATATGTTATTTCACCTTTTTTGTTATATGAACTGTGGGCTACATCCCCAAGAGCAGAATGGGTGTGAGGGTGTCTGTATTGACAATTTTTACTTTATTTATTTATTTATTTATTTATTCATTTATATTTTGAAGCTTTGATTCCAGTGTAGTTAACATAGAGCATTATATTAGTTTCAGGTGTACAATATAGTGAAGAAACGCTTCACAAATTTGTGTGTCATCCTTGTGTAAGGACCGTGCTAATTTTCTCTGTACTGGTCCACTTTTAGTATATGTGCTGCTGAAGTGAGTACTATGCACTGATAATTTTAATGAATGTTGTCAAATATCCTTTAGGGAGAGAGCAGTAGAGTGGGGGTGAGAGTCTGGGGGCCCCAATTACTCAGTTCCTGGCAGATTTGCAGGCATCGACACTGGGGGAGTTGGTGGCCCAGAATTGGAGAGGGGGGAAGAGTCCATCTCTGCAGAAGAGGGCCCCCTACCCCCAATCTGTGGCCTTCCCTGTCCTCCCCAGGCCTCCTGGACACCACGCCCAGCACAGTCTTATGGATGGGTATTGCATGTTCAACCACGTGGCCGTGGCTGCCCGCTACGCTCAACAGAAGCATGACATTCAGAGGTAAGCAGCAAGTAGCAGGGAGAGTATGATGGGGGTGGCATGGGGTAGAGTATTCTGGTCTGGGCACCTCCCCAGATACATCTTGATTCTTTTACATAGTATCCTCCTCTGTCCTCCTCACAGGGTCCTTATCGTGGATTGGGATGTTCACCACGGTCAAGGAACCCAGTTCACCTTTGACCAGGACCCCAGGTATGCCACAAGTGACACCCTAGATGCTAGACTCCCAGCCACCCCCCACCTTTACGGGCCCAGCCAGAAGGGGCCCAGGAAGGAAAGGCATTCATACTCATTGGGCCCAACTTGGAACCAGGTTCTGTACTGCTCTCTGCGTGTCTGCTTTCTCTCTTAAGGTCAGTCTGAGGCAGGATCTGTTGGGTCCCCCATTTTACAGCTGGGGGAACTGAGGCTTACAGGTTACAAGGTCACACAGAGAAGGAGTGGAAGAGATGAGATTTGAGTCAACAGATGTTGGGAGATCTTGTTCACCAGTTTACCTTGGAGCTGGAGTAAACTTCAAATTAGTACTTTATCTTTCTGATTATGACTACTGCAACGTGCTTGTATAAAAAACTTAAATAGGGGTACCTGGGTAGCTCAGTCGGTTAAGTGTCTGACTTCAGCTCAGGTCATGATCTCGCGGGTCATGAATTCCAGCCCCATGTCGGGTTCTGTGCTGACAGCTCAGAGCCTGGAGCCCGCTTTGGATTCTGTGTCTCCCTCTCTCTCTCCCCTTCCCCGCTCATGCTGTCTCTCTCTCTCTCTCTATCTCTCTCAAAAATAAATAAAACATTTTTGAAAAATTATTTAAAAAACTAAATAATACAAGGGTGCCTGGGTGGCTCAGTCAGTTGAGCATCCAACTCTTGGTTTCGGCTCAGGTAATGATCTCTTAGTTCCTGAATTAGAGTCCTGTGTTGGGCTCCATGCTGGCAGCACGGAGCCTGCTTAGGATTCTCTCTCTCCCTCTCACTCTGTGCCTTCCCCACTCATGCTCTTTCTCAAAATAAATAAATAAACTTTTAAAAAGTTAATAATTTAGAAATGTCTAAAGCAGTGAGTCTCCTATAATTCCTATAACCTCCAAAATAACTGTTGATAGTTTAGGTTATATTCTTAAAACAGAGTTTTTCCTTTAGATGTATGAATATTCATTATTATCATTAACACACTGCCTAATGGGACAATCCTCTGTTCTGTGGCAACTTGCTTTTTGCATTTAGCCACGTCATGCACACCTCTCCGTGTTAGTGCCTCTTAAAAACACCTCTGTCTTTATAAGGGCTGTTGAGTATTCCATTTTATGGCTGTACCTCTGGTCATTTATCCCTGGGACATTTATGGTGCTTTCCATTTTTTGCTACTAACAGACAGTTCTACGGCAAAATATGTAACTATATATATATACATATATATATATATATATATGTATATATATATACACACACACATATATATATGTGTGTGTATGCACATATGCGTACACATATATATGTAATTTTTATAATATGTAATTTAAAAATACATAATTTTACACTTCTCTGAGTGTAAAATTTCCAATAATGGATTGCTGGGTCAGAGGGTCAGTGTGCTTTAAAAGTCTAGGGTCTACAGCCAGACTTCCCTCCAGAAAGGTGGTACCAGCTCACCCTTCCTGCAGAAAGTGATTGAGCAGGTCCTTGTCAGTAGGGACACTGGTAAATAGTTGTTTCATCCTCCCTTCTTTCATACCGACTACCTAAAATCCCCTTTTCTCCCATAGATTCTGAGCTCCTGTGGCCCATTACTTAATCTAGTCTGGCTGTTCTCTAGACATTGCTTTATTATTTTCCAGCATTCGATGTTGCTGACAGATGTCTGATTTTTATTCCTTTTTGAGTAATCTGTTTCCCTCTCCAAAGATTATAGGTTCTTCTCTCTATTCCCAGTGTTCTGAAGTTTCACCCTGGCCCCTTCATTCTGCTTAGCAGTAGGTAGACAGTTTACATCTGAAGACTCATGCTGTTCTGAAATCCTTAGACGTTTTCTTCTATTAGTTCTTTGATGCTTTCTTCTACAGTATTCTGTCTGGTCTGTTTTGTGTGTGTGTTCTCTTGTGTGTTCTTTTTCCTTTTGCTCTGTGTCCCGGGAGATTTCCTCAATTTTACCTTCAAGCCCTTCTGTTGAATTCAGTATTTAGACATTCTTTTAATCTCCAAAAGCACTTTCTTCCTCTCTCTTTCTATGCCCTCTCATTCCTTAGCATGCTTTTTAATTTTTTTATTTTATTTCATTTTTATTTATTTATTTTTGAGAGAAAGATCACGAGAGTATGGAGCCTGAAGAAGGGCTTGAGCTCACCCAGAGCAGGGCTCAAGCTCCCTTATATGGGCCTGAACTCATGAACCATGGGATCATGACCTGAGCCAAAGTTGGATACTTAACCTACTGAGCCACCCAGGCACCCCTCTTAGCATGGTTTTATATAATAGTAATTAGAAGTGCTTTGGGGCACCTGAGTGGCTCAGTCGGTTAAGTGTCTGACTTTTTATTTCAGCTCTGGTCTTGATCTCAGGGTTGTGAGTTCAAGCCCCACACTGGGTTGCATGCTGGATGTGAAGCCTATTTTAAATATAAAATAAAACCTAAAGATTCTTTTAAAAAAAGAAAGAGGGGGGTGCCTGGGTGGCTCAGTCAGTTAAGCATCCAACTTCAGCTCACGTCATGATCTCACCATTCGTGAGTTCAGTCCCCATATAAGTCTCTGTCCTGACAGCTCAGAGCCTACAGCCTGCTTCAGATTCTGTGTCTCCCTCTCTATCTCTGCCCCTCCCCCACTTGTGCATGCTCTTTCTTTCTCTCAAAAATAAATAAACTTTAAAAAATAAAGAAGAAATAAGAAAGAGGAGCACCTGGGTGGCTCAGTGGTTAAGCGTCTGACTTTGGCTCAGGTCATGATCTCCCCGCTTGTGAGTTCAAGCCCCTCATTGGGCTCTGTGCTGACAGCTCAGAGCCTAGATCCTGCTTCAGATTCTGTGTCTCCCTCTCTCTCTCCCCTTACCCTGCTTGCACTCTGTCTCTGTCTCTCTCTCTCTCAAAAATAAGTAAACATTTAAAAAAAAAGAAAAGAGGGGCGCCTGGGTGGCTCAGTTGGCTAAGCATCTGACTCTTGATTTCAGCTTGGGTTGTGTCTCATGGCCATGGGATCAAACCCCACATTGGCCTCCATGCTGAGCATGGAGCCTGCTTGGGATTCTCTCTCTTTCCCTCGGCCCCTCTCTTTCTCTCTCTCTTCCAAAAATAAAACTTTTAAAAATTTTTATAAGGAAAGAGAAAGATATGCTTTAAGATTTCCTCAGTTTTCCTCGAATATCTAGCAATTCTTAATTGGCATTTATACCAAAGAATAAAGCACTGTTGAAGGTGGCTGTCGTGGGGCTGCTCTACTGTGGTGCATGGGAGTCTGTTTCCTGAAAGGTATTTCCTAGGATTGGGGCAGGAAGTGTCCACTGACAGGTCTCAACTTTAGGGAGTGTGGGCAGGAAGCCATGTATTAGATGGGGTCCTTCCAAATGCCAGAAAAATGGGGGTCTGTTCTTTTTCTTTTCATCTTTTTAAAATATGTATTTATTTTAGAGAGAGAGAGAGAGAGAGAGAGAGCAAGTGGGGAGGGGCAAAGAGAGCTGGAGACACAGAATCCAAAGCAGGCTCCAGATTCCAAGCTGACAGCAGAGAGCTGGATGTGGGGCTGGAACTCACGAACTGTGAGATCATGACCTGAGCTGAAGTCAGATGCTTAACTGACTGAGCCACCCAGGTGACCCTATAATTCCTTTTTTTTCAAGTTTATTTTTGAGAGAGAGAAAAGGAGGTCTGGTGTTGAGATGGCATCTCTTTGTTTTACCCTCCGCCTTGCCAAACACTTGTCAATTGTACTTATTTTTTCAAATCCAGGTTTTGGCTTTTTTGGCCATCTCCACTGTTTTATTTTTTTTTTATTTCATTATTTTTTTCTGCTTAATCTTTATTAATTTCTTCATCCTGTGTTCTTTTGTCCATTTCTGTCTTCTTGAATTGAATGCTTCAAGATTTGTCAACTTGGGGTGCCTGGGTGTCTCAGTTGGTTGGGCTTCCAATTCTTTTTTTTAATATTAAAATTTTTTTTTAACATTTATTCATTTTTGAGAGGCAGAGCGCAAGTTGGGGAGGGGCGGAGAGAGAGGGAGACACAGAATCCGAAGCAAGCTCCAGGTTCTGAGCTGTCAGCACAGAGCCCAATGCAGGGCTTGAACTCACGGACTGTGAGATCATGACCTGAGCCGAAGTTGGATGCTTAACTGACTGAGCCACCCAGGCACCCTGGGCTTCTGATTTTTGATTTCGGCTTAGGTCATAATCTCAAGGTTCCTGGGTTTGAGCCCTACCTCGAGCTCCACGCTGGCAGAGTGGAGCCTGCTTGGGATTATCTCTCTCCCTCTCTCTCTGCCTATCCCCTGCTCTCTCAAAAAATAAATAAACTTAAGAAAAAACATTTATCAACTCAATTGGCCATCAGTACCTGCCCTCACTGCCATCCTCCTGTAATATTTTGAAGTCAATCCCAGATACCATATCATTTTTTCTCTAAATATTCTAGAGTGTATTTTTAAAACATAGAGCATATATTTTGAATTTTTAAAAAAGCATAGCCATAGTATAATTTCTTTTTTTTTTTTTAATTTTTTTTTTCAACGTCTTTTTATTTATTTTTGGGACAGAGAGAGACAGAGCATGAACGGGGGAGGGGCAGAGAGAGAGCGGGAGACACAGAATCGGAAACAGGCTCCAGGCTCCGAGCCATCAGCCCAGAGCCTGACGCGGGGCTCGAACTCACGGACCGCGAGATCATGACCTGGCTGAAGTCGGATGCTTAACCGACTGCGCCACCCAGGCACCCCGCCATAGTATAATTTCTAAGCAAATTAACAAGAATTCTCTAATGTCATTAATCATTCTTTTTGTTTTAGTAAATGCATTGGAGGCTATAACTGTGTTCTTTTGTGGATATATCATTGATGATATCCACAGATATGAAAAATTGTGAATATATTCAATGCATTCTTTCTCATGAATAAGAAAGTATAAATGAAAAAAAACCACTTATCCCTCCCCTTCAATCTCCTAGTTCCCCATCCCTCAGGCTCTTAACTCCATCAGCAGGGTCCTGGATGGAGACAAATTGATCAGGCCTTAAAATACTATTACAGAGATGACAAAAACAGGTAAACTAAAGTTAAGTAGTTAAAAGAAATAAAGAGGGGTACCTAAGTGGCTCAGTGGGTTAAGCATCCAACTCGTGAACTTGGCTCAGGTCATGATCTCATGGTTCATGAGTTCAAGCCCCGTGTAGGGCTCTGCACTGACAGTATAAAGCCTGCCTAGAATTCTCTCTCCCTCCCTCTCTGCCCCTACCCCACTCATTCTCTCTGTCTCTCTCAAAATAAAAAAACTATACTTAAAAAAAGAAGTAAACCTAGTGAATTGGTCATTCAGTGAATTAGCTATTCAGAATTGATTTTGTGTGCATTGACCTGGATCTGTACTTGATTTCTCCAGAAGGGAAACCTCAGGTTATCTGGGGTGCCCTCCCTGGCCTGCTCAGCACGAGAGAGGGCCCCCCAGGGCCCCTGGAGCCTCAAAGACTATTTTCCAGAGATTTGTTGAAGTCTCTAATTGTCTAACATCCTTTCTTCCATTCTCTGTCTTTCTGGGATACCTGTTTAAAATTCCCTTTACTATCTTCTGACTGGGATTGTGGGAGAGCAAGGAGGTAAACCTGTGCTATCAGTCCATCATTCTTTCATTGGAAATTAGTGGAACTTATTTTAAAACCTCCTCCTGCTATTTGCTTTATAAACTTAGTTTTCCTGGGTGTTCATTCTTCTTTGGGCTCTGGTAGCTCTCATGGGGTTGGCTTTCTTCCAATATTTTCTTTATTCCTTTTTTCCCCTGATAACCATCTTTTTGTCCTACTGTGTATTTCTCTTCCTCTACTGGTTAACTTACTAAAAGAAAAAAGGTTTAGGGGCCCCTGGGTGGTTCACTTGGTTAAGTGCCATCTCTTGATCTCAGCTCAAGTCATGATCTCACAATTGGTGAGATCCAGCCCCACATAGGCTCTGGAGCCTGCTTGGAGCCTGCTTGGAGCCTGCTTGGGATTCTCTCTGCCCCTTTCCCACTCATGCTCGCTTTCTATCTCTCAAAATAAATAAACTTTAAAAAAAAGTTTAGAGGGAACTTGGGTGGCTCAGTCAGTTAAGCATCTGACTCTTGATTTTGGCTCAGGTTATGATCTCCCCTGCTCATGTTTTCTCTTTTTCTCTCTCTCTCAAAATAAATAAATAAGCTTTAAAGTGTGTTTTTTTTTGTTTTTTTTTTTTTTTTTTTTTTTTTGAGAGAGAGGGAGGGAGTAGGAGGGGCAAAGGGAGAGAGAATCTGAAACAGGCTCCACGCTGTCAGCGCAGAGCCCAGTTCAGGGCTCGAATTCACAAACCATGAGATCATGACCTGAGCCAAAACCAAGAGCCTGACACTTAACTGACTGAGCTACACAGATGCCCCGAAATAAACTTTAAAAAAATTTAAAACCGATATTTATCAGAGCTAAAAGTAAAACAGTCATCTCCCACCTACTCAAGACTAGAACATTGACATGGGTTTCATTCCCTAATTCCTAGATATTTTAATTCAGTTTCAAAAATCTCTCTATATCGGTTGCATGAAATTTCACCACCACATTTATTAAAATGTGACTAAGTTGGTCTAGATTTATTGCTTACCACTATTTCTTGTATTTCCCTAAAAAAAATTGCTGCTTTAAATTCTTTCTGGAACAAGACAGGGAGCGGATGAACAGATAGATGGATGGATAGATAGAGGAGAGATTATTCATTTTGATCACCCCAGTCAGAATGAAGCCCTCCCACACAAAGCCTCCTGCTAGGCTTTCTATCAGAACATCTACCTTCATGTCTTCAGTGTCCATTCCGTGTATCAGTCTTCACTCCTCTGGGTGCTCAGTTTCTCACCTATAAAATACAAGAAGTAGGGGCGTCTGGGTGGCTTAATCGGCTGAGTGACCAACTTCAGCTCAGGTCATGATCCCACAGTTCGTGAGTTCAAGGCCCACATCGGGCTGTCTGCTGTCAGTGCAGAGCCTGCTTCTGACGGATCCTATCATCCTCTCTCTCTGACTCTCCCTCCCACTCCCCCATGCCCCTCCACCCCACTTGCTCTTTTATGTGCATGCGCGCTCTCTCTCTCTCTCTCTCTCAAAAATAAATAACAATATTAAAAAATAAAATAAAATACAAGAAGTAGTAGAGGTGCCCTGTAAAGTATTGGAGAGAAGGAACAGATCCCCTCACTGGCCTCAGGAAGCCTCCGCCAGCACCCCCACTTTAGCTCAGCTACACACACAGAACCAAGTCCCATGCCTCCTAGCCCCTAGCCCTTGAGTCCCCACACTTCCTTCAGGGGAAACGCTAAGTTTCCCGGTTGGGCCTGATGCTTTTCCACCTTAGTTGGATCCTGCCAGCTAAGAGCTATATGTCCCCTGTGGGTCTCCAACATCACAACATCACAGGATTTGCCCTGCTGCCACCACCTTGGTCACAGGGGTAGGGGCAGGCTGGTATGATTTTTGAGTCCCCCACAGCAGGAGCCCTTGGGGGCTGGGAGAGATCCCGGAGCCCTCAGGGTCTCAGAACTAGAACTGAATGGGCACTGAGGAGGGCAGCAGTGTTTGCCAAGGGAGGCATTCGGTAGATCAAAATGAATGAGTGAGTGGAGTAATGAATAAATGGGAGAATTAGTGAATCAGAGGATCGGTAAGTTGGCGACTGAATGGAAGAATGAATGAATGCATAGATTAAGTAGTTAATGAGGAAATTAATGAGAGAATGAACGAGTGGCTGAGTGAACAGTGGAGCTGTGGGTTGGGGGTGTCTGGGGGAAGATTGACTCTCAACTGCCCCCCACCTCTTTTTTTTTTTCTCTCCCTCCAGCGTCCTCTATTTCTCCATCCACCGTTATGAGCAGGGTCGGTTCTGGCCCCACCTTAAGGCCTCTAACTGGTCCACCATAGGTTTTGGTCATGGCCAGGGATATACCATCAATGTGCCTTGGAACCAGGTCAGTGTCTGCCTGCCCTTTGCCCCCCAAATTGGACCCACCCCTGCCTCTCAGCCAGTTTGGGGCAGGGGGCAGAACGTCCCCATCATGCCGCTCTGTCTGCAGGTGGGGATGCGAGATGCCGACTATATTGCCGCTTTCCTGCACCTCCTTCTGCCGGTCGCCCTTGAGGTCCTAGGAGTCTGGGGGGTGTTGGGACAGGAACGATGTTGAGGGATGGGCCGTGAGGGCACCTGGCCTCATGTAGTCCCTTTCCCCCTCAGTTCCAGCCCCAGCTGGTCCTGGTGGCTGCTGGATTTGATGCCCTTCAAGGGGACCCCAAGGTAAGGCAGGCTCCCTGGGATGATTCATGGGTGGAAGGGGGCTGCATGGAGCCAGGCTGACCCTCCACGTCCCTCCCAGGGCGAGATGGCCACCACTCCAGCAGGGTTCGCTCAGCTAACCCACTTGCTTATGGGTCTGGCAGAAGGCAAACTGATCCTGTCTCTGGAGGTGAGTGACATTACTTCATCTCTCAGCCCACGGATCCAGGAGGACGTGAGAGCCAAGCTTTCAGGTCAGGCAGGAGTTTCTGTCCCAGCATTTCTACTTAATAGCTGGACAACCTCACCTAGGTCCCTGAACCTCCTTGTGCCTCTGCTTTCCTTATGTAAAATGGGCATGATAATTGTGACCACCTCATAGCACTGTTCGGTGTACAAAATGTAAGTCACCCTTCAGATTCCTCGTTGCTGGATACGTAGTCAGCGCCCTAGTATTACTATTACTGTTCTTCCCTGGTAACACCTGATTCTTTCCTAATACCCCCCACACACACACCCTTCTTTCCCAGGGTGGCTACAACCTTCGCTCCTTGGCTGAGGGCGTCAGTGCCTCACTCCACACCCTTCTGGGAGACCCTTGCCCCATACTGGAGTCCCCTGGCGCCCCCTGCCCAAGGTGAGCCCAGGTGGAGAAGAAGCAGGACCCTCACTGTCTACCCATTAGCTGTTTGGTCACTTTTCCCCTCCCCTGCCCTCTAGTGCCCTGGTGTCACTGTGCTGCGCTCTGGAAGCCCTGGAGCCCTTCTGGGAGGTCCTTGTAAGATCAGGTAGGAGGCAGGGAGGGGGCTGGGTGGGGAGTCAAGCATGGCATGAGCCCTTGGGAGAGATTCTCTTCCAGACCCCACTCACTTTCCTGGGGCCCCTTGGTGGGGGAGGGTCAGGCCTCCTCTCTCACTGACCCCCGTTTCAGGCCTCTCACCCCTTATACATTTGGGTAAACTAAGTTCCAGAGTATCACAGGGATCCAGGGTGGGGGAGTGGGGTGAATGTGGCCTCCTGTTGCAGTTGAGACCCCGGAGGAGGACATCCTGGAGGAAGATAGCGCAGAGGAGAAGGATGAAGAGGGACTGTGGCGGCCCCCAGCGCTCCCAATCCTGACGTGGCCCATGCTACAGGCTCGCACAGGGCTGGTCTATGACCAGCGGATGATGGGTCACCACAACTTGTGGGACAAGTATGCAGTCGGAGGGCCACCAGCTAAGTGCTCGGGGAGACCCCTCCCCCTCCTCAAGCACTAAGCCCTGCCTCTGGTTCCTGTCCCCCGACCCCAGCCACCACCCAGAGATGCCTCAGCGAGTCTTACGAATCATGCAGCGTTTGGAGGAGCTGGGCCTTGCGGGGCGCTGCCTCGCGCTGCCCGCACGTCCCGCCACGGAAGCCGAACTGCTCACCTGCCACAGGTCAGACCCCCATGCCTGGGGTGGGGGTGGGTCCTCAGTGCACACAGGCTCCTGGGGGCCGGAGCACGGGCTCTCCCTCTCTGGTAGGTGGGGCCCACTGTGGGACACGGGAGGGGCCGTGGAGGGGACGGAACCAGCTGGCTGTCCCCTGTGCCCTGTCTGTGCCTCCAGTGCTGAGTACGTGGGTCGTCTGCGGGCCACAGAGAAGATGAAAACCCGGGAGCTGCACCGCGAGGGTTCCAACTTTGATTCCATCTACATCTGCCCCAGCACCTTTGCCTGTGCGCAGCTGGCCACTGGCGCCGTCTGCCGCCTGGTGGAGGCTGTGCTGGCGGGAGAGGTACCTTCTCCCTGGGGTGGGGTGCCAGCTCTGGAGATGTGGGGGGGGTGGGTGGAGAGAGGTGGCTCTGAGAGGTGAGGCTGGGCCTGAGGGCACAGAGGAGGGGCCTGCAGTGGGGAGGAGGACCCCTGCTCACCGGAGACCTTGCTTACTAGCAATTGCGGTGGGGGGAGATGGGGGCTGCAGGCTGGGGGCCCCTAGCAGCCAGGGGTAGTGGCAGGACGGAAGAAGAGAATAAAGGGGAGAGAAAGCTGTGAGGGCAGGTGGTCTAATCTTTGCTTCCTGCTCCTCCCCCAGGTTTTGAATGGTACCGCTGTGGTGCGTCCCCCAGGACACCATGCTGAGCGGGATGCCGCTTGTGGTTTCTGCTTTTTTAATTCTGTGGCTGTGGCTGCTCGCCATGCCCAGGCCATCAGTGGGCAGGCGCTGCGGTGAGGGCTCCCTGGGACCCCTCCACCACCAGCCCAGTGCTTACTAAGCAGGCCCTATGCTGCAGCCCCCCAGGACTTACCCAGACATCCCCAAGAGTACAATTGCCCGGCACTTCTCCCGAAAAGGACCAAGGATCTAGCCTTGCACAGCTTACCCAAATAGGACCCCCAGATTGTGGCACCCAGGTAGTTCTAAAACAAGGTCCAGGGTCCCCCTGCTCCATCATTTCTGGCCCCTGACGGCTATCCTGACAGAATTTGGGGTCCAGGTCCCCAGTGCTTACTTCAGGAAGCCCAGGATCCCAGCTCCCCACACTTACCCATACTGGGTGGGGTGGGGGAGGGCTCTGGCCCTAAGCACTTGCTTGGGCCCATAGTGAAGACATCAGGACCCAGGCTCTGGCTTTCAACCTTACTCTGATAGGACCCACAAGCCTGCCACCCACTGCTTTCCCCAGGGACCCAGAGTTCAGCCACCAGCAATAAATGCCCCTGCAGACAGACCCCAGGGGTGTAGCCCCTGCCCTTTCCCAGGGGGCCGGTATCCCAGGTTAACTGAGGAGCCGTTCCCTCCCCAGGATCCTGATAGTGGACTGGGACGTCCATCATGGTAATGGAACTCAGCACATATTTGAGGAGGACCCCAGGTGAGGGGCTGGGGGAGGGGTTTGGGGTGTGGTCTGGAAGGTGGGTGAGCCATGCCTCAGGCATGCAGGGGAGTGGGGAGGCACTAACCAGCCACGGTCTCCCTTCCCACCCGGCAGCGTACTGTACATTTCCCTGCACCGGTATGACCATGGCACCTTCTTTCCCATGGGGGAGGAGGGTGCCAGCAGCCAGATAGGCCGGGCCGCAGGCACTGGCTTCACTGTCAACGTGGCCTGGAATGGACCCCGTGTGGGTGACGCCGACTACCTGGCTGCATGGCATCGCCTGGTGCTTCCTATTGCCTACGAGGTACAGTACAGGATGTGTGCGACGATGACAGTGTGGATGACAGCGGGTCTGTGCATGTCTGACTTCTGGGTGACTGATCCTGTGGGACAGCCTGTGGGTGGCCGTCGTGATGGCCTTGGCATGTTTCTGCCACATGTGATTGCCTTCTCTGTGCATAACTGTAAGGGACTTCTGGGTACATGTGGGTCGTCTTCGTGTGCCTAGCTATATACGTATACGTGTCCTAGGCATGCAGCATCACTAGTGCCTGTCTGTGTGTGATGGCAGCCCCATGAGATAGCCATCGTTGTGGAACCGAATGTGCAAGGCAGGGAGGAGCTTAAGTATGTGCATGAGGCTGCACAAATGGCTCTTTGTCACCACCGTTTCTTTCCTGTGATACCGTATGTCACTGCACGTTGCTCTCCGTGTGACAGCTGGTGTGTGGCTTTCTGCATGTGGGAGGATGCATGTGACAGTCATCTCTCTGCCTGTTTGCCACAGCTGTTCGTGTGTCTCTGACTGGCAGTGGCCTGTATATATTTGCCTGACTCTGCCTGAGTGGCTGTAGGTGACCAACTTGTCTGTGTGCAGTGTGTGTGTGTGTGTGTGTGTGTGTGTGTGTGTGTGTGTGTGGCAGATGAAGTACCAGCTCCATGACCTCTGCAGACGTGCATGTTCAGATGTGTACGTGTGTCTGGCTGTGCACAGCAGCTGTGACTCCCTTCTGTGCGTGTGTGACTGTGTGTGTGTGCAAGCAGCCACCTCCTGTGGGCACAATCACGTGTGTGCCTGTTGTGACTTTGGTAATGGCAGGTGTGTGGTTGTATCTATGCAGGGATGGCTGTAGCTCACTGTCCCTTCTGTGAGATACTGTTTGTATGTGTGCGATTACTACGATGTTAGTTCAGTCTGTATGCTACTGTGTGATTGTATGTGGGTAGGTGACCATTTTCTGTGTGTGGCACTTGCGTTGTCACCTTCTATGATGGAAGTATGCGTGCATCTCTCTTTGCCACCGTGTGTATAAAACCCTGTGTTGTATACATATGTCCCATTTTACCATCTCTTGACATCGGAGTCTCCAAGTTTCATGTCTCAGTCTTATGACTCTGCCTCATGTCCCCAAGTGTCCATTTCTGGAAATGTCTCCATGTCTGTGTTGTGTCTCTAAGTCTGTGTTTGGTGTGTCCACGGTAGCTCTGTTGATCTGTCTCCATGTTTCTGTGTCTCTGTGACCCTGAGTCTGTCTGTCTTGTGTCTCCACGTCCTCCCCTTCCTGTTTTCAGGGCTCCGGGCTTGTGTCTCCCAGTCTCCAGGTCCCGTGTCTCCATTTTTCTGACTTGCGTGCCTGTGTGTCTGGGTCGCCCTCATCTACCGTCTACCCAGGTCTCCACCTTCACACTCATGCATCTCTTCTCTCCCTGCTCCAGTTTAACCCAGAGTTGGTGCTGGTCTCAGCGGGCTTTGACGCCGCATGGGGGGACCCACTGGGGGGCTGCCAGGTGTCGCCTGAGGGCTATGCCCACCTCACCCACCTGCTGATGGGCCTTGCCAATGGCCGAATTATCCTAATCCTAGAGGTAACTCTCGGTCCCTCTTCCTGTGGTGGGAGGGTGGTTTGGACAACTTGAAGTCCTGCCCTTTCTGCTGGCTGGCTGTGACACTCGGGACAATTTCCTAAAATCTGCTTTGAGTATCCCCACCTGGAATTGTTGGCACATACTGGGCATTAATAATACCACTATCTGGACAAACTTGAGTGCTCAGTATGTGCAAAACACTCTTCTTGGAACTTTGTGTGTATCGTTAATTCACTTATTTGACAAAGCCTGCTGAGGTAGTCTGCTCGTCATTTTCCTCTCTCAAGATCAGGGAAACTGAGGCACAGAGAAGCATAGTGACCAGCCAGAGGTCATACATTTAATAATGGCAGAGCCAGGGCTTGAACCCAAGCAGCCTGGCTCTAGCATCGAAGCTTTTTATCACTACCTGAACTGCCTCTAGCAAGCTCCCAAGACAAAGTAAATTCACTGACCTTTTGTAAGTTACTCAGTGCCCCTGCCCCCCATGCCTCAGTTTCTTCATCTGTAAAATAGGGCCGGCTACTCGTGGAAAAGTGCCTGGCATATGGTGAGCAATGTATAAGTAGTTTCTCATCGTTGTGAGTCATCACACACTAGCTTAACCCTCTTGCCAGCCTTACGTGCTGCTGTTTTCACTACTTTGCGGATAAGGACAATCACTCACTACTTTGCAGATAAGGGCAATCACTCACAGAGATTAACTGGCTGTTATAAAGTCCCACAGTGTGCCCAGGAATGCTTGTGGCAGGGCAAGGGAATGGTTAAGAACATGAACTCTTCCATTGGATAGCCCAGCCCCCAACCCCAGCGCTGCCTCTAATCAGCTGTTAGGGCCTCCGATGCATCATCTAGCCACCCTAAGCCTCAGTTTCTTTATCTGTAGAAAGAGCAGAGACTGGGGTTCCTATAGAATGTGAGAGAAGGGGGTTCCGGTACAGATTGAGCACATGTGGTTGTAAGGATTAAGTGAGTCGATACACATAAAGTGCTTAGAATAGGGTCTGGCACACAGCAAGCACTTAATAAATCTCCGCTGTTATTAATGTTGCCTCAGTATTATTGTGATAATTATTATGTTGTACTTTACATCACCCTCAACAACCACCTCACACAATGGGTGCTGCCCCTCTGACAGCCGTGCAGGGCCCCAAAGGGAGATTGGGAGACAGAACATCTTGCCTCCCAGATTCCATGAGGGCCCCCCATCATACCTTTTCCTCCCCTTTCTCTTGAAGGGTGGCTATAACCTGACATCCATCTCGGAGTCCATGGCTGCCTGTACCCGCTCCCTCCTTGGGGACCCACCACCACTGCTGACCTTGTCGCGGCCCCCACTATCAGGGGCCCTGGCCTCAATCACCGAGACCATCCAAGTCCATCGCAGATACTGGCGCAGCTTACGGGTCATGAGTGAGTGGGCATGGGGAACTGGGGCAACGGGGGCTCAGGGGAGGGCAGGGGTCAGAGGTAGGATAGGGATAGCACCCACACTCAAGGATCTCCCTCCCATGGTTCCAGAGGTGGAAGACAAGGAGGAACCCTCCCTTTCTAAGTCAGTCACCAACCCTGGGTCAGCTAAGAGGATGACCACACCAGAAGGGAACATTCTGGATGCAGGCACAGAGAAGGCTGTCTCAGCATCATCTGTGGAAGAGTCCACTCTAGGCCAACCTAAGTCAGAGACTGCTACGGTGGAGCTCAGTCAGGACCAGTCCTTGGAGGCTCCCACACAGAAAGCCATGCTGGACCAGACCACCTCACAGGCAGCCACAGTGGAGGCCACAGCAGGCCAGACCACCTCAGAGGAGGCTGTTGGAGCTGAGATGATCCAAACCCCTCCAGCTTTATGTACTGACAACCAGACTCCCACAGCCTCACCTGAGCAAGGTGCCACATCCCAAATATCCCCCAGTGAGCTGATTGAGAATCTCAGGACCTTGGAACTAAACTGCAAGGCTCAGGTAAGACCCACCACACCCAGGTAGGGGGAAGAAGGGGCAAGAATCTGGCCTCTCAGATACATTTCTTTCCTCTGTACATCCAGGAGGCACCAGAATCTCAGATCCCAGAAGAGGATAAGCTACTGGGAGAGGCAGCTGGAGGTCAGGACATGCTGATTCAGAGCTTTGGAGTACATGCTAACACTGACCAGGTGAGCTCAGGGACCAGGGAGGAGACTGTGGCTTCCTTCTCTTGCCCATTTGCACCTCCAGATAGGAGCATGTGGTGCAGGAACATATAGTAGGGAGATGGAGTCCCTAGCTTACTCAGTTGCACCCATTCCAGGCCATCTTTTATGCCGTGACACCGCTGCCCTGGTGTCCCCATTTGGTGGCAGTATGTCCCATACCTGAATCAGGCCTGGACGTGACCCAACCTTGTCAGGACTGTGGAACACTCCAGGAGAACTGGGTGTGTCTGTCTTGCTATCAGGTAGGCAGCAGAGGAGGAAGGAGATGGGGTGGAGGTTGGCCCAGGAGCAAACTGAAGGTGAGTGCTGATCCCTGCCCGATACTCTCTCCAACCCCAGGTCTACTGTGGTCGTTATGTCAGTGCCCATATGCTGCAACACCACGAAGGGTCAGGACACCCACTGGTCCTCAGCTACGTCGATCTGTCTACCTGGTGTTACAGCTGTGAGGCCTATGTCCACCACCAGGTGGGTCCTGGGCAGACCCTCTAACGCATGCACATACATACACCCTCACACACATACCCTCTGTGATTGGGTAAGGGGAGAATGGAGACCCTTCTGCGTGTGAGATAGCCCAGAAGGGTGGTTGAGGGCTGGTGCGGGGGCAGCTCCTGGCTGAGGTAGAGGAGGGGTCCTCACTCTCTCTTACCTACCCTCTCTTGCCTCCTCAGTCTCTCCTAGAAGTGAAGAACATCGCCCACCAGAACAAGTTTGGGGAGGACATGCCCCACTCACACTGAATCCCAGGATGTGCTCCTCTTCTCCACCTTCTGAGGCCCTGGATGAAGGGCAGCCTCACTCCATCCCATCCTGAAGACTCTTTTCAACTCCCCAAGGGTGCTGATTTAAGCGTAAATACTTGTAAGATGATTGTAATGATCAGTTGTAAATCTCCGTCTGCCCACTGCCTACTTGAGGGACTCTATCTACTCTGCCCTGGAAGGAAAGGAGGGTAGCTCAGTGGTCCCAAGAGGGGCTGATAACACTAAGCTGATGCTTTGTTGGGAGGGGGATCAACTGGCAGATACAGCAGAGTTGCATATGTAATAAAGTACAAGCTGTTACAAAACCTGGAGAGAGCCTTTTAACCTTGAGTGGGTACAGAACCCCATACCCCTGGCCAACGGGTCTGAGGAGTAACAAAGGAATGAGGGCATGGGTCTCTGGTCAACCCCCTGCCCATCCAGTATCCAAAGAACTAACTGGAAATAGGGCAGGTGGCTTGGCTAGTTGTACTATAGATTAAATGGTGGAATCCCTAGGAAAATATGTGCCTGCCTCAGAAATAGCTTCACAGCCAGTCACAGCTACACCCTGGGCTGAGTGAGCAAGAAAACTATCAGGAAGTGTCCTCACCAGGCCTCTCTCCCCATCTCTCTTTTTGTCCTGATTTGGGGGTGGGGAGTCTAGGTTTAACATACTTAGACTTGGTGGTCATGGATAACTTCCTGGGAGGAAGGAGTTCCTACCATTGACCAGGGATGAGGAATTGGAGGATAGTTTGGACGTTTTATTTCTCCCATATAATGAGAATTGCTTTGGCAACTCAGAACAGAGTCTGGGCTGAAGTTTCTTAGACTTTTCTTCGTGGCCACCTATGACTCCAAAATAACCACCAGTAAAGAAGAAGGGGAAGGGGGCTGAGCTGCCAGCTCCGCCATCCCCCTTTAAAAAGCATTCTGGATGCCCCACCCCAACAACCTCAGCATACATCTGATTGGTCAGAATGGTGTCACATGACTGCCATAGCTGCAAGGGAGTCTGGGAAATGCTTTGACAGCTGTCCACTTCAAATCGGATTCCTAAGGCCCTGACAGAATAATCCCTCCCCTGCAACTCCTTCCCTTCAGAAATGGGCACAAGGGCACAACGCTCTCCCCCAAGTTACTTTGAAAAAGCTTGCTTGAGGCAGCCCAGGGTCGATGGCCTCAAAGAGGCCCGTCAATACATATCCCAAAGTCTGGCCGCTCAGGTGAAAACTCTGACACCCTCTGCACACTGAAAACTTGAGGTCACATCCCAGATGGGGACAAGGTAAGGGAGAGGTGCAGCAGGAGGCAGGGGTACATGAGGAGGTCCCGCAGCTCTCTAGCAGCGCACCCTCAAGACCGCTGCCTTTGCGCACGGTAAGCTGGGGCTGGATGCCCCCTCCCGCTCTCAGCCCCCCACCCCAGGCGGGGGCGTGTCCACGAAGGGCCCCCCCCACCCCGGAGGGCTACCGCGCATGCGTTCTCCCTCTCCCCTCCGGCTCCCACCCCCACCCTCCAACTCCCCGCCCCCTCCCCAGGGGGGGGGGTGGGAGGTGGGGGGGGGGTTTGGAGCATCTCATCTGTCAGGCCTGTGAGAGCTGAGACGGTTTGCCTCCGAGCGCATCCCGAGCGCAACCATCTTTCTCAGGACTTGAGGTGAGCCGGGCCACCAAGCCTCTAGCCCCGGCCCCGGGCAGGGAGGCCTTTTCCCGGTGGGTTGTGAGGGCGCAACAGAGGTGGGCTTTGAGGGGGAGCCTTCCCCTATCGCCTCCCATTCTCAGGGGTCAGGAGCCACCTCCAGCCCCTCACTCAGCCGCCTTTGTGGAGACAGTCCTGGGTGCCGGTGTCCACGCCGGGCGGGAAGTGGGCTGCTGTCCCGAGAGGTGGGAATGGGGTGACTCCAGGAACTGGACGAGTGGGACTGGCCAGAGTCAGGGGACAGTTTAGGGTAAAACTTGCGGGTCCCCCACCCACACCTCCCCAGCTTAGTCCAGGGGAGGGTGACCTGGCGCAGATGTTGGCTTGTAGGGGCTCAAGTTCAGGTGCCCCCCGCCCCTCGACGCACACCCCTGGCAACTGGGCGAATCCACACACCATGGGCCAGCTGGCTCCGAGTGGGGCCACAGCGTCTCAAAGGCCCTATGGTGACACTCGTAGGTCTCGGCCCACCGCAAGTGACTTGGTATCACCCGGGGAGCGCGAGACCCCTCTGTGGTTGATCTCCCGTGGGCCCTGTGATCTCGGGCTGGTCACCGCCACCGCCAACTCGCTTGTCCCGGCATCGCTGTTCCTGCACTGACAAAACAGCCATGGTGGTGATGGCCCAGCATCTCCAGGGTGGCGGGAAGAGTCGAGTGGGCCGTCATGCGGGTCCCCTGGCACCTGCCGAGCTCCCAGGAACTAATGCTGCTGCCCCTTATCGCTCCTGGTGCCCTTTGCCAAGGGGGCAGAGCCCGTCTCATAGGTCCCTGGCCTCAGGCGAGAACACCCTCAGATTCCCAGCTGCCCGGACCCCAATCCTGATAGTTATCCTTGAACCACCGCACCCCCTCCCGCCTTTTACTCAAGAGCAAATCCTCTCCATGAGTTCCACCGTCGGCACCTACCAGAATCCGATCCGATCTCTCCCCTCAGTCTATCTTTGCTGCTACATTTCTCCCTCTTTCTGTCCCCCAAGCCTTCGGGTACCGCAGAGCTCCATCCTCAGTTTACCTTTTTATCATGCCCCCCCCCCCGCGCTCTTCTTTCTGAGCCAGCGTATCTACCGAGAACCCCACGGGTGGATCCCCATCTGGGATCTGCCCCACCCCCCAACCCTGACCTCCAGAGCTCAAACTCAACAGAGCCCCCCCACTGATACCTCTAACCCGCCCTCTGTCCCCAAACTGTCATCATCCCTGGGTTTCCAGAAAGACCCGAGGTAGCAGCCATTATGATGCATTTCCTGAGGCCACACACTGAACCAAGACCAGAATGTGTATTGAATAAATTTAATCGTAATTTGCTATTAATAGCTAACACTAATTGAGCGCCTGCTGTGTGCCCATCCTCTCCTTAACTGCATGATAATTTACTTGCTTATCTTGTTGATTGGCTCCTTCTCACTTCCAGAATCTAATCCTCCCAAGGGCAGGGATTTTAGTCTATTTTGTTCGCTGCCACTTCCCCACCCCCACACCTCCCACCTTCCTTCCCCACACCCATCACAATGCCTGGCGCTTCAGGAAAACTCTGGAAATAATGCATGAAAATTAAATAATAATAAGAATGCCTAACATTAACCAATCCCCTTCTGCATGTTTATCACCTATTGTTGAGATACATTTTGCTGATTCCCCTTTGTTGTCTGTTTTCCTGACTAGAATGACAAGTTCCTGGCAGCCAGGGTTTGGTAACAATTTTCCCAGTTGTTTGTCCTTGCCACACAGTAGGTTCTCAATAGCTGTATGCTGAATAGGTAATAAAGGCTAAATTCTAATGTTAATGGATAGCTGACCTCATAATTTGCTGATTTACTTGGTTTATTGTCTCCACCTTTTAGAATACAAACTCCCTGGGGGCAGGAATGTTGCTCAGCATATAATATGCAATGGGGCACTATGTGGGGCTTGGGGATCAATCAACAGTGATACAAAACCAAATAAAAACTGACCAAAATCCCTGCTCTCCCTCCTCCGGAACAGGGAGGGACTGCTAATGGGCAGGAGATTTCTTTTCCGGGTGATGGAAATATTTTAAAAGTAGATTATGGTGATGGTGGGGGCGCATGCGACTCCAGACCTCGAGGTTGTAGGTTCGAGTCACGTGTTGGGTGTAGAGATTACTTAAAGGGTAAAAAAAAAGATTATGGTGATGGTTGCAGAACAGTTGAATGTACTAAAAAACAGTGAATTGTGCACTTTAACTGGATTAGCTTTATGGTCTATCAATTAAAAGTAAATAAAACTTTTTTAAATCACTGCCTTCACATAGAGGGAATGAGACAGAAATTAAGCAACATAAATAACGTATATAGCATATTAGAGGGTGATTCGCACACACCTAGGCCCTTAGGGAAAGTGATGCGATGCCATCCAACTGTCCCCTTGCCCCCAAATGGTCTTGCCTAACCTACCCCCGTCCCCATTGTCTTTTCTTCTCTTTCCCTCGTAGGGTCTGGTGTTCACATCCCTTCCCTGAGCTGCCCACGGGGTAATGGCACTGCCAAGAAAGCCTAACATGTTTGATCTGGGCCTGGGCACGTGGAGCCTTAGCTCCCAGGAGGAGAGCCAGAGGGCGCAGGGACCCCCCAAGGGTGTCAGCAAGCAGCTGCCTGAGTACAAGGCGGTAGTGGTGGGCGCGAGTGGCGTGGGCAAGAGTGCGCTCACCATCCAGCTGAACCACCAGTGCTTCGTGGAAGACCACGACCCCACGATCCAGGATTCCTACTGGAAGGAGGTGGCCCTGGGCCACGGGGGCTGCATTCTGAATGTCCTGGACACGGCAGGGCAGGCCACCCATAGGGCCCTGCGTGACCAGTGTGTGGCGATCGGGGATGGTGTGCTGGGGGTCTTCGCCCTGGATGACCCCTCATCTTTAGCCCAGCTGCAGCAGATGCGGGCCACCTGGGGCCCTCACCACACCCAGCCCCTGGTCCTTGTGGGCAACAAGTGTGACCTTGTGACCACCACCGGAGACGCTCGTGCGGCCGCTGCAGCCCTTGCGAAGAGCTGGGGAGCCCCCTTCGTGGAGACCTCAGCCAAGACGCGGCAAGGTGTAGAGGAGGCCTTCACCCTGCTCATCCATGAGATCCAAAAAGTCCGGGAGGCCATGGCAAAAGAGGCCGTGGCAGGGCCAGGTGGGGAGAAGGGCCGGCACGAGAAGGCCATGTGCCGCTGCGGCTGCTCTGTGGCCTAAAGATCTTGGTCAAGAAAAGCGGCCCTCCCCCAGGCCAGGGTGGTGGTTCCTAGACATGCAACCTCGGGAGCAGCTAGCTGTGTGGGGACACTGTTGGTGTACTGGGGATAGATGAATCCCTCTCTCTCAGGGAGTTTTTTGTTTGGTGATGGGCATCTGATAATGTAGGGCATAGTACTGGTTACTGTTGAGCTAAGAGATTTTGTGCAAAAATAAATGGTGTTCTCAGGTTTCAAAGCTGCCTCTGTGCCAAGTGTTCTGTGGGTGGGAGTGAAACTGGGGAGAATGTTACTTGTGAGATTTCTTTCATTCAAGAAATGCTGGCGGGGGGAGCCCACTGTGTGCCAGGCCCTGCTTTGAATGCAAAGGATGGAGAGGCACAGACACTTAAAAATCCCTGCCCTCCTAGATCTAACATAAGGCAGGTGTAGGAATAAAAAGTGGGGGAGGTCGAGGAAAGCCTTATCGAGTAGGTGACATTTGCGCAAAAATTCGCAGGTAACCTGGGGCAGAGGGAATAGCCAGTGCAAAGGGCAGGAGCATAAACCAACTACCACCACACCAACTCCCAATAGTGCAGGGCTGGGTGAGAGTACAGGTAGAGCGAGCCTCTATACTGCGGAACTCAGTATGTCAACATTAGAAATCAAGCTAACTCAAAATGCACCCTAGCTTTCTGCCCTGACAAAGACACTTTGTTAATGACCTGGAGCCCCAGGTTCTAATTTCTCAGACTCGGAGTTCCAAGCCGGGATAAGGCCTGCAGCTTGCTCCCTCTCTTCCCACTGAGAGCCCCTCCCTGCATCTGGAAGCGCTCACGTGTGCTTCTGGACCCCCCCCCCCCCTTCCATACAGCCCAACCTCTGCTCCCACCTCACAGCCACCCCTTGGTCCTCAGAAGGATGGACCCTAGAAAGATGCTACTGCGGGCCCCTGAAAGAGTCCTCCAAGCCTTCCGGAGTGGGGCATGGGATCTGGGTGGTTACTACCATTGTCTTTATGGATGCCGCCTCCTGCGAGAAGAGGCTTTAGAGTGGGGAGGGTGTCTCTACCGCCCCAGGGCAGGGGTCCCTATGCCTTTGTCTAAGGGCAGCCATCACCATACAGCCCACCAGCCCCCTAGAAACTGCCACTCAGACAAGCAAACAGCTGCTTTAGATCGCATTTATTGTGGGGGCAAGGGCGGGGACCTTGGGAGTCCAAGGGCAGCAACTGCAGCTGACGGGGTAAGCCGCTCTCAGTGTGCCGACGGGGAGCAGGTGGGGTGTTGGGGTGAGTGGTCCTGGGCCGGAGGGCGCGCAGGATTCAGGCGGTGCTCAGGGGGGCAGGAGGCGGCGCACCGGCGCCTGGGGCGAAGGGTTCTCCAGGCGCTTCACCCGCAGCAGGGCTCCCAGCACACCCTCAGGGGGCACCTCCGGGCTCAGATCCTGGTCCGCGGCGCGGCGGAGGCGGCGCGGGGCAGCCACAGCCTCGGGGTCCGCGCTCCCCGCCAGGATCCGCCCCAGCAAGTACCTGCAGGAGAGCCGAGTGGAAGGCACGGAGAATGTGCCCGCTCATCAACATCGCGGGCCTAGGTCCCAGATGACCCTGCAACCCCATACTGCCTGGGGACCCAGCAGTCACCAGCCTCCTCCCCACCCAGGCGTCCCCAGCCCACAGCTTTCCAGCTGTCCCTGCCTCCCATCCCAGAAACTATAGTTTCCCTGCCCCCCACTACTCCCCCCAGGAAGCAGACATTGGAGTCCCCTCCCCGGGACCGAGAGTCCCGTTCCCCCACTTTCTCCCCAGCCAGACATCTCCGACTCTACACCCTGGGTCCAGCTCCTCACTCCCTCCTAGGGTCCCAGGGCCTAGGTGTTGGCACCACGCTGTGAGGCAGGCCCCAGCCGTCCCCCTCGCCTTCCTTCCCCCGGCAGGATGCAGGCACCGCCCCCTGCCCGCCCCTTGCTGGGCTACCTCAGCAGCTCCGGGTCCACATCTGGCGTCTCCTCGCCGGCGTCCTCTGCATCCGGGCCCGTGGGGCCGTCGTCGTAGACTGGGGGCCGGGGTCTGAGAGCAGGGGCAGGGACGAGCTGGGCCGCGAGGGCTGCAGGGTCCAGACGGGCGCGGAGCAGGGCGCGGGCTAGCTGCGCGGCGGGCGCGTCGGGGTCGTCCTCCAGGCCCAGCGCGGGGTCGTTAGTGCGGGGTGCGCTCCAGGCGCGCAGCAGCTGTGCTAGGACGCGCGCCTGCTGATCCTCGGCCTCCTGCGCCTCTGCCCGCGCTCGCTCCTGCCTTTCGGCCTCCAGCAGGTGCGCCAGCGCCCGCGCCAGCTCCTGCATAGCCCCCGCCCCTTCGCCGCGGGGCACTGCTCGCCGGAAGCGGCGGGGAGCTCCAGCCTCCGCCATGGGCGACGAGGCTGCGCCCAGGCCGCGGAGTTCCTGCCAGAAGACGAGGACGAGGAGGTGGGGGAAGAGATGTCAGCGTCCGTCAGGCCAGGGACCCCCCCACCCCCACCCCACCCACCCAGGGGATCTCCATGGACCTCGAAAATCCCCAGATGCCACCAAAGGCACTGTGGCCCCGCAAATATACCCAGACACCCCTAAGGCCACTGGAGACCCCCAAATATCTCCAGATATACTTAAGACAACCAAAGCCCCCTATAGATCCTCAACCCCGCAATGGTTTCCTAGTGATTCAATTTGCCCCGGGGCTGCTGAAGAACAGTTTTTCTTTTTCTTTTTCTTTTTTTTAACAGGAGTGGTGATGGCAGACATGACAGCCATAGATTTTTCTGTATTGATGTTATGGACTAGAAGAACCATATCTGCATTTTATGGGTTCCTATTTATTGTTCACTTGTGTTACCCAAGAGATAGCAGACTGCTCTGCACCTTGAACTTTGGAATCTATATCTAGATCAATACCTTTAAGTTCATCTTTCCCCTATCCCTTTTCTTTCTCCTCACTCCCTCCCTTCCTCTCTCTCTCTCTCTCCCTTCTCTTCCTCCCCTTCCTCTCTCTCTTCCTCCATCTCCCTCTCTCCTTCTCCCCCTCCTCTCTCCCTCTCCTTTTCTTTCCTCTGCATTGAATTGTTTTCCTGTGGATGTACATATTTTATTTAACTAGTCTTCAATTGATGGACATTTAGGGTGTTTCCAATCTTTTGCTATTCTTTTTTTTTTTAATATTTTATTTTTTAAGTAATCTTTACACCCAAAGTGGGGCTTGAACTCAGCCCCATCAAAAGCCTCACGCTTCACCCACTAGGCCAGCCAGGTGCCCCCAATCTTTTGCTGTTCTTATCATGTTGGGATAAATAACCTTGTTCATATATTATTTGGCTTGTGTGTACGTCTTTCTTTAGAATAAATTACCCAATGACTAATTTTCAATTTGGACAGTTTTAAAACAATTTCAAAAAGTTTAAAGAAATTTTAAAAAGGTATCAGAAGTGCGAGTAAGGAAAAAAAGACCATAAAAATGACCATGAAGAGTTGAAAAAGAAACACATCGAACATCTAGAAATATGTTTTGTTCTTTGTTTGTTTTTGTTTTTATTTAGGTAATCTCTACAGCCAACGTGGGGGGCTCGAACTTACAACCCCGAGATCAAGAGTCGCAAGCTCTTCTGACTGACGTATCCAGGCGCCCCTAGAAATAAGTTTTAAATGAAATTAAAAATTAAATAGGCAAGGGACGCCTGGCTGGCTCAGTCAGAAGAGCGTGGGACTCTTGATCTCGGGGTTGTAAGTTTGAGCCCCCCACGTTGGCTGTAGAGATTACTTGAAAATGAAATGTTAAAAAAAATTTAAAACAGGCCAGTTAAATAGCAGATTCAATAGAGCAGAAGGAAGTGATAAGATTGAACAGATCTTGACACTTGCTACACAATGGAAGGGACACTCCGAGCAGACAGGATCAACTCCTTCAAAGACTCATGCAGGGACAACAAATGATCCTAATGCGGGAGCAATGGAAAGGAAAAGATGAATACGTTTGACTCCATTCAAATTAAGGATTTCCTGTTATCCCAAGACACCACAAATAGAGTGAATGGGAGAAGATGCCTGCAACACAAATAAAGGATTGGCATCAGATACACAAAGAATGCCTAAAAAGCAAAGAGGCAAACAAACTAAACCTAGGGAAAACTGATGATCAAATATTTCACAAAAAATGAAACTCAGTTACTAAATATGAGACATAGGGCACCTCATTAGTAGTGAGGAAAATGCAAATTAAAATGCCAATGAGCTACTATGCACAGTGCGTCCAAAAGATTGCCAAAAATCAAACTGTCTAATAATGTCCAATGTTGGCGTGGCTGTGGAAAAAATGGAAACTCTCATACACTGCTGGTGGGAATTCAACTGCCAGAATAACTTTGAAAAAACAATTTGGCAATGTCTAAAAAGACGCACAAATCCTGTGACCCACTCCTGGGGTGGTACACTGTTTGAAATAGCATAAAAGTGGAGAAGGGGAGGACAAAAGCCTGGAAACAACCCAGATGTCTATGGGCTTATTGAGAATGCATTTATAAAACCATGATATACTCATATACTGGCAATATACTCAGAAAATAAAATATTATGCAGCAATTGACTTTTGTAAACGAATTACAGCCATGCACTTCAATGTGGAAATGTGGATGGTGGACGTATCTCACAACCGATGCACAGCCAAAACAAAAACAAAAACAAAAAGGAGGTTGGAATTCGATTTCAGGCGGCCTAAGACATCCTGATGACTTCCTAGTGACCCCTAGTGACAACTAGGAGCCAGATGCCTGGCATGATTCCATTTCTATGAGGAAAGGCTAAAACAACATATTGTTTAGACATATATACCTATATGAGGATTCCTTTAAAAAGTAAGGAATCAATGAACAGAAAATACAGGATAATGATTCTGGAGGAGAGGGTTGCTGTGCGCAGGGGCACCAGAGGCTTCTAACTACTGATCATGCTCTATTTCTTAAACTGAGTGGTGGGTAGACATGGGGGTTATTTTATCATTATTTGCTACATCATACATGTATGTTAACTATATTACGCCATATGTAAAATATTTAATAATTCTTAAATCCCCCATCCTTGACGCCGACAGCGCTGAAGAGTTGGAGGATGTTGTGCTCCAAGCGCCCTGTGCGCCACAACCCCTCAGCCCCTGGGGAACCACACACTCACCAGCAATCACAACCTCACACACACTCACATGGACTAGCAGGTGTTGAGATGTCACATGCGCAACGCAAAACTGCCACATCCACTCACAAGGAACCGCACACGTTCACACACACGGCTGCTCATGCAGTTACAATCGCCAAGCTACCCAGATGCGTGGACACGCACCATCCTTAAAGACACAATGCAAAAAAAAAAAAAAAAAAAAAAAAAAAAAAGACACAATGCAGCACAGAGACATCATGGCTCCTCTCCCCACAATGACACAGCTCCACAAAGAGACAGAGAAACAGCCTCATGAACACCCATACAAAATCCTAGTCACTCGGTCCAACAGAACCCAAATGGGATGTGCACATGGGAATGCAAAAAGTATTCCCTCCCAAAGATGAAATCTCTTTCTCCCCCCCCCCCCCGCCTGCCTCTCTCTCTCTCTCTCTCTCTCTCTCTCTCTCTCTCTCTCCCTCCCTCTCTGTCTCACACACACATAGACACGCCCAAAGGTCAGTCATCACCATAGGATTCACCAACACACGGTGTCACTGAGACAAGTCACACGCAGGAACACCACCGGCATCACACACGATGCACACTCAGACCCACAACCGCACCTCTGTATGGACGCTTGGAAGCGCTGACATCAAAGGACACACACTTACAGGGCCATCACGTTCTCACGCCCCTGTCATAGCATCTCGTGCACACAGACCGGTGCGCGCACTCCCTTCCCGAATACGCGCTAGTCCCATGGAAAGCGCACAGGCGACGCCGGGGCGAGGCCCGGCCTGCGCCAAGTGCCAAGGATGGGCTGGGCGCGGCTGCCAGGCGAGCCCCGCACACCGCCACCCACACACCCAGAGACCGAGTCCGGCATGGCCTGGGCGCCGACTGGCGGCTGCACCCCAGGCCACCCTGACCGACCTCCCCGCACGTCCGGGAGCAAGGGCCAGCGAGGATGAAGGGCCAGCAGCCGAGCGCAGACCCTTGCCTGCAGCACCCTTCTCCCCACCCCCACCCCGAACCCGACTGGTGTCCCACCTTTCCCGGCCGTGCGCAGAACGCAGGGGGAGGCCGAAGTAAGCCCAACAGCAGCAGCACCAAAAGGCCGACGCCCCCGGCCCGCGGCCCGCCGAGCAGTGGCGACCACGCCATGCTGCCCCAGCGAGCCGGGCTCCGGACGGGCGGACTGGCTGGCAAATGCGCAGCACCTGGGCTAGCGGGCAAGGCTGCGGTGCTCTGCGGCTGCGCACACCAGGGAACCCGGCCCTCCCCTGCCCACCCCTCTGCCGCCACTCCACGCAGGCGCAGCTTGGGAGCACCAGTAGCCCCTCCGTCCAGCCCATCGCCATGGAGATGCCCAAGGGGCAAGGTGGAAAGCTGGAGCCTGCGATGGCGGTTGCCATGGCAGTAGGAGGGCAGTTGCCGGGGCAACAGACCTTGCTGTCCCTTAGCAGACAGGCAAGAAAAATGGACTCAGTGGAGTGGAATGGGGGTCTGGTCCCCACCTCTCCCTCCCTGGGAGGAGATATATGACTTGTTCAGTGAATAAACAGTTACTCGCTACTGTGGGCGAGGATGGATACATAGATACATAGATTTCACCCATATATTGCTCAAGAAAGGATTTCAAGTCACTTAAAATGATATATCAAAAGAAACAAAACTGGTAAAATTTGTGTATCCATTGGGCAAAAAATGTTGGGAAAGTAATGTTAGTAGTTATTTCGGGGTGAGGCAATAAATAATGGTTTGTCAGTTTCTCCTTCACACTTCTCTCTGCTGTCTGAAAAATGTTGCAATGGATATGTATTACTATTAAAATTAGATAAAAAGATAAAGATTATTTTCATTTTGGAATTAAAACAAAGTATGCTAACACAGCATAAATTAAAAGTGAAGAAAAGAAAGACCCATTTATGTTGCTGTGAGTATATCTAATCCATTGATTCTGTCTCCATCTCTGCAGTGTAACAATTTTACAATGAAAATCATTATACACATCCTTTTATGGACCTGAAGATGATATACCCAGCCACAGTGTGATGAACACGTTTAAGGTGGTTCCCATGATCCTTGCCTCCTGGTGTCCACAATCTTTTTCTCTTTCTTTAATGTTTATTTAGTTTTGAGAGGGGGGAGGGACAGAGAGAGAGGGAGACAGATGATCCGAAGCAGGCTCCCCGCTGACAGCAGCCAGCCAGACGGGGGGGGGGGGGGGGGGGACTTGCGCTGAAGTCAGATGCTCAACTGACTGAGCCACCCAGGCGCCCTCTGGTGTCCACAATGTTGTGTAATCCCCTTCCCTTTGAAAGTGTGCATAACCAAAGGTGAGCAGATATATGGGCTTACGTGTACATAATTATGTTAGAAATGAGGTTGACACTGTTACGGATGGGAGAGTCTGCATTTGTGTGAATGGAGGTCTGGGTTCTTGGATTCCCCAGGAAAGACTCTTGTGATGATCCTTGCTCAAAGAAAGACAGCCAGAAGGAAGGTAGCAAGCACAAAGCAGTTTATTAAGGACAATACACTGTCAAGAAGGGAGGGTGGGCAAGCCCAGAGGCAACAACTACTCCAGGGCTAGGGGTGTCTTTTCTTTTTATGTTTGCAGAGGGTATGGGTCATAGCTTGGGTGGTCTCCAACTGAGGTTTTTTCCATTCATCTAAGGGACTCCTCTTACCAGTTGGGAGGGGAAGTTTTTGGCCCTACAAGGTTCTTTTTTTTTTATTTTCCATTTATTTTAAAATTTCTTTTTAACGTTTATTTATTTTTGAGACAGAGAGAGACACAGCATGAACGGGGGAGGGGCAGAGAGAGAGAGGGAGACACAGAATCGGAAGCAAGCTCCAGGCTCTGAGCCATCAGCCCAGAGCCCGACGCGGGGCTCGAACTCGCGGACCGCGAGATCGTGACCTGAGCTGAAGTCGGACGCTTAACTGACTGAGCCACCCAGGCGCCCCTGGCCCTACAAGGTTCTTGATGGAACTGTCACAGCCATCTTTCCCCAGGGAGGAGGGGCTGTTGGTGTGGGGGTTGAAACCATAATGCAAATATATTTTAATGGAGCTATAGGTTACCCTGGGGCAGAGGTTGAAGAGAAAAGTGCATGTTCTGCACCTGAGGCTCTTGGTCTGTCAGCCCTGGGGTATTGGAAGCTGTAAGGCCCGGATGCTAAAAGCCACAAAGTCAGGGTGTGGTGCCCTCAGACTTCTTTTAAAGTTTATTTATTTATTTTGAGAGAGAGAGAGAGAGAGAGAGAGAGAGAGAGAGAGAGAGAGCACACAAGTGAGGGAGGGGAAGAGAGAAGGAGAGACAGAATCCCAGGCAGGCTCCACACCATCAGCACAGATCCTGATGCAGGGTTCGAACTCACTGTCAGATCATGACCTCAGCTGAGATCTAGAATTGGACATTTACCTGACTGAGCCACCCAGGCACCCCTGCCCTCAGGCTTCTAATGTGTCACCTATTTATCACTGTCTTTGCCTCCAGCTGATGTCTAACTAACTGCGTACTCTATTGAAATGACCACGTTGTGAGGTGATTCCCACTCCCTTACCTCTAGGTAGCCTCTAGGAACTGAAGGTGGCCACCAGCTGACAGCCAGCAAGAAATCAAAGCCCCCAGTCCTTCAACTGCAAGGAACTGAATTCTGCCAATGACCTGGGTGGGCTTGAATCCTTCCCCAGTCAAGCCTCAGATGAGGCTGCAGCCCTTCCCAACACATTCATTTCAGTTTTGTGAGACCCTAAGCGGAGATCCCAGTTAAGGAACTGTGAGCTAATGTCCTTGTAAGTATGTTGTGTTAAGGTGGGAAGTAACATATCATCAACAAACGAGAAATAGAAGAGAACTTCTTCAGCCTGATAAAGGACAAAACCCCACAGCTAACATCATACTTAACAGTAAAAGGCTGAAAATTTTTCCTGCAGGGATCGGGATCAAGACAAGGATGTTCCAGGGGTGCCTGGCTGGCTCAGTTGGTAGAGCATGTGACTCTTGATCTCAGGATGATGAGTTCAAGCCCCACATTGGGCGTAGAACTTACTTAAAAAAGAAAAAAGATGAGGATGTTCCCTCACCACTTCTACCACTTCTATTTGACATTGTACTGAAGGTTCTAGCCAGGGCACTTAGGCAAGAAAAAAAGGCATCTGTAGTGGAAAGGCAGAAGTGAAATTATTTCCATTTGCAAATGACATGATCTGACACGTGGATAATCTTTTTTTTTTTTAATTTTTTTCAACGTTTTTTATTTATTTTTGGGACAGAGAGAGACAGAGCATGAACGGGGGAGGGGCAGAGAGAGAGGGAGACACAGAATCGGAAGCAGGCTCCAGGCTCTGAGCCATCAGCCCAGAGCCTGACGCGGGGCTCGAACTCACGGACCGCGAGATCATGACCTGGCTGAAGTCGGACGCTTAACCGACTGCGCCACCCAGGCGCCCCAAGACACGTGGATAATCTTAAGGAATCCACAATAAACCCATTAGAGTTAATGAATGAGACCAGAAAGGTTGCAGGATATAAGATCAATATTATAAAACTCAATTGTATTTCTATATACTAGCAATGAACAATCCAAAAACTGAAATTAAGAAAACAATTCCAGTTGCAATAGCATCCAAAAGAATAAAAACACTTAGAAACAAATTTAACAAAATTAGTGCAAGACTGTACCCTGAAAACTACAAAAGCCATCTAACATAAGCTCAAATCCCATAATCGCTCACTTCCAACACCCCTTTTTCAGATACTCCACAGCTCCCTATGGTGTGTGGGCTCCCTCACTGCAGCAAGCCAATAAACCCAATTTGGTTTTGACTGCAGCTGTGTTCTGATGGTCTTTGACTGATGTGCATTAACATAAATGAAGGAGGTTCAGCAGAAACCCTCACTTCCTTGCTCTGTGACCTTCAACTCAGTAATAGTGTTCCTATCTACAACACCTTGTGTCTCCAGCTAATTAAGTCACCTCCCCGCCCATGCTTGGAAGGAAGTTCACAGTGACTTGAATCTAGACATTTCAGTGAGGCCCCCTGCATTGGGTTTATTTGTTTTGTTTGTTTTCCTAGGAATAAGGATCCCTGGGACTGTGGTTATCTGATCAGATATGTAGTGTTACTTGGAAAATTGTTTTGTAGCTTTCTACCACCTGCTCCTATGGTCTGTCTAATTGTGTATAGTAAATATATAAGTGTTCTATTTAGTTACATAGTTGATTGTTACTACACAACAAAAAGAAAAGTCTATAGGAAGACAAAAAAAAATGGCCCTGACACATTTATTCTCAAGCTGGCCCTGGGAGGCTAAGGAGCTCAGGTTTCCTCAGACCAGCATCCTTTGGACAAACAAGGCTTGGATCACCATTAGAAAATCTTATGTGGAAGCAGTCTCAAATAGGTATCTGTTCACACATGTTCACAGCAGCATTATTCACAACAGCTAAAACATGGAAGCAACACAACTGTCCATCAGAGGATGAATGGATCAGCAAAATGTGATCTATACCTAAAATGGAATATTATTCAGCCTTTAAGAAAGGAAATTCTGGGCGCCTGGGTGGTTCAGTCAGTTGAGTGTCCACCTTCTGCTCAGGTCATGATCTCACAGTTCGTGAGTTCGAGCCCCGCATCAGTCTCTGGGCTGACAGCTCAGAGCCGGGAGCCTGCTTCGGATTCTGTGTCTCCCTCTCTCTCTCTGCCCTTCACCCCACCCAAGCTCTGCCTCTGTTTCTCTCTCAAAAATAAACATTAAAATATTTTTTTTTCTAAAGAAAGGAGATTCTGACACACACTACAACATGGATAAACACTGAGGACATTATGCTGAGTGAGATAAGCCACTCCCCGAAAGATGAATACTGTATGAGTCCACGTATATGAGGTACTTAGAATAGTCAAGATCACAGACAGAAAGTAGAATGGTGGGTTGTCAGGAGGAAGGGGAATAGGGAGTTAGTGTTCAATGAGTACAGAGTTTCCATTTTGTAAGATAAAAAAAGTTATGGAGATGGATGGTGGTGATAGCTGCACGATCTTATGAATGTATTTAATACTACTGAAATGTATACTTAAAAATGGTTAAGATGGTAATTTTGATGTTATGTGTATTTCACAATAAAACGAACAACACTTACATGAATTTCTTTGTCAGTTTTGTCTTTGTGTCCCTGAGAATTGTTTTGTTTAGTTTCATCTTCCCAGAGTCAGGAGAGTTTTTATTCCTGGCCCATGATCAGTGACAATTGGCCTTTGGCCAAAATCTGGAGACACAGTTACACAAGCACCATCCTTATGGTGCATTGCAATTCTTGTGGGATCTCCTCAGTCTAAAACTGCCTCCTTCTGGCCACATACCTGCTTCCTTCATGTTTTCTCAGTGAAATGTCAACACCTATGTTTATCTCTCTAACTGGCATGATTTCACCAGGGAGATTTCAGAATTGCAGTAACCAAACTTTTGCTATGAAAAAGATAATTCATTTGATGGATACCTTAGAACCGAAAGGGCAGAAATCCATATGAAGAGATGGTTTGTTTCATTTATCTAAGAGAGAGATCATTTTGTTTAATAAAGGAGATGTCCTTCTCTTCATTTCTGTATTTGGGAATTACAAAGTGCTGATTTTCGAGGCACCTGGATGGCTCAGTTAAACGTCCGACTCTTGATTTTGGCTCAGGGCATGATCTCATGGTTTGTGGGATTGAGCCCCACATCATGCTCTGTGCTGACAGTGTGAAGCCTGCTTGTGATTCTCTCTCTCTCTCTGCCCCTCCCCTGATCATGTGCGCACACTCTGTCTCTCAAAATAAATAAATACATACATACATAAATATTTTAAAATTCCTCTTTATTTTTTAAATGTTTATTTATTTTTGAGACACGGGGCTCGAACTCACAAACCATGAGATCATGCCCTGAGCCAAACTCGCATGCTTAATTGACTGAACCACCCAGGCACCCCTAAAAATTCCTCTTAAAAAAAAAAAGTGCTGACTTTTTAATAGTATGCCTCGGTGACATTGTCAAGGGCCTGATTTATTGTTTAAATCAGCTGTAATAACTCTCTTTGCAGTATGTTTATGTCAAATTGTATTTTCTTGCAGCCAAAAGTCTTCCCCTCTGCTTTCTGAGGGAACATGACTAGCTTTTTACAGTGTTCATTTCATGTTCATCTGAAGACACTATGGGAACCCTTATCAAAATGGACAAACCAATGAAGGAAATTCTACATAGCTTGCCATTATTTGAGATAACTGTAATAAGACTGGAGGTTGGCAAACATACTTCATGATATTAGCCACAGTAGCAGAGAGAAATTGGCCTTGACACTGAACTAACATTGATGGGGTAAGTTTAAGGGTCTTGCTGAGATGGTCCCCTTGAATGTCATACTTCCAATGAGACAATCATGGCAAAGACTGTAAAGGTAGGACATGGATAGGAACCAAAGACTTGAGGCCCCTTTGAACACCTCCAAAGTGGCTATGAGCACGTTCTGGCTGTGATTTATCTTCCAGGTGAACTGAGCCTTTCATCGCCAGGGAGCTTTTGCTTTAAGGGTAGGAATTATCAACCATAATCTTCAGAAAAAGTAGAGAGACCTAATAGAATTCTAAAAGTGGGGCACCTGGGTGGCTCAGTCAGTGAAGCATGACTTTGGCTCAGGTCATGATCTCAAGATTTGTGAGTTTGAGCCCTGCATTGGGCTCTCAGCTGTCAGCACACAGGTTGCTTCGAATCTTCTGTCCCACTCTCTCTCTGCCCCTTCCCCGCAGGGGCCGGCTGGCTCAGTCAGTGGAGCATGTGATTTGCCATCTACGTCGGAGTTGTGAGTTCAACCCCTATGTTGGGTGTAGAGATTACTTAAAAATAACCAAAAAAAAAAATCTTTAAAAGTAGAAGCAACAGAAAACAAACTGATGGTTGTATGGTTGCCAGAGGGGAAGAGGATGGGCAAAAAGGGGTGGAGGGGAGAGGGACATACAGGCTGACAGTTATGGAATGAAAAAGTCATGGGGATGCAAGGCACAGCAGAGGGAATATAGTCAATGGTACTGTAATGGCATTGTATGGTAGCAGGTGTTCAGCATAGCATAACATACGGAGATATTGAATCACCATGAATCACTATGTACACCTGAAACTAATATAACATTGTGTGCCAACTATACTTCAAAAAAAAAAAAATCTGGGGCACCTGGGTGGCGGAGTCAGTTAAACATCTGACTCTTGATCTCAGCTCAGGTCACCATCTCATGGTTCCTGAGTTCGAGCCCTGGGTCGGGCTCTGTGCTGATAATGAGGAACCTGTTGGGATTCTCTCTCTCCTCTTTCTCTCTGCCCCTCCCCTGTTCACGTTCTCTCTCTCTCTCAAAAATAAATAAACATTAAAGAAAAAAACCTCTGTTTCTTTAAAAAAAAAAAAAAAAGTAACAGGGTGAGAATAAAGGAGATCATCCTGAGAGATACTTTAGTTGGATACTAGAGGGCATCATAGTACAATAATAGTCAAGATCCACAGTGGAATAAAAAGAAAAAAAGGAGTGTTGTAGAAATCAGAAAGTTAATCTTGTTTCATCATCTTGGGGACAAGCTCTGCACCTCTGCAGTCATCAGCTTCTGGAGAATTCCTAAGAATCCTGTTTCATGCCTATTAATATGTCTTTTTCAACAAGTTTGAGGGAGATTTGCCCTCTGATTATGCCGGCTTTGTTCTGGTGGATATTTTGAAAATTTTTTAAAGTAATCTCTACACCTAATGTGGGGCTCAAACTCACAACTTTGAGATCAAGAGTTGCATGCTCTTCTGACTGAGCCAGCCACACGCCCCTATATGGATTTAAAAAAATTTTTTTTCCCATTTATTTATTTTTGAGAAACAGAGTGAGACAAAGTGTGAGTGGGGGAGGGGCAGACAGAGAGGGAGATACAGAATCTGAAGCAGGCTCCAGGCTCTGAGCTGTCAGCACAGAGCCTGAAGCGGGGCTTGAACCCACAAACTGTGAGATCATGACCTGAGCTGAAGTCGGACGCTCAACCGACTGAGCCACCCAGGCGCCCCCCTACATGGATATTTTGAAAATGCAGCTCGAACCTGTTAGGGAGACATCTGGAGGCATCAAATGAATTTCTAGGGGTATGAAGTTAAATTGGCCTGTAATAGGGTAGAATCCAGGATTCCAAGTAAAATTACAAAACACATGGGCTGGTCTGTTATTAACTCAGAAATAATTAACAAGAGATGGTCCCCAGAGGGGATAGATAGATCTTATTGCCATCAGTTTTGAGGGGTTACAGAGAAGGAGGGAGGCAAACCATAAGAGATTCTTAAATACTGAGAACAAACTGAGGGTTGATGGGGGGTGGGGGAGAGGAGAAAGTGGGTGATGGGCATTGAGGAAGGCACCTGTTGGGATGAGCACTGTCAAATTTATTTGACAATAAATTATATTTAATTTAAAAAAAGAAGCGTGTTGACTTTTTATATTTTTAAAAATTTCTTTTAAAAATAAAATTTTTTGAGAGAGAGTGGAGGAGGGGTAGAGAGAGAGAGGGAAAGAGAGAGAATCCCAAACAGGTTCCGCACTGTCAGTGCCGAGCTTGGCCCCGGGCTCTTGGTTGTTTTCTCAGACCATGGCTACTACTCTGAATGTGATTTCTCTCTCTCTCAGGCACACACACTCATCCACCAAGACAAAAATTTCATAGCTATTTTTTTTTGATGTTTATTTTTGAAAGAGAGAGACAGAATTCAAGCAGGAGAGGGGCAGAGAGGGAGGGAGACACAGAATCCAAAGCAGGCTCCAGGCTCTGAGCTGTCAGCACAGAGCCGGATGCGGGGCTCGAACTCACGAACTGCGAGATCATGACCTGAGCTGAAGTCCGACACCCAACAGACTGAGCCTTCCAGGAGCTCCATTCATAGCTATTGTTTTAAATACCTCCAAAGTGGGGCACCCGGGTGGCTCAGTCGGTTGAGGATCCAACTTTGGCCTGGGTCATGTTCTCACAGTCTGTGAGTTCAAGTCCCGTGTTGGGCTCTGGGCTGACGGCCCAGAGCCTGGAGCCTGCTTCAGATTCTGAGTCTCCCTCTCTCTCTCTGCCCCTCCCCTGCTGATGCTGTCTCTGTCTGTCTCTTAAAAATAAGTAAACATTAAAGAAATTTAAATACCTCTGAAGGTAGATTTCTTTCTTATAGGTCCCTTCTGGTACTAACATTTCCCTCAAAAAACTAATCTCAACCCCTGGTCCTGTAAAAATTGGACACTGACTTCACAGAATGCTTCTGCTGAGGTCATTATAACCCTATCAGCATGACCTAGACCATCAGGAATGGGAACTAGCCTTGGGACATTTTGTTCTTTTCAGAGACTCCAGCCTGTTGGGCTGCTATTGTTTAACTCCACTCAAGCAATCTTTCCCTCTTGGGGCGCCTGCGTGGCTCAGTTGGTTAAGCATCTTGACTTGATTTTGGCTCGGGTCATGATCTCAAATTCTAGTGAGACTAAAAGTAAAAGCCTCTGGGGCGCCTGGGCAGCTCAGTCGGTTAAGTATCTGACTTGGGCTCAGGTCATGATCTCACAGTTCGTGAGTTCAAGCCCTGCATTGGGTGAGCTTGAGCCCCACATCAGTTGAGCCCCGTTTCTCTCTCCCTCTTTCTTTCTCTGCCCCTCGTGGGATTCTCTCTCTCTCTCTTCCGCTCCCTCTGTCTCTGCCCCTGGCTCACTTGTGCCCTCTCTCTCTCAAAAGAAAAGAAAAAGCCGCCTGGCTCTCTAGAGACCAGCTGGACTTTGGGACATGATTCCATGGCTTGAGTTTGGTCATCTAGGCCCCTGTCTCCAAGGTTTATTGTGAAGACTAATCATTATCTTGTTTCTGGTAACTGCTTGTGCATTTGGCGTATGTATCCTGTCCAGAGTGTTAAATGGCAACTGTGCAGCCCTTGTCACCTCAGGGGATCCGACACAAACACATCTAACACAAATCCAAATCCTGTAATGTCTTTCCTAACACCCTTAACTGAGATGCTCATGGTTCCCCACGGTGTGTGTATTCTCCCTTGTTGCAATGAGCTAATACACCCAGCTTTGTTTAATCATTGGTGTGCTCCTGGTGGTCTTTGGCTGAAGTCTAAGAACATTATTTACTTAAAAAATCCAAGAGAATCATCTAAAAAACTTCTAGACCTAACAAGAAAAGTAAGGTGACCAGAAATAAGATCAAATGTGAAATTGAATAGCCTTCCCTTATAGACATTAAAACATTTTTCAATGTAATAGAAAAGGACATTGTTCCTCATGATAAGAAAATCCATCAACTTCCTGGGAATGCCTTGAGCGAGAAAAGTATGAACTCCACATTTTTACAGAAGAAAAAAAAAATTGGTTTCAAAGAATGGAAAGAGATATCATGTTCCAGGCATGAAGAATCAACACTGGAGAAATGGATCCCCAAATTAATCTATATATTCAATTTAACACCAGTAGAATCCCTTTTCATCTCCTAAATCATGAAATATTTTCAAATGGACAATAATCTGCAGAAGATATTGATACAATGGATGCCTGGGAACTCTCATCATTTTCTCATTTGCCTCAATTTTTTTTCTTTAAGAAACAAAATATTTTGGGGCACCTGGCCCAGTTGATCAAGCGTCTGACTCCTGATTTCCGGTCAGGTCATGATCTCACAGTTTATGAGATCTGCACTGACAGCAAGGAGCCTGCTTGGGATTCTCTCTCTCTCTGCCCCTCCCCTGTTCGCTCTCTCTCTCAAAATAAGTAAGTAAACTTAAAGAAAAAGAAACAAACAAAATATTTCCACTCCAGCTGAAACCTATCCCTCCACCCAATTCTATCCTCCCCTCATCCTCTGAGTAAGTGCAATTCTGAGTTTATTACAGATCATTTCCTTGCATCTTTTTATTCTTTTATTATATAATTAGGGATGCATGAACTGCATGTATTGTTTGCATGTGTTTAAAACAAATATCATACTCTACATAGCAGTCTTTGACTTTCTTTCTTCTGTCTCATACTGTAAGCTTGAGAATGATCCATGTTGATACACATGTCTCTAGTTCGAATTTAACTCTTTAGTGAGATATACATACATAAAAGTCAATGTTAGAAGAGTCCAATCTGATGAATATTTTTTTTTATTTTTGAGAGAGAGAGAGCATGCACGCAAGAGAGAGCAGGGTAGGGGCTCCTGGGTGGCTCAGTCAGTTGAGTGTCCGACTTTGGCTCAGGTTATGATCTCATGGTTTGTGGGTTCAAGCCCTGCGTTGGGCTCTGTGCTGACAGCTCAGAGCCTGGAACCTGCTTTGCATTTTGTGTCTCCCTCTCTCTCTCTCTCTGCTCCTCCTCTGCTCACACTCTCACTCAAAAATAAATAAACATTAAAAAATTTAAAAGAGAGAGAGAGAGAGAGAGAGAGAGAGAGAGAGAGAGGAAGAGAGAGAATCCCAAGCAGTATCTTCAGTCAGCGCAGAGCCCGACTCGGGGCTTGAGAACACAAAACTGTGAGATCATGACATGAGCCGAGATCACGAGTCAGAGGCTTAACTGACTGAGCCACCCAGGCGCCCCATGAATGTTCTTAAACTGAATGCACATGATCATCTAAGATGACTGTGTGAATGCCCAAGATTGCCACCAACTTCATCTCCACGGAGTCACTGAGATTACTGAGATTATTACTTTAACAAAGGGAGCTCAGAAATTGTTATGATGGCCTGTGAAAACCTTCAAATGACACCTGTCATGACTGATAATTATGTGTGGGAAATTAGGGTGCAAAACACATGTCGGAAACTCTAAGTGCTATAAATAAGGATATAAATAAATGCCAGTTTTGCCACTTTCAAGCCAGTGTGACCATGGGTGAGTTGCTTTACCTCTTTGTGCGTTCGGTTTCTTCCTATGTATAATGAGGGTAACAAAAGGAAGGTTTCTCTGTCCCCTCAGAAGGGATTGTTGGCCCATTCTTCCTCTTCCACATGTTCGCAGGCAATTTGATGACACTGCAGATTCTCTAGAGGTGGCTCCCATTGTCCACTGCAGAGATTGGCCCCAAATGGGCTCCTTGACACCATCTGAGCTTTTCTCTCTAAAGGTGTATCCGCAGGGGAGGCTGCCCTCCCACCCACTTCGATGACGTGGGGTGCTGGGGGCTGGGGCTGGTAGAGCTGCCCTGCCCAGTCAGGCCCTGTTCTCTGATTGCCACTAAGAAAACAAAGCAGGGGCACCTGGATGGCATAGTCGATTAAGCGTCTGACTTTGGCTCAGGTCATGATCTCGAGGTTCAGGAGTTCAAGCCCCGCGATCGGGCTCTGTGCTGGTGGTACAGAGCCTGCTTCGGAGTCTCTCTCTCCCCCTCTGCCCCTTCCTCACTTGTACTCTCTCTCTCTCTCTCTCTCAAAATAAATAAGTAAACTTAAAAAAAAAGAAAACAAAGGAAATAAGAACACTCAGACCAGCACCCCCAGACACAGGATAAGGCGTATGCATCCAACTCTCTTGTCTCTCTTGCTTTCTGCCTTTCTCTGCTCTCTCACTGCTTTGTTTTGTTCTCTCTCTGCCCATTTTCAACCCCTGCCCCCTGCACTGACTCTCCTAATCTTTATGTCTATCTCTTACACTCTTTTCCCATCGTTTTCACTTGTCATACTGTTTTTTCTTTCTTGATATCTCTGTGTCTCTGTCTCTCTTTTGATGTCTCTGTAAATTGTGCCTTCTCTTTGTCTCACTACCTTTCTCTGTGTCTGTCCTTTTCTATTTTCTTTGGGTCTAATTTCCCCATGTCTGTCCCCCCATCCTCTCAGGGTCTCTGCCTTAGACAGTGATTCCTTACCCAACTGTCATGGCTGGACCCCCTCGTACTTCCCTGATTCTGTCCATCTTTCTAACCCTTCTTGTCCACCAAATATTCCCCCCCACCGCCTGCCCCATGCACATCAGTGGGTGGCAAAACCAGGGGCCACAGGGAGTGTGGGAGCCACCAGCCAGGGATGGTGGCAGAGAAATGGGGGAGGAGGGCTGAGAGGCAGCTGAAAGCATATGGAGGGTGACTTGGGTCTAAGGGGGTGGGCGTGGGGGGGATCAGGATAAGAAGATAGGAAGGAAGAACTTGAGGCATGAAATCCTTGTTGGAAGCAGATGGGATTAGAGATGAGAGTGAGACAGCCAGAGGGAGGAAGGGGTACCTTTCTGCTTCTCCGAGGCCCCTCAGCCAGAGGGTTATGGGAGGGGGACCTGATAGCCCTTCAGCGCAGCTCACAACTACAACGGCTGCCTCACCTTTCCTGCGGTTCCCTCCATCTAGTGCCAACGGTCTTCCCACATCCCTACCTGCATTTTTGACCCTCACATAGCATCTTACAGTTTGTCTCTGCCCTTTCTCCTCTCTTTTCCCGTATCTTCTGTATGTCCCTCTCTGCCTCCATCTTTTTCTACCTCTCCATTGTTATCTCTGTCTCCCTATGTGTGTCTCTAGGCTTCTATTTCTCTCTGTTCATCTCTCCATCTGCTTCTGTCTGCCTCTCACCTTCTCCATCTATTGCCTTTTCTTGGTCTCTGTAGTCCCTCCCGATGGAAACCGCCCAGGATCTGACCCCGTATTCCCTTCTCTGGGAAAGAGAAGCTGTCTGTGGGCCCAGACCCGACCTAGCTGCTGCCCCGTGGCCGGCTCCAGCTCCGGGGACCTGGGTGACTCTGGGGACCCTGGGACCAGCTAGGAGTCCAGGGGCTCTGCGGACGCCAGGCGCCCATAGAGGCCTGATACCGCCCAGAGCCACTCTCACCCAAAGCCCTGAGCCTCGGTTGCTAAGCCTGGTCCTCCGCTACGAAAGCCAGCACTGGCCTGGCCCCCGCAGCCAGCGGCCCGAGGAGCCAGAGCAGAAAGGCCTGAAGGTCGCCACAAACTGTGCTGAGGTCCCACAAATCCGGCTGCCTTCCAGGTCCAGAGACAGTGAACAGAGTCCTGGGGTTGGGAGAGGAGGGCAGAGCGCCTGGGAGTTTGGAAGAACCTGAAGGGGAGGGATCTTAAAGAGGAGGGGTGGGGCCTCAAGGTGGGAAGAGGTTCGGTCTAGAGGTTGAGAAACCTGCAGGTGTAAGGTGCCTACAGCAGCAGAACCCACTTGGAGGGAACCAAGGAGATACAGTAGGGACGGGGCCTCAGAGGAGCCAGAGCTGATACATAAGGCAGGTAGGTCCTGCACGAGCCTTAGAGGACAGGGATGAAAGATAAGGAGCCAGGGCCTGGAGGCACAGGTCTGTGGATACCACAGCCACATGAGTGGGGTGGACGGGAAAGGCTGGGAGGTGTTAGTGGGGCAGTGTTTGATAGGGGCTGGATGGGGTCTGGTAACACGAGGCTGGGGAGGGGCAGGGGGGGTGGGACCTGGTGGTGAAGGAAGAAGGGTCTTGCGTGGAAGTGGCAAGACCAAAGAGGCCCAGAAAGGACCACAGCCTGGGATACCCTGGGCCTGACGGGCACCTGGGCCGTAAAGGTTGTGTGTGCCACTGCTGCTGATGTGCCTGCTCGTGGAGGTTTGAGTCTGAGGCCAGGGCCCTGCGAGAGCTGTGTGCATAGTGCTGGTGGTCCACCCTCACTTTGCTTCCCGGGAGGTCTTCAGCCTGGTGGCTGCAAAATGTCTGCCACTGAGGCACTCAAGCAGGCAGTGTTGCAGTTCTGCTACCATTGAGGCCTTGAAGCCACTGGGAGGTCAGGAACTCTGTAGTTTCGCCCCCAAGAAGCAATTTTGGATAAGGACATAACCTCTTTTTAATGGCTTGCACAGAAAAGACCGTTCTTAGGTCTCCCATGAGGCCATTGGTACCCCAGTGGTGACGATATTTGTCTCGTATGTAGGGGTCTGCATGGAAGAAACAGTGTTTGGGGCTAAAGTCCATCCAGAAAAATCTCTTTCCCATAACCATCCCCCACCCCAATATGAAAACTTCCTGGTTATTTTATGGTTGCCCTTAAAAAAATTACAGGGGCACTGGGTGGCTCAGTCGGATAGGTTTCCGACTTCGGCCCAGGTCATGATCTCGCAGTTTGTGAGCTGGAGCCCCACATCAGGCTCTGTGCTGACAGCTCAGAGCCTGGAGCCTGCTTCAGATTCTGTGTCTCCTCCTCTCTCTGTTCCTCCCCCACTCACGCTCTCTCTCTCAAAAATAAACATTAAAAAAATTACAACACAGACCATCATGGAGCACAAGTATCTCTGTGATACAGCAGAGACTGACACAGGGCATCTTCTTCAAGAAAGCTAGGTCTCTCTGACACCTACTTCCATCCCAGGTTCACAGGCCACACAGAGGGAGACTACCTTCATAAATGGGTTGACTGGTATCCAGAAAGCCAGAATTTATTGTGAGGCCAGATTTTCCAGCCTTGGCAATGGGGGCATGGGAAGGAGGGGCCAAGGTATTGGTGTGCATGTGAGGGTAAGGGGTGCAAGATGCAGAACTATACCCCGCCCCCCAGCAATCCTTCTGTTCACTCACTTCTTTCCCAAGCCTATTCCCCTGTTTGTTTATGATTCATCACCGGGCCCCCACATACCCTTATTCATGTACCTATTCATATCTTGATTCATTCCCCCTCCTGCTCATTCATCCCACAAATATTTAGTAGAGCGCCACTCTCTGTGGGATTCCAAATCCTACGGCTTCTGAGTCCCTGAAGAGGGCTCTGCCCCTTGTCCTTAAGGAGGGGCTCCCATGGGTGACCCAAGGAATACATACACAGGCATTTCAAAACTGGCTTTAAATACTCATCAGGGCGCCACGAAAAGGGGATGGGGTGAGAACTTGTTACATATGAGTATGGGGTTGGGGTGCCCTGAGAGAGAAGGGGACCCATCCGTCAGGGCAGCTGGGGTGCCCCACCCCTACCCTGGGACAAGGAAGCAGAGTAGAAGCCCTCTCTGGAGGGTCCCAGGGCCAACTGGGAGCCAGCCCTCCCTTCGAGGTAGATCATCTGGGAGGGAACGGAGGAGGGGCTCCCATGGTGGTGATGAGAGGCAGTCACTTCCTCAGTGGTACTGCTGATAGCTGGGATAGCCTGGGGCTGGGGTACCCTCCTTAGGGGGCAGCTGGCTGGGGTCCTCCAGGAACGGGGGTGCTGGAGAGGATAGAACCAGGTAAGGGTGAGAAGCAGTGCACAGGCAGAGCAGAGCATTCTGCCCCTCTCCCTGACCAGCATGCGCCAGGTACTCACCATTGCGGAACTGCTGGGCAGTGTAGCGAGTGAGGAGGATGCCAACGCCCTCTATGAGGGCCAGCAGGATGCCCCCCATCATTGCTGAGCCCACCATGGCCAATGGGCCACCTGGGAGAGTGAAGAGGCAGGGAGAAAAAGGTGAGGGCAGGAGGAACAGGGTGGAAGGGGCCGGGGCCGGGGGCCGGGGCACTCACTGCGGGCAGCCAGCACAGCCCCAGTCAGTGCTCCACTGGTGATGGAGTTCCAGGGATCTTCCTTGCCCCGCAGCCGCACCAGACCACAGTCGATGGTGGAGAACAGGCCTCCCCACACGGCAAAGCTACCTGCAGGGAGACCAAGGCCTGATTAATGTTCCTGAGGAATCCCAAGAATACACAGCACAGGGTCTGGGGACCTCCAAGGCCTGAATGCTCTGGCAATGAAAGGGGAGAAAAACCCAAACACAAAGGCAGATGAGTAAACTCCTATAGGATGTTCCCCCTCTGCCATCATGCCTGCTCCTTCTTCAAGTGACCCCTAATCGTCAGCAACATTCCCTTTACATTTGTAGGGGTCTAAAGTGTTTGGAAGCAAATTTTTCTTCTCTATGATTTTTAAGAGAACCACTTTGATCTTCCTAACCAACACACAGAGTTGGGAATTCCGATCTTGGTTTAAGGGAGAAGAAAACAGGTTAGGAAAGCCAGTTAATATGATAGTTAAAGGCCTTACTATGTGCCAGGACCTGTTCTAGGCACAGCACGTTATTTGACTTCTGAAGTCTTAAATTCGTTCATATTATTCAAGTGCTTAGCAGAGCAACCGGCACTCAGCAAGTACTATGTAAACTACAGAAATTATGAAACAACTTAGGTGGTTACTGCTATCATCATCCCCATGTTACAGATGAGGTTTGGAGAGGTTAAGCCATGAGCCCAAAGTCATACATCAGGGAAAATCCAGGAACTGGATTTAAACTCCAGAATTCACATTCTCACCCCCTCCAAAACATCACTGACCCAGAAATCCCCAGGTAGAGTTGGGGCTGGAATCTGTACTCCAAATTTGCAGTCTAGACCCAAAGGAGCAACCACCCCCAACTTGGTATCACATCTCTTAGGTCTCTCCAAGCCTCTCACCTCCAATCTGGGGGGCTCGGATCCTCACAGCGTTGACACTACCTCTCAATCGGTGCCGTATTCCCTGGGAAAAGCGAGGAGTTGGGGAGTCAGAATAGGGATGAGGTCCCTGGCACACAGGGTTTCTAGCTTTTAAGAGAGGGACAGTGATGGATTAGGGGTATCAGGAGTAGAGATGTGGAGAAGTGGCTAAGAACTAGGAGGCTGGGGAGCACTCTAATATGGGTGTCCTCAGACCAGCGCTGAGAAGTTCTCATTTGTTCAATGATTACTAGCATCTGTGTGCCAGGCACCATGCTGTATGCAGGGATAGTGAATAAGACAGACCTTAGCCCCTGCCCCCTCAGAACTCACGTTATAGTGGGAGACAGATCCCTAGCAGAGGTACAGATAAACAAGATGCTTTAGACAGCAATACATACTCTAGAGGAAAGAGGATCAAGAATATGATAGGGGCGCCTGGGTGGCTCAGTTGGTTGAGCACCCGACTTCGGCTCAGGTCATGATCTCATGGTTTGTGTGTTCGAGCCCCGCGTCAGGCTCTGTGCTGACAGCTCAGAGCCTGGAGCCTGCTTTGGACTCTGTCTCCCTCTTTCTCTGCCCCTCCCCAGCTTGCACTCTGTCTCTCTCTCTCAAAAATAAATAAAAACATTAAATTTTTTTTAAAAAAAGGAGATATGATAACAACTGAGGGGTTAGGAAAGGACTCCAAAGGAGGGGGCATTTGTGCTGAGGTTTTGAGGATGAGAACAGGAAACTTGGGCAAGGATCCAGGAAAGAGTCCCAGGAGTTGAGGGGAGGGATAGGACTAGATATGTAAATTGCAGGGACCTTGGCAAATGGATGGCATTTAAAGCCATGAAATTTGAGAAGATCTTGGAAGACGGTGGTCAGAGAACGACAGAGAACTGATTAGGTTAAATTAAAAGCATTTTCAGGGTGCCTGGCTGGCTTGGTTAGTAGAGCACGCAGTGCTCAATCTGAGGGTGGGTCATGAGTTCGAGCCCCACGCTGGGCATTAAGCCTACTTAAAATGAATGAATGAATGAATGAATGAATGAATAAATAAATAAAAGCATTTTCTTAACTTTAAGGCTGTCCTTCTCCTGCCAGTTAAACTCCTGTCACTTCCCCGTACAGGTTTCTGACCCAGAATCCGCCTCTGGGTAAAATCTTTCTGGCTTTGCACAGTTAGGATTTGGTAATGATCGTTTTGACAGTGCAGCATTTCTACAGAGGAGCTCCAGTTGGGTTGGGGGGGAAGGGGTGGTGTTGAGAGACATGGGGCCCTGTCTGCAGTTCTCCCCGAATCACATATCCTGGAGCCAGGCAGGGCACACAGTAGGTGAGCAGGCACCATAACGAGTAAGTGCATACGACTGGCAGCTCCAAGCAGTTTTCAGAGCAATATCGCGTGTGGGCAGGGAAGGACCCCCTGCACCACCCACGGAAGGCCACAACTCACGACAGGGGCGTTGCGGAAGCCCTTGATGGCCTGGAAAACTCCGCCGCCGATGACGCCCATAGTGAAGGCTCCACCGCAATCGTCCACAATTCGCCATGGGCTGCAAGCCAGAAGGGGAGGATGGGGTTAAGTGAGCCCCTCGACCCCCGCCAGGTCACATGGACTCTTTCCAATTGGGAGAAACCAAGTCACCCGAAGGAGAAGCAGCACTTCAGATAATGAGATTATTTTCCCCCTCACTTATGCAAGAAATGGTGCAAAAGGGGAAAAGTATTCGTCTTTGCCCTGTCCGCACCTCCCCCTATAGCCAACCAAGGAATCTGCCAACTGCTTTACTACCATCAAAAGATTAAGTGAACTCATACAAGCAGAGTGGACGCGTGTAAATCAGCGTTACGTGTTAATTTGCTAATGTTATTAAAGCGGGAAATGGTCTCACCCCCGTCTCCGACAATGAGCACGTCCAACCAAACCCCGCCTCCTTCCCTCCTTTTTTAACCGGCTGCAGCTGGTAAAAACCAAGAGCGGACCGTGGGGAGGATACAGCTTGTCCACAATAGGCTCACCCAGGCCCCGCCCCCAACAACTCAAGAGACCGGAGAAAAGCCACGCGTGGCAACCCTGGGGATTTCCGCTCGACACCGCGCCACCCCTCGGCCGGAATGGACTCGGCCCGCGTGTCTCTTTTAGTTAACAAAGAGGGACTGGGGAGATACGGAGTCGAGGGAAACGTGGAGTGGTTGGTCCTGCACGGCATCTTCTCCAGGCGCATGCCTGTGGCTCCTCTTAACGGAGCCCGCGTGGGAAGAACGAAACTGGGGGAGCGGAAGGATACCACAAATGTCTCAGAGTCTCCCGAGTTTGGGACGTGGCGCGGTGTGGCCAGCACCTCTCCCGCCCGCCTCCCCCAGCTGGCCGTGGCGCCGCGGCAACAGCCCCGAGGCCTGTGCCCATCGCCGTACCAAGGCTCCCGAGCGTACTCCTCCATGGCGCCGGCGTCCGGCCGCGCAGTCTGGCTAAAACCTGGCCCGGCCACGCCCCCACTGTAAACGCACACAGGCGCCCGAGCTTGCCACCTATTCCAAGACAGCGATTGGGTCGCTTTGCCGCTCGTCACGACAGGGTCGCACTGTCATTGGCCACCCAGGTTTGCGTCATCTGCACTGCAGCCCGAGCGTCGTCCAGTTATTTCAAGGCTCGGGGAGAGACGAGCTCGTTCTGTGCTTTGGGAGAAGGCAGTTGTATGGCCCTGGCGGTCTTAGTGGCGACAAGAGAGAGGCGGCCGGTCTGACAGCCTTCCGCTACTCGCGTGACTGTATTGGTAATGTCGGGGTGGGCGCATTTTTTGGAGCTGGAGGAAGTGTTGCGCTTTGCTCCCCCATCCCCAGCGCTTTGGTTCCTCCTACCCAGCAGTCTTTGGGGGAAGTTGGGTGAGCCCATTTCTAGGGCGCGGGTGAACCGAGCTTGGCCCCTTCGGCGGTGGGCGGAGCCTGGGCCCGGGAGAGCTATACTGGGTCCTGGAACACCCAGCCTGGAGGGAAGGGTTGGTGAGTTTTGGTGGCATTGCCACCTATCTTCCATCTTTTAGTACGTAGATTCCGTCCACCCAGCTATTCGTGCAGGTGGGCGTGAGCACATGCCGGGAGGAGGCGCTTGGTTTTAGGATTTGGATTTGAATCCTCATTTGAGCTGTTTTTTGTTTTGTTTTGTTTTGTTTTGTTTTGTTTTGTTTTGTTTTGTTTTGTTTTGTTTTTTGCCTGCATGTCCGTCCATCCTAGGTCCGTCTGCTATCCGCTATGCCGCTGCCTGTTGCACTGCAGACCCGACTGGCCAAGAGAGGCATCCTTAAACATCTGGAGCCTGGTGAGCGAACTAAGAGCAGATGGGCCTACCATGTGCCAGGCTTGACAGGCACTTTGTTGTTGATACTGCCACTTGATACCTAGCATGGGCCTACCGCGAACCAATCAGTAGGGTGGCAAGCATTTCACTGATAACAATATGGGTTCCTGATGTCCATTCCTATTTCCTCCGTAATACTGACACCTAATGGCACGTGCAGTCCATCAAAAAAATCCGTGGAAGTGATTACAAAGTATGTAACGCTAAGGGCAGCTGACAAGGGTAATAGGATAATAAGATACTGATACTTTGTTCTTTATCTTACTGGTCGATACCATTATCTCAGACCTATTGTGGTGCTAGTAATGATCTATACCTTATTGGTCACCATATCAGTAGCTGACCTGTATTTGGGGCCTAAGTGTTTGGTATACACATTATGGTTAACAGTATAAAATAATGATAGGATCTATCATTTACACACTTACTCTGCTGCTGCTAATGTTTACACCTCATTGTCAATAATAGTAAAAGCTGACATTTGTTTTGGGCTGCAGTGTGCTAGGCACTGGAAAGTACATCTTATTTTCATCTTACTGATAAATGACATCTATCACCAGCGAATGTGTGCCAGGCATAGATCTTGTGGTTAACAATACTGATAATGATCATTGATCATCTATTTTAAGCCTATTGAGTATCAAGTCCTGTGCTGATGGTATATATATCTTACTAACAATACTGATGCTTACAGCTGACATCTTCGGGCCTATTGTGTGACAGGCAGTATGTTGTTGCTGACATATACGTTTCATCGTTAGTTATATCCACAGCTGAAATGTGTGGTAGGCCTACTGAGGGTCATATACTGAGCTGACAACCTACACCTTTTTTTTTATTTCACTGATAGTGACAACTGTTGTAGGCCTACTGTGTGTCAGGCTTAGGAACTGAATGGATTCAGAGCAGTGTTTGGACAAATCCCTTGCTATCCAGACCTGCTACTCAATATACAGAGTCCGAGGGGTGCCTGGGTGGCTCTGTCAGTTGGGTGTCTTGACTTCAGCTCAGGTCATGATCTCATGGCCTGTGAGTTCGAGCCCCACGTCGGGCTCTGTGCTGACACCTCAGAACCTGGAGCCTGCTTCAGATTCTGTGTCTCCCTCTCTCTCTGCCCTTCCCCTGCTCATGCGCTCTCACTCTCTCTCTCTCTCAAGAACAAACACTAAAAACATTTTTAAAAAAGGATTAAAAAAATACACACACACACACACACACACACACAGGGTCCGAAACCCTGTATTTGCCAAGGTTGGGAGCTGAATAGATTTGGACTATTTTCAGCTAAACCCCTTACTGTGCAAGCTCATTTTACCCAAATAGATTTGGATAGCATGGTGTCACGTGCTTCCTGAACTCAGGAACTGGAGGATACATTTGTTTTGATGAATCCCTATCTAAACTCTGAAACCAGATAGGTTTGGGTGACAGTATCAAATTTCAAATCTTATCTGAAGCCAGAAACAAAGGATTTAGGTAAACTTTTTTGCAAATCTTCAGATTTGGAATGTGAGTGACATCTGCCACAGCAGGTGAGATGCGGAACACACACGTGTACGTGTGCACACACACACACAGTCCATGTGAATCTGAGTGTCTCACCAGGCTCTGACTGTAGGATGAGAATCCCTCTGGTCCTTACTGCTTTTCTCCACCTCGCTGTCCTGCCAGAACCAGAGGAAGAAATCATTGCTGAGGACTACGATGATGATCCTGTGGATTATGAGGCCACCCGCTTGGAGGGTCTGCCACCAAGCTGGTACAAGGTGTTTGACCCTTCCTGGTGAGCCTGGGGGACTCGGGGGGGGGGGTGCTGACTTCTGACTTCACCCTTCCTGTGCTGTTCCTGCCTTGGGGTAAATGGGGAACACAGGGAAGAGGTTTGGGGGTCCTCCTTCCGGGGTCCTGACATGGGGCAGGTCTAGGCAGAGATAGGGGAAGACAAGAGTTGAGGCTACAAGGAGAGGACATCTGTGCTGACACTCCTTCCCTCCCTCTTTCCCTCCCCTCCTTCTCTCCTTCCTTCCCTCCCACTGCCCTGCAGTGGGCTTCCTTACTACTGGAACGTGGACACAGACCTCGTGTCCTGGCTCTCCCCACACGACCCCAACTCGGTCGTTACCAAGTCTGCCAAGAAGCTCAGGAGCAGTAATGCAGGTGAGTTGATAGATCCAAGGGTGCCTCACATGCTTCTGCAGCTCTCACAGAGGGGTCAGGTAAATGATTGTGGATCAAGAAGGGACAGGTGAGGCAGGCAGGCCCAACCCCCAGCAGGGGAGGTTGTTGAAGGCAGAGGCTGCTGGGTCCCGAGTCATTTCAAGGATTTTGTGTCCCCAGACACTGAGGAGAAGTTGGATCGGGGCCACGAAAAACCAGAGCGGGGCCACGAAAAACCAGAGCGGGGCCATGAAAAACCAGAGCGGGGCCACGAAAAACCAGAGCGGGGCCACGAGAAGTCTGACAGAGATCGAGAGCGTGGTTATGACAAGGTGGAAAGAGAGAGAGAGCGCGACAGGGATCGGGATCGTGACCGTGGGTATGACAAAGTAGACCGGGAAGAGAGCAAAGAACGGCGCCATCATCGCCGAGAGGAGCTGGCTCCCTACCCCAAGAGCAAGAAAGGTAAGCAGAGCAGCAGGACCAGGAGTCGGGGAAGGCAAGTGAGGCACACCACAGGTGAGCCACGTAAAGGAAGTCCTCACTTTGCTCATGCAACTGCCTGAACCTGGGTCCTGCGCCAAGGTGCTGCCATGGCAGCCATATGCTCCATTCCTTCCTGGGATGGGGGAGCTTGGTGATCAAGCGCTCCTTCTGCCTCCACTGAAGATCTCACTCTTTCACCTACTTCCACAGTGGCGAGCCGGAAGGATGAAGAGTTAGACCCCATGGACCCCAGCTCATACTCGGATGCACCTCGGTAAGTGACAATGCCTCATGAGCCCTTCCTTCTCTTTCCTCGTGACTTACTTGTGTCGATGACCATTCCTTTTCTCCTGTCTCCTTTCCCCATTTGTCAGTTGTTGGGAGTTGGGGAGAGTGCCTACCACAACCCACATTCCCAACCGCTGACCCATATTCCCTAACCCTTGTCACCCCCAGGGGCACATGGTCAACAGGACTCCCCAAGCGGAATGAGGCCAAGACAGGTGCAGACACGACAGCAGCTGGGCCCCTCTTCCAGCAGCGCCCCTACCCATCACCAGGGGCTGTGCTCCGGGCCAATGCTGAGGCCTCCCGAACCAAGCAGCAGGACTGAGCCTCCCCGCCACCCTACCACCCTGGGTATTTTTAATAAAGGCTTTTCAATGGATTGTGACCATGAGACCTGAGTGCTTCCTTCCCATGCACTTTTGAGGCTTCCCAACCCAAACTGGCAAGATGCAAAACACATTTTATTTGTAAAAACTCACCTAAGAAAGTGCGGGAGTGGCAGGGATAGGGGGATGGGGGTGGGGGTGGGGCCGGAGGCAGGGGTGGGTTCCTTCCGTGCCCTCATTACCAGAGTTTGGCCATGTTAGCCTTGCGTGGGGGTGGGGGGTGGGGCCAGGGAGGGTTCATTGTCTACCTCCCCCCACCCCTAATACTGATCAGAGTTTGGTCCTGGCTGGGCCAGGGCAAGAAGGGAGAACGAGGCCAGCGTCTTCAATCCCAGCAGCTACGAACCCTTCACCTTGGTGAGCAACCTGTGGTGGGAATGGGGAGGAAAGAAAAACACAGAGAGCTGGGGTGGGCTGGCAGGTGGGTGTCCTGAGCAAGCGAGGGTGACAGTTGTGAGGCTGGTAGTTCCTGGGGTTAGTAATAGAGCCCCCGCAGAATCCCCTGGGTCAGAAAGCTACACGTGGACTAAATAAATACAACATCTTTATTTGGCATTGGGTATCCTGACATTTGTTCATTACAGTTCCTTAGAAAACAACCAAAAAATCAGAACAAATTAATCAAAAATAAAGATCCAATGGCCCTATTTACACATAGCAAAGACAGCCCAGGCATCTCCCATGCGTGCATGTGCGCATGTGCACACACATCCTGGGAGACAGTTAAGGGGTTAATAAGCTTTGAGGAGTGCAGGGGCAGGTTCCACATTCCAGCTGTTTTTAAGACACCCTTGGCCCTGTTACAAAGTAAGGGTGCCTCATACAGCCAGTGCGTATCAAGAGTGTGGTTGGCAGCTTAATTTTCCCTCTCAGAACGTCTCAGAAAATAACCCTGCGTCCAGCAACTGACAGTGTCTTAGGTTCAGTGAGATTCAATCACCCCAGTGACCTCGCCTGCCTGCTTTTCCCACACCCTGGATCATTAATTACCCAATTACACCACAAATTCCCAAACCTCTAAAAAAATGATGGCCCCCTGCTGCACCCTCCCCTGGACCAGACAAAAAATCTCAGCTCCTACCCCTTCCTCCCCGGGGTGCTCACAACAGGCCCATTTTTCAAGGGTCTCCTGTCAGGAAAGCTGCCCCAAGGCCACACACAAAAAAAGACTGAGCGGCTAACACCATCCATTGTGGTTGTGAGGGAGGCAAGAAGGCCTCAAGCCATGGGAAGCTGAGCCCCACAGATCAGCATCTGTCACTAAAGAGCTGTAGGATTTTTGTCCAATTTGTCCTTACAAAGGTGGAGGGATTGCCGGGAGGGACTCTCCCAGTCATGGAAGACAGGACGCCTCTGGCTAAGGGCAGGCAGACAAAAAAAGGCCTTGAATGACAATACTGCCAACCTGGTCCCCAAGGGGTTAACTTGGGGCAGAGGAGGCAGCTCTTAAGAACCCCCTCCAGGGGAGTGGGAGGTCAGTCTACAAGGAAGGGTTCATATGATACCCTGCCCAGTTCCACACCCCTCCAGAAGTCTCCATGACCCGGGAGAAAAGACTCTTCCAACCCCAGAGCCAGGCCCAGTGGCGACTCAGGTCCTGCAGATGCCCAACACCCTCCACCCAGTCCCCCTCCCTGTCTCCCCCCACCACCACCAGCCCTCACTTCACCAGCACTGACTTTGGCAGAAAGGGCTCCGTGCTGAGGTCTCCACGATGGGAAGACAGCTTCGGTGGCGGCGGCTGCCCTGGAGGCTGCTGGTGAGTGCAGGGCCCGGAGGTGGAAGTGGAGGCAGAGGTGGAAGCTATGGCTTTGGCTGCACCTCGGGGAAGGCTGTAGAGGTAGACGGCACCGATGACCAGCCCAGCGCCAAGGGCAAACAACGGGTCCACATGGAAGCCAAAAAGGCGGATGGAGGCAACAGTGGACAGCACGATGGACAGGGAGGTGGCAAAGCCCTTGAGGATGTTGTCGGCGTACTTGACGACAACAGCCACCAGCAGCCCGCCAAAGGCCTGGTTGAGCACCACGCCCCAGACAGCAGGTGTGTACCCGAAAAAGAAGCCACGGCGGGCCACAGCAGTGCCCTCAGCCCACCAGAGCCCCACCAGGCCCAGGGCTGTGCCGAAGAGGCCCAGCTGCAGGTTGCGCAGCCACACCGAGCCTGAGCTGCCCTTGAGGATCTTCTCGAAGTAGACACCTGCGAATCCCGAGGACAGACACGAGGCCACCACAGCTGCTAGGCCCGCCCCAGGGTTCTGATCCAGCGGCCGAGGGCCCCCACCACCGGCTTGCTGTGCCTGGACGATGGCGACGCCAGTGAAGAGGAGCAGCAGGGAGGCCCACTGTAGCCGGGAAAGGCTGCGGTTCAGCATGAGCACGGAGAACAGTGCCGTGGTCAGGATCTTCAGCTGGTACGTCACCTGCGAGCGGTAGGTGGAAGGCACTAAGGGGTGTTCCCAACCCCCGACACGTGCACAATGGAGGGACGGGGTGGGGCAGACAACAATAAAAATATCCAGCCACTGGCCACTGATTGGCATGCAGCATGACATGCCTCCCAGAAAGTCCACAGCTGCGGAAGTCCCGGGCCACACCCAGGTCGACATCCCAACCCCATTTTCTGGCTGTGTGACGAGGAACAAAGCACTTGCCCTGTCTTGGCCCAGACATGATCTATAAAACACAGCTGTTGTATGTGAACCACTTCCCACGGTAGGTAAAGAATGGGCAACAGGCTCTTTGATGAGGGCATTCGTGACAAATAGGTGCTGAAACAAACAAATCCGCCACAATGACATCAGCAAACGTTTTGTGTGCCAGTGTGGGTCTAAGTACTTTGCATGAATCCATTCACTTAATGCTCATGTATGAAGTGGGCACTATCGTAACGTCCAACAGAAAGAGGAGAAAACTAAGGCACAGAGAGGTTAAGTGATTTGCCCAAGATCACACAGCTGGAAAGTAGCAGAGCTGGCATTTGAACCCAGGCAGCCTGGCCCCAGAATCCAGGCTCTTCAACCATTTTCCAAGGCCGAAAGCTCACCTATTGCCAACCAAGGGCACTTCCCGGGTATCATTTCTTTTAGCCGTCCCAGCCTCCTGGCGAGGCGGCATTCCCATTCTCAATTCTCACAGATGAAGAAACCGAGGTTGAGGGAGAGCCAAGGCCATTTCAAAGGTGACACGGCTCCTGCTCTCTGCAGCCCTCCCTTACCAGCAGCACACATCCCCCACCCTAGCCAGTTCCTCTGAGGCCATGCTGGGCATGCGGCTCACCTGGAAAGTGGCAGCTGGCAGGTTGGAGATGGCAACATACTGGAGGTTATTCTGCAAGGTGTAGATGAGAGACGGCACTGCGAGCTTGAGTGTGTCCACATACTGCACCAGGACAGCCTCGTGGAGGAAGAGAGCCAGGTGCTTCACGTTACCTGGGTGGGGTGAAACACGGCCCCTTTTAGCACTGACTACACCAAAGAAGAAGATCCTCTGAGGGCCAGGACTGGGCCTGGGCCTGGGCCTGTGTCTCCCAGCCCCCTGCTCTGACTCCCTGAGGGCCATTATGAGGTCTGTGTTATCAGTTTCCTGACAGTACAACCACGTCCCTAGCGGGTGTCTCAGGTACCAGTTTGATGGACACAAAACAATCATCCTTAACACTGCGCCTGAGAATCAGAGACCGTATTCACTCAGCTTACAGCCTACCTCCGTGGCAGAGTCCCATTCAGGGCAATCACTCAGTAAAATGTCTGTACAAGGAAATAATCAGCATGAACTAGCTTGTGAAGCAGAAACCTTAGGAGCATGAAAGCAAGATTGTTTACCAGAGGGGAAGTTTTAGACTCGACTTTTACACTTATCCTAGCTCCTCACTGGCTGGCGAACTGCCTGAGGGCAGGGGCCACCTCCCAGTTAGACACTTCTCTCTGTCAGCCCCACACACAATCATGTGGTTGCCCTTGCCGCAGGGAAGAGTGGAAGCTTGACTATTAAGCAGAAAGTCTGTTTGGGATCTGCTCCCACCAATACATGAGAACACCTTCCTGTGTCATAAGGCCTTTGCAAAGCTCACCCCATTTTTTTTCAGTTCATCTTTAAAAAAATAAAAGATTTTAGGTGTGCCTGGGTGGCTCAGTTGGGTGCCTTCAGCCGAAGGGTCCAACTTCGGGTTAAGTCATGTTCTCATGACTCGTGGGTTCGAGCCCTGCGTCGGGCTCTGTGCTGACGGCTCAGAGCCTGGAGCCTGCTTTGGATTCTGTGTTTCCACCTCTCTCTGCCCCTCCCCCACTTGCAGTCTGTCTCTCTCTCAAAAATAAACATTAAAAAAATTTTTTTTTAAATACCAGCCCTATGAGGGCAAGATGCAGACTGCATTGCTAACACATCCACCTCCACAGCTGGAGCAGGGCCTGCTGCAGTGAGCACTTGAACTGTTTCAGAGTCAATCAAAAACAGAGCAGATGGCCTGGCAGGGCATTATGTTAAGGGAAAGAAGTTAGACCAAGAAAGAGAAATACTGTATGATTTCATTTATTCGTGGAATGTAAAAAAAAAAAACAAAAAAAAAACAGACAACAATAAAAGCCTCAGAGAACTGGTGGTTGTCAGGGAAATGGTGGGGAGTGGGGAGGATGGGCGGAATAGGTGAAGGGGATTAAGAGGTACAAACTCCCAGCTATAAAATAAATAAGTCACGGGATGAAAAGTACAGCATAAGGAATGTAGTCAATAATATTGTAACAACTTTGTATGGTGACAGATGGTAACTACACTTACCACAGTGAACACCGTGTAATGTACAGAATTGTTGAATCACTATGTTGTACACCTGAAACTAATAGAATATTACAGTTGCCCCTTGAGCAACCAACAGGAGGTTGGGGCACCAACCTCGCACACAGTCAAAAATCCATGTATAGAGGGGCCTGGATGGCTGTCTGTTGGGCATACAACTTCGGCTCAGGTCATGATCTCACAGGTCCTGGGTTCGAGCTCTGTGTCTGCCTCTGTGCTGACAGCTCAGAGCCTGGGGCCTGCTTCAGATTCTCCCTTTCTCTCTGCCCCTCCCACTTGTGCTCTCTCTCTCTCAAAAAAAAACATTAAATGTTTTTTTAAATCCACGTATAACTTTTGATTTCCCCCAAACTTAACTCCAATAGCCTACTGTTGACTGGAAGCCTTATCGATAACATAGTCAATTGATACGTATTTTGTATGTTAATACATATTCTGTATTCTTACAATAAAGTTAGCTAGAGAAAAAAATCATAAGGAAAATGCATTTTCAATACTGTAGTGTATTTCTAAGAAAAAAAAAACTTGGGGCACCTAGGTGGTTCAGTCGGTTAAGCATCTGACTTCGGCTCAGGTCAAGTTCTCATGGTTCCTGAGTCCCGCCTTTAGCTCTGTGCTGACAGCACAGAGCCTGCTTGGGATTCTCTCTCCTTCTCCTTCTGCCCCTCCCCCACTCGTGTGCTCTTTCTCTCTCTCAAAATAAATAAATAAACTTAATTTTAAAAATATACTGAGGGCAGAGCTAGATCGTACATCTATATCCTTTACACACGCAAGGCCTTTACAGAGAAATGATTGGTAATGTTTTAAAGGAGGGCTTTAAATTAGTAGATAAATCCACCTTACAGGAAATACAGAGGATAAAAGAACATGTTAAATGATACCACAGGGAGGCAGCCAGCAAAATCCAGGCCACCCAAAATCTACAAGACATACAACCTACTCTCTTCAGCAAATTAACTGCAGATCAAAAAGAGCTGGAGGGGAGCCCTGAGGTTGACAGACCTAGAAGCCATCAACCAACTACAAGACACTGACCATATATAAACCTGACTGAGACAAATTCTTAAGACCTGTTAGGATATTTGAGAAACCATTATAAATGTGAACACTTGACTGGATATGTGATTATTTTATTAACTTTAAAAATTATTAATTTTCTGGTGTATGATTTTTAGATATCGCAGTAATTTTTTTAATGTACAAAAATATTTATTCAGGACTGTAAGGGGGGATTTACTGCAAAATAATACTTAGTTCATGTGGGACATACTGTAGTATAATAAGGCAGGGGGTGGGTACGTGAGCAGACATGTAGACTGGCAGTGAGTGGGTAATCACTGATGCTGTTTAATGGTAGAGTGGTCATGGGTTGAAAACTGATGAATCTGGGTGATGGGTACATGGACATTTTATTATTACCTCCGATTTTATGTATGTTTAACATTATCCATAACGCAAAGTTAAAGGGAAATAACTGAATCACTATGTAATGGTCACCTGATACCTTATGGGCACAGATGGTCTCACTCCTACAGTCCACACAGGCCAGCTCCCAGGGGATTAGGGATATAAAAGTGTGGGTGCAGCTACTCATACCTGGAGGGACAAGGCAGCTTAGCTACACATACATATTCTCCAGGCAATTTCACGGACACAGTGATACTCCCCCAGCAAACCCTCCATGTGGGGATGGGTACACACCCACACAGTCCCACCCGCCAACTCCAGTGCAGGACCCCCTTTCTGGTTCATACCCCTCTTCTGTGCGAAGAGCAGCAGCAGGCAGGTGAGACCTTTGAGCACTTCGGCCATGACCACAGCAGTGGTGGCAAAGAAGCGGTCCCCAGGCAGTGTGCGGGCATAACGGATGCTGAGGATGAGGGAGGCATTCTGGACCACCAGCACAGCTAGGGATATGTATTTGAGGCGCCGGTGAGCTGTGGGGAATGGAATGAGCAAGGGGGAAGAAGGGATCAGAAGCTGCTGGGGCACAGCCACACCACCACCTTCCCCCTCACTCCTTTCTCAACCAGGATCTTCCTAGCCACTTGCTACTTCCTCCCTCTGCCTCCTTCTCCTAACCCAATGAGGGTATGACTCCCATCTACTTCTACTGCCTCAACAGGCAGGAAGGGCCACAAAGGGAGAAATGGGCCTCACCCTGTCCAGCCCATACTTGGAATCCTTGGTGAGGTATCAGGAAATGGCTAGGGCAGGTTCTGGACACACTTTGGCCCCCTCTCCCCCTCTTCTGTGTGAGAAGCAACTCACACCCAGACAGAATACCAACTACATTCTCAACATTTGAGTGCTGACCATCTGCCTATCACTGGGCTAAAGGATTTTATATGCATTACCTCAACAGACCTCTATATTGCTCTGATCTCTGAATGAGCTACAAGGATTCCATTCTATGAATGAGCAAATCGAAGACTTATATGAAATGATGCTTCTATTTAATGAGAGGCTGTCCTATGTAAAGAATGATACCTCAATACAGGGACCACTGTATAAGGCATGTCCACCCCCTAGTAACAGTCTTTCTCCCATCTAAAATATCATTTCATCCCCTTCAACTATGAATGGTCTCTCCAACTCCTACCTTGTATGACCACCAGAGTCCACCTGACCCAGAATGGTTTCATAAACATAAGAAATAATTCCTCCACAGTCCCTAGGATTGAACCCCATATAATAAATGGTTATTGCACCAAGAATGGTCTGGTTCCCTCTAGACATAAGGAAATATTTTTCTATACTCCACATGGTCCAGTCATCCTCCAACCACCGCACCACCCCTACCTCCAGCCAAGGAATCATTCCTGTTCTACTCACACTCATAATGAACTCTCTCCGCTATAAAGAAGGGCCCTGCACCCTTAGAAAGTCTTTTCTCTGCCATATAAGGAAGGACCCTCCCACTCCAACCTGCAATGAACTCTACCTCCACTAGGAAGGGCCCCCCCCAATGGTCCTCTCCCCTTCTTATGAAAGACATACCAATCCTCAAAATGGACCCTCTTAAGTTGTGTAAGGAAGGACCCGCCCCACCCTAACTCACAATAGCCCCTATCCCTTTATAAGGAAGAAACCACCACTCTCAGAATAGCTTTTCTCTTCTATAAGGAAGAACTTCCCCACCCTCAGAATGCTCTCTCCCTTCTATAAGGACGGACCCCCCCCCACACACACACTCAGAATGGTCTTAATGATCTTAGCCTCCACCAAAGGGAATAACCCCCCAGACTCAGAATGATCTCTGCTCTCCATATGCGGAAGGAACCCTCCATCACCTTCAGAATGGTCTCTTCCCCGCCTTCCAACACACTCACGACAGTCCGTTCCGTCCTCCACCCCCCACCCCCCCAACACACATAGGTCGGTCCATATGGGATGCTCCCTCTAGCTTCAGTGAGGAACCTTCCTGACCCCCCAGCGATCTCGACTCTCGCCCCGCCGCCCCTGCTCGGTCACAACCTGTCTCACCCGCACTCGCTGTCCCAGGCTCCAACGCCCCCGCGGAGACCGCCCCAGGTCCTGCCGCCGCGGTGGAACCGCCAGACCCAACCGCTGCCATGTTGGCATCTGCCTGGTCCGTCCCCTCGGCAACAGCAGGCCACTTCCGTGTCCCTCACTTCCGCTTCCGGGCCTCTTGGGTGGAGCTGGGACCAGCGAGGGGCTGGCCGGAGCCGGGGCTTTCCTCGTCCGCTCCCGAACAGTGAATCTAAGACCGCGGCCTTGGGATTTCCAGATTTTGTCGGGAAGGGGAGACCCGACAGGCGGCCGGCTCAGCCTCTTGATGTCTCTACAGAGCCTCATTGGCTTATTCCCGTTACCAGACCCGCCCTCATCTTCATTGATCCTGCTTTCCAGATCACCCGCCCATCCTATGTCCTCGTCTCATTGGTTCAGCTGACCCTCTTCTATCTCGGCTCTTTATTGGCACCTTCTACAAGAGGATACCTCCCTTTCCGCATCAAAACTCCTGGGTCCTTTCTGGTTGGACTGAAGTTCCCCTTTCTCCCACCTCCAGCGAGGTCCCGCCTCCTGGAGAGCCCGCGGGCATCTGGGAGGAAAATGAGACTGAGGGGGCGGGGCGGGTGTGCGTCAAGTTTCATCAAGCATTTGAAAGCAGAGCGGTTGAGGCCACACAAGTGCCAGGGCATAGGAGAATTGAGACTGGAGGATAAATGAGTCCCTATTGAGGGTGCGAAGGAGACCCGTAAGCCAGCAGGTGAGGCGGCGTTCAGGTTAGCTTTTGAAAGAGGGGGAGGGGGCGCACCTGGGTGGCTCAGTCAGTTAAACCAAGCGTCCCACTTCGGCTCAGGTCATGATCTCCTGGCTCCTGAGTTCGGGTCCCCGCGTCAGCTGGGGAGCCTAGAGCCTGCTTCAGATTCTGTGTCTCCCTCTCTCTCTCAAAAAAGAAGGGGCGCCTGGGTGGCGCAGTGGGTTAAGCGTCCGACTTCAGCCAGGTCACGATCTCGCGGTCCGTGAGTTTGAGCCCCGCGTCAGGCTCTGGGCTGATGGCTTGGAGCCTGTTTCCGATTCTGTGTCTCCCTCTCTCTCTGCCCCTCCCCCATTCATGCTCTGTCTCTCTCTGTCCCAAAAATAAATAAAAAACGTTGAAAAAAAAAAAAGGGAAAAAAAGGGGGGGGGGGCAAGAGAGGGTTCAGCTGAGGTCAGGACAAGTGAAACCAAGACAGAACAGGGCAGGTATGTCAAAAAGTGAGGACTAAGGGGCGCCTGGGTGCCTCAGTCAGTTAAGCGTTGGGCTTTGGCTCAGGTCACGATCTCCAGGTTCATGAATTTGTGCCCCGCAACTGGCTCTGTGTTGACAGCCTGGAGCCTGCTTCAGATTCTGTGTCTCCCTCTCTCTGAACTCTACCCGTTTGCACGCTCTGTCTCTCTCAAAAATAAACAATTTAAAAAAACTAAAAAAAAAAATAGAAGTGAGGGATGAGAGATGAGAGGGATGAACAAGTTAAGACTGCAAGGGAGACATGAGATCATAGGGGCAAAACATGTGACTTACACCCTGAATGTTACAAGGAAACAAGGAAAGGCTGGGAAGGTTTTTGTCTGTGCCCAACCCTGGCCCCTCCCTCATCAGTGCCCTGAAAGGCATTTTCTCTTGTGGATTTTATTTCCTCCCCTGGGGGTGAGGAAAGCAGTTTTCTCTGCCTGAGCAAGCCCATTTTTGATTAGGGAAGTGTCCCAAACATCTTCAGTGTCTATGGTATCTCTAATGGAGCCCTTCTGCACATCCTGGGAGCTACATAAGAGCTGAAGAGGGGGAAATCAAGTTTTTCTTTGTGGTCCTGCTTAAATGAACCCTAAAGGAGCTTTAGGATGGTACCACAAGGCTAAGAATCCCCAAGAGCTGAGGAGAGCTCCAGCCCACCTCCTTCTTGGCTCAGCATACAGATGCTCCATAATTGCCTCACTGTATCTACAAATGGCCAGTCGCTTCTGATTCTATAACATTTATTAAGTAGTGGGTTTCCTTGCTGCATCTACAATGGCCAGTCGCTTCTGATTCTATAACATTTATTAAATAGTGGGTTTCCACACATGGCTTTTTAAATAATCCAGGCAGGGGGAGAAGGAAGAGGAGGACACAGTTGGAGTTCCCCTCCCACCAATACATAAGTATTTACATTTCAGCAACTGGACAATCCTGGCTCAGAAGGAGGCAGCAAGAATCCGAAAAAGATGGAGGGGGGGGGGCCCAGGAGAACAAACAAGACTTATTTCCCCCACCCCATCCCCCAAAAAACCATCCACCCCATCCTAGCGGACTCTGGTGGTGTCCATCTTCCATTCCTTCCCCAAATCATGGAAGAAGGGTTCTCCTCACCAGAATAAGAGCACTTGGGATAACAGAGTAGGGTCCCCTCACCAAAAAAAATAATAATAAAATAAAATAATAATAAAAAAATTAAAAAAAAGTCCTGGAATAACAATAGGGCATTACCTCCCCCAGAATAAATAACCCTGGGCTGAGGTAGGCAAGCAGCTTGACTGAATATAGACCCTGGGCTAGAGGAAAGGGTCCCTTTGCTAAAATAAGAGCTGCTGGGGCATTGGAGGGAAAGCACCCTTGCCCAAGTGAGAGCATTTAAACTAAGTGTGTTCGGTGGTAGCAGGAGGTGCCAGTGTAGGGGTTACAACTTATCAGAATAAGAGTCCTGGGGCTCAGAATGGAAGTAACTTCAAACCAAATAAACACCCTTAGCAAAATGAGAAATATGGAAGTCCCCCCGTCCAGAATAAGAGATGTAAGTTCTGGGAGGAAGGCTCCTTAGCAGGATTGGGATGGGGACTGGGCAGACTTGTCTTATGTCTCCTGATCCCTGATCCCCAATCTCTGACCCTAGTAACACTGGATTTTTACTGACCTGTATAACCAGGTCAACAGATGTCCATCTATCCCTGTGGCATGCCATGGGACGGGTATTTAAACTAGTGGGGGCCTGGCCAGGACTAGGGCAGCAGGGACCAGGCCAAAGAGGTGGGACCCCCCGTGGGGGCATTGAGGGATGCATCCTCAGCTGGTGTCTGCATCCAGGGGTCCAGCAGTATCTCCTCCAGTGAGGGTCGGGCAGAGGGTTTGGGGGCCAGGCACCGGCGGATTAGGGCACAGCAGTCTGCAGATCAGAAGTACACAGAAGATTAGCAGTCAGTTCGGGGCACTAGTCCCTGGGAAGGATGCAGTCCACTGGGATGGGACCAGTGAAGGCCTCACCTGGGGAGACATGGGCAGGGAAGTGGAGCTCAGCCTCCAGAATCTCCTGGTCCCTCTCAAAGGGAATGTCCCCACACACCATGTCATAGAGGAGGATGCCCAGTGACCAGACAGTGGCTGGGAGCGCGTGGTACTGGTGACGAGAGATCCACTCTGGGGGGCTGTACACCCTTGTTCCTGCACACAAGCCAGAGATTAGACCACTCTCTGATAATGCCCTTCTCCCACCTCACCCTCCCCAGGAAGTGTGGTCCCCTCACCAGAATTAAGAGAACTCAGTACACGAGCAGGGTTCCCTCACCAGAATAGGAGCTCTTTAAAAATAACAGCAGAGTCTCATCATTAGAAAAAGGTAATAGCAGAGTGCCCTCAACAGAACAAAAGCACTTAAAAGTAACAGTAGGATCCCTTTACCAGATAGAAAAGGAATATTCAGGATAACACAATCCCCTTACCAGAATAAGAACCCTGAACAAGGTCTAGGCATTGTCAGAAGATGGACTTTGTCAGAGGACAAGGCTTGAGCATTCCCAGTATTAAAGATCAAGAACCTTATAAAGGTGCAATACACATCAAGGATTACAGGACACCCCTGCACTAGAGGCCAATGATCAAGAGACCACAAAGATAAAAGGTAAAAAATCCCCCCACTGAGATTTAGGGAAGACTTACCATCAAAATCAGTATAGGGTTCATCATGAAGTAGGGCACCGGAACCAAAATCAATGAGTTTGGCACAGCCCCGGCGAAGGTCCATCAAGATGTTCTCATCCTTGATGTCACGATGGACAACTCCACGAGCATGGCAATGCCGAACAGCTGCCACTACCTGGGCAAAGAGGCAGCGGCTTCGGCCTTCACCTAATGGGCCCTGCTCTGTGATGTAGTCAAAGAGATCCTGGGCAGGCAAAGGTCGCTCAAGGACCAGCATGAAGCCTTCTGGTGTTTCAAACCAGTCAAGCAGGCGGATCACACCAGGGTGCCCACCACCTGCACCCACCTTCCATAGCAGTGCCACTTCCAGTGGGCATGTGACTGAGTCTGACTATGAGGAGAAGAGGAGAAAAGAGAGAACACAGACGTCAGGGCAGCAGCTGTGAGGCGGACTTCTTGCCTGAACTTAATTCATAGCCCCTCAGCCTCCTGACTTTGTGGTCTTCAGCAACCCACTTCCCTCCCTGAGCCTTAGTTCCCTAGCCTTAAGGGCCACTGCAAAGGTGGTTTGAGCCAAAATCCTATGAACATCTGACTCAGTAACTATTTGAATAAATGAAAGTGGTTCTTAAAAAAAAAAGCCTTCTGCAGAGGAGCAATTGATGAACACTACTATGTAATAGTGTATCTTTTGTTCACTGGCATCTCAGAAAAGATTACAACAGTACCTTACATATAGTATATGCTCAATAAATAGCTGTTAAATAGCTGAAAGTACTCTATAGCATAGAATCTAACACAGAGTTAGCACTCAATAAATACTATTATTGTGTAATAGTTGTAATGTTTTGTTCACTGACATAGCTCAAGCACTAGAACAAGGTCTGGTAACAGGGCAGGGCTTAATACATGTTTGTTAAACAGGTAAAAGCAATTAGTAGAAAGGACCTAGCACAAAATTAGCTCTCAATAAATGTAATATTTTGCCAAATGCCTAAAACTGTGCCTGGCACATAGTAGGTGCTCAATATACATTTGTTAAATAGCCGAAGCTGATTAAGTACAAAGGAACAAAGAACTCAACATCATGTGATGTTTTGTCACTGACACCAAACATCTATAGAACTGTGTTGCAAGTACTCAGTGGGACTTGGAACACAGTAAGCTTTGATGATGAAGCAAAACCTGAGACATACAGTCAGTGCTCAATAAAAGGCATAAATGCTAGGCCATAAAAGCGCCTCACGCTAGAAGCCCAACGCGGGCACGAGGGCTGCCAGAAGCAGCCTCCCAGCCTGAGGTGGGGCCCTCTCCCGGCCAGTCCACTGACTAGCACAGCCGCAGACAGGTTTTCTCACGGTGGTGAAAATTCCGCTACTGCGCAGGCGCACCTTCTCCCTCCGGGTCCCACAACCTGCGCGGGCGCACTCTCCCCTAGAGTCCGCCAGGGGGCGCTCGCACCCCTACAACTAGCCCAGACCCGCCCAGTTGTCCGTTAGCGTTCTAACGGCCGGAGTGAAGCAGCCACCGTCACCATGGCAACCAGTGACCTCTGCCCCTCTTTCCCCACCAGCATGCCCCGCGGGCAGCCCCCGAGGCAATGTTCGGAGGGAGGAGAAAGACGGTTTGGAGGGGAGAATCCAAGGCCATGGGGGTAGCTGGGGTGAGAACTGTTTGGAGGTGTGGATGTCACCACAGGGGAGTAAACACGGGCTGGTAAGAGTGTTCTCCTCACCATTACAGGGCCCAGGGAATCATACAAGCCCTAGAAAGGCAAGGGGGTGAGTCCCTCGCCAGGGCCCATCGTCAGAGATGGCGTCGCCAGGTCAGGCAGGACTCCAAAGATACTCACCAAGGGGGACCAGCCCAACACACGATTCCGGGGGATCACTTTGATGGCCACCTGGAGAAGGGGGCTGAGGTGAGGGGACCAGCAGATGACCCCCAGGTCCCTCCTAGTCTTGACCCTCACCCCAGTCTTTCTGGTCCCAACCTCGCCACGCCACAACCCAAAATGAGCTGGAGCTTCTCCCCTGCTCTCCAAGTGCCCAGAACCAAGTTCACCTCTCCCATCATCCTTAGCCCTGGGTTCTCCCTTCTCAGGCTTCAGGCCCCTCGCTCCAGCTCCTCAGCTCTTAATTTCCTAATACCCCAAGCCCTCGATCTTTCCATCCAGCTCCAGGACACCCCAACTCTCTACCGGGGTCCTGGTGCTCAGGACTCCACGCTGGACATCTGCCCTCAAAATCCCCCAAATCTCAGCTCTGAATCTCCACCTTCCCACACAGATACATATCCCCTGGATCCCAGGATCTGGAATCCTCACGACCTCCCAGTCTTCAGTCTCACCCCCCTGGACCCCCAGAATCTCTGCCCTGAAACCCCTTTCCCCCCCACATACCCACCTGGATCGCCACACACACAAACAAGCGCGCGCACGTGCGCGCGCTCGGGCACCCCCACCAACCTGGATCCTGGTCCTCATGACCCTACCACGCACACATTGTTGGCTCATCCCCTGGTCAGTCAGCATCCCAGCCCCGGGACTCCGGGGCCCCGGGACTCCCTCCCCCGCCGCGCACACACACGCGCACACGCACACCCCTGACCCACCCAGGACCCTCGTGGTGGATACCTGGAGTCGGTCTGTGACGCGATGTCCTGCGAAGACGGTACCAAAGCCCCCCTTACCAAGGAGAGGGCCAAGTCGGTACTCGGCCTCGAACGCTTCCCGATCCTTGCCTCCTACGCAGGCGGGGGCGAGGAAGTCAGGATGGCTGCGTGCTGAGCCCGGCTGCGACCCTCTCCTCCCCTCCTCCCGCGCCGCCCTCAATCACTTCAGCCCGCCCGGCCTAGTCGCGGTAGGGGAGCCTCGCTCACCTGGCGGCGGCGTGGGGGTCACCGGGGCCACGGGGAGCCCTTGCAGAGGCTTAGTCAACATGGAGGAGGTGCTGCGCAGATTGAGCCCGCTGAGCCCGCAGGGCGTGGACGCCCGGGGCAGTGAGGCTGGTGAGCCAGGACTTGGGGGCGCCAGGGTGGAAGGCAGAGAAGCTGGTGGCCCAGAAGGGCCCTCAAACAGCGCAACGTTCGGATTCGACGCGCGCGCCAGCCCTAACGCTACTGAGCCGGGGCACGCGCCTCCCGAGAGAGTCGCCCCGGGCGACAGCCCCGCCCACTTGGCTTTGATCAATCCGGACGCGGCACCTGCTGTACCCCAGCCAATCGGAGCCAGCCCTTATTTGCATACCACCCTCAACGTTTCAAGTACCCCCTTATGCAAATACATGCCCGGATCTTCCGCGGGGGCCGGGCCCGCATGCAAATGTGGGGGGCGCGCGCGAAGAGGAAACCGGTTCTGGGAATCCCTTTGCAGCGACCGCATTTGTTTTGGTTGTTGCGCGGTGTTGTTTTTATATATATGCGTGTGTGTATGTGTATAGATATAAACTTAAAAAAATAACTGCACCGCCTCCTTTCCTAGGAAGTTGGTTTGCAGCCGCTGCTTCGAGATTAGCGTGGAGATAATGCCAGGCCCGGCTTCTAAGAATGCGAGCCTGTGGCTACCCTGGACCCGGTCCCCGAAGAGTGCTCAGCACCCAGGACAAGAGCCCTCAAGGCGACCGGCGGCCTCTCCCCCCAAACTGAAGCCGGGGATCCTGGAAGAACCCCGCCCAGCTTCCAGGGAGGGGTAGACCTCCTGACCACCACCGCGGGGGACGCGCTGGTCAAAGACAGCGTTCCCAAGCCCTGAGGCGGAGGCCTATGTTTCAGAGCCCTTAACCTGGCCAGACCTGGCTAGGTCTGGCCACGAGCCCAGTAAGCACGTCTAGAATCTGGAATGGCAGGGGGAAGTGGATCTTGGGCGGGGGTGAGGAGCAAGCCAGAGTGATGGTGGCGTGGGAGTATGCTTCCAAATGGCAGAGACGGACGGGGAGAGCTCAGACAGGTGGCAAAATACCCTCAGTCACAAATTTGTGAAAAATAAGTACAGTGTCATGCCACAAGAAGATATGCACTCAAGGCACTCACAAAAGTACCATATGATATACACAAAACCCATACTGTCAGACACATTCATGTAAACTTACATGACACAGATGCAGACACGTACTGTCACAGAGACTGACATCCACTGTCAGACAGGCATGCTGCCAGTTATGTCCCAGAATGACACCCAGAGAAACACTGTTACAGAAAGACAGGCACTCCAGAGAGACTCACATGGACCTACATTGCCATGTGACAATGACACAAAAATGTCAGACTCACCACCACCAGAACTTGTCACGATACTGGCACCATCAGACACACACTATCACAGGAAGACTTGTACTGTCCCAGAAATGAGAGACCTTGTGGCTGTCACAGGAAGACACACAGATGCTCCAGAGACACACAAGTACTGCTCCAAAGGCAGACATAAATACTTATGCAACAGAGCCACATGGATAGGCAGTGTCACAAAAACAGATGTGGATAGACCCAGTCAGACACACAACCAGCAAACATGCAGCGTTGTCACTGAAATTGTCCAGAAATAGCTACCTAGAATCTGTCAAAGGAATACAAACGGACATCCACCCCATCAGAATGAAACCACAGATGCACTGTCACAGACAGACCCACGCAGACATGCACTTGTCTCAGAAACAGGCATAAACTGCCAGAGATAGAGTCCCACACTCAGTCACCATCTGACACACCTGGAAACAAGCCCTTGTCACACACACTGGAGACACTGTGAGAGGCATGTGAAGACTTGGACTCACCAAAGTCACACACAGACAACACTCAAAAAGCAAATACACACATGTACTCTCCCTTATTCATCCAGTATTTATTAGGGGTCTACCGTAAGCCTGCCAGGCCCTGGCAGGGGTGCAGATATTAAGAGATACACAGATTAAGTCAGGCATCACAGCCCTTGCACAGTTATTGGGGAAGAAGTAAAGACACATTTGTGGATAGAAGTGAGAATGTGGAGTCACACAGGGCTTCTCAGAAGGTGACCTTCTACCCATCTTGAAGGACAAGGTTGGGGGCTCAGGACAGGGGAAGGGCAAATTCCAGGCAGAGGCCAATGAAACTGGACAGAGCAGCAAGAAGAGGTAGGCAGGGGCCAAATGGTGCAGAAACTTCAGTATTAGGATAATAAATACTATCTGCTAACATCTGAGCTCTCAGAACGTGCCAGGCACCGTGCTATCATACATTATATTGACCACATGCATTCTCTCTCTGTGCTCACAACCAGAGAGTGTGAGGTAGTAGACATTAATCACTCCTGTTGTACACGTGGTGGGACCCTTGAAACTCACAGAGCCTGTGATTTGACCAAGGCCATACATCTAGAAAAAGCCAGGTAGGTTTCAAACCAACTCTCCAACATCTGCATGCATGACCAGTGAATTCCAGACACCCCACAGGTGGCCACCTGGCCAGCCATGCCCTCACTGGCAGACCTAGACATGCACCCTTCCACATGGGCCCCATTAGTGAGGCACAGCAAACAAACAAACCCCATTCTTGACAAAACATGGGGACCAGCCATCCTTCTCTGCCTTGACTTTACCCCAAGGAAAGGCAGACAGGGGTGTTAGAAGACTGGGGACATCAATAAGAAAGAACTTAACCATTCCTTAAACCCAGGAGGCCCCACCAGTCAATTCCACTAAACTTACGTTGATATGAGGCCTCTGTTGTGCCTTTCCAAAGCATTCCTTATCAAAGATCACAAGGAAAGAGCAAACGTATGCAGGCAAGGAGGCAGGCAGAGAAATTGGAAGTTCAGTCCCAGCCCTCAAGCTCATAGTCCTCTGCTCCCATCATACCCCAGGACACAAGGTGGGCAGGCTACATGTGCCAGTATTGAGGCAGGGGCCGCAGGCAAAGATGGAACTTTCTTGCTAGGAACGGGTCCAGAAGTTGGTTTAGTGAGCAGTGAATCAAATATGAGCAAACCCCGGGCCTGGGGAAATACCGTACTGGAGAGCATGCAGCCCTCAGAGGTCAAGCCAAGGCCTATGCCATCACCGCCTCTGCCCAAAGCCCCACCCATCCCATGCCCCACACAGAACAGAGGCGCTCAGGGGAAACTGACATTTGGTTTTATTGTGCCAAGGACATTACAGATGGTGGATCTTGTCAACACCTGCAGGGCACAGGTGCCTCATCTGTTGAGGCTGCTCCCACTCCCCACACTCAAATCCTGGGCAGGCGGTGGCTGCCATGATCCTCAAAGGTGCCTCCCACCCCAAGATTCCCAAGAGACCAGTGGTGGTGGTGGTAGTGGTGGTGGTGGTGGTGGTGTGGAAGCAATAGGAATGCAGCGAGGTCAGAGTCTCAGTGTCCAAAGCCCATATGACACCTGGCCCCCTGCCCCCCACCCTGCCCCGGCTTGCACTCTAGACACTGCCCACCTCCACAGAGCTGGAGGCTAGAGACAGCAACCACATCTTTGTGCTCCCTCTGTGGCCCATGGCCTGCCTGCTCCCAAACCAGAGATGCCGCCTTCACAGAGCCAATGCTGTTGTCTACATCATTTTGGATTGATTGATTTTATAAGATAAAAGTACATTTTAATAAAGAAAAAATTCAACATTGAAGGCTCAGACATTCTTGGGGTACTGGGAAAGGGAATTCCCACTTCTTCCTCGCACCTTCCCAGCATCATTGTGGAGGTGGGGGTAACAAGTTTTTCTGAAGTTGGAAGAAACAGGGCAGGGAGTGAGGGGGGCAGGGAGACTTTCCTCTGTCTGAATGTTTCTCCTCGGGGACTGCCTGGCTGCCAGTTGGTTTGTCTCTGTGTGCCTCTCGCCTATGTTCGGCACCCTTGCCCAAGTCCCCTGTGGAGTGCAGGGATGGTGCTGTGCAGGGGGCAACAGGGCCCGTCAGCTGGCAAAGAGACGGGTGATGGTGGTGGTGGCAGCGATGAAAGGGGGTGCAGTGGTGGGTCAGCCAGAGGGAAGTGGGGAAGAGGGAAATGAAGGGAGAGAGGGAAGAAGGCAAGAGGGAAGAAAGCCAAAGAAGGTGGGTCGGCACCGGAGGGCAGGAGTGGTGGGGGTTGGGAGATGGTCTCCAGTCTCTGGGTCTCCATCAACTCTTGTCTGGGGGTGGATCTCTGTGCACTTTGTTTTTCTTCATACTGTCTAGGTATTCCTGTTGGGACACTGCCAGCACCGATGCTAGGATCTCATCATCATCCCAGTCATTCAGACCTGCTGGGCCAAGAGGAAGGGGAAAAGGATGATGGAGCACTTCCAGCCCTCCTTCTCTTCACCCTTTGCTGATCCCTGGCTCTAGAGAGATCCTATCCAGGCCCCTCTACATTTCTATGGAGAAGGCTCCTCTGGGCCTATGAAATCCCATTCAGATCCCCTCCAGACACATCCTTTGGGTTTGAAAAATTCCCTTTTCTTGGGTAGATGGCCAGAGGTCTGGAAGGCCCCCCTTATGGGGTCTGTTGGTTCTTCTCTCTCCCCAATTCCCAGCTGGCCTCTGGGCCCCTAGACAGAGGAGGCTTACCAAACGCAGAGGGGGACATCTGCTGAATGAGGGCCCGGCACTCCAGAGCAGGGTAGAGGGACACGAGGGGGGGAGTAGCCCGGTCAGCCCCTGCCGAGAACTGGCTGCTTGTACCTGGGGCAGAGGGATAGTCAGAAGCAGGGCCCAGGACCTAGGCAGCACCTCCTAACCCCAGCATGCTTCCCTGTCACCAACTCACTGACCTGGTGCACAGGGTGAAGGAGGTTTGGCAAGAGCTAAGACAGTGCCTGGGGAAGGGGGCTTGATGCCCAACTCGGTGTGCAGCTCAGGGTGCTCGGGTGAAGAGGCTGAACTCCGCTGCCGCGGGGACCTATTGGTCCACTCCTCTAGGCCACTGGAGGCTGCTGCTGTGGCAGAACTGCATGTGGCGCTGGCTTTCCGGGGCTGCAGTGGGAAGGAGGAGGAGGAGGGAAGGACCAACGCCAGTCACGACCCTCCTATGCCCCATCCCTGAGGGCTGGCTCCCTCCCGGAATCCTGGCTATGATACAGTTTCTACATAGGCCACCATCATTCCTGGTCACACAGCAGACCACAGGACAAAGGTAAGCTCCTTAATCCTCCCTCACACCCTTACAGCCAATTTGACAGGGAACCTATACTTCCACCTTCAAAATCCATTCAGATTCCATCCCCTTTTCTCCTTCCTTCCTAGCCAGCTCTGCCATCAGTTACCACTGGGATTATTCTAGTAGCCTCTGCCTCACAGGCCCCTGCTTCTACCCCTGCCCCCTAGATTCCATGTTGCACTCAGCAATCAGGGGATCCTGTCCCTCCTCTGCTCACAACCCTCCAAATGGCTTCTGCCTCACTCACAGTAAAAGCCAAAGTCCTCACCACAGCCCACAAGCCCCTTCTCAATCTGGCCCCACCACCTCTGACTTCATTTACTACTACATTCTGCTCAGCCACACTGGCCTCCTGACCACACCCAAATCACACCAGGTGTGCCCTACCTCAGGGCCTTTGCTGGCCTTCTGCCTTGCCTGGCACATGCACTTAGCTAACTGCTTCACCTTCTGCAAGCTTTTGCTCACATCTCACCTGCTCTGAGGCCTACCCTGACCACGTTATTTAATACTGTGACCTCTCAACGCCCTTAGCCCTACTCATTCCCTTTACCCTGCTCTACATGTTTCATCTGTCCCACCTCTCAACTAGTGTACTCATTATGTTTACTGTTTATTTTGTTCCACTCTGCAAAAATTTAAGCATCACAAGCACAGGGATCTGGGCCTGCCTGGCTCACCAATGTACCCCCGTACACTGAGAACAATGCCTGGCACAGACCTGCAATCAATATTTGTTAAGTAAATGACTCAACTCTTTCCAGCATCTACAGTCACTCTAAACTCCTTGTGATTCCTCAAATGCCTGCCTGCTCTGCCTCCTCTCTGCCCTAAACATTCAACCTTCCTGTGTGAAGACTGATCAGAGCCCCCACAACTACTGGTCTCCTAGACAGGGTCAAGGGCTTCACTGATGTATGTCTCCCTCAGTAGACAGGGGATCTCTGAGAGTGGAGCAGGCCAGACCTGATTTTACATCCTCAGTACAGAGCCTGACGCACAAGGACCTTCAACAAAAGCCTGTCCCTCTGGAACTACCCATCAATCCCACATGTCACCACCAGTGGCTGGCCTCCCTCACTCTTTGAGAGAGAGCTTGTTCTGCAAAGGTGTTGAGAGTTCTAAGGCACAATGCCAAGACTCAGGCCAAGATGCGGTACAGAATGGGCTGGGAGCTTCCTTTTCTCCCAGATGTCAAAACTGCTTAATTTTTTTCTGCCAGTATGGGGGCAGAGCATGGGAAGTAAGGGGTTCTTGGCCAGGCCAGTGACAGAGCCCAGGACACACCTGGCTGGGGCCGCGGACCTGGCGGGCCTGTTTCTCTTGATCCCGTAGCCACTGCAGGTAGGATTCCCGAGCCACCTGCTCCTCAATGGCCTCGTTTGTGGCCTCCCAGTCTGTGGCCCGCTTCTTGTCTTCCAGCATCTGCTGTTCAATCCATGACTCCTCTGATGTTTTTATGGCATTCTTCATCAGGGACTGCTCTGCAAACTGCAAGGCACGGAGGACAGGGATGTAGGGTGACACTCTGAACTCCAGCCAAGAGACAGAACTGGCTCAGGATTATGAGTCTGTAGGCTCAGAAGACAGGGGATAGGAAGGCAGGTACTCCTACTAAGCACCCCCCTGAGCAGGCTGTCTATTCATCAGGTATCGGGGGAAGGCAGGCTGGGGTAGTGGGATTTGTCACTCCAAACTCCTACACTCAGAAGCCCTGCTCCCAACCCCAAGACACTTTGACTGAAGTACTATGTCTGGGGCAGCCAGGTACTGGAATTTAAAGACGCCTTACCTAGAGATGACTCAGTTTCATAATGCTAAGGCCTTCCTCACCTATGCCCACATGGGACAAGGAGAAAAGATTACCTGACCTGAGAAGTTAGCTGTGTGTACACAGGGCGAAGGGAGTATTTGGACATTTAAGGGGACAAGAGGACAGTACTGTCATGGTATAGGGTGTTATGAATTGTGGGACACCGTAGGAAAGTGCTTTTCGTCAGGCTATGAGATATGAAATAATGAGAAAAATATCAGAGCATATTCCAGGCATTAAGTGTAATTATTGCTCAACAAAATTCTAACATTATTTTAATTCAGATATACATACTACACACCAGTGTGTGTGCACTAAGTTATGATGTAAAGCGTAGTTTTTTACCTATGTGTAATAGTCCAAAAAGTATGTAAAACTGTTAGAACAAGTCAATTAAAAAGTGGGCAAAAAAAGTCTAAATACACAACCTCCTCAAAGAAGATATACAGATGGCAAATAAGCACATGAAAAGATGCTCAACACCATTTGTCATCAGGGAATTGCAAATTAAAATAATGAGGTACCTTATCTGTTGGAGGTATCAGTAAGAACTGCAGCTTCATATAGATACAGATGGTTACATAAAGAAATATTTCTAGATAAGAGTATACATAGAAATATTTCTAGGTAAGTGTATACATATGGGTTAGTATACACAGATATATTTCCTTGCTCTGTCAGCTGAAGGAGCCTAGAAGCAAGGACACCCCAGTAACAAGGAGCATACTCAGCATCCAGATCTTGATTTTTCTTTTTTAAAATTTTTTTAATGTTTATTTTTGAGAGAGTGAGAAAGCAGGGGAGGGGGGAGGGAGGGGGAAGAGGGAGAGGGGAGAGGGGAGAGGGAGTCACACAATCTGAAGCAGGCTCCAGGCTCTGAACTGTTAGCACAGAGCCTGTCGTGGGGCTCGAACTCATGAACCACAAGATCATGACCTGAGCTGAAGTCGGATGCTTAACTGACTGAGCTACCCAGGCACCTGCAGATCTTGGTTTCTAATAACATACTCCAATAAAGGGAACCAGGGATCCTTGGAGAAATGGCTGGTTCTAGAAATGGGGCAAGAAATACACAAGATGAACCTGGAGCACCTCACAGTGCCAGAAGCTAAGAAAGTGCTACAAAATGAAACAAAATAAACAAACAAAACCCAAAATTTAAAACAGCTCACCATCACAATGATAGGGGGATGTCAACGAGATGTAGGAACCAACTAAGCTCTTAACAGCCAAAACTGGAACAATGTGAGCATCAAAATCAATAAAAATAGTACTGGATTACAATCCAGTATAAAAGAAATACCCTTGAGTCCACAGTGATATAAATAAATGGAGGACAAGAGACCAATCTCCCTTGCAGAATTCTACAGTTTATATAGATACTACGCCCTCAAGAAGATAGAGCATAACCTCCACTTCTCAAGTGTGGGCTGTACATAACGGTTTCCTTCCAAACAGGACAGTATGAAAAAGGGAATGGGGAAAGAGAGTAATTTTACAGTGGAGAGAATCTGACAAACACTACTTCTGCTATCAATCAAGGTCAACATCAACAGTCATAAATCATGTTCACAGTATATACTACTGACATGATGTGATAAGAATGGCACTTTCACCACTGTGATCTTTCTCCCTAAAACCCATAGCCCCAGTCTAATCATGAGAAAAACATTAGACCAATTCCAAAAGAGAAACATCCTACAATATACATGACCAGTACTCTTCATAACTGTGAAGGTCATCAAAAACATGAAAATGTGAGAAATTGTCACAAGGGAACCTAAAAAAACATCATGATTTCAGTTAATAACAATGTATCAGTATTAGTACAAATATTATAACAAATGTCAATTCCAAAAGAGAAACATCCTACAATATAAGTGACCTGTACTCCTCAAAGCTGTCAAGGTCATCAAAAACATGAAAATGTGAGAAATTGTCACAAATAAGGGAACCTAAAAAAACATCATGATTTCAGTTAATAATAATGTACCAATACTGGTTCAAATATTACAACAAATGTATCATAGTCATCTAATGTTAATGATAGCGAAACTATTGGGCTTGGGCGGGAGAAGCGGAGACAAGAATACATGGGAACTCTATACTATCTTCTTAATTTTTTGGTAGATCTAAAACTTCTAAACCATTAAGTCTAGGTGCGCCTGGGTGCCTCAGTTGGTTAGGCGTCTGACTCTTGATTTTGGCTCAGGTCATGATCTCCTGGTTCGTGGGATCGAGCCCAGCTTTGGGCTCTGTGCAGAGCCTGCTTGGGATTCTCCCTCCCACTGCCCCCTCCCCTTCTGGCATGCATGCATATGTGCTCTCTCTCTAAATAAGTAAATAAACATTAAAAAAAAAAACCCAAGCCTACAAAGAAAAAAAAAAACTTAAGGCATTCACATTTTTTTAAAAAAAGGAAAAAGAGAGGTGCCTGGGTGGCTCCCCAGTTGAGCGTCTGCAGCTCAGGTCATGATATCAAGGTTCATGAATTCGAGCCCCACGTTGGGCTCTGTGCTCACAGCTCAGAGACTGGAGGATGCTTCGAATTCTGTGTCTCCCTCTCTCTCTGCCCCTCCCGTGCTCGTGCTCTCTCTTTCAAAACATAAATAAACATTAAAAAAATAATTTTTAAGGGGCACCTGGGTAGCTCAGTCAGTTACGCATCCAATTTCGGCTCAGGTCATGATCTCACGGTTTGTGAGTTCAAGCCCCATGTCGGGCTCTGTGCTGACGGCCTGGAGCCTGCTTCAGATCCTGTGTCTCCCTTTCTCTGCCTCTCTCACTCAAAGGTAAATAAACATTAAAAAAATTTTTTATGTAATTTTTTAAAAATAATAAAAAAGGAAAAAGAAAAATGAGTGATCAGACCACAGAAAGTCATGGATGAATCTTAAATTTAAATACATAGTGTTGGGGCGCCTGGGTGGCTTGGTCGGTTAAGCGTCCGACTTCGGCTCAGGTCACGATCTCGCGGTCCGTGAGTTCGAGCCCCGCGTCGGGCTCTGTGCGGACAGCTCAGAGCCTGGAGCCTGTTTCAGATTCTGTGTCTCCCTCTCTCTGTGACCCTCCCCCGTTCACGCTCTGTCTCTCTCTGTCTCAAAAATAAATAAACGTTAAAAAAAAATTTAAAAAAAAAAAAAAATAAATAAATAAATAAATACGTAGTGTTATGTGTGAGAAGCCGCTCTGAAATACTGTAGGATTCCAATTCCATGACATTCTAGAAAAGGCAAAACTAGATCTGTAAACAGATCAAAGACAAAAACAAGGAAACTCAGAGAAACTGTCAGAGCCAAGAGGAGCCAAGACAACTAAATGTAGTACGGTGTCCTGGACCAGATAAGATCATAAGGGAAAGACTGAGGTCATTTAAATAAAGTACGGTCTTTAGTTAATTATCAATATTGCCTTTTGATTGTGACAAACGTTATATGCTGACATGCTAATCAGAGTGGGGAACATGGAAATTCTCTAATTTCAGTAATTCTGCCAATCTAAAACTATTCTAAAATTAAAAGTTTACTTAAAAAAACAAAACAAAAAACCCTCCATTGGAGGGTGTGTTGGTGTTAGGGTGTGCATTTCCTAAAATGAGGCAGGGGCACTTTCTGCTTATAGGAAGTGAAACCTGAATAGAAGATAGTAAAATCCCCAGAAGATGACTGTTTATGAGAGAGAATGAGAATGTCAGCGTGTGCTGGAAAACATACTGCCACCTTCTGAGCACCTACTAGGCACCAGGCTCAGTGTTAGGCACTTACTGTATAGGCTGAGCTATCAGCCCAGATTACTTGGGTAATCTACCCTAGGTCCCACAGCCAGTAAGTAGTATAGCCAAGCCCACACTTTAAGTCTCTGAACACAGCTGTCTATAACTGCTGAGTTTCAGAAGAGGATCCATGTGGGTGCCAAGATACCCATATCAAGCCTTGGTTCACAGTTCTCAGATGTGCCTCCATATCACAAAATGTCAACCATCAACAGGCATGAAAGATGGGTAAGCCAGCTCGGACAGGCAAATGGAGACCACAGACTGAGCCCTGAGATCCCCTCGAGTTAACTCCCTATTTTTATAAAGGTGAGACCTTAGGGGCAACTCAGAGGGTACAGGACATTTTTGTGGACTAGGGCATAACTGAGACCCCAACAGAGGTTTTTGGCCTCTGTATCTAGCAGTCATCCTGAGCAGGGGGACCCACTTACCCCCGGTTTGAATGACGGCAGGCCTAGCCCCACACCAATGGTGGCCTTGTTGGGATTCACCACTGAATTGTAGTGGATATTCCGATGGTAGCTGACGCGGATGGGTTCATCCTCATTTTGATGGATCCCATGGAATGTGTTGATGGGTTCTGCAGAGAAAGAGAAGGAAGGAGCATCCACAATGGGCCAGGCAGGGCAGGCTCAGACCAGGTGCAGTCGATCGCTCACCTACCCACCACAGAAGTACCTGTGCTGTACTGGTACACCTCCACGGGCCGGTTGTACATCTCTGCCATGGCCTGCATCTCAATGTGGTTGCCATGGCAGTTGTTTTTCCGCTTCCTGTTGATGTAGGTGGTGAAGTCCTCTGTGACATAGTTGGAGAAGTAGTCCGCATTCTTCATCTGCAGAACAGATTGGAGTCAAGGTCTGCGGGGGGGAGGAGATGCACCCACACTGCCCCCACCCCAAGGCCTCCACAGGGTCTCACCAGGTAGTCCATGCAATGCTTTCGTACAACCTCATGCATGTCCTGGTCTCCATATACCTGGTCAGCTGTGGGGAGAGGAGAAAGGAGAGGCTGGGGTTAAGAGCTGCCACCAGAAGAGTTTGGAGTCATGGAACATCCTTGGCGGTGGAGGGCTGGGGGCCAGAAAAACTCCTTTTCCTACACTAAAGGCCTGGAGAGTGCTAGGCTTTGTGGGCTAGAATGGGGTCATGGAAAAAGAGGCAGGCAGGGACAGTCTTTAGGAACAAGAGTATAGGCGAGAGGAACACAACCACAGTCCTCTCAGGCAGATGAATTTGTCCAGGGCTTGCCAAGCCACTCAGACAAGTCAATAAACATTTTAAGTCCCCTAAGTGGCCTTGAGCACCAGCAACTCCACACTCCCCCTTCACTCTTCACACGAGGAAGCCAAGGTTCAGGGAGAGTTTGTGGCTTCATCAAGGTCACACAGCAAGTGAGTCTGACGGATTCAACTCTAGAATCCAGTTTTCCTGACTCCTGGGAGCCAGCATGGCCTCTGTAGGTTAAAAAAATGAAAAAAGAAGAGACAAGAAAAACAACTGGGCTCCAAGCCTAGTTCTGCCAGGTACTAGTGAGCTAAGCGACTAGAAGAAAGCAACCCAAGTATTCCGAGCCTCATGTGCCTCACACACAAAACAGGAACAAGTAGGATGACTCCCTAGCAGGCCTCTTGTGGGATCAATGAGATAAAGGGTATAAGGTGACTAGCACTGGGCTTGGGACAGACCAGCCACTCAGCAAATCAAGAGTTCCCTACCCATAGTGGGGCCTGAATGTGGGGTACTGTGAATGTGAGAGAGGTGAGTAAAATCCTGCCCCTGCCTGCAAAAAGCACATAATCTAGCAAGAGAAATAAGACACATATGAACATAACTTAAACTTAATTCAGGAAAGGCAGCCTATGGCCCAAATGTTCTAGGCATCATGGGGTTTTGGTCAAAATAAGAACCAGGCTCCTCCTGCCTCACTCTGCGGATCTTCACACATGCCATTTCCTCTTTTCAGGGCATTCTTTCCATTCTCCTCGGCTGCCTACCTGTCAAATACCCATGTGTTCTTTATACAGTTCGCCATCTCTCCCACCCTCCAGAGCACTTGTATCACCAGATTTATCAAAGATGTATGCGGACTTCCTCTGCCTGAGCACTCTGACTTCCACTGAGGGCTGAGAGCAGTTTACATCCAAGTCCACCCCAGCTCAGAGGCCAATACAGTACAGGAAATCGGGAAGAGCTTGCTGACTGGATGGATAGGCTGGGGTGGGGGGAGGCCGGGAGTCTTGTCCCTGGGAAATTAAAGTGGGCTTGAAGACGAGGCCCACCTGGTGTCCACTGGCTAAGACAAAGAGGGAATTTCCCTTTGTCTCCCCAAAGGACCAGGACCACTGCTCTGATGGGATCACCTGGGGCACTGGGGCAGGGTCAAGTCCCTCAGGGGACACCACAGAGTTCTTCCATGAGAGCCAGTCTGCCTCGGAAGAATCGCCGGAAGAACGCCTTTGCCGCCCTCCCCCTTCCCTCCCTGGAGGATTCTGTGAGATAAGGAGAAAAATGCTACTTCTGAGATAGAAAACGGGGCCAATGCCTGTCTCATGTCCTCTTCGGAGGTGCAGAGGACTGAGGGGGAGGGGAGCTGTGAAGGCGGGAAGGGGTAGCCCCTTCACCGATGTAAACAAGGATGTGGGTTCTGCGGCCACACTCTTCCCCACCCCCCAGCAGCACTTCCAGCAAGTCATGTGCCCTGCGCACAGGCTGGGGGCCCCCTGCTGCCGCCTTTCTTAGAAGCCAGGACCACAGAGCCCTCTGTGGCTGCCGAGAGCTATTTATGTAGAATGAGCTTGGGGTGATGAGGAGGCAGTGCTGCCAGCAGCTGCAGTAAACAGGAACTGAGATGGCGGCAAAGGGGTTAAATAGGGGCCGGGCTGCCAAGCTCAAGGAGGTGGCTGAGATGTTCCTAGGGAAGGATCAACAGGCATTTGCAGGCCTGGGAGATGGATCTACCTGAGCTAGATGCCAGATGCAAGAAAATGGAGGAAAGGGGAGACTGGGACAGGGAAGGGAACTGAGGGAACCTCATGAAGGTCCCCCTGCTCCATTCCCCTGCCACTGTCTCCTTTGCCTTAGCAGAAAGGCTCTGCTGCCTCTTAGCTGTGTGGCACTGGACAAGACCATCAAGCTCTCTGGGTCACAATGTCTTCTTCCGAAGTGGGGAGAGTAACTTCTCTTCCTTTCACAGGGAGCTGTCAAAACTAGGGGTATGGTTTGCTGAACACCTAAGGTGTACTAGGTGTTCAAGAAATGGGGTCCCATTTATTACGAGTAGATGCTGACTCTTTCAGATGGCCAACCACCCACAAGTCAGTCAGAATGTCACCGGAACCACTTATTTAAGCCCTTCCTCATTTCTGTCACTTCCTCAGCCAGAGGAATGCCCCAAACTTAGGAGTCTAGGTTGTCCCTCCTCACACAGGCAGGACTGGGTCTCAACCTTTACTGAATTCAAAGGTCCACAGGTCTACCTTCTGTATCCATAGTTCAAATCTTTAGCAACCAAATTAACATCAAATCAATAATACAAGCTTCACAAACCAGGGCCCTTAAGTGTGGGCAAGGTATAACTTTACCTTCCTACCTACCTCCCTGTAAAATATCCCCTTCTCTCTTCAATTCTAAGATGCACTGGTAGGTGGTACCACACATGCATTTAAATCGCAGCTTTTGTTAGGGGTGGTAGTGGCACGGCACGACCCACCTACCTGATTATAAGATATACCCCAGTTTGGGGATCATGCACATGGAAGAAAATATGTTATCTGAACCAGCAAAACGGAACAATAATACTTCCCCAAAGAGGGAGAGGAGAAGAGTCTTTACAGTGATCTAAGGCAGGGAAAAGCATCCAGGGCAGGGCAGAAACACAGGCAGCCCTCACTGAGGCGGTGCTTGCCTGACTTTGCTAGCCCCACCTCTGTCCTCCAGAAAGCCCTCCTCCTCCGAGAGGGTAGGCATATGGGACCAGGGGCTAGGCTGGGCTGGATTTCCCTGTGGGGGCCAAGGTGGGGGAAAGGGCCAATGGACCTGCAGAGGTAGGGGAATTCAGAGAACTTGTTTTGATAGAAACTGAAACTCCTCTTTTGCTGACGCTGCACTTGTGGGCAACGTGCACCTGCTCTCCCTTCCCAGAGTCCAGCTGAAGGGGGTCCCCACTACCTTACCTCTGTCCCCAACCCAAAGAGTGCTCAGAAATCCTCAGGACAGTACTACAATTGGTTCCACTAAGGTCTTTTCACATTCCAACTTCTTCCATCTTCACCCCAAAAAAGCCCTACTTTACACAGGAGGGATACTGAGGTACAAAAAAACAGCACAGCTGGCCCAAGGCCACACATCTGGGAGGGTGAAGGTGAGGCCAAGCTCTCAAGAAATAACCAGTGACTTCAAACACTCATGCTCCAGGTGATGTTACCCCCACTCCCAATCCACCTATCACCTTAGCCACCTGACTGCCTAGGCAAGGCCTGATTCTGTCTGCCTCAGTTTCTCCACCAGCACAAACAGGAATCAGCTGGAACCCAGGAAAGGTCTGGGAGTGAGCAGAGATTACAGAGAGGTCAGTATCCCACACCGGTCCTTTCTCTGAGCATGCTGAGACACCAGCACAAAAATCCATGTGCACACACACACACACAGCCAGCAGATCCTGCCAAAGACATTCCCTGAGGCCAAATACCCATACCACCCTGACAACTACAGAGACCTATTGCATTCCACAAGTAGTTGCCCTTGCTGCTAACCAAGAAAGACTAAAGGTTGCACATGAGGCAAGGCTGTACAAACTGAGGACCCCCACCTCCTTCCTACCCTTTGCCAGGGGCTTAATGGGAGGGAGGAATAGCCAATAGCTCTAACAGACTTGCCTCAACCTCCTTCCCCTATTGCCTGAGGGAAGGTCCCCCAAACCTCTGTAATCCTTCCTCCTTAGGCTCCCTAAAATAAAGTCACTATTTGCCAAAGAGTTATGTGCAGAAGCAAGACAGGAGAGCCTGGATAATCTAAAGGAGTTTAATGAAGTACAGGGCTCTACCATTTGTTTTAGAGACACCTGGGACCTGCCTCCCCACCAGGCTGCTGCCTGCCTGCCTGCCTGCTAGAAGAGTCACAGCAAGTTCTGCTGAGGACAGAAAAGGAAGCTTAGTGTCTGCAGGGAATCTAAAAACAAACCACACAAATGTGTGTACACACAGCAGCAGGGGGAGACAGGAACCTGATCTGTTCCCCACTTGCCTCCTGGCCCACTGTGAATGCCAGCCCCACCAAGAAGATGAGCCAGAAAAAAAGGCCTCACCTGCCTATCAAGCAGCTGTTGTGTGCACCTGGCCCATTGCCCCAAATGGCACACCCTCAGTGGGGGAGACATCCTCAATTAGGGGGAGACAAAACTCAGTCCTCTTAACAGCCTGTCTCTGAGATGCCTGCTCCTCTACTTAAGGATTCCTGTGGCAAAGATGGGAAAACTGAAAGAGGCAGGGCAGAAAGAGCCCAGTGGAAACTGGTATCATGGTGGCCCATGGGAATTTTCTCCTCTGGCCTAGTTCAACCTCAAACACCATGTTCTGACACTGGCTATGTGACCTAGATAATAACGTCCTGGCTTTCTCATAAGGCCTCAGTTTTCCCGTTAATAAAACAGTCAAAATTAATCAAAGATCCATCCCTCCAATGCTGATGGTCCAGGCTAATGTTTCTGGGCCCCACCATTGTAACACGTACAACTCCAGCTGTTTCCTCATGGCCCATGCAGACAGATACATGTGTGGCCTCCACTTTGCCCACAGAGGCCAGGGCCAGAGGTTTTTGCTGAGTCAAAGCCATGTGGGGAGAGGGAAGGAGGAGAGAGGCAGACTCATGTTTCCAGGGGGAGGTTATCTGAACATAGCAGGGGCAGGGTGGGCCACCGGACACCTCAGGAACTCAGACTTCTACTTCTACTCCACCCAAGCCTTCACTGATGCTCACAAGTCCCCAACAGGGGGTAGTGGGAGAGAGCAGTGAATACTGGTTTACAGTACGGACACCTGGACTGCAGAGGTAAAACAGAGGGTAGAGAAGCAAAGCTGAGAAGGCAGGGCTTTCCCAGGGTCATAGAAAGAATGTGTCCTTGGGATACCTCTGGGTCCCCATGCCAGCTCTACCACTAATGACCCTGAGTGTGTTATTTCCCTTTCCTGAGCCTCAACCTTCTCACATGTCTCATGTGATAATGATCCCAATTTTGCAGGTGAATCCGAAGCACCAAGCTGAGTGCCAGCGAACAAAACAGTCAGGGTCAACAAACAACAGAGTGGTCTCTGTGTGTGCAATCCCCCTCCAACTCCAACCCTCAGTGATGTGCTCCTTCCACTATTCAATGCATAGCAGGAAGTCAGAAGCTATAGGCCTTCTCACCAGAGCTCAGGGCAACTACCACCTGTCCCTGTACAAGCCAGGCTGGAAGCAGAGGGGCAGCAGAAAGCTGGAGGACAAAGTCCCTTTCTCAGGCACATGTCCTGTGCACTCTGCTGCAGGGAAACTTCCAGATGAGGCTTGGAGACCCAGGGGCCATGTACTTCTAGAGAGAGGCCATGGGGCTTCTGAGGTTTTACAGAGAAAAGCCAAGGGCAGCTCAGTTGGGGGAAATGGGTAGCCATAGTGCTGATAGGGAAAGGCCTTCAACCTGCCACGGTCAGCTCTTCCTATAAGCTCAGGCCCTTTACTGGAAGGCCTGGCGTGGGGGCAGGGGGAGTGTGGTGTGGTGTCAGAGGGTGTTTGCGGAGGTCAGCTAGATGGACATACGTGAAAATGTTGCTGTTGATATGGGTTACTACATAAACCAGGTCGTTACTAGCCCCAAGATCTGCCTCAAAGACTGCCTGAGACCAAGTACACCCAGCTACATTCTCTTACATTCACTCCACCAGTAGCCCTGTTTATCCCACATCTCGCCTGAGGTTTCAGCACAGGGCCTAGCACCTAAAAGGCCCCCACCTATTCTTTCTTTGCCTTCCTTGGTCCAAGATGCCCCCAAACCCAGCACTTTCTCTAGGAAACATTCCAGGAGAACACAGACTTGAGCCACAGGGGGAGGAGGACTGGGATTTTCCCAGGCCAGCACAGACCACTGCCTGGACCTCTTCCCCTTGGTAGAACTGGCAGGCAAGCACTCACCCCATGTAAACTTCTTCCACCCATTCAACAAACATTTGTGGCTCTGAGACACCACCAAAAACAGCATTCAGGCTTTACCAATGCTACTGTTCCGAGGGCCTACTGTCAGGCACTAAAGGGATTTACTGAAGTAATCTCATTTATCCGTTGTAACACTGGGTCTCTCAGCCTCCTGTTACAGCCTTGGAAGTAGGCTCAAGCAAGAAGAACTGGTTGCCCAAGTTCACACCAAGAATCAGTGGCACAGCCAAAAGTGGAGCCTGAGTCAGTCCAGCCCACCAGTACTCATGGGGGCTAGCTACAGAGAGGATAGCAGACCTTGTAGGGATTCAAGGAGTCCTTCAGAATCAGTACCATTTAACAGATGGGGAAATATAAGTTTTTGAATCAGGGCCAGAACTAGAAGATAGCGCTTCTGACTCCTAGCTGAAAGCTGCTATCAGAGAGCCCTTCTTCCTGGTAGATTATCAGAGCCCCAATGGAAGGGTCAGATCATGTTCCCCAATTTCCCCGGACACTAGCACAGGGCCTTACAACTGCCTATTGAGTCACAGGTTCAGAGCCAGAGGGAGCTCAAAGATACTGCTCAGACTGGACAGTTGATGGCATTAAGGAATTATGAATGTTGTTAGGTAGGATAATAACACTTTGGTTATGTTAGGAAAAAACAGAAAGAAAGAATCCTTATCTGCCAGAGAAACATACTTAAGTATTTAACATATGAAATGATCCAATGTTGGGGTTTTGCTTTAAAAATACTCTTGCTTCAGGAGAGTGAAAAAAAAGTGGGCAAGATAGTGATAAAACAAGGCTGGCCATGTGTTGATGACTATTTTGAAGATGAATGATGGGTACATGAGAATTCACTATTCTACTTCTGTGTAAGTTTAAAAAAATTCCATGGTCCCAGGGTGACAGCAGTGTGCTGTGGTTAAGAGCATGGGCCTCAGACTAACCTGACCCAGAGACCCCCGACTGTACTATGTACTACCTGATCCTGGGCAGGTCACTCCCCTGCTCTAAGCTGCTTTTCTCATCTGACAAATGGAAACCACGACAGTCCCTACACTTACCTAGCCTGGGGGAGAATTAAAAAGGGTTTCCTTGGGGCGCCTGGGTGGCGCAGTCGGTTAAACGTCCGACTTCAGCCAGGTCACGATCTCGCGGTCCGTGAGTTCGAGCCCCGCGTCGGGCTCTGGGCTGATGGCTCGGAGCCTGGAGCCTGTTTCCGATTCTGTGTCTCCCTCTGTCTCTGCCCCTCCCCCGTTCATGCTCTGTCTCTCTCTGTCCCCAAAATAAATAAAAAACGTTGGAAAAAAAAAAATTAAAAAGGGTTTCCTTTAGTGGCGGACAGTGCAATCTGTCACCAAGCACTGTTATTTTCTTTATCACTATTACTGTTATTATTACTTCCATGCCACCACACTGCCTCATGACCAAAGGCTAGAGGCCAGATACTAATTTGAAGCTGGGGCCTGGAGTCCTGAAAAGACCAGTAAACTCTACCCTCAACCCTATCTTAGGGATTACTCCTAAAAATTAGAAGTAGCTCAGGGGCATTGCTAGGCCCTTGAAGGCTGAGGCAGAGACTCACCTACAGCCCGGAAGAGACAGGCGCCGTCCTCCTTCATCTGCTTGATGATGAAGCCCTTCTTGTCCCTCAGGGCCTTTTCAAACCAGTGCTCCTGCTGGAGGGAAGAGGTGGGGGTCAGCAACAGGAAAGACCTGTACCCCTTCCCCATGGCCCCGCCCTCCAATTCCCGAAGGGCCTAGCTAAATGGCAGGGTCAAACTCCCAGCCCTGTTTGACACTCTATGCATGCAAAGGAAAAGGAGACCCTTTCTTTTAGGGAACTGGTCATCATGTGAGCAGAAGACTTGCTCCCAGAAGGGCCTCATCTGCTTTCTGACGGACCCCTGTTGACCATGTTGGGAATCCAATGCTTGGCCTTCCCATAGGCAGCCAGAGGCCCTGACCCAGCAAGTACCTGGAGGTAGGGGGCAGCAGAGAACCTGGCTTTACCTCAAGGAATTTCACCTGGGGACCCTCTAGTCACTTAGGGTAGGGAAGATATGGAGGAGGGAGTAACTGGCAAGAGCCTAGATCCCATTTTGCCTTTGTATAAGGCAAAATACATGCAAGGTATGATTTCACTTACAATTGAACAAGTTTAACATACATACATGTGACTATACATATAAGTATACAAACATGTAAAAGTTGGGAAAACCATCCAACAAAATACCCCTAAAAGTTGGCATTACAGGTGATTTTGACTGTCTTCAAGAGAAGTATGCAATCCCTTGTCCAAAATTCCAAAACTCAAAAAGCTTTGAAAACCAGAAGTCTTCCTCTAATTCATCTGCCATCATAACCTGACCTGAGCTGGCAAGAACCTATTTATCCCCCACTTGGAGGTGAATATTCAAACATTGCCATGCAGAAACATTCAGGTGTTCATGAGGTACTGCCACAGACTCCACCAGAGGTGTTACCAAACACATAGTATATACATCAGGTGATTTTTCTAAATTCTGAAATTTCTCTAAATTCCAAAGCACATCTGACCCCAAAGGTTCAGGTTTAGTGTGCCTAGACAAATGTGTATTTTCAGACTTAAAAAATAATAATGGATGAGCGCCTGGGTGGCTCAGTTGGTTAAACATCTGACTCTTGGTTTTGGCTCAAGTCATGATCTGTTTGTGGGATCGAGCCCTATGCTTACAGCATGGAGCCTGCTTGGGATTCTACCTCCCTCTCTCTCTGCCCCTCCCCTGTTCACTCTCTGTGTCTCAAGAAATAAATAAACTTAACCCTCTGTTTGTCCCTCTCCCTGTTTTTATATTATTTTTGCTTCCCTTCCCTTATATTCATCTGTTTTGCATCTTAAAGTCCTCATATGGGTAAGGGGCATTAAGGAATCTACTCCTGAAATCGTTGTTGCACTATATGCTAACTTAGATGTAAATTTAAAAAATAAATTAAATAAAAATTAAAAAAAATAAACTTAAAAAACAAATCTCTCTCTCCTTCTGCCCCTCTCCCTTGCTCACATAAGCACACCCTCTCTAAAAAAAAGTAGATGAATAGGCAGAAAAGAGGGTATTTAGGGCAGTGAAACTACTCTGTATGGTACTTTATAAGTGGGTATGTGTCAGGGCACCTGGGTGGCTCAGTTGGTTAAGCATCTGACTTTGGCCCAGGTCATAATCTCATGGTTCGTGAGTTCAAGCCCTGCAACGGGCTCTATGCCAACAGTGTGGAGCCTGCTTGGGATTATTTCTCTCTCCCTCTCTCTCTGCCCCTCCCTGGCTCATGCTTTCTCTCCCTCTCAAATAAAATATAACTTAAAAAAAGTGGTTATGTATCATTATTCATTTGTCCAAATCCATAGAATGTACAACACCAAGGGTGAAACCTAATGTAAACTGTGGACTTTGGGTGTTTATGATGTGTCCTACATGGACACTGATTGTAACAAATGCACCACTCTGGTGGGGGATGTTAATAATGGGGGAGGCTATGCATGTGTGAGGGCAGGGGATATATGGGAACTGCCTGTTCAATATGAGAACTCTTGTTCAGTTTTTTTTTAATTTTTTTTCAATGTTTATTTATTTTGAGAGAGACAGAGAGACAGAGAATGAGCAGGGGAGAGGCAGAAAGGGAGACACAGAATCTGAAGCAGACTCCAGGCTCTGAGCTGTCAGCACAGAGCCCAACACGGGGCTCGAACTCATGAACCGTGAAATCATGACCTGAGCCGAAGTTAGACATTTAACCCTCTTTTGTTCAGTTTTTCTGTGAACCTGAAAGTGCTCTAAAATATTGTCTATTAAAAAAATAGGGGGGCCTTGTGGCTTAGTCGGTTAAGCGTCCGACTTTGGCTCAGGTCATGATTTCGCAGTCCATGAGTTCAAGCCCCACGTCAGGCTCTGTGCTGACAGCTCAGAGTCTGGAGCCTGCTTCAAATTCTGTGCCTCCCTTTCTCTCTCTGCCCCTCCCCCACTCATGCTTTGTCTCTCTTGCGAGAATAAACAAACATTAAAAAAAATAAAAAAATAATAATGTCCACGGGTCACTTAGAACATATTTTCCATTTCAAAACAAAACTAGAAGCAGCAGACCTTTCCCAGGCCCCTTACGCCCTCTGGCGGCCACCAGAAGAAACCAGCCTTACCTATCATCCAGGCTAAGGACCAGAAGTACCAAGCCTGCTCCTTCGGGACACCACCCTGACCAGGGATTTATAGTATACGGCTAATGATCACTAGACAGAGGGGATCACTACTCTACAGGCCACTTTTCCCCAGCTCAAGTGAGCAAAATTCCTGGCAGAGTAGGAAGTACGAAGTCTGGAAGCCAAAAGCTCTGCATTCCAATCCCAGCTCTGCCACTCACTCGCTGCATGATTTCAGGTAAGCTACCTGAATTCACCAAGCCTCAGTTTCCTATCAAACAGGGGATATGTGATCTACCTGATGGAGCTGTCAAGAAGCTCAGAGGAGCTTCAAGACCTGAAAAGGCTTTGTAAATAACCTAAGTCACCAGTCACAGAAGAGTGGAGACTGGCCCAGAGATGATGCACAATTGAGGCCCTCAGAGAGTCCCAGGTGAGTGGCTGGACAGTAAGGGATGAAGATGGGGGTGACAAAGGAATGCCCAGCAGCCCCACCATTAGGGCCCACACCCCGGGAAGGTGTTACCGGCTTTCCAGAGATGACAAAGGTACCTGAAAGCCCTTAATGGGTTCCCATAGACAGCACAAAGACTCTTATTTGAGCACAACACTCCAACAACCAGGTGCCTGTCCACAACCAAGAGACTGTGGACTAGTACACTCCAGCCAGTTCCCCCAAGTCCATCCCTGTCCTGCAGGGACAGTCATATCCCAATACCATGGTGCCTGCTCTAGCCAGGGGTCACCAGCAGGGAAGCTACAACTATGACTAAAGGCACAGACTGGACAGAAAGAAAAGTTCTTAAAAAGAAGGGCACACAGCAACCTCCTGCCCTCAAGTGTGTGTGGGGAGGGAGTGGGGGGAGATGAGATCAAGGTGATCAAAGAGGATGAGAGGGGCCCCTACTTATTCATCCAACAAAAGTTTACCAGGCAGCTGCTAAGTCAGACCCTGTCTGTATTAAGGCTGGCAATGAGGACAGAGAAATGAATCAGACTTGGTCTCTACTTTCGATAAATTCACAAATTGCTGGGGGGGGGGGGGACAGGGAATGATCACACACAGTGTGAGCAGGGCAGTGAAAGAGTTGAACACACAGTGCTACGAAACACCGAGGAAGGGACCTAATTAAGGCTGGCACTTGAATAGAGGTGCCAGCTGACCAAAGGATCAAAACATAAAGACCTCCAGAAATGCTTAACTGGGTAAGAAATCACTTCTGGGGACACCTGGCTGGCTCTGTTGAAGAAGCATGTGACTCTTGAGTCTTGGGATTGTGAGTTTGAGCCCCATGTTGCGTGTTGAGATTACTTAAATAAACTAATTTAAAAAAATCACTTCTGCCACAGAGCACCAGGGATGCCAAAGGCCCAGCAATGACTCCAGCACAGCTCAAGTCCTGGGTAGGACTATGCAGGTAAGCAGGGCGGGGCCAGGAAGAAAGATAAACTCATATTAGCCAAATGCCTGCCCCTCACCAGGTGCCTGATGCAAAAGGTAACTTCACTTAATTGTTCTTATCACAGTCCAGCTGCCAGTGAGCATTAACCTCATTTAACAGAGGCAAAAGAGCTGCGGTTTGGGCACCAGCAAAGGCTAGTATAGAGGTAACAGGGGAGGCCTCATGAGCCACAGTGTGGAGACATACCTGGCAGCCTATCCTAGGAAAATCCTGGTTTGTCCCTAAAATTGAAGGAGGCCTGAATCTGGAGGCCAGACCACTACCTACCCATTGGCTTTAGCATCAGCAGCCTTAAGGGCTTAGGCTCTGGATAAAACCGTGCCTTTCCCTTTGGGGAGAGAAAATAGGACATCATTGTCCTGGGCTCCAGAAAGAGATGAAGAGTCCCAGGAGCCTCTAGCATAGTCTCCTCCTTCCCACAGCTGGACAGGAGCCTCTGAGAAAGATGCCAACTTGGGAACTGTTTAGGAAAGTGGCCCAGGAAAAAAATGCTGGTGGGGGAGAGGGGCGGGGGTAGTCCTGCAAGTTTAAGTTACAATGCTCTAGCCTGAGAAAGTCAAGTCCAGACCATGAATCTTACAAGGCCACTGCTGAGCCTGTCAGTGAGTCCCTCCCACATCTCTGAGCCTCCATAAGGGGACTAGACAAAGTTCTCTGACATCAGGGGATCCCAGGAGCAAGACTCTGCAACCTACTGGTCCAAAGGCCCAAAAGAAGTTGAAGCAGGGGCGCCTGGGTGGCTCAGTCAGTTAAGCGTCCGACTTCAGCTCAGGTCATGATCTCACAGTTCATGAGTTCGAGCCCCACATCGGACTCTGTGCTGACAGCTTAGAGCCTGGAGCCTGCTTCAAATTCTATGGCTCCCTCTCTCTCTGCTCCTCCCCTGCTCATGCTCTGTCTCTCTCTCCTTCAAAAATAAATAAAAACATTAAAAAAAATTTTTTTTAAAAAGTTGAAGCAGACTGTGGGACCCAAGTAATCTAGGTTCCAATCCAGCTCCACCAATTACTAGCCATGTGATGAACCACTCTAAAAACTCCACAGTATTCCAATCTGTGAAATAGGATAACAAGCTTCCCAATAATAGGGTTACTGGGAAGACTCCAATATTACATGACTTTACCTAGCAGAATAACACTTAATGGGTTTCCTTCTTCCCCTGGAATACCCCTATAGTAACCTGAATGATGACCACCCACAGATATCAGAGGCCATAAACCTGAAACCTGTAAATGGTACTTTGTAAGGAAAAAGGGTCTTTGGGGTGTGATTAAGTTAGGGGTCTTGAGATGGGGAGATTACCTTGGGAGTATTCAGGTAGGACCTAAATGCAATCACAAGTGTGAGAAAGACCTGACACAGAGAGGAGACCACACATAAACAGAGAGGACAGTATGAAATCAGGCAGAGGCTGGAGTGATGTGATCACAAACCAAAGAACACCGGCAGCCACCAGAAGCTGGAAGAATACTGGATTCTCCTTAGAGCCTCTGCAGCAAGTGTGGCCCTGCCAACACTTAGATTTTGGCCCAATGAAACTGGTTTTGGACTTCTGGCTTCCAGAACTGTGAGAGAATACATTTCTGTTGTTCTAAACCACTCAGTTTGTGGTAATTTGTCACAACAGCCACAGGAAACTAATACAACCCATTTGTAGCACTCCCTAGTGTGAGCCATGAGGCTATATGGCATGGTTCCCATCCTGCAGGATCTACCTCTCTAGCATTCCCCCAGGGAGAGGATTAGAATGAAGGCAGCAGGGGCTTGGAACGCCCCCTCCCAGTCTGGGAAGCTACTGACCCTGCCTATCAATGAATGAGCTGCCACTGAAGACAGAGGGGGCAGGGGAAGATGGCAGCAGCAGTGGCAGCTCTTGGGCAGATGTCTTCCCAGAGCCTGTGGCCAAGAGGTGTTTAGTATTCTGGCCTTCACAGCTCTGTCCCAGCAAGTCTGATGCCAAGACCACCCCTCTCTCCCCCCAAATCACCCAGGAACACTGGCTCAACTCCATGGGCAAAACACAGGCAACCCATCCAATGAAAAACAGAGACACACTGCTCTCTAAGGAGCAACACAAGCTCTCCAGGGTGAAGGAATGGGGAAAGGAGCAAGGCCCCAAACCTACTGCTGGGCCACTGAGGGGGCAAGGGGAGAGGGGCTGGGTTAAAAAAATGAAGTTTCTATCATTCTTCAACAAAAAGAAATGAAGTACTGCTGCATACTACAACACGGATGAGCCTTGAAAAGAATATGCTAAGAGAAAAAACCCAGATACAAAGAATTTCACATTGTAGGATTCCATTTGTAGGAATTGTTCAGAATAGAAGAATCAATCAAAATGAAAAGTAGATTAGTAGTTGCTGGGGCTGGGAGGCGATGGGGGATTGAGAATTGGGGATGATGCAGAGTTTCATTTGCAAGTGATGAAAATGTTCTAAAATTGATCGATCATGGTAATGGGTGCACAACTCTGAATACACTAAAAGCTACTGAATTGTACACTTTAAATTGGTGAATTCTATGGTGTGTGAATTATCTCCATAAAGCCGTTAAAATTAAACAAACCCAAGGGCTGACAGCAATGGCAGAGGAGAAGGAAGCCAAACATTGTATGAGACTTCGTAACACACCCCCATAAGCCAACGGGCCTTACCCAAAACTTTCAAAATGGGGAGGGGGAGTGGGGAGCAGGGAATTAAGAGATTACAACCAGCTTCTCAGAAATGAGTCCAACCTCCCTCCTCATTATTACCCATTTCAAGGCTGGAGAAACTGAGGCCCAGAAAAGGGAACTGCCTGAAGATACAGAACTCAAACCCAGAAAGCCCAGGCAGGGACCACTTCCTGCTATAAGATTCTGTCTCCCCGCCAAAGGAATCCGCGGGTTCCTGGATGCCAAACAAAGGGTCTTTGCTAACAAAGCTCGATTGTTAACAAAGCCTCCCAGGGAGAACCTAGATTGTCCTGGGGAAACTGCAAGAGAAGAAATCAGTCAAGCTCTGAGGTGGACAGGCACTCCTACACTCAATAACCCCAGGCATGGGTGGACTCTTGGCGGTGGGGGGAAGGAAGCTGAGAGTTTGCCTGAAGCCATAAAACAGCCAAGCAGGAGACCCTAGGGTTTGAACTCAAGCCTGCCCAGCTCCAAAGCCCCCAATTTTTCCACACACAAACCTACCTCTACACCATCCAATAGGCCCCTTGACGGGCAACCCCCAAGCCTATTCACCATAACACAGCTGGACATAAAACATCACTGCCTGCCAACCCCAAACATCACACTGAACAGACACTTGTCCTGCCCACCAAGCTCGGGCAAGGGAAAGAGGAAGAGGAACCCAGTTTTTCCTCAAAAGACACTCACCATTCTCTGTCACCTCTAGGTCCCGAGGGCTTCGGTTTGAGTTCCCTAAAATCCCAAAGCTAAACGACCCTTCACCAGCTCCTTACCTGACCCATGAAGAAACTGAGACCCAGAGAACACAGACCTAACTATTCTGGTTCATCCAGCAAAGCTCCAGCAGAGTCAGAGTTGGAACCCAGGTACTCTGGCTACAGTGCCAGGTCCAGTACCTCTGACCACCTCAGCATTGCACACCCCATTCTTAAAATGCTCTGAGGGGTCCTCAAGCTCAGGAGACTTACAAGTCATTCTTTTCACAGTGTAGACTCGGTAAGGCAGCCATGCCTGGAAAAGAAACCCCCAACATCACCACCTCCCCAGCACCAGGACCCCAAGGTGCCAAAAGAGCTCCTAAAATCAGCGGAGGTAGTGACAGCATCCAAACAGACAGGAAGTCTGAGTAGTCGGAACAAGGATCCACCATCTGGGTTTCCTCTCACCAACTTCTCTCTTTTCCACGGGATCTAATGGGCTTCCAAGGCTATAAATGCCCCCATAGTTCAGGACAAAGACTGGAACCGCAGGAAGAATCTCCGCTCTTCTCATCCCCAGAAAGCCCCAAGTTGGACCAGGTGAGGCAGGGAGAAGCATCTTATTCTCCTTTTGTCCCAAGAAGTGTGAAGACAGGAAAAGCCTTCCCCGTCATTGGGAAGGCATCATGCAACCACAGAGTTTTACTTCCACGCATGTTCTTATGGGAACAAGTATGGGGGAGGGACTCCCAGCCTAGAAGATGCAAAGGGGGTGTAAGGAGATGTCTTTCTAGTCACCATGTCAGCACGCAACTTTCTTCCTTTATGTCCCTGGGACCAGGGATGTAGCATTCTCTAGTTCTGTGGAGGAAAGGCAGCCTCCTACAATCAGGGAGAGAAACAATTCCTGGCCCTGACCCTGTAGACTCAGACAATTTATTCTACCTGTAGTAGTAAAGGGTAGAAAGGTATCAAGGACAGGGGGCTCAAGACAAGGCCCTGGCCCCTGTGAAGTGCAGAAACATTTATATGAATCAAGGGGAATAGGAATATGGGTAGAGAATTTCCCTGGAGTGGGAATGTCTCCAGGAAGAAAAAAGCTCGTTGAAAGCAATTCAGAAAGCTCAGGATATTTCCAATCCTGGAAACAAGAAGCAAACAGAGCTGGGTCAGGGAGAGACTCAGAGTTATCTCCTAGTTCTTGAGGGGAGGCCTCAGCCCCAAGTCCCCAGTACCTGGCAACCTTCTCATAGAAAGTAGGAAGATCTTCTTGGCCTGTGAGAGCTCAGGTAAGGGGTTCTTAGGACTATATAGCACCCAGGTCCTTCTGTTCAATGGCGGAGGCCTCAGGCCACACTGGAGAGGACCTCATGTCCCTCTCCCTGGTAAGAAAGGATTGCCTGGTTGTGGGGAGGGGGAGAGCACCTCATACCCAAGGGGGACTCAGGTCCCTCCTTAAGATAAATGATCTCTTGTCCCTAAGGAGAATCTTAGGCCCCTAGGAAGAAGCTCAGCCTCTTCCTCAGAATCCTGTCCTATCCATGTTCCCAAGGGGAGTAGAAAGTTCTTGGAATTTAGTTCACAAATGGCCTGAAGCTCAAGTCCCCAAAGCAAAAAAAATCCCTCAAAGGCCCCTATAACGGGTATACTTATGCTATCTAAAGTGAGGTGACAATTGGTACTTTCAGGACAGACTCAGGTCTCAAGTCCTAAGGTGGGTAAGGTGTCTCACGCACCTGAAAGAAAGTTTAAACTGTTAGAGGGAGACTCGGGACCCTATTTTCCAGGGACTCCCTATCCACGCCCCCAAGAAAAGGGTCTTGGGGCTCAATTCCGAGTCCTAAGGTAGAAGGAGTCCTCCTGTTCCTGAAGAGATCCTTAAATTCCTTGAAGAGAGAAGCCCAGACCACATTTCTAGAGACACACCAGTCACTGGGGTATTCATGGGTCTCTTGTCCTTGAGGACAAGCTCAAGTGTCCTTGGCTCAATGGGTCTCAGGCCCTTGATCCATGGGAAGAACTCAGGTCCATCTCTAGGACTCCATGCTGCCCATGTCCCCTGAAGACTGGTATCAGGCTATAGTTCCCAAAGCAGGGATCTTACATCCCTTACAAAAAGCTCAGGCCCTTGGAGCAGGGGGTGCTCAGATCCATGTTTCAGGGGGAGAAGGGGCGTTTTTGGACCCAAAGTATGTTTCAGTCTTTCATAATTAGGGTAGAAGAACCTCATATCCCTGTGCTTGTGTGTGTGTGTGGGGGGGGGTCTCAGACCCCCAAGAATACTCAGACACCAATCCCTGAGGAGAAAGGACCTCCGTGGATGGGGGGTAATCCATCTCCTGAAGAGGCTTCAGACCCAGTCTCTGTAAGCCCCAGTTCATAAGCAGGAGGACCTTAGGCTCAAGTGCCCAAAACAGTGAGGCTGATTTTCTTGAAGAAAGGCTCAGGCTGGGGAGGTGGGGAAAGAGAAGAGCTGAAGGTCTATCACTTAAAAAAAGCTTAAGCTCCTAGAGAGAAATTCAGACTCTTGTCCCCAAGGAGGTCTCAGACCACTGAAAGGAAGCACAGACTCTTGTCACCTGGAAAAGGGATCAATCTCATGTACCCTAGTAGTTTCTGGTCCATGAGTGTTAGTTTTGGCGCTTGTCCCCAAGGGGAAGAGAATCTTATCTCCATGAAAGTCGTTTTATTTCCCTGAAGAAAAGCTAGAAGATCCCCTTCTCTAAAGGGAATGTATCTGTGTGTGTCAGATACTTGATTCTAGAAGGTGGAATCTTAGGCCCTTGAAAAAAGGCTTAGAACCTTTAAGGAAGTCGCTGGAATCCATTGGAATGGTCCTGTGTTTTGTTCCCCCTGAAAAGTAAAGGGAGGGGTTGTCCTGTATGTACTGTCTCAAACTCCCGAAAATGGTTTAGATATCTTGGGGACACTCAAAAATGTGTAAGGTTTCCATCCTATTTGTGTTCCCCTGAGGAGAAATCTCAGACCCTATTCCAAGAGGAAAGAAAATCTCAAGACACAGAACACAAACCAAGGTCCCCTGGAGTCATGAGACTCCCCTCTCAGGTGGCATTCCTACCTACTTGCCCTACACGAGGACGTCTCAGGGCCCAGAATAATGGCTATGGGTCCCAGAAGAGACCACGGACTTCATCGTTAAGTCCGCCATCTTATCTGGGGCTTCTAACCCTCAAGTACTTGGTGGGGGGCAGGGAAGAGGGTGTCTTAGGCCCCTACCACCAGAGAAGAATGAATGCCAGGCCCCGGGAGAAGACGTAGGTCCCTTGGGGGGGTGGACCTCAAACAGCCTTCCTTGGGTCCCTATCCAGTCTGGGGATCCCACCCACCACATCCACTCACCTATCACCCCCAGCCATACCTGCTCAACGGTTGCGGGGTCCATAGCCTCGATGCGAGCTGCAGCCGCTTCGTATTCGTCCTCACTGTTGTAACCCGCGCCGACCTCCTCACGCTCCGGACTGCCCCCGCCAACCGCTCCGACCCCGGGGGCTTGACGTCGCCGCTTGCTGTGGCCCGGCCCGGAGCAGCAACCTCCCACGCCTACGGTTCCGCCCACGCCCACCACCACGCCCGCCGCGCCCACACCCGCCGCCGCTGAGCCCAGCGCGTCGCCGGGACCGCCGCCGGGACCGACAGGGCCCCCGCAAGGAGGAGGAGAGGCCTGCTGTGGTCGCGGACCCGCCACGGCGCCAGGCGGCACGGCCAGCGCCCAGCGGTGAAGCGCTCCCGGCGGCCCCGGTAGCGGGCCCTGAGGCGGTGGTGAGGCCCGGGAACGGGGCCCCACGACTCCCGAGTCACGGTCGCGGTCGCCACCGCCCACACCCGTGCCGCCGCCGCCCACGCCCACACCCCCGCCGCGACGCGGCGCCGGGGGCAGCGGCCCGGGCGGCGGCGGTTCGTTGGCGGGGTCGGCGTCGGGAGGCGGCGGCTTCTTTTTGGGGAGAATAGTCATGGCGGCACCGCCAAGTACCCCCCAGCAAACCCGGCGCGAGGCACGCTGGGATAGAACCCGGATGAGGGGGCTACTCTGGTGCGCGAAGCACGACGGGATCGGCGGGACCCGGATAAAGAGATTGAGGCACCGGTTCGAGAACCGTCGGTGGCGCGCAGGTCACGGGGCAGGAGAACCCGGATGTGAAGTCCTAGATGATGGCACCGCGGCGAGTTTGTCGTAGCCTTTTCTCCAAGTCCAACAAGTTTACTGCTATGCTCGCTCGTTCCGGCCTGCCGCTTCAAAGGAAACAGAACCAAAACAAGCACCTCTTCGCCCCGCCCCCTCGCAGGTTCTTGAACTACAGGGTGGGGCCCCGGGGCGCTGCGCACGCGCGCCAGGGCACAGTCCCGCCTCTCGTTCGGAAGTACGTGGGCAAAATCTTCGCCGCCGCCAAAACAATTGCAGACACCAACCAATCGAGGCAGTTGCGTGGGTCTACGATGATGCCCACGGGCCAATCAGAAGCTAGCGATCGCCCTCCCGTGCCCTCCGTCTCAGATTTCAGTCAAAGTCTGCACTCTCGTTCCTTGCCTTTCTTCCCTCGACCGTCCTGTCGCGCTCTTCTCTCCCCGAGGCTCTGACTCACAGGCGGGGGTACTATGACAGCACAGTGCGGCCGGCCCCAGGCGCGACAATCTGAAAACGACTCCCTGCCAGGCTTCAAACCTGGCCGCAGTCAGCCGGACTGACTGGAAAATATCAACACTCCCACAGCATAGCAATCCCCTGAAGCGTCAGTTCCGGTCCCACCCACCTGCAAATCCCTGTCCTGCCGAGAGGCGGGCTCCGCTTCACCCTGGCAACAGGCCGAGTTCTGCGGTAATTGGTTAAGAGAAGCCGTCACTAACGTCGGATTGGCCAACCCCGGGACAGACCTGCATCGTGGGGACCTTGGGTGTTAGGGAAGCAAACACGCCCTCTTTGGCACCACTGCTCTCCCGCCCTCGAGTTGACCTCCCCGCCACGGTGGCTAGTGCGCAAACGCGGCACAACCTTCCCACCGCACACCGCTCCCCCCAAACGGTTTACCTGGATTGAGCAAAAGTTTAGGAACCAGCACTGTCCACCAGCCAGCGTCTCGCAATGGGGTTGGTAAAATTCCTGGTAAAGAGCGGCTGGAGATCTACAGGCTAATCGTAGCTCTGCTCCTCCTGAGTGATCCCTGACAAGTCATTTAACATCCACCCCATCCTCAATTTAAAAAATTATTTATTTTTTTAGTAGTCTCTGTACCCAAGGTGGAGCTCAAACTCACAACCCTCGAGATCGAGTCGCATGCTCTTCCCACTGAGCCAGCCAGGGCCCCCATCTGCAATTTCTACTTCTCTGTAACATGGCAATGATAATTCCAATTTAGGGATCAAAGATTAATGCTTGTAAAGGGCCTAGTGCTGTGGTTGGCACAGAGTTAAGTGCTCAATAAATTAGTCTGAATGGCAGTGCAACGAAAATGATCCCAGGCTTTGGAGTCAGGAAGACATCAGTTCCAGCCCTCCATGGACTGTTACCAACTGTATGACTTTGAACAAGTCATTGTCTCAAATTTGAGATTACCCATGCAAAACGGGAATGATAATGCCTGCCCAGACTACCTCAGGGAGCAGTTATGGGGTTCAGATAAGCTTATGAGCCGAAAAGTTGTTGCGAGAGGTGATGGCTTGCTGCCAGTCTCAGGAGTCAGGCTGTACAACATGTTGACTGAAAGAGAGATGATCAGAAATCTCTTCTGAGTGCCACCTAACCTTCTTCCTTCAGATGCCGACCTTGGTTCAGTTCTTCCTTCAGGAATAATATTCAGGAATACTCCTGAAGGAATAACTACAAAAATAGTGTTGTGTTTTCTGCTCTGGAGACTTAATGGGAGAGGACTCATGTTTACTGGGCTTATCGTGTTCAGGGCACTGTGCCAAATGCCTGTGCATGTTATCACATTGAATCTTCTCCTGAACCTCTCATGTGACATATATATCCCATTTCCTACTGGATATTTGTCTAGCACTACACACCTAAACATGAACTTAGGATAATCATTGTAGCTAATCTTCACCAAGTACTTACTCTGTGCCTGGCACTGTGTGTGAACAACTTTGATGTTCCTTTTGACAGTGAATGGTGCCCCCATTCAGCCTTTGCCCAAGCCAGAACTTTCGAGTCAACCCTGCCTGCTCGCTTTTCCTCAACTCCCACATGCCTGTCAATCCCAAGTCTTGCCAACTCTACCTCTCAAATCTCTTGACTCTCCAACTGTTACCACCACTACGTGGTCCAAGCCACCATCACCTACCAATACTGCAAAAGCCTCCTCACCGCTCTTCCTCCCACCAGGACTGTTTCTTTAGAATCCACTCTCCACAGCCAGAACCATCCTTCTGAAATGCAAACCTCATGACAACTTTCCTATTTAAAAACCTGCAGAGGTGTCCATTATCCTTAGGATGAAGTCAACAATATGTATCATAACTTCAAAGGCTTTTTGTGAGCTGGCGCGATCTCTTGCTCTCATCACAACCTCACACTCTCCTCCCCAGCTGTACTGAACTCATTTAAGTTCCCCAAGGGCCTTGGGCTTGCTCTCTAACCTCTAGGTCATTGTACATGCTGTTCCCTCTGCCTGAAACGTTTTTATCCTTTTGCCTGGCCAACTCCACCTCATTCTTTGGGTGTTGGCCGGCTTAGGTCCTCCTGCCATCTGCATGCTTCTGCAATCCCATCGATTTCAGTCCTACAACACTACATTGTAATTGCTTAACTATCTGCCTTCCATGCTCACCTCAGGAGATCAGAGATAATGTCTTCTTTACCCATCTTTGTATCACTAGGGCTAGCATGTGATATGCAGTTAATAAATATTTAGTGGGGGCACCTGGGTGGCTCAGTCCGTTAAGCATCCGACTTTGGCTCAGATCATGATCTCACGGTTCACGAGTTCGAGCCTCATGTTGGGCTCTGTGCTGACAGCTCAGAGCCTGGAGCCTGCTTTGGATTCTATGTCTCCCTCTCTCTCTGCCCTTCCCCCACTGGTACTCTGTCTGTCTCTCTCTCAAAAATAAATAAAACATGAAAAAAAATTTAAATATTTGGTGAATTACTGTATTATGTTATTATACATGTATTATATTTGGTAATTATTATTTCATAGATTAGCAACCTGAGGCAAGAGAAGTTTTAAGTTTTAAGGATTGGAACCCAGGTTAAACCAAATGCGAGGTCTTAGTGCTCCATAGTTCAGTCACACACTAGTCTAGTGTACCCAGTAGCCCAGAATGTAGGGGATGTCCACAAGGAAGGGAAACTTACCAAACCGAGAAATACTTTTTTCTTCTTTTTCTTTTTCACTCTTGAGTTCTTTTTCCTTTTATTAAGTAGGCTCTAGGCCCAATGTGGGGCTCGAACCCATGACCCCAAGATAAAGAGACTCATGTTCAACTGGCTGAGCCAGCCAGGTGCTCCCAAGAGATGCTTTTAATTAGGGTTCAATTCAGAGCCGTTTGCTGTTGGGAAGTCTGGGTTTAAGTCTCCTCTAACCTAGCATGTGCTGCTCTGAGTCTCAGTTTCCCCATCTGTGAGTGAGAAAGCTGGAGCAGATGATGTCCTAAGGGCATGTCTCAAGACATCCTGGCCTGCCTTGCTGGATGTAGATTCAACTCTTCAAGCCACTGTCTTCAATTTCTCCTAGATCCCCATTTTCCACAATGTGTCACCAACCACTGACCTCCCATACCTGTGCCCACACCAGTCCTTCTAGTTGAAAGGAATTGAAACCAGAGTACTTTCAACCCCCCAGCCCAACCCAGCCTCCGAACCCACAGAGCCAGGAGGTGCTCATCCTCGTCTCTCCTCTCAGGTTTTATTGACTGATGGAAACTACATCTTTGTCAGCCACCAGCTCCACAGGGACAGTGCTGGGGACAGGGAACCTGAGATGATGCCAGATTTCAGCCCAAGAGCAGACACAGAGTTCCGGAAGGTGACCCAAGAGGGAAAAGAAATAGGAATATGTGAAAAGGTGTTGTGGGGGAGGAGGAGGAGGAAATCAAGAAGTTCCTCCTGCCTCCTACAACTCCCAGAGTTCAGGAACAACCCAGGCCTCAGCCCCTGATGTTTCTGGACTTCTGCCCAAGAACATGGAATCAGCCTATGATCTCCAAATACAGCCCAGCTCTCACTGGCTGCTAGGCTCTTATCTCAGCCAGTCCAGGCTCCAGCTCAACCCAGGAAGGAAACAAACCAGAGAAGAGAGGAGGAGTACTTAGAGGTGGCCCCTCTGATTAGGGCAGATGTAAACGCTGCAGCAAACTGGGCAGAGGCTTTGCATAATGTCACGGCAGCAGCTGCTATTGCTAGAGATTGCTGGGGGCCCAGCGGAGGACGGGGTTGCAGGGACCCATTTCCAGCAGCCAGGAAAGGGGAATGGCATTTGTGCTATCTGTGTGTATTGGGAGAGGCAGCCTGACCCCTGAGCCAAGGTGAGGGCAGGGGGTAGCAGGTCACTGCTGAGGCCACAGCCCATGAAGCCTGTGGTTGCATTCCGAGCTTCAGAATCGGGGAGTTGTTGGGCTTGGTGGAGGGTGGGGACCTCCCCTAGAGGCCAGAACAGAAGTGAAGGTTCTCTTCTCTGAACCCCCAAACCTCCACAGCCCAGCCAGAGAGAAGAGGGGGTCTCACCTCTTCTCGTCAGGCCAGAGCTCAGAAGTCAGGTGGGAGCCTGGGACACAAGAAGAGGAGCATGCAGGAGGCCAGCCAGGAGACAGAGGCCAGTCCCAGTGTGCTGGGGCAAGGAGACCGGGGGCCTGAGGAAGCCCAGCACCTCAGTGCCCACTGGAACAGCTGTCTGGGGTGGGGAAAGTTGCTCCCTTCCCTGGCCACTTCCCCACCAGATGAGCCATTCCATGAAACTCCATTGCATAGTTCTCAGTGGGGGGCAGAAGGGGTCCCCAGGCATGCCCCTCCCCACCTCCCCAAAATATGGCTTTGGAAAGGAGTCCCCAAGAATCGAGAGGGCCCTCTGGATGGGCGGGCCCACTGCTCACAGGGAAGAGATCTTGACAGTCTCCGGGAGGAGGCAAGGGGTACCCAGGCTGGAGTTCCTGAGGGTGCTGCTGGCCCCACCGCCACCACCAGGGGAGGAAGGCTGGCTCTCATCTGGGGTGTTGGCAGGAGGGGTAGGGATACTGATAATGGCAGCCACGAAGTCCCGGCTGTCGCAGTTCAGGTCAAGGCAGTCATGGGGCTTGGCATTGAGGCTCGAGCGGCTGTGGATAAGGGTGGGGAGACAGAAGGCTCTTAAAAGGTCATCTTAATACTTGCCACAGTGATCATGACATTTAATGAGCGCTGACTGAAAAGCTGGGACTGTGCTAAATGCTTCGTCTGCATCCTCAATTATGGTGGTGCCCAGTGAGGGCTCTGGGGTCAGATGGTCCTGGGTTCAAATCCTGGTCTCATTTTAGCATCTCTAAACCTCTCTTCTCTTTCTTTCATGTGTAGCATGGGAATAACAGCATTTTCTACCTCATAAGGTCATTGTGGAGATTACATGAGATGGTAAGTGACACAAAGTGCTCAGAGCAGTGCCCGGAACAGAATGAGCACACATTCAAAAATGTTCTCTGTTTCAGTTACTCCTTATGATGCCAAAATTCTCACAACAATCCATAGTAAGATCTACACAACCCTGTCCCTGTTCCTTTCTGGTTTTACTTCCTACCACTCTCCCCCTCACTCACTCCACTCCACTCACAGTAGCTTCCTGGCTGCATCTCTAACATGCAGACCCTTTTCGGCCTCAGGGCCTTTGCACAGGCTATTTGCTCTGTCTAGACAGCTCTTCCTCTAGACATCCACATGGCTCCCTCCCTCACCTCCTTCAGGTGTTACCTCAGCAAAGCCTTCCCTGACCACACTATTTAAACTGCATCACACCCTCTTCTGTGTTCTCTGTCCCCAATCCCCGATTTATTTTTCTTCTTGGCACTTAACATACTATATCATCTCTGTGTTTCTTTGTTTATTAATTGTCTCATCCCACTAAAATATAAATTCCAGAAGGTCAAGGATTTCTATCTGTTCTCTTCACTGCCTAAAGTGAACTCAACTCCTAAACTCCTGAAGTGAACTCCAAAGTTCCTAAAATTATGCCTGGCATGTAATAGGTGCTCGATACATGTTTGTTGAAAGAACCAATGAAGAACAAGTTCCAGACAAGATAATCCCAAGGTCCCAGCATACAGGAGTTTGGGTTCGAGCTAGGCTTGCTAGCCCCCAAGTCATGAAACCTCAGAGGCCCTGGTGCAAGGTCTGAGCTTCCCCAGGGGTAGCCAACAGGTGGGAGCGCTTACCTCTGAGGGGCAGGACTCCTCCGCAGCCCTGCCAGTGTGTCCAGCTCCTGCATGCTGCCACGACTGACCGAGGCAGTGGAGTTGGCAAGGCGAATGGCACGGCGCTTGGCCCTGCGGGGACAGCAGGAGGACAGCAGGCTGCCAGGTCCCGCAGGTTGGGAGGACACAGAGGTGCTGCGGCTGGTGCGGCCCCCCAGTGAGTCGGCACCCACGGCCTCGCTGAAGGTCAGCTCATCTGTGAACTCGTGGCACTGTGGGCAGAAGGAAGGCACAGTCACAAGGCACCACACAGGAACTGACCCCACCCCTAGGCCTCTGCTTAGGCCATTCCTTCCTTTCCAGAAGTCACTCTTGATTCCTTTCCCTTGCCCATCCTTCAAGGCTCAGCTGTACCGGGGCCTCTTCCAGGAAGCCCTGTGTGATTTCCACAATTAGTAGTGAGCCTCCCATCCCAGGGTGGGAACTGGCTTGCCCACAGAGAAACTCCCCTCATTCCACCATGCCATCTCTCATTAGGTCTCACCGTTGTCTTCTCCAGACAGTGCAGGAGGTGGTGATGTTGTTGCTCAAAAGCAGAACGGTTCCTGATACAGAGTGCCTGTTCGTCCACACTGCTACTGTCCTGGAGTGGACGGAGCAGGGGGATGAGGTCAGGACCCTCTCCTCCTCCCATCACTGCTCACCCCCCAACCCCAATTCAGGCCCCTCCCCACCTCAAGGCCCCCGTTCTGCTTGTACTGCAGGAAGGCATTGGTGGTACCACTCTTTGCCAACCGGATCCTTGCCAAGCGCACCTTCTACAGAGAGAGGAGGAGATAGAGGGTCAGGTGGGTAAACACAAGAGTAGACTGGCTTTGGGTATGGGGAACAGGAGGTACTCAGATGGAAGGGGCAGTTACCTGCTGTGCTCGGCGCTTGTCAGCACGCTGGTTCTGGTGGTAGATGCGGCTAAAGTTGGACACGATGACTGGCACAGGCAGTGCAATGACCAGGACACCACTGAGGGAGCAGATGGATCCAAAAATCTTGCCAGCAATGGTGCTGGGCACCATGTCTCCATAGCTGGGGCCGGGGGAGGTAAGCCAAGGTCAAGAAAAGTGTTCAAGCACCCCTCAGTCTCCCCCTCCGTTCCATCCAGCCTGACCCACTTTGCAACCCTGGCCAGGCACTGAAACTCTCTGAGCCTCAGTTTCTCACTCTGCAAAATGTGGGGAAAGACCTCTGTGGCCACCAGTGGGGGGTGGGGATCAAATGAGAAACTGGCCCTCGGGCCCCTACCATCTGCTGCCCCCATCTGAGTTGCACACCGAACATCTGAGTCAGCTGGAAATCTATTAAAACCAAGAAGAGGGGAGAAGGAGGAAGTGACAGGCAGTACATATAGTCTCCTGGGGAGAGAGTCCCAGCACCACTAGCCAGCTGAGGGGCTCTGAGTCCCGGGAGAAGTGCTCTGTTGTATTTGCTTACATCTGTCTTACCTTCTGTAGGTAGGACCCCTTCTTATCTTCCAGAAAAAAAGTCTTGAAACTGTCTTCATATGAAAAAATAGGGGAGGGGGGAGCATTGAAACTCCGTTCTCCTTGTCTCCATGCCACCTCCTCTCCCATGGAGCTGGAGCAGTGCCAGTCTAACCAACTTGTTTCACAGGGTGGGGGTGGGGGGACCAAAGCCCAGGGAGGTTCTGTAATTGACTGGCTCAAGATCACACAGCACACTTTTGTTCTGATCACGGGACCAATTAGATCCCCTCCCCTCTGCGGTCCCAGCCTCTAGGCCTTAGCTCAGTCCATGTCCCTCTTCCCCCCAAGGATGGCTGTTGCTTATTTCTTTGTTTTGACTCATTTAAAAGTCTCTCCAACTTGGCCATTTCTGGTCTGTGATGTGTCATCTCAGACTGTGCCCTCAACTATGAGATGCAGGCAGCTGTCCACCCTCCCGGGGTTGTTGTGTAGGGTAAAAGGCACCCAAATACCCAGTTCCAACCCACTCTCAGGGCTCAGCATTTGTTTGTCGATCCAATTGTGAACCTCCAGCCAGAATTACTTTCTACTCCATACAAACCTCAAATCAATTTTTCTGTACCTCTGTTAAAGCACTGATCAAGCCCAATCCATCCATTCAATAGATATTGAGCAGCAACTGTATACCTAATCCCAGTGATGGAAATTTAGAGGAACATGGTACCTGCCCTAGACAATGTCTTTAAGAAGAACACGAGTTTGGTGATTCTGTGTGATACTTTTATCCCAACTGTTTCCTCTCAGGGATTGGCACTTAAAAAATAATGTCGAAAATACATGGTCCTGGAGAACATCAAAAAATCACAAAGCCACAGGGGTAGTACCCCCATACAGCAGATGATTCTAGAGGTTTGGGAGACATGGGTCCTCAAGATGGGAAAAGGGGGTGATAAAAAGCCAGTACCTATGTAACCTACACCAGAAACTTTCAGAGAACTTTCACAACTGTGATGTCACTGAATCCCCTCTAGATGAAGGGATAATCATGTCTCATTTGACACAGGAGATAACAGGCCCAGAGAAAACAAGGTCAACAGAAAAAGTGCTGCTAAAACAATCCTTGAACCCAAGTCTCCTGACCTGGAAAGTGAAGGCATTGTCAGAGCTGCGAGGGATTTGGAGATTAGTCCAGCTCCCTTCGTTTTGACAGATGAGCAAACTGAAGTGCACATTGAGAAAAAGAAATCATTTATCTAATCTTCCCAATCTTTTTTTTTAAGAATGAGAGAGAGAGAGAGAGAGAGAGAGAGAGTTAGTTTATGTGCATGAGCACACAAGTGGGGGAGGGGCAGAGAGGGAGAGAGAGAATCCCAGTGAGGAGCTCCATGTGGGGCTCAAACCCATGAACCATGGGATCATGACCTGAGCTGAAGTCGGACGCTTAACCGACTGAGCCACCCAGGCAGCCCTCTAACCCTAACCTTCAGAAAGGGTGAGTGTAATTGATCAGGCAGCTCCCAACACAGGGTCTGCACTCACCCAAGCGTAGTCATGGTGACAATGGTATACCAGAAGGCCGCAGGGATGCTAGTAAAGTTGGTCTTGTTTGTGCCCTTCTCGGCATAAAACATGACAGTGGCGAAGATGATGATGGCCATGGTAAGGGAAAAGAGGAGAAAGCCCAGCTCAGAGGCACAGCTCTTGAGTGTGTAGCCCAGAATCCTCAAGCCCTGTGAGTGCCTGGAGAACTTGAAGATGCGGAATACCCGGAACACACGCAGGGTGACAAAGGCGCCTGAGACATCCTCGTTCTTGGGCACAAAAAGCCCAATGTAGTAGGGCAAAATGGCCACGACGTCGATAAGGCTCATTACGCTCCGCAGGAAGCGGCAACGGCTGGGGGCGGCGAATAGCCGCAGGAGGTATTCACCCGTGAATATGAGCACACAGGCCGTGTCCATACAGAAAAAGGCCAGTGGGAAGCGGTCGCCACAGGGCTGCTCCCTCGGGGGCCGCCGCGCGGGGCCGCGGCACGGAATGGTCTCGACCACATTGGCGATGACCGACACGGCAATGAAAAAGCCGGTCACATAGTAGAAAACGAGGGCCGCCGTGCTCGTGTGGGGGTTCTCGAAGGCCCGCCAGAGCCGCTGCCGCAAGGAGCTGCCGGCAGGCAGGGCTGGGCCATCCCCGGCCTGCTCAGCTTCCTCGTCCTCCGCCAGGCGCTCGGCGTTCTCCTTCTTGCGGTCCCGGTACTCTTCGAGGCAGCAGTCGCCCACGAGCTCAGGCACCAGACCATAGAAAGCCAGCTCTTCGTCGAAGGCCTGGATGCACTCCTGCCGCGGGCAGTGCAGCCGACCCGTGCGGTAGAAGTTCAGAACATGCCGGAACATGTCGGGGTCGCGATCGAAGAAGTACTCCCCGGAATCAGCATCATAGAAGAATTCCTTTTCTGAACTGCCCAGGAGGGTGTCAGGGTAACGGTCCAGAGTGTTCTTCCAGGTCTCAAAGCGCCGTCCGCTCACGTTCACCACCAGAACCTCATCCCCTCGAGATGCCTTCACCCCGGGCGCAGGAGGCAGGGGCTGCTGGGCCAGGGGCAGCCAGCCCACCGCGGCCGCCCTCGCAAACGGCAGCCACGTGGCCACGCCTGCCGCCATCCTGCCGTGCCCCAGGCCCACGGAGACTGGGGGGGGGGGGTGGCCTTTAGGAGAGTGTGGCTGTCTCCAGGATGGTGGGAACTTGGGGAGGCCCTGGGCCACTCGCACAAGCAAACTGGGGGTGTCTACAGAGGCCAAGAGGAACCAGGAGGAGGAACTAGAGAGATGGGCAGGGGCTTGGGGAGCATTTAGAGAGGGTCTGGGAAGGACCTGGGGGATGTCTTGAGGGAACTACAGAGAAGGGGCTAGGGGGACATGGAGAGTAGCAGAAAAGGGGAGCCTAGAGGGACCAACGAGGATCTCAGGGAGTGTTTAGAAACGCTGAGATGGTTCTAGAGGGGTCAGCAGGTGCTTGTGAGATGTCTGAGGTGTCTAGGAGGGGCAAGAAACGCTGGGGACCTGTCCACACTCTCAAGAGTTCTGAGGGAAAATGGGGCTGGGACCTCTTAGTGGGCTTGGAGAGGGGATTGGTGCATCCAGAGGGCTAGAAATGGGACCAGAGGTGTTTGAAAGAGGCCGAGAGTGGCTGGAACGCGGTTCTGGAGGGACTGAGAAAAGTGAGGTGGGTTGTCCACACCCTCAAGACTTCTGGGGAAAAGATTAGGGGATTGAAGCTCCCTCGTGGATCTAGGAAAGGGGTTGGTGAATGTAAGAGGTGGCTATAGAACCAGGAGGTTGTAAAGAGGCTGAGAGGTGTCTTGGGAGTGCCTAGAGCTGCCAAGAATAGCCTGGGGGGGGGTGTCTATACTTTACAGGAGTTCTGGGGAAGGCGAGGTGGCGCCCCCTAGAGGGGCTAGGGAAGGCAATGGGGTATCTAAAGGAGTAGATATGGAGCTAGGTTATCTTTCAGAGACTGAGAGGTGTCTGGGAGAGAGGGGTATGGGGGGTGCTGAGAAAGTCTGGTCTACCCTCTCCAGAGTTCCAGGGGGAGGAAAGGGGCCCGAGGAAGCCCCCTGGTGCTCAGTTGGAAGTTGGGAACAGCCCCAGCGCACCCAGATGGAAAAAGACTAAGAGGAGGGGGGTCCCCCCAAAATGGGTTGGAGAGTGGGATGAGGTGTTGAAAGGGTGTCGGGTGTGTCTCCAGGGAGGGGGGCTGGTGGGCCTTGCAGGAAGTGGATGGGGGAGGCCGGGATAAAGCTGCGTCCCACCGTTGGGGACTGGTCTGGGGAAACCACACCCCGATGGGCTGGCGGTGTGTGCCGGACAGCGGCAGTAGCAGCAGCGGCAGCGGGAGGAGGAAGAGGAGAAGCAGCCACAGCCAGGCCTAGGAGAGGAGAAGGCAGCACAGGCAGGGGGAGGGGGCTGGGTCCCTGGAAGAACAAGGTCCAGCAGAACCCCTGGGGACTATCCCAGGATGGGTTAGGGTGTGGGGGCTGGACCAGGGAAGGACAAGGACAGCGCTGTTGGTGGCCCCCTCCCCCTCCCCAAAGGGCCGTCCTCACCTGTGTCCCCGCTGCAGCAGCGGCAACAGCGGTGGGGCTGGGGGTACCAAACACCGGAGCTCCTACCCCCCTCTGCAGAGCTGCCCGAGTTCTCCTCCTCTGGCTCTCTCTCCCCGCCCCTCTGAGCTTGCAGGGAGATAAAGAGAGAGACAGGGAGGGGCCTCGTGGCTCCCAGAGCCCCCTCCCCTAGGACAGCCTGAGAGGGACCCTGGGGAGACTCCGCCTCCTACAAAGCTGGTTGGGCCTCAGTCGCGTCATCTGGAAAATGGGGGTGGCAGGGAGCTTTGCCAGTTCTCCCCACCTCCTTCCTGGACTCCCCCCTCTTCCTGCCCAGCTCCTACCCCCTCTGCCCCCAGGGGCCCCCACCCCCACCCGTCTGAATCAGCAGCACTTAGCAGATCCGATCGATGGGGAGGCGTCTGTTAATGGCCCCAGAGCGGAGTGCCATGGGGAATGATGCAGCGCTGTGTCCCCTCCCTGCCCCCATGCTGTAGAAGGGCTGGAGAAGGGGGTGGATGGAGGGACGGGTGGGGGGCATTTCTCTAGATGGCAAGGCCCCCAAAGCTGCTCCCTGAGGGGGGGGGTGCGTGGGTTAGATCCCAGCTCTGACCAAAGCTATTGCTGTGGGATTGGAGCACCATCCTGTTTTCAGATGTGAAGTGGGGGGTAAGGGGAGTGCAGATGGGACAAGTCAGGTCCCACCCCCATACCAGCTTCTCTCTCAGGCGGGCCCCACGCTGAGGGGCAGTCTCCCTCATCCGTCCATGTCCAGGAGCCTTCTGAATTCATGCCTTCTCCACTAGAGGACTCTGCTCCTGGATGGCATAGAGCACTGGGTACCAAGCGTACCAGGCATGGATGGGTTCAAACTCCAGCTTTGCTACTGACTTATGTCCTTGAGCAAGTGACTTGCAATGTATCTTCAGTTGTCAGATGTCATGTTACCCCAACTTTATAGTGTCATTGGGAGCATTAGGAGTGACATGAAAGGGGATGGCACAGGGCAGGGCACACCCAGGGGAGGCCTCCGTTTTAGTAATGAAAGGTGTGGTGGGAGCGCCTGGGTGGCTCAGTCAGTAGAGCATCTGACTCTTGGTTTTGGCTCAGGTCATAATCTCAGGGTTTGTGGGATCGAGCCCTGACAGGGCTCCACGCTGGTGGTGCAGAGCCTGCTTGGGATTCTCTCGCTCCCTCTCTGCCCCTCCCCTGTTCAGGCACTTGTGTGTGCTCTCTCTAAATATAAATAAACATTAAAAAAATAAAGGTGTGGTGCAGGGGGGCAATAAGTCCAGGCCAATTTTCCACTTTTCAATCAATCTAACCCATGCACATAATCCTCAGTTTGCCCACTCATCACACTCCCGATCTGTCCATTTCTCCATCCCTGCACCCACTCACCACACACCTAACCATTCATTCTCCCACCCACACAACCAAATGCTCTACCTATCCCTCCACCCACCCACTTGCTCACCCATTTGTATATTCACCCCATGCACCCATTTGCCAACCTATCCTTATGTACCCCCTGCACCCATCTACTTGTCTATCCATAGCCCTGCCCGTCATTTATTTACCTACTCTTTACTCTTCCTCATCCATCCATCAATCCATTCCTCTAGCCATCCATCTGTCCACTTACATCCCTGACCTATCCATCTATCCATTTATTCATGAATCACCTATCCATCCATCTGTCTATTTATTTCTCAACCTATCACTGATCCATGCAACCTTCCACTTATTTATCCATCAGTCCATCTAACTACTTATCTATCCTCTCATCTGCCCACTCATCCACACCCACACCCCATACATATCCACCCACATACATATCTGCCCATGTTTCTGTTCCATTCAGTTTGAGGGGTGGGCCCACAGTGACTGGAGACAGCTGGGTGAAGGTAGGGGAAGGGGGATAAAATTGTAGCCAGAGACCACCCTCCTCATGCCACCAGAGACCTCCCTTCCCATTCGAATGGTGTGACCTCCCCATCACCAGCACATCCCTCCTGGTTGGAAAGAATGAGAGTAGACAGTCAGTGGGTGGGCCCATCTGGCCAGATGGTATTTTGGCTGCAGCCTTTACACACACACACACATGTTGCTAGAACGCTGAACATGGACCGTGCCCCACCCAACATCCCCAATCCCAAATGCAGAGTAGCCAGGCTTCCAGACATAAATTAAAAAATAAAATAAAATAAAAAAGAGTTGGTCTCTGGGGAGGGAGAGCTCATGCAGAGATGAAGGCAAAGGCCCCTGGGAGCCAGGGCCAAGAAGGAGGAGAAATCCCTGCCCCTCCCCTCAGGATCCCCACTCCCCAGGGGCTTCTGCCCTAAAACAGGGTCATTAACACCAGCCATCAGGCCTCCAACCCCTTTAATGTCCAGTCTCCCAACCTATTTGATTTTGGCGGTCCCATTTTCCCACCGCAGCCCAAGGGAATGGTTTCCTGGTGGGTGGGGAGGGGAAGGAGTAGGTGCAGCTCGCAGGTCTTTAGCTGGTTTCTCGAGGTTCTACGTCTGGGTCAGGGGACCCCACGCACTCCTTGCTGAGCCGCACAATTTCCTGGGAGAGAACTTCAATGTCCTAAGAAACAAACGAGCCATCAGGGGCCAGAGGAAGCAGAGGGGAAGCTCCCTCATCAAGCTTGGGGTGTCATCCATCTCACTTCATTAATCAATGCCCAGCTATGTCTAGCCTGGCACAGGAAGGTATTTTGAGAGGCTCACAGAACCCCAGCAGTGGGCTGGGCTTGGAAAAGATAAGTGTGGGGGGGAGGGGAGGGGGAGCCTCCCAGGGATATGGATATAGGCATGGATCACCAGCTGTGCATGGTGAGGGCTGGAGGATACAACCCTCACCTCACGACCATCTTTTCCACTAAATGGTGAGCTCACTTCTCAGAGGCAGGGGCTGGGTCTGCATAATTTCTGACTCCCCCAGAAATGGGGGAATATCTGGGGGGCAGGATGAGCAAGTAGACGTTTGGGTGGATGCATGGGGGATCCATGGTAGGCAAACAGGTGGGCAACAACAGGTAGGCAGGCAGGTTGCTGGGCAGGTGGGTAAAAGGTAAGACAAGGGGCTACTGATGAGTAGGTAAGAGGGAGAGAGGGGTATGTCAGGAAATGGGTGGAAAGAGAGAGGTATGTCAGGAAATGCATGGGGCAGATGATTAGATGGGTAGGGGGCAGATGACCTGGGGGCTGTGTGGTGGGGGGATCAGGTGGGTGTGGAGGGAGGAGGTGGCTAGATGGACAGATGGGTAGGCTGGTAGGCCACACTCGCCTTGTGCAAGTGCATATTCTTGGTGAGCTGCTCCTCCAGCATGTTCTGTAGCTTCTTGTTCATCTCCCGAAGGTTCTCGTCGCCTGGCTTCACTAGGTCTCTCAAAACGCTGCCCAGCCCGCTGCGGTCTGTGTGGCCTGCTGCCACAGACACATCTGCAAGGGGCCAGGCTGAGAACCACCCCTTCGGCAGAGCCGGAGGAGAGATGACAGAGATGGGGCAGAAAAGAGGGAAACAGAGAGTGGGGGCAAAAAGTGGGGGGAGAAGCCATGTGATGCAGGGGGCAGAGGCCTTGCCATGTGAAACCTGGCTGTCACTTACTACCTGTGCAGCCCTGAGAAATGGGGCTAATAAACAATTCGTGGAGCTGGAAAAGTGTCTTTGGCTGCACGCAAAGCGCAGAGCACACGGTCAGCTCTCAGCACGTATCAGTCCATGTTATTCTGATCAATATGGGGAAAACAGGGATTGGAGAAGGTGTGAAAGAAAGGAGCAAAAGAAATGAAGATGGGAGAGGAGGGCAAAAGAGGAGAGAAAGTGGGAGAGGGGAGAAGAACAGATAAGGAGCCCCAAAGGGGTATGCATGCAGAGGATGAAAACGTCCAGAGGCGGCACAGGACAGACAGGCAGCAGGAGCAGTGAGACAAGATGAGGAGGCAGGGCAGATAGAAGAGGTGGAGGGAAGAGAGAAGGACAGAGAAACACACTGGGGAAAGGAGAGACCCTGGCAGAAGGGAAGAGCCGAGGTGAAAGACAGACACAGTGACAGGCCTGGCCTGCTCTCCCCTCTGGCAGCTGTGGTCCTTGTCAGTAACTCTGCTGAGTTGCAAGAGGAGAGGAAACAGTGGGGCAGGAGGGGGCAGGTCAGAGGCTGGATGGTGGGTGAGGCTAGGGATGGAGCACTGACCGATCCGGCTGTCCATGACGTAGGTCTCAATGATGGCACTCTTCCGGCAAAGGTCCTCTGCCATGGAGGCACTGCTCACCTCCAGGTGCTTCACCTGCAGGGTGGCCCAGCATGTTCATGCACAACAAGGGGCCCAGCCAGGCAGCCCCCCCCCGACACACACACAACGCCCCAGCCTCCTCTCCAAGTGTGTGCCAAGTGGGGACAGGCAGGCAGGCAGCACCTTCTCCTCCAGCATCCATTTCTCCTGCTGTGTCTCTGCCAGGCGCTGAAAGAGCTCGGCCACTTCCTCGTCTGACAGCTCTGCTGGCCGCGGAGGCTGGGCCTGAGGGCTGCTGGATAAGGACTGCAGGGAAGAGGAGGGGAGAGGCCAGCCCTGTCTCAGCGCTGCCACCTGCCCTAGATAGGATCAGGGGCTGGGAGGGAGCCAGGGGGGATGAGGACGGGCTCTGTGACGGGGGCTATAGGCAAGTCTCAGCACCTGCAAAGGCTCTGGGTCTCCCTTTGCCTAAAGAGGGACATAGGAGCCACCAAGTCATTTCCTTCCTGAGAAGATGAATGAAGGGCCTATAACAAATGAGATCTCATTTCCAGTTGACAGGAAAACTAGGGGACAGAGGGACAAGAAATATGACACCACTAGGAAGCCAGCAGGAAAACCAAAAAGGTGGGATGCTTTCTGCAGGTTAACTGGGTGGTTTCCTCTGTGGGTTGGTGCCATGAAAAAGAAAAAAGGGACCACACTAGACTCAAGACACTTAACGGACATAAAGCAGCCAGATGTGACATGAGCCCTGAAACTGAATGCTAGTTTTCGCAAAACCAGCAATCAAGGACATTTTGGGGCCAACCAGAGAGATGTGATTAAGGCCAAAGTACCAGATCAGATGAAAATTTACAAAACTGGGAGGGTAAAGATCAGCTGAACAAAAATGGGTTACTTATGATCTCATTTAGGTTCAAGAAAGACCAAGATTCAAGGGACCTAGGTGGCTCAGTCAGTTAAGCATCTGACTTCAGCTCAGGTCATGATCTCGCAGTTTGTGGGTTCGAGCTCCACGTCAGGCTCTGTGCTGACAGCTCAGAGCCTGGAACTTACTTCAGATTCTGTGTCTCCCTCTCTCTCCACCCCTCCCGGGCTCACTTTCTGTCTCTCTCTCAAAAATAAACAAACATTAAAAAAAAAAAAAAGAAGCAAGATCTAGAAGGGTGTGAACCAAGGCTTTATAGTGGTGACCTCTGGATCTCTGGATGGTGAAGATGTGGTTTCTTTGGATTTAAAAGTCTTTGCTTGTGGGTGTTTTTCAAACCTTTCTATACAGCACACATACTCTTTACAGATTGATAACAAATCATTTCCAAAGAAAAGTGAATTTAAAAGTCTTTGCTTCTTTGGATTTAAAAGTCTTTGCTTGTGGGTGCTTTTCAAATCTTTCTATACAGCGCACATACTACTTACAGATTGATAACAAATCATTTCCAAAGAAAAGTGGCCAGCCCAGGAAGCTGACATTATAGACGACAGTCACAAGTGATAATTATGAGTTGGAAAAAAGGACCTCCCATAGAGATAATGCACCTTCTATGAGCTACATATTTTATGACACCAGGAAAGGTGGAATTAGTTCACAGATGAGGGAACAGAGGGTCAGAGAGAATAACTTGCCCATCCCTGGTTTGGCAATCTGAATCCAAGTTGGTAAGCTTGGAGAACAGTTGACAGGAAAATGTGTGTGCTGGGCCCAGAGCAGCAGGGGAGGCTGCAGGGGAGGAGAAAAGGTGGACCCCCAGAATCTGGGTAGGAGAGGCTGGGCTGTTGGCTCTTCCTAGCCCCTTACCCTGGCAGGAACAGTTGAGCTTTCCTTCTCCCGCAAGATCTCCCGGTAGCTGAAGGAGGAGACACTACTGCTGTCTCCAGTCTGGGTCCGGCTTGGTGAGTTCATCTCTGACAGAACCAGCTCCTCGAGGCCTGGGCAGAGAGAGAAGAGAAACCTGAGCCCCAATCCCCCAGGGTCCCAGGGCAGCGACTGGCAAGAAGAGGCAGAAATAGATTTGATGGAGATGGAAGGAGGCGATGTGACACTCGGGCACGGGCAAGGTGGAAGCAGACAGTACGACAGGGAGAGGCAGAAACAGAGAAAGTGGCTGCCTCTCCAGGCAAACACACACACCAGAAGAGAAACAAAGGTGAAGCAGCTGGGAGAAAGTTGGCAGTGTGGACCCGTACGGGCATAAAGGGCCACATGCACTCACTCAGACGTGGGTTATGCAGAAAGGAAGACCGACAGTTGGAGAGAGCACAGGGGCACACCCACACGCAGAGGGGAAATCCCAGAGAGATAGTAAGCCACAGCAGATGAGAGGCAAATAGAGACCGGGCATAGAGACGTGGGTCAGAGCAGAGACCAGAGGGAAAAAAGATGGAGACGGACATGTAGCCATGAACCTAAATCCGGATTTCATCTAATGGACAAGGACGATGTATGGCAAGCCACTGGAATCTGCTTGTTGATGCATACACTAATCGGTTAGCAAAACAGAAACAAAACTCCCTTTATAAAGAGAGGTCACTTCAGGAGACCCAGGGTCTCTGAGAGACACAGATTGGGTGTGCGATACATCCATTTTTGCCATGTCACTTAAAACAGGGCCACCGAGCTCGGGCCTCTACTCTTGCAGCTGCTTCTGGGTATCAGGGAAGGGGGCTGTCATCCCACCCCGAGGGTCTCCAGCAGGAGTCGATGGCTGCAGGGGGACAGGGGAGCAATTTTCTCTGAGCCTGTGATGTGGGAGATGCACCAGAGCTATCATCACTGTGTCTTATCTATTTATTTAAATGTATTTATAGGCCATTTCCTTCTTAAAAAATAAAGTCCAAAGCAACTCAAGGGTTTTTGTTGTATCTTCTGCCCTAAGCGGCAGAAATAACATGGATTTTAGCTGCATGGTGATAATGCTGCACTGCTGTGTGTCTCTCTAGCTCAACCGGGAGCTCCCTGAGGACAGAGTTTCGGGGGGTTTCCTATCAAAGACCCTGGATGTGAGCATGGGGGCTCAGTCCCTATTCATAGAATGAGAGAATGGCTACAAGAAATTTAGAGACACCAGGTGAGGTGTGGGAATATGTATGAGTTGGGGGGATCCAGAGACAAAGACAAAGACAGAGAAGAGAGAGAGAGAGGGAAGATAGAGACAGAGAAGGAAAAAGCAGCAAGGGGAAAAGAGAGAAGAGAGAAAGAAAGCAGGGAGAGAGAGAAAAGGAGAGACAGAGAGATGGCACAAGGCAGCACAGAGAGACCAAAACAGAGAAGAGACACAGAAAGAGGTAATGCAGAGGGGCACCCAGGGGGGCTCAGTCAAGTTAAGCATTCGACTCTCGGTTTTGGCTCAGGTCGTGATGTCATGGTTTTGTGAGTTCCAGCCCCACATCAGGCTCTGCGCTGATGGTGTGGAGGCTGCTTGGGATTCTCTCCCTCTCCCTCTGCCCCTCCCCAGCTCACGCTGTCTCTGTCTCTCTCAAAATAAATAAACACACATAAAAAAAATTTTAAAAATGAAAAAGAAAGAGGTAATGCAGAGAGCAGGAGAAAGAGAGGAGAGACAGACAGACGCACCAAGTTCAAGAGGGACAGAAAGCGCAGGACAGCCCGGTGGAACGAGGTACAGGAAATACCTCTGGCCTTTGGGCCCCAGCCTGGCCTCCTCCCCTCCACCCCAGCCCCCCCTGCCATTTGGTCCCTCACCAGAGCGGCTCTTGCTGTTGGTAAGGATGTCCTGCAGTCGCTCCTGCAGCTTATCAGCCCGTTTCCGCTCCAGGTGCAGCTGGCGCTTGAGGTCCTTGAGCTGTGGGGAACAGGGGGAAAGGGGAGGGCTGAGGCCCAGTGGACCCAGAGGTGGGGGGCTGTGCTTGGACACCTCCCCATCATACCGCAGCACTGCCCTTCTTCTCCAGGATTCGCTGCCCATCCACTGTGTCCTTCACTTCCTGTGGGATAGAGAAGGTGTGGCTGGTGGCTGCCACAACGGCCATGTGCAGTGTGTTCCCTCCCCGCCCCGTTACTATGTGCTGAGGCCCAGGCTGTATCTGGACTGGCGGAGGGACAAGTGACCTGTTTCAGGTTGCTGATGGTCTTCAGGTGGCAGTCCCGCTCCTCCTGGGCCTGCTGGAGCTGATCCCGCACACCCTGTAGCTCCTCTTCCTTGCTCTGCAAACCAGAGGGCAGCTCAGGCCTCTACTTGGGCAACTTCTGTTCTCCCTCTAGGGCCTGGCCCTCCCAGGAGAGAAGGATGCCATCATGCAGGGGGGGCACCTTCAGCTCATCAGCGTGCTGCTCCCGACATCGCTTGAGGGCTTCCTCCTGCTCTTGCTGCTGCTGCTGCAGAGATTCCTATAAGACAAGTGGTGGGTCTGGCCATGGCCTCCCAGAGGACATCACGCCCAGTGAGGGATGTGATGGCGGCAGGGGCCTGCGGGCATGTAGGAAACACTCCTGCAGGGAACACTGTGTGCCCTTAGGCAGTACACAGAAGTGTCACATCCAGGGCTGTGCTGTTTGCATCACAGACTGACATCTGCATTTTATTCTATTTAACAAAATATAACACAGCACTTACTGCACGCCAGGAATGTTGTAGGGATTTGACATATATTGACTCATTTTATACAATCCTCCCATAATACCTAGATGACAGGTATTATTATTATCCCTTTTTTACAGGTGAAGAGAACAGGCCACAGGTCAGGTAACTTGCCCACAATTAGCAAGGGGCCCAGCCAGGATGCAAACTCATGCAAATGACTACTTCCAGTGTCTGTGCTCTTCACTACTATGTGACACTTCCTCTGAGGTACTATTATGAGTCTTCAAAAAAAATGGCAGTAAAAATCCTTGTTTGAACAAAATCAGTATATTATTACAGGGGCGCCTGGGTGGCTGTCGGTTAAGCATCTGGCTTTGGCTCAAGTCACGGTCTCACGGCTCTTGAGTTCAAGCCCCGCATTAGGTGAGCTCAAGCCCCCGCTTCAAGATTCTCGGGGCGCCTGGGTGGCTCAGTCGGTTAAGTGGCCGACTTCGGCTCAGGTCATGATCTCACGGTCCGTGAGTTCGAGTCCCGCGTCGGGCTCTGTGCTGACAGCTCAGAGCCTGGAGCCTGTTTCAGATTCTGTGTCTCCCTCTCTCTGACCCTCCCCCGTTCATGCTCTGTCTCTCTCTGTCTCAAAAATAAATAAACGTTAAAAAAAAATTAAAAAAAAAAGATTCTCTCTTTTCACCTCTCTCTGCCCCTTGCTCACTCATGTTCTCTCCCTCTCTCAAAAATAAAAAAAATAATTTAAAAAATAAAATAAAAATAAAAGAATAAACAGATGTTATAAAAACAAACAGTATATTACAATAATTTCCTGACAGAAGCAGGTTCAGAAGGAAGAGATGCCTTTTCAAATTTGCATATCTGACATCCTGCCTTACTGATGGCCATCCCCTGACTCCCCGCTGGATGGCTGCCGTGGAGCTGGTGGGGCTGCGGGGATGTCCAAGTCCAGAGTATCTCAGGAAATTCCAGGGTCTGACTGCTCCCAGTCCCCTGGTTTGGCATGGATGTCCCCCAGTAGCCTCTGTGCCTCATCAGGCACCAACTCACCTCGGCCTCCTTCAAGCGCCGTTCAAACCAGCCTTTAGCTCCATCCATGGAGTGTACCTGAGCTTGAAGTTCTTCCACCGTTTGCTGGAGATTCTCCAGCTCCCGTGTTCGGGCCTGGAAGAGGGGAGACCGTCATGGATGGGGCAGGCGGAGGAGCGAACACCTCACCCACACCATCCCCTGGCCCACGGGCGATGCTGTGCTCTCCCACTTTTAGAGACAGAAGGATATTGCCATCCACCCACCCACCTTCTCCTCACGGATCTGCCCACGGAGCTCCTCCTCCTGCCGCTTCTTGTCTTCATGCAGCTCTCGGAGCTCCCGCTCATAGCGGGCACGCACCCCCAGCACTTCCTTTTCATGCCGCAGTCGGACCGCTCCCAGCTCTTCCTTGTGCTGGGACTTCTCCTGCAGGGTCTCCATTGCCAGCTCATCCAGCATGGCCTTCCGCTTTTCAGCACTCTGGGGGGCAGGAGCATGCCAGTCAACCTCCTCTCTCAACGTCAGACACGGCCTACCACCTTCTCCCCAAGGAACAAGCCCAATTCTGCCTCCTCCCCGTTCCCACAGAACCAGCGAAGTCACTCGTCTATCCTCACAGAACTGGTCACTTTCCATCCTTTCCTGTTGCCATGCGTTTGCCCACATCACCTGCTCCCTCCCCACAGACCAGGGCCAATCCCTCCCCTTGCAGCCTCTGGGCTTCCAGAGCTGCCCACCTTCCGAGCCTCCTGTAGTTCCTGGGTCAATTGCTCCTTCTCCTGCCCGATTTCTTGAAGTTGTTCCAGGAGCCGACTATTGGCACGTAATGACTCCTAATGAGGGGACAAAGGAGATGAGTTTCATATAGAGCCTCCGGCAGGTGATGGTCACCCAGGACGCTTCTGGTAGACTGGTCTCCCCTAACCCCAGTAAAGTTGGTGCTGTTCTCTCCATTTCTAGATGAGAACCATGGCAGAGACTGGCAGCAGCTCCCCAGTGTTCTATGTGTCCTCCCCTCTGTCCCTAGCAATAGATTTCGCAGTTGGACACATGGTTGTCGAACTGATTTTTCCCTGCCTCCCTCGCAGTTAGGTGTGACCCTATGATTAATTTCTGTATGAAGAAGTAGTGAGTGTAACTTAGGTTATACTCATAAAGGAAAGGGGCATGCTGGGCCCTTCCCTTTTTCCTCCTTCCTTCCAGACAGAATACAAACATGATGGTAGGGGAGCCTGAGCAAGCATCTTGGCTGCCAAGATAGAAGTCTTATGTTGAAGGTGGCAGAACTGCAATGTGGAAGGAATCTGGGTCACTGGTAATTGCAAAGCCATTGTTCCATCCCTAGACAGCCCACCCGGATTCTTACGTGAGAGAGAACGAAGCTTCTATCTTATTTAATCCACTATGGTTCTGGTTTCTACTATAGACTCAAAATGGCTATCCTGTCTAACTGAAGAGGTTCAGTCTCAGCCAAGGAAGACAACATGGTCTAGGACACAAGGTGCTAATAAGTCAGGAAACCAGACTGGAACCTGGGTCCTCCTGATTCCATAGTCTTCTCCCTGCACCTCATGTAGGACTCCATGGAGCCAGCACTAGGGAACCAGGAGAAGACAGGTCATAGCCAGAGATGTCACCTGCAGCTGTGAGTTGAGGTCATCTTTCTGCCCCATGAGGTCTTCATACTCAGTCTGCCGCTGCCGCAATTCAGCTGCCAGCCCAGTATTCTCTTCTCGGAGCATATTGAGTTCTTGGGTCTTTGCTGTTTGGATCTGAAATAAACGGAGGTGATGGGAATTGGAGGGAAAAGGGCCCCAGGGGCCAGCCATAGGGTGTGAGCTTCCCAGTTCTGGGGAGACAAGGAGAGAGGTGGAAAGAGAGCCAGGAGAGTAAGAGAATTTCAAAGGAAAAACGAATGAGATAAAGAGATCAACAGGGGAATGGATAAATGTAGTATGGTCATACAGTGGAATAGTAAACAGAGATAAAAGAACAGACCAATGCTAAGTATGGATGAGCCTCACAGGAAAGAAGCCAGGCACAAAAATGGGTGTCTGATTCCACTACATGAAGCTAATGAACAAGTAAAACTAATCTATGTCACTAGAGGTCGGAGGAGTGGTTATTTCTGGGGAAGTACTGATTGGGAAGGGGTAAAAGGGGCTTTCCAAGGTGCTGAAAATGCTCTACATCTTGATCTGCGTGGTGGCCCCATGGAGACAGACAGACAGACATGATTCACTGAGTGTACACCACGATTGGTACACTTCTTGTACTTCACTGGAGAGAAACTAGAAAATGCAAGAGAAGCAGGGATGGATGGCCAGAGAGAAGGGTGGAAGCCATCAGAGAGGAGAGGCTGAGAATCAAGCAGAAACAGAGGCAGGACAACAGCAGGAGGTCCAGACTGCTCTGCCCTGATGTGGATCAGAAGCAGGAGACAGGAAACTGGGGTGGGATGAGCGAGGGCTCCCGGGTATCCTGTACCTGCTCCAGGGCTGCCAGGCTAGTCCTCAAGGCACTGTTCTCAGCCAAAAGTCCTTCCACTTGTTCCTGTGCGTCTGCACTCTGGATGGACACCTGGCCCCACCCACACAATAGGTGAGAGTGGGTCCAGAACAGGGGGACAGGACCTACCCACAGCCAAGAAAGAAAACACACGGGTGCGCACCCACGACTAGGGGAGACAGGACCCCTGGGGCCTTGCCTGCCTGTACGATACCTGCTGAGGCTGCCCTCTACTCATCCCCTTACCTCCCAGAAGCTTCCCATTACCATGTACCTGATCTTGTAGGGCTCGCAGAGCTGCTGCATGCTCCAGGCGCTCCCCTTGCCGTTGATCTCTTAGTTCCGCCAAGCTCTGTAGGGACCAGATCAGGGGAGCCCATTCTAGACCTCAGTCTCCCTTGGGGTACATATAACCATACAGGATCCCTCTCTGACCCCCTAGCAGAATGTTCCCAGCACTTGAGGGCCTCGGACTACCCAGCCATCAGACTCAGACTCACCCAAATTCTAGGTCATTACCCCCAGGGGCCTCAGACCCCATATGCTAACTCCAAGAATCTCAGAAAACATCTAGGTTTTTAGGGATTTCAAACTCACTCCACTTCCATCCAAAAGAGGTCTCACACTCACCCAGATGCTAGCTTGGAGGCCCCAGGATTCTCAGACACACTTAGCCCTCAGGGACTACAGTGTCACTCAGACTCCTGACCCCAATCCCCATGGGTTTCAGGCACACTCAGTCTATGTCGCTAGCTCCCGAGAGTCTTAGGGTCCACCCAAACTCATAGCTCCAAACCTTAGAGGTCTCAAACTCCTACAGTCTCCTAGATTCCAGCTCCTGGTGATATCTGACTGACTACCCCCCCTCCACCTGCCACTCCTGTCCCCAGTCTCTGGGGATCTTCAGACCTAAGTAACTGAAGACCCAGCTTTACCCAGACTTCTGTCGCCAGCCTTAGACCCCCAAACCACCATATCCCTAATCCAAGGGATCTCAGACTCACCTGCTCTAGGGGGAAGCCTGGAGGCTTTAAAGTCCCCTAGCCTCTAACTCTCAGACTTTTGCTCCAGTCTCTGGATGTCTCCAACTAACCAGTTTTGTTTTGTTTTGTTTTGTTTTGCTTTGTTTTGTTTTTATTCACAGCCTCCAGAGGTCTCAGGACCACTTAGCCTAAGTAATCCAACTTACTAGTTGTCTCAGCTCCCCAGACCAGCCCCCATACCCTGAGGGCCTCAAACACACTCAGCCTCCAGGCGCACCTGTCATACCCTTGAAAGTCTTGTATCTAGAGGGTGCCCCTGGGTGGCTCAGTTGGTTAAGTGACTGACTCTTGATTTTGGCTTAGATCATGATCTCACAGTTCATGAGTTTGAGCCCCACATCGGGCTCTGTGTACTGACAATGTGGAGTCTGCTTGGGACGCCCTCTCCCCCCTCTGCCCCCCCCCAATAAATTAACTAATTAAAAAAAAGAAAGTCTTATATCTATGCAGCCCCCAAAGGTCTCAAAATCACCAAACCTCCAGGGAGTTCAGGCTCACTCCAGCTCTCGCTCCCAGCCCCCAATGACTCTAGACTCCTATCTCTAAACTCCCAGAGTTTGAGATTCATCCAACCTTGTGGCACACAGCTCCCAAGTCCTCAGCCCCCTGAGATCTTTGATTCATGCATACTCAGGCCAATTCCTAGGGCTCTTGGGGCTCCCTAATTCCCACTTTCTTAGCTCCAAGGGGGTCCAGTACCCATCCAGTCCCTATATTTCCAACACAAGAACTATTAGCCTCCCCAGCCAGTCTCTGTAGACCTCAGGGTTCCCTGGACTCCCGGCCCTGGTCTCTACCCCAGCAATCCCAGAATCCAGCCCCTCACCTGATTGGCAGCCTCAAGTTCCTGCTGCAGCTTCTGAGTGCGAGCCAACTGAGCTTTGAGATCCGCTTCCTTCCGCTGCTGTAACTCCTCAATCTTATTCCTGGGGGCGATGTGGGGGCATGTTGACCATGGCCTGAGGACCCGTCTCCCACCTCTGCCCTTGTGGTCTTCAGGCAATTCTGCTGGGTACTGTCCCTATTGTCCACCAATACACCCACCCCTGGTAGTTACCGGCTATCATTGAATAGTGTCTCCTTTTCTGTCTGCAGACGGCAAAAACTGGGCACAGAAAGACAGACATAGATGGGTCAGTTCCACAAGTCAGTCCCCTCTCCAGTCCCTCAAAATTCATTTCCCCACCTTGGGAAAAAAAGAAATTTACCTTTCTTGCTTCTTTTTCAGTTTCTCAGAGAGCTGGGGTGGGGTGAGGGAGGGGGATGCAGACAAATGATTGCATATTAATAAATACAAAAAAATAGATTTAATATTTATAGACACTTCTTACTAAGTCCTTTTTGGGAGCTGGAATTTACTTATGTTATCTCATGGGATCCTCAGAGCAGTCCTGAGAAGTGAGTACTACTGGTTTTACAAATGGGGAAACTGAGTCTCAGAAGAGTTAAGTAATTTGGTTGCCCAGGTGGTCAGGAGCAACAACATGACCTCAACCCAGCTCCCTCAGGCCCCAAAGGCCAGCATTTATGCCCCCAACATATTGCTTGACAGCCACATCATAGAATGGCTAGGGGAGGAGGCCTGGAAGGCAAGATCATGATCGCCTGCCTCATCGCTGGGTCTCCAGCACCTAAGATAAGAGCCAGCAGTCTATACAATGGATGGATGGATGGATGGATGGATGGATGAACAAGCAGAACTGAGAGGACACATAAGAGAAAGATGTGGCCTGCCAGCCACAAGACAGAGGAAGCACATTAGCCTATTCCATATTGAACGCAACTCTGAGACATAAATGTGAGTCTCTCATTTCACAGATAGTGACATTGAGGCTTTGAGGGGGGTACTCCGCTCCTCCTGCCCTGCCAGGGGAAGCATGGCAGGTGGGGAGTGGGGTGGAACAAAGTCCAGGGAAAACTCAGCAGCCCCACCTTAGCAAGTTCCTCCTGCAGTCTGGATGTTTCAGCCTGCTTCGAGCTCTGCAGGGAAGGATGAGGGAGGGAGCTATCTTCAGCAAAGGGGGAGGTGAGGCCTGTGGCTTCCCCTACCCTCCTGCCTTCCTAATCCATTAGCCCATAAGATGGTGATGTCACAGACATTTCCGTGGGACCATAGACTGAGCTAGGGCACCTGCCTGCCTCCTGACACTCCAGCCCCAACAGACCCAGATTCACCTCCAAGCCTTGCAGTTGCTCCCAGAGCAATCTCTTTTCTTCCTTCTCCATTTCCCATTTCAGCTCCACTTCTGCCAATGGCATGGGGGCTGGGACAGTAGGGGCTGGGCCCCCTGGGGGGTCCCCTTGGCCCTCACTGGCAGCTTGGGATCTCTCGGCCTCTTTCCCATAGCGCTCTTGCAGGGCTGGTGGGTAGAACAGAAATATATGATGGATGAGGTGGTCTCCGAAGACCCTTGCCATGCCTCAAATAGATGGGAGAATTGGCCTTGGATCCCTCAGGTAGAAGAGACCCTGCCCAAAATGACCAAAAGCTTACAAAACAAAGGCTCAGCCCCATCCACACCTCTCACAAATATTTTTTTCAAGTTTATTTATTTATCTTGAGAGAGACAGAATCTCAAGCAGGCTCCGTGCTGTCAGCGCAGAGCCCCATTTGGGGCTCGAACTCACAAACCATGAGATCATGACCTGAGCCGGAACCAAGAGTCAGACACTTAGCCAACTGAGCCACCTGGGCACCTCCCTTCACAAATCTTTTAAGCCCTACCATCCACTGAAATCCTGTCTACAATCAGACCAGCCCAAGCCGGTTTCCCTGAGCCCCACCCCTCCACCCCCCAGGCCCCACCATCCTCTACTCACTACTTACAGCTGAATCCTCCTATAACCTCATCTTCAACCAAATTCTACAAAGTCTCCCCCCGGATCACCAAACTACCACCCACCACGCCACAAGCCCCAAACATCCCCACGTTGGGACCCACACTCTACTAGCCTTTATCCCAGACCCCACTGACAATCTGGGCTCAGAATCTCCCCCAAGCTCCTTTGTTCACTTTCTCCGTTTAGCAAACAGCTCCTTTCTGATGTTCAATCTGCTAATCTAACGTTTGCTAGGTACCAGGCACTGAACTAAACTAAGAAAGCTACCACCTCTTAGCTCAGCTCCACTGCAATCTTCCGGGGAGTGTACATCCCTACAAGCTCTCTGTAGATGAGGAAGCTTTGACTCAGAGAGGTGAAATGGCTTGTCCAAAGTTATACACTGGTTCATAGCAGGGCCAAGCCTAATTCTGAAGCCTTTCCCCTGCCCCCAGGGGGAAGACACCCTACTCAGCCCCCAAGGTCTCTGCATCTCCAAGGAGGGCCTCCTTGTACCTGCCACATTTTTCTGCAAGGCTGTGTTCTCGGCCTGCAGCCTCAGCAGCTCACCATCCACAAGACTCCCAGCTTGGGTAGTGCCTGCCCTGGCAGCCCCATCCTTCAGTTGCTGGTTCTCCCGCTCCAGCTGCTCCATCTGGCTGCAGAGCTGAACAGGGGAGGAGGGAGGGAGCAGAAAAGCAGAGAATCAAAACAACATTTGCTGAAATATACATGGTGCTTGGCTGATTTACTTTATAGTTCACTGAATTCTCATAATGTCTCTGTGATGTAGGTGCTGTCATTCCTCATTATCTACCCCCCCCCCCTTCACAGATAAGGATGCTGAGCCACAAATGTTAAATGACCTCAAATTCCACATCTGGTAAGTGGCAGAGTCACAGAGGATTGAGGATACCAAGAACACTTTTCTGCTTGCCCAATCCCAACCTCATAGTCATAATTCAAGACCTCAGGCTCCTCTGGAAGTTGCTGGTCCCAGATGTCAACATCACAAATAGCCCTGCTGCCACACCTCTTCTGTGAAGGGTCTGTGTCTGGGAGCCTAGGCACCACAGCTTTCAGGGCATTTCCAAAGCCAGTGCTACCCACAGCCACCTCCCCTCCCCCTGCCTTCCACCATCATCAGCGCTCGGCCTTGGAGCGAGGTACAATGCAAATAAGACTAGGCCAGCCCCTTGCTAGACTCCTGGCCAAAACACAGTTTGCAGAGCATTCCTGATAAGTGACACTAAAACCCCATTTCCAGATGAGAATACTGAGACCTACAGAGAATTTTTATTTTTTTGTCTGGAATTACTTTCTACCCAGAACACTATTCCTTTCATCCAGTTCTTCACATGACCGTCTCCTTTGCATCCTACAGTGCTCTGTTCAGATGTATTCCTTGAAGTAGTAATCCCCCAACACAGAAATCCCAATACTCTCTGTCACAGCACTCTGTTAATTTCTTTTTTTACCTAGTACTAATCACAATTAAATTTACCCAGTACGCTAATTTCCTAAAGCTCTGAACATTTTTGGATTATAAATTGTGATCGACAATTAAACTTTATTTTGTAACATAGGGTCACAAGCACAGATTCTGAAACCAGACTGTTTGGATGTGAACTTCTACTCTGCTATTTATTAGCTATGTGACCTTGAGACAAATTACTTTACTTCTCTGGGGCTCAGTTTTCCTCATGTGCTTAGTAGGGATACTACTAATATCTCATTGGCCTGTTGTAAGAATAAATGAGTGAATAATGTAAAACACATCAAACAGGACCTGGCACACAGTAAACACTATGTAACTGTCAGCTATCTGTACTATTATTATTTTTTAATATCTTATCTTTCTCCCCACCCCATAAGCAGAATATAAGCTACCTAAGAGTGGGGGCTGTTCTGTGCTGCTCACAACTATGTCCAGAACACAGAGCATGAAGGAGGTGCTCAATAACTATTTGTTGAAGGAAAAATTGAGCTGAAATATCTTGGCAAATAAGTGGTAGAGGTAGGCCTTGAATCCAGGTCTCTCTGTTAGCACTTCCAGTTCCCAGGAGGAGGAGGAGGGGGAGTGTGAAGGAGGTTCTATACCTGGTCCAGTGCCTAGCCCAGGACAGGTGCTGGAAAACACAAGCTGTATTTATGGAGGAATCCCTGTCCCTGCCTCATCCTAAAAGAACCATGATACCATTGAGGCTGGAGGCAGGATGCAGTGAGAAGTGAGGTGATGAGGTCAGCTATTACATGAGCACCAGGGGGTCTGAACAGTCAGGGTCAGGGACCTACTCAGAGTTGTTGCTTAAAGGAGTGATGTGGTAAGGCCTGCAGGTCAGGACAACCTCTAGGGCACAGACTGGTAGGACAAACTAGAAGTAAGGAGACCAGCAAGAAGGCTGTGGGAATAGAGCAGGTAACAGGCAGTAAGGGCTGAGGCAGAGCAGGGCTACAGGATGGATCCAAAACTTTTAAATAGTCAAAAAATATTTTAGAGGGAAAATGAATCAGTAATAATAAAAAGATAGTAGCTAACACCTACATAGCTGATACTATGTGCGAAGCTCCGTTATAAGTGGTGTACAGACATTAATCCATTCAATCTTCACAAAATCCCTGCAAAGCAGGTACTGTCATTATCATTTCCAATTTAAACATCTAGGAACCAAGGAACAGGCAGGTCAAGTGACTTGCTCAAGATTACAGTTAGTAAAAGGCAGAGCCAAGAGTTTAATCTAGGCCTTATGGTTCTTAACTTAGAGTTGTTAAATCACCTCTCCCGATATTGTAACTGTTTAAAGGTTGTTTTCGTATTTTGTTATTTAAGGTCTTAAGTACTACATTCTCACATGCAGCCCTGGAAATACCATTTTTGCTGCCGTGATAATTTTTTCCTCAAAACACACTAAAACTTTAGAGACTTATTGATCATGGATACAGAAGATAGATAAAGAAACAAAAGACAATATCTCTAACTCCCTAGTAGATTCAGAAACAGCCAGGACACTAAAACCAGTGAGGAGATAGAATGATCCAATCCAGCACGAATTATCTAGAAGAACTAGAACTCCAGGCTCATGTCAGATGAAGGGAAGGAAGAGTAAAGGGAAGCAGCTAGAACATCTTTCCATCTCATGCTAAGCATAAGAACTTTACCTAAGACCCTCCAGACCCTCCAATGCCCTGGAGCTTCATAGCATCAGCTGTCAAATATACACAAGGGAACTTGAAGCTCAAAGAAAAGGAGTGCCTTGGTCTGGAATCAGCTGTCCTCAGGGCTTGCAGCCTTCTAATCGCAGCACAGTCGGCAGCCCCATTTGTCAAATCACTGCCCCCCAGCACATAGCAAGGATGTTTCAGCACCATGGACAGTGATCCAGGGCCAGCCTCTGTCCAACCACTTTCAGCTGCCCTCAGACTTTAGCCCAGGTGGCCCCTCCCCTCGGATACGCCCTTGGATCCCCTTTGGCAATCCCAGGCACCAGCACCTTGCTGAACTCCGCCATAAGTGTGCTGTTCTGCAAGCGGAAATCCTCCTCTTGGCTATGCAGCTTTGCCTGCAGCATCTCATTTTCGCTTAGCAACCCTTCGACTTCCTGCAATGGCAGACAAGGGCAGGGTCTCCAACAAGGGCAGAAAGGATGGAGAGGTAGGACAACGAAACAGGGAGAAAATGATGGGGCGGGGGGGGGGAACATAGGGTACAGAGAATGGGATGGGTGAAATCAGGAGATAAAAGGAAGGAAAGAGACAGACATGGAAGGGTAGAGAGAAGGGAAGATGGACATGGCAGGGGAGAGAGTGGGAAGAAAGAGAGGGGTAGATAGAAATAGGTGAGAGGAGGTAGAGAGAGATGAGGGAAGGGGGATATATAGGGATGGAGAGGGAGAGAAAAAAAAGGCAGAAAGAAAGATAGGAACAGAGAGATCAAAGGAGGGAGAAAAGAACAGAGGCAAGAGAGAGGGGGTCAGGGAAAGAAATGAGTCAAGAAGAGACACAGGAACAGGGGGAGAGAGAAACAAGGAGTCAGAGGGAGAGATAAAGAAAGGGAGAGAAGAGAAATGATGGCAGACAGGAACAGGCGGGGGAGAGAAAAAGGGAAGGTTGGATGGGGAGAGAAGCAAGAGTCAGAGAGGAACAGGAAAAGAGGCATAGAGAGACTCAGAGAGAAGGATGGGGAGAAAGGGAGAAGGAAAGACACAGAAAGAAGCACAGAGTGAGACAAACACAGGAAAATAAAGACAGACATAGAAACAGGTGACAGTGAGGTAGTCACAGATGTGAGTGCACACACAGAGAAAGAAAGGCCAGTACTAGGAGATCCCAGCATACAGAAATATCGCCCCTCAGTCTCCCAGACACATTCACCCACCATGGGTCCCCTTACCTGAGCTTTCTTGCTCTTGCTCAGTGCCTAAGGGTGAGGGGGTGGGAAGAGAGATAAGGTGAACAGAGATGGACTCCCTCACTAGGGTATGGAAACATTGTGGCAAGTGTCAAGGGGGTGGGTAATGATGACAGGTTCAAGGGATGGGAGTGTCTTTAACCACAGAACTTGAATGAAATTTGTAGTCCACAGGAATGATGAAGTGAGTGAGTGAACGACATCCTGTTTACATGTTTTCTTCTAAGCTCTGGAGACTGTTCATGAGTTTTAGTATTTAACCCTTCATGGGCTGGGTCTCTGGGCTCAGAAATTGCGGCTTCATTTCTACATCAGTCCAAACACATCTATGTGGATCCCTCCCATGCACCATGAAAACTGCTGCTCTCTTGTTGGGTAGCTGAGGGCACTGCCAGGTTGGGCAATCAGCACCCTACCAAAGAGAAGCTCACCTTCAGGACTACCAGACTTTCCGCATTCTGTATTCCTTCATCTAACAAATATTTATAGAGCACATAACATTGAGTTATGCTTGGGGACAGGAAGAAAGAGATAAAGGAGGGCCTTGAATGCCTTGAGGGGCCATAATAGGTTACATGCAATTCATCTTCAGATGATCTGAGAGGTAGGTTTAGTCTCAATTTACCAACAGGGCCAGGACAGGGATGGGAAGTGGGAGCACAAGGCAGGAGTGTGAGTGGAGGATAGAAGGCAGATTCAAGGGGGGGAGCCTGGATGGCTCAGTCAGTTAAGTGTCTGACTCTTGATTTCAGCTCTGGTCATGATCCCAGGTTCATGGGATCAAGTCCCATATCGGGCTCTGCGCTGAGCGTGGAACCTGCTTAATATTCTCTCTCTCTCCCTCTGCCCCTCTACCCTGCTTGTGCACTCTTTCTCCCTCTCTCTCTCTCTCTCTCTCTATCTCTCTCAAAAAAATTTTTTTAAATACAATTTAAAAAGGCAGATTCAAAACAGATTCACCCATGGATGTAACTATTTTTTAAAAGATTTTTAAAAATGTATTTATTTTGAAAGAGAGAGAGAGGGAGTGTGAGCAGGGGAGGGGCAGAGAGAGAATACCAAGGGCAGAGCCTCACAAACCATGAGATCACGACCTGAGCCAAAATCAAGAGTCCAACGCTTAATCGACTGAGCCACCTAGGCAGCCCAAGAATTTTTTTGTTTTTAAGTAATCTTTACACCCAACGTGGGGCTTGAACTCACAACCCTGAGATCAAGAGTCGCATCCTCCACCGACTGAGCCAGCCAGGTGCCCCTGGATGTGACTATTTAGTTAGAAGGTAGTGAATGAGAATAAGTAATTGAAATTGAAAATGAATTAAGAGTAAACTAAAAATCAAGAATTAAGCAGGATTAGATAAAATTAGCAAACTAAAGAGACTTCTGTGAGAGTTTTTTTGAATAACTGATGACAGCATGTAACATTAGGTCTGGTTCCCTGTAGGTGCTCACTGGCTAGGTGAATGAGTCAGAGGGCTACAGGGAAAAATGGATGGGTGAGTGGGTGGAGGGAGGTACCTTCTGAGCTTTGTTGAACTCCTTATCCAGGTAGGCAACCTTCTGTCGAAGACTGGTGAGTTCTAGTGTGGGGAAAGCAGGGAGTCTCAGCCTCAGTCTGTGGTAGGAAGCTGAAAGGTCTTCCTGCCAGGCCTCTGAGGTTTTTTCCCTTGGCCTCTTATCTCCCAAAGCCACCCCCATCTACTGAAACCCTCTTGGCTCACCAACACCATTCTTGCGTAGTTCATCTGAAAGCTGGTAGTTATTTGTCCGGAGTTCCAGGAGCTGAGCCTTGGGGGAGGCAGGGAAGGGAAATGACTTGGTCAGGAATGTGTCCCTACTCTCACAGTGAGGGCACCAATCCCCTGAGCCCCACGGATCCTGCTGTCTTCCACATGCCTCTTTAGCCACTCCTTAAGACCTATGTACCCTGCATCCTAAATGAGCCTCCAGCCCCTCAGCCCATGTCCTACCTTCTCTAGCTCTACTTATAACCACAGCCAGCCTCACTCTTCTTTCTATCCTCTTCCAATTCACTCAGCACTCAGGCCATGACAGAGCACTGCTCCAGCAGGTTCTTGCTCATATGCATGTTCCATGGTTCTCCACGCCCACAGGATAAAGTTCTTCCTCCTTATCCTCACTGGCCTCATCAGACACTAAACATTGTTCTATCTTTCTGTCATAGAAGAGTATTGTCTATACTCTTGGCTAGACTTGGAGGCCCCTGAGTATAGGGGACAGGGGCCTGCATTCCTCCTTTTTCAAGGGAAGAGGGCCCAGAATACTCCTGTCCAACTTACACTAAGTTGGGGGCTGCCTGGATCCTCCTTACCCCCAAGACTCTCAAAACACATCCAAACCACTTTCAAGAATTAAGGGAGAGTGAGGTATGGGCCACTCCAAATAACATACCCTTCCTAACAGCCCTGTAAGGCACTGAGGCCAGTTATTCCCAGACCTACTGTCCCTTACCCCACCAAGATCTTTCCCTCTTCCCATGGCACCAGCCTCCACCCCTGGTGGTCGGCTTAAGGTCAGAGGGCTTGGCCCTGTTCTTCTACCAGACCCAGTGATCTACCTGCCTTGACCCAATTTGTACACCCTTGTAACACATGGAGAAGCCCTATCTATCAGAACCAAATGGTTTTTCCTTCACTCATGGCCCAGTGAAATCAATCTTTCTCACCCAAGGGTCCCCCACATCCCTCAAGAACTCCCCAGTCATGATCCAATGTGATGGTCCTACATCCTTCAGGGTCTCTCCTCCACAAAGCCTTGGGTGGGCCAGTTGAGTGAGTACTCTTACTTGGAATCTCCCCACACAAGTTACAAGTTTTAACTTCCCCTTTCATGGTCCAGTGATCTTACCCTCTCACTCTAAGCCTCCATCACACAGGGACAACTGGTTTCTCTCATTCAAGGATCAAAGGACTACCTATACTCACTTGGAGTTCTTCCTCTCCTCCCACAGAATCCCACTCAGGGCTTCCCCCCCTTTCAGAGTCTCCTCCCACACAAAATCCAATGGTCTTCCCCGGTAAGGAACTCTCTCAACAAGGGCCTACTCTGGCCTTTCATCCGATCTCAGAGTTGTCCCAGAAAGAATCAAGTGGTCAGGATACCCAATTAGGGTACCTCCCTAAAGCCCAGTGATTTCCCCTCCATGTGGTCCGAGGTAACACTCTTTAACCTCTTCTGGTCTTCTCTCCAACAGGAGTTAACGGTATTACCCACTCAGGGTCCTCTTCACCCCAGACCTAATGGGATCACCTGTAATCACCCAATGGTACCACCACCTCTTAGGATCCAGTACCAGCACTCACGCAGGATCTCCGCCTCTCAGGAACAATGACAGCATGTGGGTTCTTTCCCCAATTCCTCGGCATAGTGGTATCTCCCACAAACATTTCCACCTTCCACCGGGTAATGGTATTGCCCATTCAAGGGCTCCCCCCACCATGACGCAAATGGCCCAACGTCTGCTTCCTTCCTCTCCAGACAAAATGGTTTCGCCCTCTCAGGATTTCCTTCCCTCAAAACCCAATGTTATTATCACCGACCCATGGTGTCCCCCGCACGGGCCCAAAAGTCTCGTCTCCTCCAGGTCTGAGTAAGGTATCACCCACTCTAGGACTCTCTCCTCCGCCCACAAAGCTAATAGAATCCAACCCCTCAGAGCCCAATAGTATCTCGGAATCCAACAGTCTCACCACTCAGAGCCTCAGTTTCCCTTCTCCAGACCAACCCCTTAGACTCAAGGTCCATCCCAACCAACCCCTTCTCAAAGCCGGTGGCCCGACCTCTCTCTACCCCGCCCCCCGTCGGTTAACGCGGTGGTCTTTTCCCCGGTGAGCGGCACCTGCATCCGCTGAAACTCCTCCTCAGACAGAGCTTGCGCCATGTTCCTCCCCCCACCCCCCCGACAGCCTTCAGCGCAGACGCAGTTCGTCCCTTCTGTCAGTATTCTGGCCGGATCAAACCACCGGCCAGGAATGGAGGGGGAGGAGTCTACCCCGGAAGTTCAGTATTTTAGAGACAGATAGAAGAGAATGAAACTGACAGGTCAAGTGAATTGCAATTTAATGTTTTACCACAAACTAGGTCATCTGATCTGGCTTTTGAGCTCTCACAAAGTACCCATTGTGATGCGACCCTGTGGTATCCCTGTGTCATGGTTGGACTCGTCGCTAGGGAAATGTTTGCCGACAGAAAATCACCCTTCCGCCGTACTCCTTTAATGAGAATGGTTGACTTATGATGTTAGAAATGAAAGCGGAAGCTTTGCGCAGGTCTTGTTCCCGCCCTCCTCCGTGTGACCCCGGAGGGGAATCCCGCCCCCTGTGAAGCCCTTGGCTTTTTTTTTTTGTTTGTTTGGTAAGATTTGACGCTAATTTTCTTGATATGATGCTGTAAATCATGTTAGGTAAAGGACCTAGGCACAAATAAATTTAAAATACCTGAGAGGAAAGAATGGCAGTGAATCAAACGAAAAACTTCGTTTAAAAAACAAAACAAAACAAAAACAGGATGGCGAAACACCAGGAACATCCAAATAAGTAGTAAAATGCTCTATAATCCTCTCTTGTGCTTTCTGGCCCCCTCTGCAACGCCCGCCACCCAAGCAGTAGTTTTTATCTGGGAAAGAAAAACATTAGAAAGCCTGTTTAGAAACATAAATACTAGCACGCTATTTTTTTAATATTTCTTTGGGGGGGTGGTAACTTAACTTTGATATTTTAAATGTACACAGAAACAAGAATGGTACAAGGAAATTCTATGTAGCCTTTACCCAAATTCATCAATTGTTTACGTTTTACCACCTTTTCTTTATCATTCTTTCTATATAAAATTTCTGAACCATTGGCTTCTGTATTTATTGATGATTTTCTAACACCAACTCCTTTGGTATTTATTAGTTGCTGTTCTACTGTAAGGAAGAGCTTTCTCTTCCATTTATGTATGTATAGCTGTACAGACTTATTTTATTCGATGAATTATAATCACTATCATTATTTTCTTTGCCGCTCAAACTGTTCCGGATTTGGCCAGTGGGAGTTCCTTCAAGTTGACTTCTGTGTCCCTTTGGCATGCTGCCATCACAGTTTTTTTTTCTTTCTTTTTTTTTTGTAGCACTTTCTTGTTGGCACTACAAGATGCTACAGACTCACCTTATTCTTTTTCAGCCCCAGTTGACAAAGTGTTCATTGCTACTAGGGTCTAATTGTTTCTAGGCCCTCTTAGTGTACACAGTTAGGAAATATATGTATGTATTCTAATCCAGCTAGTCATACATATCTATTTATATATTTTGCTATAGGTATCTATATTTTGAAAACATAAGTTCATTACTAATACCTTACATTTCAGCCCAACAACACAAGGTTCATTTTAGTTTTCTCACTTTCCATATTTGTAAATCCCTTCTCCAACAGAAAGAAACCTGGCTCTCATTATCCACAATAAATTTACTTATTTGTGTAATCATACACATTAAATAACCAAAATTGCTAAACCATAAGACTACTTCAAAAAACAAACCTACCAACTAGAGGTCAATAGTTGTATTACAGTCTTTTGTCTTTAGGATCATGACAGTCTATAGTCAAAATACTGGGTTTTACAATCTTCAATATTTGACACAGTTCCTTTTGTCTTTAATATGATAGTAGTCAAAATACTGTGTTCAAAAACTACTTGAATTAGTTCTCCTCCTCCTCAAACCCCTTCAATTAGGCTGTGTTATTCATTTGAAATGCAGTAAGATTCCTTTGTTTCTGTTTGAATTACATTTTGCCCCTCCCACCCTTGCTAAGGTAACCACTCTACTTTCTGATTTATCCCTTCTGTGTTTCTTTTCACTCAGATAAACAGGTATATGTATATTATCTTATTTATCCTACATGAAGGATAGCATGCTTTGCATTTTTCATTTGATAATATCTCCTTTCTCACAGCCACACAGTACCCCATTATGTAGACACAATTTAACCACTCTCCTATGTTTTCCCATGTAGGTTGTTTCCAATATTAATTATAAACAATGCCGAAAAGAATACCCTTGTACATATATGTATTTTTGTATTATCTGAGGTATATCTTTAGGGTAAATACATAGGACTAGGACTGCTGCATCAAAAAGTGCATATATAGTTTTGTTAGGTATGTACAAATTTCCTACCAAAAGGGCTGTTCCAATTTTATTTCCACTAGCACTGTATTTGACAGCCTGTTTCCCCACAGCCTTTCCAACAGACTATGTTGTATTTAAAACTTTTCCCTGATCTGAGAGGCGAGAGATGGTAGCTCATTGAAGCGTTTGTGGGTTTTTCTGCCCTCATTTCATAGGGATAAATAATTTTCCTGCTGTGGGAAAATGTTTTCAGCCAAGGCTCCTTTTTCCCTTTTGTAATTTCATGAACCTTATTGAGATGCTCTCCCTCTCTCTCCCACCCCCCCAAAAGATAAACCGAGGCTTATTAAAAATTTTAAGAGTTTATTTAAGCAAAAATATATTTGAATTAGGCAGTGTGGTAAGGTCCCCTCCCTAAGGAAAAAAAAAACAAAACCTCAGGGCAACCTGGCTATACACATACGCGACATCAGCCCTCAAGACCTTGTAACATGAGACCACTTAATTAGACTACATGTTTATGTGTTACCATATATGGGAAACAAAAAAGTAAAAAATATATATATTTTTAAAAAAATTTTTTTACATTGATTTATTTTTTTTTTTTCCAACGTTTTTTTTTTTTTTTTTTTTTTTTTTTTTTATTTATTTTTGGGGCAGAGAGAGACAGAGCATGAACGGGGGAGGGGCAGAGAGAGAGGGAGACACAGAATCGGAAACAGGCTCCAGGCTCCGAGCCTCAGCCCAGAGCCTGACGCGGGGCTCGAACTCACGGACCGCGAGATCGTGACCTGGCTGAAGTCGGACGCTTAACCGACTGCGCCACCCAGGCGCCCCTACATTGATTTATTTTTGAGAAAGAGTGAGACAAAGCGTGAGCGAGGGTGGGGCAGAGAGAGAAGGAGACACAAAATCTGAAGCAGGCTCCAGGCTCTGAGCAAGCGGTCAGCACAGAGCCTGATGCGGGGCTTGAACTCACAAACTGTGAGATCATGACCTGAGCCGAAGTCGGACGCTCAACTGACTGAGCCACCCAGGCGCCCCAAAAGTAAAAACATATTTTAAAAAACTACGCCATGTGGCATTCAGTGCTCAGTTCTTGGGGTAAAAACCCAACTGAGCCATGCTGGCACAAATAAAGTTGTTCCTAAAAACAAAACAAAAAACAAAACCAAAAACAAAAAAAACCACATTGGCGTCGTGACTCTATGCGAGAATCCTGCTACAGCAGCATCTAATCTAGTAGATGGAAAGGAGCCCTGAGAAGCTGTACAGAAATAAAAGATTTTTATGGCTGGAAGGGAGCGGGAATAAGGAAATTTTCTAAGCAAAAAACCCAGATTGGTTGTTGCAAGGTTACTTTCCTTTAGGGATGGCAGGAGTCTGTCAGGCAGACTACCAAACTAGTACTGATCAGGTGATTCCTGATTGTGTACGATTCTATTTCTGGGAGAGCCAAAACTGTAATTAAGTCTTGGTTTGGTGAAGTGGGGCTTAGCATAAGCAACTCCATTTTGGGCCTGTTGTCTTGTTTGTTTATTTTAACAATACATATACTTATCTTAAGGGTACAGTTCAGTGAGCTTTGACAATGTATACAACTTTGTAACCACTACCACAATCAATATATAAAACATTTTCATTGCCCCACAAAAATTTCCTTTGTGCCCCATCCTGACACCTGCCCCCCAACATCAGGCAACCACTGGTGTGCTTTCTGTCACTGTAGGTTGTATTTGTCTTTTTTAGAGTTTCACACAAATAGAATCAGACAGTTTGCACTCTTCTGTGTCTTGCTTCTTTCCGTCAGCATAGTGCTTTTGAGATTCATTCAACTTGTTGTGTATATCAGAATTTCCCCCCTTCTTATTGATGAATAGAATTCTGTGATATAGATATTTCACCATCCATTTATCCATTCTCGTTGTTGTTGTTTTTTCTTTTTTTAAGGAGGCTCCATGCCCAGAGTGGAGCCCAACACAGGGCTTGAACTCATGACCCTGAGATCAAGACCTAAGCTGAGATCAAGAGTCAGACGCTTGACTGACCGAACCACCCAGGTGCCCCTCTCTCAGTGTAGTTTTCATTTCCGTTTCTCTAATTATGAGAGAGATTACACTTTTCATATGCTTAAGGGCCATTTTAATATCCCCCTTTAATGTGTGAATTATCTGTTCACATATCTTGCCCATTTTTCTGTTGGCTCTTTTGACCTTTTTCCCTTAAATTTTTTTAAATGTTTATTTAATTTTGAGAGAGAGAGAGAGTGAGCAGGGGAGGGACACAGAGAGAGAGACACACACAGAATCCAAAGCAGGCTCCAGGCCCTGAGCTATCAGCACAGAGCCCAACAGGGGGCTCAAACCCACAAACCATGAGATCATGACCAGAGCCAAATTTGGATGCTCAACCAACTGAGCCACCCAGGCACCCAATTTTTCCCTTAATTTTTTTTTTGCCATTAGAAAACAAAATAAAATCTTTTTAAATCTTGTTTTATTTTTTTTTAATTTACATCCAAATTAGTTAGCATATAGTGCAACAATGATTTCAGGAGTAGATTCCTTAGTGCCCCTTACCCATTTAGCCCATCCCCCCCCCACACCCCCTCCAGTAACCCTCAGTTTGTTCTCCATATTTATGAGTCTCTTCTGTTTTGTCCCCCTCCTTGTTTTTATATTATTTTTGTTTCCCTTCCCTTATGTTCATCTGTTTTGTCTCTTAAAGTCCTCATATGAGTGAAGTCATGATTTTTGTCTTTCTCTGACTTACTAATTTCACTTAGCATCATACCCTCCAGTTCCATCCACATAGTTGCAAATGACAAGATTTCATTCTTTTTGATTGCTGAGTAATACTCCATTGTGTGTGTGTGTGTGTGTGTGTGTGTGTGTGTGTGTGTGTGTATACCACATCTTTATCCATTCATCCATCGATGGACATTTGGGCTCTTTCCATACTTCGGCTATTGTTGATAGTGCTGCTATAAACATGGGGGTGCGTGTGTCCCTTCGAAACAGCACACCTGTGGGGCGCCTGGGTGGCGCAGTCGGTTAAGCGTCCGACTTCAGCCAGGTCACGATCTCGCAGTCTGTGAGTTCGAGCCCCGCGTCAGGCTCTGGGCTGATGGCTCGGAGACTGGAGCCTGTTTCCGATTCTGTGTCTCCCTCTCTCTCTGCCCCTCCCCTGTTCATGCTCTGTCTCTCTCTGTCCCAAAAATAAATAAAAAACGTTGAAAAAAAAATTTAAAAAAAAGAAACAGCACACCTGTATCCCTTGGATAGATGCCTAGTAGTGCAATTGCTGGGTCATAGGGTAGTTCTATTTTTAATTTCTTGAGGAACCTCCATACTGTTTTCCAGAGCGGCTGCACCAGCTTGCATTCCCATCCCTTAATTTTTAAGAGTTCTTTATATATTGAGGATATGAACACTTTACTGCAATAGATGTTACATGTATTTTCTCCCAGATTGTCAGTTGTCTTTTGGTCATGTTTATGATAATAGTATCTTGGAAATAGAGGTATGTATATTAATCCATGTATACACACCTATCTATATTTCTGTATCTATCAATCTGTATGTATTTTAAGGAAAACATGAATTCATACTGATATTCCAGTACAACATGGTTCATTCTATCTCTTCTTGCTCATCTGTGTCCTCCCACTCCAACTATGAGAAACCTGGCTCCAACCATCCACCACCCATTTACTTTATTCAGTTGCAGTACACATGTATAGTGATATCAGAATTGTTAACTTGTAGCTCTATGGGAAATAAATTTGCCAACATTGAGTTAAATGCTTTTCTATGGTCCCTTTTATCTTTAGCATTGGAGTCTCCAGTCAAAATGCCACTTTCTGGGGCACCTGGGTGTTTTAGTCGGTTGAGCATCTGACACTTATGAGCTCAGGTCATAGTCTCATAGTTGTGCGATCGAGCCCCATGTCCGGCTCTGCACTGACAACATGGAGCCTGCTTGGGATTCTCTCTCTCCCTCTCTCTCTACTCCTCCTCCCTTAAAATAATTAAATCAACATTTAAAAAAAATACCATTTCAAAGGTTACCTAGTTCAGCATGTCTTCTTCCTCCCCCTTCAGTGAGGTCATGTTATTTATTTGTCATACACGTTAGATTATGTTGTCATAGTCTGCATTGCATCCTGGGATTACCTGATTTCCTGGTTTGCTTTTTAAAATTTTCATACATTAAAATTTATTTTTTGTGTTGTAATGATCTATAGGTTTTGACAAACACATTTTTTAAATGTTTGTTTATTTATTTTGAGAGAGAGAGAGTGTGTGGGGAGGGGCAGAGAGAGAGGGAGACAGAGAATCCCAAGCAGGCCTGACAAGGGACTCGATCTCAAGAACCGTGAGATCATGACCTGAGTTGAAATCAAGAGTTGGACGCTTAACCGACTGAGCCACCCAGGTGCCCCTGACAAACACATTTTAAAGTTTTCCTCACATAGATTTTTTTTCACATTTCTTCTTAGGTTCCTTCTTAAGGTATACTATCTTCTTTGTTGCTATTTTAAGTGGAGTTTTCACATTACAATCCTCTAACTGGTTATTATTTGTATATATAAAAGCAATTGATGTCTTTTTAAAAATATTTTATTTTTGAGTAATCTCTACACCCAATGTGGGGCTCAAACTCACAACCCTAAGATCAAGAGTCACATGCTCTACAGACTGAGCCAGCCAGGCACCCCAAGAAGGCCATTGACTCCTTTATGTTAATTTCACATCCTTCCACTTTGCTGAATACTTTTATTGTTGGAGTTAGTTTTTATCATTGATTCTCTAGAGTTTGCCAGGTACAAAATCATATCGTCTGAAAATAAAGGTATCTTTATTTCTTCTTTTCCAATTCATGTACCTCTAATTGATTTCTCTTATCTAATTACCACTTTCTACAACAGGAACCAGGGCTTCTTGTTGAAATGGTTGATTCCAGGGCTGAGACAGGACAGTACAAGATGAACCTGGGGCATCTTGTTTTACCTGCCATTAAATGAATTTGAACTTAAAAAGAATCTCTGGGGATGGCTGGCTGGCTCAGTCTGTAGAACTTGCAACTCTTGATCTTAGGGTTGTGAGTTTGAGCCTCATGTTTGGCGTAGAGATTACTTAAAATTAAATTTTTTAACGTTTATTTATTTTTGAGAGAGAGAGAACGGGGGAGGGGCAGAGAGAGGGGGAGACACAGATATCGAACTCGAGGCTCTAACTCCTGAACTGCGAGATCATGACCTGAGCCACCCAGGCGCCCCGAGATTACTTAAAATTAAATCTTTGGGGTGCCTGGGCAACTCAGTCTGTTAAGTGTCTGACTTTGGCTCAGGTCATGATCTCATGGTTTGTGGGTTTGAGGCCTGCTTCAGGCTCTACACTGACAGTGCAGAGCCTGCTTGGGATTCTCTCTCTCTGCCTCTCTCTCTTCCCCTATCCCATTTGTGCCTTTTCTCTCTCTCAAAATAAATTAAAAAAAAAAAAAGTCCTTGGGGTGCCCGAGTGACTCAGTCGTTTAAGCGTCTGACTTTGGCTCAGGTCACCATCTCAAGGTTTGTGGGTTTGAGCCCCGTGTTGGCTCTGTACTGACAGCTCATACTCTTGAACCTTGAGATCATGACCTGAGCTGATGTCAGACGCTTAAACGACTGAGTCACCCTGTTGCCCCCATCCTCACAAATTACTTCTATCTATCTATCTATCTATCTATCTATCTATCTATCTATTATTTTTAATGTTTATTTAATTTTGAGAGAGACAGATAACGAGCAGGGGAGGTTCAGAGAGAGAGAGGGAGACACAGAATCCGAAACAGGCTCCAGGCTCTGAGCTGTCAGCACAGAGCCCCACGCGGGGCTCGAACTCATGGACCGTGAGATCATGACCTGAGCTGAAGTCGGATGCTTAACCGACTGAGCCACCCAGGTGCCCCCCGCCCCCGCACACACACAAATTACTTCTTAATTATAATGAAGAAAGGGGTAACTTTACAGTTGAGAAACCTGGTGGACACCACCTTAACCAAGTGGGTGACATTAACATCAAAGAGATGGGGACAAACTGGTATTTCCTGCCCCCTGATGTGATGTACTGAGAAACACACTTCACTTCTGTGGTGTTTCTGCCAAAAATTCAAATCTGAATCTGATAATGAGAAAATACCAAGCAAACCCCAACTGAGGGACATTCTACTAAATAACAGTTTGTACTCTTCAAAAACATCAAGGTCATAAAAAAAAAAAAAAAAGAAAAACTGAGGAAATGATCCACATCTAAAAAGATTAAAGGAACATGACAACTGTATGCAATCGTGATTCTGGATTGAATCCCTGTACCAGAAAAAAGGTTTTTATTTTACTATAAAGGATATCAATGGGACAATGGGCAAACTTTGAATAATGTCTGTAAAATAGATAAGAGGATTATATCAGTATTGACTTCCTGATTTCGATAATGATACTGTGGTTATATAGGGGAATAACTTTCTCTTAGAGATCTTTGTAAAGGAAAGAGTTAACAGTAGGCCTGAGACTGGCTATCCTCACGAGGACTTGATTGCAAGGTTAGCCCCTGACTAGCATCTGGAAACTTGGCTGATAAACTGTTCCCTACAGTGATATAAAACTTTTTCTAAATGATAAGAATGGTTCACTGTGCCAAACCGTTTGTACAAACAATTTATGCTGAGCACCTGCATTCCTTTAGGAAGTCTAGAATTTTGCTCCATGCCAGGTAGAGGGTGACTTGTAACCATCCACCAGTGAAAACCTTAAGAACTGAGTCTCTAATGAGCTTCCCTGGAAGACAACATGTCACATGTGTTTTCACAATTCATTGCTGGAGAGGTTACATGCATCCTGTGTGACTCCGCTGGGAGAGGACTCTTAGAGGCTTGTGCCTGGTTTCCTCTGGACTTCAGCCCATGTCCCTTTTCCCTTTGCTCCGGGGAGGTGGGCAGCCTAAGGAGGTCTGTGTGAGGATTTCTCCAGATTCCACCTGTGTCTTTTGTTCTTAGTGATCCTATCATGGACCTATCCTTTAACTGTAATAAATCTTAGCTAGGAGTACCACTATATGCTAAATCTTGTAAGTCCTTCTACTGAATCACCAAACTGGGGGATGGTCTTGGGGACCCCTCACACACACACACACACACACACACACACACACACAGAAAGAAGGAATGATAAAGGGAAGTGGCAAAAATGTTAACATAGGAACATCCCAATTAAAGGGTATAAAACTTCTCTGTAAATCTGAAATTATTTCAAAATAAATTTTTTAATGGAAAATGAAACCAAATGGATACATTGCATACTGCTAAAGGTGTATCTACTTCCAGGCCCTCTTCAAGAACATACGTGGGAAATATACATACACAGTTCTCTTTCTCTGACTATCTTATCTAAAATCTTGAGATCATCTTGTTACCTCCAATTCCAAATCAATACTTCAGGGTACATTCTTGTCTCCTCCATCCATCTTTATTTATTTATTTTTTAACTTTTTAAAATGTTTATTTTTGAGAGGGAGAGAGAGAGAGAGTATGAGCAGGGGAGGGGCAGAGAGTGAGGAAGACACAGAATTTGAAGCAGGCTCCAGGCTCTGAACTGTCAGCCAAGAGCCCGACGCGGGGCTCGAACTCATGAACCATGAGATCATGACCTGAGCCGAAGTCAGATGTTTAACTGAGCCACCCAGACACTCCCCCCATCCATATTTATACCTTCCTTCTTATAGCTATAACTCTGTTTGCAAGTAACCTAGCTCCTATTATTCCTGATATATTTACTTGTTTCCTGAAGCCTAGATCACACAAAAGGGATTTGGGGAATTGTCAACCCATATCTCTACAAGAGCAAATCTATTTACTAGAGTCCAACATTTATTTATAGGCATTTTAAAGGTAAAATTTCCATACAGAAAGATTTACAAATCAAAATTTATAGCATCTCAGGGCGCCAGTGTGGCTCAGCCGGTCGAGAGTCTGACTTTGGCTCAGGACATGGTCTCTTGGTTTGTGAATTTGAGCCCCGCGTGGGGCTCTGTGCTGACAGCTCAGAGGCTGGAGCCTGCTTCGGATTCTGTGTCTCATTCTCTTTCTGCCCCTCCCCGACTTGTGCTCTGTCTCTCAAAATTTATAGCATCCTGGCAAATGATGAATATATTCAAGTAGCCCATACCCTTATCAAGTTATAGACTATTTACCAGAACTTTCCCTCCTCCCTCTTTCCAGTCAATCCCTTCCCCCATGGGGCAATTATTGTTCTGAGTTGGGTTTTTTTTGGGGGGGGGCATGTGGATATTCTATTGTTCCATCATTTGTTGAAAATATTGCCCATTCTGCACTGCCTTTGCACCTTTTTCAAAAGTCAATTGACCATATAAGTGTGGGTCTATTTCTGGAGTTTCTATACTCTTTCATTGATATATGTTGCTGTCTTGACACCAGTACCACAATGTCTTGATTAATATAGCTTTGCAATAAATCTTGAAGTCAGGATGTCCTACAAATTTGTTCTTGCTTTTCTAAGTTGTTGTGGTTTTTTTCTAGAAATAGCTACCATTTTGTTTGTTTGTTTGTTTGTTTTGAGAGTGAGAGAGCACGAGTGAGTGAGAGGCAGAGAGAGAGGGAGAGAGAGTGCCAAACCTAAAGCAGGGCTCCAGATCACCCAATGCTAGCTCACTGGCCAGACCGTGACATCATGACTGAGTCGAAATCAGATGCTTAATTGACTGAGTCACCCAGGAGCCCCATGAATGACATTTTAAAATTTCAATTCCCTAAGGGTCATTGCTGGTATATAGAAATACAGTTAAGTGTAGTATATTGGTCTTGTATCCTACAATCTTGCTAAAATCACTTATTCTAGTGTTTTTTTGTAGATTCCACATGATTTTTTACATAGATGAATACATACATACATACATACATACATACATATTATCTCCAGATAAAGACAGCTTTGTTCTTCCTTTCCAATCTGTATACGTTTTCTTTCTTTCTTGCCTTAGTGCACTGGCTAGAACCTCCAGTACCATGTTGAACTGAAGTGATGAGAGTGGAGATCCTCAGTTTGTTCCTGATCTTAGGGGGAAAGACATTCAGTCTTACACTGTTAAGTTTGATGTTACTAACCATTTGCAACGACATGGATGGAACTGGAGAGTAGTATGATGCTAGGTGAAGTAAATTAGCCAGAGAAAGACAAATACCATATGATTTCACTTCTATGTGGAATTTAAGAAACAAAACAAATGAGCAAAGGGGGAAAAAGGGAGGGGAGAGGCAAACCAAGAAACAGACTTAACTATAGAGAACAAACTGATGATTGCTGGAAGTGAGGTGGGTGGAAGATGGGTGAAATAGGTGATGGGGATTGAGGAGTGTATTTGAAGTGATGACCACTAGAAGATGTATAGAAGTGTTGAATCACTATATCGTACTACAACTGAAACTAATAAGACACTGTGTTAACTAAATGGAATCAAAATTAAAACTTAAAAAAAATTGAGGTGGGGCAGCTGGGTGGCTCACTTGGTTGGGCGTCCGACTTTGGCTTAAGTCATGATCTTGCGGTTTGTGTGTTTGAGCCCCATGTCAGGCTCTGTGCTGACAGCTCAGAGCCTGGAGCCTACTTTGGATTCCTTGTCTCCCTCTCCCTCTGCCCCACCCCTGCTCATGCTCTGTCTGTCTGTCTCTCTCTCTCTCAAATAAATAAATAAATATCAAAATTTTTTTTTAAAGTTTGAGGTTACTACACATTTTTTGTAAATGCTCTATATCATGTTGAGGAGATATTACCTTTTATTTCTAGTTTTCTGAGAGTTTTTTTTTTTTTTAAGTCAGGAATGGATGGTGGAGTTTGTCAAATGCTTTTTCTGCATTTGTCAGATAATCATATGGTTTTGCTTGCATTCTTAGAGTAAATTCAACTTTGTGCTGATGTATTCACTTTTGTATATATTGCTGGATTTGATTTACTAAAATATTGCTAAAAACTTTTGCATCTCTGTGAAGGATAACTGTGTATACAGTTGACTCCTTTTTTTAGAATTTTTTTTTTTTAATTTTTTTTTTCAACGTTTTTTTTAATTTATTTTTGGGACAGAGAGAGACAGAGCATGAACGGGGGAGGGGCAGAGAGAGAGGGAGACACAGAATCGGAAACAGGCTCCAGGCTCCGAGCCATCAGCCCAGAGCCTGACGCGGGGCTCGAACTCACAGACCGCGAGATCGCGACCTGGTTGAAGTCGGACGCTTAACCGACTGCGCCACCCAGGCGCCCCTAAGTAAGCTCTATACTCAACATGGGGCTTGAACTCACGACCCTGAGATCAAGAGTCAGTGTCTCCACCCACTGAGCCAACCAGGCGTCCCTACAATTGACAACATGGGGGTTGGGGCACTGACCCCCTGCACAGTTGAAACTCCACATATAAATTTTGACTTCTCAGTGCTGATGCATAGGGGCACTTGTACCCAATGTTATAGCAGCACTTTCAACAATAGCCAAATTATGGAAAGAGCCTAAATGTCCATCAACTGACGAATGGATAAAGAAGATGTGGTTTATATATACAATGGAACACTACTTGGCGATGAGAAAGAATGAAATCTGGCCATTTGTAGCAATGTGGATGGAACTGGAGAGTGTTATGCGAAGTGAAATAAGTCAGGAAGAGAAAGACAGATACCATATGTTTTCACTCATATGTGGATCCTGAGAAACTCAACAGAAGACCACGGGGAGGGGCGCCTGGGTGGCGCAGTCGGTTAAGCGTCCGACTTCAGCCAGGTCACGATCTCGCGGTCCGTGAGTTCGAGCCCCGCGTCAGGCTCTGGGCTGCTGGCTCGGAGCCTGGAGCCTGTTTCCGATTCTGTGTCTCCCTCTCTCTCTGCCCCTCCCCCGTTCATGCTCTGTCTCTCTCTGTCCCAAAAATAAATTAAAAAAAATGTTGAAAAAAAAACAAAAAACAAAAAAAAGAAGACCACGGGGGAGGAGAAGGGGGGAAAAAGTTACAGAGAGGGAAGGAGGCAAAGCATAACAGACTCTTAAATACTGAAAACAAACTGAGGGTTGATGGGGGGTGGAGGGGAGAGGAAAGTGGGTGATGGGCATTGAGGAGGGCACCTGTTGGGATCAGCACTGGGTGTTGTATGGAAACCAATTTGACAATAAATTTCATATAAAAGAAAGAAAAAGAGGGGCGCCTGGGTGGCGCAGTCGGTTAAGCGTCCGACTTCAGCCGGGTCACGATCTCGCGGTCCGTGAGTTCGAGCCCCGCGTCGGGCTCTGGGCTGATGGCTCGGAGCCTGGAGCCTGTTTCCGATTCTGTGTCTCCCTCTCTCTCTGCCCCTCCCCCGTTCATGCTCTGTCTCTCTCTGTCCCAAAAATAAATAAAAAATGTTGAAAAAAAATTAAAAAAAAAAAAAGAAAAAAAGAAAAAGAAAGAAAGAAAGAAAGAAAGAAAGAAAGAAAGAAAGAAAGAAAAACTAGAAGGCAATGTGAAAAATATGAAACTTACTTGTGTTCGGGGAGTAAGATTAAGATGTTTATTTTTCTACTTTAAAAGTTATTTTAATGGTATTATATCAATTTTTATAAAGCTAAAAAAAGAAAAATAAATAAATTTTGACTCCTCAAAACCTTAACTGCTAATAGCCTATTGTTGACCACGAGCCTTACTGATAATATAAACAATTGATTAACACATATTATGTATGTTATATTTATTATATATCATATCCTTATAATAAAGTAAGGTAGAGAAAATAAGATGTTATTAGGAAATTCATAAGGAAGAGAAAATACATATACAGTACTGTACTATATTTATCTTAAAAAATCCACGTATAGGGGCTTAGTTTGTTGAGCATCTGACTCTTGATATCAGCTCAGGTCATGATCTCACTCCTGAGATGGAGCCCCAAGTCAGGCTCTGAGCTGAGCTTGGGATTCTCTCTCTCCCTATCTCTGCCCCCTTCCTCATTTGCACTCTCTCTCTCTCTCTCTCTCTCTCAGAAAATAAAGAACAATCTTAAAAAAAAAATTCCACAGTGCTGGGTCAGGCTCTATCCTGACAGCTCAGAGCCTGGAGCCTGCTTCAGATTCTCTGTCTCCCTCTCTACCCCTCCCCTGCTCATGCTCTGTCTCTCTCTCATAAATAAACATTTTTTTTTAATTAAAAAAAATCCACATATAGGGGCGCCTGGGTGGCTCAGTTGATTAAGTGTCTGACTCTTGGTTTCAGCTCGGGTCATGATCTCGCAGTTCATGAGTTTGAGCCCCCAGTTGGGCTCTTTGCTGCCAACTCGGAACCTACTTGGGATTCTCTCTCCCTTTCTCTCTGCTCCTCCCAGGCTTGCTTGCTCTCTCTCTCTCGCAAAATAAAAAAAAAATCCACATATAAATGGACCCATGCAATTCAAACCCATGCTGTTCAAGGGTCCACTGTAGTTTTCTTATAATAACATTCTCTGGTCTAGTATCAGAGTAATGCTAGTCTCATAGAATGAGATGGGGAGTATTCCCTCCTCTTAAATCATCTGGAAGAATTTGTGTAGAATTGACATTATTGCTTCCTTAACTATTTGGCAGAATTACCCAAAAAAACCATCTGGGCCTGGAATTTCCTGTGTGGGAAGATGTCTTATTACAAATTCAATTTATTTTTTTAATTTTTTAATGTTTATTTATTTTTGAAAGAGACAGAGACAGAGTGTGAGCAGGGGAGGGGCAGAGAGCGAGGGAGACACAGAATCTGAAGCAGGCTTCAGGCTCTGAGCTGTCAGCACAGAGCCCGATGTGGGGCTCAAACCCACGAGCCATGAGATCATTACCTGAGTTGAGTCAGATGCTTAACTGACTGAGCCATCCAGGTGCCCACAAATTCAATTTCTTTACTAGATACAGGGCTATGCAAGTTATCTATTTCTTCCTGAGTGAGCCTTGGTATTTTATGTCTTTCAAGGAACTTGTTGCAAGTTATTGCGATAAAGATGTTCATAATATTCCCCTATTATTCTTTTTTTAAATTGTGATAAAATATGCATAACATAAAACTTACCATTTTAACTATTTTAAGTATACAATTCAGTAGCACTAAATAAATTTATAATGTTGTGTAATTATCACCACTGTGTATTTCCAGAACTTTTTCGTCATTCCAAACAGAAACTCTGTACCCATTAAGCAATAACTCCCCATTCTCCCCCAACCCCCACCCCCTGGTAACCTCTATTCTACTTTCTGTCTCTGGGAATTTGCCTACCCTAGATACCTCATAAAAGTGGGATTATACAATACATATAATCTTTTTGTGTCTGGCTTATTTTACTTAGCATAGTGTCCTCAAGATTTATGCATGTTGTAGCATGTGTCAGAACTTTCTTTTTATGGACAAAAACTATTCCACTATATGTATCTACCACATTTTGCTTATCTATGCATCTGTTTTTGGACACTTGGGTTATTTCCACCTTTTGGCTGTTGTGAATAATGCTGCTAAGAATGTTGGTGTACAAGCAACCCTTATTATCCCTTTAATATCTGTAGAAACTGTGGGGATGTTACCTTTCTCATTTTTTTAATACTTTTTAAAAATTTACAACCAAGTTACTTAGCATATACTACAACAATGATTTCAGGAGTAGATTCCTTGATGCCCCTTACCCATTTAGCCTACCCACCTCCCACAACCTCTCCATCAACCCTCTGTTTGTTCTCTATATTTAAGAGTCTCTTATGTTTTGTCTCCTTCCCTGTTTTTATATCACTTTTCCTTCCCTTCCTTTATGTTCATCTGTTTTGTCTCTTAAAGACCTCATATGAGTGAAGTCATATGATTTTTGTCTTTCTCTGACTGACTAATTTCACTCAGCATAATACCCTCCAGTTCCATCCACATACTTGCAAATGGCAAGATTTCATTCTTTTTGATTGCCGAGTAATACTCCATTGTGTGTGTGTGTGTATATATATATATATATATATATATATATATATATATATACCACTTCTTCTTTATCCATTCATCTGTCGATGGACATTTGGGCTCTTTCCATACTTTGGCTATTGTTGATAGTGCTGCTATAAACATGGGGGTGCATGTGTCCCTTCGAAACAGCACACCTGTATCCCGTGGATAAATGCCTAGTAGTGCATTTGCTGGGTCGTAGGGTAGTTCTATTTTTAGTTTTTTTGAGGAACCTCCAAACTGTTTTCCAGAGTGGCTGCACCAGTTTGCATTGCCAACCTCTCTAATTCTTGATATTGGTCACTTGTGTCTTCTTTTCCTGATCAGTCTAGCTAGAAGTTTATCACCTTTACCAATATTCTCAGTAAATTGATTTCCTTTGTTGTTTTTCTGTCTTCCATATCACTGATTTCTACTCTCACCTTTATTATTTTGTTTCTTTTGCTTATTTTTCTAGTTCCTTAAGGTGGAAGTAGGGTAGTTGATTTTAAACTTTCTTAGAATTGCTTTTGCTGAGCCCCATTAGTTCTGATATATTGTTTTCATTTATTCAGTTCATTTTATAATTTCCTACTATAATTCACTTTATAATTTGCCTGTTGATTTCCTCTTTGACCCATAGGTTATTAAAAGATGAATTATTTAGTTTCCAAGTATTTGGGGGACTTTCCAGATCTACTTCTGTTACTGGTTTCCAATTTAAATCAATTTTGGTTAAAGAACATAGTATGACCTGAATCTTTTTTTTTTTTTTTTTTTTTTTTAATTTTTTTTTTTCAACATTTTTTTTTATTTATTTTTGGGACAGAGAGAGACAGAGCATGAACGGGGGAGGGGCAGAGAGAGAGGGAGACACAGAATCGGAAACAGGCTCCAGGCTCCGAGCCATCAGCCCAGAGCCTGACGCGGGGCTCGAACTCACGCACCGCGAGATCGTGACCTGGCTGAAGTCGGACGCTTAACCGACTGCGCCACCCAGGCGCCCCACCCTGAATCTTTTAAAATTTCTTCAAACTTGTTTTATGGTCCAGAAAATGGTCTGCCTTTGAAAATATTTTATATGCAGCTGAAGGAAATGTGTATTCTGCATTTTCTGGGTAAAATCTTCCATAAATGTCAGTCAGGTCAAGTTGATTGATAGTTCTGGTATATTCTACATCCTTACTGATTTTCTATTTACTTGATTTTCTGTCTGATTATTCTATTAATTGTTGAGAGTGGAGGGCTGAAACCTGATTTTATTCATGGATTTGTCTATTTCTCATTGCAATCCAACCAACTTTTGTTTCATTTATTTTGGTTTTATTTATTTATTTATTTATTTATTTTTTAAATGTTTATTTATTTTTGAGAGAGAGACACAGAGTGTGAGCAGAGGAGGGGCAGAGAGAGAGGGAGAGACACAGAACTTGAATTGGGCTCCAGGCTCCATGCTGTCAGCACAGAGCCCGACGCGGGGCTCGAACTCACGAACCGTGAGATCATGACCTGAACTGCAGTCGGACGCTCAACCAGCTGAGCCACCCAGATGCCCCTGTTTCATTTATTTTGAAACTCTGTTATTATCCACATGGTTGGGTTTAAATCCGCTATTTGTTTTCTATTAGTCCTATTTGTTCTTTTCTTCCTCTCTCTTTCTCGACTTCTTCTGGATTTACTATTTTTTAAAATTTATTTGTTTAAGTAATCTCTACACCCAATGTGGGGCTCAAACTCACAACCCTGAAGTCAATAGTTGCGTGGTCTTCTGACTGAGACAGCCAGGCATCCCTTACTGAGTATTTTCTTATGATACTCTCTTATCTCGCTTGTTGATTCATTACAACTCTTTGTTTTATTTTAGTAGTTGCTTTAGCATTTACTTTTAACTTCTTATTAATCTTTATTATATAATGTTTACCATCCAATGATAGTGTACTACTTCATGTATAGCATAAGAAACTTAAAACCATATATTACCATTTCTCTCTTCCCAACATTTGTGCTATTGTTCTCCATATATTTTATTTCTATACATTTATTTCATGTGTTCCTCCCAATACCATGTTCTTCCCCTGCCCCTCTCTCTTGCCTTAAACAAGTATGTTGTTGGGGCGCCTGGGTTGTTCAGTTGGTTAAGCGTCTGATTTCGGCTCAGGTCATGATCTCACGATTGGTGAAATGGAGCCCCACATCTCTCTGCGCTGATAGCGAGTAGCCTGCTTGGGATTCTCTCTCTCCCTCTCTCTCTGCCCATCTCCCACTCATGTTCTCTCTAAATAAATAAATAAATACTAAACAGTTTTGTTGTCTTTTAAAAGTATTTAAATTATACAAAAAAAAGCCTCTCTTTTACTCATGTAGTTATCAATTCTGGTCCTCCTCATTCCTTTGTGTAGATGTAGATTTCCACATGGTATAATTTTCTTTCTGTCTGCAGGTCTTCTGGGGATGAATTCCTTCAGATTTTCCTTTTTTTCCCTTCCATATTTAGGTAGCTCTTATTTTTAACTCTTTATCATCAGAATTATATGCTAACCCCTTTTCAAGTTTTGTTTTAATACTTTTTTAGCTTATCTATTTATTTATTTTTAAGTAATCTCTACCCCCAATGTGGAACTAGAACTCACGACCCCAAGATCAAGAGTCACATGCTCTTCTGATGAGGTTAGCCAGGTGCCCCTTTTTGTTTTAATTTTTAAATGTTAGTCTTTTTTAACCGCTTTATTGAGATGTCAGTCACATCTCATACAATTCCCTTATTTAAAGTGTATGATTCAATGATTTTTTTTTAGGATATTCACAGAGTTGTGCAATCATCAGCACAAGTTCAGAACATTTTCATCATCTCAAAAAGAAACTCTTTACCCATTAGCAACTGTTCCCCATTCCCCTCCAACTCTAGGCAACCACTAATCTACTTTTCATTTCTATAGATTTGCTATGTCAGATAGATGGAATCACACAACATGTGGTCTTTTGTGATTGGCTTCATTCACTAGACATAATGTTTCAAGGTTTATCTGTTATAACATGTACCAGGACTTCATTCCTTTTTATTGCTGAATAATATTCCATTGTATGGGTATACCACATTTGGTTTATTCATTCATCAGTTGACTGGCATTTGGATTATTTTCACTTTTTGCCTATTATAAATAATCATTTAAAATTATTTATTTGTTTATTTTGAGAGAGAGAACATGAGGGAGGGTCAGAGAGAGAGAATCTCAATGAGGCTCCACTGTCAGCACAGAACCTGACTTGGGGCTTGAACTCACAAACCATTAGATCATGACCTGAACTGAAACCAGGAATGGGATATTCAACCAACCAAGCCACCCAGCACCGCACTCCCCTCCCCCATCCAGTGTACTTTAAAATCGTATGTTGTTTTCAGTTCTAGAAATTGAATTTGGGTCTTTTATATATTTTCCACATTTTGTTTATTTATTTTAAGATTTTATTTTTAAGTAATCTCTACACCCAACGTGGGGCTTGAACTCACAACCCTGAGATCAAGAGTTGCTTGCTTAACTGGCTGAGCTAGCCCCTGGCTAGCTCATTTCTCCACATTTCTACTTAACATGTCTAATCTTTCCTTTAGCTTCTAGAACATGAAATACAGTCACAATAACTCTTTTAAGTCCTTATCTATTAATTCTGTCGTCTGTATCACTTCTGGGTCTGTTTCTACTGAGTTTTCTCTTCATTATGAATTGTATATTCCTTTTTTTTTTTTTTTTGGCATACCTGGTGATTTTGTATTCAATGCCAGATGTTGTGACTTTTATCTTGTTGAGTACTGGATATTTTTGTATTCCTCTAACTATTCTTGAGTGTTACTTGGGGATGTGATTAAGTTACTTGGAAACATTTTGTTACTTTTAAGTATAGCTTTTAAGCTTTGTTAGACCAGGGCAGTGTTGAGACTTGGGTTAATTGTCCCCACTACCAAGGCTAGACCCTTCTTAGTGTTCTACCCAATAATCCATTAATTATCAGGTTTTCCTTTCTGGCTTTTGGGAAAAGGTATTATTTCCTGCTCTGTGTGAATTCCAGCTATTGTTCTTTTTAATCTTTTCGTGTATTTTTCCCTGGCCTTGTGTAGCTTCCTCACAAGCCTGTGCTGATTAACACTCGACTGAATACCACTGGAAACCCCTGGTTGTCTCTGGAATTGCTTCTCGGTGAATCCCTCTCACACTCTGATACTCTGACCTGCTAAATGCCTTGGCTTCCACCAGACTCTCAGATTTCTCCTCAAAACAGGCAGACATCTAGGTTTGTTGTTTTTTTTAAGAAATGTTTTCTTATCAAGTAAACTTTAGGGGCGCATGGGTGGTTCAGGCGATTGAGCATCTGACTCTTGATTTCGGCTCAGGTCATGATCCCAAGGTCATGGGATCGAGCCCCACATCGGGCTCTGTGCTGAGCACAGAGCCTGCTTAAGGATCTTTCTCTCTCCCTCTGGCCCTCTCCCCAGCTTGTGCTCTCTCTCTCTCTCTCTCAAAAACAAAAGTGTGTGTGTGTGTGTGTACACACACACATGTATAATATTTAACAAAATAAGTGAACTCTACCTCTACCCAATTGTGGGGATCATACTCACAACCCTGAGATCAAGAGCTGCATGCTCTACCAACTGAGCCAGCCAGGTGTCCCTAGACTTCCAGGTTTTGCCTTAGTTGGTCCCTCTCTGTCTCAGGCAGTAAGCTGAACAATCAATTACAAGGCTCACCTTGTTTTCTCCATCTCTCAGGGATCACTTTTCTTCATGGCCTGATGTCCCATATCTCAAGATTTGTTCGTTGTTTCATATATTTTCTCTAGATTGTTGTTTTAGGCAGGAAGGTCACTTGGTCCACATTAGTCTATCTTGGTTGAAAGTGGAAATCTTCTTACTGTTTTGCTAATGTTGTAATCTTCTCTACTACTAAACCAGGGATGTTAAAATCTCCAATCATGATTGTAGATTTGTGTATTTCACTCTTTATGTTTGTGTTGTGCAATGTATTTTGAGATTCTGTTAGTAGATGTCTTACATATTTATGATGTTACGTCTTCCTGATGAATTCACACGTCTGTCATTATGATATGTCTCCATCTCTGGTAATACTCATAGTCTTACAATGTATTTTGTTGGTTATTAATACAGCAATTCCAGCTTTCTCAAGTTTAATGTTTCTGTGGTATATAGTTTTCTATGTGTTAAATTTCAAACTACCTGTGTCTTTTCATGTAATGGGTTTCTCCCATAGACAGCATATAGTTGGGTGTAGTGCTGCGCCAAGCCATATTGGTGCCTGAGGCAGAAGGAAAACTGTGTGCTCCTATACATTTTTAATGTAATTTTTTCAGGTTAATTTATTTTTCAGAGAGAGAAAGAGAGAGAGATCGCAAGTGGGGGAGAGGCAGAGAGAGAGAGGGAGACACAGAATCCAAAGCAAGCTCCAGGCTCTGAGCTGTCAGGGCAGAGCCCGATGCGGGGCTTGAACCCATGAACCGGGAGATCATGACTTGAGCTGAAGTCGGTAATTTGACTGAGCCACCCAGGCGCCCCTTTAATGTCAGTTTTTAAAAATTTTTAAATGTTCATTTATTTATTTTGTGCCCACAAGAGAGATGTCAGCGCACAGCCTGACCCGAGGCTCAATCTCACAAACCGTGAAATCATGACCTGAGCTGAAACCAGGAGTCAGACACAACTGACTGAGCCACCCAGGTGCCCCATTTTTTTAGTGGTTAAATTTGCTCTAGAATATTAAAGTTGTGAGGAAAAAAACTGGCAAATGGAGAAGTAGATGTATTAAAGTGCACATTATTTTAAGTTTGAATACTTTACTTGTACCAAAAATAGAATTATTATAATTTTGCTTTCTTTGCCTTAATAGAAGCAAGCTCACCAGTAATATTTTTAAAATGTACTTCTTTGCTTATCCTGTTTTCAGTTGAGAGAACTCCCGTGTTTGACAATTTCTCTTGACCAAATAACAACCTGAAATAATTTTTATCAACTTCAGCTTCCAGAAACTTATTTTGTAGGACACCACTGTTACCGCTATTGTTAAAATATTCTCAAGCCCTTGCATGAAATCACTAAAGACCCTGAAAAAACAAAGCAATCTTGAGAAAGAAAAACAAAGCCATAGGTATCATAATCCCAGATTACTAAAAAGCTGTAGTAATCAAAACAGTAAAAATAGACACATAGATCAATAGGACAGAATAGAGAGCCCAGAAAGAAACCCACACTTATATGGCCAATTAATCTACGACAAAAGAGGCAAGAATATACAATGGGGACAGGGTGCCTGGGTGACTCAGTTGGCTGAACGTACAACTTCATCTCAGGTCATGATCTCAAGGTTCGTGGGTTCAAGCCCCACGTTAGGCTCTGTGCTGACAGCTCAGAGCCTGGAGCCTATTTTGAATTCTGTGTCTCCCTCTCTCTCTTCCCCTCCCCAGCTCACATTCTGTTTTTCTCTCTCAAAAATAAATAAACATTAAAAAATATTTAGAAAATAGAATATACAAAATGGGAAAAGACAGTCTCTTTAAGAAATGGTGTTGGGGTGCTTGACTGGCTCACTCAGTAGAGCATGCGACTCTTTTTTTTTTTTTTAATTTTTTTTTCAACGTTTTTTATTTATTTTTGGGACAGAGAGAGACAGAGCATGAACGGGGGAGGGGCAGAGAGAGAGGGAGACACAGAAGCGGAAACAGGCTCCAGGCTCTGAGCCATCAGCCCAGAGCCCGACGCGGGGCTCGAACTCACGGACCATGAGATCGTGACCTGGCTGAAGTCGGACGCTTAACCGACTGCGCCACCCAGGCGCCCCGAGCATGCGACTCTTGATCTTAGGGTTGGAAGTTCGAGTCCCATGTTGTGTGTAGAAATTACTTAAAAATGAAATCTTTAAAAAAAAAAAAAAAAGGAAAAAAAAACCCCAAATGGTGTTGGGAAACCCGGACAGCTACATGCAAAAGAATTAAACTGGACTTTCTTACACCATAGAAAAAAATAATCTCAAAATAGATTAAAGACCTAAATGTGAGACCTGAAATGATAAAAATTCTATCAGAAAACACAGGCAGTAATTTCTTTGACAGTAGCCATAGAAATATTTTTCTAGATATGTCTCTTTTGGCAAGAGAAACAAAAGCAAAATTAAACTATTGGGACCACACCAAAATAAAAAGCTTTTGAACAGCAAAGGAAACCATTAACAAAACAAAAAGGCAGCCAACTGAATGAGAGATGTTTGTAAATGATATATACAATAAGGGGCTAATATTCAAAATATATAAAGAACTTCTACAACTCAACACCTAAAAAGCAAATAATCCAATTAAAAATGGGCAGAGGACTTGAATAGACATTTTTCCAATGAAGACACACAGATGGCCAACAGAAACATGAAAACATGCTCAACATCACGAATCATCAGGAAAATACAAGTAAAAACCACAATAAGATATCACCTCACACCGATCAGAACAGCTAGAACCAAAAAACAAGAACTAACAAGTGAGAGCAAGAATGTGGAGAATTGTGCACTGTTAGTGGCATGTAAACCATGGAAAACAGTACGGAAGTTCCTCAAAAAATTAAAAATAGAATTACCATATGATTCATTAATTCCACTACTCTGTATTTACCCAAAGAAAATGAAAACACTAATTTGAAAAGATATATGCACCCCTATGTTTATTGCAGCATTATTTACAATAGCCAAGATATGGAAGCAACCCAAGTGTCCATCGATAGATGAATGGATAAAGAAGTGGAATATGGGGTACCTGGCTGGGTCAGCTGATAGAGCATGTGACTCTTGATATCAGGGTTGTGAGTTTGACCACAACATTGGGCATAGAGATTACTTAATTTAAAAAATGTTTTTAAACTTTTTAAATTTTATTTATTTATTTTGAGAGTGGGGTACAGGCAAAGGGAGAGAGAGAATCCTAAGCAGGCTCTGTGCTGTCAGCACTGAATCAGATGCAGGGCTCAATCTCACGAACTGTGAGATCATGACCCAAGCCGAAATCAAGAGTCAGACGCTTAACTGAGACACCCAGATGCCTTCAATTAAAAAAAAAAAATTAATGCTTATTTATTGTTGAGAAAATGAGAGAGAGAGAGAGAGAGAGAGAGAGAGAGAATCGGAAGCAGATTCCAGGCTCTGAGCTGTCAGCACAGAGTCTGACGCAGGGCTTGAACCCATAAACCATAAGATCATGACCTGAGCCAAAGTCAGGTGCTTAACCCACTGAGCAACCCAGGTGCCCTCCACATTTTTAAAAATAAAAATAAAAAGTAAAAAAGAAGAGATGTTAGAAAAAAAAAAAAAGAAGAGGTGTTATAATGGAATATTACTCAGCCATAAAAAATATTTAGATCTTGCCATTTGCAACAACATGGGTAGACCTAGAGGGTATGGTGATAAGTGAAATAAGTCAGTCAGAGAAAGACAACTACCATATGCTCACTCATATGTGGAATTTAGAAAAACAAAGCAAACAAACAAACAAACAAAGACAAAAAAATCCCCCAGACTCTTAAATAAAGAGAAAAAAATTGGCGGTTGCTGGAGGAGAGGTGGGTGTGGGCATGGGTGAAATAGATAAAGGTGATTAAGTGTACAACTATGATCAGGAGCACCAAGTAATGTATAGAAGTATAGAATCATTATATTGTACACCTGAAACTAATAATATAACACTGTATGTTAATTACACTTCAATAGAAAAATAATTGATCATTAGACCTTGGGCACCTGAGTGACTCAGTTGGTTAAGGGTCCAACTGTTGATTTCAGCTCATGTCATGATCTCACAGTTCATGAGATCGAGCCCCCTGTGCTGATAGCACAGAGCCTGCTTGGGATTCTCTCTCTCCCTCTCTCTCTGCCCCTCCCTCAGTCATGCTCTCTCTCTCTTTCTTTCAAAATAAAATAAATAAACTTAAAAATAACCATTTGTCCTGAAAAAAAATTCTCAAGGCCATTTCCAAATTTGGATAAGGTTGCACTAAGCAAAATTGGTAAATCAGTTCTAGAAGATCCAAATGTAATGCTGAATTATATTGCAAATTATTGATGTTGAACACTGCTTCAAACTATTTTGGATAAATTTCTGCAGGACATAGATCAAAATATTTAAGAGCTGGGGCGCCTGGGTGGCTCGGTCGGTTGAGCATCTGATTTTGGCTCAGGTCATGATCTCGCGGTTCGTGAGTTCAAGCCCCGCATCGGCCTCTGTGCTGACAGCTCAGGGCCTGGAGCCTGCTTCAGCTTCTGTGTCTCCCTCCCTCTCTGCCCCTCTCCTGCTCACGCTCTGTCTCTCTCTCTCTCTCTCTCTCTCAAAACTAAATAAACATTAAAAAAATATTTAAGATCTAAGTCAATGGCTGCCTTTTGTAAATCAGATGTATTTGTAGAAAATAACTTATCTCTGGATAAAATAAAAAATCTGAAAGACACTAAATTTTTCCAGTCACCATTTTAAATGTGAAATTAGAGTATCTATGATCTTTTTAATTTCTGTTTGATATGCACTCTTTCCATAATAAGTGATATTCTCAAACAGTGATTCATACATTTGCAATTTCTTTTTTTTACATTTGCAATTTCTGTACTATCCTTTTTTGTTTATTTTGAAATTTGACAAGTATATCCATATCTTTTTTGATGTTTATTTATTTTGAAAGAGAGAGAGAGAGAGTGAGTGAGAGAAAGAGAGAGAAAGCATGCGGGAGGGGAAGAGAGAGAGGGAGAGAGAGAATCTCAAGCAGGCTCCATGATGTCCTCGCAGAGCCTGACCCAGGGCTTGATCCCACAAACCGTGACATCATGATCTGAGCCGAAATCAAGAGTTGGGTGCTCAACAGACTGAGCCACCCAGGCACCCCCCATATTTTTAAAAAAAAAGATTTTTAAAGTCATCTCTACACCCAACATGTGGCTCAAACTCATGATCCCAAGATCAAGAGTTGCATGGTCTTCCTACTGAATCAGCCAGGCGCCCCAAGTATATTCATACCTTATTCTAATGATGTACATTCAGCAAAATCTCTTTCAAAGTTATGTCCTCTTATTTGTTGTAAGCAGAGGAATGAGCCATCTATTAAGATTGCAGTTTTTTCCATAGTCATGTTTTTTGTTTTTGTTTTTGTTTTTGTTTTTATTGCAGAGTTTTACTAACTTTTACCACTTGGCTCAAAATATCGCCCCACACAGATAAGTCCCAGACATATTTGTCATGTTTTCACCAAGATGCTTTTCATTTCAGAACAATGTATTTTATCATTTCTTAGTATGTACTTTAATATATAATACACGCTTTTGATTTGTGAGCAAAATGCCTTGATTATATTTGATCTTGGTGCCCATCAAATATCTGTATATGTTTTTAATGTTTTTAAGGCAGACATAAGAATATCCCATCTGTGGGTGCCTGGCTGGCTCAGTTGGAAGAGTATATGATTCTTCATCTCAGGGTTGTGAGTTTGAGCCCCAAGTTGGGTGTAGAGATTACTTAAATAAATATTAAAAAAAAAAAAGAATATCCCGTATGGTAGTTCAATTCACAAATCATTTCACAATATATACATACATAAAATAATCATGTTGTATGCCTTAAAGATACCCAGTGTTATATGTTAATTACACATAAATAAAGCTAGAAAAAATTAAAATTAAAAAGTCATTTTCAGTAGCTGAGATATTAGGTCTTATAGCAAAAACTATAACTACTTGCTGTAATTTTGATTCATTTCTTAACATATTTTTCTTTTCCTGAACATTGCACCACTTGGCTTTTTAGATGCCATATTTGTCTTTGAAAATTCTTGGTATTAATTTAAAATATATTCGGGGCACTTGGGTGGCTCAGTCGGTTTAATGTCTGACTTTGGCTCAGGTCATGATCATGTGGTTTGTGAGTTCGAGCCCTGCGTCTGGCTCTGTGCTGACAGCTCAGAGCCTGGAGCCTGCTTTGGAATCTGTGACTCCCTCTTTCTCTTCCCCTCTTCTGCTCACGCTATGTCTCTCTCTGTTTCTCAGAAAATAAATGTTAAAATAATTTAAAAATAATTTAAAATATATTCTTACTAACACAATATTTACAGTAAATACATGTAATATTTCCTTAATATATATCTTAAGGTCCTATAAATTATAATATTTAATATAAGATTGGTATACATAAAAATTTATACCAAAAACACAAAAATCAACCATTACAAACAGCAGAAAACTATGTACCAGATTTTCAGACAAATTTTGTGAGAAACAAATATTGAAAAGTAATTTTTTATAAAAGAATTTAATAAGAGCAAACTATCAGTGTTCTTTTTAATGTTTATTTTTCAGAGAGAGAGAGAGAGTGAATGGGGGGTGCAAAGAAGGGGGACATAGGATCTCAAATGGGCTCTGTGCTCACAGCAGAGAGCCCAGTGCGGGGCTTGAACTCACCACCCTGAGATCAAGAGTCGGATGGGATGGATGCTCCACTGACTGAGCCAGCCAGGCGCTCCCACCACATGTTACAATATTATTGATTATATTTCCTATGCTATACTTTTCATCCCTGTGACTTATTTTATAACTAGAAATTTCTACCTCAACACCCTTCAGCTATTTTGTCTATTCCTCCCAACCCTTCCCCTCTAGCAACCACCAGTTTTTCAGAGATTTTTTTTTGTATGTCATTAAGCCTGACCCCACCCATTTTACATGATTCCCGGGGTAGTGCAAAGTGCAGGGTGGAATCCTGTCCTTTTTTAAAAGTTTATTTATTTATTTATTTTCAGAGAGGAGGGGGAGGGGGAAAGAGAGAGAGAATCCCAAACAAGTTCCACACTGCCAGAATGGAGCCTGATGCGGGGGTCATGAACTCACGAACCATGAGATCATGACCCGAGCCAAAATGAAGAGTTGGACGCTTAACCAACTGAGCCACCCAGGTGCCCCTGGAATCCTGTCTTGATGTAAAATTTTGATGTGTGCATCATGGATTTCTTTGAAATAGTTTTAACTTTGGGGCGCCTGGGTGGCGCAGTCGGTTAAGCGTCCGACTTCAGCCAGGTCACGATCTCGCCGTCCGTGGGTTCGAGCCCCGCATTAGGCTCTGGGCTGATGGCTCGGAGCCTGGAGCCTGTTTCTGATTCTGTGTCTCCCTCTCTCTCTGCCCCTCCCCCGTTCATGCTCTGTCTCTCTCTGTCCCAAAAATAAATAAAAAACGTTGAAAAAAAAATTTGAAATAGTTTTAACTTTTTAAAAATATAATTTGTTGTCAAATTGGTTTCCATACGTCACCCAGTGCTCATCCCAACAGGTGCCCTCCTCAATGCCCATCACCCACTTTCCCCTCTCTCCCACCCCCATCAACCTTCAGTTTGTTTTCAGTATTTAAGTCTCTTATGGTTTGCCTCCCTCCCTCTCTGTAACTTTTCCCCCCTTCCCCTCCCCCATGGTCTTCTGTTAAGTTTCTCAAGATCCACCTATGAGTGAAAACATATGGTATTTGTCTTTCTCTGCCTGACTTATTTCACTTAGCATAATACCCTCCAGTTCCATCCATGTTGCTGCAAATGGCCAGATTTCATTCCTTCTCATTGCCAAGTAGTATTCCATTGTATATATAAACCACATCTTCTTTATCCATTCATCAGTTGATGGACATTTAGGCTGTTTCCATAATTTGGCTATTGTTGAAAGTGCTGCTATAAACATTGGGGTACAAGTGCCCCTATGCATCAGCACTCCTATATCCCTAGGGTAAATTCTTAGCAGTGCTATTGCTGGGTCATAGGGTAGTTCTATTTTTAATTTTTTGAGGAACCTCCACACTGTTTTCCAGAGCGGCTGCACCAGTTTGCATTCCCACCAGCAGTGCAAGAGGGTTCCCGTTTCTCCACATGCTCACCAGCATCTATAGTCTCCTGATTTGTTCATTTTAGCCACTCTGACCAGCGTGAGGTGGTATCTCAGTGTGGTTTTGATTTGTATTTCCCTGATCATTAGTGACGTTGAGCATCTTTTCATGTGCCTGTTGGCCATCTGGATGTCTTCTTTGGAAAAGTGTCTATTCATGTTTTCTGCCCATTTCTTCACTGTATTATTTGGTTTTTGGGTGTGGAGTTTGGTGAGTTCTTTATAGATTTTAGATATTAGCCCTTTATCTGATATGTCATTTGCAAATATCTTTTCCCATTCCATTGGTTGCCTTTTAGTTTTGTTGTTTCCTTTGCAGTGCAGAAGCTTTTTATCTTGATGAGGTCCCAATAATTCATTTTTGCTTTTAATTCCCTTGCCTTTGGATATGTGTCGAGTAAGAAATTGCTGCAGCTGAGGTCAAAGAGGTTTTTTCCTGCTTTCTCCTCTAGAGTTTTGATGGTTTCCTGTCTCACATTCAGGTCCTTCATCTATTTTGAGTTTATTTTTGTGAATGGTGTAAGAAAGTGGTCTAGTTTCATTATTCTGCATGTTGCTGTCCAGTTCTCCCAGCACCATTTGTTAAAGAGACTCTCTTTCTTCCATTGGATGCTCTTTCCTGCTTTGTCAAAGATTAGTTTGCCATACATTCGTGCGTCCAGTTCTGGGTTCTCTATTCTATTCCATTGGTCTATGTGTTTTTGTGCCAATACCATACTGTCTTGATGATTACAGCTTTGTAGTAGAGGTTTTATTTTTTCTCAATATTGCAGTAAAATGTTAGCTATCTCTATGTTAACTGTACTGGAATTAAAATTAAAAAAAATGTTTTTTTTATCTTGATTGCTGAGTTTTTTGACATCCCTTTAAATTTTGCACCCAAGGCAAGTGCCTCACTTGCCTTATGTTAATCCTAGCTCCGGTTGGGTCTGTCTGTTTTTGTTTTTGTTTTTGTTTTCTTTCTGGTCTTAAAATCCTTGCCTTTAACGTGGGTTTTTAGTCATTTACACTCTATGGAGTTATTGATATGGTCAGATTAAGTTCTATGATATGTTTTCTATTTGTTCCTTCTGGGTTTTGATCCTCCGTTCCTCCTTTCCCACCTTCTTTTGAGTTAACAAAATATATTTTAATATTCAATTGTTATTCTTTTATTTTTTTAAATTTAGAAAGAGAGAGGGTGTGAGCAGGGGAAAGGGGCAGAGGGAGAGAGGGAGAATCTCAAGCAGGCTCCATTCTCAGTGTGGAGCCTGACACAGGGCTCCATCCCACGACCTGAGCATCATGACCTGAGCTGAAATCAAGAGTTGAATGCTCAACCAACTGAGCCACCCAGGGGCCCCTCAATTGTTATTGTTCTATTGGCTTGTCACCTGTGCATGTTTTCATTATTTTCTTTAGAGGTGACCTTGGTGATTACAAAATGCATCCTTATGATGCAAATGAAATTTAACATTGTACCATTTCACATGAGATGCAAAACCCCTGTAATAGTATAGTTTCTTTTCCCAAGTCTTGTCCTTTGTGTCATTGTTATGTATATCTTCTTGCAGTATAAATTCCAAAATTCAGCTTGATCCTCCTTTTTTTTTTTAAAGTAAATTCTATGCCAGATGTGGGGCTCGAACTTAGGACCCTGAGATCAAGAGTTGCATGCTCTACTGACTGAGCCAGTTGGGCACTCCAGTTTGATCCTTTTGAGACAGGTTTTAAGGATATTTTAGAGAGGATCTACAGTAACCCTTACTCTTGCTAGGTCTGGCTGAAGTGGCTTACTGTTAAGGCATGGTCCTTCTGGGGTGTTTGTTTCTTGTTTGAGATATTGGATGAGGACTCTCCACTCAGGCTGGTCAAAAGACCTGTGTCTCCCAGAACTGTGCAAGCATCCATTCAGCTCATGGAATCCCAGGACTGATCTCTGCTTGGCCTCCCAGTGTCTCACTATAAGTCTGCACAGCCTAGTATTTGGCCGCAAACCTACAGCAATGCCTCTGGTGATTTTGGGAAGTTGGCCTCTAAAAACCTCCTTTCTCTCCAGTAGAGTGAAATCCCAGCATTCCTGCAATCTGGTCTGTCCCCGCCCCCCCCCCCCCCCCATCTCAGCTATATTGCTGTCTTCTCCCTACACTCTATGTCCCTACAGGCAGGTCCTGAAAATGACCCAGGTGGAAAGAAGATACAGTCCAGGCTTACTGCAAGCTTTGCTTCTCCTGGCCATCACATTCCATCCAGTGGAGCAGAGGACACCAGAGAGCCTTGATAAACATATCTGTAGAATGATACCAGCTTTGGTCTCAGGGTTCCCCCCAAATAAAAAGCCAGCATTGACAGATGGAGACGAAAATAACTGTTTGCTTAAATATACAACCAGTCTTTCCTTGTCTTATTGATCTTGACACTTTAAGAATATGGGTAAAATATTTTGCAGGATGTCCCCTGATTTGGTTTTCTCTGCTCTTTTATCGTGATTACACAGGGTTATGGTGTTTTGAGGAAGAATACAAAGAAAGTGAAATGCCCTTCTCACTGCATCACATCAGGGGGTACATGACAGCAATGTGTCATATAACCGGTGATGTTAACTCATCTCTTGGTTAAGGCGGTGTCTGCCAGGTTTCTCCATGGCGAAGTTACTATTTTTCACTTTCTGTACTCTTGTCATTAGGAGCAAGTGACTGAGTCCAGCTTGTATTCAAGAGGAAGGGAATTAAGCTCCAAGTCCTGGCAGTGGGGAATCAAATATTGAATAAGTATTTTGGAGGTGATACTTTAAGGCTGTGCAACTATGGTGTTCACCTTAAAGTTTTAAAATTTTTATTCAACAAAAAATTTTTGTAATGTTTTTATTTATTCTTGAGAGAGAGAGAGAGAGAGAGAGAGCGCACGAGTGGGGGGAGGGGCAGAGAGAAAGGGAGAAACAGAATCTGAGGCAGGCTCCAGGCTCTGAGCTGTCAACACAGAGCCCGATGCAGGGCTCGAACCCACGAACTGCAAGATCATGACCTGAGCTGAAGTCGGACGCTTAACCAACTGAGCCACCCAGTCGCCCCATAATTTAAAAATTTGATTATACTTGACACATTTCTTTTTCTTCACCTTAAAGTTTTGCCCACTAATTTTAGCATTTAGTGGATTAGGTCTTCAGCAATTAAGACTGATATTTTAATGGTAATTTTATATTTCCCTTATTCCTTCTCTATTATTTAGAATTATTTTTTAAATGTGTATTTATTTTGAGAGACACCGACGGGGGGGGGGGGGGGCGGGCAGAGAGAGAGAGAGAGAGAGAGAGAGAGAAATAATCCCAAGCATGCTCCACATTGTCAGCACAGAACCCAACACGGGGCTTGATCCCATGAACCATGAGATCATGACCTGAGCTGAAATCAAGAGTCGGTTGGCTTACAAAGCATAAGAGACTCTTAAAAACTGAGAACAAACTGAGGGTTGATGGGGGTGGGAGGGAGGGGAGGGTGGGTGATGGGTATTGAGGAGGGCATCTTTTGGGATGAGCACTGGGTGTTGTATGGAAACCAATTTGACAATAAATTTCATATATTGAAAAAAAAAAAGAGTCGGTTGGCTTAACCGATTGTGCCACCCAGGCACCCCTGTTATTCAGAATTCTTATGCATGGAAGAGTTGTCCAGTCTCCAGCATTTATTTACTTATTCAGTCATACCACTTATTTATATAACTACAGAATCACTGATATTTAATTTGGGAGCACTATAAACTAACACTATCATTTTTTTGTTGCTCAAGTTGTTCCAGATTTGGCCATTGTGAGCTTTCAGGTTGGCTTTTATATCCTTAAGACATGCTCCCATTTTTGGGAGGGGGGGTACTTCCTTACTTTCTGGGACTATATGATGCTCCAGAATCATCTTTTATTTTCCCCATTCTGGCCTTTAATACCAGCCATTTCTCCAATGATCCTGGTTCCTTTTACTAGAGAATGGCATTTAGAAACCAAGATCTGGGTGCTAGAGATGCTCATTAGTGGTGTCTAGGCCTTCTCAGTGGACAGACTGAGAAACTGTCAGAGGAAACCAAGACATGATGGCTAAAGGCAACATGGTATCTGTGACAGGGAGCTGGGGAGATGGCTCCTCAGGGGTCCCTGCCTATGGATATTCCTGGTCTTTTGTACTCCCCTCCCCTTGAGCAACTTGATCCTAACCAACAAAATGCCTCACCTTTGAGATGTCACTTCCCGTGATTAAATGACAAGACACAGTAACTTCCATTTTGCCAGTTGGCTCTCTACTATGTTGTGAGCTGCCTCATGGAAGGAAAGGAACACAAGGTATGCTGACCGCCAGCAAGGAACTGAGGTCCTCGGTTCAACAGTACACAGAGAACCTGATCCTGCCCAACACCCTCCTCGCTTGTATCCTTGCGGGAGCCACTGGAGTAGAGGACCCAGCTAACAACCTGGATTCATGACCAGTAAAAACTAGGAGAAAAAGAATGTGCATTGTTTTTAAGCCACCGAGATCATGGTAACTGGCTACACAGGAAGAGATAACAAATGGAGTTTCCTTACTTGGATCCTAGAACAGAAAAAAAAAAAATCATGGTAAAAAGTCAAATCCAAATAAAGTCTGTGGAGTTCCCGGTACTGTGCCGTTATTTTCTTAAAATTGATAAACATGCCATGGTTATGTAAGATATTTACATTAGGGAGAGCTGGGTGATGGGTATGGGAACATTAATGTCTGCAATTCTTCTGTAAATCTGAAATATCAGAACACAAACTTTGAAAAAAAAACACATCTGGGTGTTACAGGTCATGTTTACAAAATTCAAAAGAGAACATGGTAGATTCAAGGAGAAAAAAGTAAAGAAAAGGTATCTGAGAGCCTCCAGTCTGGAGGAAGAGACTCAGCAACCAGGCCTTAAGGGTCAGTGTGATAGGCTATAAAAGGAGTAGCCAGTGTGGTGGTTATAATCTGCTAGGGGAGACGCAGGGCAGGCCTGATGCCTGCCCTGGGAAATCAGAGTTTGGTGGCAGAATGCCAAAACTAATATTTTCCTCAGCCTTCAAGAAGATACTTGTGTTTGTTTACCTCCATTTAAATCCCCCCCCCCACAAATGTCAACATTTGTTCCAAAATTGAATTGCTTGCCTGTTCCCCTACCTTCATGGTTTTTGTTTTTTGCCCTTTCAACCATCTGGCATACCTCTACTGTCTGCCAGGAGATAGCCTCCTACACTTCCTTGTTGGTTTCAAAAGTGAACGTGCAAGAAAATCTTTGCCTTCTCTGCCCTCACCGAAATTCTTCAAGCCAGATCTCTCTAACTTTACCATTTAGCTCTTCATCCATTTACAGGTATATCTTCAGATAAATTCTGGCCCTCAGTTTCTTCGAATGGGAAATGGGAATAAGAATCAGCACTGTCTTGATAAATATTCCTCAGATTAAAAAATTAGGCGGGGGCGCCTGGGTGGCTCAGTCGGTTAAACCTCTGACTTTGGCTCAGGTCATGATCTCACAGTTCGTGATTTCAAGCCATGCATCGGGCTCTGCTGTCAGCACAGAGCCCACTTCAGTTCTTCTCTCTCTGCCCCTCCTCCAATCGCGTTCTGTTTCTGTCTCTCTCTCAAATATAAACGTTTATAAAAAAAATTAGGTGTAACACTTGTAATAGGAGGGTACCTGGCAGATAGTTAAGGACTGACTGCTTTTTCTTACAGAGTTTTCCACAAGCTCCTCTATCTAAATTCTTGTGCCCATCTCACTTAAATTGTTTTTTTTCAAAGAACCCTTCTTCCTGGCCAATATGGACCATGCTCACTGTATAGTCAAAAGCAAGGACAGGAGACACTTTGCCAAAGTTAAAAGCGCATCAAACACGCCTAGCATTTATTATTTTAATCACAAACCTACAGACCCCTTAGTACACCCTCCTTGGGGCTCGACCCCAAGGATCCAAAGCTGACAACCTTGGGTGTATGTGGTAGGAAGGATGGGGATGGGCAGGGAGTGTCTCTTAATAACTCTGAAATGGGGAGGACTCCTCCAAATGGAGAACTGAGTGGAGGCTGGAGGTTGGAGGTGGCCTAGCTTCTGAGTGGAGGGTCAATAAAAAAATCAGGTAAACAAAAGAGGGGTACATATGCTTTTGCAATCCTCCCTCCAAGCCTCTGCTTTGTTAGGGCAGGCTTCCATTTTTTCCTGGGCTCAAGAACTCCCCACAAAGGCCCCTTCCTTCCTCCTGTTCCTATACAAAATGTCAGAATGCTGGGGTGCTGGTTCTGGGAACCTGTACTTGGTACCCCCTAATCCCTATCACTTCCCCAAACTGCCCTTCAAGGAAGGAGGCAGGACTCTGCCCAAAGTTGAGGGTCTAATTCTCAGTCCTGACCTAGGTCTGGAATGTTGGCCCACAAGATTTGAAGATTTGCCCCCTTCTCCAAGGGCAAGATCGGCTCAGAGCCCTCCTAGGTTAGGTCCCCTTGGTCCCAGGTTAAGGCTGGGGAGCTTAAGTGCCACTCCCCCCTGCAGCGTGGAATGCTTGGATGGGATGTTGCTAAGGGACAAGGTCTGTGAACTCCACATGGTGGCCTGATCTTATGGCCTCCTCCATGCCTGAAATACCTGCGCTGGGCTGATCCTATAGGGAAGGGAAGGGGCCTGGCTCCTGCATTGCTAGAAGGCCAGGACTGAGCTCCCAGGTGAAGGGGCTCTCATTCTCACTTCTGTTCCTTGGCTGGACAGGGTAGGGAGAATGGGAAAGAGGCAGGGCTTAAACCCCCTGGGTGGGACCTCTATTATTTTGACCCCTCTTCCTTGCCATGGTGGACTAGACTAGTGGTTCCAAGAGAGGGGATAGACCAGTATCTTGATACCTCCTTATCCCTGGAGACCTGGCTAGGAAAGTCTCCAAGTCTCAGGGGCCCAGTTCATCCTGTCTCTTTCTCTCACCTGGGCAAGGGTGGGTCCCATGGGGTGCAGGTGAGGCTGTGACCTCCAGGTGACAGGCCCTGATGTTACCACCTTCTCCATGGATTAAATACCTTACCAGCTGCTATTGTGGGGAGGGGGCGGGGCCTCATCTGACTCCTCCTCCTTGCCTGGTTACAGGGGTGGGGCCTCATCTCTTCTCTTCCCCCAGAACACCTGGGCAGGGCAGTCTCTTGGGAGGGTGGGGGAAAAGGCGGGGCCTCATCCTGACGCATGTCCTCCTTTCCTGGATGGGGAAGTCCCAGGGGAGGGGTGAGGCCTGATCAGGACTCCTCCTCCATGCTGAAGCTGCTGCGGCGACTGCTGGCCTTGGAGACAGCGGGGGATACCGATGAGAGCAGGGGGTCGGAGGCAGCCCGCAGAGGGGACAGGGCACCAGACAGTCCTCCCACCACCCCCTCCTCCTCCTCCATCAGAATGTCCTCCAGCCCTAGGTGGAAGGGGTCCCCCAGATCCCCCAGGTGGTCACTGGGAAAATGCAGGTCCAGAAGGGCATCCGAGGGTGGCGCTGGGGGCTGCTGATGGGGAGCACTCTGGGCAGAGCCCCCAGCTGCATGAAATGTTGCTGTGCCTGGCCTGCCCTCCTCCTCAACGTCCAGCTGCTCTGGCTTGAGGCTGTCAGAGGCAGAAGTTGTGGCCAGGGAGAGCAGCCCTGGGGTGGGAGGTACTGGCAGACCATGGATCTGTGCCTGCAATTCTAGCTCCTGCAAAAAGTAGGGGATGGGGGTGGGGTAAGATGGGGTTCACAGTTCCTTAGAGGCAGAGGAGTTTAATGGTGAAAAGGGCAGGCTGTCTGGGTTCGAAATCAGCCTCTGCCACTCACTAGCTGTGTAACTTTAGGCATGTTGCTTAACCTCTCTGAGCCTCAGAGTCCCAATCTGTAAAATGAGTACAACAATGGTCCCTACTTCATAGGACTGTCGGGAGGACCAACTTAGTAAGTAGAGATAAGGCTCTCCTCACAGTGCATGGCTGAAGATAAACACTATAGACGTCAGCCAATGTCCATCGCTGTTCTTGTTAATGTTATGATTCCTATTTATCATCACCATCATGTGAATTGGGAAGCCCGGGGATCCCCCAAACATGCCAGGAAAATCCTGGCCGGCTCTTCCTCTGCCTCTGCCTGCAGGAAGCACCCGCCCCAATCTCTGCCACTGCCTTGTCCTCCCAAACCTGAATTCGGAGCTGCAGGCTGCGGTTGGTTTGCTCCAGGGATCGCTGCCGGCTCTCCAGGTCTTTAGAGCGTTGCTGTTCCTTCTGCAACTTGCGGATATAATCCACAGAGGCTTTCAGGATGGTGCCCTTGTTCCAGCGCATCTCCCTATAGGGCCCAAGGGGGAAGAAAGAAAGGGGGGGTTGCAGACGGGGTCTCGGGAGCCGAGGGGGAATTGCACTAGGCAGAGCACCCCGCTGTAGGCCTAGATCTGAAAGGGGGGTATACATCAAGGGTATACAATGCTCAGATGGAAACTCCCTGCCTGGAACATTCCAATGGTGCCCCATCACACCATGAACCCAGGAGGCCCTCTCTGACCTGATCCCTCACTGCTTCTTGCCTACATCCCTTGGATTCCTGTCACTACAGCTACACAGGCTTTTTAATGCTCCTAGAACTCAGAAAACCACTCCCACCTCAGGGGCTCCAGCCCACCTCTGCCCTCTGCCTCAAACACTCTTTCCAAGACACCCAGATGGCTCCTGCCTTACCTCCTTAGGATCTTTATTCAAATGTTTCCTTGTCAGTCAAGGCCTGCCCTGTGCCCACCCTCCTCACCCCAAGTTGTAACCCTTGCCAACATTCCCCCATGTTCTTTTTTTTTAGTTTATTTATTTTGAGAGAGAGAGAAAAACCATGAGTTGGAGAGGGTCAGAGAGATAGAGCAAGAATCCCAAGCAGGCTCTGAACTGTCAGCATGGAGTCCAATGCGGAGCTCGAACCCACAAACGGTGAGATCATGACCTGAGCCAAAGTCAGACGCTTAAGCAACTGAGCCACTGAGGTGCCCCTATTCTTTTTTTTTTTTAAAGTAAGGTCTGTGCCCAATGTAGGGCTTGTACTCATGACCCTGAGATCAAGAGTTGCATGCTCTACTGACTGAGCCAGCCAGGTGCCCTCCCTCCATCTTCTATTCTTTAATTTTCTCCACAACACTCATCATAATCACTCAGACTTTATTTATCTTGTTTGTGGTCTGTCTGCCTCCACTAAAATATCAGTTCCATATCAGGGATTTTTGTCTGTTTTGTGCCTCTGGTACCCTCACGGCCTAGCATGGTCTCTGATACAAAGAAGCTCAATACATTTCTTGAACGAATATAGGAAGCACTAAGTGAACAAGAAACTAAGTGCCTAGGGGTACCTGGGTGGCTCAGTCGGTTAAGCACTAGACTTTGGCTCAGGTCATGATCTCACTGGTTTGTGAATTTGAGCCCTGCATGGGGTGAGTTCGAGCCCTGCTTTGGGTGAGCTCTGCTTCTTTCTCTGCCCTTTGTGGGATTCTCTCTCCCACACTCTCTGCCACTTGCTCACTTGTGCCCTCTCTCTCTCAAAAAATAATAATAATAAAATTAAAAATTAAAAAAAAAGAAGGAACTAAGTGCCTATGTCCTACAGGGACCAGAGGAGGCACACAGACTACAATGTCATGCATCTACAATTTTAGGTTGATGACAATGAGGAGTATCAATCCTGTTCAGGGTGATGAAGGCTAGGTGGGAGACAGCCAGGAGCAGAAATGCTGGAAGGTTACGCCCCAGGAAGAACTTTAGGGGAATGGGGCCCTTGTCCCACTTCCCGCCAGCCTCCTGCTCCCCTAAGGCCCAGACTCACGGGTCACTGGACTTGGGGATAAGGGTGCCCAGCTCCTTGATCCTGTCGTTAATGTTGAATCGACGGCGACGCTCAACTTTGGGGGTGGGGGGAGAAGAGTAGGAAAGTTGTCAATGGGCTGAAGAGGGAAGAGGAGGATTTGGGGGGTTGGGAGAGGCTGTTGCAGGGAGAGGTCCCCCAAGGAAGGCCAGGGTATGGATTAAGGCAGGGTGGCACAGCACGCTGGCAGGGGCATATACATGCACTCACTTAGGTTGTGATTGTCTTTTTTCTGTCGTTCCTTCAAAAGGGCCTTGGCCTCTGTCTCTGGAAGAGAGTGGGAGTAGTCAGGGCCTCTGCACACAGGAGAGAAAGAGGGCAGCAAGTACAGCTGCCGGGGTGGGGGCGGGTAGGATTTGGTGGGCGCAGGCAGGGAAATGACTTTTTTAAAAAGTGCCACTTTTATGATTTTTTTTAAGAAGCCCGGGTGATAGGTCATTTGTTAAAACCCAAGACAAGAGGAAATGGGGTAAAAGCAAGTCCAGGGGCCACGTGGAAAAAGAGGGCAAACAGCCCGTTTCTGTCTGCTTAGAGCCCTTCCCCCAGCATCAGGCCCACCTGGTTGATATAGGGCTCACCCCGGGGTATGGCATGGGCGCAAAGGGCCAAGACCCTGGCCCTTACCAGAGATCTCCCGTTTGATGTTGGGCAGCTCAGCAGGGCAGGAGTTGCTGACGGTGATGGCAGGCGTGGCCACGCCCTGACTGCTGTACACATCAAGCAGATTCCCTGACACAGGCAGCTGGGGGCAGGGAGGGCAGAGAAATGACGGTTGGGACCAGCCCCCAGGCTTGGCCCCTTCTCAGAACCAGGCTCCCAACCCTCCGCATACTCCAGAGACAATCTAATGCAAGGGCTGGCTGATTCAGCACGGGGCACCTTTCCTTCTCCTTCAAGGGAATTTCACAGAGCAACTCAATAGGAAAGACAGGATCTAGGGTACCTACCCTGCTTTGCCAGGGGACCTGAGCCTGCTGGGCCGGTTCATCATGCCCTGCAGGCCCTCAAATACCTCAGATCATCTTCTGAAGCCCCTCTCCCAAACTCTGGGATTGGCTCTGAGAAGAAATGCTGGAAAACCACCCTTCTCAGGTCTTTGATGGCTCCAAGGAAACATTCCAATCCGCTAGCCCCTCCTAGCAGAACATTCCAACTCAGCATTCTTGGAACACTCCAACCCAATCTCCTCAGACCTTGGGAAATTGTCATGGTAATGTTCCATCCAAAATCCAGCCTTCTGGAGAGTTCTACCCCTATCTCTAGTCTTTTGCCATGATTACGTCGCACCACCTTATGTACATCGTCAAGCACCAAGCTCCTGACTCTAGTATCTTCCTACACGTTCTGATCTCTCAGGAGTTCTCATCCAACTACTCCACGAGCACTCACTGCTTTTATCCCAGCCTCAGTGTTTTCTCTCTCCTTTGCACTCTCCTGGATATACTCTAGGGCAACACACTAATCCCTAAGTAATTAGTCCCACCTCTTGATGAATTAGTCCCATCTCTTGAAACCCCTGCTGGTCTGCTGGACCCATGTAATATAAGGTCCCATTCTTTAGCTGTTCCAAATCAATAAACAATTCTGAGAAGCTAATGCCATTTTTATACATGTTTCTGTCCTTCAAGTAAGTTAGAACAAAGTTACAGCCACTTGGTATGTCCCAAAGCAAGTTATGGGACTTCTGGAATGTTCCAGAACCAGAATGTTACAATTTATTGGTACATCCTTTGCTCTAGAGAGTTTTATCCCCTCTCTAAAAATGACCCAGCCTCTTGGCATGGTTCGCTGAAAGAGATGTTGTACATTCCAATCACAAGGTTCAGCCACCCTATGTTTTATGACTTTTGATATGTTCCAATCACTACATGGTCTGGGTATGTCCCAATGACCTGAATCTTTTGGTACATTCAAATTGCTACAAGAGTTCCACTTCTTGGCCCCTCCCACACTGAAGCTTGAGTGCTTGGGTATGCACTGATATTTACATGAAGTCTCCACCCTGCATATATCAAAATCTACAAGGTCTACCTCTCCATGGAGTCCAACACAAGGTACCAGGGCATTGTATGCTCTATCTTCATCATACGGCCTCCTTCTCGATCTTAGTACAATCCAAAGCGAGGGTCTTATGTACACAGCCAGCATGGGTGTAGTCTCAGTGATAGAGGGATGCACTGATGTTCAGATCAGCCTCCCATCCCTGGGCCTCACCGTGCTGGGGAGCTGCAGCCCTGCAGTGCCTCCAGGCAGATAGCTGAGCATCTCATCGTTGTAACTGGATTCCAGGCTGATGATCTCATCAATGACATCATCAATCTAGGGGAATAAGTAAATATGGAAGAGTGTTAGAAGAAGCTGGAGGAAGGGGAGCATAGGAAGGTCGTCTACAGCCACTTACCTCCTTCTCTGAGCTGGACCCGATGGTGAGTAGAGCCATGGGGCTGTTGGGAGCACTGCCGGTGGGGCCAGTAGCATGGGCAGCCTCAGGGGCAGGGAGTGGCTGGGCACTAGCAGCCCCCGGTGGTGGGGTGAGGGCCTGGGAAGCCAGCTTGGGGCCAAGTGTGGTGGACAGGTACTGTTTCACCTGCTGCCGGCGTGCCTGCTGCAGGTGGTAACGCGTCGGGTTCTCTAGATGGGTCTGCACCTGTGGGATAAGGGTGAGGAGGGATGGGGGGGGGAGGCAAGGTAGGACAGGGGTGACCCTCAGCCCCAGCCTGACCCTCAGAGGTCATCTGTTTCTAGGCTCAGACCAGCAAACCAGGCCCAGAATCTGAGACACCCTCCCCAAATACTGGTTAAGTCTCCTCCAGGACCCAAACTCTTTTTTTTAGAAATCCCTCTGAGCCCCCAAGATCCACCCATGGTGGACAGAATCCCTCAGTTTCGGGAGCACCGTGTCACAGTCCCCAAGACCATCCCCCCTAGTCTCTAACACCACCTAAGACACCTGAGAACCATACATGGCTTCCCAAGACACCCCAATGGCAAAACTTCTAATGCATTACACATACATGAAGCCCTTCCTACAAAGTTCTTTCTGGGGTTACTTCATAGTCCCCAGGGCCCACTCGAGGCACTCACAACCTTCCGTGGTCCCCAAGACATCCTGTGGCTCCCAAGGACCCCTCACAACTCCACAACACATCCCTAAACACAATGGGATGCTAACAGCCTATTTTAACAGTAACTGGGACCTTCCTCAGAGCACCTAGGACTTTGCTCAAGAGCTACTATGACCATTCCTCAGTCACTAAGAGACCCCTCCCAGGCCCTCTGTATGTCACCTTACCTTGAGCACCTCCCTGGGCACCTGAGCAGGGGGAGGACGGCCCAACGTGTGGCCCCCAGTGGAGACACCGACCACAGAAATGGCAGGAGAGGCAGGTGCAGGACTGGGGAAGGAAGAGGCTGCAGCCTGTTCCCGACGCTCACGCCTCTCCTGCTCCTGGGCCTGGGCCCGCATTAGCTGCTGCCGCAGCAAGACCCGTGATGAAGAAGATGACGACATGGCAGGGGTCCTGGAGCCCCCTGCAGAAGATGATGCAGAGAGTGTAGCTGGGGTGGCTTGCAGTGATATTGGGATGCTGTGGAATGGGAAATATGGGGCCACAGGTAAGCTAAAAGTCTCGTCCCAAGTCTAAGGAGTCATAATGGGATGGAGTAGACACTGGAATTAGGCCTGTTTTCTGCCTTTGGAGGCCAAGGTGTGGAGGGGGAGACATAGGAACCAAGCCTGGTCACAGCTTTCAGGGATCACAGTCTGATAGGGTAAGAGATAGGAGAACTCAGCCCTCAGGGGTCACTGTCTGATGGGGGAGACACTGGAACTAAGCCCAGTCCCAGCCTTCAGGGATTAGTCTGGTGGGGGAATTTTAGCCCTCAGTCCTTATAGTGAAGGCTGGATTTGGGCCTTTTCAAACACTGAGCAAAGAAGCCATTGCTAGGCTCCAGGAGCAGGGTTCAATCTATTTAAAGGACAGCAGGATGCCAAATTGAGGCTGTGGCAGTACATTTGGATACAGAGGGCTCTTAAGCTCAACTTGGGGCTAAGATGCTCCCTGAGCTCCTGGTGATGGGCATCTGGCTACAAGGGCAACTGCAGGCCTGTTGTCTTCCCCTGCCTAGGCCTCTAGTCTCAGGAGCTAGTCGGTCTTGAAAATCTCTAAGATTTCACAATCCTCTCTTCCTGCCCCTCTTCCAGGTCCCCTCCCCTCTCTTAGAGCCCAGGCCGATGACTCAGCACATTTAGACGTCCAAGCTTGGAGAAAGAAGAGACCAGCAGGGGTTCCTCAAGGGCTGGGGTGGGTGCGTTTGTCGAAAGGAGGAAGGGGTGAGCAGGGGTTGTGGGTCTGGCTCCGCCCACCTGGGGGCTGCTGGAATGCTGGCCAGCCCAGGACTCTGGGCCTCCTAGGTTGGCTGCAATATTTGTGTATCAATGGGTATGCAAGTGGGGTGGAGGGGAGGCAGGCGAGGTCTTGCTGGAATCCTAGCTTGGCCACCTGCTTTCCTGTGTGACACACTGTTTCTTGCCCCCAATTTTACTGTCTGGAAAATACAGGCTGGTGAAAGGCTTGGGCTGGCACTGAGGGCCTCTGCATATCAAGAGGGGATGGTGGGGCAGAGGAATTGGGAGGGGAGTCAACGGAGACATACCTTGAGCGTGGTGGTAGGGGTTGGCTTTTGAGCTCGTAGAAGCTGTCAGGATCGAGGACGCTTTCTAACTCGATGTCAGCAACAATCCCAGATTCCGGAAGCAAAGAGTTGAGGCTGAGGGTGGAAAGGAAGTAAGGGTGATGGTCAGTGGTTGTATAGAGACCTCACTCCCCTCCGAGAGAGAAAGAGTGGGGAGTGGGAGGAGAGTGTCACATGCCAGGGAGAGGGGAACAGAGTGATCCTTTCACAGGAGGCCACTCTGCTGGGTACCACCACCAGGAACTCTGAGGTCTTCCTCCCTCTCCACTCCCCACTCTCTTTTGCTCTGTTACCCATAGTCCCTTAGGATTCAAAATAGTAGGAGTGCCAGGATCCCAACTCCTCACTCTAACACAATCATGTGTAACAACCTGGGTTTGAGGAAAATAGAAATGGAGAATTTAGGAATGACAATTCACTTTGCAGGAGTCCTGACTTTGCATTCACAGCTCTTCCAGCCCCCACACCCCCTACTGTTGTCCTGACAGCTGAATGTGAGCCCACGTTTGTCTACACGCTTACAGCACGGTAGGGGCATCCTTCGGCATAACAGTCCATTGTAACACAAACTGAATGCATCACAAAGAACTGGGGTTGATGATTCACTTGACGGAAGGATCTGAGACTTTGCAAATGAGTGCCCCCCCTCCTCAGCCAGAGTTCAGGGGATGCCAGTGCACACCCAAATACAAAATGGAAATATCAAAGGCTCCCCTCATACCAGCAATTTGGATTTAAAAGAGGAGGAATTTGGGTGGATGATCCGCTTATACAAGCATTCTTTTCTTGGCTTGTCCAGCGCTCTCCTGTTTTTTTGGATAGAACAAAACACACACACACCTCTAATACCAACACCCACTTGACACAAAATAAGAAGCCACGTACACTCCTCCTTTTCAACTATTTCCACTAATGTGAAGATCCAGATTGTTATGAAGGCATCAGAAGACAGGGAAGCCTATCAGATGCAAAGGCTCCTGCTCAGCCCTGCATGCTGGGTGCAAGACCCTAGTGTGTAGGGGGCATTGACATGCACGTGGATGGATATGCATCCTGAATTGAGTCAAAGATTTAAAGTTCTGAGATTGTGGGTGACTTCACTTGACAAGAATTCTCTCCCCTCCCCAAGGATCTGTCTTCCTTCCTTTCCTCACCCTCAGATGGGGACCCAAAACCACCCAGGAAGTCGGGAAGAGGAAGCTCAGGGAGCCGCTGAGCTCAGCACAATCCTAGGAAGAAAGCAGGCAAAGCCCTATCTCATACTCACACACCCATTGCACAGAAGTTGGAAGAGATGGGACACTGGGGTGGGCAGGGTGTGGACAGAGAGGGCTGGGGATGGAGGTGAGGATGGGAAGAGGCCACAGAGGACCCACCCAGGCAGGGATGGTGCAGTTGGTGCTCATTCCAGCTCTAGGGACAGATTCGAGACTGTTTCCAGGGTCTGAGAGACAGACTGGGAGAGGAAGAGAAAAAGAATGTACGTGTGAGCACAGAAGCCCGGGCGTGCGCACACACACACGTGCGTGCGCAGGGGGTGATCAAGGCTGGCTGAGAGGCTAGGGTGGGTGGCAGCAGGAACGAGACCCTCCTCTGGGTTCCCAAATAAGGTCTGAGGCCTTCTTCTCTGAGCTAAGAGGTAGCCTCTGTAAGCCTCACTATCCCCCGTTCAAGCCCCTATGGGGGTGTGGGAAGAGGACTTTTCCACTATCCCTGGGATCTGACCCAGCTGGGTGGGTGGGCAGGGGTGAAGTGATTATTCTGGTCAAGTCTTGATGAATGTTCCTTCTCTTGCTCACTCACATACATTCATGAAGCCGGTCCCATGTAGCACATCTGAGATACCCCCAAATCCCTCCAGATTCATGTTACCCCTAAACATAGCTTCCAGCAACCAGCCACTGGGAATCATCCAGCAACCAGCGACCAAGAAAGCACTTCTGTCTCCCAGGACCCCTTCTCTGCCACTGAGGGGAAAAGTCCCTTAAAATCAGTGCCTCACCTAGAGTACCCCCTTAAATCCATGCCTGACTGAAGGACCCCAAATTCAGCCTCAGTCCCCCAAGTTCAGTTACCCTAGGCCAGGCTGTGGACACAACACAACCTTCCTCTCTAAACCCCCAAATCGGAAACAGGCCTCCCTTCATGCACTTCCATGACTTCTTTAAGCCTCAGTCCAAGCAGGCCACCGACGGATTCCTTAGGTGCCCCCCCAAGACCGGCGCCCCGACGTCCTCCAAACCCAGGCCGAGGGCCTCCAATCCCAGTCTTGGGCTCCCGCTGTCCCCCCAGATAAGGCCCCCAGGAACCCCAGTAGGCACTACCGGCCCCAGGCGGCCCCGCACCTGAGCAGCTGGGCCGAGTCGGCTGGCCTGCGCTCCTCCAACAGCACGAACACGGCTCGAGGGCCTTCCGCGCTGGCCTCTACGCCGTCCCGAGCTGGCTCGGCCGCATGAGACATGACGCCCGGCCCCGGGCGAGCCCTGCCAGGCCGGTCGGGCCTCGGCCCGGTCCCCCTAACAAAATAAGAGTCCCCCTCCCCCCGCTCGCCACCGCCTCCTCCGCTAAGCCATGGAGCCAGCTCTGCGCGGGCGGGCGGCGTCAGGGCGATGGGATGGGCAGTGAGTCATCCCCCGCCCTGAACGGACCAACACCCCCCCCTCAACCTAACCCGGGACGACCGCCCTCCTCCCCCTCGTCCTCTTCCCCCTCCTCTTAGGGCTGGGGAAACTCCACAGGAAGTGACCACACGGAGGATGGACAGCTCACCGGGCCACCCCCTCTGAGCAAGGCGGCCAATCATAGAGGGGTGGCTCTAGGGCCCGCCCTAAGCTACGCCTCCGACGCCGAGGGAAAACTAGATTCGGCCAGCCCTCATTCGGAGAAGGACGCATTTAGGCCACGCCCTCAGAGACAGAGGCAAATCAGCAAGAGGGAATTTTATTAAGCCACGCCCCTCCTCTCAAACGATCCCCCCCCCCCGCAAGATTTTTTTTTTTAAGCCGCTCCTTGAGTCCTCTGCGCCTGCGCATCGATGGCCTGTAGGCGTGCAGAGGGTCTCCAGGCCACGCTTCTAGCGGCAGAACTGCGCCCCCTCTTGGTCACTATTCGTAATACCTGCTCCCTAGACCGCGCTGCAACCTCCATCTGGCCGTGGCCTCCTCAGCCAAACCCAAAACTATGAGGCCTTGGCAGCTACATTCCCTGGACCAGAACCCTCCCGCCCTTTCAGTACCCACTAACTAGCCGCCCAGCTGGTCCTCCCGGGAGCGCTGCGCCTGCTCTATGTCACCTAGAGCGGTTGTTGTACTAGGACGTTATGCTACACAGTAAGTCTTTAATAAATCTTTGACAGGTAGATGGAAGAGTAGAAAGATGGAAATTAGACCTGGTATCTTCGGTGAATGACTTCTAGAATCATAAAGACCCGGGTTTGGATTTGGGCAAGGGATTGCCCCTCGCCAAGCCTCAGCTTTCCCGGCCTGTCAATTGGGGTTCATAATACCTGTATGGCAGGGTTGTTATGAGGTTTAGAGATAATTTATGAAAAGTGCTAGCAGTTGTTTGGCAGACAATAAGCTCTCCAAAAGTTAATTGATTCACTCATTTGTGCACTAATTCACCAAATCTTGATTGAGCTCTTCTGTGTTCCAGATACATGCAAATTGGCGTGCACACAGCGGAGGGTCCCCTGCCCATACCTTCAGGTGCACAGTCAGCTCACAAAACACCTGGACCTACAACCTTCCCTTCCTCCTTCCCAACGTCCCAAGACCTTACACAACCGTTGTACCTCAGAGAACTTCACTGAGCTTTGCGCATTCCTGTGTTTGGCACCCTTATTTCCACACAACCCCATTATCCACATAATAAAGATGACACTTCTTCCCCAAATGAATCTTTTTAAAAATATTTTATTTTTAGGGGCACCTGGGTGGCTGAGTTGGTTAAGCGTCCGACTTCAGCTTGGATCATGATCTCCTAGTTCGTGAGTTTGAGCCCCGCTTCAGGCTCTGTGCTGACAGCTCAGAGCCTGGAGCCTGCTTCAGCTTCTGTGTCTCCCTCGCTCTCTGCCCCTCCCCCACTCTCTCTCTCTCTCTCTCTCTCTCTCTCTCTCTCTCAAAAATAAACATTAAAGAAATTTACAAAAGGACATTTTATTTTTAAGTAATCTCTACACCCAACCTGGGTCTTGAACTTAAAACTCTGAAATCAAGAGTTGCATGCTCTACCGACTGAGCCAGCCAAGTAACCCCCGAATAACTTTTTTTTTAAATCAATACATTACCAATAACATTTCCAAAATGGAATTTGTAAACCTGATGTTAAAATTCCTGTGGTGCCTTGAATATGTAAGAATATGTAATCTTACAAAAGAGGAAGAAAGGATGGAGCATTGTCTTACCAGATTCAAAATATACCATAGATCATTAGTAAGTAAAACATTGTGATATGGGAATAGGAATAGCAAATGAGATCTATGGTACAGGAGAAATCCAAAAATCGACCTAGATACTTGTGAGAATTAGTAAATGATGTTTCAAAAATGATATTTCAAGTAACTGGGAGGGAGATGGACGAATTTACGAAAATGGTTTGAGGAGAAATGCCTGTCTTTTGGGGGGAAGGATTAGACTCCTAATTTACACAATTCAGAAAAAATAATTCCATGGAGCGCCAGGCTGGCTCAGTCCATGGAGCGTGTCCATGAAGTGAACTCTTGATCTCAAGGTCATGAGTTCGAGCCCCACATTGGGTGTAGAGATTACTTAAAACTAAAATCTTTTTTAAAAATTCCAGATTAAGGACCTAAACATCAAAAAAAAAAACTTTAAAAACATCAGAACAAAATACTTTTGGGGAATACGTTTAAAAATTTGACGAAAGGAGCCCGCTTTGTATCCTCCCTGCTGCTCTCTCTCTGCCCCTCCACCACTGACATTCACACACACTCTCTCTCTTTCTCTCTCAAAAATAAATAAACATTCAGAAAAATATTAAAAACTTGGCTCGTGAGTTTGGGCCCCATATCAGGCTCACTGCTGTCAGCACAGAGTCCACTTTGTATCCTCTTGTCTCCCTCTTTCTCTGCTCCTCCCCTACTAGTTCTCTCTCTCTCTCTCTCTCTCTCTCTCTCTCTCCCTCCAAAATAAATAAACATTAAAAAAATGTTAAAGGGGCACCTGGGTGGCTCAGTCAGTTAAGCATCTGACTGTTGATTTCAGCTCAGGTCATGATCTCATAGTTTGTGGGATTGAGCCCCACGTCAGGCTCTGCACTGACAGCCTGGACCCTGCTTGGGATTCTCTCTCTCCCTCTCTCTCTGCCCCTCCCCCACTCTCAAAATCAGTAAATAAACTTTTAAAAAGTAACAATAAGCAACACTGATTGGTCATTCTTGGTACTTTATCTGCATTAATTCATTTTAATTCTCACAACAGACCTCTGAGTAGGGTTCCATTTATTATCCCAAATTCTAGGTCAGGAAACCGGGGTACAGCTAGGTTAAGTCACTTGCTCTAGGTAACCCCAGTTTATAAAACCTGGAATTGGAACCCAAGCATTCCTTACCACCCTGCTGCACTATGTCTCCGGTTTGATGACATCAAAATATAGAACTCTAGGGGGGCCTGGGTGGCTCAATCGGTTAAGCATTTGACTCTTGATTTTGGCTCAGGTCATGGTCCCTTGAGCCCCAAGTAGGGTGCTGCACTGACAGCATGGAGCCTGCTTGGGATTCTCTCTCTCCCCCCTTCTCTCTGCCCCTCCCCTGATGGCATTCTCTCTCCCTCTTGAAATAAACATTTAAAAAATATATAAAACTGTAATCTGTTGCAAGATGCTACAAATTTAAAAGACTTGCAGCAGATCGGGAGAAAAAATTCTGCAGCGTTAGACTCACAGGCTAATCATCCTGTCACACATCCCAGTTCTACAAACACGAGCTTCATAAGCACATCTCAAATATCTCCATAACAAGTGCTGCCCATCACACACCCTCCACAATAAGCTCGTCCTCCCTCTCAGTCTCTCTCTTAATCGCTTGCTCACAACTTCACAATTTTTCAACCCTGCTCCCTATCATTCATTCTCTCTCTCTCTCTCTCTCTCTCTCTCTCTCTCTCTCTCTCTCTCGCATGTGGGGTCTCATAAGGCAACTGTGGGGTGGGAAAAAAACAGGAGATATGGAAGAGGGCACCTGGGTGGCTCAGTCGGTTAAGTGTCTGACTTCTGCTCAGTTCATGATCTCATGGTTCATGAGTTCCAGCCCCACATTGGGCTCACTGCTGTCAGTGCAGATCCCGCTTCGGAACCTGTTACCCCCACCTCTCTCTGCCCCTCCCCTGCTCACGCATGTGCCTGAGCACTCTCCCTCTCTCTCAAAAATAAATTAACATTTAAGATTTTTTTTTTGAGTAACAAAACCCAGGAGATATGGAGGGAAAAGAGAGGGCACTCGGATGGTGAAGTTGGGCATGTTTAGGGCTAGATGTGAGTGGTGATCAAGGGTGGCTTGGGGCAAGGTTAGGATCTATTACAGAACAGTTTGCATGCAACTCAAGGATCATGTGAAGGTCTTCAGGAGGAATGGGGCTGCCAGAAACAGTTTAAGAGTGCAGGTGGGAGCTATTGGAGGGCAAATTGGGAATACCATTAGGGAGTTGGAAGATGGTTTGGGGTGCAGTTGGAGAGACTACGGGAAGATAGTGATTAGAGAGAGAGTTTGGTCTTCTGTAAGGTTGTAAAGTAGTAGAGCTGTTAACTGTCATAGGATGGTGTGGTCAGCTAATGATCCCCCCCCAAAAAATGTCCATGTCCTAATCCCCGGAACCTGTGAGTGTTACCTTATATGGCAAAATATGGTTTGCAGATGTGGTTTAATTAATAATTTTGAGACAGGGAGGGGTGCCTGGGTGGCTCAGTCGGTTGAGTGGTTGAGTGTCAGACTTCGGTTCGGGTCATGATCTTGCAGTTCACGAGTTTGGGCCCCACATTGGGCTCTGTGCTGACAGCTCAGAGTCTGAAGCCTGCTTCAGATTCTGTGTCTCTCTCTGGAACTACCCTCCACCCTGCTTGGACTCTGTCTCTCTCTCTGTCAAAAAGAAATAAACAGGGGCGCCTGGGTGGCTCAGTCGGTTAAGCGTCCGACTTCAGCTCAGGTCACGATCTCGCATCCATGAGTTCGAGCCCCGCGTCGGGCTCTGGGCTGATGGCTCAGAGCCTGGAGCCTGCTTCCGATTCGGTGTCTCCCTCTCTCTCTGACCCTCCCCCGCTCATGCTCTGTCTCGCTCTGTCTCTCTCTGTCTCAAAAATAAATAAACATTAAAAAAAAATTAAAAAAAAAAAAGAAAAAAGAAAAAAAAAAGAAATAAACATTTTTTAAAAAAAAAAAGGATTTTGAGATGGGGAGATTATCCTGGATTATCTGAATGGAACCTGATTGTAATCACAAGTGTCCTTATAAGAGGAAGGCAGAGGCAGATTTGACAGAAAAAGAGAAGGCGATGCAACGTGATGTAGCCACAAGCAAAGGAATGCAAGAAACCACCAGAAGCTGGAAGAGGTAACAAAAAGATTCTCCTCTAGAGTCTGCAGAGAGAGTCCAGCTCTTCAGACACTTTGATTTTGGCTTTGTGAAATTTATTTTCTGTGTGAAATTTTGGCCCCCAGAACTGTGAAGTAATAGATTTCTTATATATTTTTTTAAATTTTTTTAATATTTATTTTTGAGAGAGGGACAGACAAACAGACAAAGTGTGAGCATGGGAGGAACAGAGAGAGAGGGAGACACAGAATCCGAAGCAGGCTCCGGGCTCTGAGCTGTCAGCACAGAGCCTGACGCAGGGCTTGAACCCACGAACCGTGAGATCATGACCTGAGCCAAAGTCGGATGCTTAACCAACTGAGCCACCCAGGTGCCCCTAGATCTCTTATATTTTAAGCCATGGGATTTGTTGTAATTAGTTAAAGCGGCCACAGGAAACTAACACAGATTTTGGTACTTGGATGTTGTCTTAGTCTCCTTGAGCCACCGTAACAGAATACCACAGACTGGTTGCATTAAACAACAGAAATTTATTTTCCTGAAGATCAGGAGGCTAGAAGTCCAAGATCAAGATGCCGTATGGATTGGTGTCCAATGAGGACTGTCTGCCTCACTTGCAGATAGGTGCCTCTTGTGTCCTCACATGACCTCTCCTTTATGCATGTGCTCCTGATGTCTCTTCCTCTTCTTATAAGGACACCAACCCTATTGGATCAGGGCCTCCTTTATGACCTCACTTAACTTTACCTCTGTAAAGGCCCTATTTCCAAATATAGTCATGTTAGGGGTTATGGCTTCAACATATGAATGGGGGGACCAATTCAGTCCATAACATATTGTAACAAATACCTAAAAATACTGAAGTGGCTTTGGAATTGGATCATGTGTAGAGGCTGGAATTGGATCAAGTTTGAGGTACATGATAGAAAAATCCTGGATTGCCTTGAAGAAATTGTTGGTAGAAACACGAACATGGAAAGCACTGCTGGTGAAGGTTCAGAAGGAAGTGAGGATAATAGTTGAGAAAGCTTATATTGTCTTTTTTTAAAGTTTATTTATTTATTTTGAGAGAGAGATAGAGAGAAAACAAGCAGGGGAGGGGCAGAAAGAGAAGGGAGAGAGAGAGAATCCCAAGCAGGCTCCGGACTGTCAGCGTAGAGACTGACTCAGGTGTTGAACCCATGAACCATGAGATCATGACCTGAGCTGAAACCAAGACTCAGACACTTTACCAACTGAGATACCCAGATGCCCCGAAGCTTACATTGTCTTAAGAATACATATGTATTGGGGCACCTGGGTGGATCAGTCGGTTAAGCGTCTGACTCTTGATCTCAGTTCAGGTCTTGATATCAGGGTCGTGAGATCAAGTCCTATGTTGGGCTCCATGCTGGGAATGAAGTCTACTTAAAATTATGTACATGTATATATATATAATCATAAACAGAATATTGGTAGAAATATGAATGTTAAAGATGCTGCTGGTGAGGGCTCAGAGGGAAATCAACATGTTATTGGAAATTGGGGAAAAGGAGATCCTTATTATATAGAAACAGAAAGTGGAGTTGAATTGTGTCCTACTGTTGTGTGAAAACCAGAGCTTGTAAGTGATGGACTTGGATATTTAGCTGAGGAGATTTCCAAGGGAAGTGTTGGAGGTACTGCCTGGATTCTTCTTGCTGATTTTAGTAACATGTGAAAGGAAAGAGATAAATTGAGAGAAGAACTGCTAAGCAAAATGGATCCAGGTTTTGATGATTTAGAAAATTCTCAGGCTGTCCAGATTGCAGAAGACACACAATTTAGAAGATTTGCTGTCAGGAAAGTATGCTCTGGAGAGAACCAAAGGTGTGGCTGGATAGCCTTTTGCTAGTACTAAAGAGATAAGGTGTGTGCCTCATGGATCCTGTCAACCATTTCAGCAGAAGTCAGGAATAGAGATGGGATTTTCCATGGAAGATCTTTTGAGGACCCTCTTGTCTAATGATGTGAATTCCTGTGACTTCCATGGAAGACCCACAAAATTTTTGAGAATGAAGGTTATATTGCCAGAAACACTGCCTGGTCGGCTTGAAAGAAACAGAAATACGCTGAAATGAAGGAAGGATGTTGGGCTCCCAAAATTCTACCAGAAAGATACAGGGTAAAACTACTCAGCAGCAAACATGTGCTACTCTTCAAAAGAAGGGAAGAATGACTTTGAGGGCAGAGCTGTGGGCCCAGAGGTGGAACTTCAAGCCATAGCGGATTATTCCCAGGCCTTGAAACCTAATGGAACTTGCCCTGCTGCATTTCAAAATTACTCAGGACCAGTGACACCTTTTTTTCCTTCCATTTCCCCCCTTTTGGAATAGGAATGGCTTTAACTCTTATTTCATGTCTGTCCCACCATTGTGTTTTGGGAATAGATAACTTGTTTTCTAGTTTCACAGGCCCAGAGATGGAGAGGAATGTTGCCTTAGGTTGGATTGTACCCAGAGTCTCACTTATACCTGATTTAGATGATGATGTTTGGAACCTTTGAGCTGATGAAATTAAAGTGAGATTTTGAAGTTGAGTTGATGCTGTAATGGTTCAAACCTTTGGGGGTATTGGGATGAGGTACATGTGTTTTGCATGTGGGGTAGATGTATAACTTTGGGAACCAAAGGGTGAATGATGCCCCCCAAAAGATGTGCACATCCTAATTCCTGGAACATGTGAGTATACCTTAGATAGCAAAAAAGAAAAAGAAAAAGGACTTTGCGGTTTTCAGATATGATTAAGGTAAGAATTTTGAGATGGGGAAATTATCCTGCATTATTAAGGGGACCCTAACTGTAATAACAAGTGTCCTTACCTAAATTTTTCTTCAAGTTTATCTATTTATTTTGAGAGAGAAAGTGAGAGAGCAAGCAGGGGAGGGGCAGAGAAAGAGGGAGAGAGAGAGAATCCCAAGCAGGCTCCACTCTGTCAGCACAGAGCCCGATGCGGGGCTTGATCCCATGAACCATGAGATCATGACCTGAGCTGAAGCCAAGAGTTGAATGCTTAACCGACTGAGCCACAGGCGCCCAATAAACGTCCTTAGAAGAGGGAAGCAGAAGCAGATTTCATAGACAGAATGGAAAGCAATGCGACCAAGGAAGCAAAGATTCAAGTGATGTGGTTATAGGCCAAGAAATGCTGACAGCTGCTAATGTAGGAAGGTGACAGATTCTCCCCTAGAAAGAGGAGCATAGCCCTACTGGCACCTTGATTTTGGTCTTCTGGCCCCCAGAACTGTGAGAGGATAAATTTCTTAGGTTGTAAGTCACCAGGTTTGTGTAAATTCATCACAGCAGCCACAGGAAGCTAATGCAGAGGACTTGGAGTATATTTGGTGGTTCTTGGAGAGATTATGCTTGGTGGCTTTCAAAGACATTTTGAGGGTATAATTAGGATCCATTGGAAAGACAAGGCTGGGTATAGTGGTAATTCAAGAGTGAGTGGTTTGGAAGTATAGTTTTGGGCTGCAGAGTATGTTTCAGGGGGTACATGGAGAGTGCTTTGGAGTCAATATGGGGTGTTTGGGGTGCATATTGGGGGTAGATGGGAGGGTGATTTGGAAGTGCTCTTTGGAGGTTAATGGTTTTAGGGCTGATTGCAGATGGTTTAGGGGAACAAGTTGGGGGTAGTGAATGGCAGTTTATTCATACAGTTTGGAAGTCCACGGAGGGTGGATTGGGGGTACTGCTTGGGATCAATGAGCAATAGTTTGGGGATGCATTTTGAGGGATGATGGAGGGTGGTTTGGGGACACAGAAGTTTAGAAGAGTTTAGAAGTGTGTGGTGGTTGATAGAAGGCAATTTAGGGTCCTGCTTGGGGGTCCGTTCGGGGGTGACTTGGGTGAGGGGTTCCAGTCTGATTACCGAGGGGGCGTGGCCTCAGTAGAGGAGAGCTTCACCGCCCTCGAGAAAGCGTGTGCGCACGCGCTCCCAGCTGGTTCACTCCTGGCGCTCCCAGGGCAGGAAAATCGAAGACCCAAACTGGCGCCTGCGCACTTGGTCTCCGCCGCTGCTGTGGTCTTGCGCCCCGCCCCCGTCCCCCCACCTCCCCCCAGGCTCGCGCTCAGCGGCGGCGGTGTTGGTGCCGCCGGGAGCGGACGGACCCGAGGTGAAGGTGGGGGGCTAGGGTCCACCGCCCGCGGCCGAGTCCGCGCGCCTCTCCTACCCTCCCCGCGCCCCCCGTGTGGCCCCCACTGCTAACAGTCGCGCGGCCAAACGCGGCCCACGGGCAGGGCGCGGAAGGGGAGTAGACGCGAGGCCGGGGACGAGCGGGGGGGGGGGGCGGCGAGGGAGGGGCGCACCCACCACCCCTCCTGGCCTACAGCGACCCGCCTACATCGCGGGACGGGGACCCTCGGTGAGTAACGCCCGCTTGAAGAGGAAGGGAGGAGACAGGGCGGGGTGAGGGCCCGGAAACGCCGGCAGGGGCTGTACCTGCGTGCGCACCCGCGACCTCTGACCCTGTGGTCTCACTCCCGACCCCTACCTGACCTGACTACATCTTTTCTTAACCTCAAGCTCTGGCCAGTCTTGGCCCCAGTACCTCCGCTCTGACCCCTGACCTAACCATATTTAGGCCTGGCGTGATCCTCAATCCCTATTTTGTTCCCCTAAACCCAGTCCTGACCCCAAACCCCACCCAGTTCTTTTCTCAGGATCCTTGGCTTGACCCTGTTCCATCCCTGAAGCTCATCTTGCCTTGTCCTGATCATCCTGATTTCTGTCCTGATGCTTGACACGTCAGTTCCCTAAACTCTTGTCCCTGAACCCCTTCCATTCATGTCCTGCCCCCCCTCACCGCAGTCTAATTCAGGTCTGTCCAGATTCCTGACCTCTGATTTCTAAACTTTCTCCCCATCTGTACTATCCTGGTCCCCTCCTGACTCCCCGTCTCCATCCTGGCCCACCCCCTTTAGACCATACCCCTGCTAACTGCCCTGTCCCTGCCCCCAGCCCTATGCTGTTGTCTCCTGTCTTCTCTTGTCCCATCACTGTCCTCATGCCTATACTTCTTCTGTTCCAGTCTTTTCCTGCTCCTTACCTCCATCCTGAACCTGCCCTTTTTCCCTCTCCCCTACTTTGACTGGTGTCTTGGCCTGTCCTTCATCATGTCTTCTGATTATTCTATACTGACCCTGCCTTGCTCTTCTCTTTTGTTCCTTGCTGCCCCCTACTTTTTCTCTTACCCTTCTCCTGAACCTCACTCCATCCCATCCCCTGGCCAGTGTCTTGGCTCTTTCTCTGTCCTGCCTCCCGACCTCCATCCTACAATGACTCTGATTCTGTCTTGTCTCCTCCACCCCTTCCTGCCCTCTCCCTTTCTGTCCCAACCCCAGACCCCTGTTCAACCCCTTACCTTGCCCCTCCACCCTGTTCAGAGCTCTATTTTCCTAACACCCACTTTCCATCTCCTCTGAGCCTAAAAGAACTGGGGTCCCATTATACCCTGCCCCTGAACTTGGAGGTTCTGCTGTTCCCATGATCTCAAGTTCATCCCAAATGCTTCTCTCAGCATGAGCAAGAGCAAGCAGCCTTGTGGGCCCTGTGTGGCTAGGAGGGTTTTCATATGTGATGTCCCTCACCCCCACCTGTGATCTCACACAGAGCTTGCATTTGTCTCCCTGCCCCGGGAGAGCATGGAACTGTTCCTATGCCCCCCACCCTCCCCGAGTGTGAAAGAACACCCTAAATTATTCAGTGGCTCTGGGAGTCTGTGTGGTCTGGATCATGTTTCCAGCCTTGCTAGGTTGGGGGCTGTCCAATGTCCAGGTGGGGCGGGTGGCAAGCAAACATAGATGGGTGGGGGACTCAGGAGTGTGTGTGAATCTTCTGTGTCATGTTACCCCATCTCCTAGTCTCAATCCTGGGTGTGCATGATCTGGAAAAAGTCCATTCCAGGCCAGAGGCTTCAGAGCTTCGTGGGGAGGATGTTGGGAGTGGGGGTGGGGGGTTTATCCCCCTTCTCTTGGCTGTATGCAATACAAATTTTGGTGCTAAATCCATCCCACCTCTGTGGGGCGTGTGTGTGTGTGTGTGTGTGTGTGTGTGTGTGTAGGGGGTGGTCACTGGGTGTTAGAATCAGGCCTATCCAATAGTGACAATAACAACCACAAGAACAATACGAGGTTCTCTCTCTGAATCTCCTTGATTCTGAGGACAGGCAGGGAGAATGTGGAGAGTGAGAAGATAACGTGTTAATTCAGTTATGTTTTGTTTTCTCCATTTGTCATAGAATAGTGAGATTTTGAATAATGAGATACTAGACCCATCTCATTCATCTAAAACGTTTACCCAAACCTATTAATAACAACACAAGCATCCTTCATTGTCCCAGTGTCTGTTTGGCACCTGACTTCTGAGAGGGAGAGCTTGGGTAGTTCAGACAGTAAAAGATACCAGGTTATATGGAGGTTTTTTGGTTTTGCATTTTACACAGTGAGCGGGGAGGTGAGGGACAATGGCCCCAACTAAAAAATATATTCAAATCGATTCATTTCCCTGAGCTCCAGTGGCAAGAGTTGGGATAGTAAGAATACCGTGTTGTGTGAATATATTTGGTTCCTGCATCTTGCCTCGTAAGGAAAGCTCAGAGAGTAGAGGGTGCCAGCTCTATCTCAAAAGTGCATCCAGATCCATTCAGCTCTTGTATATGGATAGTGAGTGTTCAGAGAATTGATCTGAAGATGTTTGGTTCCTGCATTTTTGATGTTGAGTAGGGAGAAGTCAGATAATGAGGGAAAACAACTCTGTTTCAAATATACCTGGATTGATAGGGAGGGTTCCATGTCTGGGTAGCAGGTAGGGAGGGTTTGGAGGCTGAGGGATACGAGCTCTGTCTCACCAGTGCATCTGAATACATTTAGTTCTTGATTTTGGATAGTGAGAATTTGGACACGTTTATTTGACGAACAACAGCTCTGCTTCAAATTTATCAGGTACAGCACAGGGATACCAGCTTGGTCTCAAAAAAATATGCACACACACACATTTGATTGCTGAGTTTGGATTGAGAGGAATAGTTGTAATTATGACAGGGCACCTGAGTGACTTAGTCGATTAGGCATCAGACGTTGGCTCAGGTCATGATCTCATGGTTCTTGGGTTCGAGTCCCCTGTTGGGCTCTGTGCTGACAGCTCCGAGCCTGGAGCCTGCTTCAGATTCTGTGTCTCTCTCTGCCCCTTTCCTGCGCGTGCTCTCTCCCTCTCTCTCTCTCAAGAATAAATAAACATTGAAAAAAATTTAATTGTGACAGCCAACACACATCAAACACTTACCAAGGGCCAGTTACTGTCCTAAGCAAGTTTTAAGTGTATTAATTCAAGTCATGCTCACAACAATCCTGTGAAGTCCATACTGTTGTTATGATCCCCATTTTACACATGAGGACATTGAGGCACAGAGAGGATAAGTGCCTTGTCCAAGCAGTCACACAGACATAAGTGGCAGAGCAGGGTTGAATCCCAGAGTTACCACTTGCTACCCCTACATGAGGCCACATGAGGTTCAGGTCCTGATTGGGGTAGGGCCTAGAGGTTGGCCATCTTCCAGGCTGTTAGAAGTCGTGGACCAGGGCAACGATGTGTGCGGGTGATTCTGCCCCGCCTGTCTGCCTGGCCCAAGAGGCCCAGTTACCTGCTTTCCCCTCCTTACTCCTGCACCAGGCCACCTCTGCATGAGTTTATTCTTGTTGTTATCGACGGTCATTAATGACGTGATGTGAGTTTCCTTGTACTTTGAAATGCCTTCCAAAGTGACTCTGGCTTTGTTGGCTATGTAACCATTGTTTACCCATTTTACAGATGAGGAAACCTAAGCCTTGCTATTCATTCTACATTGCCAGCTAGATACCCTTGTCCCTCTCAGCTCTGGTTTTAGAACTGTCCTTCTTCCCAACATTCTTGGTGTCCGCCAAGAGGCAGGAGAGGCCACAGCTGAGGGGACACTCCCCGTCAACACCCAGCCACCTACCTTATGGCTGCTGCCTCCACCAGCCCTAAGCAGTGAAGCAGGGAGAAAGGGGGGGTGGATGAAAGGGGCCTTTGTGTCCCTTGCCGGAAATCTCACCCCCAGGAAGAAAGGTGGGCAGGGTGGCGGGAGGCCTCAATAGCATGTGTGTGGGGCAGGGCGTAGTTGCTGATACAGAGCTCCCCTCCAGGCTTGGCCCACCTGCCAAGTGGGGAGGGAGGTTTCCTCACTCTGCTCTTTCACATCACAGCATGGGCTGCTGCAGGGGCCCGGGTTGGGCTTGGGCCCTGAGGTCACAGAGCAGATGGTTCCAAATGGAGCACAGGATGTGTGGTATGTGCCGGGGCAGGCCAGAGCCCTCAATTTCCTTGACTCCTGGCCAGAAATGCCCACAGGGGAGGAGTGGGGGAGAGCCAGCCTGGATGTGAAGAAGCATGAGCCCCCTCCCCACTCCTCCTCCCTTGCAGGAGTAGCCTCTGTCTGCCTCCAACCCAGGACCCGGCCCCCTGAGTTCTGAGTCCACCCGCTCTTACGCCTCTGTGATGAATCAGACCTCTTCACCTGTCCAAGCCCCAGCTTCCTCATCGGCAAGCTGGCTATGAAGAGGTGGGTCTGCGTCATCCTCCCAAGTTCGTAGCGACCAGGATGGGTGAAAACGTGTGTTTTGTCAGTTTGCTGGGATGATTTCTTCCAGAGGTGCAGAGGGTGGTCGGGTCTTGAGACCTGGTCTTTCCTGGGAAAAGTTGACCTCCTCTGTCCCCAGCTTGGGAAACTTACCCCAGTGAGGGTGGCGGTTGTCCCAAGACCTTATCCCACCGCAGCCTTGCCCTGGGACGAAAGGGTAGGGGCCTCAGGAATGTGGTGCTCGGTGCCAAGAGACACACGCCAGATTTACATACACCTGAGGCCTCCTGTGTGCTTAACAACGCCCCAGAACTCCGTCCCCCAGCTCCAAGGTCATAAATACCCTTGGGTGGGCAGGGTCTGATGTGGGAACCTGGGTAGCACCAGGGGCAGCCCCACTCCCACTACCCTTAGCCCTTCTTTCTTGGTTCTCTGCTAGGTGACTGGGGAGAGCAGGGCTGTCTGGGCTCTTTTCTTGGCCGCACTGAACGCCTTGAAGGGCCCTAGCCCTGACACTGCCCCTAAGGGTGTCCTGAGCCCTGGTGACAGGCAGGCAAGGGTTAAGAGGTATGGGCTGACCCAGTCCCTGGCCAGGTAGGCTGGGCTATTGCCTAGTGGGAGGCGGCCTAGGCATCTGCCACTGGCTCACTGCTCACTGCCACTACCAGCTGGAACAGGGCCTGGTTGAGACAACTATTTTGTCGAGGTACTTGAGGCCACCCCACAGCACCTCTCTGGCGTTGGTGAGCACCTGGGAACAGGGGGCCCAGGGGCAGGGTAGGGGAAGAAGGGTCTAGGGTGTACTGAGGCCCCCTGTGGGAGAAAGCCAAGTCTGTGCAAGAGGTACAGCGAAGAAGGAGGGCCCAAGTGGAAGAGCAAAGCCCAAAATGCCCAATTTCCTTTGCTGGCAAGAAGCCGATTCCTTGCCGGAAATGAACAAGGGGAAGGGTTGGGGGAGAAAAGAAGCCAGAGTACCCCCTTCTCCACTGTCCTCCCTACTTCCTCTCCCCCTTTCCCCCGCCCTGGGAAGGAGCATCTGCCCTCCTGCAACCTGGGGCCTGCCCCCCCCCCCCGCCCCAACAAAGCCCAGACTGGGCTGTTGAGAAACTACTTCCTGGCACCTGCCTGCCCCCAGTCTGTTCACCCAGAGTGGGGGCAGGGGGGCCTCCAGGGCAGTGTGGGGAACAGTTCCAGACACTGGGAGTTTGTGCTCTGATTGGGACAAGATATGGAAATGGGGGTCCCACTGAGGGTGTTGGGGTGCCACCCAGGTGAGGTGTCTTGGTTGTAAACAGTCATTAAGGCCAGGAATTTCTTTCTCGGCTGTGGTGTCAGAAGGGCAGACCTGAAAAACCTGCTGGGCCCGCCTCTGGGTGTGTATGGGGGGGGTACCTTCTGTAGCTCTCTTGCTGTAGCCCTTCCTGGGACGGGACTTAGGAGCTGGTGTGGGGGGTGTGTGTGGGGGACGTTAGGGAAGGGGACTGCTGGAATCCCCTTTTTCACCATCTCCAGGTGGGGCTAGGGGAGTTCCGGACCCCTAGGCAAATGTGCAGAGGGGAGGCAAGTGGAGGCAGAGGTTTGGGAGCCGGGTGTGGGGGTGTGGGGCGTTGACCCTGTGTCTCCCTACCCAGTGACCCCGTGACTCAGGCCTGAGCTATGTCCCCTAGGTCAGGCTTACAGGGTGGAGTTGGGGTTCCTGTCTGGACCCCGTTGATCTAGGATGCAGTGAGCTCTCAGGGAAAGAAGGCTTAAGGAAGCCCAGTGTGGGATGTGGGGAAAGGATTAGGGGAGCCCTGGGAGAGTTCCTCAAACTCAAATGGGGGTTGGGGAAGAAGGAGCCGCAGTAGCTTAGGGACAGAGGAAGCTGAGCTGGGACCTCAAGGAAACCCCGCCGTGCTGGGCAATGTCGGACCTTGGAGGCCGGGCATTTGAGTACCTCTCTGCAAAGTACGCGTTGCTGCCTGGGTGTGCAAAAAGCTTGAGAGACTGATCCCTGTCCCTGAGGCTGAGGACAGAGGACCACTGTTTTGTGGAGGGCATACAGACTCTATGGGGCCGGTAGGAGGACTGCCAAGAAACTAGCGGCACCATATTAGCCAGTCGACCACATCCCCCAACGTACAGATGGGGAAGGAGCTTGAACCCACACCTCCTTGGTTGCCTGGGTCTTCTCCACAGCTGGCCACCATGTCATGAAAAGGTGGGGATTAGGTGGGTATGGGATGTCTGTGGCCTCATGAGGCCCTCCCAGTTGCCTGCCGCTGAGGTCAGGCCAGGTGGTGGGAGGTGATGTCACCTGGCTACCCAGCTGGGGACCAAGCAGGATGTGGGAGGGAAGGAGCAAACTCCAGAGAAGGGGATGAGGGCAGGGCTGGCAGCCAGCCAAGGCAGGTTCTGTGGTCAGCCAGGGTGTCTGGGGGCAGAGAAGGAAGCAGGAGGCAGGAGGCTTGTTATCTGCAGCTATGGACTTTTCTGATCACAGTCCCGGCAGGGCGTCTTCTCTGTGCTGGGTACAGGACAGGTTGGGGTGGGGAGAGGGGCTGGAGGGGTCCTGGGGCTAAGGAAACACTCCCCCGCTGCATCAAGGCCACAAGATGGAGTTGGGACAAATAGAGACCCACAGATCTGGGCTAGATCCCTAGCTTGGCTACTTTGGCATTCTTTCATTTATGCAACAGACATTCATTGAGTACTTGCTACATGCTCAGAAGTGTTCTGAGTGCCAGAGATACCAAAAAAAAAAAAAAAAAAACCAGGACAGATATGTTTCTTGTCTTCGCAGATATGTAAAGGAGGCTCAGTCTCTTGCTGGACAGCAGTTATGAGGGGACATAATGTAGGGATCCATCTCTGGAAGTGACATTTAAGCCCTAGAATGTGAGAGCCAGGGGCCAGAGAGGCAAGACATGAAAAGAGCACTCCAGACAGCCATAGCCTGAGCAAAGGCCCTGAGGCTCACTGGACTGGGAGCTTATGACAAATTAGTGGAGTTAGAAGAGCTCCAGTGAGGGAGAGTCGGGCCAGAGGGGTGGGCCTAGGCTGCTACATCCTTAACCATGGATGTTATTTCACCCCTCTGTGACTTACTGTCTTCATCTCTAAAATGGGAGCAATAATCACAGAACTGCCATCACAGGGTGGTTGTAAAGATTAAATGTGGCATGGAAGGTAACTGTTCGAGGCACCCAGGTGCTCAATAAGTGCCCACTGTTGTTATAGTTGGCTGAATCTGTACCCTTAACTCTCCCTTCCCAGGCAAGACTCCTGACTGTGGCCCATGGACCTCTGAGGAGGCGTCATAAGTCCGCCCAGCTCCCTGCTTGCTGTGCTCCCACTCAATGGGAAGGGAATCAAGGTACCAGGGCCAAGTGGGTCCGGACACTGACACAGATTTCTGAGAGGGCAGGTCAATCAGGCGGGTGGGGTCAGGGTCCCCCTTCTTCCCAGCTGGGGTGTGGGAAGTTGGGTAGGGGCAGGGGCTGGGGGAACACAGAATACACTTCCTTAATGGCCCCTGTGTGTTACTGCTAGGCCTTGTCCAGCCATCAGCCACGGCCTCTCGACAGCACCAGGATGGAAGTCAAAGGTCAGCTGATCAGCTCTCCCACCTTCAATGCCTCAGGTAGCTGGCTGGTTCCCCTTTTCTGCCTCTTCCCCTGCTCTGAGTCACCACCTGCCTACTTGGAAAGGGTTGGTCCCTGGCCCCACAGCTGTGCCAGGGTGCCCTGGCTGATCTTTGCTCTGAACTTTGCTCCTTCTGTGTCCAGCTGCCCTGTTTGGAGAGGCTGTCCCCCAGATGAAGTCAGAGCGTCTGCGGGGGCTGCTCGACCGGCAGCGGGCCCTACAGGAGGCCCTGAGCCTGAAACTTCAGGAGCTCCGCAAAGTGTGTCTCCAGGAGGCGGTGAGAGCCTGGCCCTAAGAGTGCCTGGTGGGTGGGGTGGCCGTGAGGAGACGGGGCCACTAGGTAGGTGCTGAGCCACCTGTCTGAGCTGTAGATGCCCTGTCACCTTGTAGCTTCTCAAAGCTCAACTTAGACATCTTCAAATCTGTAAAATATGGCAGTGCAGGCCTGCAGTTCCCTATCAGTAATTTGAAATCCAAAATGCCTCAAAAATAATGGCTATTTCCAAAATCTGGCAGTAAAACCCGACCTGAACTGACAAGGGGTGAGTTATAGTTTTGATTTATTCCTCTTGGTGTGAACGTCTACGTGGTTTGCCAGAAATGATCGTGTGGTTCAGAGCATGCAGCCCCAGGCCCTGAGGGGGGTGTTATGTATCATGCAGTATGTAGACTGTGTCACGTTTACAAAATATAAGAAATTCTGGATTCCAAAGCAGGTCCCCCTACCTCCCATGCTCACTGCCCCAGGGATTTGGGCCACCAAGGGGCTGAGAGCACACAGCACACCTGTCTGGTGGAGAATTGGGAAGAGGGAGAGAAGTAATAGGTATGGCGTGCTCCGCATCACTGCGCTCTTAGTAGGACACCTGTAGCTTCAGGAGTCGTTATTGCTTTGCCCCATTCCCCCAGCTAACCCTTGGTAGTCTCTGACCCCTGCCCCCACCAGGAGCTGACTGGCCAGCTGCCCCCCGAGTGCCCGCTGGAGCCTGGTGAACGGCCCCAGTTGGTCCGCCGGCGGCCCCCTGCGGCCCGAGCCTACCCTCCGCCGCACCCCAACCCAGCACACCACTCCTTGTGCCCTGCTGAGGTGAACAGATGGGCTTGGAGAGCAAGATGGGGGTGGGACGGGTGCAGAGGAAGAGGAGCCTAGAGGAAGCCAGGCAGGGCTGGGGTTGCGTCCAGGGGAGGGAGAGGCCGAGGTGAGGAGGGAATGACTTGAGGGAGGTGGGTTCTGGCTCTGAGGGAGGATGCTGGTTCTCATCTGTGATAAGCCTCTCACCCTCAGGAAAATGAGTATGTCTAGTCTCTTAATCGAGACAGGACCTGCCTGCAGAAGAAATGAGCTCCACCCTAGAATAGCACCGCCCCCCTCCCCCACCTCAAGTGGAGACAGGCTGTGCCCGCAGTGGTCCCTGTGCTCGGCCATTTCCAACATTTGGTCCTGTCCCACCCTCTTGGGTGGGTCCCACAGGAGCTGGCTCTTGAGGCGCTGGAGCGTGAGGTGTCTGTGCAGCAGCAGATAGCGGCCGCCGCCCGCCGCCTGGCCTTGGCCCCTGAGCTGAGCATCGAGCAGCGCCGGCGCCGGCGCCAGGTCCAGGCAGACGCGCTGCGGAGGCTGCATGAGCTGGAGGAACAGCTTGGGGACCTCCGGGCCCGCCTTGGCCTCCCCGTGCTCCCACCACCGCAGCCCCTACCCCTGTCCACAGGGGCAGTTATCACGGCCCAAGGAGTCTGCCTGGGCACGCGTCTCGCTCAGCTCAGCCAAGGTGAGCCGGGCCCCATTGCCCCCGGCCCCCACGGTGAAAGCAGAGCATGGCATCGGCTGAGGGACACGGTAGGGGTGGGGTGGGTAAATAGTGAAAAGTGGGAGCGAGGTGGATCTTAAGGGACCTGACTTGTAAGAGGAGTTGTGATGAACTGGCTCCACAGCATGGGTGGGGCCGCTGGGAACTAGACAACATGGCACCAGGAGAATGAGGAGCCGAGCCTCAGGTGGTCTTGGACTCAGGTGAAGGTGGGTTATTGGGAAGGAACAAGGCAGGGAGGAGACCATCCAGTGGTGTAAGGGGATGGCACCCAGGCCTTGTATTGATAGGCCTGGGTCTCCCCCTTCTCACCTATAGAGGACGTAGTTCTGCACTCCGAGAGCAGCTCCCTGTCAGAGTCTGGAGCCAGCCATGATAATGGTGAGGACCTCTGTCCCCCCACAGACCCATCTTTCCTTTGATGCTCAGCCCCTCCCCTCCCTCTTCAACCCCAGCTCAGCCATGCCCCATCCTCGCGTGGGGCCCCTGTCTTTCTTGCGTCACCTTGCCCAGCTCATCAGCCCCAGTTCCAGCCCCATGTATTAGCCCCTGCCCAGCCCGCTGCCACTGCCTGTCTCCCTGGCTCCTGCCCTTTGCTTTGCCTGCAACCCATCTGGCCCCCTCTCATTGACTTCTCCCCCACTTTCTGCCTTCCTCTCAGAGGAGCCTCGCAGCTGCTTCCCTCTGGCTGAGCGCCCCTCGCCGCCCAAAGCCTGGGACCAACTGCGGACAGTGTCGGGGGGCAGCCCTGAGCGGCGAACCCCATGGAAACCACCACCGTCAGATCTTTATGGGGATTTGAAGAGCCGGCGGAACTCTGTGGCCAGCCCCACCAGGTGAGGGTGAGCCCCATCCTTCCCCCAGGAACCAGGAGCAGGATCCTGAGCCTGGGGCTGGCAGGAGGGCCTGCTGGTGGGTATGGTCTCTAACCTGGCCCCTCACCTGGGCCTGCCCATCTCTGTCTAGCCCCACACGCTCGCTGCCCAGGAGTGCCTCCAGTTTTGAGGGGCGAAGTGTGCCTGCCACCCCTGTCCTCACCCGGGGCGCTGGCCCCCAGCTCTGCAAGTAAGGGGACTGTGAGGGTGGGTTCATGGACTAGAGGAAGGAACTGTTAGTTCTAACTGGGAGAGCATTATCAAAGGGCATGGGATGTGAGAGGCTGGGCTTTGAAAGGTGTATTTTGGTTAAGTCATTTCTCTTTGAATCTTTGCTCCTCATCTGCGAAGTGGGCATAATACCTGCCTCTGAAAGACACTGTAGTCACAGTAAGTTCTGGTTAACATGTACTGAGCATCTACCATCTGCTGGGAATCCATGCTTTCCAATAGGTGCTATTGCTGATCCCGTTTTACAGATGAGAAAACTGAGGCACAGAGAGGTTAAGTGACTTGTTAGTAAACCGAAGACCTGGTGTTTGAACCCAGGCAAGTCTGACTCTAGAGTCTGTGCTTTTTTTTTTTTTTAATGTTTTTATTTATTTTTGAGACAGAGACAGAGCATGAGCAGGGAAGGGGCAGAGAGAGAGGGAGACACAGAATCGGAAGCAGGCTCCAGGCTCTGAGACATCAGCACAGAGCCCGATGCGGGGCTCGAACTCACAGACTGTGAGATCATGACCTGAGCCGAAGTCGGACGCTTAACCGACTGAGCCACCCAGGCGCCCCGAGTCTGTGCTTTTAAACACTGTACCCTTGTGCTTCTTAAATACTTGCCAAGTGCCTGCTTCTCCAAGGCTGTGAACAAAACAAAGTCCGGGTCCTTATGGCACTTGCATCCTGTGACCGGCAGCTGTTGGGATGATAGTTTCGGGTGGTTCATACACATGGGGGGGACAGAGTTCAGGAAGTTGAATTCCGGACCAAAGGATCAGGACCCCATCGTGGAGGCGGTGGGGGGCTACGAGACAGGCGGTAGTAGGGCTGAGGGTCACGTCTGTTGGGAAGAGCCCTCTGCTGGCCTTCCTCTGCTAGTACTTCCTCTCCAGCACTCCCCTGCCCCTGCCACAGGCATCTCCCTTGGCGTTGGCGCTGATATCCCCCCATACGTCTTCAGTCCCTCCACCCCCCAGCGTCAGACAGAACCTCTGCTGTCTTTTACACGCCACTACCTAACACCTTTATACACACAGTTCCTAATCCTGGGTCCCTTTGGTGCAAGTTGAAGGCTCAGGAAGGATTGAGGTACGGTGGGCACTTGGCCTGATATTTCTGACCCTACTCTTGTCATCCCCACCTCTGCGTTCCCAGACCCGAAGGCCTCCATTCTCGCCAGTGGTCCGGCAGCCAGGACTCCCAAATGGGCTTCCCCCGGGCGGACCCGGCCTCCGACCGTGCCTCCCTCTTTGCAGCCCGCACCCGCCGCAGCAACAGCTCTGAAGCCCTGCTTGTGGACCGGGCGGCTGGTGGGGGAGCTGGCTCCCCGCCGGCGCCTCTGGCTCCCCCTGCCGCTGGCCCCCCGGTCTGCAAGAGCAGTGAGGTGCTATACGAGCGCCCCCAACCAACCCCTGCCTTCTCCTCCCGCACATCCGGCCCCCCAGACCCTCCCCGGGCTGCCCGGCCTAGCTCAGCTGCCCCCGCCTCCCGAGGGGCCCCCCGGCTCCCACCTGTGTGTGGAGACTTCCTCTTGGACTATTCCCTGGACCGGGGCCTGCCCCGCAGTGGTGGTGGGGCAGGCTGGGGGGAGCTGCTGCCTGCGGCTGAGGTCCCAGGACCCCTCTCCCGCCGGGATGGGCTCCTCACCATGCTTCCAGGTCCACCACCTGTATATGCAGCTGACAGCAGCAGCCCCCTCCTCCGCAGCAAGGATCCCCACACCCGTGCTACCCGCACCAAGCCCTGTGGCCTGCCCCTGGAGGCCACTGAGGGTCCAGAGGTGCATCCCAACCCTCTGCTGTGGATGCCCCCGCCCACCCGTATCCCCCCGGCTGGTGAGCGCAGTGGTCATAAGAACCTTGCCCTGGAGGGGCTGCGGGACTGGTACATCCGCAACTCGGGACTGGCCGCCGGGCCCCAGCGCCGGCCTGTTCCCCCCCACATGGGCCCGCAACACCCACCCTTCCTCCATGCCCGCTGCTATGAGGTGGGCCAGGCGCTGTATGGGGCCCCCAGCCAGGCACCGCTCCCGCACTCGAGGAGTTTCACGGCACCCCCTGTCTCCGGCAGGTATGGGGGGTGCTTTTACTGATGGGTAGGGGTCTCTGGAGGCAGATGGCAAAGGTGTCCAGGCTGGGGAGCAGCCAGTCATGGTAGCTAATGACTCAGATCACGAGAGAACTAGCTGCGGCCTCGGCACAGGGTCATCAGGCCCTTCCTAACCTGCATGAGTCCGCGGGGGCTTGGGTGTCCGAGGGGTGTCTTGGGCCCTGGCAGCAGCAATTTTCCACCAAGCCATAGAAGAATTGTAATATTGGAACAAAACAGTGCATGTCAGCTGAAATGAGCCTTGAAAGCAGGGTGCTGGGAGGAAGGGCCTCCCGGGCCCCTCGTTTTTCTCTTCTTCCTTTTTGCTGTGCTCCCCACACTTGCAAGCCCAGACATGCTCTCCTGTGTCTGCCTCCGCCTCTTTAACGAGCTTCTTTTCCTCTCTTTCTGTGTCTTGTTTGTCTTTTCCTCTCTCCTCTGTCTTGCCACCCTGTCTGGATTCCTGCTACCCCTTCTAAAGATACTACGCGGACTTCCTGTATGCTCCGGAGCTGAGCGCTCGTTTAAGTGACCTGACGCTAGAGGGGGAGCAGTCCTCCAGTTCTGACCCCCAGACCCCAGGGACACTGGTCTGACCCCTTCTGATATGCTCCTTGTTGGCCTGGGCACGGATTTAGTCTGGGGAGCACACAGCTGACCTCGCTGAACCCTGGGGTGTGGTTGCTCTCAGTCCTGGGGGGTGCCGAACCTGATCTTCCAAGGCCCCTGGCACCTTGTGGACCCATGAAGGTGTCTGACACCCTGTTTCCCCTCTCACACTGTGCTGGGAACTGGGGCCCTCAGCCAGCTTAAAAGAGGGAGGATGGTGTAATGGGGACTCTGAGCCCCTTCTTCCATTTCTGTTTACATTTGTGATTTAGATATTCGCTGTCTTCCCCCAACGCTAGACGTTTTATAAAAGGGAAACTGTGATCTTGTCCTGGTTGGGTTCATTCCTGTCCCCATGCCCAGCCTGTTCCATTCAGGAACCCCCTCCACAAAATGGATCATATAGGGTCTCATGGCCCTGTTTGGGGCAGCCAGGAGACTCTGGTGTGAACAGAACCCCCTGCCACCCCCCACCAGGGCAGTTATTGGGGAGGTGGGCTCTCTGCCTGCAGTTGGAAAGACTGAAGTCTGGGTAGGGGGCTTGGGTTCATTTTCCTACCCCCAGGGGTGCCGGAAGGAGCCCCAGTCCCTGTCTGCCTGTCTGTGCCCGCTGCCTCTGCCCACAGGACTAGATGGCCCAGCGTTTGGTGGCAGCCTCTGCCCTATCTATCCCCAGTCAGGAAGCCCTGCAGGAGGGGCCAGAGGGCAGAGCCATCAGGTGTGTTGTGTCCTGGGATGCTGCGGTGGTGGAATCTGGCATCTGGTGGATGCCAGTAAAATCCTCAGGTGACGTCTGGCCACAGGCTACGTCACGTCTTCCTTGGCTTTCGTTCCATCCACCACTTTTTAAATCTATACAAGCTGTGTTTTCTATGATACCTATCTGTGACTTTCTGGAGCTGGGGGTCCCCCTACCTCCTTTACCTGGTGTTAAACTTTTCTTTTTCTACCAATGGACCTGGGCCCAAGACACTACCCACACTGGAAGGGGATTTCTATAATAAATGTGTAAACTGAACCCATGTGTTACTCCTCTGTCTGCCTTGTCTTGGGGGCCCACACCTGTAGTTAAGACCAGATAATATATTTTTATGACTCCATGTGATAAGAAATAGAACACTGGAAACAGCCCGTGATAATACCATCTACTTTGGCTTTTCTTGCTGTGATGTGGGGTCACATGTCTTCCTGTCTGCACTCAGATTGCTGGCCTGCCCTGAACAAGAGTCCTCAGTAATACAAATGATAGGAAACACCCTGCCCTTAACTACCTTGTGTGTTAATGCCACGCCAGAGATAACAGGTTCGAGGGAGGAACTGAGAGCTCACCCCTTCAGTCCATGTATTTGACACAAAAAGACCTAGTCAGAGTCTAGCAGGATCAAAAAGCAGAAGGCCACTTCTGGCCATTGAAATGCAGACTTTACCCAGGAGGCCCAAATCGGCTTGAGAGATGCAACAGTCTTTATTGTTGCTGTTAACACTGATACAGATGCCCCATTCCAGGTCAGGGCTACCCCCACCCCACCCCTTGGTCCTCATCACTGTGGGATGTTGGAGAGAGGAGCAGAATCACTAGGCAGAGCTGGAGAGGCAAGTGGGACTGGAGAGGGTTCGGGTCACCTGGAACCAAGGGTTCGACAGGGTCAGGATGCCTGAATCCTCTGTCCTGATGGGGGCTGGGAACACTTGGGTCCTGGGTTCAAGATTTGGCAATGCCCTGATCTGGGTTCAAAGCTGGGGTGGGGGTCTAGAAAAGCCTTAGTCCAGGGTTCAAGAGAATGCCTTGGGCCCAGATCCCACCTTTGGCGCTGAGGGTGGGAGATGGGTGGGTCCCAGACCGGAGGTGGGGGAGTATCACTGGGTCCAGGGTTTGAGGATGGCCATGGATGCTCGGGTATCCAAGCCCTCAAGTTCAGGGCTGAAGAAGAGTCTGGTCCCCTAGGTAATGGGAGCTGATCAGGGGGAGGGTCACAGATGTCCTGCTTTCTGAACTGGACGGGGCCCTCTATTTCAAGGGCTTGGAAAGGGCTCTGGGTCCCGGTACAGGGCCAGGGTGGGGGTGGCATTCTCCAGGTCTTGGGTACAAATCCTAGACCCCTACGATCCAGCCTCCTGCTCTTGTCCCAGCGCCTCCAGTAGCAGCCCCATTGGCGTCCGCTTGAGACCAATACTCTCAATCTTGTTCTCAATCTTGTTCTTGAGGTTCCGCAGGCGCAGTGAGGCGTGCACCAGAATCACTGTGGGCAGTGCCGAGAGGAGTGGGGTCAGTGGGGTGAGACATCAGCTTTAGCCAGTGGGGAGACCACGGAGGGGAATTGGAGCACAGGCAGGCCAACAGAGTCTTAAGTGGCCAGGATGCCTCTGATCTTAAAGTGTGGCTGAGTACAGAGTTTTGCAGCTGGGGCATGGCCAGAGAGGGCGCACAGCAACTGGGACGTGGCTGGTGGAAGACACTTAATACCAACAGGGAAGCCAGAAAAGGCGGTAAAGAGGGGCGTTCCCAGAAGAGGGAAGGCAAAGCCAGGGAAGGCGCTTTGTGAAGGGGGTGTGGCCAAGTGCCCGCCTGGTTTCTCGGCCTCTTCTCAGGGCAGGGCAGGGCTGCCACTGTGCGCAAGCGCTGGCCGTTTTCTCGGCGGTCTCAGGGTAGTGAATACTCACGAAGCACAGGTCCGGCGACGCCTAGCAGGAAGGTGCAAGCGCTGCCCGCGGCCCAGAGAACAAGGAGGCCGAAGGCAAGCACTGCGGCCAGGCAGGCGGCCGGGTGGCTGCGGCGGCAGCGGCGCACGGCTGCTTGAGTCTCTGCCGCCCACACCAGCACGCCAAGGGTCACCGTCACTACCAGCGCGCTTAGGAGGGTATGCAGCGGGCGCACGTACCTGTGAGGACAATGGAACTAAGCTAGTCCAGCAGACGGGGAGAGAGCTGCCCAGCCTCCAAACCTCCTGGACCACCGTCCATTCAATCCCGGACCCCAGGAGCTTTGGTTCTCCTCTCTCCGGATCCTCCAGCCCAACAAATAACTTCCCCCAACCCTGTCTCCCAATAGGTCCACCCTCCAGGATTTCTGACTCCCAGGAGCCCTGTGGACCCTCGTTTCTTTGGTGTCGATCCTACAGTCCCATCTTCCTTAGCTCTTTCGCTTCAGGCCTTCCCATCCCCCTAGGCCTCCAGGCTCCCAGCTCTTCCGTTCCAACCCTACCCCCGCAGGGCCCGTCTCCAACCCCTCAGGCCCCACCCCAACCCGCCCCTAAATCCACCCTTGGAGCTAGGCCTGTAGATTCCTCTTCCAGGCCTTATGTCTCTATACATTTCCCTCTCCCCGGGTCCAGAGTCCTTACAAGACACCCTTCCAGACTTCCTCCCCTTCAAATTCCCCATCCACTCCCCACTTCTTACAGATCCCTCTCTCCATCATTGCAAGAACCCCTTCAGGCTTTCAGTACCACTCTTAACTTCCAACCCTGCCCAAGTTCCCAGGGGTTCTCCATCCTTCTCTGCTCTCAAGCCTTCCACCCCTGGGTCTTCCCTCTTGGTTCAAGTTCCCCAAGAGGTACCTGCTCCTGGAGCGTTCCAATCATAGCCAGGATCTCCTCCAAACTAGAGCCCCCACAAGCCCACCCTCCCAACCCTTCAACTTGACCACGTCCCTGTCCCTGTATCTGCCCAAAGTCCTCCAGGGCTGCCTTAATCTGGGGGCATCACTCACATCCGTCTCCCATACCCCTACTTTCAGGACCTTTTTATCTTTAGGTCCACCTCGATACCCAGTTTCCCTCCAGTCCCACATTTCTCCATCCTCTCAACCCTCTATCCCCCTCAGTCCCTATCTCACCCAAGGCACTCCTTTTAACCATGTTGACTTCCTTCAAGTGCCCCCTCACCTGTCCCGTAGGCTTTCCGTTTCTAATGAACTCCCCCTTCCAGCCTTGCATCCCCCTCCCGTTCCTCAAAATACCGCGGGTCCACCCTTCTTGCCCTGCAGGCGTCCCTAGCCAACCGGCATCTCCCTCCCTCCCTCACCCGGCCAGAGCGAGTGCGAAGCCGAAGCACAGAAGGTAGTTGGTTTGGTAGTAGAGGAGGTTGTTGATGACGCGGTGGCACCATCGCTGCCGGTCGTAAGGATCCGGAGCCGCCAGACGCGCCGACCCCAGAACGAAGTCGTCCAGGGCGCGTAGCGGTGGCAGCCGCACCTCCGACATCCTGCCGGTCGAAGTAGCTGGACCAGCCCGAAGAGCGGCCGCACTACAACCCCCCTAACACCCCGCTGCACCGCGAGGGACACCGGGAAATGGAGTCTGGACCGAGCGGCTGCTACGCTCACCCCCTAAGTAGATTGGGCAGCGGCAGCAATGCATGTGACCGGAAATGCCAACAACACGTCGGGGCTGTGAGGCAGCAAGGGCTGCCGGGAAATTAAGTCTCCGCCGCCCGCAAGGCGTTCCCACTCACCCCCGGGTGGGGGCGCCCAAGCGGGTAGTTCTGGACCGTGCTGATGGCTCAAGTCCACGGTAATCAGACATTCGAGGACACGCAAAGAAAAACAGGGACTGTCAGAAGGACTTGAGTAGGATGCCACTTCTTTCCGGTCAGGGTCCAAGAAGGTCACACCTACTTGGAAACCCCTGCAGGGCCTTTTCCGCTACATCTCCTCCAGGCCCCACCCATGCCCCCCAGGTCCAGCCATAAATACTATTAAGGGCCTTTTATTCATATTCACCACATCAGAGATATCTCTTTCTGGGAAGGTTTTTTAATCCCCACAGGTTGAATTAGGGCACTCCCTCTGGGTCCCCAGCAGTCGTCTCCAGGCTGGGAGCCCCAGGGGGTCTGCTCCCTCCCTGCTTCCCTAGTCTGGCCCTGCCGGCACACAGTCACCAAGAAGTGCTTGGGTGAAGTGAGCTGTCTTGCACTGCCGAGTGGAAGGTGGGCACCTGCCCCATTAATGCTCGCTGGCTGGTAGCTTTCACAGTACTCCTGACCCCCTGAGGGCTTTGCAATCTGCCACTGCAGGTCCCTCGCACAACCCACAGGGTCCTTAAAAGTCATCGTCGTCACAGATGTCAAGGTACACATCGAAAGCCTCTCTGTTGCAGTTTCCATCAGGAGTGAAGACATATTTGTGGAAGGTCCCATCTACGCAGATAGCTAGAAGAGGGGGGAGGATGGGCAAAAGGTTAGAAGCTGCGGAAGCCACACACTCCAATCCTTTCAGGTGTCCTATGGCCTAGGGTCTACCTCCAGACCTCTGTCCACATGCCATCCCTCTGATGATGGAGTCGAGCCACCCACTCTAGCTTCCCATGCCTTAAAATTCCTTCAGGTCCAAATTGCAGGACTTCGCCCATGCAGTGCCCCCAGTCAAGGGCTATTCCCACTCACCAATGACAGAGTTGACGTTCTTGGAAGTATTGCGACCGAAGGCGCAGATGCAGGCTGACTCGGCAGGCACGGTGAAGCTCGCCAGGCTCCACTGAGAGTCCACGTACTGCCCAATCATAGGCCCCACCTTGCCCACACGAGCCAGCCTGCAGGCAGCACTGGCTAAGCCCAGGTGTGGTACATGGGCAGGGGGACTGGGGACATGGCAGGGCAGGGCAGGGAGTACTCACGCGGAGCGACGGTTGAGGCGGGTATCTTTGAGAGCAAAGATATGGACCGTGCCCTTATCACTGGAAGCGCAGAGGAAGGAGGAGTCATGGCTGAAGTTGATGCTGGAAGACAGACCAGCAGTGATGCCCATGTGTCATGTGACATGGGGTCACCAGCCCGCCACACATATCCTGTGCTCACCAGTAGAGAGTGGCAGGGTCAGTGCCTCGGCGCAATTCCACCAGTTTCTCCTTGGATTGCGTGTCAAAGAGGCGAATAAGGGTGCCTTTCTGAGAGGCCGAGGCTACTACAGTGCCTGGCTGGTTCAGAGACACGCAGGCCACGTCACTCTGATGTGCATTGATCGTAAATGGAGCAGATGAAGTGCCAGGCTTTGTGCTTGCCAGGTCCTGTGGTGGAAGGAGCAGTTTGGGCTTGGGGGTATGGGAAGCAGGGGCCAAGCATCCACAGGGGGAGCCAGCCCACCCACCTACCCACCTACCCTTGCCCACTGGATGGCTCACCACAAGTTGCAGACTCCCACACTTGTGTCCTGGGAACACCAGCAGTTGCTTCTCCAGGCTGGGGCAGAGGTCACAGAGCCCTAGGGTGTGAGGATGAAGTGTTGGGGTTGGGGGGATGCAGGGGCCAGGCAGAGTCTCAGAATGGACAGAAGCAGGATAAGGGCCAAGACTTTGACCTTCCATGATATATGTTACCCACAGAACCCTCAGGGAGCTTGCCCTCCGCAGTGCTCCCCAGCAGTGAGGCAGATTCTCCACCTCCTGATGCAGCTGCGGCAGCCCCAGGAGGCCCAAGGATCCCTGGCACAGCCAGCCATGTCCTTACTGGGTGTTTCTGCTCTGCTATCTGGGGCACCTGGGCGTGGGACAGGGCTTCGGGTGGGGACAGAGAACTGGCTAAGGGTTGGAAAGATGGACTGACTGGGAATATGAATATCTCTCAGCCCATCTGAGCATCTCTGCACAAAGACTCTCTCTCTGTCCCTCTTTCCCCATTTTCCGGTGTGCCCCTTCCAACCTCTCACTTCTGCCCCTCTGCCCCATCCACTGCCTCCTGACCTCACACCTGCACATCTGGGTCCTCTCACCCTTGGGGTTGTCCCGGGTGTCAAACTCGAACAGCTTTCGGGGGTTGTCGGGAAAGGAATACACGTAGATGCGGTTCCTCAGCACGATCACAATTCTGTGGGCAACACACAACACAGGATGGCCATGAGGGGATGGCGGGATGCCCATGCAGGACTAACCCTCTTGCCTGCTGTGGGGACCTCCTACCTCCCCCACCCCAGTCCTCCTCAGGCTCACTTGTCATGGCGCATGCGCACAGCCAGCACTGGCTTGGTGAAGGTGAACTCCAGCACCAGCTTGTCCTTGGAGTCCTTGCCCTCCCGGGCATCGTCCCAGATCAGCACTGCTAGGCAGGTGGGTGCGTTGTCGGGGCCAAGGTTTAGGGTGAGGGGCAGCCCTGGTGACACAAGACCCACCCCTACTCCCCATGGGACCTCAACCCACTTGCTTAACCTTTTGTTAACACCCAGTGTGGGCTTCATACGGCATGAGCACTTGTGGATGTGATTTCTGAGAATAGGTTTCTAAAACTGTTACATACTCATTTACAGATGAAGAAACTGAGGCTTGAAGAGGTTGAGTATCTTGGCCAATAACCTCCCTGCCCATGAGCAACCCAAGCAGGGACTCACATTCAGGACTGTAACTCCCATTAGTAACTATTTCTGCCTCCAAGGTCCCAGTCCGTACCCCTAGAAGATTTCTGTGATGAATCCTTGGGCTCTGTGACTTGCCTAGGGCATCTCTTGCCATGTCCCAGTGGGATCAACAAAACCCTTAGAACAAGATGTGTCCTGAGGCTCAAAGCAAGAGGATACTGGGGAGACAGCACCAATATTTTAAGACCTGTTGGTTGTGTGACCTTGGAAAAGCCACTTAACCTCCCTAAGCCTCAGTTTCTTCATCTGTAAAATTGGGGATAACAATACTTCCTACCACATGGAGTTACTGTGAGGATTAAATAAGTTAATATATATAAAGTGTGTAGAACAGTACCAGGCTTATAGCAAGCGCTCCATAGGTAAGGACATGGCATACAGGAGGCATTCAATAAGTGTTAAGCGAAGGCAAAACACCAAGCTTCTCAAGTGATAAGATCCATGACTTCCAAGCTGTACGCCTCACTGTGGGACTCTGAGGTGCTCTGACATCTTCATCTGCCAGTGCCTCGGGGTGCCTGAAGGAGGCCAGGATTCTGGGGAATCTGGGCCAAGGGCGGGATGGGATGAGGGCACTTACCTGAGATCTCTGAAAACTTGGGGCTGCTACCACCACCCACCAGGGCCAGCAGGTTGGAGCGGTGCAGCATTTCCACCAGGCCCATGCTGCCCACCTGCTCATGGTCTGGACAAGGACCAGGATGTCAGTAGGGGTGGGAGCCAATGCCCAGCCCGTCCCTTCTGCCCATTGCCCCTCCTCCACCAATGGCTCACCCAGATGCCCCTTCTCCATCAATGGCTCCACATTGTAGATGCGCACACCTGTCTCCATGGCGCAGCAAAAGCAGCCTGGGGAGGGGGGGATTTTAGGCTGCTTCAAAGGATGCCCAGGTGGAAGCCATGGCCCACCTCTGGCCATTCTTTCCGTCCCTCCCTCCAATCCACAAGGGTGCAGGCACAAGCCTCTCTCACTTTGGTCTTGGTTGAAACGCAGACTGGTCACTCCTCGAAGTGGCTGCTGAGTCATGGTCCAGGACTGCTTCCCCGGACACAGATGCGGGTAGGGTTGGGAAGAGTCCTGGGGTTTGCCCTTCAAGTCCTAGAACTCCTGTTCCCAGTGGATTTCTTCTTCCTCCTCTTCCTCCTCTGCCACTTTCTGCAGCCAGCAGGACGAAGAAAACAAAAAAGAAAAAAGAGGGATAGTTCTGGGGTCTCCACACTAATCTCCTAAGATCCCAAAGAGCATGGCCAGGAACTTCCCCATCTTCTCACACTTGGATGAGCCCAGCTCCAGCCCTACCCTGACCTGTATTCCCCATTTCTTTCTTACTCCGTGGCCCTCAATGCATGTCAGGAAGTAATGGGGGTAGAGGGTTAGTGATATCTCTTCCCCACCCCCAGCCAATCCTGGCTCTAATGCCCCACATGGCCTAGAACCACTTCTCATCTTCACACCTGGACCTAGCATCCAACTCCACCTGTCAATAAGCAGGGAAATGAGGCTAGGTCATCCACTTCTTCCCACACCTCCCTGACCTGGCCCCGAGACCTGCTATGGTTGGTCCATCACCCACAGGACCACCTCTCCTCATGCCTTCTGAGGCTCCCAGCCAATTCCACCATCTCAGAGCCCTCTCACACCTCCCCTCCTCACAGGCTTCTCCAAACCCCTTCAGGATCCCATGCGTAGCCCCACATGACCTCTTCTCATGCCATGCTAACTTCTGCCCAACCCGGGTCAGCCTGGATGTTCCCCAAGACCTCCTTATGCCCTAAAGACTCTACATCAGATTCCCCTATCACTCCAAATCGCCCACCCCTGGAACATTCCCTTCCATGTGCTTTGCTGTCATTTCCTCCAACATAGACTGACTAGAACCTACCCCCAGGAATCTCATCCCCCTTACATTCTTCCTCCAGATTCTCTATCCTCTCCCCAAACACCCTGCCCCAGGGCACCCCTCCTCCATCAAGACTCTTGCCCAGGACATACCTCCCCAAACCCCCCCCCCTACCTGGAACAACTTAACCCAACAAGACGCCTGCCCCGGACCCCTCTAAGATTCCTGTCCTAAAGCCCCCACGCTCCCTTCAAATCCCCATCACCCCAAGACTTTTGCCCAAGCACACCCGTTCCTCATCCTCCAGGAGCTCAAACCTACATCCCGCTCTTGTACCACCTCCACCAGACCGCCTCACTCTCCAGACTCATTCTTTGGACAGCCCCACCTTTCAAGGTCCCTTTTTCGGACCACCATTGCAAAGACCCGTGCCACCCAAGAACTTTGCTCCGGGATGCCTTACCTCCCTCCACTTCTTCATGTCCAAGACCGCCCTCATACTCCTTCCAACACCAGCACTCACTTAAACTCCTTGTCCTAGACACCCCCCTCCCACCATTCACCAAAACCTCTGTTCATGGAACCCTCCCGCTGGACCCTCCTCCAGGTTCGGACCAACTCTGGAATCTTGCCCCAGTTTCCCGCTGCCTGCACTGACCTGATCTCCGCGCGTTCCCGATTCCAACCCCAGCCGTCGGTGCCGCCCGCGGCCCGGTTTTCTGACCTCCCGGGCCCTGACGCCCGGCTCTGGTGTTTACATCAGGTCTCACTTCCGGGGGAGGGAGTCTGTGACCGGAAATGACTCATTTGCGGCCGCAACTCTCCTCCCCTGGGTTCCAGGTCTTTGGAGCCATGCAAGCGATAGTGGCGTCCTCCGGGGAGGATGCTCAAGGGCCTGTCTGAGGGAGCAGAGGAGGGTGGGCGAGAGGGACCCCTTCCTTCGCGGAGAGGAAGAGGGCCGAGCATTCTCCCGCTCCGTCCTGCTCTGAGGGCGAGAGGCGTCAACTTTCTGGGCTAGCAAGATTTGGACCTCCAAGGTGGGCTAGAGGGGCCTTCCTTGTTGGAAATACTAGTCCTCCCAGATTTCTAGAGAGGCGGGGAGGGGGGAGGCCCGAGGCGGGGGCGGACCTGGAGACCCGTTAAAGCCGCAACGCCTTGCCCAGGGGAAGTCAGGGATGAGATTCCATCCCCTTGCTTGGTTTTGTTTACAAAATGAAAAGGGGGTTTTTAATGGTAAGAGGTATAATGCTTCCTGTGGAAAAAGAAACCAATTATGTACATACTGGAAATACATTTTAATTCAACTTTTAACGTTTGAGGTAGTTGTGGATTATTCACGTGTGGTTTGGGGAAATAATACAGAGAAACGAGATGTATTTGTAACAGTTTCCTCCAAAGATAACATGTAACATTATAGTAAAATATTACAATCAGGTTATTGATATTGATACAATGTACCCATCCTTTACTTTTTTTTTATTAATTTTTTTTCAACGTTTTTTATTTATTTTTGGGACAGAGAGAGACAGAGCATGAACGGGGGAGGGGCAGAGAGAGAGGGAGACACAGAATCGGAAACAGGCTCCAGGCTCCGAGCCATCAGCCCAGAGCCTGACGCGGGGCTCGAACTCACGGACCGCGAGATCGTGACCTGGCTGAAGTCGGACGCTTAACCGACTGCGCCACCCAGGCGCCCCTACTTTTTTTTAAGTATTGTTTTTTTTTTAATTTTTTTTTTTTTAACATTTATTTATTTTTGAGACAGAGAGGGAGACACAGAATCTGAAACAGGCCCCAGGCTCTGAGCTGTCAGCACAGAGCCCAACGCGGGGCGCGAACCCACGGACCGCGAGATCATGACCTGAGCTGACGTCGGACGCTTAACTGACTGAGCCACCCAGGCGCTCCACTTAAGTGTTGTTTTGACGCTTCTTACATTTTTGACTAATATATAATGGATATGTTTAATTACAACGTTAAAAATTATTTTAATTTAAAAAAAATGTTTATTTTTGAGATACAGAGCGCGAGTGGGGGGGGATGGGCAGAGAGAGAGAGAGAGAGAGAGAGAGAGAGAGAGAGAGGGAGACAGAGAGTCTGAAGCAGCTCTGGGCTCTTGGCATAGAGGCCAGTGCAGGGCTCGAACCCACAAATCTCGAGATCATGACCTGAGCTGAGGTCAGACGCTTAACTGACTGAGCCACCCAGCCCCCCCCCCATTTTTAAAAATTCCACCTTTTTAACTGATTCATGGAATTCTGTGGAATAAATGTAGCATTGTTCAACTCTTCTCTTACTGATGGCCATCTAGGTTGTTTCATGTATGGTGTTCTCAAGATACTGTGAATTTGGCCTCCATATACTAGGTGTGACTCCATTGCTGTGATCCTCAGCAAAGCTAATCTTCTGGCTTTCTTCGGTCTCTACTTTCTCATGTCCCAGACCATATTTAACTTAATTTAGTTTGGGTTCTGCCACTCCTATGTCTCAGACACTGCTCTTAACCAGATCACCCATGAATAATCATTTTGACTAACCAGCAGTCACTTCCCTACCCTCTCCTGGGACTGCCCAATGCATTCCACAGTTTCTTTTTCTCATTCTCTTGGTTTTCTCTTACATTTCTGGCTACTCTTCTGCCTTTATCCAATTTCCAAATATTAGAGTATCCTGGTCCCCTTACTTTTGTAGCCAATATACTCTCCCTAGGTGACTTCATCTTGTTTCATAGCTTTAATTTTTGCAAATGTTTTGGAGATCCACTAATTTAGGCCTATAGCCTAGACCTCTTTCCTGAACACCAGACTTATATATGCTATGGCCTGTTTGACGGCTTCCTGTGGATATCTCATAAAGTACCTCAGATTTAACCCACCCAAACAGATCTCTCACATTTTCTTGGTTCAAACACCCTCTTGTCTCCCTCATCTCAACCAATGGGACCACAACACCCAGTTTGTCACTCAAGTCAAATAGCAGACATCATGCTCAACTGATTATTTTCCATTGTCATTTTCAAATTCTGTTGGTCTCCCTATCAAAAGGTGTCAGAAATAAACCCCTCAGTTATTTACTTACAGTCAAGATAGAGTAACAAGGACTAAATTTTCCCTCTCACATGAAACACACCCCCCAAAAGACCCAGACAAAATACGTCAAACAGTGGTTTCCAAGACACAGACATCAGGCCTCCCTAAGTTAAGATAGTCCAGAGGGACAAGGGCACTTAGAGTTCAAAGACAGAGTATCAGGAGAGAGCTGCAAAGAGAGAGAAGCACAGAAATCTGCAGAGGGTCCCTGTGAGCAGAGCAGTGATCAGTGCATGCATTTGAGAAAACTACCTAAGGCTAGGGAAAGGCCCATCCAAATGAATTAGAGGGAACAGGGCCTGGTACATAGGCAGAGAATAGTTCTTGCTTCTACAAGCTAGACTGGGAAAACTCCTAATTTGTAGGGCATAGAACAAGGAAGGTCTTGCCTCAATGGTGGTAAATAATTAGCTGTAGACTTAGTACTGCTTGAGACCCACTTAACAAATCATAAGAGGTAGACTCTGAAAGAGGAAACTGTTTCCAAGTAACTATATCAGTACAAAGGTCAGGAAAATTTATAGGAATAATATAATAATAATAATAACCCAGCACCTAAAAAAGTAAAATTTACAATTTCTGTTATCCAAACAAGCATGACCAGGCATAAAAGAAGCAGGACATACTGCAACATGGAAGAACCTTGAAACTAGTATACTAAGTGGCAGAAGCCAGTCACAAAGGACTACATGTTGTTTTTTTTAGAAGTGTTTTTATTTATTTATTTTGAGAGAGACAGAGCGCAAGTGGGGGAGGAGCAGAGAGGGAGAGAGGGAGAATCCCAAGCAGGCTCCATGTTGCCAGTGCAGAGCCTGATGCAGGGCTCAAACCCATGAAACTATGAGATCATGACCTGAGCTGAAACCAGGAGTCCAATGCTTAGCTGACCGAGCCACCCAGGCACCCTGAGGACCACATATTATATGATTCCATTTATAAGATGTCCAGAATAGGCAAGTCCTTAGAGACAGAAAGTGGATTAGTAGTTGCCTAGGGCTGATGGCAGTAGTGATGGCATGGGGGTGGGGGGACTTTGATTAGGAAGGAAAGGGAAATGACTGCTAAGGGGTATGGGGTTTCTTTTGGGGGAGATGAAAATGTTCTAAAACTGATTGTGGTGATGGTTGAACAACAGTATACTAAACGAATTGTACACTTTAAATGATGAATTATGTGGTATGTGAATTATAGAAAAATACACCAAATGGGATTAATGACATCACAAAATAAAAACATTAGTGACTTGAAGTCATAGCAATAGAAACTAACAAACGAAACAGAGAAATAAATAAATAAATAAATAAGGCATAAATGAGCTATGGAACAATTTCAAATGGCCTAATATGCCATTTGAAATAAAATCCCCAAAGGAGAGGAAGGGGGACGGAAAAAGTACGTGAAGAAATAATGTCCTAAAACTTTCCAAAATTAATAAAAAATATAAACGGACAGATCCAAGAAGTTCAATGATCTCCAGTACAAGAAAGTTGGAAAATACTACACAAAGGCACATCGTAATCAAATTATTCCAAACCAATGATAATAGATGAAATCCTACCAGCAGCCAGAGAAAAAAGATGTGTTACCTAAAGGAGAAAAAGAGAAGAATGACAGCTTTCTTGTCAGCAAACAATGCAAACAAGAAGACAGTAGGGCAACATCTTTAAAAGAGGATAGTACGTTCTGAATGACAGAGTAAGGAACCCCCAAATCCATTCCTCCATAAAGGTAATGAAAACACTGGCCAACAATAGCCAAAAAAGGTCCAAATTAACTTTCTGAGAATTTTCTACATTAGCCAAATACTTGAAACAATCTGAGGAGCATCCATTCAAGAAAAATGCCTGAATCTTGGTAGGAATGAGCTTTGTGTCATTTTAATTTGCCTTATTCCTGCCCCTCTCTACCCAGCTCCATCATACCAATAAAAGCCAGCAGCCTATCAGGATGGAGGGAGGAAAATGTGCTTGGACCTCCCCTAAAAGCTATATTCCTAAAGAATTGTCATCCTTTAAAAAAAAAATCACATGTTAACATAGATAGAATTTTTCCAAAACAACAACAAAAACTATTTAGTGAGAAGAGGGGCATTTTACATTTCTGCAAGTCTCTTTAATGTTTGGTTTAATAGAAAACAGCTAGATTCTCATATCTGCTCCTGAGTTCAATCTCTTGTGATATCACCTATTTGGTGTCCTGAGAAAAATTCTACTATGCACTTGTGAGAGAATGAGTATGAAAAAGGCAAATAATGTCTTGGTGTCATGAACATACTTCTGACCTCCAGACACCTTAAAAGAGTCTCAAGGACCCCCACGGATCCCAGACCACACTTAGAACTTTTAATCAGTGCTGTTAAAACTTCTGGTTATAAAGGTACCAACCCATCCTCACTTCCACAATGAATGTTTTACCTCATCTTTATACTTGAGTAAATAGGGCTTGACATTGTATTTGAATAAAGATGGGTTCCTAGGTGTTTAAGTCCTCTTAGTTTGCTTTTCAAACACGTGGTCTGTTTATTAATGTTATATGTTAATAGGACACTCACCAGAAAATGAAGAATGATGCACATTCCTGTTATACAAACTTGTTATGAGGAAAGGTTTCAGGATTGAAAGGACCAAGTTTCAATGACAGAGTAACCTGTTGAAGAAATCCAAACTTGGATGAACATTTAGGTATTCCAGATTCATGGAAATGAGTTACAAGAATTTACATCTCAGTCAAAAATTTTCTCAATGGATGAATCTTGAAGCTAAACATCACTCTGCTCAGACCCAGTTGGGCCAACTAAAGTTAGGGCCCCTCCTTGGAATGTTTTACCTTCTTTTGTGGGTGTGACACACTGAATTAAACTTCCTCTTCAATGCATCCTGGAAAATGGATTGTTTGTGGCTGGAAGAATCATTTAAGTTTTACTCTGATGTTTTGAAAAGTAGCATCTTGATTTCCACAGGTCTTCATTTATCATTGAACATTCATTCATTCATTTATTAAATCCCTAAAACAGGCACACTGTATGAAATGTTGGGAATAGAAAAGTAAGCAGATCAATATCCTTGTCTTCTAAAGAGAAAGGTGATGGACATATACATAAATGCTATGAAGGGAAAAAGGATTAGAATATAGGAAGAGCTGGAGTAGAGGTAGGGGTTGCTATTTTATTTGGGGTGCTCAGAGAAGCTTTTGTGCTAAGGTGACATTTGAGAAGAGACCTGAAGGAAGAGAGGGAATGAGTCTTATGGAAATTTTGGGGAAGAGCATGGTAGGCAAAAAGAACAGGAAGGATATCAATACAGCTTGAGAGGTGAGGTCACAGAGGTATGGGGTTGGGGAAAGATCATACAAGGCCTTGTAGGCCATTTTAAAGGTTTGGTTAAAAAAATTTTTTTAAAGGCTTTGGCTCTGTTCTGAGTGAGTTAGGGAATCACTGGGGAGTTTGGAGGAGAGGACAGAGATGTGACCAGACTTGCCTTTCCAAAAGAGTACTTCCTGGCTGCTATGTGAAGACCAAGGTGGGGGCAGGGAAAGGGGGAGGAAGGAGGGCAGTTAGGAGGCTATTGCAATAAATCAGACAATGGTTTTTGGTGGCTTTGACACTGGGTAGTGGAAGAGATAAGATGCATTCTGGAATTATTTTGAAGGTGGAGCTGAAGGGATATGTTGATGGATTGGATATAGGGTGTGAGAAAGATAGGAGTCAAGAATGAGTCAAAAGGTTTTGATTCACCTGGGAGTCAGCTGGAGGAGCAGATCTGAGATGGGAAATTGGGAGTTTGGGGTTTTTTTTTTCTGGAGTCTAAAATGCTTATGGGATATCATGTAGAGATGTTGAATAGGTGGTTGGAGATGACTGAAGATCAGTCAAAATCTTTCCAAATTGATGAAAAACAGTCTGTACATCCAAGAAACTAAAGAACTCCAAGTAGGATACATTTAAAGAGATACATACCCAGACATATCATAATCAAACTTTCAAAACATAAAGAAAAAGGATCTTAAAGGCACCAAGGGAGAGAATCACAAAAGCAGGACATACAAGTGATCTTCAATAAGATTTACTATTAGTTTCTCACCAGAAACCGGAGAGGCCATTAGACTGTGGGATGACATATTAAAGTACTGAAAAAGAAATTGTTAACCTAGAATTCCATACCTAGTAAGAATGTCTTGTAAAAACATGGGAAAAAATAGATATTTTTAGCCATGAAACAGCTAAAGGAATTCAACACCATTAGAACAGCAAAACAGGAAATGTAAAAGAACACCCTTCAGGCAGAAGGAAAATGATATCTGGTTGAAATCTGGATCTACACAGTGAAATGAAAAGCACTGGACATGGTAACTACATAGATAAATATAGAATATATTTTTCTTATTATTTACATCTCTTTAAAAGATAATTGATGAGGGTGCCTGTGTGGCTCAGTTGGTTGAGCGACCAACTCTTGGTTTCAGTCAGGTCATGATCTTACAGTTTGTGGGTTCGAGCCCTGCATTGGGCTATGCACTGATGTGTGGAGCCTGATTGGGATTCTCTCTCTCTCTCTGCCTCTCCCCTGCTCATTTTCTCTCTCTCTCTCTCTCTCCCCCTCTCTCTCTCTCAAAATAAATAAATTTAAAAAAATTAAAAATAAAAGATAATTGACTAATCAAAAACAACAACAATGTTTTGTGGTGTTTATAACATATGTAAAAGTAAGATGCATGAAAACAATAGCATAAAGGTCGGGAAGGAATAAACGGAAACTTATTACTATAAGGTCCTTATATGATCCATGAAGTAGTATATCAGTTAAAGAGGCATACTATAGGGGCGCCTGGGTGGCGCAGTCGGTTAAGCGTCCGACTTCAGCCAGGTCACGATCTCGCGGTCCGTGAGTTCGAGCCCCGCGTCAGGCTCTGGGCTGATGGCTCGGAGCCTGGAGCCTGTTTCCGATTCTGTGTCTCCCTCTCTCTCTGCCCCTCCCCCGTTCATGCTCTGTCTCTCTCTGTCCCAAAAATAAATAAAAAATGTTGAAAAAAAAATTAAAAAAAAAAAAAGAGGCATACTATAAGTTAAAAATGTATACTACAAATGCTAAACCAACCAATAAAATAACAAATCCAAGAGTTACAGATAACAAACTAACATAGGAGATAAAAAGAAATAGTTAAAAATTTCTGATTAATCCAAAAGAAGATGGAAGAAGTGAGAAAAAGGAACAAAGACAGAACAAATAGAAAACAAATAGTAAGATGATGATATACTCAAACTTTATCATATCACATTATCGCACTAATCACATTAAGATAAATGACCTAAATATCCACTTAAAAGACAAAGATTGCCACTTTGGATAAAAAGCAAGAACTAATTAAATGCTGCCTGTAAGAAACACACTTTAAATACAAAGGCACAAATAGGTTAAAAATAAAAGGATGGAAAAAGATATACCACGCTAACACTAGTTGTTAAAAAAAGATGGAATTGCTGGGGCGCCTGGGTGGCGCAGTCGGTTAAGCGTCCGACTTCAGCCAGGTCACGATCTCACGGCCTGTGAGTTCGAGCCCCGCGTCAGGCTCTGTGCTGACAGCTCAGAGCCTGGAGCCTGTTTCCGATTCCGTGTCTCCCTCTCTCTCTGCCCCTCCCCTGTTCATGCTCTGTCTCTCTCTGTCCCAAAGATAAATAAAAAGCGTTGGAAAAAAAAAAAATTTAAAAAAAAAAAAAAAAAGATGGAATTGCTATACTGATATCAGACAAAGTAGATTTCAGAGTAAAGGTTATTACAAAGGATAAACATTTATCTTAAACATTTATGCACATAGTAACAGAGCTTCAAAACACATGAAGCAATCATTGATAGAACTTCAAAGAGAAATGGACGAATTCACAATTACAGTTGCAAATTTCCTTATTCCTATTTACATTATTCATAGAAAAAGTAGGCAGGAAATCAGCAGGAATATAGTAGACTTAAAGCAACAGTAGCAACCAACTTGATCTGACTGATATTTATAAAACATTCCATCCAACAACAGCAGAATAACACTCATCTCAAATGCACACAAAAAATTTACCTGTCAAGCAAGGCTGAAATATTTGGTCAAGAAATAACAAACCTTTGCTAGATTCAGTTTGTTACTTACATAGCAAAAACAAGAGTAGCAAAGGTGTCAGCTACCCATATCTTTTGCCCCATAGGATAACACCAAAACAAAAGGGCCAGATGATTGCAACACCAGTATCAGAACACCCTGTCCCTAAGCACTTTTATAGCGTGCAGCTATACACTGAGGGGTCAGGATGAGACAGAAAACCTTATACCTCATCAGAACTTGTAAGACAATGAAAAATTCTCCCTCAAAGATAGGAAAGTGAGAGATGGTACTACAAAAACATTACTAAGTTGGTTAGTTCTTCTGTCTACAACCGATGTTTTAAGGGAATCCCTTTAAGCTTTAATGGTTGATGTTGATGTGGTCACTGATGTGATGGGATGGATGTATGTTATTGAGAAGGAATATTAACTTGCAACAATCACTTTACAACAATACAATCACGGAGAAACCTGTGTGCCTATAATTGGTGTTTGTTGCATTTCTGAGCCCACTTTGTATTCGTGAGAAACAAAAATATCATGGGAGAAATATTTTAAATTACCAGTATTTTAACTTTAACTTTCTATAAAGTTTGGGACTTTATCAAAAAAGGATGTTGAAAATATATGTACTTTTACTTTAGTCAAATTACTTTTCATTATCTGATTTCTTAATTTTATGTATTTGAAATCTTGTGAATTAGGGATATCTATATAAATATATAGATATTTAAAACTTAATGATAACAATAAATGTAATTCAGTAACATGATTCAACAATTAAATTTTCTTTTCAGAACAAGATATAGTTAACTGTATCAAATTTATACATTACTTTGTAATGGTAAATGCTCTAAAAAATATTTAAGCTACTTCAATTCTATACCTCCTTTTTTCCCAAAGGACACACAAGAGAATGTGATGCTATTTTAACCCTCTGTGTGAATTTTGCCTTATCAAACATTGTGCCTCATTTTATTAAAAGCCTTTCTTGGAAAAAAATACTTTCTTGTAATTTGGGGGGAAAAAAAGGAATGTGAGCAACACCCGGCTGGCTCAGTCGGTGGAACGTGGCAACTCTTGATCTTGAGGTTGTAAGTTTCAGTGCCACAATGGGTGTAGAGATTACTTTTAAAAAATCTTTAAAAAAGATAGGAAAGTGAGTAGGAAATTATCTTGTAGCAGCTTCTTACAAGCTTCCCATGTTCTAATGTTCTGGGAAATCGTATCTTCTGCCAAGACTTAGATCAGCTGTGGTTAAGCCTTGCTTCCATGAAGTGTGCAGATATATGCAAAGTTGTCAGGACACCAGCATGAAGCAGCTCCCCTCTATTACCAAGAGAGACTTTATGCTGGGTCATGAAATTGGTCTCAATAGATGCAAAAAGATTCACGTTATACAAAGTATTTTATCTGACCACAATAGAACTGAATTGGAAGTTGATAACAAAAAGATGTCTGGAAAATCACTAAATATTTGGAAATTAAATAATACATTTTAAAATAACTCATGGATCAAAGAAGAAAGAAACATTGGTATCAGAAAACATTTTGAACTGAATGAAACTAAAAATTCAACATATTAGTATTTCTGGGGTGCCACTAAAGCAGTACTTGTGGATGAATTTATAACACTGAATGCCAATATTAGAAAAGAAGAAAGGACTAAGAAAGGTCTAAAATCAATTACCTTGGCTTCCACCATAAGAAACTAGAAAAAGAAGGGGCGCCTGGGTGGCTCAGTTGGTTAAGCGTCCGACTTCAGCTTAGGTCATGATCTCATGGCTCATGAGTTTGGCCCTGTGTTGGGCTCTGTTGCTGACAGCTTAGAGCCTGGAGCCTGCTTCAGATTCTGTGTCTCCCTGTCCCTCTCTCTCTCTCTGCCCCTCCCTCACTAGCGTTCTCTCTCTCTCTCTCTCTCTCTCCTTCAAAAATTAATGAACTTAAAAAAATTAAAAAATAAAGAAACTAGAAAAAGAAAAGTAAATGTAAGGTATGGAGTGCCTGGGTGGCTCAGTCGGTTGAGTGTCCAACTCTGATTTCAGCTCAGGTCATGATCCCAGCATCATGGGCTCCAGCCCTGTGTTGGGTTCCACACTGAGCATGGAGCCTGCTTAAGATTCTCTCTATCCCTCTGCCCCATTCCCCCACCCCTTGGACTTTCCTCTCTCTCTTTCTAAAATAAAAACATTTTAAAAATTTAAAGGTGAGGTAAGCAGAAAAAAGGAAATAATAAAAATCAAAGTGAAAATCAATGGAAATAGAAAACAGGAAAACCATGGAAAAAATTAATGAAACTAAAAGCTGGTCATTGAGATCAATAAAATTGATAAACATGAAGACTTCTAAAAACAAAAAGAGAGAAGGCACAGCTTACCAATATCAGGAATGAAAGGTGACATCACTATAGATTCTACAGAAACCGAGAAGGATAAAAGAATATTTAAAAAACTTATGCCAATAAATTCCACAACTTAATAAAAATGTACAAATTCCTTGAAAGATACAAATTACCAAAGCTCACTCAAGAAGAAGTAGATAGTTGCCAGGGTAGAGGAGCAATTGTTTACTGGACACAGAATTTCAGATTTGTGAGATAAAAAGAGCTCTAGAGATGGATGGTGGTGATGGTTGCAGAACAATGTAAATGTACTTAATACCACTGAACTTTACACTTAAAAATGGTCAAGATGGTAAACTTTATGCTATGTGTATTTGATTACAATTAAACCAAAGAAATAGATAACCTGAGTAACTATATATCTATTAAAGAAATGGACTTTCCAGTTAAAATTCTTCCTACAAAGAAAATTCCAGGCTGAGACGGTGTCACTGGTGAATTATGCCAAGCATTTTAAGGAAGAAATAATATCAACTCTATATAAACTCTTACAAAAATTTGAATACTTCCCAGCCATTCGATGGAACCAGCATTACTCTGATACCAAAACCAGATAAAGACATTACAGAAAAAGAAATCTAAAGACCAATATCCCTTATGACACAGAGGCAAAAATTATAAACATAATTTTAGCAAATTTATTCCAACATTATATTAAAAAGATAATATATTACAACCAAGTGGAGTTTATCCCAGCAACACAGGGTTGCTTTAACATTCAAAAATCAATCAATGGGGGCGCCTGGGTGGCTCAGTCAGTTAAGCGTCCGACTTCGGCTCAGGTCATGATCTTGCGGTCCGTGAGTTCGAGCCCCGCGTCGGGCTCTGTGCTGACAGCTCAGAGCCTGGAGCCTGTTTCGGATTCTGTGTGTCCCTCTCTCTCTGACCCTCCCCCATTCATGCTCTGTCTCTCTCTGTCTCAAAAATAAATAAACGTTAAAAAAATTAAAAAAAAAAACAAAAAAAACCCAAAAATCAATCAATGTAGGGGCGCCTGGGTGGCTCAGTTGGTTGCATCTGACTCTTGATGTCAGCTCAGGTCATGATCCCAGGGTTGTGGGACTGAGCCCCAAGTCCAGCTCCATTCTGAGTGTGGGGCCTGCTTAGGATTCTCTCTCTCTCCCTTTGCTCTTCTCCTCTCTCTCTCTTTCTGTAAAATAAAAAAAATGAGTGTTTTTTAAAAAAATCAATATAACTTCACATACTAACAAACAACAAAAGAAAACAAAACCCATATAATCATGTCAATAGATGCAGAAAAGAAGTTGGTAAAACTACATGATTTCCTGATAAAACACTAAGGAAAGTGGGAATAGAAAATAACTTCTTCAACCTAATGCAACAGGTATATGAAAAGATTCTCAACATCACTCATCAGAAGAGAAATGCAAATCAAAACCACAATTAGATACCACCTCACACCTCTCAGAATGGATAAAATCAACAATACAAGAAACAAGGGGGTGCCTGGGTGGCTCAGTCAGTTAAGTGTCCAACTCTTTATTTCTGCTCAGGTCATATTCTTCATGAGATTAAACCCCATGTCAAGCTCTGTGATGACAGTGAGAAGCCTGCTTGGGATTCTCTCTCTCCCTCTCTCTGCCCCTCCCCTGCTCTCTCTCTCTCTCTCAAAATAAATAAACTTAAAAAAAAAAAGAAACAGCAAGTTTTGGTAAGGATGTGGAGAAAAAGGAACCCTCATGCACTGTTGGTGGGAATGCAAACTGGTGCAGCCACAGTGGAAGACAATATGGAAGTTCCTCAAAAAATTAATAAAAGAACTACCATGTGACCCAGTAATCCCACTTCTGGATATTTATCCAAAGGAATTGAAATCAGGATCTTGAAGAGAAATTACCACTCTCATGTTCCTTGCAACATTATTCACAATAGATAATATGTGGAAACAACCTAAATATTAGTCAACAGATGAATGGATAAAGAAAATACAGCATATACATACAATAGAATACTATTTAGCCTTACAAAAAAGAAGGAAATAGGGGCGCCTGGGTGGCTCAGTCGGTTAAACGTCCGACTTCGGCTCAGGTCACGATCTCACGGTCCGTGAGTTCAAGCCCCGCATCGGGCTCTGGGCTGATGGCTCAGAGCCTGGAGCCTGCTTTCGATTCTGTGTCTCCCTCTCTCTCTGCCCCTCCCCCATTCATGCTCTGTCTCTCTCTGTCTCAAAAATAAATAAAACGTTAAAAAAATAAAAAAAAGAAGGAAATACTACAATATGCAACAGCGTGGATGGACTTGACATTTTGCTAAGTGAAATAAGCCAGACCCAGAAAGATGCATGATTTCACTTATATGAGGTATGTAAAATAGTCAAATTCATAAAATCAAAGACTGGAATGGTGGTTTACAAGTGTTGGGGGAAGGGAGAAATGTGGAGTTACTAATCAACAGGCATAGAGTTTTAGTTAGATTAAGATGAATAAGTTCTAGGGGCACCTGGGTGGCTCAGTCAGTTGTCTGACTCTTGATTTAGGTTCAGGTCATGATCCCAAGGTCATGGGATGAAGCCCCATTTTGGGCTCCACACTGATCATGGAGCCTGCTTAAGAGTGTCTCTCTCTCCCTCTGCCCCTCTCCCCTGCTCAGGCCCTCTCTCTCTCTAAAATAAAAATACAGGGGCTCCTGGGTGGCTCAGTTTGTTAAGCAGCTGACTTTGGCTCAGGTCATGAGCCGTTTGTGAGTTTGAGCCCCGTGTCAGGCTCTGTGCTGACAGTTCAGAGCCTGGAGCCTACTTCAGATTCTACGTCTCTTGCCCTCTCTGCCCCTCCCCCATTCACACTCTGTTTCTCTATACTTAATAAAAGTTAAAAAAAATAATAAAATAAAAATACATACATACATCCGTAAAATAAGATGAATAAGTTCTAGAGATCTGCTGTGCAACATTGTGCCTATAGTCAACAATTATATATTGCACACTCAAGGAGGATAGATCTCAGGGTGCCTCAGTGCCTCAGTCAGTTGATCAGCTGGGCAGCCAATTTTGGCTTAGGTCATGATCTCCCAGTCATGGGAGTGTTGGGCTCCATGCTGACCATGGAGCCTGCTTGGGATTCTCTCTCTCCTTCCCTCTGCCCCTCCAGTGCTTGTGCTCTCTCTCTCTCTCTCTTTCTCTCTCTCTCTCTCTCTCTCTCTCTCTCTCAAAAAGAAGATAGAGCTCATGTTGTGCTCTTACCACAGTAAAACTTAAAAAGTAAAATCTCCTTGAAAGAAAAAACAGATATGTGTATTGGTTAAAGTATTTCTGAAGCCCTCTCTATCTTGCCTTAATAGGCATGAGAATCTAGTTGTGACTGTGGCCTTTGTCCTTAGAAGTGTTGCCCAAGGCTTGACCCTGAAACAAACCTACCTCTGCCATTATTTTTTGAAAGAGCACTTCTTGACTGGAGCTCATATTATAATTCTCTGGAGGGCTCATAATAATGGAGAGCTGTCCCCTATCCCCAGAATGTCAAATTCATATGCAAGAGGGGCCTGAGAATTTGCACTTCTATGCTGTTTCAAGTTGATGCTGCTGCTGCTGGTCTGGGGTCCACATTGCTAGAATCACTGGATGCCTGACACTACAAAATAATACAATTCTACCCCTGGAGTATTGTCTTACCCATCACAAGGGAACTCTTTGATTCAAGGTATGACCAGAGTCCCTAGAAGGACAGGAAGCTGGGACTTTGCTGAATTTATAGCATATAATTAGGATGTGTTGACCCTGCTTGGTAATAAATGGTTATTTAATAAATGATAGGTATGTTGGAGAGGGAGGAAAAAAACCCTACAGTTAACCTTATACTTAATGGCTAGTGCTTTTTCCCTAAAACCAGGAACAGATATCTATTCTCACCATTACTATTTTACATTGTACTAAAGACTCTAGTCAGTGCACCAAGGCAAGAAAAAAAACACACAAGGCAACCAGATTGGAAAGGAAAAAGTAAAACTGTCTTTATTTGAAGACAATATGATTATCTAGTGGAAAATCCAATGAAAAAAGCTAGTAAATTTAATGTTTAGCAAGATTGCAAGATACAAGCCGCAGCAACTTCTTACTCAACACATTTCCAGAGGCAAGGGAAACAAAAGCAAAAATGAACTATTGGGACCTCACCAAAACAAAAACCTTCTGCAAAATGAAGGAAATAATCAGCAAAACTAAAAGGCAACTGACAGAATGAGAGAAGATATTTGTAAATGACTTATCAGATAAAGGGTTAGTATCCAAAATCTATAAAGAACTTATCAAACTCAACACCCAAAAAACAAATAATCCAGTGAAGAAATGGGCAAAAGACATGAATAGACACTTCTCCAAGGATGACATCCAGATGGCCAACCAACACATGAAAAAATGTTCAACATCACTCATCATCAGGGAAATACCAATCAAAACCACAATGAGATACGACCTCGCATCTGTCAGAATGGTTAACATTAACAACTCAGGCAACAACAGATGTTGGTGAGGATGAGGAGAAAGAGGATCTCTTTTGCATTGCTGGATCTCTTTTGCAAACTGGTGCAGCCACTCTGGAAAACAGTTCCTCAAAAAATTAAAAATAGAACTACTCTATGAGCCAGCAATTGCACTACTAGGCATTTATCCACGGGATACAGGTGTGCTATTTCAAAGGGACACATGCACCCCAATGTTTATAGCAGCACTGTCAACAATAGTGAAAGTATGGAAAGAGCCCAAATGTCCATCGATGGATGAATGGATAAAGAAGAAGTGGTGTATATATATACAATGGAGCATTACTCGGCAATCAAAAAGAATGAAATCTTGCCATTCGCAACTACGTGGATGGAACTGGAGAGTATTATGCTAAGCGAAATTAGTCTGTCAGAGAAAGACAAATATCATATGAATTCACTCATGTGAGGACTTTAAGACACAGAACAGATGAACATAAGGGAGGGGAAGCAAAAATAATACAAAAACAGGGAGGGGGACAAAACATAAAAGACTTAAGCATGGAGAGCAAACAGAGGGTTGCTGGAGGGGTTGTGGGAGGGGGGATGGGCTAAATGGGTAAGGGGCTTAAGGAATCTACTCCTGAAATCATTGTTGCACTATATGCTAACTAATCTGGTTGTAAATTTAAAAATTTTTTAAAAATTAAAAAAAAAGATTGCAAGATACAAGACCAATGTACAAAAATCAACTGTATTTTTATACATTAGCAATGAACAACTGGAAATTGAAATTAAAAAATAATATGTACAGTAATATCAGGAAATATGAAATACTGGGGTACCTGGCTGGCTCAGTTGGTAGAGCGTGCTACTCTTGATCTCAGGGTCATGAGTTCAAGCCCCATATTTGAGCATGGAGCCTACTCTGAAAAAAAAAAGAAATATGAAATATTTAGGGATAAATATGACAGAAGATGTGCAAGACCTATATACTGAAGACTACAAAAACTGTTGAGAGAAATTAAGGAAGGCATATATAAACGAACCTTTTTCATGGGTCAAAGGCTAAATATTATTAACATGTCGATTCTTCCCAAATTGACCTGTAGATTTGATCCAAATCCAGTAGTCTCTTTTGTTGTAGAAATTGACAAACATTTTCTAAAATTCATATGGAAATATAAAAGACCTAGAATAGCCAAAACAACTTTGCAAAAGATTAACAGAGTTGAAGGGCTAACATTACCTGATTTCAAGAATCATTATAAAGCTACAGTAATCAACACAGTATGATACTGACACACAGATAGACAAATATGTCGATAGAACATTATAGAGTCCAGAAACAAATTGATATGTATATGGACAACTGATTTTTTTTCTTTCCATTGTGGTGAATAAGTGATTTTTGATAAAGCTTTAAAGCAATGCAGTGGAGAAAGGATAGTCTTTTCAACAAATGGTACTGGAATAGTTTGATAGCCACCTGCAAAAGAATGAGCTTGGATCTGTACCTCCCACCACACACAAAAATTAATTCAAAATGAAATGAAGTCCTAAATGTATAATCTAAAACCATGAGACCTCTAGGGGTTCCTGGTGGCTCAGTCAGTTGAGTGTCTGACTTCAGCTCAGGTCATTATCTCACGGTTTGTGAGTTCGAGCCCCATGTTGGACTTGCTCCTGTCAGCGAAGAGCCTGCTTTGGATCCTCTATCCACCTCTCTCTCTGCCCCTGCTCCGCTCTCTCTCTCTCTCTCTCTCAAAAATAAATAAATATTTTTTAAAAACCATAAAACTTCGGGGCGCCTGGGTGGCGCAGTCGGTTAAGCGTCCGACTTCAGCCAGGTCACGATCTCGCGGTCCGTGAGTTCGAGCCCCGCGTCAGGCTCTGGGCTGATGGCTCGGAGCCTGGAGCCTGTTTCCGATTCTGTGTCTCCCTCTCTCTCTGCCCCTCCCCCGTTCATGCTCTGTCTCTCTCTGTCCCAAAAATAAATAAAAAAAAAACGTTGAAAAAAAAATTTAAAAAAAAAAATAAAATAAAAACCATAAAACTTCTGGGGCGCCTGGGTGGCGCAGTCGGTTAAGCGTCCGACTTCAGCCAGGTCACGATCTCGCGGTCCGTGAGTTCGAGCCCCGCGTCAGGCTCTGGGCTGACGGCTCGGAGCCTGGAGCCTGTTTCCGATTCTGTGTCTCCCTCTCTCTCTGCCCCTCCCCCGTTCATGCTCTGTCTCTCTCTGTCCCAAAAATAAATTAAAAACGTTGAAAAAAAAAAATTTAAAAAAAAAAAAAACCATAAAACTTCTAGAAAACCTTTGTGACCTTGGATTAGGCAAAAATTTCTTTGATATGACATCAAAAGGACAAACCAAAAAGAATAAATCGGTATGCTTGCCTTCATCAAAATTTAATATTTCTGTTTTTCTTTTTTTAACATTTTTTAATGTTTATTTATTTTTGAAGAAGAGAGAGAGCATGAGCGGGGGAGGGGCAGAGAGAGAGAGAGGGAGACACAGAACCCAAAGCATGCTCCCAGCTCTGAGCTGTCAGCACAGAGCCCGATGCAGGGCTTGAACCCACAAACTGTGAGATAATGACCTGAGCCAAAGTCAGACACTTAACTGACTGAGCCACCCAGGCACCCCAACATTTTTGTTTTTCAAAAGACGTTGTTGAGAAAATGAAAAGACAAGTCACACTGGAAGAAAATACTTGCAAAGCATCTATCTGATAAAGTATCTCTATCCAAAATATATAAAGAACTCTAAAAACTCAACAAGGAAACAAACAGCCCATTTTTTATAAATAGGCAAAGAATTTTACCAGAACTTTCATCAAAGAAGATATACAGGTGGCAAATAAACACGTGAAAAGATGCTCAATATCATTGGTTATTAGGGATACGAAAATTAAAACCACAACGAATACCAGAAATAAACATTGGAATGGATAAAATCCAAATGACTGACCATACCAAAATTTGTCGAGGATGTGAGGAATTAGAACTCTTGTACACTACTGGTAGGAATGTAAAATAGTATAATCACTTTGGGAGACAGTTTGACAGAGTTTTTTGTTTGTGTGTTTGTTTTTTGGTCATAAGGTCAGTTATTCTTTATACAATTATTTATTGAAAGCTTACTATATGCTACATAGTGTGCTGGACACTTGGGATATTGACAGTTTATTAAAACATTATGGGGCGCCTGGGTGGCTCAGTCGGTTGAGTGTCCGACTTTGGCTCAGGTCATGATCTCATGGTTTGTGGGTTCGAGTCCCACGTTGGGCTCTGTGCTGACAGCTCAGGGCCTGGAGCCTGGTTCGGATTCTGTGTCTCCCTCTCTCTCTGCCCCTCCCTTGCTCATGCTCTGTCTCTCTCTGTCTCAAAAATAAATAAAACATTTTAAAAAATTAAAAAAAAACATTAAATGTATACTTATTACGTGATCCAGGCATTCCATTCCCAGAAATCTATCCACAAGAAAAGGAAATATATGTCCATTCAAAGACTTGTACACTAATCTCCATCAACATCTGAGTAGATAAACAAAAGGTGGTATATCATTGAAGCATTACACAATAGAAAGGAGTGAATTACTGACACACGCTATAACATGTGTGAACCTTGAAAACATGATGTTGGGTGAAGGAAGCCAGACACAAAAGGTCACATATTGTATGGTTCATTTATAGGAACTATCCAGAATAAGCAAATCTGTAGAGACAGAAAATAGATTAGTAATTGCCAGAGGCTGGGGGGAGGGGAAAACAGAGTGAATGCTAACTGGTACAGGGTTTCTTTTAGAGGTGATGAAATGTTCTGGAATTAGATAGTGGTGATAGTTGCACAACCTTATGAATGTACTAAAACCATTGAATTGTACCCTTGAAAGGGGTGGAACCTATGGCATGTGAGTTTTGTCTTATAAAATTCTTTTTTTTAATGTTTACTTATTTTTGAGAGAAAGACAGAGAGAGAGGCAGAGTGGGAGTGGGAGAGGGGCAAGGGGAGAGAAGGAGACACAGAATCTGAAGCAGGTTCTAGGCTCTGAGCTGTCAGCATAGAGCCCAACATGGGGCTCGAACTCACGGGCCATGAGATCACGACCTGAGTGGAAGTAGGAGCTTAACCTACTGAGACACCCAGGTGCCCCTGTGGGTTTTATTATATATATGTGGAATGACCTATTGATACATGAGTCACGTGGATGAATTTCTAATAATTTTGTAGAGTATGTCAGACAGACTCTAGAAAATTTATAGAAAACTCTAGAAAATTCAAAATAAACTGTAGTGACAGAAAGCAGATCAGCGTGTGCTTGGGGATGGGGCTGGGGCCAGAAGAAGGGATTATCAAGGGGCAGAGGAAACTTTTGGGGATAATGATATGTTCACTATTGTGATTGTGATGCTGTTCTCATGGGTGTATACATGTTATGGAAATAATACAACCCGTCTCCTGCCTTCCTAGGCCACCGCCATCTCTTTCTGTGTGCATGTCCTTTTGCAATGTTTCTGATAGCATAAAAAGTCATCTTGTAGACCCCAAACATGAACAATTATTTTATTTTATTCACTACTGTGGATATTCTGAATCTTTGTATTAATGCTTTTTGAAAACAATCTACAAATAGGATATGGCAAAGACAAAGGGGGTGGTGTAGCCTTAGTTTTTATAAATGTTCTTCAAGCACTTTTTAAATTCCTTTTTTGTACATTTATTTATTTATTTTTAATAAAAAAAATATTTATTTTTGAAGGAGAAAGAGACAGAACTAGAGCAGGGGAGGGACAGAGAGAGAGAGAGACGGAGACACAGAATCTGAAGCAGGCTCCAGGCTCCAAGCTGTCAGCACAGGGCCCAACGTCGGGCTCGAACTCACGAACTGTGGGATCATGACCTGAGCCAAAGTTGGACGCTTAACCAACTGAGCTACCCAGGTGCCCCTCACTTTTTATTTATTTATTTTTTTTTTTAAATTTTTTTTTTTTTAATTTTTTTTTCAACGTTTTTTATTTATTTTTGGGACAGAGAGAGACAGAGCATGAACGGGGGAGGGGCAGAGAGAGAAGGAGACACAGAATCGGAAACAAGCTCCAGGCTCTGAGCCATCAGCCCAGAGCCTGACGCGGGGCTCGAACTCACGGACCGCGAGATCGTGACCTGGCTGAAGTCGGACGCTTAACCGACTGCGCCACCCAGGCGCCCCTTTTTTTTTTTTTTTTTTTTTTTTAAAGGAATAGGCTTTATTTATTTGTTAGAGCAGTTTTAGACTCACAGAAAAATTGTGTGGAAATTAGAACACTGCTCCCCTCCTCCCCATGCACATCTTCCTGCTTGACATCCCACACCAAAATGGTACATTTGTTACAACTGATGAACTTACACTGACAATGGCATATCATCATCACCCAAAGTCCATAGCTTACAATAGAGTTCACTCTTGGTGTTGTACATGCAAACTGTTTTTACAAATGTATAATGCCATGTATGCACCACATAACAGACAAAATAGTTTCATCACCCTACAATCCTCTCTGATCTATTCATCCCTCTCTCCCTCCCAACTCCTGGAAACCATTTTTATGTTTATTTATTTTTTGAGAGGGAGAGAGACAGAGCGTGAGTGGGGGAGGAGTGGAGAAACACAGAGACACAGAATCCGAAGCAGGCTCCAGGATCTGAGCTGCCAGCACAGAGCCCAAGGCAGGGCTCCAACTCACAAACCGTGAGATCATGACCTGAGCCAAGGTTGGATGCCTAACGGACTGAGCCACCCAGGTGTCCCTCCTGGGAAGCACTTTTTACTGCCTTCCTAGTTTTGCCTTTTCCAGAATGGCATGTAGCTGGAATCTTCTAGTGTGCAGTCTCTCCAGATTGGCTCCTTCTTAGTATATGCATTTAAGTTCCCTCCGTAGCATTTTGTGGTTTGATAGCTCACTTCTTTTTAGTGCTGCATAATATTCCACTGTCTGGATGCACCACAGTTTATTTATCTGCTCACCGACTGAAGGACCTCTTGTTTGCTTCCAAGTTTTGGCAATTACGAATAAAGCTGCTGTAGATATCCATGTGCAGGTTTTTGTGGGAACATAAGCCTTCAACTCTTTTTTTTTTTAATATATGAAATTTATTGTCAACTTGGTTTCCATACAACACCCAGTGCTCATCCCAAAAGGTGCCCTCCTCAATACCCATCACCCACCCTCCCCTCCCTCCCACCCCCCATCAACCCTCAGTTTGTTCTCGGTTTTTAAGAGTCTCTTATGCTTTGGCTCTCTCCCACTCTAACCTCTTTTTTTTTTTCCTTCCCCTCCCCCATGGGTTTCTGTTAAGTTTCCCAGGATCCACATAAGAGTGAAACCATATGGTATCTGTCTTTCTCTGTATGGCTTATTTCACTTAGCATCACACTCTCCAGTTCCATCCACGTGGCTACAAAGGGCCATATTTCATTCTTTCTCATTGCCACGAGGTACTCCATTGTGTATATAAACCACAATGTCTTTATCCATAAGCCTTCAACTCTTTTGGGTCAATACTAAGGAATGTGATTGCTGGATCATAGAGTCAAGAGTATGTTCGGTTTTGTAGGAAACAGCCAGACAGACTTCCAGAGTGGCTGTGCCATTTTGTGTCCCAGCCTCCAATGGATGCGAGTGCCTGTTGTTCCACCACCTCACCAGCAATTGGTTAGCTGCCATTCTGTGTAGTGCTCTCATTGTTTTAATTTGCAATTTCCTGATGATTTACAGCACTCTTATTTATCTTTTATTTTTTCATCATTCTTTATTATTTTTTAATGTTTATTTTTTGAAGGAGAGAGAGACAGAGTAGACAGAGTGTGAGCAGGGGAGGTTCAGAGAGAGAGAGGGAGACACAGAATCCAAAGCAGGCTCCAGGCTCCAAGCTGTCAGCACAGAGCCTGACGCGGGGCTCGAACTCACAAACCAGAGGATCATGACCTGAGCCAAAGTCGGACGCTTAACTGACTAAGCCATGCAGGAGCCCCACTTGTATTTATCTTTTAAAATTTTATTTATTTTGAGAGAGGGAGAGAGAGCAGGACAGGGGCAGAGAGAGAGATGGAGAGAGAGAATCCCAAGTAGGCTCCACACTGTCGGCACAGAGCTCGATGTGGAGCTTGAACCCACAGACCCTTAGGTCATGACCTGAGCCAAAGTCGGATGCTTAACTAACTCAGCCACCCAGGCACCCCTAAAACACTTTTGAAGACAAGGATGGGATAAGGTTATGAGGGAAATCAGAACTCCCAAAGGATTAGTGAGCACAAATCGTGGCATTTAGTCCTCTTTTGAGATGCTGTGGGGAAATATTGAGAGCTTCTCACCCTTTAGCTGGTGGTCTGATGATCCTCCAGCAATGGTAACGCTTCCAGAGAAGTGGTGAAAGATCAGGGATATATGAAAGGTGCTGGAGATCTGTCTGAGGACTGGGAGGAAAGGTGCTTCCCCAGTTTGAAGCAAGTACCCCAAAGCACCCCAACTGGCACTGATGGGAAAGGTAAGCCTTCCGGGAAACCCCAGTGAGTGGCCAGTGGGAGAATTCATCCCTAACAGTGAAAATCAGCCAGACTGACCAAAGCACTAGAAGGACAAGTGTGTTTACTGTGGTTGGGTGTGGGGGGAGCGGTGGGGGGCGGGGGGTGGACAGGAGCATCAGCACACAGCCTTTGGCAGTGGTTGTGTGGAGGTTTCCCATGCTTCTGTCTCAGTGAGAACATGGAGTGTGGCCCTGAAGGCACTGCGGTACCTCTCTGACCTCACCTCCTACTTCCCTCTCCCTCATTTACTCCCCAGCAGCCATGGTGGCCTCCTTGCTATTCCCCAAACATACCAGCAATGGTGCCACCACAGGCCGAGCTGCTGCAGGACTGTCCCTCACTTCTTTCTTATCTTTACTCCTGTGTCACCTTTGTAGCAAAGAAAGCCTTCCCTGGCCATGCTATGAATCCTGCCATCTGCCCACTCCAGTTCACTTTTACCCTGCTGTTCTTCCCTGACCCCACTACACTGCTCCTGCCCCACCCCCCCATGACTCATCACTTTCTAGCATACTAGGTAATTTACCTCTTGTGTTTTTTGCTTACTGTCTCTCAGCCTCACTGGAACCGCAGATGCCACAAGGGCAATGATCTTTGTCTGTCTTATTCATGGCCATATCCCCAGCATCACATCTGCCATATAGTAGGGACTCATGTTTGTTGAATGATTTACTCTCTACTTTTCCCCCAGCATGCAGAACAGTACCTGGAATACAGTAAGGGCTCAATAGATGCCTGTTGAATGGATTGGGGCAATAGGAGCACTTGGTGAGGACCCACTGCCCTTCATACAGCTTTCCAAGTTGTTGGGCACTTAATCCTTCTGCGTGGTGCTGGAACATGGAGGTTAACAGAAGCCAATGTGGGGGTGGAGGGGAGGATTCCCTGGCTGAGGAAGGAATGTCAGAGGAGAATCTAACTGCATGCATCTGCCACCAGGCTCAGCCCTTAGGCAACAGAGTCCCAATCACCCAAATAACTCACTCTCTGAAAGGTAAAGAAACTGCTGCTTGAGTCTGCTGCCACAAATTTATGACGTTTTTTTTTAATGTTTATTTTTGAGAGAGAGAGAGACAAGCAGAGCATGAGTGGAGAAGGGGCAGAGAGAGGGAGACACAGAATCTGAAGAAGGCTCCAGTCTCCAAGCTGTCAGCACAGAGTCTGATGTGGGTCTTGAACCCACAGACCATGAAATAATGACCTGAGCCAAAGTTGGACGCTTAACTGTCTGAGCCACCCAGTTGCCCCTGCACAGTGTTTAATAGAGGCAGCACCCTGCCAGGCAGACTTCTGGAGACTTAGAAGAGGCAGATGCTTTTTCAACCACATCTTGCTCATACCCTGTGATGTGGAAGAAGCCAGTATGAACAAATTGTACGGGTCACAGCCCCGGCCTTGTGAGTGGCCCAGGGAGAATTCACAGGCTCACAACTGTTGTCACAGCAACAGCTGGCAAAGGGCAACCTTGGTAGCTGGCAAGCACCAGGCATCGGGCCGAGAGAAAACTGTGCAGGGTCATCTTTCTTTGTGTGCAATGAACAAGGGACAGATCGGGAAAGCTTCTTGATGCTGTCCACGCTTCTCAGAATGTAAGGAGCCTGTCCTGGACCTGAGGGATCAGGAGGGATGAACTCAGGGGAAACAAAAAGCCACCGTGGTCTGTTGGGGGACGAGGTGTTCTGTTAGGGCTATGTGTTCGGGACACAGGGCTGTATTTAAGAACTTCAGACCCATTTTTTTTGTTTTTTTGTTTTGTTTTTTTTTTTACCTACATAAATGTTTATTTTTGAGAGGAGGCACAGAGAACCCTGAGCAAGCTCCTCAAGGCCAGCACAGAGCCCCAGGCTGGGTTTGAATTCATGGAACAGTGAGATCATGACCTGAACTGAAATCAAGAGCCAGACACTCAACTGACTAAGCCACCCAGGTGCCCCTAGCCCATTTTTTTAAATGTTTTATTTTTGACAGAGAAACAGAGAGACAGAGACCGTGTACGAGCCGGGGAAGGGCAGAGAGAGAGGAGACACAGAATCGGAAGCAGGCTCCAGGCTCAGAGTTGTCAGTATAGAGCACAACCCAGGGCTCAAACTTGTGAGCCATGAGATCAAGACTGACTGAGCCACCCAGAGGCTCCCTCCCTCCCCGACCCTGTTTTTATTTTTTTTCCCCTTTGGCCCTGTTTTTAAAGACAGGCTCAGGAGAAATGTCATCTCCAGGAAACCAAAATCTGATGAAATCTATTTTAAGTATTATGACACATGGAGGAGAGGAAGGGATTGTCTGAAACTGCCAGGTTATACCACATTGCAGGGCAGAGACAGAGGACCAGTACCATTCTCCAGGAAGCTTTAAGCTCTTCTTGAGGGTGTTATCAAGATGAATTTATTAGGATTTGGAGAAAGGAGGAGGCCTTCTTGACTGGGTGTAGCACATACAATAAGGCAAATGGACTACTGGATGTACCAGATTGGGAGCCTTTAGAACTTGTGACCCTTCCCCCCAACATGAAAAATACAACCCAGCCTCGAACTCCGGGGACAGTGTGTACCATCACAATTATGACTCAGCAACGGGAGAAACTAGGGGTGGGGGTTTGTCCTCTGCTGTCTGCTTTAACCGCCCTGCTTGGCCAATCCTGAAAACAGAGGAGTTCTGGAATTAGGGATCAGTAAATTAGTAAATCAGTAATATCTGTCTGTGCAATTATACTTCATAACACATTTTAAAAAATTAATGTTTATTTATTGTTGAGAGACAGAACATGAGTGAAGGTGGGGCAGAGGAGACACAGAATCCGAAGCAGGCTCCAGTCTCTGAGCTGTCAGCACAGAGCTTAACGCAGGGCTCGAACCCATAAACCACAAGATCATGACCTGAGCCAACAAAGTCAGACACTTAACTGACTGAGCCACCCAGGCGCCCCTGTGCAATTGTACTTCACACTGGGGTTATGATACTGGAAGGTCTTCCAATCATCCCCTTACCTTACTCAGCATATGGCCATTGATTTGGCCAACTGTTTTTCTATACCTGCTCATTTTGGCTCTAAACAGCATTCTGCCTCTGCTGGGCAGAGACAGTAGCTTACCTTTATCGCCCTGCTCTAGTGGTAGTTGCCAAAGAGGAAGGGGATGGGTGAAATAGGTGTAGGGGATTAAGAGGTACAAACTCCCAGTTATCAAAAAAAAAAAAATGTCAGGGAGACGAGGAGTACACCATAGGGAATGGAGTCAATAATGTTGTAATAATGTTGTATGGTGACAGATGGTAGCTACACTTTTCTTAGTGAGCATGGAGTAATGTATTAGAATTGTTCAATCACTTGACGTTGTACACCTGAAACTAAGATAACATTGTATGTATGTATGATAACATGTATTCAACAATTAAAATTTTCAAAAGATTTAATCAGATAAAAAAGAGTTGTAATAATTTTAATGTGATAATTCAATTATTTTTTTCAAAAAATTCTACAGCACTGGGCCATGTCCTGACAGGTCAGGAGTTCATACCAGTGGTCTAGATCTAACTCAAATAGCATTTATTACATCAATAACTTAGCGACTAGGGATGATTTATTGTTTTTTTATTTTGTAGTTTTAATTTTATCTAAATCCAAGTTAGTTAACATATAGTGTAATAAAACTATTTTTACCTTCATATATATCAATATTTTCTTTATATACGTAGGTACTCTGATTTCGGGTGTATATATTTATAACAGTTATATCATCTTTTTAAAACAAATTCAAGTTAGTTAACATATAGTATAGTATTGGTTTCAGGAGTAGATTTAGTGATTCATCAGTTATAGAGAATACCCAGTGCTCATCATTCCAAGTGCCCTCCTTAATGCCCATTACCCATTTAGCCCACCCCCCCCACCCAACACCCCACCAGCAACCCTCAGTTTGTTCTCTGTATTTAAGAGTCTCTTATGGTTTGCCTCCTTCTGTTTTTATCTATTTTTCCTTCCCTACCACTATGGTCATCTGTTTCTTAAATTCCACATATGAGTGAAATCATATATTTATCCTTCTCTGACTAATTTCACTTAGCATAATACCCTCTAGTTCCATTCACATAGTTGCAAATGGCAACATTTCATTCTTTCTGATCGCCGAGTAATATTCCATTGTATATATATATACCACATCTTCTTTATCCATTCATCCGTCGATGGACATTTGGGCTCTTTTCTTACTTTGGCTATTGTTGATAGCGCTGCTATAAACATGGGGGTGCATGTGTCCCTTTGAAACAGCACACCTGTATCCCTTGGATAAATGCCTAGTAGTGCAATTGCTGGGTCATAGGGTAGTTCTATTTTTAATTTTTTGAGGAACCTCCAAACTATTTTCCAGAATGGCTGCACCAGTTTGCATTTGGGGATGACTTAGAAGCAATTGGACCTAAAGCTCTTGCTTCCCTTGTCGATTTTGGATCTCAGCCCATTAAATGGGAAAAAGTTTGAGGGCTGTCTGACAATAACCTTTTTGAGAGTCCAGTTACCTGGATCAGAGAAATCCTACCTGGGACAAAACTTTTTTTTACCTTCTAGCCAAAGTTTGGGGACTAAAACAGGGGCCCTGAAATTAACTGACTCCTCTGGGAAATAGTGCAAACACATCCCATTTGTGGGTAGAAGCCTCCCTTCCTCTGGACTCTCATCACTGGCTCAAGATATCCTCTGGATGTCTGGTCTGGCCCAAGAGTAAAAAGTAGAGCCACCACTAGGATTCTTCCTCAGGAAGTTGTACAGAGATGTGGCACTCCAGACTCCATAGCGTCTGCTCAGGGGACACACTTCGTAGCTTCTGTATTCCAAGAATGAACTTGTAAGCAGACAGATCCTTGAACTTGTCTGTCAGCCCATGCAGGGAGGTGGGGCTGAAGCCTGGAACAGCTCCCACCTCCGTCAGCTCAGCTCCCGCTTCTACTCAGCTCAGCACACACTTACGATCTTGTCATTTTACTGAGTTTTTGAAATGATTTTTATTACACTCTAGCTTCTGGAGAATACCAGGTTTGTTTCGAGCCTCCCTTCAGGCCCATCTATCTTATGCCCTGTCCCTGTCCTGGTCCTGGGGCTGAGGTGCAAGTGGAGGATGGAACAATGACCTCCCCACCTTTGTGAAGACTGGCTTTCCACACCGTACAGAGCAGGCGGCAGCATTGGGGGTGGGAGCGGGGCCATGGGTCAGTCTTCATCTGAGTCACTGGGGCCCAGGTACTGGCACACAGCATCATAGTGAAGTTCCACCAGCTGATTCTCTCTCTGCAGCTGCACCACAGCCCGGCTCCGTTCTCTGTCCCAGTCCAGCAGGCGGCCCACCTAGAGTAGCAGCGGGTGGAGTCAGCAGAGCCAACCCAGACTCTGGGACATCCCCTGCATGCTCCCACCCCCCACGCCCAGGTCTGGGACTCACCTTTCCAGCCTGTGGCCCCAGCACCACCATAACCCGGTTGCCTTGGACCTTGGGGACCAGGGTCTCCAGCATGTCTTCCCTCAGGCCTACAGATGAGGGGAGGGAGTGAGGCCCACAGCCAGGACTAGCCCACCCAGGGTCCTGTCACAAGTCCTTTTCTGTATTCCTGAGAGCCACTCTGTACCCTGTTGACAGGTGTGGGTGAGGACACCTAAGGAGCAGTTCCTAAAAAAGGGAGCACTTATGTAGGAAGATGATGGGTGATGACAACAGATACCATTTACTGTGGGCACATTATATGCCCTGCCCTGCCCTGCCCTGCACAAGGAGTTCAGGACACATCTGTACAAGAGAGAGAAATAGCTCATTTTCATGTCAATGTCGCAGATGGGGAAAGGAGGGGCTCAGATAATCACTATCACAGAAGCGCCTAATGTTCTGTCAGAAGATTCTGGGCCTTGGGGGCGCCTGGGTGGCTCAGTCGGTTAAGCATCCAACTTCGGCTCAGGTCATGATCTAATGGTTTGTGAGTTTGAGCCCCGCATTGGGCTCTGTGCTGACAGCTCAGAGCCTGCTTTAGATCCTCCATCCCCCTCTTTGTCCCTCCCCTGCTGGTTCTCTCTCCCTCCCTCCTTCCCTCTCTCTCTCAAAAATAAATAAGCTTAAAAAAAAAAGACTCAAAATTAAAAAAAAAAAAAAAAGATGATTCTGGATCTTACAAAATATCTGAACTCTACCCTATCTCCCAGCCTCTGCCCACACCAGCCTCTTGGTCTAAGACAGCCTTCCCATCAGCCTCCAGGATGATAACGACCCAGTGGCCATCCCTCAGACTCACCTTCCAGGACCTGGCCTTGATCTGTTCGACACACACAGGTATCTGGGCTGAGGACATCTTCGATCGTCATCTGGGGAGGTCAAGGGATGTGAGAATGTTGGGAGTTATGGGGACCTAGTCCCTGGGGGAGGAGGAGGACCCAGGTTGCAGGGTTCCCACCTTGGTGTTGTAATACTGGCCACCCTTGTGCAGCTTGTCCACAAAGCGTACGCGTAGGTCCCTGTGCAACCAGTGCTGGCTCCTGGGACCTGCCTTCTCATTCTTGGCAGCAGGCTCCCCCTGTCTGTGGAAAGGGGCCAACACGGGGCTTAGTTCATCAGATGCACATTCTGCTCACCCCACCTTTGCTGCTGCTGTGAAACCCACCCATAATGCTGTCTCTAGTTCCTTCTATGTGCCTGCCTTGCCCTGGAAGCCTTCTCTGACTGCTAGAGCCTCTCCACAGCCTTGCCTTCTCCCCCCCATCCCAGATGCCCAGGGTCCCACCGGTCAGGAAGGTGTTTTCGCTTCCTCTGTGAGTCCTCTTGCTGGCTGGGGAGGTCCTGATCCCGGAGGGCCTTCCATGACGAAGCTGTTCCATTCTGTTGCACTGAGGAAGTTTTACGCATCTGGCCTACATAAGGGTGTGTGGGGAGAAGGAGGAAGGAGCCTCAGTGTGCCATTCTCTTACCTTGCAGGCTACACCTCAGCCTCAGGCCACCTCCCACTTGCCTCAGTGTCCCCTCCTACTATCATGACTTTGCCTACACCAATGGAATGCTCTCCCCTTCCCTTCAACTGCTGGGGCTTCCTTTAGAAAGCCTTCCTCAGCCACTCGAGCCTGCTGATGCTGATGCTGCTAATCTAAGGCGACCACCTAGTATGGGCTAGAAAATCCTGAGAGCTCTGTCAGCACCAATCTCCCATCTGCCAAACTGCCCCATCCTGCTGCCATGCCTAGAATGCCTTCATCCCTGGTCATGGCCTAGTCCCAGCTGCCCTCACTCCCTAGAAGAAGAGAGGCTCATCACCCTGAATAGACCTCCCAAAGATAGGAATTGGTTTCCATACCTGTTTATTCTCTCTCAGAAAGAAGCAAAAGAAAGCCCCAGGGTTACTACATCAATTTTTCCTCAAACTGAATAAACCACTTATCTTCATTCTCGCCTCCTGACCTCTGACCAGAAGTCACACCTGACAGGCAGACTGTTGATCTCCCCGCCAACCCCACCACCTGGGACAGGCCCTACCACCACCCCCCCACCCCCGTGGAACGCTTCTCCAACTCTCCCAGCTAGGTAAAAAGCTCACTCACTGAGATCCAAGGAATTCTTGTCAAACTCCTGCTGTGAGACAGGTTGCAGGTAGTACTCACTAACAGTCACCATGCGGCTCCCCACGGCCAGGCGAACCATGGCCCGAACGTTGTCAGGATCGAGGCCTTCTACCTGAATGGTTGGGGGGAAGAAGTTAGGAATGTGGACTAAACCCACATTCCTAGGCCCCAGCTGTCCACTCTTATTTCCAATAGGCTTGACCCCTCTGTCTCCCCCACCAGACTGACCCAAGGCCTGGGACGGGCCCTGGTCCATATGTCTCCCCTGCCAGACTCTGTGGCTTGGATATATTTTAAGAATTTAATCCTCAGGAACATGTGGCATATGGCATTCTCTCTTTTAGTTGGAAACTGAGGCTCAGAAAGGCCCAGCAAGTGGTTCTGAGTTACCGAATGAGGCAGCAAGCCAGGCATGCCTGAAAGACAAGGACTTCCAGCCCTTTCCTCCCCAAACCCAAGTCTTCCTCCCTCTGGCCCTCACATCAATCTTTCCTGCTGCCTGTCTCAGGCTCCCGGCACAGTTTTGTTCCTTACCTTCCCATAGAGGCCTCGGTGCGGGCCAGAAAGAACCACCACAGCTCCCCCAGGCACCAGTCCTTGAGGCTGGTCTTCCTTATCCTTCTCTTGCTCCTCATCTGGCTTTGGCAGGCGGTGGGGGCCAGTGGGGGCCAGGGCCTGGACCTCAGTCAGGTTGGCACCCAGCCCTAACCCCTTTGGTCTCAGTGAGTTGACACGGGGCTTTACCACTCTGCAGGGAGCACAGTATGTGAGCTTGTTGGCCAGGAGAGGGGGAAGATGTAAGTTTTCAGTGCCTCCCCCACGCACTACTATTCAAATTCCACCCTGTCAACATGTTCAAGAATAGCCTTCCCCATCTCACACTAGGACTGCTTTTGATTTACAGAAATAACAATTTCATTTGGTCCAACCTAATAACACATTGGATAGACCATCTATTACATAGTATCTACAGCAGGACCTGAGGCAGATCCCTGTAATCAAACACCCTGATATTTCTACAGGGGAAATCATACAAATGTTCACGCCAAGCAGGAGAAATAGACTATAAAATGCTCTGTGTCTCAGGTCATGTTTGGCTACTAAATGGTTTATGAAAAAAATGTTTGGTTTTCAGAATTCTTTGGAGTTGAGAACTGAGAAGAAGGGACCATAAGTCTGTGTGATCATAGCAAATGTCTAGTCTATGTTTATTTGGGGCCAGGGCCTGCTGTAAGTGCTTTATGTGTATAATTTCACATAACTCCACAACAGACCTGGGAAGTCAATATTGTCATTATCCCCATTTCCAGATGATGAAGCTGATGTTCAGAAAAGTAACCTTTACATAAATGGGATCTCATTACAGAGTTTCAAAGGGTAAATAGGAGATTGAAACAGTAGTGGAAAGGCTTACTAAATTAATTAGGGTGGTAACATGCCCTCTCCCTGCCTGGATGGTTTTGGATGGGTAGTAACCATGGGGGTCTTGTTCGCTGCCCCCATCTGTTGCCCCTTGCCCCTACCCTAGAACTCACTGATTGAACGTGCAGCCAATGCCCTCGCCAGGTTTCCAGCCCATGCCTCGTAACATGGCCAGCCCATAGGCCTCTACAGGGACTGCCTCATAATCAGCTTCTTCCGGCACCTACAGGTTCAGGCAGAGGAAGGACGGTTAGGCTTGGCTCACAGTGGGTCCTCCGAAGTGCGCTTACTAACACCCACAGGGTGACCCTCAATGCTTCTTTTCCAATAAGCTCAAGGTTAGTTTTGATTTCCTCTTGCTGTCTCTCACTTTACTCCTCCATGTTGTCCTTCAACAAATAATTATAAAGCACCTGTTCTGTGCCAGGTACTAATCTAGGTGATGAGGATAAAGCAGTAAACAAAACAAAAACTCTTGCTCTGTGAGGCTTACATTCTAGTTGTAGAGACACACAATAAATAAAATACATAAAACATGGTATGTCAGGTAGTGATAAGTTATATAAAGAAAAATAAAGCAGCTTAAGCGGATGCAGAGGGATGGAGAAGAGAGGGTTACTGAGTTGATATCTGAGCAGAGACCAGAAAGAAATAACAGAGGGAGCCAGGAGGATATAGAAGGAGGAGTAGTCCAAGCAGAGAGAACAATAAGAGCAAAGGCCCTGAGGCAGGACAAGATCTGGTGTGGGAAGAACATCATGAAAGTCAACCTGACTGAAACAGTGCTGTGGAGGCAGAGAGGGTGGTGAGACATTAATCAGGAGATCTGGGCTGGAGCTACAGGAGGCTGGCCACCACATAAGGGGACCCAGTGAGGAAGTTACAGCAATGGTCCAGATGACAGATACTTGTGGTTCAGACCAGAGTGGTGATGGTGAGAAGTGGTCAGATTCTGGATGTATTCTGCAAAGGGACATGATAGGATTTTGCTGAAAGGCTGTACCTGGGGGTATGGAATAAAGAGGGGAGTCAACACTAAGGTTTTTTGGCTGAGAGGAAGGATAGATGTACCTGGGTTCAACTGAGATGTGGAAGGCTGGGGGAGGAGAGGAAATGAGAGAAATGAGGCCAAAGAGGGAACAGGGTGGAAAGTGAGATGAAGGTCCTATTTTTTAAGATGAAAGACATCAGAAGACATCTGAAGGCCAACGAGAACAGTTCAGTCAAAAGAGAGGGTGGTCTGGGGCTGTAAGAGAAATAGGCCCCAAAGAAGCATCACTAAAAAATTGTGAATAAAGAGGTGAAAAGTGGAATCCATGTGTATGAAAGACAGACTTTGTTGCTTCTGTAGACATACCCCTCACTTCTCCTTATCGATCACCTCCCATCCTCACTCCAATTCTTTATACTCACTTTAGACACACTGCAAGTTGCTTCACCAATGGGCACACACAACACCGACTCCCTGCCACCATGCTGTTGCTTAGGTTGTTGCTGCCATTGGTACTCACCCTGCTCCTCCCTCTCTCACTAAACCCTACTTGTCCTTCCAGGCCTCACTCCTACCACTCTGGTCTGAGGCTCCATCATTTCTAGCCTGCACTGCTAGTCTCCTTGCTTCCGCCTTTACTTACTAGTCTGTTCTGCTCATAGTAGCCAGAGAGATCCTGTGAAATCTTAAGTCTTCACCCTTTCTGCTCAGAGCCCTCTCATGGCCCTCATATCATTCACAATAAAAGCCAGAGTCCTCACCATGGCCCACAAGGCCCTGCCTAGTTTAGCCCTAGCCACTTCCTACTTTCCAATTTTGTCACTTTCTACCTCTGCTTAATACAGTGTGATAGATTACACTCTGTCATCATAGACAGTTCTACTTGGCATTTAATATTATTAGTGTTCCTATGTGTCTTGAAACTTGTGTTTCTGGTCTTGGGATGCCTGAAATTGTCTACTCCTCCTCCCCTTCACTCATTCCCCTCCAGCTACACTGGTCTCCTTGGTGTTCCTCAAACACTCTAGGCAGAGTCTACCCTCAGGATCTTTACATTTCCTGTTCCATTTGCTCATCTTGTTCAGATAATTCCAGAATGCAAGTGATTTTCCACACCTCAGTATCTGGATTCCTTTGTTAATGCTTCCAAAAAAGGACAGAAGGAGGAAGAACTAGGCAGCAGGCCTCTAGTACACACACTGACTTTCCCTGCTGGGTGCAGAGAGGCAAGCCTGGCAGACAGGGCAAAGAGAGGCTGGGGCTGGAGGAGTTAGGGGCCAGCTCACTGTCTCAGCTCGGGGATCGCTGTCTGCCCCTTCTCCGTTAGGGATGCATCCTTTCTGGATCATGGGGATAGCAAGCATGGGGTTGATACCCGAATTTTCTCTCTCCTCCAGGGACTTCTTGGAGTCTAAGGAAGAATGGGAGGAAGCAGTGAGGTCCCACCCTCTCCTTCCATTTTCCTCCCCCTCTTCCTTCACTGGGGCAAGGCAAAGAGGGGATCACTTACCCTCAATGATCTCCTTTACAGCTTGAGACAGCACCCCTTCCACCAAGGCCTCAGTGTTTGTGGATGGCCCAGGAGCCTGGGTCGGTGGCTGCCTGCGATGGCCATTCTGGATCAAAGGGATGATGAGTTCCTTGGGGGTTTCTGAGGGCTTCACACTGATGTGGACACAGAGATGTGAAGTTGGGAGAATAGCATGGTCAGTGGGTTCTGAGCCACACTCCTCCCTTCAGAGAAAACACAAGAGCCAAACTCACCCCCAGCTGGAGGGACCACACCCTCGCTCTCCTGTCATGTCTCTAATGGTGTTTTCTTTAGATTCTCTCCCCCACCCCCAACTCTTAAATATCAGTGCCTTTGAGGAATCAGCCTTCAGTCCCGGAACCTCTGCTCAGCCCAAGACCCACTTCCGTGGCTTTCACAATGACTCACAAGTCACCATCTTCAGCCCAGACTCTCCCCAGGTCCAGGCTCCACACCAACCCCTGGATGGCTTATTCTCTTCTGGAAGTCTCTCCCTCCAACTCTCCTTTCCACATTAAGCTGATGATGGCCTCCCCAAAACTCCATCTGCCACTCCACCCCATTCTCTATACTGGAGAAGCTCCACCGCTTCAGCTGAGAAACTAGGGGTCCTGTCATTCTCCACTCCTTTCCTTCTCTCAAAACGCACACATCTCAAGGCCCCCAAGTGCTAAAGACACACCCTCTCAGGAATACATCCTCTTTTCTCAAACGCCCTGGCTGTCAGGTCCAATTTCCCCACCTCCCCTGTTACACACTCCCGCCTTCTCGCCTCCACGAATTTCCTCAGGCTGTGCTCCAAAGGTTTGGTGGCCGCTGCCACCAAAACAATCAACTCAGATTCCACCCTCCCGCTTGAACCCACCGAACCTAATTCCAAGGGATGAAAGACACGGCGCTTCACCTCTGCAGCTCCCTCCCTTCCACGGTCTTTAAGAAATCCTTCTCCTCCGGAGCCGCACTCGCGTCGTCTCCCGGATCCGCCAGCCGTCTCCTGGCGGACGTGCGACTGAAGCTGAATGAAATTGGGGCAGCAGAGGCTCCCGCGGGTCGCAAAGTACCGTCTTCAGCGTCCGCCATCTTGCCCCTCTTCCCAGGCTAGTGTGCTGCTTTCTGGGAAGTTTAGTTTGGGCTCAGTTTGACCGGGGCCAGACGACGGGCTTTAGAACTACCTTTCCCAGAAAACACTGCGGCATCGACTGGCGTACGTGGAACAGGGGCCTTAAGAAGTAATTGTTGCTGTTCTTCATAGGGGCGCGTCGCGCCAATCATATAGGAATATGTGGTTCTTGGGGGTATTCATTGTTTCATTCAAGTAGTCAACAAGTAGTTATTAATCGCCGTGCCCTACTGGTATGGGAAATGTAGATAAAAATACATCATTTAAGAAAAAAATCTGTGTCAGTTGTGTACAATAACAAATAGACATGTAAATGGTGCCTACTGCTGCCAGATTTAATACGCCACAAGCTCTGGATTCAAATATTAATAAAATAGACCTCCTCCTTTCTAGATGATCATAGTCCAATAGGGAACAATGACCTAAACAGATATTAAAAGTATATATACATGTGTGCCTGGGTGGCTCAGATGGTTAAGCATCCCACTCTGGATCCCAGCTCAGGTCTTGATCTCAGGGCCCGAGTTCCAGCCCCACGTTGGGTTCCGCGCTGGGTGTGAAGACTACTTAAAAAAATACACATACATACAGTTGACCCTTGAATAATGCAGGGGTTAGGGGATCCAATCCCCTGCCCCCACAGTTGAAAATTTACAAATAACATGATTCCTCAAAAACTTAACTACTAATACCCTACTGTTGACTGGAAACCTTAATGATAACCTAAGCAGTAGAGTTACACATATTTTGTATGTTACATGTATTATATACTGTATTTTTTTATACTGTATTCTTAAGAGTAAGCTAAAGAAAAAAATGAAAATGTTATTCAGAAAATCATAAGGAGGAGTGTCGGGGTGGCTCAGATGGTTAAGCATCTGACTCGATCTCAGCTCAGGTCATGATCTCAGGCTTGTGGGTTCAAGCCCTGCATGGGGCTCTGTGCTATCCGTGTAGAGCCTACTTGGGATTCACTCCCTCCCTCTCTCTCTCTGCCCTCCCCCCACTCTCACTCGCTCTATCTCAAAATAAATAAACTAAAAAAAATTATGAGGAAGAAAAAAATATATTTATAATACTATACTGTATTTATTGAGAAAAATCCTGGTATAAATAGACACGTGCAGTCAAACCCATGTTGTTCAAGAGTCAACTGGAGTTCCCACTGTTACCCAAAACTGGGTTCACCTTTTGGTAGAAATGGAGCCAAAAGACTCATCCAAGCAAAGAATAGGAAAAGGAAGAGTTTTACTTGCAACAAATAAAGGAGAACACTGGGGATATCTCCCAAAGCAGTGTCTCCTTCAACAATAAAAATGGGTAAGTTTTTTTTTTTTAAATTTTTTTTTCAACGTTTTTTATTTATTTTTGGGACAGAGAGAGACAGAGCATGAATGGGGGAGGGGCAGAGAGAGAGGGAGACACAGAGTCGGAAACAGGCTCCAGGCTCCGAGCCATCAGCCCAGAGCCTGACGCGGGGCTCGAACTCACGGAGCGCGAGATCGTGACCTGGCTGAAGTCGGACGCTCAACCGACTGCGCCACCCAGGCGCCCCAAAAATGGGTAAGTTTTAAGCTAAAAGTGCATATATATTCATGGAAGGGCTTGCAAAATAGGGAATTCAGCATGGAATTGGAGCAAAGGTCATCTTAAGGCAACTGAGACCAGGTCTCAAGTTAATTGAAGTCAGGAGAGCTGGTCAGCATCATCAATTCTCTGGCTCCAGTTGGTCCGGTATTTGAGTGCTCAAAGGGATTTAAATCCTGCAAAGAGGACTCAAGAATATGTGTCAGGTCAACCTTTACTTTTGAATCAGAAATGGAAGTTTTACCACTGATTTATTGTTGCCGATATGATTAGGCTATCTTCTGGCCTGATAGTGTCTCTTTGTCCTCACATTCTTTTGTTTCCTTCAAATCATTATCTACTGAAATCTATTCTTCTGCAATTTCAACACATCTCAGGAAGTTCTACAAGAAATGTGCAAGTAGTGCTTGTCAGGCAAAAATTGCAAGATGAGCAAGAGTCTAAAATGAGTTTTCTTTCTTTTTTAAGTTTATTTTTTTATGAGATAAAGAGAGAGAACAAGTGAGGGGGGGGGGGTGGTCAGAGGATCCAAAAGTGGGCTTTATGCTGACAGCAGTCAGCCCAATGTGGGGCTCGAACTCAGGAACCGTAAGACCATGACCTGAGCAGAAGCCAGATGTTTAACTGACTGAGCCATGCAGGCACCTCTAAAGTGACTTTTCTTATGTCAAGAAATTTATGCCTCATCTTTCTTTTTCCAGGGATCACAAATTATTTCTGCTTATACTACCAACATTAAATATGTTGTGAGAGCCACGTTCTAAGGCTTTGAAAGATTAATGGGACAGGTTCCTTTTGTGTAGGACCTTAAAGAGAGAGAAGAGAAATTGAAAGGGCCCCATGAAGGGCTGTTTTTTGAAGGACTGCTTTTTTGCCCATTTCCCTGCTTCTCTTCTTGCTAGGACCAGCACACCTGCCTTACACATTCCTTATAATACAAATAATGTATGTCCTCCTTGTAACAATGAAGGAGTTAATGATTTCTTTGGAGGCTTCCAGCACAATAGAAAACTTCTAAGGAATGAGTGAGTGAGGCCATCATGTGTGTATTCATGTATTCCAGACCACCGGTGCTAGAAATCTCAATTTTAAGACCCCCTAGCACCAAGGAATAAGTGACTTATGGAGGACATGTGGACCATTCTCCCTGTTCTGTCCAGTTCCTCAATGCTTGAGAGGACACTTACATCAGACCACAATCCTCAGTAAAAACTCCAGACACCAAGCAAAGACAAGCCTCTCTCCTTTCCTTTCTGAGTCTCCCAGACACTCTGCCTTTATCTGTACTCTCTCTGTATCTTTAATAAATTCTGCTCTTACTTCTTCTTGGCTCACATTTGATTTTTATGCTGCGTGAAGCCAAGGACCCTCTTGGCTGGTCCTGCGGGACCCTCTCTGGGTCCTCGGACCCAGCCTGCCTTCATCATAAGAGTTTATAAAGTAGAAGAATGATACTGAAATAGCCACCAGAAATAATACCACAGATGTGCTAAAAACTCATCCCAAGGAAATCATTAAAGCGAAAAGATTTTTTTTAAGTTTATTTAAGAAATCTCTAGGGGCGCCTGGGTGGCGCAGTCGGTTGAGCGTCCGACTTCAGCCAGGTCACGATCTCGCGCTCCGTGAGTTCGAGCCCCGCGTCAGGCTCTGGGCTGATGGCTCGGAGCCTGGAGCCTGTTTCCGGTTCTGTGTCTCCCTCTCTCTCTGCCCCTCCCCCGTTCATGCTATGTCTCTCTCTGTCCCAAAAATAAAAAAAAAAAAAAAAAACGTTGAAAAAAAAAAATAAAAAAAAATAAAAAAAAAAGAAATCTCTACATCCATGGGGCACCTGGGTGCCTCAGTTGGTTAAGTGTTGGACTTCAGCTCAGGTCATGATCTTAAAGTCTGTGGGTTCGAGCCTTGTGTCAGGCTCTGTGCTGACAGCGCAGAGCCTGGAGTCTGCTTCGGATTCTGTGTCTCCCTCTCTCTCTCTCTGCCCCTCCCCCACTCACACTGTTTTTTTTTTTCTCTCTCTCTCTCTCAAAAATAAACATTAAAAAAAAAAAAAGAAATCTCGACATCCAACGTGGAGCTCAAACTTATGAGCCTGACATCAAGAGTCACCTGCTCTTCTGACTGAGCCAGCCAGTGAGAGGCCTGAGAAAATTAAAACTTAAAAGCTTAAGTTACGGGAAACTGAAACCTAACCAAGCTTAACCAGCTTGTTCCGCTTCTGTACAATTGCTTGGCGCGCCCATGTATTCCTGATCAATCATTGTTGCCTGGCACATCCGTGTATTCCTGATCAATCATTGTGATACCCGTACCCCCGGTTGTGGTCTGACCTAAAGGCAGGAACCAATCGAATACTGTTAAGTGTCCAACTTTAAACACCAACCAATCGCAGCTCTGTAACTGTGGAAAATTCCTGATTTCCCCATGACTTGTTTGTACCTGTCTATAAAAGGGGTGTAAAAACCTCTCTCAGGGCCTCTTGGCATCACCGGCAACGGGGGCGCAGAGGTCCAGGTTCGAACCTGCAATAAATGACCCTTGCTGCTTAGCTTTGACTCTGGATTCTGGTGGTTCGTTTTTGGGGGTCTCTTAGACTCTGGGCGTTTCACCAGGAGTCCAATGAAAAGATTTTTATGTCAGATTCATCATGGTATTATTTATTGTAGCAAAAGATTGAAGACCACTTAAAGGACAACAGAAGGAGACTGGGTAAATGAATTATAGCACATTTCTTGCATGGAACACATATACTAAAACATTTAAATGTGAAGCTATAAATAAATGAAAGTGAAATGTTTGGTAAGTAGAATAATGTGCTGGGTCAGAGGATGGTCTTGAAAACACAGACCACAATAATCAATCTCATGGCCATGTTTCCAGGCTTAGAAGCCCTGGGCATCCTTAAAGATACCTAGCAGATAAAGACTACAAAGCAACTTTTATAAATGTCGATTTAAATAAAGAGGTAAACTGATGCAAGTTCAACAAGATGAGTTTATTTGGGAACAGCAAAGATTGCAATTCTGGACACCCAAACTGTAGCAAGCTACAGATAAGACCCGAATTACAATTTTTCTCCTATTCTCAAATAAATTCATCTTTCTGAGCTTGCCTCGGTTTACCTCTGTATTTAGGTTGACATTCCTTGGAGTCAGAAGTGGGATCCAAAGGAGATGACCTCAGAAGAATGATGATCCAGGAGATCATGTGAGGTACCTGTCCCAAGAACCTTTTGCTCATGGCTTCTGTCAGTCCAGACCTACTTCTCTTGGGTGAGTCTCCTCTAGGATTCTGAGCTCCCTGCCTTTGGTTAACATTTCTGACTTTATTCAAGATCTGTTTAAAAACTATCATTTTTTGGTGAGTACTTGTTTCTCTTAGTGAATACTAGTTTGTTTGGTGAGTACTTCTTTGATTTATTATTGGAAGCACATCAAAATGTTGGTATAGTTCCTTTGGAATTCTTGGGACTGTTAAAAATAAAGCCACACATAAGCCCAAGGTGGAGTCACTTGCCTTCCAAGTTGCAATTAATTGCAACTTCAACCTCTCCAAGAGTGGAATTTTAAACCAATCAGTCTGGAATGTTCTGGTCTGCACCAAAGAGGTAATCTCTCACTTGGGGCCCTCTCATTCCCAAAGGAAGATCAGGTAATCTGCCTGATAAGAACCGCCCCACCCCTCACCCCACATTTTCTTCAGAGGGGAAGTGAATTTACCTAAAACAATACTTTATTTTCTTTTGCTTTTTTTCTCTTTTCTTGCCCAATCCTCCTTCCTATAAAAACTTGCCATTTTGTGTAACTCCTAGCAAACCTCCATTCTACAGTTTATGAATTGTTTAATAAAACCGACTAAATCTTCAAATTTACTCAGTTAAATGTTTGCTCTTTAGCAGGTATTAGAACCATTAAACAAGCTTGGCAAGTTTACAGAATAGAAGATCAATATACAAAAATCAATTGTTTCCATAGACAAAATAAAGATGCAATTAAAATATTCCATTTACAAATCGAATTCAACAGCATATAAAAAGAATTATTCACCGTGATCAAGTGGGATTCATTCCTGGGATGCAGGGCTGGTTCAACATTCGCAAATCAATCAACGTGATACATCACATTAATAAAAAAAAAGAGAAGAACCATATGATCCTGTCAATCGATGCAGAAAAGGCCTTTGACAAAATCCAGCACCCTTTCTTTCTTTTTTTTTTTTTTTAAATTTTTTTTTTTTCAACGTTTTTAATTTATTTTTGGGACAGAGAGAGACAGAGCATGAACGGGGGAGGGGCAGAGAGAGAGGGAGACACAGAATCGGAAACAGGCTCCAGGCTCCGAGCCATCAGCCCAGAGCCTGACGCGGGGCTCGAACTCACGGACCGCGAGATCGTGACCTGGCTGAAGTCGGACGCTTAACCGACTGCGCCACCCAGGCGCCCCCAGCACCCTTTCTTAATAAAAACCCTTGAGAAAGTCGGGATAGAAGGAACATACTTAAAGATCATCAAAGCCATTTATGAAAAGCCCACAGCTAACATCATCCTCAACGGGAAAAAACTGAGAGCTTTTTCCCTGAGATCAGGAACACGACAGGGATGCCCACTCTCACCGCTGTTGTTTAACATAGTGCTGGAAGTTCTAGCATCAGCAATCAGACAACAAAAGGAAATCAAAGGCATCAAAATTGGCAAAGATGAAGTCAAGCTTTCGCTTTTTGCACATGACATGATATTATACATGGAAAATCCGATAGACTCCACCAAAAGTCTGCTAGAACTGATACATGAATTCAGCAAAGTTGCAGGATACAAAATCAATGTACAGAAATCCGTTGCATTCTTATACACTAACAATGAAGCAACAGAAAGACAAATAAAGAAACTGATCCCATTCACAATTGCACCAAGAGGCATAAAATACGTAGGAATAAATCTAACCAAAGATGTAAAAGATCTGTATGCTGAAAACTATAGAAAGCTTATGCAGGTAATTGAAGAAGATATAAAGAAATGGAAAGACATTCCCTGCTCATGGATTGGAAGAATAAATATTGTCAAAATGTCAATACTACCCAAAGCTATCTACACATTCAATGCAATCCCAATCAAAATTGCACCAGCATTCTTCTCGAAACTAGAACAAGCCATCCTAAAATTCATATGGAACCAAAAAAGGCCCCGAATAGCCAAAGTAATTTTGAAGAAGACCAAAGCAGGAGGCATCACAATCCCAGACTTTAGCCTCTACTACAAAGCTGTCATCATCAAGACAGCATGGTATTGGCACAAAAACAGACACATAGACCAATGGAATAGAATAGAAACCCCAGAACTAGACCCACAAACGTATGGCCAACTCATCTTTGACAAAGCAGGAAAGAACATCCAATGGAAAAAAGACAGTCTCTTTAACAAATGGTGCTGGGAGAACTGGACAGCAACATGCAGAAGGTTGAAACTAGACCACTTTCTCACACCATTCACAAAAATAAACTCAAAATGGATAAAGGACCTGAATGTAAGACAGGAAACCATCAAAACCCTAGAGGAGAAAGCAGGAAAAGACCTCTCTGACCTCAGCCGTAGCAATCTCTTACTTGACACATCCCCAAAGGCAAGGGAATTAAAAGCAAAAGTGAACTTCTGGGACCTTATGAAGATAAAAAGCTTCTGCCCAGCAAAGGAAACAACCAGCAAAAGTAAAAGGCAACCAACGGAATGGGAAAAGATATTTGCAAATGACATATCAGACAAAGGGCTAGTATCCAAAATCTATAAAGAGCTCACCAAACTCCACACCCGAAAAACAAATAACCCAGTGAAGAAATGGGCAGAAAACATGAATAGACACTTCTCTAAAGAAGACATCCGGATGACCAACAGGCACATGAAAAGATGTTCAACGTCGCTCCTTATCAGGGAAATACAAATCAAAACCACACTCAGATATCACCTCACGCCAGTCAGAGTGGCCAAAATGAACAAATCAGGAGACTATAGATGCTGGAGAGGATGTGGAGAAATGGGAACCCTCTTGCACTGTTGGTGGGAATGCAAATTGGTACAGCCGCTCTGGAAAGCAGTGTGGAGGTTCCTCAGAAAATTAAAAATAGACCTACCCTATGACCCAGCAATAGCACTGCTAGGAATTTACCCAAGGGATACAGTACTGATGCATAGGGGCACTTGTACCCCAATGTTTATAGCAGCACTCTCAACAATAGCCAAATTATGGAAAGAGCCTAAATGTCCATCAACTGATGAATGGATAAAGAAATTGTGGTTTATATACACAATGGAATACTACGTGGCAATGAGAAAGAATGAAATATGGCCTTTTGTAGCAACGTGGATGGAACTGGAGAGTGTGATGCTAAGTGAAATAAGCCATACAGAGAAAGACAGATACCATATGGTTTCACTCTTATGTGGATCCTGAGAAACTTAACAGAAACCCATGGGGGAGGGGAAGAAAAAAAAAAAAAGAGGTTAGAGTGGGAGAGAGCCAAAGCATAGGAGACTGTTAAAAACTGAGAACAAACTGAGGGTTGATGGGGGGTGGGAGGGAGGGGAGGGTGGGTGATGGGTATTGAGGAGGGCACCTTTTGGGATGAGCACTGGGTGTTGTATGGAAACCAATTTGACAATAAATTTCATATATTGAAAAAAAAATGATAAAATAAAAAATAAAAAAAATAAATAGAATGCAGGGGTAAAAAAAAATAAATAAAATATTCCATTTACAAGAACCTCAAAATATTAAAATACCTAAGAATAGATGTATCAAAAAAAAAAGTGTAAAAACTGTACTGTGAAAGCTACAAAACATTGTTGAAAAAAACTTAAAAAGACCTAACTTATGAAAATACATGCAATACTGAGTCAGGGCCTGTGCTGGATTCTCAGCCTTGACCTGTTGAGTACTCTCCTGCAGCTCCCATCCTCCTCTGCCATCCTCTCCCTTAATCTGTGCCCCCAAATTCATTAAGGAAGTTTCCAGCGCCATGGACTGTTGAAGCTCCCCCAAAGTATCCACAGGTTTTTCACACTTTTCTGTATTTGCCACCCCAGGAACTCTGTATGAGAAGCAAGAGGGTCTTGGGACAAATGACTATCGAAGACATTACTGTCCTTACAATACAGCATACTAAAGGCTGGGATAAGGAAGAGGCTAAGAAAGCTGTGACTCTCCATAGAAAATACATAGGCCCAACCCGCTAAATTTACATTCTAGCCTTATCTCTTCCAACTTATACTCAGGATCGACCACAATTTAATTACCTAGGCAGTGCCCAATCAAAGCAATTCTCCAGGTGCCACCCACAAGAATACGTACCCTTATACGCCCCTTCTTAACTAATCCTGGGCCCAGCTAATAGAATAAGCCTCCAGACTTTCCTACGGCCCTCTAATACACACGAAGATCTCGCTCCTCATATTAACACCCTCAGGCCCTCCCTGGAGGGTGCAATTCCAAGATTGGGCTCCGGAACTTTCCAGGCTCCGCCCTCTAACTGGCCTATAAACTTCAACCCATTCCTGACATTTCGAGTCCCGCCCCTTCGCGTTTGTAGGCTCCACCCCCTGGAGTGGCTTTCCAGGACCGCCCCTTAGCCAAGTGCCCGCCCCCAACGCTCTCCAGGACCCACCTTCTCAGAAATGCCATTCAAAGCCCCACCGACAGGGATAACCAATCCGGCCCGCACTCACAACTAGCCATGCGACATTCACCTACTGCAGTAACCTTCCCAGTGTCCCCTCCTGGAGGAATAGTCTAGGATCACGTCAGGGCTCTCCCGTCTCGCAGCTCCCTCCGAGCCCCGCCCCACCAGTCCCCCCCAGGGGAGCATTGGCCCCACTCAGGGGAGCAACCAACCATCCCGGGTCCGCTACGTCAGAATCCGGCTCCAGTCAGACCCCGCCCCCCGGGAGGCCCCGCCCCGACCCCGACACGCACCGGCCTTGGGGCGCAGGCGCAATGTGGCGCCCGTCCTGCGTACCAGCGCCGCCACGTCGGCCGCAGCTCGGGCCGCCAGGGGGCGCGCGTCCAGCCGCGCCAGGAGCTGCCGGGCTCTGGGGCCCGCGGGCAGGGAAAGGCCCCGGCCTGCGCGGGTGAAAGGAACAGGTCAGCGCCCGCCGGAGCCTCGGCCAACCCCCACGCTCCCCGACGTCCGAAGACCTAGAATGCCCCTCAAGATCTTCAGAGCCCCCCGACCACTCGCTCGATAGTTCCGAAGGTCGCCCACTGCCCCTCTCAACTCCCGCGACCCCCAGACCATCGCGAGTATGCCGGTGGACCCCCGCCTGCCCCCACCATAATCCTGGAGATAGCTATTTGGCCGAAATATTCCCGGACCCTTCCGAACATCTTGGGACTATCTCTGGAGGTCTCCGACTGCCCCTTCATAACCCCAGATTCCAAACTCTTTCCGCACGATATCGAGAGGGACCCGGATTTCTCCAGATGCCCCGACAGAACAGGGTCGGCCGCCGCTGCGGCCCCGGCACCCCCGATTCCCCTTCCAGATATCCAGGTATCCAGATACCCTGATGGCCCACGTAGTCCCAGATTGCCCCTCCATTTATCCCAGAGGCTCCCCGCCTAACGCCCCCACCCCCGCAATTCACTACAGACCCTGAGTGCCCAGGTGTCCCCAGTGGCCCGGGCAGACCCCTGTGGCACAACTCCCCGGAGACTCCTGAGAGCCCCCGGGTCTGGTACACGGCTCCGCGGTGCGGATGCGGGTGCGGGTACGGGTGCAGGTCGGAGACCTGGAGCCCAGCCCGGGTCGCCGGGCCCCCCTGCTCGCCGCCGCCGCCACCGCCACCGCCACCGCCACTAGGGCGCCGGGGCTGCTTTGTTTACTACCTGTCGGAAGGAAAAGGTGAGGAGCAGACAGGCGGGGCGAGGGGTGACAGGGACGCGCCCAGTCCCTCCCCACCCTCCCGTACCTCCTCTGCTCCCCCTAGGGTCCGTGACGCCCCCCGCGCGCGGCTCCATGACCCGAAGTCGGTCGGGTGGACGCACGGCCGCCAGCGACGCGTTTGGAGCTACTGGGCGCGCTCACCTGGCGGCCCGCCCGAGCCTGGGCGCCGCTGTAGCCGGCTGGTCCCGTGCCCGGCGACCTGACCCGCGCAGTCACCTACCTGGCGGCAGGCAAGGAGGCCTGGCTGTGGGAGCCAGCGTGAGCGCTTGGCCTCCCTCTACCTCAAGCGCCCCCTCTGCTCTCCCAGGACCCTGGGCTGTGCTCCTTTTCCCACCCAGGAGAGGCTTTATTCCGTGAGCGAGAAGGGGAAGTCGAGGCCCAGAAAAGTTAAGGTCCCCGCCCCAGCTCTGACAACTAAACACGGGGGTGCAGAAGTGGAACCCACGTTTACCAGAGAACTCTGCAGCCTCCAACAGAGCTTTGCTCCTGGTAGTTACTCGGTACATTTGCAGTGAACGTTGGCCTGAGCCAGGACCTACTTGGGAACTGGAAGAGTCTGTTGAGCTGGGCAGGGGGTAGCCCTTGAGGAGACTTGGGTACCACGGGAGGGTTTGGAGCCCTGAGCATGATAGGGCTGGGAGACTCAAGAAGCTGGGAAGGGCAGGTGCCCTGGAGAGTGGAGGGGTGGTAGGGGCCTGGACTTGAGGAGGCTTTGAAGGCCCCCCTGTTGGGAGGGGACACCAGCCAATGAGAGGTGAGAAATGAGGCCTCTCTTAGGTATTAAAAGTGGGGGCAGCCTGGGGACAGAGGTCCGGGGGGGGGGCACTTGGGCACAGTGCTACTGTAGTGGAAGGAGGAATGGGGTGCAATGAGAGACCGTCTGTGACCACCGTGACCACCACTTTGTGGAGGAAGAAACTGAGGGGCACAGGGGCTCAGACACCTGTCCAGGGCCCTACAGCCGGCCAGTCTCAAGAAGCTTACCCCCAACATGCACTGTTTCTGTGACTTTCACTATAAGCTGTGGACACACTGTGTCCTGATGCTCATTCTGGGTGGCCGGGCAGCCTCTCTGGGCCACCTTTCAGGGTCTCTGTGGTGTCATAGGTGAGAGGGGTGGAATGGTCCCTGCTTTCCTTCCTCCTGGAATGTTGTGGCCCTCCCACTTCTGATCTGACCTTGTCTGAAGGGAAATACACTGGACTTTATTCACTGCTCTGCCTTGTTCTTGTGCATACCACATGGGGCTGTCACCGTTCCCCAAATATGTGCACGGTTTTCCCCACCCTCCTGCCTTTGCCATGCTGTTTCCTGTGTATTGGAGCCCTTCCGAATCTTGTCCACCTAGAAAAGAACTTCATGTTATCAAGGCCCAGTTTTAAGGCTTCAACAATCCATTCATCCTTTTCTGAAAAGAAAGAGCATATGTTCATTGCAGAAAATGGATGATTGGTTGAATAGGTAGAATTGTAAACTAATGTGCTTTTGTCTGTGAGGAAGAGTCTAGGCTGATATCTTTGCCTGCGTCTTCTCAGGAGCACTGGATTAGGGAGAAAAAAAACCAAGGCTGATCCCTAGGCTCCCATGTCCTCTCCTTCCCTGGGAAGCCTTCCCACTCTACTCTCTCTTCCAGGTCCCTGTCCCCTTGAACTCCCCTTGGGGAATTCCCCAATCCTGCAGGGCAGTGCTGGTCACCGGACTCACTGGCCTATATGGGCCTCTGTCTCCCTATACTGGGTTCTTTGCCCACATCTGACTCAACCTGGGTCTGGTGTTCTGTAGGGGAAGGTTGAGACCCTCTATAGTACAGTTCTCTGTAGAATTTTCATTAGTTTATGTATTCTGTGGACATTTTCTAACACCTGGTCAGAGCTTGCCCCCCCCCCCCCCCCCCCGTCACTGTGGTGCAGGAACAGTTGGGTACATGGAACTGAAACTGCCCTGGCGCTGCCATTAGCAGAAGCCATCTCTGGAGGAAGAGGCCCTACTGGATGCCTACGCAGACAGACATTTACAACACAGTGTGGTCAGGTCTGGGACCTGCCTCTCTTCTAGGTTTGTATGGAAACGTATTTCTCAAAGTAGGAGGGTACATCAAATTTTATTTAATAGTTACCTCAATTTTTTACTTTTAGATTTTTGGCCTTATAGTATGTGGGCCTCCGTTTTTATTCTTCCCCTAGGACTCACAAATGTTGTGGGTTGGCCTGGTCAACCTCAGAAACAAAAGGGGAGCACATAGATTTCAAAATTTGACATGCTACAAAGACATGGTAGTAAAAAGTGATGAACTGGGAGTGAATTAGGCAAACTCCTCAATGAGAAATTGGGGTTTTATTTTTTATGTATTTACTTATATCTGAGAGAGAGAGAGAGAGAGAGAGAGAGAGAGAGAGAGAGAGAGAGAGAGCATATGTGTGACCCGAGACAAGGTGCAGAGGGAGAGAGAGAGGGGGAGAATTCCAAGCAGGCTCAACCCTGAGCTGATGCAGAACTCCATCCCACCACCCTGGGATCATGACCTGAGCCGACATCAAGAGACACTCAACCAACTGAGCCACCCAGGTACCCCAGAAATTGGGGTTTTAGAAATAAGTATATACAGGAACTTGATACATAATGTATAGGTGGCACTTCAAATTAAATGGGAAAGAATGGAATCTGGTATATGGGGGGGGGGAAATCAGCTCACTCTAACCTCAATGGGATGCCACCTCACACCCACTAGAGTAGCTACTATCAGCATAATGGAAAAGAACAAGTGCTGGCCAAGATGTGGACAAGTTAGTACCTTTGTGCATCATGGTGGGAATGTAAAATGGTGCAGCCACTGTGGAAGACAGTTTGGTGGTTCCTCAAAAAGTTAAATGTAGTCTTACTATATTTAACTTGTGATTCAGCAGTTATGATTCAGCAGTTCCACTCCTAGATACATACCCAAGAGGAATGATAGCAGAGAATCAAATAGATATGTGTATGCGGATGTTCATAGTAGCACTATTCCCAATAGCCAAAAGGTGGAAAGAATCCAAATGTCCATTGAGGGATAAATGGATAAGCAAAATGTAGTATAAACATACAATAGAATATTACTCAGCCTTAAATAGGAATGAAATTCTGACACATGCTACAGCATGAATGAACCTTGAGGACATTATGTTGAGTGAAATAAGCCAGGCACAAAAGGGCAAATAGTGTTTGATTCCACTTAGATGAGGCACTTAGAATATGCTAACTTATACAGACTGAATGTAGTACCTGGGGGGAAGGGAGAATAGGGTGTTACTGTTAATTAGGTACAGAGTTTCTGTATCCATGGATGGGGCAGGACTGAAATATTTAAAGGTGGGGAGGTTTTTAAGCTTAGATCCAGGAAGTTGGCAATGAAGGGATGAGGCTCAAATCAGTGAATGGGTAGGATTTATGAGGTAGATTAGCCTAAATCCAAGAAAAGTGTGGGGCCAAAATGGAGATAATAAAAAAAAACATTAATGTGGCCTGGACTTGAAGAGAGGATTTCTTAAGTCCCTGAACAAAGGGAGCTTTAACAGGGGAAATGGTCTTAACTCTTAGACTGTGACAGTGTCAAGAAGGACATTGATTTAAATAATTTTATTCAGTGTGGCTATGAGGGAGTTCTACTCAAATCCAGGAATGCAGTGCTAAAATGGGGATTGGCTTGGGGTGGCTGGGTGGCTCAGTTGGTTAGGCGGCCAGCCTCGCCTCCAGTCATGATCTCGCAGTTGGTGAGTTCGAGCCCTACATTGGGTTCTGTGCTGACAGCTTAAAGCCTGGAGTCGGCTTCCAATTCTGTCTCCCTCTCTCTCTGCCCCTCCCCTGCTTGTGCTGTCTCTGTCTCAAAAATAAATAAACATGAAAAAAAATAAAAAATAAAATAAAATGGAGATTGGTTTAAATCCATGAATAGAGTGAACCTAAGAGAGGTAAATGGCTTAAATCCATCAATGAGATGGGGCCTAAAAGGATTTTGGCATAAATTCATTATGGGGATGTCTAAAATGGGATTGGTCCCCCACATCTTGTAGTAATCAACATTAATTATGCTGGAGTGGGATTAAGAGGGGATTGCTTTAGATTTATGAATTGGGTGTGGCTATGAGAGGAATGATTATGGTAAAAGATTGATTGCTTTCCTGTAAGATGAAGAACAAGAAATGGATCTTTTGTTCAACATTGTACTGGAGGTCATAGCCAGTGCAATAAGACAAGAAGAAATAAACAACATAAAGCTCAAAAGAAGTAAAACTATCTTTATTCAGGCATGATTATTTATGTAGAAAATCAGGTGGAATCTCCAAAAATCTACCAGTACTAATAAATTAGTTTAGCAAGGTTAGAGAACACAAGATCAATAAAGAAAAATCATTTGTATTTCTATATAGGCAATAATCTGTTGGAAGTTGAAACAATAAAATACCATTTACAATACCATCTAATATATATATAGTATTTAGAGATAAAGTTGACAGAAACGTGTAAGACATGGACACTGAAAATTATGAACTATTTAAAATATTTAATAGGGGCGCCTGGGTGGCGCAGTCGGTTAAGCGTCCGACTTCAGCCAGGTCACGATCTCGCGGTCCGTGAGTTCGAGCCCCGCGTCGGGCTCTGGGCTGATGGCTCGGAGCCTGGAGCCTGTTTCCGATTCTGTGTCTCCCTCTCTCTCTGTCCCTCCCCCGTTCATGCTCTGTCTCTCTCTGTCCCAAAAATAAATAAACGTTGAAAAAAAAAATTTAAAATATTTAATAAAGAAGACCTTAATAAATGGGAAATATATCATGTTCAGGGGTACTAAAACTCAATACTGTTAAGATGTCAATTCTCCCAAAGTTAATCTATAGATTCATCAGTCCAAATTCCAATAAAAATCCTTGCAGGTTTTTTTTTTGAAATTAGCAAACTGACTAAAATTCATATGGAAATGCAAAGAACATAACAATTTTGAATAAACAGAAAATCAGAGTACTTACAATATTTCACTTCAGATTTATTACAGACATACAATAATAAAGACAGTATAATATTGGTAACAAAATAGACAAATAGATCAATTGGAATGCATAGAAAGTCTGCAACGAGATCCAGACATATAAGGACAACTGATTTTCAACAAAAGAATAAAAGATTTGTCTCTGGGTAAAGGAGTATATTTTAAACATATGGTGCTATAGCAGTTGGGTATAAATTGGATACACATACAAAAATTTTTTTTGAGGAGTGCCTGGGTGGCTCTGTTGGTTGAGCATCCAGCTAGGTTTTGGCTCAGGTCATGATCCTAGGTTGGTGGGATGGAGCCCCCCCTTCAGGCTCTGCACTGAGCGTGGAGCCTGCCTAAAGATTCTCTCACTCACTCTCTCTCCTTCTGCCCCTCTCCCCTGATCGCTCACTCTCTCTCAAATTAAATAAAATTATAAAAAAATAATTTTGAAACACACTTGTTTACATAAAGTGGTGTAATTCAAAATAGATCATAGACCTAAATGTAAAACCTAAAACTATACAATTTCTAGAGGCAAGCATAGGAGAAAACCTTTGTGACCTTGTGTTAGGCAAAGGTTACTTAGATAGGATGTCAAAAACACAATCCATAAAGGAACCAATGGATAAATTGGACTGCACCAAAATTCAAAACTTTTGCCTTTCAAAAGACAGTGCAAATCACTCATCTGATGAAGGATTGTATCTACAATATACACATAATGCCCCAAATTTAATAATAAAACAATCAATGCCATAAAAAATAGGCAAAATATTTGAACATAAACATCAAGGAATATATATAGATGGCATATAATCATGTAAACAGTGTTCAATATTATTAGTCATTAGGATAATGCAGGTTAAAATCATGATGAAATACCACTGTGTACAGTTAAAAAGTCTGATCATACCAACTGTTGGAGAATATATGGAGGAAATGGAGCTCTCATATGTTGCTGATAGAAATGTAAAATGATATAGCATTTCTAGAAAACAGTTTGGCAGTATCTTAAGTTAAACATATACATGATCCAGCCATTCTCTTTGCAGGTATTTACCTAAAAGAAATGGAAGAATGTACCTATACAAAGACTTGTATATGAATATTCATAGCAGCTTTATTTGTTGTCTTAAGTCATCTCAGGCTGGCATAACAAAATACTATACACTAGGTGGCTTAAACTACAGATACTAATTTCTTGAAGTTCTGGAGACTCTGAAGTCCAAAATCAAAGTGCTAGCCAATAAAAGCTCTCTTCCTGGCTTGCAAATGACCACCTTCTACCTATATCTTCACATGGAGAGTGGGGGGGGGGGGGAGGGAGAGACAGGGAAAGAGAGAGAGAGAGGCTCTTTCCCTCTTCTTTTTAAAAAAATTTTAATGTTTATTTTTGAGAGAGACAGAGAGCAAGCAAGAAAAGGTCAGAGATAGAGGGAGACACAGAATCCGAAGCAGGTTCCAGGCTCTGAGCTGTCAGCACAGAGCCTGACAAGGGGCTCTAACTCACGAACCGCAAGATCATGACCTGAGCTGAAGTTGGATGCTCAACCAACTGAGCCACCCAGGCTCCCCTCTCTCCCTCTTCTTATAAGGCCTCAATCCTATCATATTAGAACCTCACTGTTATGATATCATTTAACCTTAATCACCTCCTAAAGACTATCTCCAGATACAATCACATTGGGGGGTTAAGGCTTCAACATATGAATTTTGGGGCAATACAATTCAGCCCATAATGTTCATTAATAGCCAAAAACTGAAGACAACCCAAATATCCATCAACAGATGAGTGGATCAACAAACTGTGGAATATTTACATAGTGGAATATTACTCTGCAATAAAAAAGAATGAAAAATTTTGATGTATCTGTTAGAATAAAAACCAAACAGGGAACAGCTTAGAAAATTTGCTGAGGAAACAAAACCAGTTTGGTCATACAAACAAAGTTTAACTTTTCTTGCAAGGCTAATTTGACTTGGGTCATTTCTTGCTTATGCATCTGGAAATCATAAGCAAAAAAAATTGTTTCCCAAGGTTGATATGCAGTAACCACTGACCAATTCCCTATCACTGAAGAAAATTCTAATATTATAGCAAATCGTTGTGAAGAATAAACAGTCACCACTTTCTTACTGTATAAACTGCTTTATAACTATATACCCCTGAGCTTCATTCCATGTTTTGATCTGAGTGCTCCTTGTTTACCAATTATTTTCTTGGTGTGTGCACAATAAGATTTTACTAGGGGCACCTGGGTGGCTCAGTTGGTTAAGCCGCCAACTGCGGCTCAGTTCATGATCTTTTGGTTCTTGAATTCAAGCCCCATATCGGGCTCTGTACTGACAGCTCAGAGTCTGGAGCCTGCTTCAGATTCTGTGCCTCCCTCTCTTTCTGCCCCTTCTCTCTCTCTCTCTCTCTCTCTCTCTCTCTCTCTCTCTCTCTCAAAAATAAATAAACATTACATTTTTAAAAAATAAAGTTTTACTAATTACTACTTTCGTGATTGGTTTTACTTGTTATTTCTGAACTTAAAAAATTAATGTTTATTTATTTTTGAGAGAGAGACAGTGAAAGAGAGAGAGTGCAAGTGGGGGAAGGGCAGAGAGAGGGGGACAGAGGATCCCAAGAGGGCTCTGCACTGACATCAGTGAGCCCGATGCAGGGCTCCAACTCACCAACCAGGAGATGATGACCTGAACTGAAGTCGGATGCTCAACTGACTGAGCCGCCCAGGTGCCTCTATTTCTGCACTTTTGAAATATCTCAAAATAACCCAGCTAAGTGAAAGAAGCCAGATATACTCCCAAAAAAGAGTACATACTATATTATTCCATTATATACAAATCTAGATTCCAGTTATATGTGGAATCTAAAAAACAAAACAAAACAAAACAAATGAACAAACACAAAAAGCAGAAACGGACCCATAAAAACAGAGAACAAACTGGTGGTTGCTTGAGGGGATGGGGTAGGGGGATGGGCAAAATAGGTGAAGGGCAGTGGAAGATACAGGCTTCCAGTTATGGAACAAAGTCATGGGGTGAAAGGTACAGCATAGGGAATACAGTCAATGGTGTTGTAATAGTGTTCTATGGTGACAGATGGTTGCTACTCTTGTGGTAAGCAATCACTATGTTGTATACCTGAAACTAATGGAATATTGTATGTCAGCTATTCTTTAATTTACAAAAATCTAGGGCTGCCTGGGTGGCTCCATCAGTCAAGCATTTGACTTTTGATCTCAGCTCAGGTATTGATCTCAGGGTAATGAGTTCAAGTCCCACGTTGGGCTCCATGCTGTACACGAAGCCTACTTAAAAAGAAAAAAAAAATAAAGAAAAATCTAGAAAAAATGCAAACTGATGTACAGCGATAGAATAAATCAGTGGCAGGGGCGCCTGGGTGGCTCAGTCAGCTAAGCGTCCGACTTCGGCTCAGGTCACGATCTCACTGTCTGTGGGTTCGAGCCCCACGTCGGGCTCTGTGCTGACGGCTCAGAGCCTGGAGCCTGAGGGATTCTGTGTCTCCCTCTCTCTGACCTCCCCCATTCATGCTCTGTCTCTCTCTGTCTCAAAAACAAATAAACGTTAAAAAAATTTTAATAAAAAAAAAAGAATAAATCAGTGGCTGGCAAGAGCAGGACACAGGAAAGAGAATTACTAGGCAGCAAGAGATAACTTTTGGCAGTAAGGATTATGTTTACTATCTTGATTGTAATAGTATCAGAGATGTAAACACAGTTAAAAACTAATCACATGTTGTCAGTTAAACCTCAATCCACTAAAAAAAAGGAAAAAAAAAGGCTTGATTAAATTGTTGAGAATTGGGTGGGGCTATGAGAAGAATTGACTTAAATCCATGAATGAGATGAGGTGAAAAGGGGTAATAGGTTTATATTCATGAGTGAACAAGGCTAGGAAAAGCATTGGTTTAAACCACATTGAAGCAGGACTGAGAAGGGGTTTGGCTCTGTCCACTCTGATTGATTAGGGGTGCCTGGGTGGCTCAGTCGGTTAAGCATCTGACTTCTGCTCAGGTCATGACCTCATGGTTCCTGGGTTCGAGTCCCACATCGGGTGAGCTGATGAGCCCTCCCTCTCTCCCTCTCTCTCTCAAAAAAAAAAAAAATCAATTTTGATTAAAGATAAGCACCAGGACTGCTACCACATAGCTTAGCTGGACACAATGCAGGTGATTTGGAAGCTTTATTCCTAATCCCTTGAAAATGTTACAATGCACATCTCATTACCCTCACTTCCCAGAGGGGTAAACTGAGGCTCTGGATGAAGCAGTCACTAGGGTTCCACCTTGTGTAACTAGGGTCAGCCTTCTGTCTGGATGCCCCCACCCCACAACCCTGCCAACATCCTCAATGACCTAAGAACTGTTGCTTCAACTCCATCTTTGACTGTGTCCCCATTTGTGGCCCTGCTGGCTTCAGCTCTCAGTGAACCCCCACTCAACACCCAGGGCCCCTGCCATTACAGTTAATCCCGGAGGCCTCCATGGACACCCCATTCTTTTTTTAATGTTTACTTATTTATTTTGATTAGGGGAGGGGCAGAGAGAAGGACAGAATCTCAAGTGGACTCTGTACCATCAGCCCAGAGCTGGACGCCAGGCTCAAACTCCCGAACCGTGAGATCATGACCTGGATGACCCTAGACATCCCATTCTTTCCCACAGTCACCCAAAACTGAGCATCTCCTACTCTGGAAGCTTTTCTCATTTCTAGACCCTGGAACCCCCATCCACTTGGCAAGTTCCATGACCCATTTCCAAAGCACTGAGGCTGTCAATGCCTGAAAGCCTCCCCTCATCATCCCCGCCCCCCCGCCTCACCTTACAAGAGTGCACAAACCCTGCAAAACCTCATGTCCACCAATCCACACAGCCTGAAGCTCTCTTTTTGCAGAATGTAATCACCCCACTACACCAATCACCAGTTCCCAGAGCCATGAGCCCCATATTGAAAGCTGTGCTTTCCATCTTTACTGCTTGAAGTTGGAACTAGAGCAGGGAAAGTCAGTCAACAAGGTCCAGTGTATTTCCCTTCAGACAAGGTCAGATCAGAGGTGGGAGGGCCACAACATTCCAGGAGGAAGGAAAGCAGGGACCATTCCGCCCCTCTCACCTATGACACCACAGAGACCCTGAAAGGTGGCCCAGAGAGGCTGCCCGGCCACGCAGAATGAGCATCAGGACACAGTGTGTCCACAGCTTATGGTGAAAGTCACAGAAACAGTGCATGTTGGGGGTAAGCTTCTTGAGACTGGCCGGCTGTAGGGCCCTGGACAGGTGTCTGAGCCCCTGTGCCCCTCAGTTTCTTCCTCCACAAAGTGGTGGTCACGGTGGTCACAGACGGTCTCTCATTGCACCCCATTCCTCCTTCCACTACAGTAGCACTGTGCCCAAGTGCCCCCCCCCCGGACCTCTGTCCCCAGGCTGCCCCCACTTTTAATACCTAAGAGAGGCCTCATTTCTCACCTCTCATTGGCTGGTGTCCCCTCCCAACAGGGGGGCCTTCAAAGCCTCCTCAAGTCCAGGCCCCTACCACCCCTCCACTCTCCAGGGCACCTGCCCTTCCCAGCTTCTTGAGTCTCCCAGCCCTATCATGCTCAGGGCTCCAAACCCTCCCGTGGTACCCAAGTCTCCTCAAGGGCTACCCCCTGCCCAGCTCAACAGACTCTTCCAGTTCCCAAGTAGGTCCTGGCTCAGGCCAACGTTCACTGCAAATGTACCGAGTAACTACCAGGAGCAAAGCTCTGTTGGAGGCTGCAGAGTTCTCTGGTAAACGTGGGTTCCACTTCTGCACCCCCGTGTTTAGTTGTCAGAGCTGGGGCGGGGACCTTAACTTTTCTGGGCCTCGACTTCCCCTTCTCGCTCACGGAATAAAGCCTCTCCTGGGTGGGAAAAGGAGCACAGCCCAGGGTCCTGGGAGAGCAGAGGGGGCGCTTGAGGTAGAGGGAGGCCAAGCGCTCACGCTGGCTCCCACAGCCAGGCCTCCTTGCCTGCCGCCAGGTAGGTGACTGCGCGGGTCAGGTCGCCGGGCACGGGACCAGCCGGCTACAGCGGCGCCCAGGCTCGGGCGGGCCGCCAGGTGAGCGCGCCCAGTAGCTCCAAACGCGTCGCTGGCGGCCGTGCGTCCACCCGACCGACTTCGGGTCATGGAGCCGCGCGCGGGGGGCGTCACGGACCCTAGGGGGAGCAGAGGAGGTACGGGAGGGTGGGGAGGGACTGGGCGCGTCCCTGTCACCCCTCGCCCCGCCTGTCTGCTCCTCACCTTTTCCTTCCGACAGGTAGTAAACAAAGCAGCCCCGGCGCCCTAGTGGCGGTGGCGGTGGCGGTGGCGGCGGCGGCGAGCAGGGGGGCCCGGCGACCCGGGCTGGGCTCCAGGTCTCCGACCTGCACCCGTACCCGCACCCGCATCCGCACCGCGGAGCCGTGTACCAGACCCGGGGGCTCTCAGGAGTCTCCGGGGAGTTGTGCCACAGGGGTCTGCCCGGGCCACTGGGGACACCTGGGCACTCAGGGTCTGTAGTGAATTGCGGGGGTGGGGGCGTTAGGCGGGGAGCCTCTGGGATAAATGGAGGGGCAATCTGGGACTACGTGGGCCATCAGGGTATCTGGATACCTGGATATCTGGAAGGGGAATCGGGGGTGCCGGGGCCGCAGCGGCGGCCGACCCTGTTCTGTCGGGGCATCTGGAGAAATCCGGGTCCCTCTCGATATCGTGCGGAAAGAGTTTGGAATCTGGGGTTATGAAGGGGCAGTCGGAGACCTCCAGAGATAGTCCCAAGATGTTCGGAAGGGTCCGGGAATATTTCGGCCAAATAGCTATCTCCAGGATTATGGTGGGGGCAGGCGGGGGTCCACCGGCATACTCGCGATGGTCTGGGGGTCGCGGGAGTTGAGAGGGGCAGTGGGCGACCTTCGGAACTATCGAGCGAGTGGTCGGGGGGCTCTGAAGATCTTGAGGGGCATTCTAGGTCTTCGGACGTCGGGGAGCGTGGGGGTTGGCCGAGGCTCCGGCGGGCGCTGACCTGTTCCTTTCACCCGCGCAGGCCGGGGCCTTTCCCTGCCCGCGGGCCCCAGAGCCCGGCAGCTCCTGGCGCGGCTGGACGCGCGCCCCCTGGCGGCCCGAGCTGCGGCCGACGTGGCGGCGCTGGTACGCAGGACGGGCGCCACATTGCGCCTGCGCCCCAAGGCCGGTGCGTGTCGGGGTCGGGGCGGGGCCTCCCGGGGGGCGGGGTCTGACTGGAGCCGGATTCTGACGTAGCGGACCCGGGATGGTTGGTTGCTCCCCTGAGTGGGGCCAATGCTCCCCTGGGGGGGACTGGTGGGGCGGGGCTCGGAGGGAGCTGCGAGACGGGAGAGCCCTGACGTGATCCTAGACTATTCCTCCAGGAGGGGACACTGGGAAGGTTACTGCAGTAGGTGAATGTCGCATGGCTAGTTGTGAGTGCGGGCCGGATTGGTTATCCCTGTCGGTGGGGCTTTGAATGGCATTTCTGAGAAGGTGGGTCCTGGAGAGCGTTGGGGGCGGGCACTTGGCTAAGGGGCGGTCCTGGAAAGCCACTCCAGGGGGTGGAGCCTACAAACGCGAAGGGGCGGGACTCGAAATGTCAGGAATGGGTTGAAGTTTATAGGCCAGTTAGAGGGCGGAGCCTGGAAAGTTCCGGAGCCCAATCTTGGAATTGCACCCTCCAGGGAGGGCCTGAGGGTGTTAATATGAGGAGCGAGATCTTCGTGTGTATTAGAGGGCCGTAGGAAAGTCTGGAGGCTTATTCTATTAGCCGGACCCAGATTTATTACTTAAAAAGGTAGGGTCAAGTCAGTTATTCAGGTGTGCTGAGTTCAGTTAAATGAGTGCGTGTGTCTCTCTGCATTCCACAGGCAAGGAAATGAGGTGAGGCTAGAATGTTAAATCGGGGTAGATCCTTGGTGGTTTCCATGGAGTACCCCTCTGATTGCCTTTTCCATCTTCCAGCCATTAGTGTGCTAGATTCTGCCGACATAGAGGTTACAGACAGTCGCCTGCCTAATGCCACTTTTGTGGATCACCGGCCCCAGGTACCATTTTGTCTTCTTAAAGAATGCCACCTGTTTTTAGACTGGAAATGTATGTACACTTGTGTCTTTACTCCAGCATCACCGGTCAGAGACCTTGGGTACAGTTACCGCACCGCCCCAAGTGACCCAGAATAAGGCACGTTCTGCTTCGAAGCCGCTCCAGGCCTCTGGACGGTTCTATGTGGAACTGGTTCGCGGTTCCGCGGGCTTTGGCCTCACATTAAGCGGAGGCCAAGATTCAGCCGGGGATACTCCTCTGGCAGTGCGTGGGCTGCTGAAGGATGGGCCGGCACAGCGCTGTGGTCGCTTGCAGGTAAGGTATAAGACACCCTTCATTAAACAGGGCTAGCCCAATCCTTACCCTTTGTTGGGGTGTTCTCCATCTGTTCTTTTTACAACACCCCTCGCCTTGTATTCTTGCAGGCCGGGGACCTCGTGCTCCACCTCAACGGAGAGCCAACGCAGGGCCTCACCCACGCGCAGGTGGTGGAGCGGATCCGCGCAGGCGGACCCCGTCTCTGCCTTGTATTAAGCAGGCCCCTTGAAACCCACCCCGGCAAGCCTGAGGGGATGGGAGGGCCTCAGAAAGGAGATGGTGGGTTTCCCAAAGGAGAGGGGTCAGAGATCTGTGAGAGGAAGGAGAGGGTGGCAGAGTGGAGAGGCTGGGGTCCAGGGCACGAAGAGGTGGTGGTCTCAGTGGGCAGGGTCAGAGTTCACTGCCTGTGACGGGTCATGGTATTACCAAAAGCAGGGTTGGGAAGGGCAGGGTCCCAGATAGGAATAAAAGTAGATTTTAGAGTGGAGGCTTTTGAGGTACTGGGAGAGGAGTGGGGAGAACGGGTCTGGGGTAAAAGTGGGTGTTCAGAAGGAAGAGTTGTGGTCCTCACATGAGAAGGCAGAATGGGTCTCAGCAGGGAGAGCATGGGATGGTGAAGCGAGGGGGATACAGAGGGTAGGGGGTCTAGTTCCAAAGCTGAGGGGTCCATTAGGGAAAAGGTTGGGAGTAGAGGGAGGTGGGTTAAGGAAAGGGAGAGTCTACGGTCCGAGATAGGAGGGGTTTGGCATCTTGAGGTCACGGTCAGGGTTTGATTTCCTTTGGGGATTGTAGGAAATTATTTTGGGGGGGGATGTTCTGGATTCAGGTGGGGCACGGTCTTGGGAAAAGTGTTGGGGGGGTCTTGAGGGGTGGCATCGGTTCCTGAATGTTGTGTCCAGTCCTCAAAGGGATATTTCTCTAAGGATTGGGGTCTCTGTCTCCTGCAGCCCCTGGAGCCTCCCTGCCACGCTCCACTATGGGGCTCGGCTCTCAGTTCCCCATCCTATCGCCCAATCTAACCTGCAGTTCTGCCATCCCCAGATCGCAGGCCAGATCCTGGGGGACCAGAGGTGATGAAGTCTCGCAGCGCCAGCGCTTCCCCACGTCAGCACCCGCTATCCCGTACTACGGCCCAAACCCAGGGCAGCCCAGAGCCTAGCCCAGAGGGGGCAGCCGACTGCCCCACGGTTCCTCCACCTGAGCGCCGCACAGAGGACCCTGATGACCGAACCCCAGGTTCCCCGGGACCCTGGCTGGTGCCGAGTGAGGAACGGCTCTCGCGGGCCCTAGGGGTCCCAGGGGCTGCGCAGCTTGCTCTGGAGATGGCAGCTGGGAGGCGGAGGCACTGAGCATGTAACAGAGGGTTCAGTGCTCCCTTGGTACAGCCCAACCTGTATCTGGTGTGCCCCGCCGGCCGCACACTAGCATCGCTATCATGGGCGGGGAGAGCTTCCTCTCTGTGTTGTCTCACCCTGCTTCCTGCTGAGCAGCGGACCAGCTCATGCTCCCCTCGCGGTGTCAGTGGTACAGCCCTCCGGACGGGCCAGACCAGCGCTTCTGGTTTCGAGCGGGGGTGGTAATAAAATGGTTCGACCCAGTCTTGACTTGCCAGGTGCTGTAGGCCGGGTGGGGCTCCTGAGTTCATCCCGTAAATGAGGGGGTGGGTCGATCTGGTTTCAAGGAGGGCCTCTTCTTGCAGCCATTGACAAACTTACTTCGTGTTGTTTCACTTGTGCCTCTAGCGGGGTCTGCTTTTGCTGATCCTCAGCCGGGCGTGCTTTCTCCCCACTCGGTTTCTCTTCCCCAACTCCTGCTTCTCTCCGCATTCGTTTCACTTTTGGGGAAGTGTGCAGGGCTCACAGATAATCTTTGCTCGTGGCACGGGGAATGCAGAGGTGGGCCCGTTGTAGCGGGAGTGCACCTATATACCCACAGCTCCAGGCAGGAATCCTCCAGACCCTCAGCTGATGAGCAGATAGCAAGGCTAGAACCTGGGTGGCTTCTTTCGCCAGGAGCCTGTGGTCTCTCACTTCCGCCCTGGTTGACCAGCTTTTGCTGGCACGTAGACTGCCACCCTTAGGGCATTGGTTGGGGCCCTGGAGCCCCCTTTGGGGTGGAGTCGGGAAGGCGTGAGTCAGCGGGCTGGGCTAAAAAAAGGCTGTTAGAACCTTTGAGCCGTGCCCCCCTCTTCCATAGATGGTGAGGAACTGCAGCCAGGCTTGTATGCACACGCCACATGCTGGGCGTTCCGGTCCTGGGAGAGGCCAGAGTTTCCTCCATCCTGGGAGCAGAGCCCCAAAGCCAGGGCTTATATGGCCAGCAGAACTCCAACCGGGATAGCCCCAAAGCCAGCACTGGCTGAAGCCAGAAATGTCCAGTCACCTCCGCTTGTCACCACATCCTGAACACTTGGCCCCATACCCCCAATGAAGGAAGCTGTGGTCAGGCAGGAGTGGGCAACTCCCACCTCTACAGGGAGGGGTCGGAGAGGGGCGACAAACTGAAAGACCAGAGGTGAGTTTCCAGAGTGACACTGAGAGGAGAGAAGGACTGCAAATCCAGGCTGGGAGCCAGGGTATAAAGAGGTGACCCCTTGAATGGTCAGCACTGTGGACATTGTGGGAGAGTGCGCTGGGGCTTCCAGCTACCCTTGACCCAGAGCCTGGTGGAGGTGTGGCTCTATGGAAGTCAGGAGCCCCAGTCCTATAAACACAGTCACACCCAGGAGACTAATAATAGTAACCCCAGCCACCATTTACTTAGCCTTCCCCCCCCCCCCCCCCCCGTTGGCTTTACTTGCACTATCTATTTTCATCTACTTACTCCTCTACTCAACAGTCCTGTTGTGTCCATTTCATGGGGGAGGGAAGTGAGCCCAGACAGTATAAATGACTTGAGGGAGGGTGTTGAAGCAAGATTTAATCAAAGCCAGAATGGGGTACCTGGATGGCTCAGTAGGTGAAGTATGCAACTCTTGATCTGGGGGTTTTATTCAGCCCAGCCCGCTGACTCACACCTGTGAGTTTGAGCCCTATGTTGGGTGTAGAGATTACTTTTAAAAAATCTTTTTGGGGGCACCTGGGTGGCTCAGTTGGTTAGGCATCCGACTTCGGCTCAGGTCATGTTCTCATAGTTTGTGAGTTCAAGCCCCGGATAAGGCTCTCTGCTGTCATCAGGGAGCCCGCTTTGGATCTTTTGTACCCCCCTTCCCTGCCCTTCCCCTGCTTGCTCTCTCTCTTGCTCTCAAAAACAAACATTAAAAAATCTTTTTTTTTTTTTTTGAGAGAAATAGAGAAAAAAGAGTGCAAGTGGGGGAGAGGGAGAGAGAGAATCTTAAGCAGGCTCCATGAGATCATGGAGATCCATGAGATCAACCGTGGGATCAGGACCTGAGCCAAAAATTAAGAGTCAGACACTTGACTGACTGACCCAGGTGCCCCCTAAAAAATCTTAATCAAGGCCAGATTCCCAAGACTGTCCTCTTAATCTCACCTGCATCTGACAAAATAATTGCACTAGGGAGACGGTGGAATGAAAAACATAAAGATTTCTAACCTTGTGTAGATTTATGTCAGAAAAGACAAGAAAATGAATAAATAAAGGATAGCTTCAGAGGCCAGAATTATAAAAATAACAAAAGGAGGTTATGTTGGTGGAGGTGATGATGGTGGGCTGCTGGTCTCTTTGGAGACATAACATTTGAGCTGAGACCTGAATGACCAGAAGCCAAATGTATGAAGAGCTTGAGGAAGGGCATTGACAGCCATGGGAACAGCAAGTGCAAAGGCCCTGAGGTGGAGCAGAGTTTGTTTTGTTCTAGAATCTCAGACATGTCCTCACAAAGTTGAAAGCACACATTCAGGAGTGGGAGAAATGTGCTTCATTCCTTCCACCACCCAACCACTCTCAGCAATTTGGGCTGACAGAGGGGTGCCCCTTCCTTGGTTTTGAGGGGCCCCAGGTTGGGGGTACAGGCAGGTCCTTGTGTTGAACTGTCCTGGCCTTCCAGCTACAACTCTTCCCTCCTAAAATGGGGTGAGAATAAAACCAAGTCCAGTCTGGATAGTGTGATCCTCAGCACATCTCCATGGATATCCAGATTCCCGTGACCAGGTGTATGTCTCAGATGCAGAAATCAAGGCTGAGTCAGGAGAAATTGCTCACTTAGGATGACACACTTCAAATGTCATCAGCATTGTCATCCAGACTGGCACCCCAGGAGCCTTCCTCTCATCTTGTCAAACTTCCAGCAATAAAGAAATCCATGCTCCTTCCCCATTCCTCATCAAGGGCTGTGCTGGTGGCTGCTCTCCTTAGAACCAGGAAATGGAGGCCCAGCACTTAGGGCCAGGGATTCCCTAGGATTGCAGAACAGAGAATCAGACCCTGGGCTGTGACACTGTTAATAATATCTGTCCCAATTTACTGAGCAGCTTGATGCTCACCAAGCCCTGTTCTCTTTTAGCCGGTGCGCTAGCATAGTCTCATTTCCATCACTGCTAAGAGGTTTATTCCACCAACCATGATCTTTTATCCGAAATTCCGAAGTCCAAAAAGCACATGTTGGGAACCATTTGGTTACAAAACCTGACCTGACTTAACGAGGCACAATTTTTCAGTTCTGACTTATCCCACTTACTGTAAACGACATCCACACCTTTTCTTGAAGAAATTTAAGGTGTGTGTGTGTGTGTGTGTGTGTTTTAACGGAGCAGCCTGAAACCTTGCTGAGAGTGTCAAGAAACACACAACTAAGATCCGAAATATTCAGAATTCTGGAAACACACATGGGTTTAACCATGCCCTCAGTCATTTTTACAGCTAAGGAAACGGAGTCATACCTCCCCCCCCCTCCTCCAAAACCAGATCCCCGCGGTTCCGAATTGAGTCAGCACCGAAAGCATTCCTATTCTGAAAGCGCGAAAGGTCTCGCCATTACCGCCATTACCGCACTTGGTACCCCGCACTGCCAAGCCTCAAAGGCTGGCGCCTCTGGAGGTGGGGCGCCCTGGGGGCTATGAGCCAGGCGGGGAGTATCCTTGGCAGGCGGGGCAAAGGGGCTTCCGGGGCGGCAGCCACCTGGCCCGGCCCCCTCCGGCCCCACCCGCTTCTGCTCTGCGAGGTGATTCACTCCCTCCTTCGCCTCGGGGGCCCCCTTCCCGTCCAGACGGCGGGCAAGACGGCAGGGTGTGCAGCGTCCCCCAACCCACGAGCAAGCAAGTAGATACTCTGCGCCCCTAGGGACTCCAGCGCACCCGATGGCGGATTCCGAGCGCCTCTCGGCTCCCGGCTGCTGGGCCGCCTGCACCAACTTTTCGCGCACCCGAAAGGGAATTCTCCTGTTGGCTGAGATTGTGAGCGTCCCGGGATAGGCGGGTGGGCAAAGGCGGGGTGGGGTGGCTGGACCACGCGTAGCCCGGCGACCCCAGGTGAGGCAGACGTGGGCCCGGAGGCGCTCCCCAGTGAGGGAGGGTGGGTGGGTGACTTAGCGGCAGAAGCCCGAAACTGGGGGCTCGGGGCGAGTCCGTGGGGTTTGGAGAAGGTGGTCAGGAGCTGCTGGGCCACGGGGTGACGCAAGGGGTCCATAGAGCATATGGGGGGCCCTGTGGAGGGAGACCGCGTGGACACATCGGTGGGCTCAACCGAGGGATCCCAGGGGGCTGGGAGGTGGGGGGCCTCCCGTGGCAGGGCGTGGCGCGGCCTGGGCACAGGCGGGCGGGCTGGCCGGGAGCCCAGGGGCGGGGCCTGTTGGGGTGGGGCCCTGAGAGCTGGTCCTTCGGGGTAGGGCGGTCCGCCTTTTACCAGTTCTTCCTCACCCTTCTGTGGTCGGGCGGGAGGTCCTTAGCTATTCCGGCCACTCGGGAGCCTGGGTTTCCTACCTCCCTCAAAGTGGGCGCCGCCTTTGATTCACTTGTAAAAGGGGTGCGACGCCTTTAACACAGCCCTGCCCCTCCGGTGTCATTCTCACCGCTTCCCAAAAGGGTTGCCGAGGGAACCGCAGGTCCCGCCCCTGTCAAGGCCCTGAAGCTGGCGCCAGCAGTACTCACAAAACACCTGGCTGCACCACTCCCAGCAGCCCGCCCCTATGCTGGAAGGGAAAGGGGGCGAAATTGAGGCACCCAACGCTACCCCTTACTAGCTAGGTGACCCTGGGCAAGTCACTTAACCTCTCTGGAGCTCACTTTTCTCACCTGTAAAATATACTAATAGTACCCAGCTCATTAGGTTGTCGTGATAATTAAGTAAATTAATATTTGTACAGCTCTTAGAAGAACCTTTGAGACACAATGAGCACACAATAAATGTTTAGCGATTATTATTTGTCATCTTTCCAGTCCTGGTAGGCATCTGAGTTTAAGACCTTCAGTTTAAATCAATCCCCTCAGCCCTGATGGGCACTGATCATAGGCCCCCTTTCCCCTGTCATCCTTCCAGATATTTTGCCTGGTGATTCTGATCTGCTTCAGTGCCTCCACACCAGGATACTCCTCCCTGTCGGTGGTTGAAATGATCCTTGCTACTATCTTCTTTGTCATCTACATGTGTGACCTGCACACTAAGATACAGATCATCAACTGGCCTTGGAGTGTGAGAAGGGGGCTGAAAATGGCGTGGTTAGGGAGGGACCTGGGCAGGTGGGATGGTCCCAGTAACTCTGGATGCTGACTTCCCTCTTCTCTCTACACATCACAGGATTTCTTCCGAACCCTCATAGCGGCCATCCTCTACCTGATCACCTCCATTGTTGTCCTGGTTGAGAGAGGAAATGCCTCCAAAATCATCGCAGGGGTAAAAGCTGCAGGGGCAGCTCTAAAGTAAAGAGACAGGGGTTTGAGAATCCAGGGGCCATCTCTGCCCCTGTTTTTGCCAGAAAGTGTGTGACCCCTAGCAGGCCACACTTGTCCTCAGAGCCTACAGGAAAGTCTGGCCCAGGCCCTGGTTTTCCTCCCAAGATCACCATTTGCTGTGAAAGGCCATACTTTGTCCAACACAGGGACCTTTGTGGGAAGAGCAAAGAGGCAGCCCCTTTGTCATTACATTAGACTATCATCTGCTAGAACTTTGTCTCAAATGTACAGTGTGAATGGTGCCACCAACATGTGGGGCCACCATGTGGTTTCCCTGTGTTGGGAGGGTCTAGGAGGAGGGAGGGTAGGGTAGATTCCAGTCTCCTGGTCTTTCCCTGGGGCTCTCTGACTTCCTGATCTGGGTTTTAGTCACCATCCCTGTGTAGGGCAGTCATTGGAGGTGGTGGACAAAGAAGCAAAAGCCTGAGTAAGCTGACCAACCTAATCCAACCTCACTTACTCCCATCTCCACCCTCAGGTACTGGGCCTAATTGTTTCATGCCTCTTTGGCTATGATGCCTACATCACCTTCCCCTTGCGGCAGCAAAGACATACAGCAGCCCCTACTGGTAAGTGTGTGTGTGTGGGGGGGAGTGTTGCTTAGGGGGCTGAGGAGAGAAGGAAAGGGGTCTCCCAAGGGCATGAATGCCCCTTATTGGTACTGATGGCTTTAGTGCCAGTAAGTACCATAAGCTTCAGTATTCTTGTCTGTAAATAGGCGTATGAATCCAGCCAATGCTTTCCTCTCTTTTCCTCACTTGCAGACCCTGCAGATGGCCCGGTGTAGGTGAACTCCCTTCATTTCTCTCTGCAACCTGCAAATAACACTTCCATGGAAATAACTCCCTCCTGCTCCTACAGCACTCCCAGCCAACTCCCAGTCCCTTATTTGAAGTAAAAGTGCCTTTATCGGGAGAATCTGTTTTCCTACCTGCCAATCCCTCCTGGGTGTGGCCATTTTTATGGGTGTGCCTATGTCCCCCTTCCTTCTGCAGTATCCAAAAGGAGACACCTGTTCTGCCTGGACTATGCACCCACTTAAGCCACAAAATGAGGGAGTAGGGAGCCTCAGATTTGAGATTTTAGGTCCCAGGTTGTGACCCACACCAAAAAAACTCCTCAGTGTGGGTGGTGGTTCTGTGGAGGGATAAATAAAGAGATTGTTAGAACATATGGTAATGAATAAATTAATCCTTTGATCAAATGTGGATAAATCTCAAGCATCAGGAGGGGCAAAATTGGGGAGAAGGACAGCTGGAGCAAGGAGGTAAAGAAGCCAGGCCTGTTTTACAACAAATATTAAATTACTCCATTAACAAAAAACAGATGAAGGAGGAAGGGGATTTATGATTTAGGTTGGGGGATGGGATCATCTACTCGGACTTGAGAATGGAGCCCTCCAGGACTACACTGCCTTCAAGCCACGATGCAGTTCTTGTCTCTGGCCTGGCGAGGCATCCCTGGGCGTGAGTTCCCGGAGAGCTGTGGAGATGGGGATTTAGGGGTTCCAGTTGCATTGTCCTGAGCAGGCCGGGGCCTGCACAGATGCGGGGGCAGCGGGATGCGTTCCCCTAGGAAGAAGCCATCCTCCTCTGAGGACTCAGAACTGGGGCTAGAAGGTGAGCTGGAACAAGATCCTGAGTCCGATCTTGATCCCAAGTCACATTGGTGGTGGCGATATCTGCCAGATTGGCGGCGGTGATAGTGGTGGTTGTGGTGGTGGCGTGGGCGACGGGTGGGGGCCCTGGGTGGGGGACTGCGTGGCCTGCGACGCTGGGCTGGGGGCGCACTCAGGGTCCGCCGCGGGCCTCCCTCGGACACCAGAGGGTCACGGAAGCTGACACGAGGGGTGCTCTGGCGACCAAAGGCACCATCTTCCGGGCTCGGGTCTGGCTGTCTGGGGGGTCCCGGGGGTGGCTCGGGAGGACTGCGGAGCCCCAGCTCTGGCATGGAGTGGCGGTGGGGGGCCCCTCTCAGAAAGCGGGCTGGCTCCTCGGGGCCTGTAACTGAAAAGAGAGATGGAGCAACTCCCTGTTATCTCCCCCCGCCCCCAACCACCCAGGGGAGGCCTGTGGAAAGGCTTTCTCTGCTTTCCCCCATCGGGACTGGGAAAGTGGGGACAGGGGTCGGAGGGGGGCAGCGAGGTGGGGAATTTGGGCAATATGAGGCCTAGGGCAGGCTCTGGGTGTTGGGAATGGGAGCTAGGCTTCTGATAGAAGGGGCGTGGCATGGGCTAAAGCCGACCAAATTTGCCTTAGGATAGGGGCGGGGCCTGGGCGTGGAGGGTGGAGGGTCGAGGGTTTGGAGGGAAGGAGGAACAACTCGGGGTCAAGCAGGAACAAGTTGAGGCTAGGGGACTGGCCTTGTAACTGAGCGGGGAGGAACCAGGGTTCACGGGGGGGTGTAGTTTGGGCTGGAGACGAGACCTAGTTTGGGGATGGAACAAGGGTTGAGATGGGGGCGGGGCCGGGGATGCCCCAGGTGAAGGGCCTGGGTGAATCGAGCTCACGGGGCCAGGGTTGAGGCGGAGGGACGAGTAGAGGCTGGGCGTGGCTCGAGGGTTAGCTCACCAGGCTCCAGCTCCGTGCTGGTGCCTTTGGTGGAGGTCTCGGACGCCTCCTCCGCAGCAGAGAAAGAGGCCGTGGATGCTGCAAGAGGCGCGGGGACCGTGCCCGCGCTCCAGCTACGGCGGCCGGACCCAGAACCCGTGGGCTCCGACCCCAGGCTGCAGGCTCTCGAGCAGAAGATTAGGCCGCGGCGTGGCAGGAAGGGGCGGCCCAGCAGGGCTCGCCCGCAGCGACTACAGCAGAAGCAGCGGTCTGAGGCGTGCCAGTGCTGGCCCTCATAAGCCATCTGCCCCTGGTCCAGGCCTGCAGAGACCGAAGAAGGGGGAAGCTGAGGCAGGGTCATCAGGCATATCCCCACCCGTTCTGAATGGGCCCTTCTTGGGAAGAGGCAGGGAATCTGAGGCAGGGTGTCCCAGGGTGTCCCAAGACTCCCTCCTTCCCCCAACTCTTCAGAATGGGGCTCTTCTCTGGAGAAAGCAGGAAACCCGAGCTTTGGGCTTTGCCCTGAGTTTCCTCATCCCTTCTTTTCTGGAAACTGTTTCCTCCTTCCCTTTCTTTCCTAGGGTGCTCCCTCCCAGAGTTGGGGCTTGGCATTGGACTCTAAGATGTGGGTCAGGCTTCAACTTTAAGAAGTGGCTTCTGGTGCATGCAGTGCAGAAGGCAGACCTGATGAAAAGACCAGGGTGGTGGGAACAGGGCTTAGAAGAAGGTAGGGCGGGGCCTTGGTGGGAAAGGAGTGGGTCTTAGATGGTAGGGTGTGGTTTAGAAGGAAGGAGGAATCTTTACAGAATAGGGCACAGCTTGGGGGAATTGGGCTTTGGCTGAGGGACTAAGGGGGGAGGAGGGGCTGGGAATTAGAGGGAACTCTGGAAGTGGGCCTAGATGTGTCGTGGTGCCTAGTGTTGTGCAGGTGGGGTTTAGAAAGTACGGCATAACGGGGGGTACCGGTGAGAGATTTGCATTGAAGGGTATAGGGCTTTGGTCCTGGCACTAGACTGAAAGCATGGAATATTAACGGAGGATCCTGCTGGGGTGGTGCTATGGCCCAGCTGTCCATCTGTCCCCTTGTTCAATGTCACGTTCACCCACCAATGTGCTCCCCACAGCCATCACAGTACTCCGCGTGGCGGGCCTCGTAGCAGGCACAGCAGTGGGGGCGGCTCTGACGCATGACATAGCGCTGCCCTCCTAGCGATGCTTCACATTCAAAGCAGCAGAAGTGACCCATGTGCCAGTGCCGGCCCTCAGCCTCGGTGCATTCAGGGGAGAAGATGATCTGGGGGGGGGGGGGGGGGAACACAGGCCACCTTGGCCATCAGAGGGGCCTGCCCGTGGCCCTGCCCACCCTCCACTCCCACCCCTGGGTAGAGAGGCACGAACCTCATCACAGGCTTGGCAGCGCGGGCGCAGGCGTTCAGCATGGTGGCGACCACAGTAGACTTTGCCAGCATGATAGAAGTAGATGAGGTCCACCAGCAGCTCCCGGCACGTGGAGCACACAAAACACTGTGGGTGCCAGCAGGCACCCAGGCCTGCCCTGCTGGCAAACACTGCGATGTCCCCACCTCCAATCTGCTTCCCACACTGCCAAATGACAGATAGACACTGCCACCAAGATGGTCAGATGGATGGGGTCAGCCAAGTCATGCAGGTCGCACTTGGGCCATCCCCATGGCAGACCTCTGTGACTGGTTCCACCAGTGGGGTAATTTTGAGACAGGTCCTGCCTACAGGGGAGGGTACCTTAGAGACTGACCCTACTCCTGGGGGAAACCATAGAGACAGGCCCTTCTAATCATGGGTGGCCTTAAAGGCAAGTCTTGGCTTTAGGGAGCTGGGGAAATCAAAGAGATAGGCCTGGCCCAGTGGGGGAAACTTAGTGACAAACCTCACCTTAGATCCTAACAGTAGGATTTAGGGTCAGGCTCTACCTACCAGGAGGGGCCTTGAAGATAAATTTGACCCACCACTAGGCCCTACAGACAGGTCCTGCTACTGGGGGTCAGTTCTTAAGGACATGTTGCAACCACAAGAGGACCAGAGAGTCAGCCCACACCTCACATCCACTGAGTGGAGGGAACTAATAGAGAAGGTCCACTAGAGCCTCCCGAGAGACAGACCACACTCAACAGTGAGATGGGAGGAATAGGCCCTGTCCACCAGGGGGTCCTACAGACAGACCTTGCTGGCCAGGGAGGTGGTAAGGGATGGTCCATGCCTAACAGTGGGATAGGAGGAAAAGACCCCATCCACCAGAGAGGACATTAGAGACAGACCACTAGGGCTTAAGTGGCAGGCCTCATCTTACCAGGGTCTGGAACAAAGGCACTACTCACTCACCCAGGCCCTCCCTTGCTCACCTCCTCACAGATGGCTCCAGTGATGGTCACGGGGAAGATGCGCACAGTGCCGCGCCCCAGATTCTCTCGTTTCCGCTGCTGGCTGAAGGCTCTGAGCTCTTTCTTCTCTTCCTCTTCCAGTGCTGTGCAGTACTGTGCCTGGGGTAGGAAGGTCTTCCAGGCACCTCCCATGATGCCTGCCCCTCCCCACCTTCCAGAATTCATCTCAGCTCAGAGTTCACTTCAAGGTCTTTCTATAGATGTTACTTCCTGCCTGAAATTCCCACCCCTTACCTCTTCTCCCGAGGCTCAGCTGTGGTTTTGCCAAGGAATGTCCTGATTGTCCCTGTCTGTCCAGACCTTTCACCTCAGATCAGCTTACCTTTCCTCCTCTGACCCTGTCCATTTCTTTTTTAAAAAATGTTTTATTTATTTATTTTGAGAGAGACAGAGACAGTGTGAGCAGGGAAGGGATAGAGAGACAGGGAGAGAGGGAGAGAGAGAGAGAGAATCCCAGGCAGGCTCCGCAGTGTCAGCGCAGAGCCCAACACGGGGATGGAACTCACAAAATTGTGAGATCATGACCTGAGTCGAAGTTCGATGCTTAACCGGCTGAGCCACCCAGGTGCCCCTGGCCCTGTCCATTTCTTTCTAGCTGCTTAGCATTTGCTCAGGCTGTGCCTCCCCCACCCTGACCTGGCATGCCCTTCCTGTCTTTTCTCTCCTCACCTCACTGTCGTGTGGGGGCAGCTGGTGCAGCAGCTGCTTGATCCTGTATTTCTCCCCGGGACTGTTGACATAGGGGACCTTGTCCTCTGGGAGGCAGCTGAAAAACTGGTATACCTGGGAGGACATGGGGAATGGGAGACAATGATTGAGACTAGGGGTGAGTTGTGATACAGTGAGATGGTGGGACCCTACTTCTCTGAGAAAATTAAGGTCATCATAAGGGAATGTCTAGTGACACTCTCCATCTCCCCTTCCTACAGTTTGGATCATTTCCATCACCCCCCAAATACACTATAAGTTCTTTCAGGTCTTGACCCCACTTTCCTTTTCACCATTCTCTTTCCTTTTATAGCAGTTGGGTGCATTCACTGTGTCCACTTCCTCTCTTCCCATTGTCTCCAGACCCGACCTCAGTCAGGCTTCCCCACCCCTTCCATCCCTGCCCCTCTTCCAAAGCTGTTCCTGTCATGGTCATTGACAAGGTGCACACCATTAAAATCATTGTTCACGTCTCAGGCCCTATAACAACTGGACTCATCAGTAGCACTGGACACAGTTGATCGCTTCCTTATCCCGGGAACACTTTGTTCCCTTGGCTTCTAGAATACCACACTGTCTTGGGTTTCCTCTACCTTATTGGCTGATCCTTCTGTCTCCCTTTTGGTTCCTCCTCAAATAGCTGAGCCCCAAATGTGGGAGGGTTCTCAGGCTCATCCTTGGGTTTCTTGACTCTCTCTACATTCAGTCCCTTGGGAATCATGTCCAACCTCATGGCTATGAATACGTCATGGCTAATGCCTCACAAATGCATACCTCCAGCCCTGTGACTTCTCCTCTGAGATCCCAGCAACATGGCCACTCAAACCTTTAACAGGCATCTCAAACTCCAGATGGCTAAACCCAAATTTATGTTCTTACTCCTCAACTTGCTCCGGCCTTGGCCGGTCCCACATCAGTTAATCCATCCATCCTTGAGGTCATTTTTGACTCCTCTCTCTCACATATTCACAAGCAAATCCTCTTAGCTCTGCTTGTGAAACATCTGCAATCTGATCACCACTTGCTACTTATACTGCCAATATTGTCATCAGTCACAGGACTACTCCAGTAGCCTCTCCCTCACTGCCCCCCCCCCCACCGCTTCCAGCCTTACTCTTTGTCTGTTCTACACGCAGCAGTCAGAGGGATCCTGCTAATCCTAAAACAAACCACATCCCTTTCTGCTCACAACACTTTCGTGGCTTCCCCCTCATTCAGAGTAGAGGTCAAAGTCTTCTCCATGACCCCCCTCCACCTCTTGGACTTCACCTCCCCCCACTTTCCTAGTCACTCACTGTTCTAGCTACACTGGTCTCCTCACTGTTCCTCACACGTGCCAAGAATGCTGCTGCCTCAGGGCCTTTGCATCAACTCTTCCTTTTGCCTGGATAGCTCTACCCTTGGGTATCTGCATGGCTTACTTCTTTACCTCCTTCAGGAAGCCCAAACATCATATTCTCACAGAGGTTGACTTGGGCACCCTATTTACAGTTCTAACTTTCTCTCTACTCCTTCTCTGCTTTTTTATTCCATAGTCCTTACACCATCTGACATATTTTTACAGGTTTGTTTATATTGGCTGTTGTTCACTTTAGGAATCTAACTTCCATGTGGGTGGATGTATTTTTTTGTGTTTTGTTCACTGCTGTGTCCTCAGTGCCTAGAACAGTGTCTGGGATGCAGTAGGTGTTCAATAACTATTTGTTGAATGAATTAATTAATGGTGATGTGGTGAATGAAGTGCTGGGATAAGACCTGAGTTAAGAGATAGAATAGGAGTGGGGTGAACATGCCCTAATTAACCCACTCAATGATCACTCAGGGTTCCCTGAGAATTGTGGGGGGCTGACCACTGTAAGATTACATAGGGGTCAGAAGGATACATGCAATTTGACCACACACCCTAGTGTGGTCCCACAAATAGGTTTCTACCTGAGTGTGTATATGTGTGTGCCTGCATGTGTGTACATCCACTGGAGAACAGGAGCAGGTGGCAGCCTCTGGTCACCTGCTCTGGCTTGAGACCAGGGGGCACCCAGGCATACTCCTCCGAGGCACAGCCAGAGTCATCATCGGAGATGGAGTGGTGCTGGAAGTCTGAGATTAGCCGACACATGATGCGTTCCAGGTCCACAGGCACCATGTGCACAGCATGCTCTTCCCTTGGGCATTTGCAGTGCTGACAGATCTTTCTGAGGGAGAGGGAAGGGGGTCAATTACTAAGGCGTAGTAGCTCACTTGGACCCTTTGGCAGCCCCAAGGAAGTACAAATAAGGGGCAGGGACATACAGATTATCGTCACGCAAGGACTCTAAGCCAGGACAGGGCTCTGGGCCCAGGGGTGGGACTGCTGTTGGTGGGAGAGGAGCAGAGGGAGTGGCTGTGAACTGCAGGTGGGGCTGTGGCCCCTGACTATCATCTCTGGGACTCGGTCAGACTGTCCTGGCAGTGGGCCTGAATAAAGGTGGGGCTCTGAGTCTGAGATTGGAGTTACATATTCAGAGGTTTCTTTCCAGGACTGGCTTTGGATATTGTGGGGGAACTTTTCCTAGAGGCAGGCTCTAGCCTGTGCTGGGTCTGAACTTGTGGGTGGGTGGGGGCTCTGAGCCTGTGGGTAGGGCCTGAGTGTGCCGGCTGTGGGTTCTGTGGGATTTCACGAGACGTTTTGGGTACAGGGCTCCAGGGGGAGGATAGGACACTGGGTCTGGGAGAAGAGTTCTGAGTCTGAGAGGGGCTGGATGTCAGTGGATGGTGCTCAGCCCCTGGGACTGAGGACTTTCCTAGGGATGGACTGGCAGCCAGGCGAGAACACTTCTGGGGGGCGGGGCTATGTAGTGGGTGGAGTTTTCCTGGGAACTGGACAATTGGGAATGAGTCAGGGGGCGGGGCCCTGAGTCTGAGCGTTAGGCTATTGCCCCAACTGAGCTGCTTCCATGGACTAAGCTCAAGCCTACGGGTGTGGCCTGAGCTTCTGGGGGTTCCCCTGAGGACGGGGCCCTGACAAAGACAAGGCCCTCGGATGGTTACCTACCTCCAGCCGTGCAGCAGGAAGCCGGGGCACTGTTCCCTGCAGGAGTTGCAGGGCTGGCCACGGTCTGGGTCCTCCGCCTCTGGAGGCTGAAGTGGGTGAGGGCAGACGCGGTACCAGACGAGGTGCGGGGGCGGGGAGAGAGAAGTCAACGCCCACCTCTCCACTCCCAGGCCCGCGACCGCACGCCAGGGCCTGTCCCACCAGGGCAGCGCTGGGCAGGCTGGGACAGCGCCGGGAGAGCAGGAGCGGAGGACACAACTGAGGTAGAGGCGGGGAAGTTGAGGCCACCTTCCTATATACCCCTTTTCAGGGAATTCCCTTCCCCCTCACCCAGCCTTGGACACCTCCCACCAGCCTCTGACTCCTCCAGGCCTCAAACACCTCCCCCAGAACTCAGAACACTCTCCACACCAGAGCACCGAGACTCGAATCCGGGTGTCCCTCCCAGGCCTCATCTTGGCCCCTTCTCCATCCAGGAGGCCAGCAGCACTCCAATTCCATAGGGTAGGAGTCTGAGGCCCCATCCTCACTTGGGATCCCCACATGAACCCTGTCCCTCTTTTCCAAAGCCCTTCCCCCAAACCCTGGCTTCCCCCCTTTCATACCTAAGGAACTGGATCAGGATCTCAGGAGGCCCATGATCCATTCAATAATCCCCACCCCAAGAAGCCTTGGCCTTTGGTCCTTTGGACCACCAAACCCAGACCCCACTTAAAGACCCCCTCCAAAGGAAGAGCAGCCCCACTGTCTAGGAAGTCAAAAAGCTCCTGGCTCAGGTAGAAGCCTGGAAGCCCTCTAACTCCAAATCCCAATCCCTGGACCCTTAGTATTTAGGCACCTCAGGAGTGTAGGACCTCACCCCTAAGATCACTTTCTGCCAAGGTACAAGATTCCCTCAGATGCTCAGAAGGTTCTTACTCAATTCAGGACTCCATGACCCAGTCTTTTGGCCCTCAGAATCCCCTCCCAGAATTTACACGAGAGGACCACCAGGTCCTGGGGTGCTGATGGAAGTGTGCAGAGAGGCGATTAGGGAGCAGCTGCCACCAGATCTCCACATTCCTTCATCCACACGTTTCCAGCAGCCCCAGCCCCTCTGTTCTGGGAATCTGGAGATGGAGATTCCCAAACCCTCAGTGGCGCGCCTCCTCGCTATCCCTATCCTCTGCCCCCTCTCCTGGGCCTCAGTTTACCCCTGACTCCCACCGCTGCCCCGAGTATCGCTCACCGCGCGCCCGGAGCGGCGCCTCCGGGACCCACGCGCGAACATGGCGCGCCCGGGCAGAGTCAAGCCGGGCAGGGTCAGGCCGATGGAATCCTCACGGGCAGTCAGGCCACCGCGCGTCCGGCCTGGGAGATCTGTTCCGTATATCTGACACCGGCATGGGAGGAGCGCGCCAAGCACCGCCCGCTCCTGGGCCTGCACTCATGCCTGGGCCAAGGCGCCCCCTGCCTAGAGGTGAGGGGCACGCAGCCCAGGAGCGCCGTACAGGAGAACTCCCCAGCTTTCCCGCCCTGAGCCAGAACCAGGCCTCAGAAGGCACGCCTCCCAGAACCTCAGGGTAACACATGGCCTCTCACGGAATATCTTAGGGCCTAAAGAGGTGGGTGGGGGGATACGGGGGAGGGGAACTTAGAAGTGGCCACCTGGCTGCAAGGAGTGGTGCGCTAGGGTACTTGTACTGGCGTTTCATGTCCATTTATCTTGGATGTTATTGGGAGGAGGGGTTAAAGCCACCTCTTGGCCCCCTCCCCACTGGTGATCTTCCGAGGGTCTCTTTCTCCCCAGTGAATGCTGCAAGTGTGATCACCAAGCCCATCGCAGTCCCAGCTGGTGCTCCCTCACCACCATCAGAGAACTAACTTTTATTCACCCCCATAGCCCCCACACCAAAACTCTATCAGAGCCAGGACCATTTGGTATTTATGGGGAGAAGGTTAAAGACACAGGCCAGGTTGGGAGGCCCTACTCCCCGCTCCCTCCCCTTCCTTACAGGCCCAGCTGTCTTGTCCCCTAAATCCTGAGAAATAGATACTACAGCCTTCCCTCTCTGGCTCCCATTTTTCTCTCTCCAGCTAGATATCCCTTTCCCTGAGTTCAGTCCATAGCTGGGAGTCTCTCCTTCACATGTCAGGCTTCACGGCCCCTCAGGGCTGGGAGGAGGGGGTCCCTGACCCGGCAGTCAGGACTCGGGTGCCAGGCAGGGGTTTCTAATTAGGCATGGTGGCGGTGGCAGCTGGGCCTTTTATTATGGGCACAGGGGACCTCATCCATACCCAGCTCCAATATGCACATCCCAATCACTTCCCGCCCCTCCCTGCCCCATGGAGTAGCCAGGGAATGAGTGAATGAATGAACTAATGAGTCACCCCAGTGTCCTGCCTCCTGGCCTTGCAGCCCATTGGGTCTCCCAGTTCTCCAGCTGGGGCAGAGGAATAAAATGTCAAGAAAGCAGAGTCTTAAGAATATGAGGTGGGCTAGGTAGAGAGAAGTCTCCCTATTAAGTGTAGGGGTTCTATTCAGACCATTTGGGGTTTGAAGACAGGGTTCCACGGAGTCTTGGAAGGAGAGTGGCTAGTGGACCAGAATTAGAACTGAACCATAGAGCATTCAGCCGGTTGCCAGTAGTGGGACACTGGGCAGGACTACTCAGAGTGTGACTTAAAGTGATCAACAGGAGAGGCTTCACAGAGGATGTGGCTTGGCATAACACTGCTAGAGGGACCTAAAATGATGGGGTGACTTGAATGGCAGGTCCAGCAGGTCAGGGGCGGAGCTTCCTCTTTCTACCTCTCCCCCATCTGTCCTTCTTCTCATCCCCCCCCCACTGCCCCCCCCATCAAAAAGACACACTGAGAAATCAGAGCCGGGTGGACTAGGTGGTTGAGGAGTTTATTTAGGGGAGGAGAATTAATCCTATTTGTTCTTCCTTAGGGAGGTCTTCAAACAATACTGAAGGGCAAGGAAAAGGGTGGGTGTCTGGAGGAGAGGGGGAGGGACCACAGCCAGACAAAGTGGCAACACACAATCACAGGCACTACTGACGTCACAGACACAGCAGTGGGTGCAGGATAGGGACTCCAGACCGGGTCTCCAACCACCCCAGGATGGGTGGGGGTATGGAAGGAGGGAGGAGGCAAGGAAAGGGGAAGAAGGGTGGGCTGGCCCCACAGACCTGTTGGCTCTGTCCTCTGATTACCTAGCTGTCCCATCATGGGGGTGGGCAAGGGTGTGGAGGATGTTTCTCTCTGGGTCCCACCCCTTACCCTCCAAGCTATACCTCTTAGCTCCTCCCAGGCCAGTTCAGTCCCCAGCTTTGGCCAGGGATATTCCTGCCCCCGCCCCCCACTGCCAAACTTGCCCACTCTAAAACATATTTTTTTCACTGCTCCATTAGGGTGGGCTGCCCCTTCTGAAACCACTATGAACACCCACTCTAAGCCCTGCCCTGCCTAGAACCCAGACCATGACCTCACCTCAAGCTTAGCCCATTCCTGAATCCCACTTCTTCCCTTGCACAAGATCTATCCTCTTTAGAATCAAACTCATTCTCCTGAATGTTCCTAGTTACACCCCTTCCATAGACGAGTCCCAACACAAGACCTGCCCACTTTGGAGCCTTCCCCATTACCTGATTCAGGCCCCACCCCTCTAGAACCATGCCCTCAATGATCTTCCAAGGCAGTCTCCAGGTTCCAAGTCACACCCCTTACACAAAATCCTGTCCTACTCCAAATCCTGCCCACTCTTGGGGCCCAACCCCTGCCTCACTCAAGGCTCCACCCATGCCCTCAGCCTCCTTTCAAGACTCACTCCAGAATGCCCTAGGGCATCCCTCTTCTGACTCCAGATCCAGTATGGCTGACTAGTCCTCTCCACCCCAGAGCTCCTCTCCAAGTCCACCTTGCATCTCAAGTCCACCAGTCTACCTTTATCCCATCTCAAGGTTGAATTTCCCCTAATGGCCCCTGTCCAGGCATTGCTGGAGGAATCCAGACCAAGTTGGGAGAAGGGAAGGGAGAGAGGGGAGAGAATCTGAAGTCACACCCACCCTCCCCACATAGCTGAGATCTGTTTTTTCCCTGTCCCCCTTTCAGAGTCCCCCAACCTCAGGGAACAGGGCCAGAGAACAGAGAGGGGCCAAGGGATGCAAGGGAAGCAGTGGGGGTAGGAGAGGGGCCCACTCAAGGTCAGGCCCCTAATGCATGAGGGGTGTGGAGTGGGGGCAGGGCTCAGACAGATAAATAGATATTTATATATAATATATATATATATAAACAGCAAAGAGAGTTAGAGTCTCCTGGCTTGAGGGGCGGAGACCTGGGGTGTAGGGGTGGGAAGGGGGGCAGGGCTTCTGAGCTCTTGCCCACCCATGGGGTCCTCCCGGGCTGCACTGACCTGTGGAGACAAAAGACACAGAAAGGAGAGGGGGTCCAGACTTAGGTTGTACCCTTAGGGAGGGGGGCTGGGCTTCTATGCCTCCACCTTGGCTTTACTCTCTGTCTGCCATGCCTTTTCTTCCTTCTTCCTTCACTCATAGTCCCCTAGCTGCTCCTATTGGGAAGATATACCTTGCGCCCACTAGGTTAAGTATCAAAGATATTAAGGTCACCCCTCCCCCAACCCCCAAAAGTCCATTTACAGGTAATGTTCTAGCCATTGGTGATCAACTGTATTGGGCAAAACAAAAATCCTTATCTTTGTGGTGCTTGCATCGTGGCAGAGGAGACAGACTTCAAACAATAACGAAAATGTATAAGTGAGTTGTAGGATGACATAAGGAGATAATAAGGGAAATGGAAAAACAAAAAGTAGACCAGGGTGAGGGGGATTGGGAGTACCAACAGGGGAAGAAATGTTGCTGTAGTAAGTAGGGTAGTCAGAGAAGACTTCATTTAAGAAGTGATATTGGAATAAAGAATTAAGGAGGTGAAGGAATTTGCCATGCAGATAACTGGAATGAAGAGCGTTTCAGGCAGGAGGAACACCCAGTGCAAAGGCCCTGGAGTGGAACCATGTCTAGTGTGTTTGAGGAATAGCAAGGAGGTCCGTGGGGCTTGAGTGGTATGAGCATGGGAGGAGGTGATGTCAGAGAGGTAGGTAATGGGGTCATATAGGGCCTTGTGGACTAGGTTGGGAGGACATTAGTTTTGACTCTGGATGAGGTGTAAGTCATGGGAAGATTTTGAGCAGAGAAGCATAAAATGAGAGTAAAATATCTCATGTCATTTCTATTATTTCCTCAATAAATGTTTCTTAACATTAGTAGGGCTCTGATATATGTACAGCATAAATAAGTCATGGTGACATCCCCTAGTTTAGTGGAGGAGATAGTCAATAAACATATTAACTAATAATCATGGACTGTGATAAAGAAAAGCACGGGATACTAAAACAGAGATAAGAAAGGGGACTTGGGACGCCTGGGTGGCTCAGTTGGTTAAGTGTCCGGCTTCGGCTCAAGTCATGATCTCCCGGTTTGTGAGTTTGAGCCCCTCATTGGGCTCTGTGCTGACAGCTCAGAGCCTGGAGCCTGCTTTGGATTCTGTGTCTCATTCTCTCTCTGCCCCTCCCCTACTTGTGCTCTGTCTCTCTCTGTCTCTCAAAAATAAATAAATGTAAAAAAACTTAGAAAGGGGACTAGTAAGCCGCTGGCCAGGTAAGGTTATCAGGGTATGTGGGTGCAAAACTCCAGGGGGAGAGCAAGTACCAAGGTCCTGAAGTTGGATTGTGCCTGGAACAGAGTTGGGGGTGGGGAGTGGTAGGAAGCAGGAGGTCAGAGAAGTGATGGGTAAGGCTTTGTGTAGACCCTGGTGAGGGCATTGGCTTTTAATGAGATGGGAGCCCAGGCAGAGCTCTGAGCACAGGAGGGCAGTGTCCTGATTTAGGATTTAACAGGATTCCTCCCAATGCTGTGAGTAGAACAGAATGGGAATGCAGGTGGAAAGCTATGAAGATGTCCAGGCTCGGAGAGGACAGTGAGAAGTGGAAGATTATGGATATATTTTGAAGGTAGAATCAACAGGGTTTTTTGATGAATTAGATGTGAGGTACCTAATAAACTCTTCCCTATCCTTTCCATACTGGCCAAGTGCAAGACGCTACCTCCACCCACGTGTTGCCATCCCCCTGCCTCTTCTCCCCATTTCCTTCCCTCCTACGTGAGGAAATCACACTTCCCTTTTTAGGCCCAGCAAAAAGGCCCGCAAGCTTTCGCATTGCCTCCGCCGTCCCCTTTTACTTCTGTGAAATTCCACAGCACCTCCCTCACCACTAGGGTTGGGGAGAAGTGGCAGATCTATCACTTCCTCTGGGATTGGTGGGCTTGTCTGACCTTCATGACCCAAGCCTGTTTACCATCACCATCTACCTGCCTTATCCTAACATATTGGCTTATCAATCAGTTCTAAGGCCCACCTCCTCTTCCCACCGTAGCTCCTACACTATGCAAATCTCCCTGCCATTCCCTTCAGAGAGGCACTTCTACTTCTCTCCCATTGGTTCTTCATTCTGCCCATCTTCAAGCAGCACTCTCTTGCTCTTCATTTATTGGCTAGTTTTTCGTCCTTAGCATGTAGCTCCGCCTCTCTGTTGGCTCCTCCAACTCCCCTGAATCTACGAATCACTTATTCTTGGCTCTTATTGGTTTACTGACCCGCCCGTCTCCTTTCCTATACCTTCCTTGGCCGCACCGCCCGCCAGTCACTCACCAGACTACATCTGATTGGAGAAGGAGGTGGGCGCACCCTGAGGGCCATAGCCTTGCTGCCCGTAGTCTCCCTGTGGGTAGCCGCCGCCACCGCCGCCGGCGGGCTGCCCGTAGTCGGGCTGGTAGCCACCCTGGGGTCCGTAGGAGTCCTGGGGCCCGTACCCGCCGGGGCCCTGCCCGTAGCCCGCCTCGCCATAGGCGTCCCCGGGCGCTGGCTGCTTCTCGGGGGCGCCAGGGGGTGCGCGCATGAATGGGGCGGCCCAGCCTGTCTCCTTGAACACGAACCACAGGTTGCCGACCCAGAGCACCAGATTCAGGAAGCCGAATACCTGCGGGGAGACAAAGCCCTGCTGTCGTACCGCGCATCCCTTGACTTGGCCCTGGGGAACATCGAGACTGCGCGTGTTGGGCCTCCCGAAGGGTGGTGGTTTCTAAAACTCGGACCCTGTAGAGTCCTGGGGCATGAACGTAAATGTGGAGAAAAGTCACCTGGGGTGCGGGGGCATGAGACGTGTTAGAATTCAGATTCTCGGGGATGTTGATGTCACTGTTACATATATATATATTTATACATGTATAAAATATGGTAAACAATATAAATTTGTAATATAGTAAAATGCTAAGTATAAATTTTTATTAAATATGTAGGTATACCACTATAGATGCATATACACACATAGGTATGTATATGCAAATATATGTACATACACATACAACATATATAAATATGTACTTTTATATTAAAACACATATATAGAACTTAAATATATGTAATATAATTCAATTTTGGGGCAGGAAGTAATATCTCCTCCTTATAGTTGAAACTGGGGCCCAGCTCTAGAGGCTAAGATGCTCAAGGTCTCACACCCAGCAAGCAACAGAAAAAAGTTGGAATCTTAGCATCTGTAACACTTTTACACAACTTACCACGTGCCAGGCCCTTTTCTAAACACTTTGTTATTAGTTCACTAAATACTCAACTTTGGAGCAGGACCTCGTACTAGTTTTCAATTACATGCTCAGACTGAGGCTGAGGTGCTGAGTAACTAGTTTTGAGCTCACAGGTGGCAGAGCTGGGATTGAAACTCAGACAGTTTGACTCCGGCCAGTAGGGGGCGTCCAAGTGGGAAACATTTCAAGTTACTCTCATTCTGCATACTGTATAAGGACACTGAGGTCCCAAGGCCTTGAGTCGTCAGAGATTCTACATGACTAGGCTGGGCTTGGGATCCAGATCTCCCTAACCTAATCGGTCAGAAGGTCTTATATTCCCCTCTTGGGGATTATTTGGGGTATTGCAGTGGTTAAAATTTCTATCTCATCCTTTAAGGCACTGTTGTTGGCATGCTTCCTCCAGGGAGCCCTCTTGGGTCTCCTCTGAATTCTCCTCTCATACTTTCTCTCCACCACTCCCCATGCCAGACAGTGGGTTTCCCAGCCTCCTTCCCCAGCTGGCCCACCATCCCAGTAACCTTCCCAGGGCTTACCACTGAAGTGTTGAGGCCAGAGGTCACAGGGTCCCTCAGCTCCTTGCATGTATTCCCTGTCTGATGGCAGACAGACATCCCCTTGATAATGTTCTCTGGGTCAGTGGCCATCTTCACATCTGACAGCCCCTTGGCCCATGCTGATGAGCTAACCAGCCACATGAAGGCGAACACTGCCGTGGCCAGAAAGTCCTAGGACAGAGGAGAGGCAGACAACGCTGTGAGTGGGCCGCTTCATGTCATGCTGTGGGGCCTCCTCAGATCACAGGCTTTCTTGGGGAGGGGGAGGTCCTGCAGAAAAGCCCTGTCTCTCCTCTACCTTTTGAGCTCTGAAGCCACCAATACTCACTTGAAGGTGAGCGTTCCTAGCTTGGGCTTGTGTGTGTGTGTGACACAGAGGATGTGGGAGTGTAATTGTGATGTGTGGGTGTGGGCATAGGGGGATTTTGTGGGATGGTTTCCGAATCTGTGGAAAGTAGTGTGTCTTCATGCTTTTGTCTGAATGTGGGAATCTGTGTCACTTTGTGTCTGGGATGAGGGTGTATGAGTACAGCTGTGTAGGAATCAGTGTGTCTGGTGGCACAGTGACAGGCATGACTGTCACAGTGAACCTCTGTGCACCTTTCTTTGATCTAGACTGTGTGGTTGTGTGTGAGGTGGCGGGTTTCCAGGTGTAGGCCTGTCTGGGATTCTGTGTGGGCTATGAGTGTGTCCCTGTCATTCTATGATTTGGTTTCTTTTATGCACACAGCCTCAGCAGCAGTAACATCTGTGGCTGTTATGGTGACTGCTTGCATGTGGGACTGTCTGGGTTCGGTGTGGCCTGTGAACATGGTGGTGTCCCTGAGCCTTCATGTCCCCCTGGCCCCTGCATTTGAGTGGTGGTGGGGGCTCACCATCATGGGTCCTTTGTTATTCTCTCGGTACTTGTTCTGCAGGAAGATGTAGGTGGCCAGAGCCCCCATGGAGTAGAGGAAGGCAAACACGGCCACTGTGACAAAGAATTCGGCTGATGAGGAGTAGTCTCCCACCAGGAAGACTTTGTCAGTGTCCCCTCGGCAGGTGGGTGCATCAAAGTACACTTGGTGCAGCCTGTGGAGAGAGATGGCAGGTGTGGCCCAGACCCTAAGAACACTCTCATTCCCCCTACCCAGCCATGGGTTCCCCAGATTCTGACAAGGTCCCAGGAAGAAAGAGGAGGAAGTAACCAGTCACAGAGCACTTACTGTATTCCAGTCACAGTTTACTGATTACTCACAGCATCCTGGTGAAATGGGTCTTACTCATCCCCTCCTCCAACCCAGGCACTTTGACCTCTTAATTACTTGTAAAACATACCAGGCACCCTTCCACCCCAGGATCTTTGCACTAGAATGTCCTTCTCCTAGATATCTTCATGTATTACTCCCTTCATGTCCTTCAGGTTTTGCTCAACTGTCACCTCAGTGAGGCCTACCCTGCTCTCACTATTAAAATGAAATGGAGCCATTCCCTCCCAGCACTCCTTAGCCCCCTTCCTAGCTCCATTTTTCTCCATAGTAGGTGCTCAGTAAATGTGTATCAAATGAAATGTACAGAGGCTCAGAGAAGCGCATTAACTTGCCTAAAGTCACACAGCTGGAGAGAGAATGGTGCAGTTGGGATCTGAACCCTGTGTTTTTCCCTACATCATGTTGACTCTTCTCCCTACCTCACTTCAGGTCCCCAAGAGAAGAGGAACATGCATAGCAGAGGAAAGCTCAGAGACTATAAAGCAGGAGACAGACAGAAAGACAGGAGGGTGGAAGAGATCCTGGAACAAACAGAGTATATGTATGTGAGGTGGGGAGAGGCAGATTGGGAAGGTATCCTGGGACCTTTCCTGTGGTGTAATGGAGGAGGGGTCATAGGGAGAAAACGTGTTTAGGGAGAAGGTCTGAGGTATGGTTCCAGATCCTTGGTCTCAGACTGGGGGGCAGGATCCTGAGACTGAGCAAATGGTGCTAGGCTCCTTGTGTAGCAAAGGTTCTGAGGGAAGGGGCTTGCACTTATTGATCACCTACAAGGCACTTTAGATAATTGACTCATTTAATGACCCTCCCCACCCTCAATTCTCTAAAGCAGGCATTATTATACCCATTTTATAGATGAACAGAGGCTTAGCAAGGTTATGTTAAGTTGCCCAAGGTTGTATAATTGCTAAGTGACAGAGCTAAGAGTTGAATCTGGGTTGAGTTTCTGGGTTCCTAGTAGGCTGGGTTGGTAGAGGGGGGTGTCCTGAGGGGTTCTTGGGGGATTATAAGGGAAGTGGGGGTCGGTTAGGGGGACCAGGGCAAAGACTTTTTTTCCAGGAGACTTATGGGTAAAAGGCATATCTTCAGGACTGGAGGTCCTAGGTGTGGGAGCAATCGGGGGGGGTCCACCGGTTTTTGTGGCCTTCTGGATTCCCAAAGGGCCTGCCCCCAGCAGTATCCCATGCTGCCAACTCCTCTTTCCCCAAACTCTCTTGCCTGGCTTCTGTGAACCAGTGGATTCCTGTTGCTCCCCTTTGCCCCTCAGGCTGCACCTCCCTGGTGCCTCTTTTTCTTTCAACCATTCCTCACAGCCTGTGCTGGGTTTTCCTCTCTCCACTCTTCCCTCTCACCCTGCGTGATCCCCTGAGTCTACATTTATCCTTAGTGCTCAAAAAATGCCCAATTTCCAACTCAATCCCTGACCTCTTTCCTGAGTTCCTTAAATGTATTTATTTTCTTTATTTTAACAAACACTCATGGAGCAGGACGCCTGGGTGACTCAGTCAGTTGAGCGTCTGACTCTTGGTTTCTGTTCAGGTCATGATCCCAGAGTTGTAGGATCCAGCTCCGTATTGCGCACTGTGCTTAGCATGGAGCCTGCTTAAGATTCTCTCTCCCTCCCCCTCTCTCTCTCTCTCTCTCTGTGCATATCCCCTGCTCACGCACACACTCTCTCTCTCTCTCAAATAAAAATATAAAAATAAAAAACACTCATGGAGCACTTATTGTATTCCCAGCACTGTGCTAAGCACTTTCCAAGTATTAACTTACTTAATATTCATCATAACTTTGTAAGGTGGGTATTATTATCTGCTTTTGCAGACAAGGAAATTGAGACCCAAAGCAGTTATGTAATTTGTCTAAGTAGTAGAGGAGCCTCAAAAGTCTCTATTAAAGTTGTCTGTGGGTCTCTGTCTTCCCACCCACCCAGGAGGTAAGCAGCATTGTGAGGGCAGTGACCTTGCCTGCTTATGCTTGCCCTCATGTACCTAGCACCTGGTGCACACAACTCAGTAAATATCAGAATTGCTTAATTGGATTTAGTCATTTCCTATAGCTAATTAGCACCCACTCATCATTCTCTGTTATAAAACCCAGCACAAGGATTCCCCTCTTTGAATTTCTCCCAATCTGCAATCATCCCTTTCTAGCAATTTATTTGTTATAATTTGGCTCCATAAGGGTAGGGAGCTAGGTCTGTTTTTTCCCGTTAGGTCCCCAGCACTTTGAGCAGAAACTGGCATACAATAGGTTCTCAAAAATGTGTATTGAAAAAACGAATGGGAATTAAATAAGATTGGCTGACATTAATTGAGCACCTACTGCATTAAGGCCATATATATATATATATATATATATATATATATATATATATATATGGGATCTTGTTTATTACCAGTCTCCTGGCCCTCCCTATTCACTAGAACATAGCCAGAGGGCAACAGTCTAGGCCTGTCTGGCTCACCACACATCTAGATGTCCAGAGCAGTGCCAGGCACAAGGTAGGTGCTCAGTGCATAACAATGACCTTAGCCAGTGTGGTACCCTGAGGTGGGGGCTGAACAGGAGCCACTGGGGAGGTGGCGTTGGCCAGTCCCACCCCACCTCCACCCTCTCTCTCGGGATTCTGGGGTGGGGTAGGGTGGGGGCGCACCTGAAGGGGTATTCGAAGTCAACCTCGATGCTGAGATCACTCTCGGACTTGTTGGCACACTCTACACTCAGCCGGAGCTTCCCGGTGTAACTGCCGCATGTGGCAAAGGCGAAGATGGCAAAGACCTTGGGCAGCAGGGATGGAGATGGCCATGGTTATCCTGTGTACACGTGGGATAGGGATGCCCTCCTCTGGACAGATCAGGGCCCAGCACAAGCAGCACCAGATGGACCAGTCCCCACCCCCACCCCCACCCCCTAATCAGGGCTCATCGGCTCCAAGGACAAGCTGATTACAGGGGTGTGGCCATCTCTTCCGTCTTTTTCTCAATGTCTCTCTCAGTCTCTACCTCTCCGTGCCCTGACCCCCCCTTCTGTTTCAGTCTATTTCTGTGTCTCTCTGTGTATTTCTGCCTGTCTCTGTTGTTCTCTATGTCTCTAGTTCTCTTGGTATCTGTCTGTTTCTCTTTCTCAGATGTCTCTGTATCTCTGTTTCTCTCTCTGCCTCTGACTCTCTAGCATCAATGTGTGTCTTTTTATGTCTCTTTTTTCTCTATCTCTGTGTAAATGTATGTCTCTCTCTATGTGTCTTTCTGTCCTTGGTCTGTTTGTCTCTATCTTCCTGTTCCGTCTCTGACTTGGTCTCTGTATCATGCTCTCTCTGTCTCCCTTGTGGTATCTCTCTCTTTTCAGTTCTTCCTTTTCTCTTTCCTCTGAGTATCTCTTTTTCTCTGTTTCTATCTCTCCCCCATTCCATTTTTCTGCCACTTTCCCTGTGTCTATTTCTCTTTGTATCTCTGTCTCCCTTTTCTTTTTCTCTTTCTGTTTGTCTCCACTTTCTCTCATCTCTGTATCTTTTTTTTTCTTTGTATTTCCACCTCTGTCTCCATCATTTCCTGCCTCTCATTCTTTCACTGTCCCTGGATTTCTCTGGCTTGCATCTTTTCCACAGCAACCAGCTTCAGGCTCCACCTCCCCTGCCCCTCTCTCACCTCAGGGGAGGAGGTAGGACGTCACATTCTTCCACTTTACAATGGGGGTACCCTTGGTCTTACATGACGTCACATCACAGCCCATTGATTCTCTAGCCCCAACCCCTTGGGACTTCACCCTGGAGCCCAATTCTTTCGTCCTCTTCCACCCCCTACCTACTCATCCATTCTGTGCTCACCACCCCTACTCCACCCTTGCTCTTCCAGACCCCACCACCTCCTTCTTTCTCCTCATGGCCCAGTCCACACTCACCCATTGCAGAACCTTCACGAAGCCAAGGGGCTCCTTGACCACCCGGAACTGACCCCCGGCCACCAGCTGAGGAGAGAAACGGTGGGGAGGGGGTGGGGTTGTTGGGCATGGAGAGGGAGGTGAGGGGCAAGGCCACCAGGCAATGACCCTTGGGGATAGGGCATGTGACCTCCAGGAGGGAGTGATGTTCGGAGAGGGAGTGAGAAGGAGAAAGTGACACTTAAGGGAAGGTTTGAGCACAGGGTCTCTGAGAGAAGACCCCTGGGGTTCAGGACTGGTGGGGGGGGGTTAGGGGAGATAGTGAGGTAGGTTGCAGAGGGTTGTCAGGGTGAGGAAGATGGGGAAGGGGTCAGGACTAACTGGGGAAGGGGAAAAGGTCTGAAACGGTAAAGGTGAGTCAATGACGAAGAGGATCAGGTGGAGAGAGTGAGGAAGGAGTTGGGGTTCATTATGGTGGGGGATGGGGTCTTGGATGGTGAAGGTGAGTCATAACAGGGAGGGAATCAGGTTGGCTAGGGTGGGGGAGGGGTCTGCAGTGGTAAAGGTGAGTCAGATGGTGGTTGGGGGGTCTGAAGTGATGAGGATGGGGAGGGGTTGGTACTGGTTAGAGAGGGGGTGAGGTTCTGAGGTGGTGAAGAAGAGTGAGATGGCAGAGAGGGTCCGGGCTGATTAAGGTGGGGGAGGGCTGGGACATGGCTTCACTGGATATGTGCTAGGGGAGGGGAGAGTAGGAGCTTTGGAGAGGCAAAATTGGATCGTCCCCCTTGGTCTGTTCTGGGGGAAAGGGTGGTCATTCACTGGGATACCTTCTCTGGGAGGGGTAGGTGTCAGCTCCCCCCCCCCCCAACCCCCGCCCCAACGCCTTCTGTCGCTCTATTTCCTAGCTCATCTACAGCAACCCCCATCTTCTTCCACTCCTCCTCCCCTCGCCCCCCTCCGCCCCTACCCTAGTCCCAAGACCCCTCTTCCTCTCCTCTCCTCACGGTTGCCAGTAAGGAACCCAGCTTCTGGCGGACCCCGCTGCGGCAGAGAGGACGGCCCTCGCTGCGGCAAAGGGCTCACTCCTTCTTTTCTCCACCTCCCCTTTCCTCCCTCGCCTGCCGCAGACCCCAGCCCCAGCTCCGGGACCGGGTGTCTGCTGCCAGGACCCTGGCCACCACCTCTCAGAGTCGCCTGATCCGCTGCATCCGGACGGGGAAGCCGGACAGCGGCGGGCTCTGTCCTCGGTGCTGGAACGCGTACCTGATTCACCACGTCCATGTCTGCCAGCAGCAGCATCAGCAATGCGGGGGGCGGGAGGCGCCTGCTAACAAGGGCGGGCGCGGGGCGCGGCGGGGGCGGCGCGCGATCGTCGGAACAGCCTAGGCGGCTGCGGCTCCGCCCCTCGCGCCCCCGCCCCACTCGTCGCGCGCGCCTGCATACAGCCGGCCGAACCTCAATCTCGCCAGGCGCCATTCCAGTCCTAAGGCTGGGGCCGCGAGAGCGCTCCGGGAAGATCGGTGTCTCTGAAAACACAGCCCAAGGTCTGGGGCGAGGAGGACCGGTCGGTCCTACGGTATGACGTTTTTGCCAGGCCTTTTACTGAGTTTGTTGAATGTGTTCACTCATTTAATCATTACAGCAGCCCTATGTGGTAGGAACTATTAGCCCCATTTTTACGGATGAGGAAAATGAGTCCCCAGAGAGGTGAAACTATTTGCACAAGGTCGCCCAGCTAGTAATTGGCAGTGCCCAAAGTCCCTGCGATTTAAACATAGTGCAAGGTCTTAAAAACCCCTCCCTCCCCCTCCAACGATCTCCCCTATTAATCTCTTTCCTTTTAGTCATATTTTTGTCTGCTCCTACTCTACCCTTTGTATCCTGTTTATTCCTCAGCCCTCTTAATTGGACTATCCCTCTTTCATGCTACTAAAACTAGGCTTACAAGGTCAATGGCGATTGCCATGTTGCAAAATCCGGTGGATAAAATACAACTGCAATTTAAGATGTTCAACCTCATTTATACTTAAAGAAATGCCTACAAAAACTACTAAGATACTGTTTTTTGTCTTTGAGTGTGGTGAATATAAAAAAAAAAAGTTTGCTGAAGCTCAATATTGGCAGGTTGGCCAGAAACAGGCATTCCCATAAATTACCAGTGGAAGTTAAGTTGGTATAACCTCTAGAGTGGGCAATTTGGGAAAATCTAACAAACTAACAAATCCATATACTGTTTGGCTCAGTATTTCTACTTCTAGGAATTTAGCTTACAGGTAGATTCATACATGTGCTAAAAGGTGTATGTACAAGATGATTCACTGCAGCACTTTATAATGTGAAAGAATGGACACTCCCTAAGTGCTCAATACTGGTGACCTGTTTAAGTAAACTCTGATACAACCACAAAATGGAGTACTATGCGGCTGTCATTAATAATAATATGGAGAGGGGCGCCTGGGTGGCTCGGTCGGTTAAGCGTCCGACTTCGGCTCAGGTCATGATCTCACGGTCCGTGAGTTCGAGCCCCGAGTCGGGCTCTGTGCTGACAGCTCAGAGCCTGGCGCCTGTTTACGATTCTGTGTCTCCCTCTCTCTCTGCTCCTCCCCTGTTCATGCTCTGTCTCTCTCTGTCTCAAAAATAAACGTTAAAAAAAATTAAAAAAAATAATAATATGGAGATATGGAATGATCACCAAGATAGTTAAAGAAGAAATGTAAGATGCCAAACTGTGTGGGAATAGTGTAGAAAGAAAAGGAAAGAATTATATCATAATTATTATAGAGAATAGCTAACATCTTAAATTGTGGCTATTCTATGTCAAGCACTGTTGGGATAGCTTCAATATATCACTCATTCAAATACTTACAGCAACCCTATAAGGCAGGTACTAGTATCATCCTCATTTTACATCTTTATAGCTGAATAAACTAAGGTGTAGAGAAGTGAAGGAATTTTCCTAAACTCACACAACTGGTAAGTAATGGAATCAGGATCTGAACCAGGAAGCTTGGCTCTAGCACCTGTTATTCTTAACCACTGTGCTAAGTTAACAGTAAAGCATCCTATACCTGTATAAAACATCTGATAACACAGGTTGCCTCTAGAGGGAAGGGAAATTTTCCACTTTGTACCCCTTTGTGCCTTTTGAATTTTTAAAAAATGTTTATTTTTGAGAGAGAGAGTGAGCCGGGGAGGGGCAGAGAGGTTGGGAGATAGGATCCGAACTGGGCTCTGAGCTGACAGTAGAGAACCCCACTTGGGGCACAAACTCAAGAACCTTGAGATCATGACCTGAGCCAAGATAGGACGTTTAATCGGCTGAGCCACCCAGGCGCCCCTGTGCCTTTTGAATTTCGAACCATCTGAATGTGTACCTATCTTTTAAACAGCCTCCTCTCACAGTCAAATTCACACAAATATGTAATAGATATTTCCCATTTAGTGCCTTTTTTGGGGGAAAGAGCATGGGTTTTGGCATTTAATTGCTTCAATTTGAAGACCACTTTTAATATTTATTCCTGTATGACTTCAGACATGTGAAATAGTTTAAAATGGTACTTATAGTGTTGTTGCACTGATTAAACAAGGTAATCACTGTTATGCACTCAGCCCAGGGCCAAATAAATGGTTCATTCTACTTCCTACACATCTCTGGAATCCACTAATTTCTCATCATCTCCTCTGCCACCTCCCCTGGCTAAGGCAGCCATGGTTCCTGCCAATTTTAGCATCTCCAGTCTCTTCCCCCTCCCTTCTGTTTTCAGCACAGCCGTCAGAGCATCCATCTAAAATGCAGTTAACTATGTCACTACCCTGCTCATATCTCTCCCATGGCTCCTCACTGCTTTTAGGAAAACTCCCAGGGTTTAGAGATAGGCATTGAAGGGTCTGCATCATCTGGCCTCAGGTGGCCTCTTCCACCTTACCCCTCAACAGTCTCCTTTCATTCTCTATGTTCTGCCCATGACTTGCTGTGCTCACAATACCCCAGCCTAACCACTCCAAGCCTTGGTTTCAAGGCCTGGTGAAATCCTATATTCTGAGTCCTAGTCTCCAATTCTGGCTTCCCTCAAATTTCAGTCCTGGTTGGATTGACACAAATTATACAAATGAGAAATTACTGCTCTGAGAGCTGGGATAAAACCCCAGGTCAGATCCTCCCCAGTGGTGGCCCCATCCAGGACCTTTCCCACCACTGCCTCCAATTCCTTTGGAGTAGGGCTGACTACCACCTTGGACAAGCCCTGTGTCATGTCTAGGCCAGCTCAGTTTGGTCTGAGGGAAACCCAGAACAGTGAGTGCCTGGCACAAAGTAAATGTCCGATACAGCTTCACTTAGTTAATGAGACCCCAAAGGGTGGGTAATGACTACAGGCAGGTCAAGAAGTAGAAATAGGAGCTCTGGGATCCGGGTGGGAGGAGAGTGGGATACTCTTAGGTGGTCTCAGGAATACCCGGTGGGCCCTGAGTGGGTTCCCCCAGGGCAGGAGCCTCGCCGTTTGCTGTCATCCATGTCTTCTGTTAGGGACTTAGATTTTCTTTCTCTTAGGCAGAAGGTAGGAAGTGGGAGACAGGGTAATCCTGATTTAGCTTCCCGGAAATTCCTGATGCTGTCAGAGGACCCCTCTGCCTGACATATTACATACCACACTAATTCCAACCTCCTGGCCTTTCTACTGGCAGGACTCCATTCTGAGTATTCTTATCCTTTCCGTCCCATCTGTCTGTCCTTCCTCAGTTTGACCTGCCTGACCCCTTGTGGCATCTCTGACTTCCCCCCACTCCTCATCTAAGCCCCCACACATCCTCTCTCCTCCTTCCTCCATCTCTGTCTGGTCCCCTTCCCTTCCCCCACCACCTCCACTCAGTCTCCAGCTTTTTTTGGCTTCTGTCTCTTCTTCCTCCTCCTCCCTCCTTCCCTGACGCTGAATAATCAGGCCTGGCTGTCCTGGTTTCTGGAAATACTCGTGTGTGGGCAGTGGCTCGGGGCTGAAGCAGGGGATGGATAGCTGGGGGCCGCTGGATAGCCCCAGGCCCCCAGTGCAAAGACATCAAAATCCAGGGGTGTAGTCCATGCCTGTCTCCCTCTGGGGAAGGGAGAGCAGGAGGTTTATTGAGCAGTGGAGGACAGATGGGAATTCAGAGGGCATGGACACAGGCCATTTCGTCTCCCAGGTCCTCCTCATCTAAGCGAGAGAGGATGGATTCCTCATCACTATAGAGTGAGCTGGTCCCCTGTGCCAGCAGATCACTGGCAGCACTGTCCATCTCGTCCAGTGTCAGGCGACACGCATCTGCAATCTCTTGCTTGGCCAGGGCCACAAAGCGTGGGTCTCGGGCAAAGAGGCCCAGGCCCTCAGAGATGAGCACCTGGGGGGCACAGATGGGATCAGAGTTGACAGAGAGCACAACATGGAGCCAAAGCAGTGTGTACAGAGGGGTCAGTGTAGATAGATGGTGCATGCATGAAGGTGTGCAGGGTAGTCACTGGGGATGGTCACACACACATCATGCTGAGCAGTCACAGAGCAAGGGGATAGACAGTTACATGCATAACACAGAGACTGAGGGCCCCTATTCCCTCCTTCCCAAGCTCCCACTTCCTCCCCTTCTCCCCCATCCCTCTTGCCCACAGCCCTGCTGGACTCACAGCCTCCACCAGGCTGTCGGCACTGCCCCTCTTGCCATGGCTGGAGTCTGAGTGGGTTCCAGGCACATGCAGACAGGTGAAGGTGCGCAGTGGACCACTGGATTTGCCGAGGTACCCCTCCCCCGCTGCACCCTCCTCCACCAATAACAGTGGGGCATATAGGAGCCGACCCCGCTGAGGAGGGGTTGCCCAGGAACCCTGGACCAGAATAAACATCAGGGGGGTAATTATAGATGGGTGACGTGTGAAAGTTTAGGACTCAGCCCTGTGCCTGCATCTTACCACCCCCACCCCTGCAAATACAGCTGGAGTCAAACTGAATGCATATAAATCAGGCTTGAGTTTATTTAAGAGCATATAAGACCTGGATTTCAATATGAGCTTTGCCACTTACTAGCTGTGTGATCTGGGGTAAACTTCTCTGAGCCTCAGTTTCCTCATCTGTAAACTGGGACTAACCTATGTCACAGGTACAGTGAGGGTTTTGTGAATTCATACATGCCCCATTCCTCAGAAGATGTAGTGTGTTTGATAAATTCAGCCTAGGATGACTCTACCCTTCCAGACCTTAGCACCCTATTCCCCCATCTCACCTGCACCCTGCTGGGGCCCGAGTTGCGCCCACGATGATAGGTGCCTGGGATGGGTAAATCTTCACAACTGCCCTGGCGACGCAGACACTGGATAGTGAAGGAAGGCTTCCGACCTGGGGGTAGGGGGAGGCAGAGGGGGCGAAGAAGAATTTCAATGCCACCCCAGCCCTCTGCCCTGCTGGCCCTTGTGGGGCCCCCAGCACCCATGCCCGCTCTCACCTGCAGGTGTGGGGGGCAGCAGACGGCGGCGTGGTGCATTGTGGCCATCCACATATCTCTGGGGTCTGTGAGGCGGCAAAAGGATGGGGCGCAGGGGAGTCCCTGCCTGCTCATCTAGGTAGGAGAGCCTGTGCGGGAAAGAGGGCTGGGGGTGAGCTCAGGCTTGGGAATGGGCAATGGGGTTCCATTAGTTCTGCCCTCCTGCACATGGCTAATGGGCTCATCCTACATGTCATGGCCAGAGTCCTTGGCGGGGACTTCCTCTTCCTCGTCCTGATTCTCTTGCTCTTTGGTTCCCTTGGGCTGAGGACTTTCTTCTTCTGGAATGGTGAAAATGAACCCCCCAGAGCTTCTCCTGGGGAAAGTGAAGCAAGTTAGACAGACCAGATCCACCCCCCAGTATGTGGCCCTGCACTGCTGGTTCCTTCTTGTTCTGTGCCCCATCCCTACAGTAGGATTTTAGTTTTTTTTTTTTAATTGGGAAAACTCACATAACAGAAAATTAACCTGTCATCATTTTAAAATGAACATGGGCTTTCTTTTAATACATGTTTCTCATGGGAAGGATGCAGCATTTAAAAAAAAATCAAAGTTGGCCTGTTGAAGAGACACCTTCAACACAAGAACTGGGGGTGTGTTGGGAGAGGTGAGGAGGAGGCTGTCAAAGTGACAGCTAGGTGTGACTTCATTTCATTCTTTCATTATCCCCGTGAGATAAGTGCTATTATTATCCCCCTTTTACAGGTGACAAAACTGAGGACCATGGAAGTTCCACATTATGTGCTTCTTTTGTTTGTTTGTTCGTTTGTTTTTTTTAAGTAGGCTTTATGCCCAGTGTGAAGTCCAATGTGGGGCTTGAACTCATGACCCTGAGATCAAGACCCTAGCTGAGATCAAGAGTCAGATGCTGAACCACCCAGGCGCCCCTATGTGTTCTTTGTATTAAACCTTTGCATTGCCTTTCTCATATGAATCTCTTCTTATCCTCTATTCCCATCTGAGCCCTTGAGTCCCTTCCACCCTTCCCAAATTTCCACTCAAAGGCCCTCTTGCCCCTGAATTATCTCCATGTATTGGCTAGTTCCTGCCTTCCCTTACAATATCCCACCAGACCCTTGACCATACCTGTGGCCATGGGATCCAGCCTGGGGCACACTGGACTGTCTGGAATTGGGAGTCCCCCCATCATCATCACTGGGCCCAAGGGAGAGTGAATCTGGAAGTCTGTCCCCGACAGGCAGAGATACAGAAATCACAGAACTCCGGCGAGATGGGGGCTGGGAGCCCGTTGGGGCCTGTGGAAGTCACAGGATTGAATGTTGCCATTCATGTTATCATATCTAAGTCACTTGGTCAGTGACACAAGTCGCTTGGAGTTTATCTCCAATGACCTTACTAGGGCTGAATCTGGGTCTCACCCTCCAACAGTGGATGGTAGGTATCAAATAATACCTGTTTGCCTGTTTCGGGGGGAGTACTTCTCTGGGGGCCTCCCTCCCTTCCCCCAGAGGCAGTGTCAAAGTTACCTAAGGAATTGAGGAACTATTTCTACAATCAAATTCCCAGGGGAGTGAAAACTTGTCCTCACTGTGTATGTTTCTGGATCCTTCTTATCTTCTTCTTCCTCTCCCTCCTGCCCCTCTTCCTCCTCCTCTTCATCTGTGTCGCAGGTGAGGGCCTGCCGGATCTCAGGACCCAAGTTCTGTAGGCTCCTTAGACCAGCCTGTGGGGGTGAAAAAATGGGGAAGGAAGGCAGCCCAGGGTCTAAATTTCCCTGTTCATGAGCCTGCTTCCTGTGCAGGAGTGTGGGGTGGGGGAAGGGGTCCCTCAGCCACCACTGACCCTCTGTGAGACCTGGAGCCTCCGTTTCCTCATCTGTGACATGGGTTCCACGAGATCAAGAGGGCAGTCAGCCTCAGCCACAGTCCTCCACATACTCCCACCCACGCACCCAGGCCCCTCTAAAGACCTGAAGAGCAGAGGACGTGCTTGAGGGAGCCTCACTCCCTAGTAGCCCCTTCTCCTTCCTCCGCCTGAATTTGCGGAAATAGTCCTGGATCAGAAATGTGGCGTAGAATTTGCCTACGGTGACCTCTTCCTCTGGGGGCAAGGGAGAAAAGTCAAGGTCACACAGGGGTCTCCTGTTACCCCCCTACCCAGAGCATAGGCTCCCCTTCGCCCCCCTCCATCCAGTGCTAGTTTTGTGATGGTGAGCAATCCTTTGACATTTGGGCGGGCTCAAGGAATTGGGGTGGAGCTAGCTCACCGTCAGCAGGGGGGATGACTTCATCTAGCAGCTTCTGCTTCATCCGCTTCCAGATCTTTTTGATGACAATCCGCAGCTCCTGATTGGCTTGTTCCAGGTTCCCTGCATCGGGAGAGGATGTGGGGCCTGAGCCAATAGGAAGAGCCTTTCACAGCCACTCCCTCCCTGTTGGAAGGGGCTTCACCAGCTTCTACCGCAGTCACACACCGCCCCCATTGAACTTGTGGGAAAACAGGCCTGGAGAAGCCAGTCACTCATTTCGAGGTTCAGAGACAGGAGCCAGGCCCATCACTCAATGAGTGATCCCTGCACCCTCCCCAGGGACTCTCCTGCTCTTGTCCTTTCTCCATCCCTCCCATGCACCTTCTGTCTTGATCTTCAAGGATGTCCGAACCAGGGCAAAGAGTGTGGCATTGAATGTCACTGTCCCATCTGAGTTGAGGGGCATGTTCATCGCCACAAGTCTCTACACACACCAGGGACACAGAACTCACTTTGAGCAAATGCCAGCAAATGCCAGGGATGACACTTTGAGCAAATGTACTGGATGCCCAGGGGCAGAAACCTTTAAGGATAAAGCAAAACACACCCTCCGCACCCAAGGCACACCCCTGCCCACCCTTGCCATGTGATGGACAGCCCTCTCAGAGGTGGGGGGTGGGTGGGTGCACAGACCTTGCAGGCCACTCGGTGTGGACACAGCTTCCCAAATCCCAAGGGGGGCTGGATCCGTCTTAGCAGGGCAACCACGTCCAGGTGCTTGATGCGACCCCTGGGGCAGGTGGGGTGGGTAGGAGGCACCGCTGGATTGGAGATAACCCCTCCAGCCCTTTCTGAAGACTCCACCAGCTTATAAATACCTCCACCACCAACACCCCAGAGCCAACCCTATCTATGGTAGTTGAGGAAGACAGAGAACAGAGGCAGTGGAAACTTGGGGCATCTATTGACTAGGTAATGGGAGGTTCAGGTCAGAGGTTCTGTGTCTGGGGGAATGGGTGGGGCAGTGCACTGTCCCCTGCAATCCCAGTTATGTGGATACATGTCATACTTGGCTCCAGGGTCATATTCAGACCAGATCCTCTTGAATTCATCGAGGTGATGTGGGCCCAGGATGGACCAATCTCTGGTTAGATAATCAAAGTTGTCCATGATGACAGCCACAAAGAGATTTATGATCTGTGGGCCAGTGAATAGTGGGGGTTAGGTGAAGGGCAGAGTAGGGTGTGGGGGGTTGGTGGGATGCTGAGGTAAACTTATGGTTACTGGGTCACGAGTTCCTGGGTTGATCTTGTCAGACCAGCCCTTTCACCTACTCTGAAGATCTGGGCTCCCCACCTCCTCCCCAGACCCCTCAGGGACAGCCCCCATGGCATTGGTGGTGGTTGTGGGGAAACGGTCCTCACCAGGAAGGCACAGAGCATGAAGAAACTGATAAAATAGGCGATGGCAAAATTGCTGCCACAGGTAAACTCCTCACCAGGGCTGATGTCAGACTCGGGGTCACACCGACTCCCAGGAAGGCTGGCAAGCATTATCTCCTGCCATGCCTCACCGGTGGCACACCTGGGGGGTCACACAAGGGGCCATCCTTGAGGGGAGGCTATGAAGTCATGGCAAGTGGCATTGTGGGGGCTGGAGGGGTGAGGAGATGATCCACTTCTTGCCAGGGGCTGTATCTGGCACAGATAGCATTTCAGTATTTTATTTTATTTTTTTAAGTTTTTTAAAAAATTTTATTTTTGAGAGAAAAAGCGAGAGAGATGAAAGAAAGAGAGCGAGTGCATGAAGCAGGGGATGGGCAGAGAGAGAGAGAGAGAGAGGAAGAGAACGAATCCCAAGCAGGCTCTGCATTGTTAGCACGGAGCCCAATGTGCGGCTCAAACCCACGAACCATGAGATCATGACCTGAGCTGATGTCAGACACTTAACCGACTGAGACATCCAAGGGCCCCATCATTTAGATATTTTAGAAGCTGGTGTGGCCAAGATGATGACAGTCATGTTCGTGTTTTACTGATGGGGCACTGAGGCCTAAGAAGAGGATACATCTTACAGCCAGGAAAAGGATGGCTGAGGCTAGATTATTATACAAAATTCTTCAAATCACAGCCAGAAAAGACCTCAGGCAAAATGTAGCCCCATGCTGCCCTGTTATTTCTACACCTCAGGCAGTCCAGGGCCCAGACAAGGGTATGTGAGCACCCAAGGGCATGCTGGGGACCAAGGTGGCAGTGGGGGGGGGGGTAGATGTCACCTGAACAAAAGTAGCACAGCCTGTGGAAAGGTCTGAAAATTGTTGTTTCGGTTGATCTGTGTGCCGTCTTGAAGAGCCACTTTACCAAACATCTGTGGGCACACAGGGCATGTGTCAGAGGGGCGAACCCATGCCCCTACAAGTTGTCACTCATTTCACAACTTCTAATACTCAAAGGATCCTCACAACCCTGATGTGCAGGCACTGCACATTCCATTTCACAGGTGTGTGGACTGACTCAGCATCAACCAGCTTGTATTTCAACCCACCACCCTCATTGTGGATGAATTCTTACCCAACACCCCTCAGCAGAAGTGTGCCTGAGGGATGCTCCCTAGGGTCCCCACTTGCCTGCATCCCAATGACTGCATAAATAAAGAATATCATCGCGATGAGAAGAGCCACATAGGGCAAGGCCTATAGGGGTGGAGAGGAGGATAGATATTCAGGTCCAGGCAGAGAACTATAAGCCCCAGAATACACTGCTTCCTCAAGTCTGGGCTTGATGAGAGATGTGGCCCATCCCCAAAGTTCCGATGACTACCAGTGTCTCCCAAATGTGGACACGGTACTAAATACAATAGAATAAGGTTAGTGAGGCCAAGGTATGTTGGGAATTGGGAGCCTAGAAAAGAGAGAAAACCGGAAATGGTAAATTGCAGATGGATATGGCACACTGGGAGATGCAGTTCAGGTTGAGAGGTATGAGATGTGGGCGAGGGGTGGTCAAAGGGACAGGAGCTTACCTGGAAGGACTTGATGAATGTCCAGAGCAATGTGCGGATTCCTTCACCTTTACTGAGAAGCTTCACTAGCCGCATGACTCGGAAGAGGCGAAAGAAGGTGATGGAAATGCGAGAACTGTCTTCAGAGCTCTGAGGTTGAGGGTGTGGTGGGTATGATCAGTCTACAGTTTCCCCAGTCACCTCCCTATCTCATTCTTTGGCCCTCCCAGCCCCCAAATCCCTCAGAACTCAGGCCCCAGGGTAGTCAGAGAACATTTCTAAGGACTCTTAAGAAGCAAGAAAGGGCAGGTGGGTGTGGAAAGAAGCATAGAGTCCCTGTTGTGAGGTGGGGGTACCTCGCCAAGGTGGCCACCATTCTGAAGGGAGATACGGCCAAGACAGAGGTGATAGAGGATATGATGAGATCACAGGCCCAAATGAACAAAGGAGAAATGATGTAGCAGATATAGGGGATAATGGATGGTAGAGTCATTATTCAAGGGATTATGGAGAAGGTTATGTGGCAGTGGATCAAGATGGTTGTGGGAAAAGTTGGCAGTGAGGGTGGAAGGGAAAGAAGAAGGGACAGGAAATGATGGAAGAGAGCCAATGGAGCCAATGGAGGAAATGATGGAGCCAGTGGTTTCATGAGATGATGGAGTTGAGCGAACCGATGGAGGACCCAATGGAGAAGACAGCGATGAAGATATGGAACCAGCAGCATTGTCAATTGAGGTGATAGAACCATGGAGGAGATGATGGAGCCAATGGTACAGTCATCGGTGATGACAGAGCCGTGAAAGACCCAGTGTCGGAGACAATGGAGTCAGTGGTGGAAATGGAGCCAATGAAGTAGTCAGAAGAGATGGCAGGAGTTGGTGGAGATGATGGAGCCGATGGAGGGGAATGTAGAGACAATGGAGGAAATAATAGAAATAAAAAGAGAGTCATTTTAGGAGATGACAGAGCCAGAGGATAGGTTGCAAATGGAATAAGGGAGTTGGTGGAGGGGGACTTTGGCTAAACCTGATAGGGACTCAGGAGATATAGAGCTAGAATGAAGAGCACTGAGTCTTCAGGAGTAGGATGGAGGTGAGTGAGGCGCCTACTCATGTGAAAGAAAGACCTGGGGTTGAGGCGATGGAAGGTTGGTAGCGGAAAGGTGGGTTAGTGGAGAGGCCAGTCCTTACATTGACTTCAGTGACGGCAATGTCCACTACGCTGCCCACCACAATAAGAGCATCAAATGTGTTCCAGGCATCAGCAAAGTAATGCTGTAGGCAGGAAAAAAGTAGATCCCTGTCTTCTCAGAGCTAGCATAGGGGACCAATAGTGGTAGGGGACACTGGGGAGGCAGGGCCCAGCTTGGACCACATGATAGGCCTGCATATGGACCCCTCTCACACCATGGTCTCAAGAGTCCTTGGTTCCTATTCCCCGCCCCCTCCCCTGAGAGCTCTGCAATGAGCTCCACCCTAAGGAATTCACCCACTGCCGGAGAGTCTAAGGCTCGCAGGAGGCACCTTGGGTTTGAAGGCAATGATTTTGAGCACCATCTCAACAGTGAAAAGGCCAGTGAAGACCATGTTGAGGATGTCCATGGCGTAGTTAAAGGGAGCAGTCTGTTCATAGTGCTGGAGGAGAAAGTCAGGTGTGAGGACAGAGCCTGAGGCAGAGACCTCCCCACCCACAACAAAATATTTTCTGGCTTGGACTGAGGTGAGTCTGGCATGAGATAGCATGATGGGTTGGCCAAATCCCTCACACTGTCTGTTTCTCAATAAGGATATTGGAAAGCCCAGCTCTTGATCTCCTGACTTTCCTTGCATCTATTTCTGACTAAGAAAGAAACAGAAGTCTGCTGCTAAGTAGTTTCCATGAAAACTATTTTTGCTTTCCAATAAAAGGCTCAAATGAGGAGAGCCCCAGGTACAACCTTCCCTCATTTTTCCTGCCTTGAATGCGGTTTTGATGTCTAGAGCTGTGGCAGTTATCTTGCGATAATGAAGCAACAATCATGAGAATGAAAGCCAACTTGCTAAGAATGGTGGAGGAGAAAGAGCCTGGATACCTGATGAACCATAATCAAACAGCCCACCTCTACACTTCTTGTTATGTGAGGTAGCTATCATATATTGTTGACTCCACTATGCACATCTTTTCACATTTAGAATCTCTGACACTGGGGTACATTTCACAATCAATGGCAACTTACAATGTCCATCTGCCATTTCCCCTATATTCTTACATCTCTTAAGTCAGGATGCAACTGACAATTATTGGCCTTAGATGTGAAGAAATGTGGCAAATATTTTTATAGCTTAATCTCTGTCAGCTGGGGGTTTTGCACTTGTAGCCTAAAGCATTCCTAATGTTTCCCAGGGGGCTGTGTGGACAGAATAGGGTCCGGTGTCTGGCAGGAGTCAGGGTGGGGGAGATCAGACCTGCATGGCTAGAGCAACGGTGTTGAGCAGGATGAGCAGGAACATGAGATACTCGAAGGCAGCAGAGTTCACAGCTGCCCACACGCGATACTGATGTGGGTTCTTAGGGATGTAGCGGCGGAGTGGCTGGGCCTTGAGGGCATACTCCACACACTGGCGCTGCATATGGGTGCAGGGCATGAGTGAGCTTGGTATCTCAAGGCAAGGAGGTGGGGAGGGGTTGGTGGCCATAGGTCAGGGGTCAGAGGTCACCTGGTTCTTGTCCAGCTCACAGTTTTGGTACTCTTGCTCGCCCTGGGCACGGAAAGTAATGATGACAAAGCCCACAAAGATGTTCATCATGAAGAATGCAATGATGATGATGTAGACAATGAAGAACACTGAGATCTCCACGTGGTAATTATAGATAGGGCCCTTGTCCTCTGCGTTTGCATCGATGGCCTTGTATAGTAGACTGGGGAGACAATGGCGGTAGATGAGGAGATATCCCAGCCCCCTCCCAGACATGCCCCCAGATACCTCATAACAAACACTCCAGAATCTCCTGCTTGGCATCCCAAAGACCCCCAAATCCCCTGACCTAATCACCTTAGACCTCCACACATACCCCAAGAGACCCCCACCTGACCTCAAAGACCCCCAATTCCCTGTCTCAGCCCTCCAGATACCTAGAGATCCCCATACAACCCTATAGAGAATCCCTACCTTGGTCCTCCAAGACCCCCAAATCCCTTAAGTTCCCACATATCCCTAAATATCCTTCTCCAGCCACCAGGAAATCCCCATGCAGCTCCCCAGAACTCCTCCACAAGCCCCCAAAGATCTCTAAATCCTGTCCCATAAACTTGAATTCCTTGCTCCATCTCCCCCAAAGATCTTCAACTAGTACCCCTAAAGACTTGTACATCTCTCTGGAAACCCCTGAATCTCCAGCTCCATCTCCTCTGAGACCTCCCCCAGTGTCCCCTCCAGACCTCTACCTAGTCCCCCCCAAAATCCCACACCCAGTCCTCTTTAGACTTCCACCTAGCTCCTCAGAGACCTATACCCAATTCCTGGAGACACCCCTTACCCAGTTCCCAAAGCATCCCCAGCCAACTTCTGGAGGACCCCCAGCCAGTTCTTTGATATGCCCACCAGTCCCCCCAAAACCCTATCCAGTCTCAAGAGACCTTTATCACATCCCAAGGTACCTTCCCACCCATCCCAAGAAGACCCTAGCATAGACTCCTGCCCTGTTCCCTGCCCATTCCTGGGGCCCTGCTCCTCACGCAGGCCAGCCTTCGAAGGTGGAGACAGTGAACAAGGCCATCATGGCTGAAAGGACATTGTCAAAGTTGAAATCGCTGTTGACCCAGAGCCGCTCCCGGACGAGAGGCCGTGATACATCTCCATCAGGGTAGACCAGGAAGGAGCCCCTGTGGATGTTGCAGACAGGCTGGGTGGGTGAGGAAGGGTGGGGATCTGGGGAAAGGGGACTGAGGTGTAGAGCATGGAAGTAACAGGGCAGAGTGGTAGAGCTGGATATCCTGTCCCCCATTTACTGGCTGGGTGACCTTGGGTATTTAACCTCTCTGTGCTTCAGTTTTCCCTATCTATGAATTAAGGATAATATAACACATTTCCTGACTTGTTACAAGGATTAATTAAGTCACTCAATGAGAATAGTGTCTGGCATTAGTTGGTACCATATATATTAGCTATCATCACCATTATAATCATCACCACCCCCAAGAAAAAGTAATACTAATAATCAACATTTATCAGCACTAAGTATATGCCAGGCACTGTGCTTGGCTTTACATGTAGTAACTTTACATTGTAGTACACTCTCCATGTAGTAACTCATTTACTCCTCACCACCACCTTGTGAGATCTGCACTCTTTTTATCCCCATTTTTCAGTTAATTAAAATGGGATTCAGCAAGGCTGAGAAATGTACCCATGTCTCATGAGATGAATTTGAACCAGGAATGCCTGACTTCAAAGCCCATGCTTTTAACCACTACCCTCTACAGTAATCTGAAGATGGAAGCCTGGGATTTGGTGGCAGTGATGGTGGGTGGGGGGAGTATTTGGAGATTTCTTGGGAGTCTGGAGTAGAATGTAGGTAACTCTGGAGAATATGGAGAGGGGTTTGGGAGAGGTATTGGGGGGTTTCTTAGGGGTTGGTGAGATATGAGGGCCTCTTCAGCTCTTGGGAAAGTTCTGGGGGTATATCTTGGGGCCTTGGGGAATTCAAGGGGTTTGGGGGGGCCTTGATAAAACTTGAGGGAGTCTCTGCAGTTCTTAGGAGGAAGCTCTAAGTATTCCAGGGGCCTTGGTGAGATCTAGGGGCCTCTTTGGCTTTTAGTAGAGGTCAAGAGCTCCACAAAGGGCAAGGTTTTGAGCACTCACTTGCATTCTTGGGGGGTGTGTTTGGCCTCATCAGTGCAACTGTAGAATTTCCCCTGTATGGAAGATATTTGTCAGGCAGGTTCACCCTTTACTCCCCACCTTGACCCATGCCTGGGCTTCCTTCCAGTGTTTCCTCCCACCTTGAAGAGCTGCACGCCAATGCAGGCAAACATGAATTGCAGGAGTGTGGTCACAATCATGATATTCCCGATGGTCCGGATAGCCACGAACACACACTGCACCACGTGCTGCAGGCACCCACAAATATGGCTAACAAACACTGCGGGCCACAGCAGCCGGGGGTAGGGATTCTGGGTGTAGGTGGGGCTCAGGGACTTGGGCCGGTGACATCTGGTCATGGATCAGGGATGTGTGGTCAGGGACATATGGTCAAGGGGCAGTGCTACGGGCCAGGGACATGTGGGCACCAACCAGGAATAAGTGTTTACCAGGAAGGGATATGTGGTCACATTTCAGGAACCTGTATCAGAGAAATGTGGTCATTGGTAAGGGATTTATAGTCACTTGTAAGGGACATGGGTGAGGCCACATGATCAGTGGTCAGGGATGTGTGGTTACAGATTGGGTCCAGGCTGTGCGGTCATGCACCAGTGCAAACGGTCAGTCTGATTAGAGATCTTGGCCCTAGCAGTGGGACAGGGCATGGGTCCTGTGCATTTGGGTGGGGCTGGGTTACCTTGAGTCCCTTGGCCCTGTTGATGGCTCGGAGAGGCCTCAGTACTCGGAGGACTCTCAGAATCTTCACCACTGAGATGGCACTGGAGCTGGGGAGGGGTCAGTCCTCAGGCCCTGGCCCAGGCTTAGCTTCCATTCTGGGAGGACTGGAGTGGGCAGGGGGTAGGGAGAGTCACTCACTGGATACCAAAGGAGATGAGGGACACGCTGACCACCAGCAGATCCAACAGGTTGAACCAGCTACGGCAGAAAGAGCCTCGGTGCAGGAAGGCCCCAAACACTGTCATCTGTGGAAGGGTAGAGGGACATCAGGCTAGACTCCAGGTGTGGGGATAGAGAGGGGAGGAGGGTGTAGAAACAGGAGAGGTGGGCTGCAAGGGTGGGTGCAGAGTGGATTGGGGCAACTGGGGGTACAACTGGGGGCTTGTTAGTTACCTTTAGTAAAATCTCCACAGTGAAAATGGAGGTGAAAGCATAATCAAAGTACCCTAGAATCTGGCAGGCAAGAGAGAGGCAAAGCCACTGAGTCATAACTGGGGGGAATCCTAGGTGTGTGTGTGTGTGTCTGTGTGCACCTCTCTGTAAGTTTTCCTGTCCCTCCCACACCCTCTCCTTCCTCTCTCATCATCATCAAAGACTTCGCCATAAGGCAAAAGTCTTGGCCACCAGAAAGACTGGGGTTCAGATTTGGGCAGATTTGGGCTCCTCTACCTCTGCTCATCTATATTGGTGCCATTGGCCTGCTCAACCTCTCTGAGCCCAAGCTTCCTCCTCAGCCAAATACTGATCTCCCTGGTGTTTCCCCAAGTGTGCACAGTAAGGGCTGGCACCTGCAGCAGCTGCCATTATCACTCTTCTCTTTCTGCCCAACTAGGATCTTCTCCGTGTCTCCAGACTGGCCCCAGCTTGTGCCCAGCAGGACCCCCCTAGGAGTGTCCCCCCCAGCCCCCAGCCAAAGGCTCACATGGTTGCGGAAGGAGTGGGCTCGGATGGGGTCCTCAGCGGCCAGGGATACGCTGCTGAGGATGATGAACACCAGGATAAGATTGGTGAAGATATGATGGTGGATGAGGGTGTGGCAGGCCTTCCTCAGCCTGGGGAGTAGGGAATGGGTTTTGGTCAGAGCCCAGGACCACAGAGTTGGTTGGGAGAGCCCAAGGGACACAGTTCAGGCTCTGTTGAATCAGGCCATGCACCCTGCCAGAGCCCTGGCTGCTTCCTGGCCCTCCACCTGCCCTATCCCCTCCTGCCTTGGCCCCCTACCCACTCCCAGCACTCACGGGTTCGTTTGGCTGAGACAGAAGAAGGCACTGCCCTCAGGGATGGGTACCACCTTCTCCTTGGGTACAACTTCTTGCAGGAGTTCCACACGCCCTGCACCTTCTTCCTCCTCTTCCTCCTCTTCCTCCTCCTCCTCCTCCTCTTCTTCCTCCATGCCTGGCACCAGAAGATCAAAATACAGACAATTAATTGAGAAAATGTATGTAAAGCACCTACAACAGTGCTTGTCATGTGGCAAACTCACTGTTGTGTCTCCAGCACTTAGAACAGTGCCTGGGGCACAGTAGAAGCTGAAGAAATGTGTGTTGAATGAACATCACTATCCTCACAGTCAAATACACACTATTTTATAATAAAGGCTCTGAGAAGTTCTGCAGTAAAACAAAATGTCTGTTTCTCTTCTTTAATCTCAACATCCCAAATGGTGTTGGCCAAACCCCAAGCCCATTATTTTCAAGATGATTTCAGAAAAGGCTTCTGCTCAGAGAGAGGGGTCTCAAGGGTCAAGAGCTCTGCCTGGGTGCTGTCTCCAAGGTCCCATACCTCCTCCACCTGCCCCTGCCCACTTGCCTGCTCCTTCATTCTTTCTGCCCTCCTCTTCCTCATTCTCCCCACCAGGCGCCTGGGAACAGAAATATGGGGGTCACTGATGGTGGGGGAGGCACTATAGGATGGACCCAGGGGAGGCATGGAAGGAACACAATAATGGAGGAATGCACAGGCAGAAGATGGGGGTTAAAGATATACACATATACAGGTATTGATGGTAAGGGGAGGTATAGACAATGCCCAGGCTTCTGACTCACCAATACTCCATTTTCCTGTGGGGGATTCCCCTCAGCACTCTTCTCCCTGTGTGAGGAAAGGGGGAGTGATTGCTAAGGTTTGCAGTAGATAGGCAAAGCTTAGGGGGAGTCAATGTAGTCAGAACAGACCTTTCTGAGGTCCCATAGAACCTCCCTGCTTCCGCCCTCATCCTCACAGTCTGTCCTTTTCACAGCAGCCAAAGGGGTCCTGTTAAATCTTAAGTCTGGCACATTCTTCGTCTGATCACACCTCTCCCATGGCTCCCACTCAGAGCAAAAACTGAAGTCCTTGCCATGCCCAGAATGCCCCTAGTATGGCCTTCCTATTCTCCCATTTGAGCTCACCTCCTACCACTCTCCTCCTTGCTCACCCCACTCCAGACTCATTGATTTCCTTGGTGGTTTTTGTGAATGTGCTGAATGTGCACCTCAGGACCTTTGCACTTCCTTTCCTTTTGCCTTGAGCACTCTTTCCCCAGATATTTTCATGGCTCACTCCCTCACTTCACTTGGGTCTCTGTTCAGCGGTCACCTCCACATAGAGGCCTTCCTTGACTACTTAACCAAAATAGCAATCTTCATTTCTCTCTATTCTTTTATTCCATTTTCTTTGCTTCATTACATATTATTAATATATATTTAATTAACTTACGTTATATATTCATTTGTTTGTGTTTTGCTTGCCTTCCCTAACTTCATGAACATGTTAGCTTCATGAAGGTGAAGACTTTGTCTACCTTGACCCCTCTTGTCTCCTCAGTGTCTAGAATATGGCCTGGCACAAAGTAGGTGCTCAATGAATGCATGTTGAATGAATGGGGACTAGTAGATTGGATCTGGGGATATGGATTGCCAGGGTGGCTGAGGCATCTCTGATGGTGTGGGATGTATGTGTGGGGACCCAGTCAGGGATCCCAGGGAGAGACTGTCTTGATGGCAGAGCCAGACATCACCTGCCCTTGTCTTTGTCAGTTCCTGTGTCTCCACTGGCCAGGTTATCCACAGCAATGGCGAGAAACACGTTCAAAAGGATATCTGGGGTGAGTTTAGGCTACAAAGGATGAAGAAGCAGCCTGCCTGTGGGCCATCAACAACCCCCTATCTTACCCCATGTTCTACCAACACCCAGCCCCCCAAAGCTCCAAGGATACAGTTGCCGCAGATGAAGAGGATGATGAAGTAGACGCAGACCAGCATTCCTGGGAAAAAGGGGCCACCATAGGCCATGATACCATCGTACATGACCACGTTCCAATCCTCACCTGTCAGGATCTGAGGGTGGGAGTTCACTGTGAATCTCTTTGGACCCCCCACCGTATGGTCCCCCCCCCGACCCACCTATTCCATGCTTTCCAGGCCCCACCTGAAAGACAGTGAGGAGGGCCTGGGGGAAGGTATCGAAGGTGCTTCGTTTGGTGTGGGTCTGATCAAAGTTGAACTTGCCCCCAAACAGCTGCATGCCAAGCAGGGAGAAGATTATGATAAAGAGGAAGAGAAGAAGCAGCAACGATGCGATGGATTTCATTGAATTGAGCAGGGATGCCACCAAATTGCTCAGAGATGCCCAGTGCCTAGAATAGAGATGGAGGTAGGGTGGACATGTCCAGTGGTGAGTCAGGAGCAAGGACAAGATGCCAGCTTGGGATGCACTGGGGGTGGGCTGGGTTAAAATGAACTTTGGAGTTGGGTTGAGGTGAAAATAAGAAGTGAGGGGAAGATTGAGTTTGGGGTTAGGGTTGGTGTTAAGGGTGTAATGACAGATGAAGTTAGGATGGAGGTTATATGGAAATTGATGAAGTTAGAATTGGGTTCAGGTTGGGACTGGGGCTGGGATTGGGGTTAGGAACTATAGCTGGGGTTGGGGTTGGGGTTAGGGGTTAAGAGAGTATTTGGTGTTTTGGATGGCTGAGTTGGGGATAAAGTTGTGTTTGAGAGTTGGATAGAGGAGGGGATAGGGATGAGATAGAGTCTGGGGCTGGAGTTGCAGCTGGAGATAGGTTGCTGGTTAGGAGTTAGGGACATGGAAGTTGTGGTTAGTGATGGGGCTGGGGCTGCAAGTTAGGGATGAGATTGGAGATGGGGCTGGCTTTGGGATTGGGTGTTGGAGCTGTAAATGAGTTTGGTATAATGAGTGGCTGGGGGTTGGAGTTAGAGATGGTGTAAGGTTAGGGATGAGTATGGAGTTGAGTTCAGAGATGGTGCTGGGAATAATGTTTTAGCTGGAGCTGAGGTTGAGGAAGGGGATGGAAATAGAGTAGACACCCTCCCCAATGGACTTTAATGTCCATGAGGCAGAAACTTGTGTCTGCTCTGATTCCTGGGGTATCCCAGGACCTGGAAGGGTGTCTGGCCCACAGTATGCCCTCAATGGATATTTGCTAAATGAACGGTGATGCAGATAGTCACTGGAACTGGGGAGGGAGCTGTTGGGGCTGTGCTTGGGGCCCCAGTCCTCCCCCGCCACACACACCTAGTGACCTTAAAGATCCTGAGGAGGCGCACACATCGGAGCACTGAGATGCCCAGGGGCTGCATGGCGCCCACCTCCACCAGGGTGGTCTCCAGGATGCCCCCACAGACCACAAAGCAGTCAAAGCGGTTGAAGAAAGAAGAAACATAAGCAGAGGGGCCAAGACCGTACAACTTGAGAAGCATCTCCACCGTGAACAGACAGAGCAACACTTTGTTGGCATACTCTGTAGGGAGAAGGACAGGGGTGACCGAACTGGCCAATTTCCTTGGAGATGTGCAGGGAGGTAGGGGCCACAGGGCGATCTGAGGTAGCTGGTATCAGGCAAGACACAGGTTGGTGGTAGCTCTAGGGTTAGGAATTGGGGTGAATTTATAGGTCAGAGTGGGTGAGGTTTTGAGGGGCTCGGAACTGGGGTGAGGGACAGAATTGGGGTGGGGGCCTTGGTGAGCCTCCATGAGTTCAGGAAAACTCCAACTCAAAGGTAGCATTGGAGTCTGGGGTTTAGTTGGGACTGAGGCTGGTTTGAGGCTTGCAGTGAGAAGTGTGTTCAGTATTCAGGTTGGGGTTGAGGTGAAAACAAGTAATAGTAAGAGCTAACACTTAATAGCACTCTATGTGGGTCCAGCAATGTTCTAAGCACCTTTCACTTCAACTCACTTAATCCCCCCCAACCACCCCATGAAGCAGATAAAATTACTGTCCCCATTTTAAAAAATGTTTTATTTATTTATTTTTGAGAAAGAGAGATGGAGAGCGAGCAGGGGAGGGGCAGAGAGAGAGGGAGACAGAATCTCAAGCAGGCTCCGCGCTGTCAGCGCAGAGCCCTACGTGGGGCTCGAAATAATGAACCCTGAGATCATGACCTGGGCCGAAGTCAGATTCTTAACCCACTGAGCCACCCAGGTGCCCCATATTGTCCACATTTTGTAGATGGGGAAACAGAGAGATGGAGGGGTTAACCCATCCAGACAGTGTGGAGTTAAGATTCTGGACTCTGGAGCCATCTGCCTGACTCACTTACTAGCTGAGTCCTGGGATTAATCAGTGAACTCTTCACTACCTCATTGCTCAGTACTTTGTGCCTTAGCACTTAATTCACACAATGTTTTGGTGAAGAGAAATTGACTTAATACATGTAAAGTGCTGAGAATGGAGCTTGGTGCACACAAGTGCTACATAAGTGTAAGCTACAACGTGGGGTGGGACAGGCTAAGGTTTCTGCATTTATTAGGGCAGGAATGCAATGTCTGGGGGTCTGAGGAACCCTAGAGATCCTGGACTTGGGTTTCTAGGGTGGAGGGAATTGGGGACTGGGGAAGAGGGCTGGCAGTCTGCGAGGGGAGGTACGCACCCTGGATCTGCGTGAGCCATATGGGCTGCCCGTGGTGCTCTGAGGCGATGGTCAGTGTGTTGAGGAAGACGAGCAGCAGCACGGCCCAGTAACAGGCATTGGACTTCACCGCCCGCCGGCAGCGCGCCCGAAGGCCCCGATTGGCTCTGCGGAGGCGGCGGCTGAGGGGAAATGCGAGCCCACTGATGAAATCACCTACCTAAACCAAGCCTGGGGGTGCTCAGTTGGGTAGCCCGGTGGTCATGGGGGACTCGGAGGTGGGGCTTACAAAGTCATGGGGTCCAAGGATCCCAACTCACCAGACCTTGGTTTTCATGATCTTGTTTCTGGAAAAGAGGAGGATGGGAGGTAGGCGTCATAAAGGACTAAGGGGCAGTCAGTGGCTGGGGTTGCAGGTGGGGGGCTTGGATCAAGGTTCGAGGGTAAAGTAAGGACTGGGGTCAGGGTCTGGACTGGGTTCTGGGCTGGGTCAGGGGTTAAGGGCTGCGGGCCCTCACAGGCAGCGTGTACAACCGGCCAGAGCCCCCTCCTCCTCTTCCTCATCGCCTGGGGTCTCTGTCATCGAACCAGTGTCACTGGCTGGGAGGCTGGCTGTGGTCAGGGTGGGAATAGAGGTCAGTCCGTGAAGACCCAAAGGCTCCACACTTGGCTTTCTTCTCTGTCTACCCATCCTGTCCCCCTCCCCAACCTGGATGGACCCTCACCATGGCTACTGGTGGAGTGTGTGGAGCGGGTGGAGTGACTGAACCAGCGCAGACGTCCACGTCTCCTAGTGGTTAGCTCTGCCAGTTGTGGCCCTGTGGGGTGAGGAGGACATTTGGGGAGCATGGCTTGAGGCTGGGTTAGGGCCAGGCGTGCACGTATGGCAGGGGGGCTGTTATTTGGAATCTTTGTTCTGGGTATAGTCTGGAAAGGGTATTGGGGTCTGCGTCTGGGTCTGTATTCTAGGTCAGAACTGGGGGCTGGGCCTGGAGTCGTTGCCGGTTGGGGCTGGGTCTCAGGAGGGTAGCCCACATCTGAGGCATGCGTGGGGCAGGGAATGGGCCAGACTGGGATTGCCTACGGTGGCCAGCCCTGCCCTCTTCAGCCATAGAACCAAAGTTGCCATCAGCTGAGGACTCTTCGATGTCCAGCTCCTCAGCCTGCATGATCCAGTCCAGGTAGCCCCGGAGGTCCTCCTCCAACTGCTGCTTCTCCCGAAGCTTCTGGAAGTCCCCTCGTGCTTTTGCCTTCTCCCTTTCCTTGGAGAACTCTCTGAGGGAGGAAGATAGAGGGCTGCGAGGGGGGACAACCCTGGCTCCCATACCTTTACCATTCCAGCCTCACCGGCCTCCTTGCTGTTCTTTGAATAGGTCAAGCACATTCTAGCTTTGCAGAAGCAAAGGCTGTTCCCTTTGCTTGGAACACTTTCCTCAGACATCCACATGGCCCATTATCTCATCTGTGTCACATTTCTACTCAGATAACACCTTCTCAAGGAGGTCTGTCCTGATTGTCCCTATTTATAATTGCAAGATTTGCCCATTTCTATTTTTATCAATCCTTTCTTTCCATAGCACAGATTCCATACGAAACACTACATATGTGAGTCGCCTGGCTGACTCAGTTGGTAGAGCACACGACTCTCAGGGTTGTCAGTTCAAGCCCCACGTTGGGCGTGGAGTCTACTTAAAATAAAAAACAAAAATAAAAATAAACCACTATGGGTGTGCACGCATGGGTGTATACACAATCTACTGTGTATGTTGCTATTCTCTCCACCACAGTGTAATATCCAAGAAGACAGGGATTTTTGTCTTTTATTCCATTCCTAAAATGGTGCTTGCACACAGATGTTCAATGTTGACTGACTGAATGAAGGGGTATTTCAGAGGGTTCTGAAAGAGTGCCTAGGAGTGTGCTAGGAACAAAAAAAATGGGAAAGGGACTATTGGCGAAGTTGTCTAAGCTTCTCACCCACTCAGGACACCAAGCACAAGGTTGAGGACGAAGAAGGACCCAAAGATGACGAGACTCACGAAATATAACCAGGGCAGCTCATACCCCATGGCATCCTGCATCTGGGGAGAGAGAGGGCATGCATCTCTCAGGATATGCAGACACTCTCGGAGGAAAGGCAGGTACAGTCTCGCGCTGTGCGCCCGCCATCCACCTCACCCAGTAGAGCACATCTGTCCAGCCTTCCATGGTGACGCACTGGAAGACCGTCAGCATGGCGAAGAAGAAGTTGTCGAAATTGGTGATGCCTCCGTTGGGCCCTGCCCAGCGCCCGCGGCACTCGGTCTGGTTCAGTGTGCATGCACGCCCCGAGCCAGAAGACGCACAGGGCGACGGGTCCTCCTCCGCTTCCACGTCTGTGGGGAGATCAGTTCCGATTCTGAAGCACGTCTCGCCCCCCCCCCCAAGTCACGGCTACCCTGTAGCACCGCCCACCTGGGAAGTTCAGTATGGGGTTCGAGATTTTTCTAAATCAAGGGCGAGGTTAAGCTCCTAACTCTGTTAGGTCAGGATTCTGAACCACTGGAAAGTTGTGAGTCCCAGCTACAGGTATCCGGGTAGTGGAACTGTAAAATTTAGGGTGGAATCTTGTAAATAACAGTGAGACTTGAGCCTGGGGGAGGAGTCCTGTGAATTGGGAAGGGTCTCTTGAAAATGGAGTGGGGGCAAGGCTCGGGCTGAGGTCTGGATGAAGGGCCTGAGTATATGGGGTCAGTCCTGGAGGATGGTGTCGAGTGCAGGGTAGGGCCTTGGCCTGTGAGTGGCTTGTGATAGAGGGAGGAGCTATTAGCAAAGGGGCGGTTGTAGTCTGGGATTGAGGGTAGAGTCTTGAGTAAAGGGATAGGGCTTGCTTATCTGGAGGTGGAGCCTAAGGTTGGGGGCGGAGTCTCGTGGATTTGAGTGGGTTTCAAGGAGAAGTGGGTGGGGCCTAGTAGCCAGTGGAGGGGAGTGTCCTGTACGGGGAGGGGTGGAATGGCTGACCAGATCCCAGGAAGTAACATGTCTTGTGCATTCGTCCAAGGAACAGCTCGAGTCCGATGATGGCATAAATGATGATGACGAACAGCACGAGCAGTGCGATGTGCAGTAGTGGCACCAGCGCCTTCATGATGGAATTAAGCACGATGTGCAGGCCTGTGGGGACCGAGGGGCGGGGTCAGCTTAACCCTCTCCTGCTCCCCTCCCCCACCTCCAATCCCCGGGGGCATGCCACTCACTTGGGACCCCAGACACCAGCCTCAGTGGCCGCAGCACCCGAAAAGCCCTCAACGCCTTCACATCGAAGCCCCCCGGCTTCCCCCCGGTATGTGGGGTGTCTCTCGGCCGACCAGGGCCCTGCTCCAGTAGCACGCTAAACAGCCTGGTGGGGTAGCACGGAATTAGGAGGCAGAGGTCCGGCCTTGGGCCCTCCCTCCACCCCTCCCTTCTCGGAAAAGCACGAGTCCCTGTAACTGGAAATGCAAACAAGTTTAAAACATGTTAATATTCTTGATTCTGGCTGCCAGATGGAGGCAGTCGGAAGCAGACTTTCCCCTGAGTCCCGAATTCAGCGGGCCTGGGGTAGGAAGTTGAACTAAGGTGGGGATGTTCCTCACAGACGCGTACCCGACCACAACGATGATGAAGTCGAGTAGGTTCCAGCCATTGCGGATGTAGGCGCTGGGATGGAGCACCAGCCCATAGGCCACGATCTTGAACACAGTCTCCACAGTGAAAATCACCAGGAATATGTACTCCACTTGCTCCTGAGGGCGGAGCCGGGAGTGAGGTGGGAGAGCAGAGAGTTATTTGGGGGTGGGGCTTGAGGGGGGCCGGGGAAGGGAAGCTTAGTCGGGGACCTAGGGTGGGGCTGGATGGGGGCGGGCCATCTGGGTCAGAGAGGAGCGGGTGTGGGGAGGATTGAAAGGTTGTGGTGTGGTTCTACTGGGGCTGTATCTGGCTGGGGGTGGCGGGGGTGGTGAGCCTCACCAGGTTGTGGTTGGCAGTATTGGAGTCATCCTCTGGGAAGGGGATGTAGACCCCCAGGGCTACACAGTTGGCAAAGATGGTCAGCAGGATGAGGATGTCGAAGGGCCTCAGGTGGATAGTCAAGGACCCAGGCAGATAGGCCTCAGAATATCCCCACATTCCCTTGGGGCCCTCCCCACCCAATGTTGGCGCTTGACCCAAGGTAACCAGCCCTGACATTCCCAATCCCTGCCCTGACCAAGGCTTTGACTTTGAACCCCCTGGAAACCTTAGACATCCCCAACTCTTGCTGTGATTTAGTCTTTCACTCTTGACACTCCCCCTCCCCGCAGTGACCTTCACCTTTCTCAACTCACCCTCTAATCCAATTCTTGGCTCTTTTTTTTTTTTTTTGAGAGAGAGAGAGAGAGAGAGAGAGAGGGAGAGAGAGAGACAAAGTGCAAGCAGGGAAGGGAAAGAGAGAGAGGAGGACAGAGGATCTGAAGCGGTTCTGCACTGATAGCACAGAGCCCATGTGGGGCTCGAACTCACGAACTGTGAGATCATGATCTGAGCCAAACTTGGATGCTTAACTGACTGAGCCACCCAAGCACCCCCAACTCTTGACTCTTGATCCCTAGTGACCTCAGCCCTCCTCCATTCCAGCCCTGGCCTAATCCTTGATTCTTGGTACCCTGGTGACCCTCACCCCTGAGCGCTGCCCCTGGTTTCCAAGGATGCTTCCACTCCACAATGCTGATGCAGGACCGCCGCAGGGGGTTGGCCAGAGTGAGGCAGAAGAGCGCTCGGGGTGACCGCTGGGCACTGGCCACTGCCACTGTCTTGTGCTTACTGTGCTGAGTCCTTCGCTTAGGGGTCCCCAGGCCTGATGCCCCGCTGATTTCTTCACCCCCTGATGCTGGAGGCCCAGGGCACAGCCCCCATTCAGGACCAGGGCCTGTCCCATTGGCTGGACTGGGCTCTGGGATGGTGTCTGTGTGGAGAAACCAAGTCAAGGAGGGACTGGGTATTAGGGCAATCATGGCTACCTCCTTCCTGATCCCATCCCAGTGTGTGGGGAAAGAAGAGCTTGTAAAATTAGGGAAAGTTGGGGGGTGCCTGAGTTAAAAATTGAGGGGTGAGAATTGGTGTTGGAATTGATTTGGGGTTGAGAGAGTTTATGGAGAACGGAGGGTGACGTTACATTTCCAAGTAAAGTAGGGTTTGCTGTTAGACTTGGTAGGGAGTTTAAATTGGCTTGGGGTAGGATTGAGTTTATAGCTGGAGGCAAATTTAGGGTTAAATTTGAGTGGTGGACTTCTGGGTTGGGTTTAAATACCGGTGGGAGTGGAGTGTGCTTGAGATAGGATTTAGAGTTAGGACTGGGTGTTTGAATGAGTTGGGATTAGAATTAGGATCAAGATTAGGGTTAAAGTTAAGTTTGAATGGGATTTGAATTTGGCATTGGGGTTTTCAGCTAAGGCCATTCCCAATTCCCACGGCCTTGTTTCAGCCTCTGTGAGGCAGTAAGTTGGCTTGGTTAAGATCCCAACCTTTGGAGAAAACAAGCTGTCTGAGTTTAAATCCTAACTCTGCCACTTGGTAGCTGTGTGTAGTCTTGGGAAAAATTGCACAACCTTTCTGAGCCTCAATTTCCTTATCTGTGTAATGGAGTGATAAGAGTACCTACATTTTAGAGTTGTTGTAAGGATTAATGAGTTTAGCATTCAGAATAATGTCTGGCACCAACTATTATTCCTATTTTGTAGGTAAGGAAATTGATGCAAAAAGAGATCAAGTGATTTGGTGAAGTGGCTGAATTGGGATTCAAATCTATGCAATTTCTTTTTTTAAAAAAATTTTTAAATGTTTTTATTTATTTTTGAGAGAGACAGAGAGAGACAGAGCATGAACAGGGGAGGAGCAGAGAGAGAGGGAGACAGAATCTGAAGCAGGCTCCAGGCTCTGAGCTGTCAGCACAGAGCCGGACGCGGGACTCGAACTCACAAGCCATGGTATCATGACTTAAGCAGAAGTCGGATGCTTACCCGACTAAGCCACCCAGGCACCCCAAACCTATGCAATTTCTGACTCTAAGCCTTCATGAATTACTACCACCAAGAGTGTTAATTCTCTCTCCTCTCTCTCTCTCTCTCTTAGTCCTTAAAAATGGATCTGCACTCTTTTTGGAAAGTCAGAGACCTACTCATTAACAGTATTGATATCCAGATATTGGGGCTGAGGTTAGGTGAATTTAGAGCTCATAGTAAGGGCTGTATCTATGTTGGCGTTTAGACTCTAACAGGAGTTTGCCCTTTGGTTGGTAAGGTTTGTGTTGGGATTAAGCTTGGGGCTGGCTTTGGAATTGGACTCGGGGTGGGCACTAAAATAGAGGTTGGGGCCAGGATTAGGGTCAGGATTCAGCTGGGAACTAAAGCTGTGGATGGGGCTGGGAGGCCATAGGTGCAGGGTCTAGGTCAGGCTGAGAGTCAGGGTTCAGGTGGTGGTAAGGCTATGTTTGTTGCTGGATGGGATGGAAACAGGGTGATGTGGTTCTGATCCCCTGGTGGCTCTCCGGGAGTGGGGTCCTGTTGGGCAGGAGATGGGTCAGAGGGACAGAGGGTAGAGCAGAGCCCAGGCTTGCTCCAAGGGTCTATAGGGGTGGAAGGCTGCTCTCACCTTTCCCGCCTTCAGATGCCGACATCCTCCTTTCGAGGTTGAAGAGCCATCTGCACACAGCCTCCCTCTCTTCCCCCAGCTTTAGAGAGATTAAGGTCACAGGGCGGGGCCATAGCAGGGTTGGATGGGAGGGTGAGTAGGGGCAAAGAGGATATTTATGGGCCAGGGCTTGGCAACAGAAATGGCACTGATTTTTAAAAAATATTTTTTTTTTCAACTTTTTTTTTTTTATTTATTTTTGGGACAGAGAGAGACAGAGCATGAATGGGGGAGGGGCAGAGAGAGAGGGAGACACAGAATCGGAAACAGGCTCCAGGCTCTGAGCCATCAGCCCAGAGCCTGACGCGGGGCTCGAACTCACGGACCGCGAGATCGTGACCTGGCTGAAGTCGGACGCTTAACCGACTGCGCCACCCAGGCGCCCCTAAAAAATATTTTTGTAAAATACATACCAGCACCAGTCAGAAATTAAAATAAGAAAAAGGATATCACTTCCCAACAGTATCTGAACTTTGAAGTACATAGAGATAGACCTAACACAATATACGTATGGGCAAGATCTCCATGGGAAAAAATGATCAAATATTATCAAGTGATTAAAGGGGACCTAACCAAATGGAGAGATATGTTAAATTTACTAATAGAAATAGTCAATGTTGTGAACATTTCAATTCTTCCCAAAATGATCTAGAGATTCAGTGTAGTCCGGAACGAAATCCTAAAAGATTTTTCCATGGAATTTGACTAATTGATTCTAAAATGTATATCGACACACAAAGGACCTAGAAAAGCCAAAATCCTTTGAAAAAGTACAAGATGGGAGGACATTCCAGATCACTGTTTACTGTTATAAAGCTACAGTAATTAAGAACAGAACAGAGTTCAGAAACTGAGCCCCACATATATGTCCACATGATTTATGACAAATGTAGCTCACATTTGGCTCACACCCTGACAAATGTGACAAATGTGACTCACACCCTGCTCAGTGGAGACAGGGTGGTCTTTTTAATGAATGGGGATTTCATGAATGTTTACTGTGCAATTATTCTTTGGAGTGTACACATATGTAAACAAATTGAAAAAAAGCATTACAGAATGCATGAATACTAGTGATTACAATGTATGTAATGCTTTGCTACTGTATTATGTGTCAGGTACACGGTAACAATGCTTTACATGAATTAATTGTTTTAATCCTAGGAAGCAGGTATAGTGATAGTTCTATTTTAGATGAAGAAACTAAGACACAGGGAAGTTATGTAACCTGCCCACCGTTGCACTTTTAGCTACTTGAGCTAAAGACTTGAGCTAAAAAACTAAGATTCAACCGTAGCCGCTTTACGCTAAAGCCCCAGCCCTTAACTTGTACACTTTTACAACGGTAAGATGAATGCCGCCTTGAACGTACGTGTCAGGAAGCCGCTCTCAGGCTGGTCCCTTTTTTGAACAATGCGCGCGGGCACGCGCGTACAAAGCGCGTACAACGCTCGCGCTCTCGCTCTCGCTCAAGGTATATTTCTTTGCCTCCTTGGAAGACCGCACCCCCCCCCGCCCCCAGACTGCAAGCGGAAGAACTACAAGTCCCAGCAGCCATTGCACACTCAAGCCTACATACGCACCTTTGCACCAGGACACCAGGCGTCCGGCGTGCGCCACACTCACTCTCGGAACTACACTTCCCATCTGTCCCCGCGCAGCCCGTGACACTCCTTGGACCGCGAGTGCGGAGCGGGGTTTCTACAGCCGCGCCTCTCTTGCTCGGACCCGGCCCTGGACCCGGCCTCAGACTCGAACACGGCTCCATCATGGAGGAGGCGGACCGAATCCTCATCCATTCCCTTCGCCAGGCCGGCACGTAAGGACACTGCCCCCCGCCCACCCCTAAATACCCACATCCGGGACTACAAAACTCTGGACCCAGTCACCCAGGAACCTTAAAACCCTGGACGTTGATATCCAGGGTTCCAACTTACAGGACCCTAAGACACCCCTGGTCCCTTTCACAGACACATACGTGCGCGCGCGCGCGCGCGCGCACACACACACACACACACACACACACACACACACACGCAGGCACTGTGACATCAGGGGCTTCCCAAACCCTTTGACCCCGACACTTGGTAAACACTAAACTCCAGGATCCAGACATCTCGAGACCTTAAAACCTTGGAACCTCAAGACCCAGTACCCTGAAATCTGTGGATCTTGACGTCAATACCTTGGGACCCTGATACTGGGAAAATCTAAGCCACCTGTATTTTGAGTACCAGGGAATTTAAACACCCAGGACCCTGGCACTCAAAAACCCTGGGACTGGATACTTGGGAACCTTCAAACCCTGTTCCCCAACACCTGGGCTTTTTAAATTCCCAGATCCTAAAATCTGGCGATCTCAACACTTAGTGACCCTGACGCACAAGGACTTCTGTATTCGAGGCCCCTAAAACCCCAGGGTGCCAATATCTAGGGAGCCTGATGTCTAGATTGCTTGAAACTAGAAGGTCTTATTATCCAGGGATCTTGACATCTAGGGACCCTGACGTTTGGAAGTCCTGAAAACCCGGGACTCCCAATATCTAGTCTCAAAACTCCAGGAGCTCAATATCTAGGGGCCCCTGACATGCAGGGAACATGATACCTGGGAATCCAGAAACCCAGAGAGCATGCCGCCTGGGTCCCTTGCCCTTCCCAGACCCCAGAAATTTAAGACTTTTAATCATAAGGAAATTTGAGATTTTTTTGAATTCAGATCCCTTCCGTCCACCATTAGGACCTAAGGACTTCCCCAGTTCTTAGTTTCCCAAATGGAAGTCGCAGTCACCAACACTCTAGGACCTGTTTGAAATGTGGTCATCCTCCCTACTCCCACCTGATACTAAGGCTTCCAGAAGGCAGCAGGGTCCAGCATGATCCCCGTTTCCTGGCTACTTCCTACACTGAGCCTGCTCCCTTCTTTTTCAGGGCAGTTCCTCCAGATGTGCAGACCCTGCGAGCCTTCACCACTGAGTTGGTTGTAGAAGCTGTGGTCCGTTGTCTGCGTGTGATCAATCCTGCTGTGGGCTCTGGCCTCAGTCCCCTGCTGCCTCTGGCCATGTCCGCCCGGTTCCGCCTGGCCATGAGCCTGGCTCAGGCCTGCATGGTGAGTGCCCTCTTCCCAATACACACAGCCTCTTCCTTCCTCCTTCACAAAGTTACTAAGCTCCTTTGAAACTCTTGCCTTTCCTCTCTGCCACCTCCCCTGGTGGTTTAGTGTTCATTAGTGGTTAAGGATGTTGGGTCTATGGTCAAACCGTCCAAGTTGCTCAGGCCCTCACTATACTGCTTGTGAACTGTTTTACCGTAACCCTTCTGGGCTTCAGTTTCCTTATTTGTGAAACTGAGATGATAAAAGTAGAGTCCTTATGGGCATTAAATGAGTTGATCTAGTTTGTGATGCTTAGCACCAAGAGGCTCTGAGTAATGTCATTTCTCCTTGCTTGCTGGCTCTGTGACTTTGGGTTAGTCTCTTAATATCTTTGGGCTTCAGTTTCCTCACTTGCAAAATGGACGTAAGAATTGTACCCACCACATAGGGTTGCTATGAGCATTAAAAATGAGCTGATATGTAAAAAGCTGGATATAATAAGCTTTGTGCAAGTGGTTTTACTCTTCTTAGATAGGCCCAATCTGGCTGCTTGCATCCCAGCAACCTATGGCTTTTAATGAATGTAAACATGGCCAAACAGACCTAGTATATGGTGGTAGGGTGAAAATTTCCATTTAGCCTCTGGGGACAGGGTGGTCAAGTTTCTTGAGTTTGTACCTTGCTTACGTAGTGTCTATCTCTTAACAGTAGGCTGTGGGGCTCTGCCCTTCCCTCAGATCTCAGGTTCACTTTGCTCTTGGGGGTTCTCAGGTTCTTCTCTCTGGGGCCCTTGGTGCCCTCTCGAGCCCGGCAATCTATCCCCTGGCCTGGAGCTGTTTTCTCGAGGATGACACTTTTTAAGGGAGAAGTTCTGTTCTCTTAGACCAAGGACAGTACACAGTGATGTTGAGGAGGAGTTGGGGATCTGGCTTCCCCCGTTTCTCTATTCCTCTATTCTGTTTGTGTGGCCTCTCACTGGATCTGGTGTTGGCTTACCTGCGCTTATGCTCTCCCTAGCGTGGGGCAGAGAGTGTGGCCAAGAGGGACCCTCGATTGGCCCCAGAACCTCCGTTTGCCTGCAGTAGGCAGAAAAGATCTCTTCTAACCCAGATGGATGCTTCCATGTTCGGCTGTCTGCCTCTTCGTGTGCCCCATGCCTGGAACCACTTTCTGCCACTCAGCCACCTCCATAGTTTGGTGTCTATCACTTCACATACCTGACTCCTGGAATGAGTTTCTATATCAGTCACAACTCTTTGATTGCAGGTGTCGGAAAGAACCCAAAATAAGGTAGCTTAAAAGCCAGTGGTTTTCACACTCTTTTGACTGTGACCTTATGTTGTGACCTAATACACACACATGCAGGTAATAATGATGTTTTCTGAGTGTATGCCCTGTGTTGGGCACTGTGGTGACATGATGTTAACTTACTGAATTCTTGCGACAACTTTCAGAAGTAGATACCATTGGTATCCCTTTTTTCAGATGAGGAAAGCAAAGCACCAAGAAGTTAAGTGATTTGCCTGAGGTCACAAGGTTGGGAAGAGGCAAAACTTGGATTTGGATCCAGGAAGTCTGCTTTCAGAGCCCATGCAGCTCCAGACCAACAGCAACTCTGGCAGAGAAAAAGGCTTTCTGGGCCGGTGTCTCAGTCCTCACCCAGAACCCCGATAGGGCCTTTGATCTCTTAAGGCAGACACATAGGGAAAGTACTATCAGCCCCATTTTACAGCTAGGAAACTTGAGTTTCCAAGTGGTTAAATAACTGGTCCAAGGCTTTATAGCCAGTAAGTAGCAGTTGATGGATTTTAACTCCGATCTTTTTAAATTTTTTTTTAACATTTATTTTTCAGACAGAGAGAGACAGAGCATGAATGGGGGAGGGTCAGAGAGAGGGAGACACAGAATCTGAAACAGGCTCCAGGCTCTGAGCTGTAAGCACAGAGCCCGACGTGGGGCTTGAACTCATGGACCGTGAGATCATAACCTGAGCCGAAGTCGGCCGCTTAACCGACTGAGCCACCCAGGCGCCCCAACTCCGATCTTTTTATACCAAAGCCTGGAAAATTATTTCTAAAATAAAAATAAAAATTTCTAAAAAATTATTGTTTTGAGTAGGTCATTTTATTAGACAGGGTCCAGTCTGGAGATAGAAACCCCAGCAGTAGTTGGAACAGGGAAATTTTTTTTTTAAATTTTTTTTTTTCAACGTTTTTTATTTATTTTTGGGACAGAGAGAGACATAGCATGAACGGGGGAGGGGCAGAGAGAGAGGGAGACACAGAATCGGAAACAGGCTCCAGGCTCCGAGCCATCAGCCCAGAGCCTGACGCGGGGCTCGAACTCACGGACCGCGAGATCGTGACCTGGCTGAAGTCGGACGCTTAACCGACTGCGCCACCCAGGCGCCCCGGAACAGGGAAATTTTGATATAAAGAATTGTTAACCAAGGGGCGCCTGGGTGGCTCGGTTGGTTAAGTGTCCGACTTCAGCTTGAGTCATGATCTCACGGTTTGTGGGTTTGAGCCCTGTGTCAGGCTGTGTGCTGACTCTTAGAGCCTGAAGCCTGCTTTGGATTCTGTGTCTCCCTCTGCCCCTCCCCTGCTCATTCTCTGTCTCTCTCTGTCTCTCAAAAATAAATAAACATTAAAAAAAAATTTTAAAGAAGTGTTAACCAAGTAAAAGGTGGTTAGCTATTGAAAGGGTAAAAGGGATCTCCAAGGTGTGACAGAAGGAACATGATACCTTGCCGAGGCTCCCATTCCAGACTGTTCACTCCATTACCCTGCCTGTCTGCTATAAGGGAGTTATTTGATTGGCTTCTTGTGTGTCTTTCTGGTTTTTCTTTTTTTTTTTTTAATGCAGATATAAGCAAATGTGAATATACTTCTTTCCCCTTTCTTTTTCATTTCTTTCTTTCTTTTCGTATTAAAGAGATTTTAATTGCCCAGTTTCTGGTTATAAGCAATGGTTCATGACTCATACTAAAAGTCCTTTCCATCTAACTTAATAACTGTCTAAGGTACATAACAAACCATGAAGCAAGTTGAGAGCATATTTCTTTGAAATAGTCTAAAACACCTGTATCAGAAAGTGATCCACTCGGAGCATTTTATTTAACATGATTGGACAGCCTGTCCTTCCTTTTCATGGCATTTCATATTCTCCGTTTCCTGGTGGTTTTTCTCCTGAGAGCACATCTATATACTCTGCAGAGTCTGGAAGGGAAAAAGCAAAACCAAAAGCCTGCTTCCTGGTTTGAAGCTGGGGAGAAAAGGCCCTCTTATAACTGTCAGGAGGGTCGACTTGAGGTCATCTTTGAACCACGTGAAGTTTTTTTTTCAGAGCCCTTCACTTTCTAGGTCTCTGCCCCTTTTTATTTCTTCTTTAGCAGCTTTTTCGTTAGTTTGGCTGTTGTGTTGAGGAAAGTCTCTATGAGTTACTGGTGCTACGTTGTAAATTAATCAAGTGTGTTGTTTTGTTAGACTTTGCCAAATTGCCCTCCCTGGGCTTTGTTTAATTTTGGCCTTCCCAACAGCAGTGTAGGAGAGAGAACCTGTTTCTCCACAGCCTTGTCCACTGATTTTTGCTTGTTCAGTAGGTGAGGAATGGCATCTCAGTATAGTTTTTCTCCTCAGCTTTGTACTTTGACAAACTTTCAAATTTAAAGAAAAACAAAAGTGGAATGATAACCCTTGTATAACCCTTGTATACCCTTCTCCTAGTTTCCTATAGTGTTAACATTTTGCTCCATTCTTGTCTCTGTATATAGATGCACACACACACACATACACACACACACACACACACACACACACACACACTTTTTTTTGCTGAGCCATTTGAAAGTGGCAGACAGCATGACACTAAAATTTTCAGCATGCCTCTCCTAAGTAGAAGCATATTTGCCAGCATAACCACAATGTTGTGATCACACCCATGAAATGTAATATTGATAGTATATATTAGTATTGACAGTATATATTAGAATGCCAGTATCTAATACCTAGTGCGTGGCCAAATATCCCCCGTTGTCCCCAAAAATATCCTTTGTAGCGTTTTTTTTTCCCTTAAAAACCTGTAGAATCTAATCGAGGATCACACATTTTATTTCACTGTTGCGTCTCTAATCAGACACATCCTACAGTCCTCCCTTGTTTTTGTTTCTTTGTTTCTTTTGTGATGAGGAATGTTTCTGAAGAGTCTAGGCCAGCTGTTGGATGGAATGCCCTATGATTTGAGTTGGTCAGAGTGTTTTCTTATGATTAGATGCAGGTTTTGGGCAGGAACACTGCCAGAGCAATGGGGGCTCCCTCCCAGCGTGCACCTGGAGAAGAGAATGTCAGGTGGTCCCGGGTCGGTGATGCTTGTGTGAGATCTCTCAATGTGCTTTCAGTTTGCGCCTTTCTTATAAGCAAGGTTGGATATATTTGCCTATGTTTAAGGGCCATTTTCATTTCTTTTTCTGTGAGCTGCTTGTTCCTATCTTTTGCCGACTTTTCTCTTGTATTACCAGTCTTTTATTGCTTTAGTTTTTTTTTTTTTTTTGAGATTTATGTATAGAGAGAAAGCATGAGTCAGGGAGAGGGGCAGAGGGAAAGGGAGGGAGAATCCCAAGCAGAGCCCGATGTGGGGCTCGATGCCATGACCCGGGGATCATGACCTGAGCCAAAATCAAGAGTCAGATTCTCAACCCACTGAACCACCCAGGCCCCTGCTTGTTTACTCTTAATATACTAGGTTGATTTACTCTTAGTGTGTGATAGGAACTCCAAATATTTTTTTTCCATCTTGTCATCACTGTTTGACTTTGGTAATTATATTCTTTAAAATTTTTGTTTTGGATACGAGGGTGGTTCAGTTGGTTAAATGTCTGACTCTTGATTTCAGCTCAGGTCATGAACTTGTGATTCGTGAGTTCGAGCTCCTCATCAGGCTCTGCACTGGCAGCAAGGAGCCTTCTTGGGATTTTCTTTTGCCCTCTCTCTCTCTTCCCCTCCCCTGCTCTTGTTCTCTCTCTTTCCTTCTCCCTCTCTCTCTCTCTCTCTCTCTTTCTCTCTCAAAAACAAATAAATAAACATTAAAAAATTTTGTTTCTTTTCATGTATTCAGAAATATTCATTTTCTCTTTTATGGCCTCTGGATTTTGGCTCATAGTTAGGCCAGAGCTTTAATCTTATTTCTTGCTCTCTGTAGCATTGACTGTAATCACTCTGTGGCTTCCCCCAGAGGTCTGGAAGCCTTGGGGAGCCAAGGGGAAGTTCAGAGAGTACTGGTTGGTGAGAGAGTGGGAGCGTTTGTGGTCTAGGCCCAGGGCTCCCAGGGCAGGAGGATTCTGGCTGCCTAATAGAGGCTACCTCCCCAACCCCCAGGACCTGGGCTATCCGCTGGAGCTTGGCTATCAGAACTTCCTCTATCCCAGTGAGCCTGATCTCCGGGATCTACTTCTCTTCTTGGCTGAGCGTCTGCCCTCCGATGCCTCTGAGGATGCAGATCAGCCTGCAGGTATGGGCTGCCCAGGGCATGGTGGGGTGAAGGAGAGTGTGGTGGAGGGGCCGAGAGAGGTGGAGGTGGTAAAAAGGTTGGGGGTGTGTGTGGGATGTGTCTTTGGGAGAGCTGGGTAGGAGAGGGAGATTGGGGCTGGGGGAGGGGAGGCAGTGCAGGGGGAAGGGGGTCTGGGCTTGGGCTGCCCCAGGTGGGGAGTTTGTTCTGGGAGGGTCCTCTCTGCCTCACCTCCTCCTTGCTCCCCCCCCTCACCCCCGCCAACCACATGGGCCTCCTTGGTGCTTCTCAGCCACTCCAGGCATCAGGGCCTTTGTATTTGCCAAATTATTCTTCCCCTGGATATCCTCCTGGTTCACCCCCTTACCTTTTAGAGGTTTTGTTCACATGTCCCCTTGGGGAGGCCCTCCTCAGACTGCCTTGTTTAAAATGACATGCCCCTCTCCGCAGTCTTTACCCTCCTCTTGGATCACCATCCGACAGTTTTCTGTATCATACTCATGACCTTCATCATGTTCTCCTCTACCAGCATGCTGGTTCCATGAGGGCAGGGATGTTTATCAGCTTGTTCACTGAAGGATCCCAAGAGTCTAGAACAGTGACTGATCCATAGTAGGTGCTCAGTAAGTGTTGAATGGCCAAGTGTGAGAACCATAGCTAGACAGATCTGCATCTCTGGGACGGGGTCCCAGAGCCACGGCTGCTTTCCCGGCATATGCATTTTTGGAACTGTGGCACTGTCACCTGATTGATACTCCTTCCCCACTCTTCATAGGTGACTCAGCTATCCTTCTCCGGGCCATCGGGAGCCAAATCCGGGACCAGCTGGCCCTGCCCTGGGTCCCTCCCCTCCTTCGCACTCCCAAGCTACAGCACCTCCAGGTGGGACCCCCCCCCCAACTTATATCGATGTTGCTCATCCCTAGCTTGCCCCCCCCACCCCAGGGGGCTCAGGTTTTTGACCCCCCCTCCCACCAGTGCCCCTATTACAGTTCATCATGGAGGCTCTGATTCTGCTCTCCCACCAGGGCTCTGCCTCCCAGAAGCCTTTCCACACTACCAGGCTGGCCATGTCTGAGTTGAGTTCCAGAGGAGGTAAGTGTGAAGCTGCAGAGAGGGGCTGGAGAGAAGGGTAAAGGTGGGCCTGACCCTATGGCCAGGCGGCCAGGCAGGAGGGCTAGCTGACTCTGTTCCTGCCTCCAGAGTCCCGGGAGTTCCAGGCGAGTCCTCTGCTGCTACCAGCCCCCACCCAGGTGCCCCAGCCCACTGGGAGGGTGGCCTCACTCCTCGAATGCCATGCCATCCAGCTCTGCCAGCACATGGGCCGGGACCACCCTGGGGATGAGGACTGGGTCCACCGGGCACCATGCCATCCCACCCAGGTACTGCCCGACGCTTGGCTCCCAACTGCCAGGGCTCCTGCTCATGGTTGCTTCCTGCTGCTCCTGTCTCAGCTTCCCTTGGTCCTCTGCCCCCTCCTTTCCCCACTTTGTCCTTCATCATCCCCCCTCTGCATGCATGCACCTCCCTGGCTTCTCCCCTGAGAGAACACCGGAGCCAGAAAGACTGTGGGCTTCGGACAAGTCAGTATCCCTCCCCAGAGCCTTGGTTTCCAATTCTGAGATACAGGAGCTGATAGTACCCCCCCCCTCCAGCTCAGGCTAGTGCTTGACTGAACCACGTGTAGGCTCCCAGCAACCAGAATGGTCAGGACTTGACTCCTTCCTTCCTGTTTCTACTACCTTTTTCCCACCCTTGAGTGTCTCATTCTTTCTCTGTCTCTGCCACTGTCACCAATACTCATTTTTTTCTGTCCCTAGATCTCTGCACTGTCTCTTCTGGTCACTGTTTTTCTTGTTCTGTGGCTTTGCTGCCCCTCCTTCCCACCCTTCTGTCTGTCTCCTCATGTCTGTACTGCGTCTCTCCCCTTCCCGTCTGTTCACCTCTGTAACTGTCTGTTCTGTTTGCCCCCTGCCTCCCCCACTGCCACTTGTTCCATCTTTACTTCTGTCCATCTTTTTGAAACTTACAGAGATTTTCGAACACAGAAATAGAATATTCTAATGAATCTTATGGAGCTGTAATCCACCTTCAACTATAAGCGTCTCACCAATCTTTCTTCATCTGTTCTCCCCTGACTTTTTTCACTATTATTTTATTTTAAGAAAATGTTTATTTATTTTGAGAGAGTGAGTGAGAGCATGGGTGCAGGGCAGAGAGAGAGAGAGAGAGAGAGAGAGAGAGGGAGAGAGGGAGGGAGAGAGAGAGAATATATCCCAAGCAGGTCCACACTCAGTGCAGAGCCCGACACAGGGCTCGATCTCATGACCAGGAGATCACGATCTGAGCTGATATCAAGAGTCAGTCGCTTAACTGACTGAGCCACCCAGGTGCCCCCTTTCAGTATTATTTTAAAGCAAATCCCAGTATTCATGCCATTTCAACTCTAAATACTGAAGTATACATCTCTTAACTCATAAGGGCATTCACTTTTTAAAGTAACCACTGGGTCTTTTTCACACGGAGTAACATTAACAATGATTTTTTAATACTGTCACTGAGTTTGTAATCAGATTTCCTCAGTTGTCTCAAAACTACCTCTGTCCCCTGCCCCATTCCACTCTGCGTCTACCTGCTTCTGTGCCCAGCACCTCTGGCTCTCTGTCTCTGCTCTGTCCCCACATAGCCTTTAGTGTTCCTCTCTTATTTGGGAGCTACTGATTTGCTCCTCTGGTGTGGAGAGAAGCGTGGCTGTGAGGAGGGGACCCTGTCCTTGGGGAGCTCCCAGACCGGTGGGTCAGGAGAGGGGGACTGGGCCCCCTCGGTGGGAGAGGCTACTGGGTGGCCATGACTGGTTGGTAGCACTTTGTCAGGCAGCTCCCTGGAGGAGACAGGGCCTTGGGTGCCTAGTGGGCCTCTACGCCCTCCTGTCTGCCCTGCCATCTGTTTCCAGGAGGACACACGGGCTCAGCGGCAGCGGCTACAGAAGCACCTGGCTGAGCATCTGCGCCACACCTGGGGCCGGCCAGGGGCCCCTCCACAAGCCCGAGACCTGGGGGAGCTGCTGCAGGCCTGGGGTGCTGGAGCCAGGACTGGTGCTTCCAAGGGCTCCCGCTTCACACACTCAGAGAAGTTCACCTTCCATCCCGTGAGTGTGTCTCAATGGACACCGGCGTGCTGACGGGGCCGAGGCAGGCTCACAGGGTTGCTCTGTGTACAGACAGCACACTTTGTCCACACAGGTTTCTGTGTTCCCATTGGGCATGCCCTCTCCACACTGGGGTGGATACCCAGAGGCGTCCCCTGGGTTCTCAGGGGCTTCAGTGGAGAGAGGGTGGAGGGCAGGAGACCATGTAAGGGTGTAGGAGTGCTCCTTGCGCAACCCCCGGCTTCCCCCAGACAGTCTCCTCTGGAGAGATCTTCTGTCCTTTACCCAGAAGGGTGCTGATCCTTCTCATGGGCAGGTGGGCAGGAGCTGTCAGGGTCAGGGAGGTTTCTTTATGAGCAAATGCTTCCAGCCTGTGGTCTCAGAGAGTGCCTGGGTCCTTATACACTCAGTCTGACAGCTGTCGGTGGTTGAGTGGACATGAGGATGGTGCAGGGAGGGCACTTGGAGGGGGTGCTAAGGCTGGGCTGGGAGGGGCAGGGCCTTTCCTCAACAGTCAGGATACTCCCTTCTCACTCCCCCAGGAGCCTGAGGCCCAGGCAGCCCAGGTGTCTGATGTGCCGGCCACCTCCCAGCGGCCTGAACAGGTAAGCAGAGCAGTGGCGGGCGTTCTGGGCCCTTGCCTGCCTGCTGGGCCCGACACCCCCATCCAATTGGCCTGTGCCTCCCAGGACACACGGGCAGCTCAAGAGCAGGAGCTGGAGTCTCTTCGGGAACAACTGGAGGGAGTGAAGCATAACATTGAAGAGGTTGAAGCCAACATGAAGACCCTGGGAATCAGCCTCGTGCAGGTGGGAGGTGGGGGTGGGTCACAGTGGGGCCTAGAGGGACTTGAAGGGGCTGAGAGGACTTTGTAGGGGTCTGCAGATGTTAGAAGGGTTCACAGGCGACCTTGGGGACCTGTGGGCTCTTGATGATTCAGGAAAACCAGTGGGGGTGAGAGAGGGATGTAGGGTTGGGGGGTTGGACCTATGGGGTTGGGTCACCTGTGGGCATCAGTCAGGCCATGTGTGTGTCTATGAGAATCAGGAGGGGTGCGAGCATCTGTGGGCATTTGTGTGGGCATGACAGATCTGTGTGGGCAGGGGCTGGTGGGCCTTGTCAGGGTTCCTGGGGGTCATTGTGGATGTGGAGGGGTCAGAGGGGACTATGGGTGTCTCTCACCGCTTGTAGGTTTCTGTGGCAATCAGGACGGGCCAGGGGGCCAATAGAGGGTAGAGGGATGTGTTGTCATCTGTGGGGGCTCAGGCTAGGCTAGGGCTTTCCAGACTCAGTGGGGGATGTAGTGTGTGGCTGGGCTCCTGCAATGACGGCAGTGGGGGTCACGGGTGCCAGGTGGAGACCGAGTGTCGGCAGAGTGAGCTGAGCACAGCGGAGCGTGAGCAGGCCCTGCGCTTGAAGAGCCGGGCTGTGGAGCTGCTGCCTGACGGTGCTGCCAACCTCGCCAAGCTGCAGGTGGGGCTGGTGCCATGGCTGGGTGGGAGGGTTGGAGTCGGAAGGGTCCAGCCTGTGTGACGGGTATCCCCTACCACCACCCCCACCTAGCTCGTGGTAGAGAGTAGTGCCCAGCGGGTGATCCACTTGGCTGGTCAGTGGGAAAAGCACCGGGTCCCTCTCCTGGCTGAGTACCGCCAACTCCGAAAGCTCCAGGACTGCAGAGAGGTAGGTTGTGGGGTCCTGGGCTGTATGTGGGGGGCAGGTTCAGTCCCTCCCTAGGGGGCCATCCCTGTGCTCTGCTCACTGTCCCTCTGCCCATGGGGTCCTGGCAGCTGGAATCTTCTCGACGGCTGGCAGAGATCCAGGAGCTGCACCAGAGTGTTCGGGCAGCTGCCGAAGAGGCCCGCAGGAAGGAGGAGGTCTATAAGCAGCTGGTAAGGCCTGCATGGGGAGCCCTGGGTGGTTCGGAGTGGGTGGGGGTGGGGGTCCCAGGGGAATGCCTGCTGTGTCCCCACCTAGGTATCAGAGCTGGAGACCCTGCCTCGAGACGTGTCCCGGCTGGCCTATACCCAGCGCATCTTGGAGATTGTGGGCAACATCCGAAAGCAGAAGGAAGAGATCACTAAGGTGCACCATCATGGCTGTGGAGGGTTGGGGCACACGGGCAGGCACGCCCAAAGGGCAGATGTGTGTAGCATGGCCACATGGACACCCCACTCCCTCCGAAAGGCAGAGCTGTGTAGCCATACCCCATCACAGAGCGGTCCTACCCAGTCCACTCCAGCCACACCCGATGCAGTGACTCACACCCTGTCTGGATGTGAGAGCATGCGCAGGAATGCCCTCAGCTGGCTGGCTAGTCTGTGCCAGACATGGGCTTATTGGCTACACTGCTCTTCACCAGATCTTATCGGACACAAAGGAACTTCAGAAGGAAATCAACTCCTTGTCTGGGAAGCTGGATCGGACATTTGCAGTGACTGATGAGCTTGTTTTCAAGGTGTGGGACAGGCTGGGCCAGGTGGAGGGGTGGGGGGCGGTGCTAGGCTACTGCCTGCCTGTCTGCTCACAGGTTGGCTTGGGCCTAGGCCCTGTGTGAGCCTTGTAGGTACACTGCTGCTTGGGCCTAGCTGTGTGCCATGGAGGATGAAGTCAGGGGAGTGGGAGAGGGTGGCCTTGTGGGGTCCTGGAGGTGGTAGATGTGGGGAGCGTGGGGGAGGCCCACTGATCCCTTTTGTCCGGTCAGGATGCCAAGAAGGATGATGCCGTTCGGAAGGCATACAAGTATCTAGCTGCTTTGCACGAGGTGAGTGGAGAAGCGTGCCTGGGGCTGCCTGGGGTGGGGCATGGCTGGGGTGCAAGCCTTCTGCTCCTGCCGTCCCCAGAACTGCAGCCAGCTCATCCAGACCATCGAGGACACAGGCACAATCATGCGGGAGGTTCGAGACCTTGAGGAGCAGGTGAGGCTTGGGGTAGGAGGGGAAACCAAGGCAGGCCAGTGGACAGCTGCTTGGTTAACATCACAAGAGGCTGTGGGACCGGACACAGCCTGTGGCTGGACTCTCAGCCTTGCCCCTTAGTAGCTGTGTGTGTGTGAGCTGGCATAGGCCAGTGGCCTTCTCTGAGCCCCAGTTTCCACCCCAAAGGTCTTCACACCTGCCTCCCAGGGCTTCAGCTTGAGTATGCGGTGGCTAATCCTGCCATATAGCAAATGATGCTTTAGGTGAACGGATGACACGTGCAGAGGCCTGTCGGTGGGACACAGCAGGCTATTGTTGGAGGAGGGTGGGGGGAGCACGGGAGGGGCCTTGAGTGGCCTCCATGGAGGCAGGGTGGCTAACAGGAGCTGGGAAGGGGGCCCGGCCCACTGAAGGGATGCGATTCGCGTTGCCTTAGATCGAGACGGAGATGGGAAAGAAGACCCTCAGCAACCTGGAGAAGATCCGTGAGGACTACCGAGCCCTTCGCCAGGAGAACGCTGGCCTCCTGGGGCGGGTCCGTGAGGCCTGAGGAACCCCCAGCACAGGTCTCCTCCTGGCCTTAGGCAGGGATTTGGGATGTTGGGGGCCATGGCCAAGTGCTTGCCCTAGCCATTCCCTCTGTTGGCTGTGCAATTCCTCCTGCTATGGCCTTGGCTCCAGACCCCTGCCCACCTGACCCCAACCCTTATCTGGGGTGATCGTCCAGAGTGTGGGAATTTGGCTACAGTTTATTGGGGTTAGGGCCTTGGATCCTGAATAAATGAGGGGCTCTGACTGCAGTCTAAGCTGAGGCATGGATGGGGACGTAAGGCACAGAACGGGGGAGGTGGGGTGGGTGACAGGAGAGGCATGGGGTATATTTGGTGATTCAGTGTGTGTGTGGCTGTGAAAGCCCATGTGGGACTCAGGAAATCCACTGTGGTGCTGTGTGGGTGTGCGTACACGTGAGATGCACAGGTGTGTTCTGATGGGCTGTGTGACCAAGAGGATTTGTTGGGAGCTGCCAGAGGATGTGTGTGACTGGTATGTGTCTGTGTGGTTCTTTGGGTCCTGAGATCCTGAAGCTACCAAGGCTGCTTGGGCACACCCCGTGTGGCCCTGTACCTGTGGGCCTGGAGGATGGTTGTGGGTGTGTGCTTTGGGGTATGTGGGCTGACAGAACTGTGCTCAGGTGCAATCGTCTGCGTGATTGCAGATTTGAGGTTGCCTGGGTGTGCTGTGGCAGGCTCTTTGTGTTTTGGTGCTTGTATTGTATCCGAGGGACAGGACTGTGACTGCCTGTGTGTCTTTTTGAGCCCCCAGGGTCATCTGGGAGAGTGACTGAGGCAGGCCATGTGTGTGGTTGGTTGCAAAGGCTCAGTTTGGCTAAAGAGCTTGTAGGAAGCCAGGCCTCTGTGAGCAGCCTTGGTGCAGAGCATATGATCTAGGAGGGTAGTCAGCTGAGGATCAGGGTCCCTGGCAGGCAAGACTGCGCACCCCTCACTTCTTGGTCCCTGTGGGCACATCTGGGGCCTGCCACCCCTGCCCCAGGCCACTTCCACCACCCCCACCCTGTCCCCCGTTTCGGCCCCTGTCCTTCCTTCCTCCTTTCCTTGGTCTTGAGGTTAGGGGCCAGGTGTGGGGTTGGAACACCTGCTGGGCCTCTGGCTCCTCTTCTTGCGGAACTCGAATTCATCCACGGTCCATACGGCCCCCTTCTCACTCTCCACCCGCACAAAGCACTTGTGTAGGCTCAGGTTGTGGCGGATGGCATTCTGTGGAAGGAAGGCCGGCCAGGCCAGGGGCAGGGGAGATGGGTAGGCAACCATCCTCCAAGGTCAGCACTACTTACCAAAAACCAGCCTCCTGCCCCTTTCCAGCATGCCTGCAAGCCCAGCCTCAGGCCCTCCCACTCCTGAACTTGGTGTAGCACCATGGTGGCATTTGAGGCCCTCCCAGCCACCGCCACCCCAAAGGAGCTCACCTTCCAGGTGGCGGGGTGGTTTCTGAAGAAGGCAAACATGCGTGTGAACCAGTGGTAGATCTCGTTGAGGGTCCGCTGCTTCTCGGGAGCCTCCAGGATGGCCTGGGGGTAAGGGGGTGTGGGGGTAAGGGAGACACTCCCTCATAGTTGGGCTGAGGGTGGCAGTGTCTGACATGGGTAGAACTGTGGGAGCTTGATTTGTTTGGATTTAGGAATGGGTTTAAGGGTCAGAGATGATGGCTCCAGTGAGGTTCTGGGTCAGGATGTCAGGATGGGGCTAGGGATAGGTAGGGGAATGTGTGATGTTGTGTAGGGATTAGGTGTGGGCCTAGGATGAAGGTCTAGGCAGGCTCTGATGAAAGTTCTGGGAAGGCATTAGGGAGATTCAGATGAAGGGGTTGGGATGGGATGAGGACAAGGGTCAGACAGGTGTCACAAGGAAGTGGTCAGAGGCAGGGTCCAGCTGGGGGATATGTGGGCACATTGGGATATGTGAGGGCTGGGGAAGGAGTTAGGATAATATCTGGGGTGGGTTTATGGCCAGGGGCAAAGATCAGGTTGGTTTGGGGACTATTTTACAGGTCCAGGAGGGGGTTAAGTATGGGGTTGAGATGGGCATAAGGGAAGGGGTGGGTCAAGGGCCTGAATCTTGCCTGGGTAGTGGTTAGGTTTGGGCTCGGGGCAGGTCTGGGGTGAAGCCAGTGTGGGGGGGTCGCATCTGAGACATGGGTTTGTTTGTGCAGGAGCCTGTACTGGGGGCACTCAAGAGGAAGGCTGGGACTGTGGGAGGCTGGTCCCCACCCCCTGTTTCTTTTCCTTCTCCATGGTCTGTGCTGCCTGCTTACCCAGCGGATGAGGGTGGCGTAGGTGAAGGGTGGCCGCATGTCGTGGAACTTGAAGTAATCCATGTTGTGGAAGAATTCTGTAGGAATGGGGGAGAGTCAGGTCCCATTCCGGAGCTCCTCGCCCCCTCTCCCATCCTCCAGTCTACAAGCAGAGTCTACGTGGCTAAAATCCTAAAATCCCTTGCTAACAGCACCAGGCTTCACCATCACAGTTCTTGTGCTGAGCACCGGACATCAAATGTATCATTTACTGTGTGTACCACTCCCACCTCAATGGGCCTTATTGTTTCCAAAGTTTAAAGGAAGTGGAGTATGCACACAAAGGGATGTAACTGGCCATGTGGCAGAGCCAGGATGACACTCAAGGGCCCTGATTCCTGATAAGCTCCTGGCCCCGGGCCTTGTGGGTAGTAGGGGATTCGTGAGCTTGGGAGAAGGGAAAAGGAGAGTCCCTGGGAGTTGCTTAGCTAGTTCCCTCCCTTCCGATGACCAAATGGAGTAGCTGAAGCCCAGAATGAGGGCTTCTCTCCCAGTCCCCAGGAGAGATGGGGCTAGAAATTAGAAACCATAGTGGGGGGCTTGCAGGCCTTGGAAATGCTGACAGACAGCTTTTGTAAGCAGTTGTGTTTTCCCAAAGGCTGGGTGGCAGTGCTGGTGAAGAGCACTATTGGGGCTCCTGTCTCCCACCCAGTGCCAGTCAGGGGCATTAGGGGTTCAAGAGGCACCAAGTAGGGCATGGGACATCCTTGCCTGGGAATGTGCTATTTCCATGGCTGCCCCAGAGGTGCCTCCGCACAGCAAACAGGCCGTCAGGGGCCTCCTGGGGGCTGGGCCAGGCTGGGCCAGTGGCGGCTGAGGTGCCAGTGGCCATGATGCAGCAGGAGCCCTTGTCGGATGACGCCTGCAGGAGGAGGGAGAGGCTGGTGATTCAGAGCCTTAAACTTTCCACTTGAATTTTAAATAAGTAAGTGTTTTTTAAAAGCAAGGGAGCTCTCTTCTCAATTCATCTGGTGCGGAATCCCATGAAGCAGTGTGAGCTGTATTTATTAGAGTGTGTGTGTGGACCCGTGTGTGTGTGTGTGTGTGTGTGTGTGTGTGTGTGTGTGTAGAACACCAAAGCTGGGGCCTCGAGCTGGGGTTGAATCAGGCTTCTCTTCTCCCCAACTGTGACCTGTGACCTTAGGGATGATGGTAATACTATTGAGGATTAGATCATTATGCTCTAGCAACGTTCTCAGAAACGGTGCCTGGCACCCGGGGCCTGCTTCATGGGTGTGTGACCTGTTTAATCACATAGGTCCCTGTACTTTGTTTACTCCTCTGTGGTTATCATCTTGAAATCTGAGCCCCGTGTTGTTATCTTGCACTGGACCCTGCGAGTTACATAGCCAATCCTGCCAGTAGCAAGGGGTCTGTGTTCAGTCAGTGTCTGGCTATTTGCTGTTGCTTTGAAAACTCAAGAGCATGATGTTTTGGGATCTTAGGGTCAGAGGCTTTGTAGTTGGAGGGGGCAGATTTCCAGGTCTGGGAATGTTTGGAGCTGGGGACAGGGGCCCAGATGTCCTGGGGCCTGGGTGCAAGGACAAGTCCCCATCCCCCACCCCAAGCAGTCTGTGCCACCTACGGGCCTGGCATGGCTCACCGTGGATGGAGCTTTGGTCAGAGCCATCTTCCCAGCCAGGTGGGCCTGCATAGCACCCAGCTTCTCCTTCTCCAGCACCAGCTGTGAGGATGGGCACAAAGTGAGGCCTCACCTTGGCCATTCTCCACCACACCTTTTTGCTCAGGTTCCCTGGGAGTGCTCCACCCCCTCCCTTTATGCCAGCCCCCATCCTGGGTGAACTTGGCTCCTGGCACAGGGTGGACATAAGGCTTGCCCATCATCGCCCAACCACCCCTCCCCTACATCACCTGCTGTTCCAGAGACTGCACCACTTCCCTCTGGAGGAGACACTGTGCCCTGCCCTTCTCATCCAGGAGATGGTCCGCCTGGCAGTGCCTGGGTTGGGAGGAGATTCCATGTGGGTGACCATGGTGGGCCTGGCTTCCTGGCTCAAATATTCCAAGTGAGGAGGGCCAGACACTCTGGGAGTTCTCTCTTCAGAGTCTCAGCCTCCCTCCCCTCTCTATACCTCAGTCTTCCTCTTACACCTGCTATTCCTTCAACACACGCTACTTGGCACCTCCTGGTGCCAGGCCTGAGCTCACCACCTGAGCCTGGCCAGGGTGCTGGAGATGATGTTGGAAGGCTGCTAAACTGAGAGCAGGCCAGGTAGGTGAGGGCAGGAGGGGCACCCCAGGTGGAGGGGACAGCCTGTGTAAAGGCCTGGTCGTGAAGAAGACAGGGTGCAGAGTCGCCACTGATAGTTGGGTTTGGTTGGAGAAGGGGTATGTGCGTGTGTGATGGGGCTGAGGGAGGCAGCAACAGCCACTGTGAGAATCTAGGACTTTAGGGATCAATAAAATCAGGCTGGTGTGTTGGTATCAGGGGTAGCAGGGCAAAGCAGTTAGGAGTGTGGTTTCTGGAGCCTGGAGCCTTCTACCTGGGTTCAAACCACAGCTCTGTCACTTAGGAACTGGGTGATCTTGATCAAGACACTTAACTTTTTTTGGCCTCAGTTTCTGTATCTGTAAAATGGAGGTAAATAATAGTATGCACCTCTATTATGATGCCCCATTACACAGATGAGGAAACCAAGGCCCAGAGAAGCTAAGTAACTTGCCCAAGGTCACACAGCCAGTGAGTGATAGAGCTGGGATTTGAACCTACAGTCTCAGCCTTTGCCTTTTGCCTCTTCGCTACCTATGAGGCCTGAGCTGAGACCTGTACCACAGGACTCCTCCTACAAACTGGGGGCCCTCCTGGACAGGATAGGGCCTGGGTCACTCACTTGAGGAAATCCTCTGGCTCCTCGAAGACCTTCTCACATCCAGGCCACTTGCAGACACCATTTGCCAGCAGTGAATAGGAGCCCTGGGGCACGGTTGAAAGGGTGCTAGGGGGAACAGAGGGTGTTCAGGGGAGGGAATGCCAGGGCAGGGGTCCTTCCCAGCCTTGTCCACTGACCTGTCTTTCCGGGGTGTGCTGGGGCTTGGGAAGGTGCAGAGCAGTGCTGGCTCCCTGGACACCCATTCCAGGCTGGCCACGTTGATTCCTGTAGGTCAGGACAGGGCACGTTTGGGGACTGAGAGCTCAGCCCACAGAGACTCTCATTTTGAGCTTCCCACCCTCCTGAGCTTCGCAGGCCCTGACTCCCAATGGGTTCTGTTGTCCCTCACGTCCAAGGCTTCTGGTGGAGCCGCTCAAAGGCTGCCATTTGCAAGTGCTGACATTTTGACTATGCAAAGATCTGCAGTTCCGTGATTCTGACATTCTGCATCTTTAAGGTTCTGAGCCTGACATTTTTTTGGAGGTTGGAGTTTCCAATATGATAAGACCTGATACCTCTGCCCTCCTGAGGGCTACCATTCAGCAGCCTACACTGCTCACATTCAAGGACTTGGGGGCTTGGGTTCTGTAGAGCCGTGGGGTGGGGTGTTACCAGGTGGCAGGCCGGGCCGGGCCTTGAGGGAGAAGACACCAGTGGCAGCAGTGGGTGGCGGGAGGCTGATCATAGCTGGGCTGTCCAGTGGGCGCACCTGCAGCACGGGGGTCCGAGCGTGGGTATCCACCGTTGAGAGCTGGGGGCACATATGGGCTGTGGTTTAGCCTGCCCCCACCCAGTTCTCCTTCCTGCTCCCTCCTCCCTGCCCAGTCCGGGTCAGTACCTGGTGCATGAAGTGTGGCCTGTCCTGGAGGAGTGCCTGCAAGTGGGGCGAGGGGCCCAGCCGTGTCCCAGAGGGTGCCACCATGACTAGGGGCACTGTAGGCAGCTAGGGGGGGAGAAGGCAGGCAGGTGAGATGTCATCCTTCTTCTCATTGGCCTACATGTCTAATTCACACACTCCTCACCACAAGCCTACATGGCAGGGACTCTGACCATCCCCTTTGCACATATGAGGAAACTGAGGCTCAGGGAGAGTGAATGACTTTTTCAAGATCAAGCAGCTAATAAGTGGCAGAGCTGGCCTCAATCCTATTGCCTCAACTCTTTGGGCTCCAGCCCTCCCCTCTGTCACATGGGGATGGGGTCACATGGCCATGCCTGTGGGACCATGATAGGATCTCCTCTCCTGAGACAAGGATTGGGAGGTTGGGGAGAGCCTCGAATCTCTGAGACCTGCTAACTGGGGACTTTCTTGGCCCTGTGACATCTGCATAAGTCACAGACTTGCCTGGGACCCAGAAAACCACTTCCTGTGCCCCAGCTGGGCCCCCCGCCCAGTGCCACAGTAAAGGTCGGCACCTGTAGGCCCAGGTACCCCACCCTGCCTGCCCCATTCTGGGCCCTGGGCCTCACCTGCAGCTGCGATGGTGGCATGGGGTTCAAAGAGGAGGAGGCATGGGCCCCGCCTCGGAGGTCCCGGCCCTGGAAGGTTGCCCCTGGGCCCTTGGCCCCCAGCGGGTCTGAAGTCTTGGGTCCAGCCCTCCAGCTGGGTGAGGCTCCTGGGGATGGGCCAAGTGCCAAGGAAGGGGCCGAGGGCTTGGCTGGCCTGGGGTTGGGCATTGGGTCCTTGTCCAAGGGCAGGCTGTGGGGACATATGGGGAAGGAGTTACACATGTCCCTTGTGGGGTGTGTGTGTGTGAACTACTCAACCACCTGAACCATGTGGGCACCTCCGCTGGTCAGAGCAGGCATTGGCTGGGGCATGTCCCCAAAGGCTCCCCAGCTGAACCCCAGCACCGGTCACATGTATGTGCGGCACACACCACACACACATTGGTGTCAGGAACACAGGTATGTGTGTGTCTCCACACATGCTCAGTGTGCAGATGTGCACTGGTCCTGTGCATGCTGGCACAGCCCTGGTGGCGATATGCCCTCCACAAGGGAGGTGGGGGATTTGGGGTGGTTTGTGGGGCCTCAGCCAGGGCAGGTCTCAGCTTTTTTCCCCAACCATTTGAGGCTTGTCTCCAAGCCTCAGCCACCTGGGTCTCTCTGCACTCTGCACAGGCCACATGACCTTTGCTGATCCTGCTGGGACTGGTCCATGACTCTCCTGATGGCATTATTTTATCCCAGTGACCTGGCATACACAGGAGTGGAGGGGAGCATGGACTCAAGATCCCTCTGGCTGCTGTGAGAGGGACAGACTCTAGGAAGGTGAAAACAGGAGTACTGGCAAGGAGGGTCCTGTGATAATCCAAGCAAGTGGCAGCTGGGGCACAGACCAGGGTGGTGGCAGTGGAGATGGTAAGAAGTGGGTGGATTTTGAGTGTTTTGAAGGTGGAGTCAGGAGAATTTGCTGGCAGCTTGGATGTGGTAGGGGGTGGTAAGAAAGGGAGGGTCAAGGTAATCTCCAGGTATTTGCCTGAGCAGCTGGAAGGACAGAGCGGACATCACCTGAGATGGGGACAATGGGGACAGCAAGGTTGGGGGTGATGACACCAGGTGTGGATAGACACAAAGGGTCTGGTGTTAGACATGCCAGTGGAAATACTGATCGGCAGCTGAGTACAGGAGTCTGGGGCCCAGGCAGGGGCAGGGTCTGATCTCTGGGCTCTTGCCCCGAATGGAGCTGACATGGCAGGTGCCAGAGAGGAGAGACCGACTCTCTTGAGCCAAGGCCTGTGGGAGCATCTTGACTCAGCCCCCACCAGAGTTTATCCCAACTCTGCTGTCCAAGCCTGCACTCGTGTGCTATATGCCCTGCCTGGAAAGTCTGCTCTTCCTCGGTATCCCCTATCTGAACCCTATCCAGAAAGTTCTCCATAATGGCTCCAGGCACCTTTGCTGAGCCCCAGAACCTTACACTCTGCAACAGGCAGGGCTTCAGTTTCTCGGAATCCCAGTCTAAGAGGAAGCCAGAGCTGGAAGGGACTGCCTAGTCCAGCCTCCGTTTTACTGAAGGGGACACCCAGGTGCAGCGTTTCACAGTCCCATGGCAACTTGAGAGCTCCATATATTTCTCCAGAAAGTGTGCATGTGTGCACATTTCACAAGGCCCATGCTGTGGGGCTGTGTGTGTGTGTGTGTGTGTGTGAGAGAGAGAGAGAGAGAGAGAGAGAGAGAGAATCCCCACCCCGCAGCACTGGGTTAGGCACACAGCTGTCGATAGTAGCCTAGGCCAGCACAAGGAGGGTTTAGGGGAACAGTCACTCCTTCCTTTCTTTACTGTGAGCTCACAGGGGTTGACAGAGCTCTAGTGCAGAGGGAGGTTGGAGGTGAGAAACTAGGTACTAAACTCTTAGGCGCTCGGGGTTAGAACATTACTGAGTGAGAATCAAGATCCTGGGTCTACGGAGGCTCAGAACTCAGTGACCATGAGGAGGTGAGCAAATGCATGAGGGCAGAGATTGGGGTGATGCTTCTAGAAGCCAAGGCATGTCAAAGACTGCCAACAATCCACCAGTAGCTAGGAGAGCGGCATGGACAGATTCTCCCTCGCAGCGTCAGAAGGAACCAACCCTACCTACACCTTGATCTCGGACTCCTGGCCTCCAGAACTGTGAGACAATAAATTTCTGTTGTTTAAGCCCCCTGGTTTTTGGTAATTTGTTACAGAAAACTGAGTAAGCGAATACTGACTTTTGGTCAGTTTATAGATGATTTCTACCACTCTGGCCTGGCCCACATCACTGGCCTGTGGTCACTTCTTAAGCTGCCTGGACATTTGGCTAGGGCTTATAAGAAATCTCCTCCCCAAACACATCTGGAATGGCCAGACTCAGGGAAGCACCAATACATTCTCAGAAAGGGGACATAGATAGGGTCTGTCTGGTGGTGGGGAACCTGGAGGGCCGGGCTGGGCAGCCGGCTTCCTGCATCGTCTGTTGGGGCGTCCCTTTCTGACTGTTTCTCAGAAGCTGCATGGAGGATGTTTCTGGGACACAGAGTGTGTTTTCATATCGGGGTCTGCATCTGGGCCCTGTTGTCACTTCCCCAGATTTTCCGCCATTGACGTCATGGCGGCCGGATGCACTGGGCTTCATCGGCACCAAGGAGGAAGAGAAGGGGGCAGATACCCCACCCCACGGGTTTCGTTCCGAGAATTGGCTGGCCCATCCTGCAGCTGGCTTGGCCCAGGTGGGGGTGATGTGGGTGCTTGCGGATGTGGTGAGTGACGTCCATCTGGCCACCATGACAAGCCCTGGGACCTGTAGACCTGGCCCTTCTTGGGTCATGGAGAGGCCCAAGGTTTGATGCTTGGGGAGTACCGTGTAGAGCCTACAGGTATTGGGACCCTGGGGATCTTCAAATGGTACTATGCCAGAATCACAGAACCTCAGAATCACTATACTTCAGAATCACAGAACATCATTTCTTAGGTTCAAAGGATCTCAGAATCCCAAACCCACTCTATGGGGTTCAGGGGTCCAACCTCTCAATACGGGAAGGCCAATGTCAATGGTGTCCAAACTCACTAGAACTCCCTGAAGGACAGGAAGGTCACTACTTCATAGGGTCTCTGGATTACCAGGCTTGGAATTGTAGCAAGTCTCCTCTTAGCCTCCCTCCTAAATTCTGTGAAGGCAGGAGGGTCAGAATCATCTCCTCTCCTTCTCCCAGCCTGGGGCTGGGCTATGCCACTAACTAGCTATAACTCTCCTCAGGCTCATATGTAAGGTGGGACAGTAATAGTACCCCTCTTCTAAAGTTAATGTACATGAAATGCTTAACAAAATGTCAGCTTGGTAAATGAACACTTACAGGGCCTCAGTCTCCCTGTCCATTCTGGGATGATGTTCCCACACTCATAGCCATTCCATGAGGGATAGGGAAGGAGGCGGGAGGTAGAGGCCAGCGTGCCTTCAGCTAGGGCCTGCCTCATGGCATGGAGCAGGAAAAGCCTCGGCCTTTGCCAGTAGAGAGCCCACTGCCAGGCTCTATGGAGGGGCTCCAGTATGGAAGTTACCAGGGGCCAGGGTCAACTCTCGGGACATGGCTAAGCTCTATTCATAGCCAGACCCACAGATACATTGGCTGACTTATGTCCCTCCAGTATCACCACCCTCTGGCCAAAAGGCCTCTGAACCCATGGGACTATGGGACCCCACCCAGACTAGCTCTTGTGAGGCAGGGCCCTACACTGGCCCATGTGGCCACAGAGCCTCCTTCCTGAGTAAGGGCCCAAGTCATGAGAAGGCAGAAGGGGGAATGGCAGCAGCTGGCGGGCAGCTCAGGTCCCCCTCCTCCCCTCATGGGTGCTAAGAAGTAAACTGAGGCCCATGGTGGGGGCAGACAGAACCAGGGTCCCACTGAGAATCCCATGGTTTGGGCTTGGGTCTCAACTTTGCCTCTGCTTCTCTGTGAGGCCTTGGGAGAAGCCCTCCTGCCCATCTCTGGGCCTCAATTTGCCCCTTTGTACACTGGGTGGGGAGAGGCATGGAGTAGATGAGGGCCAGGGCCCTTCTACTTTGTGTCTGGGTGAGTTGTTCACCTGTCTGCAGGGCGTCAAGTTGACAACTGCCCCTCTATCCAGGGGACTGAGAGACAGGGATACGTAGAGACAGAAACAGAAAGAGACAGACAGATAGACATAGGGGAACAGAAAGACCCAGAGAACAAGAGATACAGAGAGATGGGAGAAACATGAGGTGGGACAGAGATAAATAGAGAGTGTGAGATGCTGAGAGAAAGAGAGACAGAGTGACAGAGATGGAGGGAGGGGAACTCATAGGAGCAGAAAGTCATAGAAGTACACACAAAAAGGGAGACAGAAAATGAGAGAAACAAAAAGGACAAGAGACAGAAACAACAGCACATAGAGATGGAGAGAGACAGAGACAGAGACAGAGACAGAGACAGAGAGGGATGCCCCAGATAAGAACAGTTACTGTTAGCTGGTTTTTGGCTGGAGGAACTGAGGCTGCATCAAATAACAAGGAATAAGGAAGGGCAAGATGCTGGGGACCTATGGCCAGGGAATATATTGTACTGCAAAGCAACAATCAGCAAATCAGGACGGCCCAGGTATAAGAACAGACACTGAGGAACAGAACAAAATGGGAAGCTCAATCACAGACCAATGTCTAGAGGGAATCGAGTTTGTGATGAATGTGGCATTTCAAACTGGGAGACAGGAGAGAATGTATTGTTTAACAAGTGTTTCTGGGACAATTAAGGGGAAAATAAAGTTATTGAATGAATAATCAGTCTATTTTCCCACCAATTCCTCTCTGCCCAGTTTGAAATGTCATGAGCATGGACCCTGCAATAAAATCCAGATCTATTAAAGAGATAAATGATAATATCTAATGCTGCCTTTGGGTTTACTGAATGCCAGACTCTATGCTAAGCACTTAACATGGTTAAGATATTTAATCCTTATAACAACTCTTTGAGGTAGGTACTACTAGAATCATCACAGTACATATGAGGAAATGAAGGTACAGACAAGTTAAATGCCTAGCTAAAAATCACACAGATGACTTGGTGTGAGGCTGGGTTTGTCCCAGACAGTCTGGCTCCAGTACCCACACTCTTAACCTCCACAGCAAATGGAAAAAATGAAGCCATAAAAGAGACTAGAAGCCAACACAGGCGAACATTTATCTCATTTTCAAGGACTTTCTAAGCACAAAACCAGAGACAGTAACCACAGAAGAAAAGAGTAACCCATTTGACTATATAAAAACATCATAGCATCACAAAACTCCATAAACAAATAGAAATAGTGAGTGATAAACTGGGGGAAAATATTTGCTACATATGTATGGCTATTGGAAGGTTAATATCCTTTCTAAATAAAAAGCTGTGACAAATCAATAAGAAAAAATGATAATACTCTATTAGGACTAAGGATATGACCAGATGACTTAAGAAAAAGTACGAATGATCAACAGTATAAGTAGTCAAAGAATGCAAATTTCAACAATGTGGTAATATTTTTTCTTACCTGTTATGCTGAGAAAGGACTTAAAAATGATAATACCCACCCAGGGCCTAGCTCGAGTACAAGGAGCATAAAACAGGACAACCTTTTGGAAGAACAATTTGCAGAGAGGGTCAGAAACCTTAAAAACGCACACATGTCTTGCCCTGGCAACTCCATTTTCAGGAATCCAAGGAACTAATCAGGGATGATTCTGGGGAAAATCTAGAAATAACCTGAACGTCTAATAATTGGCACTTGGTCAATTCATGGTTCATACCAATGTGAGGACAGTCTTGACAGCCATGAAAGATCATCTGTTGAGACAATTTTTAGTGATCTACAAAAATGCTCCTATTCTTTGAATAAAGCAGGAACAATACCAATAGAGAGAGTGGTTCTAACTTGGTTTTAAAAAAAAATACTAACAGTGAAGAGTCAGCACTTGCTAAGCCTGCAGAGATGAGCTTGCCCCAGCCCTGAACGACTGCTTGGCTCCTGGACATGGACTCTGGACACACACACCCACACACACACACTCACACACACACAGAGTCCTGGGGTAGGACCACAGAGCTAAACCACGGTTTCCAGTGACTGAAAGTGCCCCCCAGGAGGGTCTTTCATGCCATGCAAGCACAAGTTCAATGAAATGCTCAGCCTGACCTGACAGCTCACAACCCTCCTTCGATAGGGGCAAACAAAACTGATGCTCACTCTTGTGAAATGTAAATGTCTTCATCAACGTTACTCAATACACTATTATTAAGCACCAACAGTCCAAAGCTCTGTGCTGGATGGTGGGTGGGAAGGCAGGTGGGGGAGGCTAGACAAGAGAGCAGGAGAGACAGTGGGAGATAGACGGACAGAGACAGGGAAGCTGGACAGAGCCAGAGAAAGACAGAGTGGTGGAGAGTCTGAGTACCTGGGAAAAAGACAGAAAGAGAGAGGCAGAGCAACATGGAAAGAGACAGAACCAGCAGACAGAGAGGGATGAGAACTATCAAGAGTCAAGAGACAAAGAGGAGGGAGAGGTGTAAGTGAAATTTTCAGTTACACCTGGGCAGTGTTTCAGGTTGTTCAAGGCTCGGGAATTCATAAAGACGGGCAGTTGGCATATTTTAAAAGTCCTGCCCATCTATATATCAATTTATTTATCTTTTCCTCTGCCCACACATTGATTAAGTACTTTACCTATCAGTCTTCTGGCATTGATTATTACTATTATTATTGTCAAAAATATCTTACCTGACTGGAACCACAGTAGTTGTGTGTGTCTTGACGGTACCGGAGGGCCCCTGCCTGCACCGCGCCCCCCCCCCCCCCCAGTGCCTACCTCTCTGCCATCTCTTTCACTGGACCCGCATCTGATGGAGGAGAGCAGGGACACTCACCTTCTTGAAGTGGACTCACAGAAAAGGATCAGCCAGGCTTGTGGGAAACTGTCGCATATCAAAAACAACTTTGCTTTTATACCGAGAAGAAAAACCACGGTGTGGAAGCCACAGACCTCTCTCTTCTAATAATCCAATTTTTTTTTCGATGAGTATGTGTGCTGATAATCACAGGGTGGGGGGGTTCTCATAGTTTTTTCTCTCTCTTGCTCTCTCTCTCTCTCACTCACTCTGTTTCTCCTCTTCTTGATTATGAGACTTAAACGGAAATTTTGAAATTTTGGGTTTTTTCTTTGCCCTTTACGAGTCATCTGAAAATATGATTTCTTCCCCTCACCACAGAGGTGAGAGGTATCAATGAGATAACAGGGCTCATGAGAAACCACAGTTTTTTAAACAAAAGTGTGTAGAGTTAGAAAAAAAAAAAACAAGGGAAAAAAACTCAAATAAATCACAGAGGCGTCCCAAGCAGGTAGAGACATCACTCTGTGTGTGTGATGGAACGGGAAACACCAGGGAAAGAAACTGAATAGGACTGGGTTTCCAGAAGCTTTGCTTTGCTCTATGCCTCAGTTTCTCCTTAGGGAGAATTGATATGGTCAGCACTGCTCTTACTGCCCAGGGAGGGGGAGCTCTGCATCCCGTCTTCCCACAGAGGGTGAAAAAGTTATTTCATGGAGAAAAATGCAGGGAGTCCGTTTCTACCCCCCACCACCACAATTCACAGAATCTAAGAATCTGAGAATCACTGGCTCCCAGAATCCACTTAGCATCACTGAGTAAGGAAAGGGAGAAAAGTCTTGCCTCATCATGTCGTAGAGCCTGAGAACTCAGACCTGGAGGGTATCCTACAGGGAAGGTCCTGACAAGGCCCCTGGTGTTAACGCATCCATTCTCATGATGGCCAGAAGCCCCCTGGGACCCCAATCCCCTCATAGTCAGGGACACCATGACCTGATGCTTCTGAGGCCCTCAGCCTTTGCAATTTTCTACTTCAACAAATCCCAGCTTCCAAGGTTTTAGGATTCTAGATTACCGCCATCATCCCCATAGCTGACATTGATCTCCAGTTTTCCAGGTGCCAGACATAGTGCTGAATGATTCTCACAAATGATCACATTCAGTCCTCACTGCAGCCTGTTGCGGTCCATCTTGTCATCACAGCCATCCTACAGATGGGGAAAACGGAGGTGCCGAGTAGTTGAGCAACTTGCCCAAGATGACAGAGCTGGCAAGTGGGGGCTCTGCCTTCTTTGGTGCTGGGCTTAAAAATCCCCAGGTTTCCTTGAGCCCAAAAGTCTTGGGTTTTAAATTCTAGGGAAGTTCTGAGATTTGGAGATTCTTCTGGGGGCTTGAAGCTTGTGAGGTTTTATGGTTGTCCAAGTATTGGTAGCTGCATTTCCTTACTTCAGCAGTGACCCCCTCTAACCAATGGTTAACAGGGGAGACCAGGCCCCAGGGGCTTCTACTGATAGGCTGTGGCTGAGGATCCCAGCCCCCAGTTCCTCAGCGCCCTGCATGGCCCAGGGTTCTGTCATCCAATGTCTACTCCAACTCCTCTGCAAGACTGCCTTTGGGCCTGGGGAAGAGAAATTGGAAATGGCTTTTTATTCACATGATACAAACCCAGTGGCCAAGACCCACTCCTTCGCCCCTTCACCTTTTTTCTTCCCCCCGCCACCTCCCAAGTCCTGAAAAAAAGGAGAGCCTCTTTCCTTAACTCAGACTCACCTTTCTGGAAAAGCCTTGAGGGGGTCTGATGGCCTGGCTTTGTGAAGATAAGAAAAAAAAAAAAAAAAAGGTGAATAGAAAAAAAAAAGACCTAAAAAAAATCAGCCAACAACAACAATTAAAAAAATAAGAAACCAACCCTCCCTACCATTAGTTCAAAACAAGACTTTCACTGGTTGAGGCTTCTGAGTTGGTGGGACACATCTGAAGCCCAAAGATGGCCTGTGTGCGCAAGGCAGCCAGGGGAGGCACCAAAGTGGAATGAGGTTCTCAGATTGGAGGCCTGCAGGGACCTCATGTACGGCAGGGGCTTAACAGGTGTGGCATGTGGTTGTGAGCAAGAGGGTGTGAGGAGCTTGTTGATCAGGAAGGAGTCCTGGGGAGCTGACTTTAGGGATGTTCCCAAAGCTAATGACCCCTTGCTCCTCATGGACTTGGGTCTCAACATTCTTTGTACTCCCTGTATAACTAACTATAAACTAGACCAGTTCTAGAGGTCAAGGCCTCATTCCTTGCCCCAGGACCTGTCCCCTCTTGAGAGAGGAGGCTGGTTTTCTTTTACAGGGTCAGAGGTGTGAGCTGCATCCTTCTTATACCCTCCCTAGGCCATCTCTCCCTTATTGTCACTCACTCCATGAGATGAGTGGCCAGAGAAGTAGGGGGATAGCTGAATGAGGATGGTGGCCTAGAGTACCAGGAGGCCACTTGAGTGGGGCCCGGTGTGTTGGTGGGGTGATGCTACTGCTGCAGAGAGCCGGACCCTTGCAGAGTGAGGGCAGAGAGGGGCAGGCAGAAGTCACCACCTCCTCTTTGTACTGGACTACATCCTCTTGTGTGGAAGACTTAAAAAAATTTTTTTTTCAGAGAGAGTGAGTAAGTGAGCAGGGGAGAGGGGCAGAGGGAGAGAGAGACAGGATCTTAAGCAGGCATACTCAGCACAGAGCCCAATGTGGAGCTCAATCCCACGACCCTGGGATGGTGACCTGAGCCTAAATCAAGAGTCAGACGCTCAACTGACTGAGCCACCCAGGTGCCCCTTGTATGGAAGGCTTCTGGGGGAGAGTACACAGGGTTACACAGGCACATCCATGAAAGTCCCCAGAGAAGGGGAGGCCTTTGACAAAGACTTGAAGGAGGTGAGGGATGGAGCCATGTAGACATCTAAGTGACTCCAGAGGAAACAGCCAGCTCAAAGGCCCTGAGGTGGGAGTGTGTGATTTTCTCGACGTCTAGGAAGGTGGTCAGTGTGGTTAGAGTGGTGTGAGCAAGAGGAAGATGGGTTGGAGGTGAGGTCAGAGAGGGGACTTCGGGGTTAGACCATGCAGGACCTTGTAGCTCGTGGTAAGGACTTTGGCTTTTACTCTGAGTAAGGAGGAAGCCACAGGAGGGTTGTGAGTACAGGAGAGACATGAACTGCTTTAGGATTTAACAGGATCTCTGACTGCTGAGTGTAGAACAGACTGTAGGAGTGAAGGTGGAAGCAGAGGCACCAGAGACGAGGAGACTACTGTAATAGTCCAGTGACTGATGATGGTGCTGGCAGTAGAGAGGGTGGATCTGGGAAATATTTTGAATGGAGAGCTGACAGAATTTGTTGAAGGGCAAGAGTCCCGGGGCCAGTCTAGGACACAGATAATACCCTAACAAGAAGTCAGGAAAAAAAAATCCTATCTTGTGTAAGCCCCTATTCTTTTGTGATTGTTTTCCTGTTACTTGCAACTGAACATATTCCTTCCTGATCCATGACCTCACCCTGGACACTGAGACTTGAGAAAGGGAGGTGACTAGGGGGGCAACCTTCTCCTTCCTAGGGATGCTGTAAGTCAGAACCTTGCATACAGTAGGTGTTCAGAAAACCCTCCCAGGATGGAGGGGGAAAGTATGAATGGCTCAGTGGGCAAAAGCTACATTTCAGTTTAAGGGAGGACCTTAAAGGGAGAGAGAAAGGATGAGGAAGCAGAAGGAGCAGTGCTTGTGGAAGAGGGAACAGCAGAGCAGAGATGGGGGACAGAAAGAGGGAAGTGAGGCCACTTTGGGGTGTGGAGTGCGAGACAAGAAAGATGGGACTTTGGTTTGTGATTACATTAGTTGATGTCTGCCAACATGTCCAACAACCAACTCCTGGTGGCATGCAGTCAGGCTCAGTGTTTTGCTGAGCTCAAGTTAGAAAAAGCTCATTTTCCAGAAAAGGTCAACTTCTCATTTGGCCATTCATTCAACAATGGTGCCAAGTCCTGGAGAATGCTGAGGGTGACAATCAAGGACATTCTTGGCTAGTGGCACTGCTCAAACAAAGGTTCCATGGTGGGCAGGGAAGACCCAGTAACTGTGACAGCCGAGTCCGTTTTGCTTTCTTAAACCTCACACTAGGGAGCAGTCTAGGGCATTCATAGCCCTGGGGCAATGAGAAGTCAGGAAGGGCTAAGGAGAAGGTAAATCCAACCACAAGACTCTCCCTAATGGCTGCGTGCATTCTACGGATCCGTGGCCCAAGCACCCTACAGCCCAGACTGTCTACGCACCGTCCCCTCCTCTGGCCTCCTTATTATTGGCTGTTCATCCCCTCCTTCACACAACCTACAACATCCCGGTTGGCTCTGCTCTTTCTCGTCCCGCCTCCGAGTCCTGCGGTCCCGCTACGCTTTCTAGCCTTGGCATTGGTTTATTTCATTCTAGCACCGCCCTTTGAGGGCTTAACTGCCTTCAGTCTGGCTCTCTCATTGGCTATCCGCCATCAATATCTTCCTGGCTCCCGCCTCCATGGTCCACTTCCATTGGGCCTGCCTCTCCAGTCCCGCCTCCGAGGCCGCTCTAACACCGCCCCTTGGTCTCTTTCTAGCCTTTGCATTAGCTAGTTCAGCCCTGGCATCGTCTCCTGAAGGTATAGTGCAAGCTCACAAGACTCCCCATTGGCTCGCTGTAGCTATTATCTTATCGTCATCTCCTTTACGCAACAGGGGCATGGCTCCCCATTGGCTATTTGCAGTTTCTGTCTTCGCGTCCCATCGCCTACGCAACTAAGGGATTTCCTACTTTTCGGGCCTCTCCATTCGCTCCCCATTGCCCCCATCGCCTGTAATCATTCCATTTTCCCCGTCGCCCACATGCCACTCACGCTCCCGCTCTTCCACTACCTCTCCTACTTTTGCTCTTTTCATCCCGGGCCTCGCACCATACCTATTTAGCGTCCCCCTCCATTGCTTCCCCGACCATCCCGCCTCCTGCACCGCCCACTCTCGGGCATTCTCATTGGCTGCGTGCTTCTCCTGCACTTGAGTTACCGCTACGTCATCTGAGCGCGGCTCCCCATTGGCTCTCTGCTATACCTGTCTCCATCTCACCGCCTACGCCCCCCGTGAGCCGTAACCCCCCCGCGCTGGCCTTCCCATTGGCTGCCCGCCCCTCCAGGCCCTGCCCCCGCCGGTCCCGCCACCCGTGCCGTCGGTGCCGCCGCCGCCGCCGCCGCCGATATGGCGCGCCCGGCCCCTGTGGAGCCCCCGCTGCGGCATCCCGCGCCCCCCTCGCCGGCTGCGGGCGAGCCCCGCACCTCAGTTGAGGCAGCGGTGGCCCCGCGGAGAGTGCTGTTCGCCGACGAGGCCCTGGGGCTGCCGCTGGCGCAGCTGCGCCGCTACCGGCCGTGGGGCGGGCCCGGGGCGGGCAAGATGGCGGCGGCGGCCGGGCAAGATGGCGACGGCGGCGGGGCTGACGAGGACGACGATGGCGAGGATGGGGATGAAGGGGAGGAGGAAGAGGAAGCTTGCCCTGAGCCCTCGCCGCTGTGCCCCGTCCCCGCTGGCGGGGGGTTTTACCTGGTGCCCACATTTTCGCTGCCGCCTGCGCCGGGCCGTCTGGAGCGCTTGGGGCGCGTCATGGTGGAGCTGGAGGCGCTGCTGCCGCCTCCTGGAGCGGTCCCCGGGGGTGCCGGGGTGTGGGTGCCTGGGGGACGCCCGCCGGTGCTGCGCGGGTTGGTACGCGTGCTGAACCGCTCCTTCGAGAAGGCGGTGCACGTGCGGGCCTCACACGACGGCTGGGCTTCCTTCTGCGACCATCCAGCGCGCTACGTCCCGCGCAGCCCACCGGGGGCAGGAGCGGGAGGACCAGGAGCAGGAGATCCCATCCTGGATCCCGGCCTGGGCCTGGGCCTGGGCTTGGGCCCTGGCCAGGCGTCCGCCTCCTCGCCCGACGATGGCGGCCGCACTGACCGCTTTGCCTTCCAGCTGCCCTTTGCTGAGGGCGCGGGCGATGGGGCGCGCCTGGACTTCGTGGTGCGCTATGAGACCCCCGAGGGCACTTTCTGGGCCAACAACCACGGCCGCAACTACACAGTCCTGCTCCGGATCGCACCCGCTCCCACACCCACTGATGCTGAAGGGCTGCCCCAGCAGCAGCAGCTGCAGCAGCTGGAGCCACAGCCCGAGTGCCAGGGTCCCGTGGAGGCTGAGGCCAGGCAGCTGAAGAGCTGCATGAAGCCGGTGAGGCGCAGGTAATGTCTGCCAGCGCCACCTCCGCCAACCCAAGGCTGTGTCTGGGATGGAGGATGAGCATCCCGACCCAGGAACCCTGCAGGCCTGCTCTCCAGGACAGGGAGGAGGGTGCAGTCAGTTAGTCAAAGAGTAATAGAGGCCAAACATATGCTAGGCTCTGTTTTAATTACTGGGGTTTCATTCATTCATTTATTGAATTAAACTGTAAAGCCCTGAACAAGACAGACCTCTTCCCTGCCCTCAAGGATCATACAGGCTCCTATTGGAGACGGTTTGAAGAAAAACAGGCCAGCAGATAAGATACATAGGGATAAGATTAGTTGCTGAGAGGAAAGTGAAAAAAGGGGATAGTTTGGAGGGAATAGCTGCTTTAGAGTGTTCAGGGAAGGCCTTTAAGGAGGTGAGTCTTTGATGATCATAAGAAGAGTCATGCACAGATATGGAGTGGAGGGGAGAAAGTTTGTAGAAAAGGGAACAGGGAGAACTTTTCCAAGGAGTTGCCATTTCAACTGAGTCCTGAATGATAAAAGAGGAGTGGTTATGCACACATATGGGAGCAAGGGTGTTCCCAGGCAGAGGGAACAGTGAGTACAAAGGTCCTGAGTGAGAGTGAGCTTGGCATGAATGATGAGCAGTGTGTGGGAGTGGACAGAACTTCAGTGACATGGTAGTGTGGGCCAAGGGCCTTGCCAGTGGGGACAGGGAATCTGATCCCCATTTGACAGAGCAGCAAACCAGGGACCCAGAGGGAGAAACTGGTTGAGGAAGAGATGGCGCCTGGCTTTTCCAATTCCACCACCACTGACCTTGAAGCCTGTGCATCTCTTTACTGTTAAGTTCTAATCTAGTGTAAGGCCTCCTGCAGGATTGAGGGGCTGAGTCCATGCTCTCCCAGGGAGGCAGTGGCTCTGGCAGAGGCAGAACCAGGTGGGCCTGGACTTGAAGCTCTCCTCCTTTGTTTTTGCCTGTGGCCTTTCAGAGCCTGGGAGAAGGAACCAGTTAATCCCAGGAGGCCCTGATAGGAGACTAGGTTTTCTCAATCAAACTAACAGTTCTTTGAGGGTAGCAGCTAGGCCTGATTCTTTGGAGGGGGTCACCTGAGTCTAGCCTGGGGTAAGTAGTCTCTGTGCACCTGTGGGAAGTGCATACATTTCCCTGCTTCTGGGAGGACTGGAAATGGGGATGGGAAAATGCGTTTGGGACCTTGTATATGCTTGATCAGAAGCCTCTGGATGCAGCAAGATGTTTGTGGTCCTGGCAAGGCCTTAGGCTGTGAGTGAGTGGTTCAGAAAGGTCTAGCTTGGGGCTGGTGGGCAGATGTGTCTGGGTATGTGAGCAAGCAGGCAAGCACCCACTTACTGACCTGTGAACTCCATAGTAACCTGAGACTTAGTTTAAAGGGGGCAGGCAGCATGCCTTTCCTTACTGTGTTAAGAGAGTGGATTCTGACATCAGAGTGCTTCGGTTCAAATTGCAGCCCTGCCATCTATTGGCATTGTGAGCTTGGCTAACTCATTTGACTGCACTGTGCCTCAATACCCTCATCTGGAAAACATAATTATAACCCCTACTTCACAGGAGATGAGTAAAAGCCCTTGGAACTGAACGTGGCTCATAGTCGTGCCAGAAAGTGTTAGGTAGTGTTTATATTTGTATTTAGGGAATCACACGTACAGTTCTTTGGATACCCCTCCCAAATGCTCTGCCTGTCACCTGCTGTGTGGCCTTGCCTCAGTTTCTTCATCTGTAAGCCTCAGTTTTCTCATCTGCTAAAGGGGAATGACAGTCACTTTGGTTGGATTGGATGCAGTGAACATGGGCAAGGTACTGAAGTGCGGTGGTAGCTGTGAAAGATAACAGTGGCCAGCATTTACTGATCTCTGCGCTGAGAGCTTCAAGTCTGTTCCCTCCTGAGCCCTGCTGTGCATGCTGTGTGGTATAGGTGCTATGATTATGCACATTTAAGAAAGGAGACTGAGGTAGCTCAGGGAGGTGAGCCAGCTTGCTCAAGTCCACTCAGCTAGTGAGTGACAGGACCAGGGAGGACATGCTGGGGGCATTTTTTTTTCCTACTCTGGAAGATCTGACCAGGTTCAGGGAAAATTCTGCATTTCACTCCCAGTGTTCCCAGCAGGTCATGCTTTCCTTTTAACTGTTCTCTCTGTCCCTGCCTCTGTCTCTGTCTCTCTTTCTCTCTCTGTCTCTCTCTCTCTCTTTGCTTTTTTGAGGCATACCTATACAAGGCATACTGCTCTTAAGTGTAGGGTTCAGTGGATTTTTACGTATGTATGTTCTTGTGTAGAGATCACCCAGATCAAGGTTTCGAGTGGTTCCACTGCCCCAGAATCATCTTCATTTCTGTCATTTCCTAAGTTGTCTTCCCAGGTGGCTGTCATGGGAGCCCTGTCTGTAAGATGCAGCAGTTTGGGTAACAGTTTGGTCATCTTGGAGTGTAAGAGGAAGAGAACAGAGAAATCAAAAGCTCACAGGGCCAAGGTGGGTGGGGAGGGTGTTTTTCTTTTAAAATACATGGGTGGTTTTAAGGAGAAATTGAAGCAGCCCGTTCAGACAATTGTTTTGGTATCTGGCCCCAGGTCTGTGGTTCCTAACATGACTTGTGATATTATTTTAAGTGGGCAGATGGCTTTTGGATAGCTTCTTTATCTTTTGATCTCAGCTCTTGCAAAGGGGAGGTTGCTGCTCATTGCAAGATCAGCGGTAAGATTTTCTTTGTAGGTCGGTGGCTTCCTTGGCGAGTACATTTCAACTTATTATCATTTTAAAAGCCGTGTGCTTCTGGTGACTTGGAGCGCTGTTGAAGAACAGCTGCCCCCTGCGACCCAGCCCTCTTGGGAAATGGTAGCTTGTAGCCAATCTCAGGGGATAGGCTTAACCTGCAGGCGCCCCACAGTAGAGAGCTCCTAGTTCAGAAGTGTTGGCTACAGGCCCACTGTGTGGTGTGCACCAGGCACAGGGCAAGTCTTGGGTAGCCACTGGGATACAGCTCAGAAACTGAAATGGCCCCATTCTCTGGATCGCTGGACCAGGCTTTTGATAACCCTTCGGCTCGGAGATGATCCATCAACAAGCATTTGTTGAGGGCCTACTATGTGCTGGGCACAGTGCTAGGTTCAATCGGGGAAAAAGCTGCAGACTGACGCTAAGATGTCAAAGGGTTTAATGGTAGAACTGGGTGGGAGAGGCAGGTACCGAGGGCTTGTATGAGTCTTGGTGGAGCCGCTGCTCTGTGTTGGGCATTTTGCCGAGGGTTTGCATGCACAGTCCTCATCTAATCCTTTCAAAACATTCCCTGGGAGAGAGACTGTTTTTACCCCTCTTTCCTGGATGAGCAAACTGAGGCTCCCAGAGTCCAGAGTCCTAGGGCTGGGTCAGGAGGAGTCCTCCTGGTCTGCCTTGGCTTAGCACCCTTAGGGGTGTCCTATTCCTCTTAAAAATAAAGACCAAGAAAGCTTTAGTATGACCTTCAAGAACCCCCTGCCCTGTCCTGCAGTCTGGCCCACACCGCTACTAGTCTCACACTGTCCTCTGCCTTCTGAGGTCCTGTCACTGCGCTCTTAACAAGGTACCTTACCCCTTCCTGCCTCAGGGCCTTTGCCCTTGCCGTTTCCATCACTAGGAATGTTGGTCCTGTGCTCCTTGTAGTCTCCTCATTTTGATCCTTCAGTTCTAAGAGTACTTCCTCTGGGAAGCCTGTCCATCCCAACATCTTCAGGCCCCAAAGTTGTTATAGCACAGACAGCCAAATAGGCAAGTCCAGCTGGAGAATGTCAGTCACATGGCAGAACAGCTGTATGTTGCCACCAATTTAGGATCATTTCCTACCCTGCCTGGCAGTCCTATTATATTTTTCTGATCCACTCTTGTCTCCACCTTGATGTGACTCAAATGTTCTTTACCTTCAGAATTTACTTCCTGCTTCAAGAAACAGAATGAGGTCATAAGAATGGAACTCCCCACAACTTGCAGCCCCCAAAGCCTGTGCAGACTAAGTTCCCTCCCTTGTGTTACAGGGGAGGAGGGTACCATTTTCCTCCCCTCAGGCCAGTTCCCCAACTTGTGCCCTGGCTTCTGTTTTCTGCCACTTGCTCCAGAACCTGACCCTTTCCCGGCAGCTTTTCACCGCCCTCCTCACTGATCCTCTATTTCAGCCTTTGTACATGCCAGTGTGTCTACTGTCTTAAAAACTTGTCCTTTGACCCCACCCCTGACCCTGCTACTTCCGGCCAGCACCTAATCACCTCCCTCCCCTCCTCTAAAGAGTTGCCTACGCTCTCCTCCATTTGCTTCAGCCCCCCACATCTACCAGATTCCATAGGTGGTTTTTGGCTTTCTTCTTGAAGTGGTTGAGCACTCCTACTTAAAACACTGTCTTCCTTTGCCTTGGGACCACGCTCTGCTGCTTTTCCTCTTAACTTTCTGGCCCTTCTCCTTGCTCTTTCCTTCAGCCTCACATAGCCAAACTCCATGTCTCCACTTGGCTGACGTCCCAAAGGTGCCTCCCTTGTTTGAGACTGAATCCATCACCTCCCCAGTGGTGTTCCTGAGTGGCCTCTCCCCTACCCATCCCTTGCTTATCTTCCTTCTACACATCCTAAGCCCATCCTGACCCTGGAGTTTAGGCCAGGGCCCTTTGTTCTAGGGCATTCTTCCTTTCCTGAAGGCACTGACCTCAGTTTGTAGTTAGACCTTCATTAGGGGATTACTGGACGGCCCTCTCTGCCCTCTTAGACTGTAAGCTCCGTGAGGGGTAGGGACATGGTCTGCTTTTGTTCACCACTGTATTCCTGCAGGGCCTGCCACAGTGCTTGGCACTTAAAGGTGCTCAATAAATGTTTGTTGAAAGAATGAGTGTGAGTTATTTTTTTAAATGTCTTCCTCTACATGAAATTGTAAGCTTCCTAGTTGAGTGTGCTCACCATTGTGTCTTCAGGGTCTGTCACTGGGCTGATGTGCAGTGAGACCTCAAATGATTTTTAGGTCCCCTGTTGCTGAATGGATGGGGACCCAACTTGCTATCTGAGTTTGTAGTCTTAGGGGAAACCAGAACAATTACAGTTGAAACAGGACAGGCCAAAGGCCATCTTAGTTGTTTGGAAAGTGAGGGTTTAGTGAGAAAGTGATCATCTTTGACTCCACAGGAAATTGGTAGGCCATCATGGTTAAGGAAGTGGACTGAGGCCACACACTATAGAAGTGGAGGAGCCGGGATCTGAGCTAGGGCGGTCCCGCTCTAGTTCTCCAGTTCTTAACTGCTGTACCAGGCCGGGTGGTGCGTCTTACCAGCCGGGCATTGCTGGGCAAGTTGCTTTCCTTTTCAGAGCCTCAGTTTCCCTTGGTGGAAATTTGGAGGGGATTACTGTTTGTTAGCACTTCATAGTCAATTTCCCACTATTTTCTTAATCCACCCAGCAGCCCTCTGAGGTAGGTATTACCATTATACCTTCTTCGCAGATGAGGAAACTGAGGCATAGAGAGGTTATATAACTTGCTCCAGGTCACACAGCTGGTAGGTGGCAGAGCTGAGGCTATTCAAAATTACATGTCCTGACTCCTTACTGAGATGGGAAATCCATTTCCTGGGTTCCAACAAATATTAAAAGAAGAAGAACTAGCATAGGAAATAATCAGTGTGCATCACAACATGTAGTGAAGGTAAGTGTTTCATTCAAAGAACAACTGTTTTTCAGTTCTGTGTAAGTATGTATATTCACACATGTATGGGTGTTGCTGGGTTACGATGTAAAATGTATATCTTACTGTGGGTCATGGCCAAATGAATAAAGTCATTGCTGTAAAAGAAGCTCATAGCACAGATAAACAGCTCTCCCTCCACCCTGCTGGATGGGCTGTTAAGTCCCAGGGTTGACACCAGCACACAGTGTGGCTGGGGAAGGCAGAGCGGTGCCCCACATAATATGGTGGCTTTCACAGCCGCTTCAAACCCTGTTCTTTTCAGAAAGCAGATGGCTTGGAACCGGAATTCCAAGTATCGGAGGGCAGGTTTCTGAAGCCACCCGACCCCTGGAGAGTCAGCGTTCTCTTCTAGTTGACTGCATGGGAGCTGGGGTCTGCTGACTTTCCCTCTGGGTGTCAGCTCATGACCCACTTTGGGCTGGCCAAGTTCTTTGAAAACAGCGTTGGGGTGCTCACGGAGGACTCGGGGCGGTGCTGGCAGAGATGTGACTGCTCATTGAAAGTCTGCTTTGCTCCTCTCCTTTGGGGGTTGTCAGCCCTCTCTTACTCTCTGCCTCTGGCAATGCACTTTTTTTTTGGTTGTGTCTCTGTTGGCCCAGGCTGGGGCCAACGGCACCTCTTTCTGAAATCTCACCTTCTGGTCTCCCCGGGTGCCATCTGAGGTGAGTGGTCACTGAGTTTCCTGACTGCAGGAGGAATTTTCACCCCCAGGAGACTGGCATGCAGGCCCGGCGTGGCCCCTTCTAGGCTGTGCTGTATTGACTAGTTCTCGAGAACACCCAAAGGATGCATCCCAAGGGGTTCCCAGGCCTTTGCCCGGCCCGCTACTGCCCACTGCCCTTGAGCAGATACCACGTGGCATTTGTGGGGCTAGTGCCAAAAGAGCAGGTTTCCTTCTCGAAAATTAGCAAGCACCCTGGAGGTACAGTTTTGTTCTTAATCTCCTCCCTCCCCATTTTTCTGAGAAGCCCTCTTCTCTGTTACTGATCAATGAGTCAGTATACACTTGTACTCCATTTCTCTTACTATCCTCCTTTTGATTAAAGTCATAGCTGCCCCTGAATGTTTACTGTGAAAGACAGTTCAAAGATATTTAGTTTCTTTTTTTTTTTTTTTTTTTGTTTCAGCCCACAGTTTCAAACACTGTCTTTAAAATGGAGCCCTCTTTGGATTGTTATCAGCGTGGTGTGTAGTTAGTGGGTGTAGAGACACGGTTCCTTGAGCCTCAGTTTCTGCATTTGTAAAAAGGGAAGGGTGTTGCTTTGAAGGATAGATGTGACGGTTTTCAAATGACTTGGTGTATCAATGAAAAGGGCCCACGTTGGAGGAGATGAACAATAAAAGCTTGTGCCTTCTGCTTTCATGTCTCTGACTTCAGAGGTAGGGAGAGTGACCTATGTACTTCTGCTGACTTTGTGCATCTTGGGATCGGCTGAATTGCTTGACCTGATTTTTGGATGTTCCCCCTCTTCTCACGCTCCTCAGCTGCGGAAGAGATGCTCTGGGGGCTGAGGGATTTGTTTTGTATTTGTTTTTCTTCTCTCTCTTCTCCCTTCAACTGAACTGTGGAGCTCTTTCTTTTCCTCCTGCTTTTCTCTCTCACATACATCTAGGACCCCGGAGTGGTATTTAGAAGCCTGGTTGCTGTGCATGTCAGCACTGGGCCAGATGACAGGGGACAGCTTGCCTGGTCCTGCCCCTGGGAGGGAGAGCTGCCCCTCTGTGTGTCTGTGGGTCTTCTTGAAGAGGCTTGCTTTAGAAGATCCTAGGAAGATGACATTTTATCTAATGGAGGACTATGCCAGCAAGTCAGTAGAAATTGTGTTAGGCCACAAGTCCAAAGACGTGAATTTTAAACTTACCGGGGGGACTGGTGTAGGACCAAGCTGGTTTGTTCCAAATCCCCCCCTTTTTTTTTTATCTGTGATGCTCAGGCGTTAGTGGCTGGGCTTCCAGAGTCACTCGCTCCAGGGCCTTGTAATATTCAGATTCAAATGCTTTTGGTGGGATGCATGAGCCATAGTCCATGGAGAAAGACAGATGGTTCCTTCTGGAGCTTCCAGACTCTAGATCCATGTACCTGGTTCAGATTTCCTCCCTGAGGCATCTTTCAGCCACTTCTGTGTCTGGTGGTCTCCTAGCCACATGTCCCAAGATGGCAGGGAAACTGGGAATGAATATATGGGCAAAAAACAGGTTCAAAGAAAAGCCTGAATGAAAGAAGAGGGAGAGATCTTGTCTATTATTGCTACCCCCATCTACTTCTGGAAAGGATCAGAGATGGGGTTGAGGTAAGACCCCAGTTTCCCTTGTCCAGGAAGTACCAGTTGGTTGATCAAGAGCACAGATTTAGACATAGGAGCTGGAAGGCTTAGGTTTCAATCCTCGCGGCATGACCTTGAGCCGTTTACTTGGCTTTCTGCTTCATCATCTGTGAGGTGAAGATAATACTGCCTACTTCAGAGGATTAAAAGTACCTACCTCAGGATTGCTGTGAGGATTAAATTAACATATGTGAAGCACACAGAACAGTGCCTCACATCATAGTAAGTATTATATTCAGGTCAGTTAGTGGTACTTGGTTTTTGTGAGGTCACTGATTGTTTTCAAAAAGTTGCAACCATCTGCAGAAATGTCAACATCATCATATTACCTCTTAGAAGAAAAAGGTCGGAGCCATTGCCTCAGCTCCTCTCCGTCCCTGCACATGTTTTTGTTAATGCTTCCCTCTCATTTGCCTTAATGTATAAACATTTGATACTCATTTCTGAGAATGAGAACAGTGATTTCTCTGTGATCCCTGTAACCCACCCCCACCCCCCTGGCAGAGGCTGGCTGAAATACACTTAGCTTATGCCACTTAGACCTCGGGCCTGACTTGCCTGGTGGAGGAGGACCAACACTAGTAGATATCTATAGTTGATCCACCCCTGCTCTGTGCCAGGCCCTGGTGTCTGGCTTGATGTCTTCATTTCTCTTGACTGCACTGTGCCTGGTGTGCACATCCTGGCTCTCCTGTGCTCTGTTTTAAGGTGAGGAGGTTGAGGCTCTGAGAGGTTAAGTGGCCTGTGAGGCTGACATGGTGATGGGTGGAGGGTTGGTGGAGGGACCCGGGCCTTTGTGAGCCTGGGTTACTTCCTTTTTCTGCTGGCCTCCATCCTGTTCTCCAGTTGCTTCCTTTCTCCCCTCTGCTGCTTTCCGAGTCCTACAGTCTTCACCTGCCCTTTCTTGGAAAAAGTGGGTTCCTTTACAACTGGGAATATACCCTACAGAAACGATCCAACATGTTCATAAAGCTATGCCCAACAATGTCTGCTGTAGCCTGCTTTGTGAGCAAAACGAAGGAAACAAGTTAGTTGCTCAGTAGGATGGGAATGGGTACATACATTATGGTTAGCCTATATGATGGTAAACAGCCATTGCAAATGTTTGCAAAAGCGTATTAGTGATGCTTCTTACTGCTAAATGGACAAAGCCAGCTGTGAAATTATGTCTGCAGAATCTAAGGGATTTTGTCGACTCTGCAATGAAATTTTCCAAAATGGTAATCGCAGTTGCCTTTGGCTGATGTGTGACTCTTTCCCTGCTTCTTTCTGCTTTCCTGTGTTTCATAAAACTTCTAGAGTGAGCACGTAGGGCTTTTCTAATCAGGGGATAAAAAGAGGTGGCAGAAGGGAAAACAGCCACTGTCACGTGAGGGTGGGCCACCACAGAGGCTCAGAAGGTGCCAGTGGGTGGCAGGACTGGCCTCTGGGGATATCAGATCCATGCATTCTCCCTTTTGTCCCACAGGCCTAATGAGGAAGAGCTGAGGATGAAGAACACCGATGATAAACCCCCTGCTGTGGGTAAGCAATTGGCAGGCTGTGGGGGTTTTAGCCATTTCTTTCTTTTTGAAACATTTTTAAATGTTTACTTTTTGAGAGAGAGAGAGAGTATGAGCGGGGGAGGGCCAGAGAGAGAGGGAGACACAGAATCCGAAGCAGGCTCCAGGCTCTGAGCTGTCAGCACAGAGTCTGCCATGGGGCTCGAACCCACGGACCATGAAATCGTGACCTGAGCCAAAATCGGAGGCTCAAGCGACTGAGCCACCCAGGCGCCCCTACCATTTCTTTCTTTCTCCCTGTTTTCTTTCTTACAAATTAAGAGGTGCTCTCTGCCTTAGACTAGCACAGAAAGCTTCAGAGGCAAAACTGCCAAGTGGCCAAAAGACCAGATTTACTTAACTAAACCGGGCCTGCTCGGACACCTGCCTCACCCCAATGCTGCCCTTCTCTTATCTCCAACAGAACGCCCTAATGTCCAGGAGTCACTGGGTCCCCTGGTGGCCCCCACCCCTCTCCGTCCATGGCCTCAGATGACACTTCAGGTAAGTAGGCCCTGGCAGCCTGTGGATGGACAGCCCAATGGGAGACTGGGTGGTGGGGACTGATTTGCTCTAGGTCTATCCTAGGTCGGAGGGAGTCCCCCCTTGCAAATCAGAACCTGATGGCGGAGGAGTAGGGTGCAGTTATTCACTTGAACTTATAGAAATGTCATTTGTTAATTTAGCAAATATTTATTGACTGCTTGCTCTGTGCCAAGCAGTTATGGATGCTGGGAATATGGTAGTGACCAAAAACTCTGTCTTCATGGGGCTTACTAGCATTTTAGTGGAGTGAGACATGACAAAACAAAATGATAGTTAAAATATATGGCATTTTATTTTATTTTATTTTTTAGAAGGTTAAAAATTCTTTTAGAGAGCAAGAATGGAGGAGAGGGGCAGAGGGAGACAGGCAGAGAGAGAGAGAGAGAGAGAGAGAATCTTAAGCAGGCTCCATGCTCAGCACAGAGCCCGATGGGGGGGCCAATCCCATGACCCTGGGATCATGACCTGAACCAAAATCAAGAGTCAGATGCTCAACCCACTGAGCCACCCAGGTGCCCCAAAATGTAGGGTATTTTAGATGATGATGAGTGCTAAGGAAAAAAAAAATAAGGGATGGGGAGTGTGTGTGTGTGTGTGTGTGTGTGTGTGTGTGTGTGTGTGGTATGTGCACGGGTGAGACATAGCCACACACACACGGGTGGAGGGAAGTTTTGTGAGTTTAGATCCAGTGGCCAGGGGAGTCCTTAGTGGTGAGATTTGAGCAAAGATCTGGAGAAGGTGAGAGTGAGCCATGTAGATAACTAGGGGAAAAACGTCCCGGGCAGGTGCAGGGTCCCCTGGCAGGGCCATGACGAATGTGTGTGAGGAATAGCAAGGAGCAGTGGCCAGGAGGGGGGAGCAGCAGGGGGTGAGGTCAGACAGGGGGTGGGGGACAGATTGTGTAGGGTGTCATGGGCCATGGAGAGAGCTCTGACTTTTACTCTGAGTGATGGAAGAGCCACAAAAGGTCGTGAGCAGAGGAGGGCCATGATCTAACAGGATTTAACAGGCTCCCTCTGGCTGCTGTGAGGGAAATAGGCTGTAAGGGTGAGGGCAGGAGCAGGGGGACGGTGAGGGGGAGGCTACTGCAGTGATCCAGGCAAGCGGTGCGGTGCTGGCAGGGATATATAGAGAGAGATTCTGGAGATGTATGTTACTGTGTATGTGTATGTGTGTTTTAACTTTTTAGTACAAAGATTTTCAAACATACAGAGAAGTAAAGAGACTAGTATAATGAACTCACATACATTCATCACCCAGGTTCAACAAATTTCAGCACTTGTCCATTCCTACTTTTTCCTTACTCCCTCTCCCCCATTTCCTATGGAATTATTTTGGAAAAAAATCCAGGCATTATCTTAACCATAAAGACTTCAGTTTGTATCTCAGAAAATTAAGCACTCATAAAAAAACCACATACACTTGATGCAACATCATGCCTCAGGAAATTAACAGTCAATCTTTAGTATCATGAAATATTTGATCAGTGTTCAGATTTCCTTATCTCATAGGCATTGTGAGACCCAAACCAGGTCAACACATTGCATTTAGTTGATGAGTCTTTTTAGATTTTTAAATCTCCCCCACTTTTTCTGGCAATTTGTTTGTTGAAGAAACCTTGTTTGTCCTTTAGAGTTTCCCACAGTCTGGTTTTGGCTGATTGTATTCATGTGGAAACACCTTTCTTACTCTATTAATATATTAATTCCATTTAATTGGTATGCTCTATTAAATTGAATTAATTTATTTAACTATCAATTTTGTTCAATTGATTTATTAAATATAATCTATTATTATTAAACTAATTTAACTAGAATGGGGCTCTATTGAATTCTCTTATTCCCATTTCATTTATTAACTGGAATTCCTCTCTAAAAAAAAACTTTCTCGTATCAGTCATTTGGCTACCTTGAGGGTATATAGTTTATATTGAAAAAGCTGTATAAATACTTAATTTTTTCCCTTTTGTTTACCAGTTTTCAGAAGTAATGAACTTCTCCAAGGGTGACCAATTAAAGGATTTTTGGTTTTGGGGTATTATTAACTCATGAATTTTAAACATATTTAATAAGTTTCAATCCATTGCATTTATTTGTTTTGATGCTTGAATTGAACTATCTCTGGTCAGTGTGAACTTACTTACATTGGTTCCAGATTCCTTGTGAACCCACTCCCCATCCTTCTTTGAATACTTCCTTACATGGTGGAATGACAGTATGGCCTAGACTCATCTTGGGCTTTCCCTGCCTCACACCTGGAAGCAGCCATTTATTTAAAAAAGCTCTGGTTCCTTTTAGTGGAGAATGGTATTTAGAAATCAAGATCTGGGTGCTAGATGTTTTTGTTGCTGCTAGATTGGTCATTGTTGCTAGGCCTTGTCAAAATAAATTTGTTTTAATTGTTTTTTTAACATTTATTCAGTTTTGAGAGACAGAAAGAAAGCACAAGCAGGGGAGGGGCGGGGGGGGGGGCAGAGCATGAGTGGGGGGAGGGGCAAAGAGAGAGGGAGACATAGAATCCGAAGCGGGCTCCAGGCTCTGAGCTGTCAGCACAGAGCCCGACGTGGGGCTCAAACCCACGAACCGCAAGATCATGACCTGAGCCGAAGTCGGACACTTAACCGACTGAGCCACCCAGGTGCCCCAAAATAAATTTGCTTTAAAAGAGAAAACACATGAACACATGTGGATATTCTAGATATGTTTTGGACACCAATCAACAATATTTACTGACAGCCATTCACCAAACATTGGTGCTCACAGAATTCCTTAGCTTTATGATCTGCAAGAAGCCCCCTTTTCCTACATCTGATTGTGTTATTTTAATACAGATGACATAGTCTTTCGAGTTTGGAGAATTATAGAGGGCTCCTTAAGGAGTGTTTATTTGGAAACACCTGTGGGGCTGGGTGTGGGCTGTCACCAGCTCTCACTGTCTCTGCTTGTCCCAACCCCTCCTCTACTTCTTTCCTTTCCCTTTCTCTCCCCTCCTGCCCTGCCCCCTCCCAATGGCTCTAGGTTCCTGAAGTTACAGTGACTGGCAAACCCCCAGAGGAAGGTGACGTTCCTAGAAGCAATCCACCCTTGGCTTTCACAGAGGTCCCCCAGGCACCAGTCATCAGGATTCTCCCCTCTTCCTCTCACTCTGGCCTGGGTGGTTTCCCCAGGGACCAGGCCTCAGGGCCCGATGCAAGTGAGGGGGCAGCTGGGCCTCTCCTGGAACCCAGCCAGCAACAGGTGGAGGCCACATGGGAAGTATCGAGTGAGAATGGAGGGGGCCGAAAGGACTCCGTCGTGGGGGCCATTATGGATGAACCCCCTGGGGGTCTGGAGGTCGTGAGTGGGTTGGAGGAGCTGCTTGGCGAGGACACCATTGACCAAGAGCTGGAGCAGCTCTACCTGTCTCACCTGAGCCGCCTGCGGGCTGCTGTGGCTGCAGGTGGGATAGGAGGTGGTGGGGAGGGCCCCACAGATGGGGGGGTGTCCCCCAGCCATCCCCTGGGCATACTCACGGACCGCGACCTGATCTTGAAGTGGCCTGGCCCTGAGCGGGCTCTGAACAGTGCCCTGGCTGAGGAGATCACACTGCACTATGCCCGGCTGGGGCGTGGTGTGGAGCTTATCAAGGACACTGAGGATCCTGATGAGGAGGGGGAGGGCGAAGAGGGGCTTTCCATTATACCCTCCAGTCCAGAAGGGGATACCCCCAAGGAATCACCTCCGGAAATCCTCTCTGGGGCCCATTCTGTGGTAGCCACTATGGGAGATGTGTGGCTCCCGTGGGCAGAGGGCTCGGGATGTGACAGCACCATGGTTCTGGGTACAGAGGGTCAGTTCGCTGGGGCTCCAGAAAAGGGGTTGGGCAAGGACACTGGTTCTTTGCACATGAATAAGGTGACAGCTGGGGTGACTAGGTCCCTGGGTGGGAAAGAAGGCCGCAAGGAGTTTACCACTGAGTGGGCAGACAGCCTCGTTCCTATATCTCGCAAGGAACCAGCTGCCCCAGCCCTATGGAGGCAAGGTCTCACCAACCTTAGTCCCTCAGGGGCTGAAGTCTGCCCTTCCAGTTTGGCCAGGCCCCACGTGAGCTCCCAGGATGAAAAGGGTTCAGGCCCAAGCCTTGAGCCCCTAAAGAGGTCACCCACCTTAGCAACTCATGCAGAATGTGTGTGTGTATTGCCTCCCCAGCTCCGGGGGCCCTTGACCCAGACTCTGGGGGTCCTGGCTGGGTTGGTAGTTGTCCCTGTGGCTCTGAACAGTGGTATGTCCCTGCTGGTGCTTGCACTGTGCCTCTCTCTGGCCTGGTTCTCGTAGGAGCTGCTTGTGGGGAGCAGCAGTAGCAGGCATTCCCCTCTCTGGGATCTGGGGAGAGGCAGTCCCTGCACCACCCCCAGGGGCTTCAGATGGTACATGTGGCCTATATAGTGAGGGGTCTTTTGCTTCTGAGGATGCCCTACTGAAGAGAGACCTTCCTGTCCCTGAGGTCTTGTTGGCACAGGGCTCCCTGTGGTGACACTAGTGGAGGGGAACAGGGCAAGGTGGATGGTGTGAGATAACTTTCAGAAAGGAACTGGGCATGTCCTCCCTTCCCCCCCCCCAAGCCTGTATTTATTTTTGTATAATTCTCTGGATGAGGGAGAGTGGTCGTGAGCTGGTCTTGGGGCACAATTACCCAGAGATATATTTATTAACAGCCAACCTGTGCAACCTGCTGGAGCTTTATTTTTAATTTAATTTATATAGAGTACCTATTATTATATGCCACAATAGAGCTCTATGAGAAATGATGTGTCTTTCTGTGCCGTGTTCTCCTGTTTGGGCCTGAGCGTGTGGGGTGGTCGTGTTCTGTGGGAGGATGAGGGTGGGGAGGGGGGCATGAGACATGGTCATGCCTGCTGCTGCTGCTTCAGTGTATCCTTGAGGATCTGTGTCACCTCACCTCATGGGCCTACTCCGTGTGGTCCAGTGGTCTTGTGGGGGAGGCAGGTCCTTTGGTCTTTTCCATATTCTGCCAGGGAGGGAGGAAGAGTGGTTGCCACATGAGGGTTTGGTGTCAAACACGTAGCTGTGGTCCACCATTGATGTGGGGATACCAGTTTTGAATCAGCCACAGTTTTGAGGTTACCGGGAGAAAAAACAGCCTTTGACACCAGGAGGGAGACCCCTCTCCCCACTCCACCCCCCAAGATTGGGAAGGTCTCAGAAATGTGCTGTGAAGAATTCATACTGGAGTTGCTGTCCACAGACATTGCATTTCTAACTTGAAACAGGAAACTCAGAAGCTTTGACAGAAAAGGTAGATATATTTACTGCATGCAAATAAAAATCTCTACATAGCAAAATAAAACCATATATTTATTTACCTCCCCTCATAGCAAAATTTTATACCAGCTTTCTTCAGTTCTCTTCCAGGGCCCTGGTGCTTTTCTGAAACAGCTCCGATCAGATTGCTTGTCTGACCACATCAGCAGAAGTGCTGAAGTCACTGGTGATATTCACATTGATATATCAATGGCCACATCCTAGACTTCATCTTACTTGACCTATTGGCAGCATTTAACACAGTTGGTCATCCCCTCAACCTTGAAAGCCTTCTTTACTTGGTTTCCAGGACAGCATATTTGCCTAGTTTTCCTCTTTCCTCATCGGCCACTCTTCTAGAATAGTGCTTGGCACATAGGAGGTACTCAGTACATACCTACTGAATGAAATAAATGAAGGAACAGATAAATCTATGTGGGGAAATACAGAGACATGGCTAGAGAGCTTAACTGGCCATTCAGTGGTCAAAAGCTCAGTTCCGTTCCACTGACATTGACTGACCGCCTTTGCTCTGGGGACGCAGAGGAAGAATCTCACAGTCTAGTGGGGGAGACAGATACAGAGAAAGGATTTTAGTGCAGTGTGGTTGGTGCATTTGCAGTGATGGGGGTCCCAGAACAGATGCTCAGCCCACTGTGGGGACTCTGGAAACCTTTTTGGAGGATATGGTGTCTTAACTGAATTAAAATATGAGAAGGAATACATCAGGTAGTGAAGGGGAAGCGAGGGAAGTCCAGTCAGAAAGAATAACATTTCAGAGGTCTGGAAGTGGAAAATAGCTACTGAAAACAAATTCAACACCCACTTATTTCACCTGCCTTTCAATGAGGATATTCTGACTTGGTCAAATACCAAATTCCAGACATGTGTCCATCATCTTCCATTGATGTGATAATTTGCTCAATGTCAAAAAAGGCAACTTTATGCCAACTGGATTGAAAAATTAGATTAAATGGACAAATCACTCAAATTACTACAGACCTGTGACTTGCCAAAATTGTCTCGAAAAAGGAAAAGTTGAGCAGTCCTATGACCGTTAAAGGTAATAGAACCTATAGCCCAAAATCTTCTCACATGGAAACTCTGGGTCCAGATGGCTTCCCTGGTGAAATACTCAAGGAACAAATAATTCTGATTTTGCAAAAGCAATTTCAGAGGGCAGAAAGAGGGAGCATTTCTGATACTTTTTATGGGACTGATACAACCTTGATACCAAAACTTGATGAGTGAAAGAATATTACAGATCTCAAGAAAATATACAAATACCTTAAATAACTGCCTGTCTTAGTCTGTTTAGGCCACTGTAACAACATAGTGTAGACTAGGTGGCTAGAAAACAACATTTATTACAGTTTGGGAGGCTGGGAAGTTGAAGATCAAAGCACCTGCAGATTTGGTGTCTGATGAGGACCAACTTCCTGGTTCGTAGATGGCTGTCTTCTAGTGGCGTCCTCACATAGTGAAGGGGCAAGGTTGCCCTCTGCAGTCTCTTTCATAAGGGCACTCATCCCATTCCTGAGGGCTTCACCTTTCATGATCTAATCACCTCCCAAACACCCCCCCCCACCTCCTAATAACATCACATTGGGAATTAAGTTTCAACATATGACTTGTGAGGGGACACAGTCATTTAGTCTATAGCACTGCTTATGTCCAATATATTTAAAAAGTATAGTATAGTCAAGTTGGATTTATTCTAAAACTGCAATGTGGTTTAGCATTTGAACTCAATCAGCATAAGTTATTTCATTAACATATTAAAGGAGAAAAAACACAATAATCTCAATAGATGTAGAGAAAGGGTTAGATAAACTTTGACATCTATCCGTGATTGTAAAAACCTTAGCAAATTAGAATGGATAAGAAAACAAGATTCATCTATATGCTGTTTACAAGAGACCCACTTTAGACCTAAAGACACCTTCAGATTGAAAATAAGGGGATGGAGAACAATCTATCATGCTAATGGTCAACAAAAGAAAGCTGGAGTAGCCATACTTATATCAGATAATTTAGACTTTAAAATAAAGACTGTATCAAGAGATACAGAAGGGCATTATATCATAATCAAGGGGTCTATAGACCAAGAAGACCTAACAATTGTAAACATTTATGCGCCAAATATGGAAACACCCAAATATATAAATCAATCACAAACATAAAGAAACTAATTGATAGTAATACCATAATAGTAGGAGACTTCCACAAACCACTCACAGCAATGGACAGATCATGTAATCAAAAAATCAACAAGGAAACAATGGCTTTGAATGACACACTGGACCAGATGGACTTAACAGATATATTCAGAACATTTCATCCGAAAGCAGCAGAATATACATTCTTCTCCAGTGCACATGGAACGTTCTCCAGAATAGGCCATATACTGGGACACAAATCAGCCCTAAGTAAGTACAAAAAGATCGAGATCATACCGTGTATATTTTCAGACCACAACACTATGAAACTCAAAATCAACCACAAGAAAAAAAATTGGAAAGGTAACAAATACTTGGAGACTGAAGAACATCCTACTAAAGAATGAATAGGCTAACCAAGCAGTTAAAGAGGAAATTAAAAAGTATATAGAAGTCAATGAAAATGATAACACCACAACCCCAAACCTCTGGGACACAGCAAAGGTGGTCATAAGAGGAAAGTATATAGCAATCCAGGCCTTCCTAAAGAAGGAAGAAAGATTTCAGATACACAACCTAACCTTACGCCTTAAGGAGCTGGAAAAAGAACAGCAAATAAAACCCAAAACCAGCAGAATACAGGAAATAAAAAAGATTAGAGCACAACTTAATGCTATTTAAACCAAAAAAACAGTAGAACAGATAAATGAAACCAGAAGCTGGTTCTTTGAAAGAATTAACAAAATTGATAAACCACTAGCCACTTTGATCAAAAAGAAACAGGAAAGGACCCAAATAAGCAAAATCAAGAATGAAAGAGATCACAACCAACAGAGCAGAAATAAAAACAATAATAAGAGAATATTATGAGCAATTATATGCTAATAAAATGGATACAATCTGGAAGAAATGTACAAATTCCTGGAAACATACACACTACCAAAACTGAAACAGGAAGAAATAGAAAATTTGAACAGATCCATAACCAGTAAGGAAATCGAATTAGTAATCAAAAATCTGCCAAAAAACAAGAGTCCAGGGCCAGATGGCTTTCCAGAGGAATTCTACTAAACATTTAAGGAAGAGTTAACACCTATTCTCTTGAAGCTGTTCCAAAAAATAGAAACGGAAGGAAAACTTCTAAACTCTTTCTATGAAGCCAGCATTACCTTGATCCCCAAACCAGACAGAGACACCACTAAAAAGGAAAACTATAGACCAATTTCCCTGATGAACATGGATGCAAAAATCCTCAACAAGATATTAGCCAACCGGCTCCAACAATACATTAAAAAAATTATTCACCACGACCAAGTGGGGTTTATACCTGGGATGCAGGGCTGGTTCAATATCTGCAAAACAATTAACGTGATTCATCACATCAGTAAAAGAAAGGACAAGAACCATATGATACTCTCAATAGATGCAGAGAAAGCATTTGACAAAATACAGCATCGTTTCTTGATAAAAACTCTCAAGAAAGCAGGGATAGAAGGAGCATACCTCGAGATCATAAAAGCCATATATGAACGACCCAATGCTAACATCATCCTCAATGGGGAAAAACTGAGAGCTTTCCCCCTAAGGTCAGGAACGAGACAGGGATGTCCACTCTCGCCGCTGTTATTCAACATAGTATTGGATATCTTAGCCTCTGCAATCAGACAACACAAAGGAATAAAAGGCATCCCAATCGGCCAGGAGGAGGTCAAACTTTCACTCTTTGCAAATGACATGATACTCTATATGGAAAACCCAAAAGATTCCACCAAAAAACTGCTAGAACTGATTCATGAATTCAGCAAAGTTGCAGGATATAAAATCAATGCATAGAAATTGGTTGTATTCCTATACACCAACAATGAAGCAACAGAAAGAGAAATCAAGGAATCAATCCTATTTACAGTTGCACCAAAAACCATAAAATCTAACCAAAGAGGTGAAAAATCTATACACTGAAAACTATAGAAAGCTTATGAAAGAAATTGAAGACGACACAAAAACATGGAAAAAGATTCCATGCTCCTGGATAGGAAGAACAAATATTGTTAAAATGTCGATACTACCCAAAGCAATCTACATATTCAATGCAATCCCTATCAAAGTAACACCAGCATTCTTCACAGAGCTAGAACAAATAATCCTAAAATTTGTATGGAACCAGAAAAGACCCTGAATAGCCAAAGCAATCTTGAAAAAGAAAACCAAAGTAGGAAGCATCACAATCCCAGACTTCAAGCTATACTACAAAGCTGTAATAATCAAGACAGTATGGTACTGGCACAAGAACAGACACTCAGATCAATGGAACAGAATAGAGAACCCATAAATGGCCCACACACGTATGGCCAACTAATCTTTGACAAAGCAGGACAGAATATCCAATGGAATAAAGACAGTCTCTTCAACAAGTGATGCTGGGAAAACTGGACAGCGACATACAGAAGAATGAACCTGGACCACTTTCTTACACCATACACAAAAATAAACTCAAAATGGATGAAAGACCTAAATGTAAGACAGGAAGCCATCAAAATCCTCAAGGAGAAAGCAGGCAAAAACCTCTTTGATCTTGCCTGCAGCAACTTCTTACTCAACACGTCTCTGGAGGCCAGGGAAACAAAAGCAAAAATGAACTACTGGGACCTCATCAAAATAAAAAGCTTCTGCACAGCAAAGGAAACAATCAGCAAAACTAAAAGGCAACCGACAGAATGGGAGAAGATATTTGCAAATGACATATCAGATAAAGAGTTAGTATGTGAAATCTATAAAGAACTTATTAAACTCAACACCCAAAAAACAAAGAATCCAGTGAAGAAATGGGCAAAAGACATGACTAGACACTTCTCCAAGGAAGACATCCAGATGGCCATCCGACACGAAAAAAGGCTCAACATCACTCATCATCAGGGAAATACAAATCAAAACCACAATGAGATACCACCTTACACCTGTCAGAATGGCTAACATTAACAACTCAGGCAACAACAGATATTGGCGAGGATGCGGAGAAAAAGTATCTCTTTTGCATTGTTGGTGGCAATGCAAGCTGGTGCAGCCACTCTGGAAAACAGTATGGAGGTTCCTCAAAAAACTAAAAACAGAACTACCCTACGACCCAGCAATTGCACTATTAGGCATTTATCCACGGGATACAGGTGTGCTGTTTCGAAGGGACACATGCACCCCATGTTTATAGCAGCACTATCAACAATAGCCAAAGTATGGAAAGAGCCCAAATGTCCCTTGATGGATGAATGGATAAAGAAGATGTGGTATACACACACACACACACACACACACACACACACACACACACACACACAATGGAGTATTACTCGGCAATTAAAAAGAATGAAATCTTGCCATTTGTAACTACGTGGATGGAACTGGAGGGTATTAGGCTAAGTGAAATTAGAGAAAGACAAAAAATCATATGACTTCACTCATATGAAGACTTTAAGAGACAAAACAGATGAACATAAGAGAAGGGAAACAAAAATAATATGAAAACAGGGAGGGGGACAAAACAGAAGAGACTCATAAATATGGAGAACAAACTGAGGGTTACGGGAGGGGTTGTGGGAGGGGTATGGGCTAAATGAGTAACGGGCACTAAGGAATCTACTCCTGAAATCATTGTTTCATATGCTAATTTGGATGTAAATTAAAAAAAAAAACCTTAGCAAATTAGTTGAATAAATTTTCTTAAAAGGTATCTATCTGCAAGGAATTACAGTAAATGACATACTTCAAATGAAATTTTAAGAGCTCTGACATTTGGAACGTGGCAAGAATGTCTGCTATCGCCATTTCTACTCACCATTGTACTGGAGGGCCTAGCAAGCACAATAAGCCAAGGAAAAGAAATAAAAAATATTTAAAGACTGGAAATGAAGAACAGGATTGTCATTATTTGTAAATGATACCATTGTGTATATAGAAAATCCAAAAAAATCCATGGACAAAGTATTAGAATTAATTATTAATAGTTTAAAAACTCTGATTTTCTGATACAAAATCCATATTCAAAAATCAATTGAGGGGCACCTGGGTGGCTCAGTCAGTTAAGCGTCCGACTTCTGCTCAGGTCATGATCTTGTGATCCGTGAGTTTGAGACCCGCTTCGGGCTCTGTGAGGACAGCTCAGAGCCTGGAGCCTGCTTCACATTCTGTGTCTCCCTCTCTCTCTCTCAAATATAAACACTTTAAAAAATCAATTGCTTCTATATGCTAACAACAAACAGACAATTTTAATAAAGATACCATTTATGAACTACTTAGAAATTATCAAAAGAGGGCAAGATCTTTCTTTTAAAGATTTTATTTTTAAGAAAGACATTTTAAAAGATAAATAGATACACATGTTCATCGAATTAAAGCATCCATGTCATAAATCTGTCGGTTCCCTCCAAGCTGTTTTATAGGTTCAATGTAAATCTGATCATGATTTCAATAGATGTGTGTGTGCATATCATAGCAAGTTAATTCTTAAATTTATGTGGAAGTGCCAACTAGCCAGAACACTCATACTTATTGTAAGACATAGCAATTAAGATGGTGCGATATTGCTGCGAAGGTAGACAAATAGACAATGAAAGACCAGTGGTCTCAGAAACAGACCCACTCATATATAGACACAGAGTAGGTGGCTAGGGAGGTATTATGAGACAGTGGGAAACAGTTGGGACTTCAAAAAATGGAACAATCCGTTATCCAAATTGAAAAAAAATGAAATCGGATCCTTACCTCACAACACAAAAATAACTCTAGGCAGATTCAAAACCTAAACGTGAAAAGCAAAACCAAAGACCTTTAAGATTTTAATATAGAAAAATACTTTCATATACTCATGGTAGAAAAGGTTTTCTTTTTAAAATAATTTTTAAACGTTTATTTATTTTTGAGAGACAGAGACAGAGTGTGAGTAGGAGAGGCGCAGAGAGCGAGGGAGACACAGAATCTGAAGCAGGCTCCAGGCTCTGAGCTGTCAGCACAGAACCTGATGCAGGGCTCAAACCCACAAACCATGAGATCATGACTTGAGTCGAAGTTGGATGCTTAACTGACTGAGCCACCCAGGAGCCCCTAAAAGTTTTTCTTAAACAAGACACAAAACACTAAGCATAAATGACAATTATAAAACATTCAATTACGTTAAAATTAAGAATGTTTGTTGATTAAAAAAACACCATTGGGGTGCCTGGGTGGCTCAGTCAGTTGAGCATTCAACTCTTGATTTCAGCTCAGGTCATGAGCCCAGGGTCATGGGGTCAAGCCCTGCATTGGACTCTGCACTGAGCGTGGAGTCTGCTTGGGATTCTCTCTCTCCTTCTGCTCCTCTCCCCCATTCGCGCTGTTTCTCTCTCTAAAATAAACAAATAAATAAAAACAAGAACACAAACCAAAAAAACACCCTAAAGAGAGTGAAAATCACAACTTGGGAACAAATTGTGAGAAGATAATTCAAACACATATAACTGATGAAAAGCTCAAAGCTAGAACATATAAAAAACTACAAATAGAAAAACCAACAAGGTGGGTGCCAACAAGTGTATAAATAAATTATATATCATAGAATGGAATATTGTATGATAAGAATGAAAAATCTACAACAACATGGAATAGCCTGGATGAATCACACAGACATGATGTCGAGCAAAAGAAGTCAAACAGAAAAATGGGCAAAATGAATCCGTTTACTGGTGGTAAAATTATAAAGAAAATCAAGAGAATGATTATCACCAAGTCATGATAATGTTTACTTCTACGGGAAGGAGGGAGGGATGTAACTGGAAAGGGGCCCAGGAGACTTCTGGAATGTCAATACTGGTCTACAACTTTACCTGGGTGGTTGTTCATGGGTGCACAAGTCATTAATATTCATTGAAATGTACATTTCTCAGGCATAAGAAGAAATTACAACTAAAACAAAATGTAGTGAGTAGTGGCAGTGATGTGACTCTCTGGGACTCTTCCACACAAGCTCTGAGCGACCCCAGTTTTTCTTGTCTAGACCACGAAGTGTAGGTGGACTACTTCCTTCAGAACCTCCCCTGGGGTCAAAGTCTTGCATTTAGTCCTGTAGGTTACTGAGGCTCCCCCAACCCTGTCTGTGGAAGTCATGTTTTGGGGTTGTTTATTCTGTGTCTCCTGACACCAGCCATGGAATGGGGACACGCACCTCTTGGGGGATGGAGAGGATCTGTCCATTTTGTCATCAGACATCAGAGTCCATCTTCCCTTGGACCTCATTCATACACGGTTTTAGAGCCTGGAAGAGTTCATTTATTTATTTATTAAAAAAATTTTTTTTTAACATTTATTTATTTTTGAGACAGAGAGAGACAGAGCATGAACAGGGGAGGGTCAGAGAGAGGGAGACACAGAATCTGAAACAGGCTCCAGGCTCTGAACTGTCAGCACAGAGCCCGACGCAGGGCTCGAACTCACAGACTGAGAGATCATGACCTGAGCCGAAGTCGGACGCTCAACCGACTGAGCCACCCAGGCGCCCCTGGAAGAGTTCATTTAAAAGCCAGAACCCCAAGTCCTGGTATGTGTGACCTTGGGTAGGTCATCTGTCCCCTCCCAGCCTCAGTTTCTCATTCTTTTTGTTAAGTTTTATTTATTTATTTTTAAGAGAGAATGAGAGCAGGCAAGCAGGGGAAAGGCAGAGAGAGAGGGAGAATCTGCAGCAGGCTCTGCATCGCCAGCACGGAATCCGACATGGTGCTTGAACCCATGAACTGTGAGATCATTACCTGAGCCGAAATCAAAAGTTAGACACTCAACTGACTGAGCCACCCAGGCGCCCCGTCAGTTTCTCATTCTTTAAAGGGGGCTTATGCCCTCTGAGCTTTGGGGAAAACATGTGAAATGATGCCACTCATTAGCACTTTGGATTAATCTAGTAATTCAGGCAGTGTAGCAGGGCAGGAAAGAGGAGGGACTCAAGAGTGGTACAGTTCAGGACTAAATTCAGGACCATATCACACGATCAGCAAATTACTCAAGCTCTCTGTGCCTTCCTTTGCTTGTCTGTCCTTGGGTAATAACTTTCCCTCCTCACAGGGTTATGGTGAAGGTTACATAAAATAATATGTCAGTTATCTAGGGCAGTGCCTGGCTCAGAATAAATAAAACGTCAGCTGTTATCAGCCCCCTCTCGAACTTTTACAATGACTGTCACCCAAGACAACTTGTTCCCACCCTCAAGTGTGTTTATTATTATAGTGGTGGATAATGTCAAAGGTGGAGACCTCCTTGTACCCCAGGCCTCTTCCCTGCCTGCCACCTTGAGAGGTATTGGATCCCCAGACATCCTCCCCAGGGGACCCACACCTTCCTCAGTCTCCCCCTGTATTTGAGGTTAACCAAGGCAACAGGGCCACCACCTCATCCAGGAGCACCATCTTGTAGGGGCCACAGCACTGGGCATTTCTGACAGAAATGGGGACCTGAGAGGGAGGAAGGAAGGGTATGAGGTGTTTTCTCACCTAGTAGTTTCCTATTAATGATGTAACAAATTTACAACAAACTTAGTGGCTGAACAACACAAATGCATTATCTTAACAGTTCTGGAGATCAGGAGCCTCACAAGGTGTCTGTGGGGCTGTGTTCCTTCTGGAGGCTCTAGGGGAGAATCTATCCCCTTGCCTTTTCCAGCTTCTAGAGGGTGCCTGTGGTCTTTGGTTCATGGCTCCTTCCTCCATCTTCAAAGCCAGCAATAGCCAGTTGAGTCTCACATCACTCTGACTCCTGGGGTACTGGGTGGCTTAGTCAGTTGAGCGTCTGACTTCAGCTCAGTTCATGATCTCATGGTTGTGGGTTCGAGCCCCATATTGGGCTCACCACTGTCAGCGCGGAGCTTGCTTCAGATCCTTTGTCCCCCTCTCTCTCTGCCCGGGACCCACTCGTGCTCTCTCTCTCTCTCTCAAAAATAAACATTTAAAAATGTAAAAAAAAATCACTCTGATTCTCTCTGTCCTGCCTCCTTCCTTCACTTATAAGAACATTTATGATTACATTGCACCCAGTCAGGTAATTCGGGATACCCACCCCCCCCCCTTCTCAAAATGGTTAACTTAATCACATATGCGAAGTCCCTTTTGTCATGTAAAGTGATATATTCCAGGTCCTACGGTTTATGATGTTGATATCATTTGGGGGCCATATTCTGCCTAGCACAGACCCCCCCCTTCTCACCAGGCCCCTGTGGTCACTGCCACACTGAGGCCACAGAGGTGGGCAGATGGAGTTTACCCTTGAAGGGAGCTAGGTGCCCATCCTGAAGGGACAAGAGCATGTCACCAGATAATTAAGACTGAGTGATTCTTGTAATAATAGCAATAACAACACTATCAGCATTTACTTCCCAGTTACTCTGTGCCAGACACTGGGATGATCATTTTACATGAATCATGCTTTTCTCACACCAATGCCACGATGTAAATTCTACTTTTATCACGAGTGTACAGACGAAGACACTGAGGCCCTGAGTGTCTTGTGTGTTCTCATCAGTCCTGAGCACAGCCCTTTGATGTGGCTTCCCTGATCTTCCTCTGTCTCCTCCTCCTTGTTACTAGGCCCAGGATCTTGATCTCAGAGTGGACCCTGCTCTCTGACCTTGGGTCTCAGCCGTCAGCTCAGCTGTCATCTGACCACATTGTACAACCCCTCCACTTGCTGTTCTGGATGTCTGGGGTCCAGGGGAGTCCAAGTTTTAACCTGAGCTTCCTGCTAAGGCAGTGGCCTTTTCTTTTAATTCTGGGAAGTGTGACTGAAGCCGTGTTCATACGGTGGAGGTGTTAGTGTCACCAGGTACAGCTCAGCCACTGACTGTACATGATAAAACCTTTACCAGCAGGGGGCGACTCCTCTTCAAGACCAGGGACGCCTCAGGGAAGAAGACAGGAAAGACAGAGGCTTAAACATTCTTATGTCAGGGGGTCACAGGCTTTGGGTGTGTGAGCCCCAAGTTTGGGTGTCCCTCAGAGCCTCCCTCTCTGCATGTGGACAGCTGAGGGCAGCCTAGGGTCGGCTCTGCGTCTTCCTCCTGGAGAACCCTGGTCTTAGTCACTGCAAATGGCCTTCCTCTTTCTCCTGCTCTTCCTCCTACCAGAAGCTCGGTTCTGTGGTTAAAGGGAGGGTCTCATATTTGTAATATTTTTCTCATTGTAAGGTTGCATTTTAGTTTTTCCTTCCACAAGGTGGACTGGCTCTGTGGCCTTGACCACAGGGCAGTTTGGGCCATAGCTCGTCCTGAAGGCACTGGCACATCCCCAGCAGAGCCTGGGTTTAGGAAAAGGCCCCTAGGTCCCATTCAGATCCTGACCAGCTGCCAGCTCTGCCTCCATCCAGGAACCTCCCAGAGCCTGAATGCTGGGTCTACAACCCCTAGCTAGGGCAAGTAGAGGCACCAGGGCTGCTGGCCTGGGGGAGTTACAGGCCTGGTGGATGAGGCAGCAGAAACACTCTGTATGGCTTGAGGGGATGTATGGCTATGGGGTGAAGAATGACCCACCCATATCTGCCCACAGACCTGCTACAGGCCTGCAGACCCAGCTCCTGCCCTCCATGGGTCTCTGTCTCCTCACCTGCACAATGGGCAGGAGTCTCCCCACACATAGGGGATGCTCATGAATGGAATGGGGTCTGGAGTGATGAGAAAGGAGATTTGGCCCAAGAGGAGGAGGAGCAGGTCAGAGTTGCTGCGGGGAGACCTAACTTGTGTCTCCTCAGGCACAGCCAGGGGCTGCCCACCTCGAATTGTTCAGGGCAGTCAGACAGGTGGGAAGCTCTGAAATCAGAACTGTGGGCCAAGGTCCAGTTGAGGTCCTCTCTGGCCGCTTGTGTGCTTCCTGTTTGTCCTTACCTGTGCCTGCAGGGATCCCAAGATGAGCTCAGGGAGCTCACTACCTCACTGGTAACTGTGACCCATCAGCAGTCATTAGAGTCGTGTGTCATCTTCACAACCGACCCCCATTAACACTAGTGTAACTTGTTCAAACAGTGGCTCACATGTTCTGAAATGGTTTTGATGATGTGTCATTATTTATTACAGCCAGAATTTACTCAGTCACTCTTCTACTGAATGGATAGGTAGTGTATGATTTAGGTTTTTGCCATCTCATACTACTTGTGGTGAGCATTCCAGGACATACAATAGTAGTCATATAATAACTCTATTTGTAGTAGCTAAACACTGGAAACAACCCAATTATAACACTAACAGGAAAACAAGTAAATACATTGTGGCAGTTTCTTTGTTTTTTACTTTTTTTAAGTTTATTTATTTTGAGATGGGGGGAGGGAAAGAGTGAATCTCCAGCAGGTTCCGCACCATCAGTGCAGAGCCCCACGCAGGGCTTGAACCCACAAAACGTGAGATCATGACCTGATCCGAAGTCGGTCACTTAACTGAATGAGCCACCCAGGTGCCCCCATTGTGGCAGTTTCACAGCATGCAATACGGCACAGCTCTGAGAACGAATGAATGAAACCCACAGAGACATAACACTAAATAGGACACGCTATACGATAATTTTTTAAATTTAATTTTTTTTAACGTTTATTTATTTTTGAGACAGAGAGAGACAGAGAATGAACGGGGGAGGGTTAGAGAGAGGGGGACACAGAATCTGAAACAGGCTCCAGGCTCTGAGCTGTCAGCACAGAGCCCGAAGCGGGGCTTGAACTCACGGACAGTGAGATCATGACCTGAGCTGAAGTCGGCCGCTTAACCGACTGAGCCACCCAGGTGCCCCTAATTTTTTAAAAATAAATATCAAGATAGCAAAAATGTAAAAATGACTTTGCGGTTCTGTGATTTTTTTTAAAGTATATTTATTTTGAGAGAGAGAGGAGAGAAAGAGAGAGAGAGAGAAGAGAGAGAGAGAGAAAGAGAACTAGCAGGGGAGGGGCAGAGAGAGAGGGGGGTACAGAGGATCCAAAGCAGGCTCTGGGCTGAGAGAAGAGAGCCCCAATCTAGGGCTCGAACTCACAAACTGTGAGATCATGACCTGAGCTGAAGTTGGATGCTTAACCAACTGAGCCACCCATGTGCCCAGTTTCTGTGATTTTTAGCACATGTGTAGATTCATGTAACCACCACCACATTCAGGATGTTCCATCACCTTATAGAGCTCCTTTGTGCTGTCCCTTCATACTCATACCTTCACACACAAATATGTCCAATTGACAGTTTATGAAGGTGTGTCTATCCTTGTGCCAGTACCACACCATCTTGGGATTATTGTAGCTTTATGGTAAGTCAAAATCCATGTTAGTGAGGCACCTGGGTGGCTTGGTTGGTTAAGCGTTCGACTCTTGATCTCGGCTCAGGTCATGATCTCACAGTTTGTGGGTTTGAGACCCAGGTAGGACTCTACACTGACAGTGTAGAGCCTGCTTGGGATTCTCTCTCTCTTCCTCTCCCTCTTCCCCTCCCTTGCTCACGTGCTTGCTCTCTCAAGAATAAATAAATTAATTTAAAAAAAGTTTTAAAAAGTCCATGTTACTCAGGATCCACATAAGAGTGAAACCATATGGTATCTGACTTTCTCTGTATGGCTTATTTCACTTAGCATCACACTCTCCAGTTCCATCCACGTTGCTACAAAAGGCCATATTTCATTCTTTCTCATTGCCACGTAGTATTCCATTGTGTATATAAACCACAATTTCTTTATCCATTCATCTGAGAAACGTAACAGAAACCCATGGGGGAGGGGAAGGGAAAAAAAAAAAAGAGGTTAGAGTGGGAGAGAGCCAAAGCATAAGAGACTGTTAAAAACTGAGAACAAACTGAGGGTTGATGGGGGGTGGGAGGGAGGGCAGGGTGGGTGATGGGTATTGAGGAGGGCACCTTTTGGGATGAGCACTGGGTGTTGTATGGAAACCAATTTGACAGTAAATTTCATATATTAAAAAATAAATAAATAAATAAATAAATTAAAAAAAAAAAAGTCCATGTTAGCCCTCCAATTTTGTTTTTCCTTTCCAAAATTACTTTGACAATTCTAGTTTCTTTGTTTTTCCACATACATTTTATTTATTTATTTAGAGGGCACAAGGGAGTGAGGTGCAGAGAGAGAGAGAGAGAGAGAGAGAGAGAGAGAGAGAGAGAGAGAGAGAGAGAAGCGGGGCTCACCCGAAGCGGGGCATGAGCTCACCCCGTGTGGGACTGAAACTCACGAAATGTGAGCTCCTGACCTGAGCCAAAGTCAGGTGCTTAATGACTGAGCCGCTTAGGCGCCCCTCCATGTAAATTTTAGAATTGAGTAATCTGTATCCACCAAAAAAATCCTACTGTGATTTTGATTGGAATTGCATTGGGTCGGAGGGAAGATGGCGGTGTAGGAGGACGCTGGGCTTACTGCGCGTCCTGCTGATCACTTAGATTCCACCTACACCTGCCTAAATAACCCAGAAAACCGCCAGAGGATTAGCAGAACTGAGTCTTCAGAGCCAAGCGCAGACGAGAGGCCCACGGAAGAGGGTAGGAAGGGCGGCGAGGCGGTGCGCGCTCAACGAACTGGCGGGAGGGAGCCGGGGCGGGGGGATGGCCCGCCGGCCAAGCAGAGCCCCCGAGTCTGGCTTGCAAAAGTGGAGGGGCCGGACGGAGTGTGTTCCGAGAGCAAGCGTGACTTAGCGTCTGGGAGGTCATAAGTTAACAGCTCTGCTCAGAAAGCGGGAAGGCTGGAGGACAAAGGGAGGGAGAGCTGCTGAGCCCCCGGACGACAGAGCTCAGTTTGGCTGGGAACAAAGGCGCTCGCCAGCGCCATCTCCCCCGCCCATCCCCCAGCCAAAATCCCAAAGAGAACCAGTTCCTGCCAGGGAACTTGCTCGCTCCGCGCAAACACCCAACTCTGTGCTTCTGCGGAGCCAAACCTCCGGCAGCGGATCTGACTCCCTCCCGCTGCCACAGGGCCCCTCCTGAAGTGGATCACCTAAGGAGAAGCGAGCTAAGCCTGCCCCTCCTGCCCCCGTGCACCTTGCCTACCCACCCCAGCTAATACGCCAGATCCCCAGCACCACAAGCCTGGCAGTGTGCAAGTAGCCCAGATGGGCCACGCCACCCCACAGTGAATCCCGCCCCTAGGAGAGGGGAAGAGAAGGCACACACCAGTCTGACTGTGGCCCCAGCGGTGGGCTGGGGGCAGACATCAGGTCGGACTGCGGCCCCGCCCACCAACTCCAGTTATACACCACAGCACAGGGGAAGTGCCCTGCAGGTCCTCACCACTCCAGGGACTATCCAAAATGACCAAATGGAAGAATTCCCCTCAGAAGAATCTCCAGGAAATAACAACAGCTAATGAACTGATCAAAAAGGATTTAAATAATATAACAGAAAGTGAATTTATAATAATAGTCATAAAATTAATCGCTGGGCTTGAAAACAGTATAGAGGACAGCAGAGAATCTTTTGCCACAGGAGCTTTAAACGAAATGCAAAACAAAATGGAAACGACGACAGCTCGGATTGAAGAGGCAGAGGAGAGAATAGGTGAACTAGAAGATAAAGTTATGGAAAAAGAGGAAGCTGAGAGAAAGAGAGATAAAGAATCCAGGAGTATGAGGGGAAAATTAGAGAACTAAGTGATACACTAAAAAGAAATAATATATGCATAATTGGTATCCCAGAGGAGGAAGAGAGAGGGAAAGGTGCTGAAGGGGTACTTGAAGAAATTATAGCTGAGAACTTCCCTGAACTGGGGAAGGAAAAAGGCATTGAAATCCAAGAGGCACAGAGAAATCCCTTCCGACGTAACTTGAATCGATCTTCTGCACGACATACCATAGTGAAACTAGCAAAATACAAGGATAAAGAGAAAATTCTGAAAGCAGCAAGGGATAAACGTGCCCTCACATATAAAGGGAGACCTATAAGACTCGTGACTGATCTCTCTTTTGAAACTTGGCAGGCCAGAAAGGATTGGCACGATATCTTCAGTGTGCTAAGCAGAAAAAATATGCAGCTGAGAATCCTTTATCCAGCAAGTCTGTCATTTAGAATAGAAGGAGAGATAAAGGTCTTCCCAAACAAACAAAAACTGAAGGAATTTGTCACCACTAAACCAGCCCTACAAGAGATCCTAAGGGGGATCCTGTGAGACAAAGTACCAGAGACATCACTACAAGCATAAAACATACAGACATCACAATGACTCTAAACCCATATCTTTCTATAATAACACTGAATGTAAATGGATTAAATGCGCCAACCAAAAGACACAGGGTATCAGAATGGATAAAAAAACAAGACCCATCTATTTGCTGTCTACAAGAGACTCATTTTAGACCTGAGTACACCTTTAGATTGAGAGTGAGGGGATGGAGAACTATTTATCATGCTACTGGAAGCCAAAAGAAAGCTGGAGTAGCCATACTTATATCAGACAAACTAGACTTTAAATTAAAGGCTGTAACAAGAGATGAAGAAGGGCATTATATAATAATTACAGGGTCTATCCATCAGGAAGAGCTAATAATTATAAATGTCTATGCGCCGAATACCGGAGCCCCCAAATATATAAAACAATTACTCATAAACATAAGCAACCTTATTGAAAAGAATGTGGTAATTGCAGGGGACTTTAACACCCCACTTACAGAAATGGATAGATCATCTAGACACACAGTCAATAAAGAAACAAGGGCCCTGAATGAGACATTGGGTCAGATGGACTTGACAGATCTATTTAGAACTCTGCATCCCAAAGCAACAGAATATACTTTCTTCTCAAGTGCACATGGAACATTCTCCAAGATAGATCATATACTGGGTCACAAAACAGCCCTTCATAAGTTTACAAGAATTGAAATTATACCATGCATACTTTCAGACCACAATGCTATGAAGCTTGAAATCAACCACAGGAAAAAGTCTGGAAAACCTCCAAAAGTGTGGAGGTTAAAGAACACCCTACTAACGAATGAGTGGGTCAACCAGGCAATTAGAGAAGAAATTAAAAAATATATGGAAACAAACGAAAATGAAAATACAACAATCCAAACGCTTTGGGACGCAACAAAGGCAGTCCTGAGAGGAAAATGCATTGCAATCCAGGCCTATCTCAAGAAACAAGAAAAATCCCAAATACAAAATCTAACAGCACACTTAAAGGAAATAGAAGCAGAACAGCAAAGGCAGCCTAAACCCAGCAGAAGAAGAGAAATAATAAAGATCAGAGCAGAAATAAACAATATAGAATCTGAAAAAACTGTAGAGCAGATCAACGAAACCAAGAGTTGGTTTTTTGAAAAAATAAACAAAATTGACAAACCTCTAGCCAGGCTTCTCAAAAAGAAAAGGGAGATGACCCAAATAGATAAAATCATGAATGAAAATGGAATGATTACAACCAATCCCTCAGAGATACAAACAATTATCAGGGAATACTATGAAAAATTATATGCCAACAAATTGGACAACCTTGAAGAAATGGACAAATTCCTAAACACCCACACTCTTCCAAAACTCAATCAGGAGGAAATAGAAAGCTTGAACAGACCCTAACCAGTGAAGAAATTGAATCGGTTATCAAAAATCTCCCAACAAATAAGAGTCCAGGACCAGATGGCTTCCCAGGGGAGTTCTACCAGACGTTTAAAGCAGAGATAATACCTATCCTTCTCAAGCTATTCCAAGAAATAGAAAGGGAAGGAAAACTTCCAGACTCGTTCTATGAAACCAGTATTACTTTGATTCCTAAACCAGACAGAGACCCAGTAAAAAAAGAGAACTACAGGCCAATATCCCTGATGAATATGGATGCAAAAATTCTCAATAAGATACTAGCAAATCGAATTCAACAGCATATAAAAAGAATTATTCACCATGATCAAATGGGATTCATTCCTTGGATGCAGGGCTGGTTCAACATTCGCAAATCAATGTGATACATCACATTAACAAAAAAAAAAAAAAAAGAGAAGAACCATATGATCCTGTCAATCGATGCAGAAAAGGCCTTTGACAAAATCCAGCACCCTTTCTTAATAAAAACCCTTGAGAAAATTGGGATAGAAGTAACATACTTAAAGATCATAAAAGCCATTTATGAAAAGCCCACAGCTAACATCATCCTCAATGGGGAAAAACTGAGAGCTTTTTCCCTGAGATCAGGAACACGACAGGGATGCCCACTCTCACCGCTGTTGTTTAACATAGTGTTGGAAGTGCTAGCATCAGCAATCAGACAACAAAAGGAAATCAAAGGCATCAAAATTGGCAAAGATGAAGTCAAGCTTTCACTTTTTGCGCATGACATGATATTATACATGGAAAATCCGATAGACTCCACCAAAAGTCTGCTAGAACTGATACATGAATTCAGCAAAGTTGCAGGATACAAAATCAATGTACAGAAATCAGTTGCATTCTTATACACTAACAATGAAGCAACAGAAAGACAAATAAAGAAACTGATCCCATTCACAATTGCACCAAGAAGCATAAAATACCTAGGAATAAATCTAACCAAAGATGTAAAAGATCCGTATGCTGAAAACTATAGAAAGCTTATGAAGGTAATTGAAGATTTAAAGAAATGGAAAGACATTCCCTGCTCATGGATTGGAAGAATAAATATTGTCAAAATGTCAATACTACCCAAAGCTATCTACACAGTCAATGCAATCCCAATCAAAATTGCACCAGCATTCTTCTCGATACTAGAACAAGCCATCCTAAAATTCATATGGAACCACAAAAGGCCCCGAATAGCCAAAGTAATTTTGAAGAAGACCAAAGCAGGAGGCATCACAATCCCAGACTTTAGCCTCTACTACAAAGCTGTCATCATCAAGACAGCATGGTATTGGCACAAAAACAGACACATAGACCAATGGAATAGAATAGAAACCCCAGAACTAGACCTACAAACGTATGGCCAACTCATCTTTGACAAAGCAGGAAAGAACATCCAGTGGAAAAAAGACAGTCTCTTTAACAAATGGTGCTGGGAGAACTGGACAGCAACATGCAGAAGGTTGAAACTAGACCACTTTCTCACACCATTCACAAAAATAAACTCAAAATGGATAAAGGACCTGAATGTGAGACAGGAAACCATCAAAACCCTAGAGGAGAAAGCAGGAAAAGACCTCTCTGACCTCAGCCGTAGCAATCTCTTACTTGACACATCCCCAAAGGCAAGGGAATTAAAAGCAAAAGTGAACTTCTGGGACCTTATGAAGATAAAAAGCTTCTGCCCAGGAAAGGAAACAACCAACAAAACTAAAAGGCAACCAACGGAATGGGAAAAGATATTTGCAAATGACATATCGGACAAAGGGCTCGTATCCAAAATCTATAAAGAGCTCACCAAACTCCACACCTGAAAAACAAATAACCCAGTGAAGAAATGGGCAGAAAACATGAATAGACACTTCTCTAAAGAAGACATCCGGATGGCCAACAGGCACATGGAAAGATGTTCAACGTCGCTCCTTATCAGGGAAATACACATCAAAACCACACTCAGATATCACCTCACACCAGTCAGAGTGGCCAAAATGAAGAAATCAGGAGACTATAGATGCTGGAGAGGATGTGGAGAAACGGGAACCCTCTTGCACTGTTGGTGGGAATGCAAATTGGTGCAGCTGCTCTGGAAAGCAGTGTGGAGGTTCCTCAGAAAGTTAAAAATAGACCTACCCTATGACCCAGCAATAGCACTGCTAGGAATTTATCCAAGGGATACAGGAGTACTGATGCATAGGGGCACTTGTACCCCAATGTTTATAGCAGCACTCTCAACAATAGCCAAATTATGGAAAGAGCCTAAATGTCCATCAACTGATGAATGGATAAAGAAATTGTGGTTTATATACACAATGGAATACTACGTGGCAATGAGAAAGAATGAAATATGGCCTTTTGTAGCAACGTGGATGGAACTGGAGAGTGTGATGCTAAGTGAAATAAGCCATACAGAGAAAGACAGATACCACATGGTTTCACTCATATTTAGGCTTCTCCCATTGGTGCTTATTTGGAAGCAGGGACAAAAATGAAGGTGGCTTGGGGTGCCTGGGTGGCTCAGTCGGTTAAGTGGCTGACTTCAGCTCAGGTCATAATCTCATGGTTCATGGGTTCAATCCCCTCATTGGGTTCTGTGCTGATAGCTCAGAGCCTGGAGCCTGCTTAGGATTCTCTCTCTGCCCCTCCCCCATTCACACTCTGTCTCTCAAAAATACACATTAAAATAAATAAATAAATAAATAAATAAATAAATAAATAAATAAAATTTCAGTTTTCATTGTTCATTGCTAGTATACAGAAATATGCTTGATTTGTGTGTGTTGAATTGGTAGTCTTCAATGTTGCTAGCTTCACATATTAGCTCCAGTACTTTACTATGCAGATTATCATGTCATCTGAGAATTGGGGTCGTTTTTATTTCTTCCTTCCCAATCTGTAAACCATTGATGACTTTTTCTTGCCCTTCCGCGCTGGCTAGGATTTCCAATACAATGTTAAATAACCAGGGTGAGAGTGGATATTCTTTTCCATTTCCAATCTTAGGGAAAAATCATTGAGTATCATGAGCTGCCCTGGTAGACAACACTGCATACGTGTTATTGCAGTTCGTTGCTGGGAGGATGAATTGTGTGACTCCACTGTGAAACAACTCTTTGAGTCTTGTGCTGCTTTCCTTTGCCCCATCAACGAAACCTGAAATTTTAAAAATCACATACACACACAATACTATTTTACAATAGTTCCTCAAAAAAAAATCTAACCAAACATGTACAGGATCTGTGGATGTTGTAAACTACAGGAAGCTGATGAAAGAAATAAAAAAAAACTAAATAATGAACAGACTATGTATGCAGGTTGACAGATTCAATATAGTTAAGATGTTAATTGTCCCCAAATTGATCCTCAAGGTCATCAACCTCTTCACAGGTGCAGCAGCTGCCATTGCCTTTGATACCATTTCAGGCCAGGACAAGGGAGAACAGTGGTCTTCAGATGGGAGGGCGTCAGAGAAAGATGGGAAAAATCTTGGGGTCATGATTTGAGGTATCTTGGTCCTAGAGGGCGCAAGAACTGCGGATAGAGGGCTGATTCAAGAATCTTCTGTGGGGTGAGGGAATGGGAAGCCCTTGCATACATGGCAGGCACAGGACTCAGTACACCTGCCCACCATGTGCTTTCCCATCAGCCACTGGCCTGGGGTGTGTGCAACGCAGGCCGCATTTTACCGTCTGGATTTTTTCTTGCTGTTTGAGACTCAATTGGTTGGTCGCTGGATCAGTCCTCTCAGGAATTTAAGTGTGAAGAGGGAGCCAGCAGGCTTTGGGTGAGTAAAGGGTGCTGTGGCTCCTGGCCTCCAAATAAGAAGGGTCTTGAGGTCATTGTCCTTCACTTCACAGATGTGGTGGCCGCCATGGCCCTTGATGTCATGCTGGGAGTAGGAAAAGTGAGGGTGATGGTTTACAGATGGGGGAGGGGGGTTAAGATGAAGCTGGGGTGAGTCCTGGTGCATGACTTGAGATATCTGGGTTCTGGAGGGCCCAGGAACTGCTGACAGAGGGCAGATTCAAGAATCCTCAGTCAGGTGAGGGGATGGGAAGCCCCCACCAACCTGGCACACGCAGGATGCAGTACGCCTGCCCAGCACCACACAATTTTCCATCAGCCACTGGCGCCGGGTGTGTGCAGCGGGTTCAGGGTGCAGAGCAGTGCAGTTCACGTTTTAAGGTCTGGATTCTTTCTTGCTGTCTGTAACTTAATTGGTAGGTCCCCGGATCAGTCTTCCCAGGAATTTGAGCTTGAAGAGGAAGCCAGCAGGCTGTGGGTGGGTAAGGGTGGTGTGGTTTCTGGCCTCCAAGGAAGAAGGTCCTCAAGGTCTTCCTTTACCTTAGGGTGTTTCAGCTATGGCCATTGTCTGTCTTGGTGAGTGTGGAACAAGAGAGGACAGTGGGGAAGGAGGGTGAGATGAAGATGGGGTGTTTGGGGGCACGTTTTGAGGTTTCCGGGTCCTGGAAGCCCCAAGAATTACTGGCAGAGGGGGCAGATTGAGGAAACTTTAGTGGGGCCCGGATGAAGGAGTGGGGTAAGTCCCCGCCCACCCGGCGCTCGTGGGATGTAGTGCGCCTGCCCAGCGTCATGGGCTTTCTCATTGGCCATCGGCGTGGGGTGTGTGCCACGCGTTCTGGGTGCGGAGCAGCGTAGTTTGCGTCTAACGGTCTGGATTCTTTCTCGCTGTCTGAGACTCAATTGGTATGCTCCCAGATCAGTCCTCCCAGGAATTTGAGCGTGAAGAGGAAGCCAGCAGGCTTTGAGTGGATAGGGGTGGTGTGGTTCCTGGCCTCAGAAGAGGAAGGGCCTTGAGGTTACCATCTTTCTCCTCACAGGTGTCCTTGCTTCATGGCCCTTGTTACTGAGGTGGAACCCGGATAGGGGAGGGTGATGGGCTGGGGGGGGAGGCGTTCAGATGAAGATGGGGTGAATCTTGGGCGCGTTATTTGAGGTATGTGGGCTCTGGAGGCCCCAGGACCTGCCGACAGAGGGCAGATTTGGAAATCCTGGGTGGGGCTTCTGGAAGCCCCGCCCACATGGCACAGTAGGACTCCATGCACATGCCCACTGCCATGCTCTTTCCCACTGGCCATTTGCATGGAACATGTGCAATGTGTTCCGGGTATGGAGCTGTGTGGGTTGCATCCTGCTATCTGCATTCTTTCTTGCTGACTGAGACTCAATTGCTAGGTTTTCAGATTAGTCTTCCCAGGAATTTAAGTGAGTGTGAGGAGGGATGCAGCAGGCTTTGGGCAAGTAGGGATGACACCGTTCCTGGCCTGTGAGGAAGAAGGTCCTTGAGCGATTATCCTCTTCCTCTTCACAGGTATTGGGGCTGTCATGGCCCTTGATATATAGTGGGATGTGTACAGGGAATAATGGTGGGCTGCAGAGTGGAGGGGTTCAGATTAAGACGGGCTAGTCCTGGGGGCATGATTTGAGGTATTTGGGTCCCGGAGGCACCAGGAACTGTCGACAGAGGGCAAATTTGGGAATCTTAAGTGGGTCCCAGGCAAGGGGGTGGGGAAGCCCTTACCTGTGCTGCACATGTGGGACACAGTGTGCATTCCCAGGACTGCTGCACCTTCACCCGCAGGTGTGGGGTATGTGCAATGAATTCTGAGTGCTGAGCAGTGTGGGTCTTGTCTTACAATATGTATTCTTTTCTTTTGCTGTCTGAGACTCAACTGGTAGGTCTGCAGATAAGTTTTTCCAGCAGTTTAAGTGTGAGTGAGTGTGAGGAGGGAGCCAGTAGTTTTGAGGCAGGGGTCAGGGCAGTGTGGTTTCTGGCCCCTGAGGAGGAAAGTCATCTTTCTTCTCACAGGCTTCACAGCCACCCTGTGAAGGGGCCCCATCAATGACCCTTGATGTGGTGGCAGGACAGGGGAGGAGGGTAAGCTAGGGAGAGATGGGGGTCAAATGAAGATGGCATGAGTCTTGGGGGCATTTTTTGAGATATTGGAGTCTTGGAGGCACAAGGAACTGCCAATACGATCCACACAATGGAGTCCTCAGTGGGGCCCTGGGTAAGGGGCAAGTAGTAAAGAAAGGCCCTAGAAATGGGGAATGTTGTGGAGTTGTAACTGCATCCCTGAGATTTGTAGTGTGCCAGGTGGAGTACCAGGAGAGGAGAGTGCCACATGTAGTCTTTATTGCAGGCACTCAACCCTGCAATTCTAGTGCAAAACTAGCTGTAGGCAATATATTAACAGTGAATGTAGTTAGGTGCTCCAATAAAACTTTATTGGAGGCATGGAAAGAAAGGGCTTAGTAAATCAGAGTGTGCCAGCAGTAGTAGTTACTCAAAGTCTTAATTCTCCTGTGGTAGTTTCTTTCTTTTTTTTTCTTTTTTAAGTTTATTTATTTTGGGAGAGCGAGCGAGCACAAATGGGAGGGGCAGAGAGAGAGGTAGAGAAAGGATCTCAAGCAGGCTCTGTGCAACGTGGGGCTCAAACCCACAAAGTTTGAGATCATGACTTGAGCTTGAGCAAAATCAAGAGTCAGAGCCTTAACCGATTGAGCCGCCCAGGTTCCCCTCCAGTGGTATTTTCTTAAATATCTCCAAGATGGTGAAACAAGTTGTAAAACCATACCCCTTCAGAAATATGTTCTTGTCTTTAACACATGCCTTATTTAATTTCTGTGTCTGCTTGGTCATGACATAAACAATTGCCTTCGCAAGCTGCCAGATTTGGTGTGATTGAAAAGTATGCACAATTAAATTACCTTTCGACTTACTTTGAACATATTTTCAATCTTGAAAAAAAAGCACATGTCACCATTTGGCCACAGAAGTGGTCATAACTATCCTCTCAAGTGCATTTTCTAAATCCCAGTATTCTGTTTTCAGTGTGAAATATGAGTTGGCAAATAAGGTCAACATTCAAGCCTAGAGCAAGATGAAATGATCAAAACTCTTTCCAGCTAGTTGGGCCTGTGGTTGTAAGTACTTGAACATTTGATGTTTTTTATTAGTACAAATTTATTTTTGTGAAAGTGTTGAACTAATATAGATACACTGATAAGGGTTTTTCATGCTGATAAGGAGCATTTATCCAGGAGCATCACATTCTGGTATTTCTTGGATGAATGCTGTTATGTTCCCAGGAAATATATCTGATGACTTTCTTACACATTTTAACAACAGATTGCACACATCCATCCCAACATAGATTAAAATAGCTTCCAAAGCCCTTATGGGTAACTCTTTTCTTGGAGTAGCCTCTCTGTGGGAAGAGTAATTTTATTAAGAATAAGTATACTGAATAGTATTGGAGAAATGTCTTTAGATTTTTGTTGTTGTTGTCATTGAACTATTTTATAAATTCCTTTTTAGTGTGGCCTCCTCTCTACATTTAGCTGTGGACAGTCTGTTCCTGCCAGTCTTTGGTGGATTTTTTTCTGGGTTATTTATACTTACTGGGTATTATCTAGGTGTCTGTGTGGGACAAAGTGAGCTTAGAATCTTCCTACTCGCCATCTTCCCTGGAAGTGAAATGTTTTTAGATTTACTTATGATCAAATATATCTATGTATTCTGTATATTTATATTATTGACATGTATTAATAACACAACTTTTTATTTGTGTGCATCCATACACACACCCCTTGGCCCAGCAGCCCAGTATTGAACAACGTCAGCAAGAGGAGCCACCAACTGAGCTTCAGGATAGTATGCCTGATCAAGAGAAAAAAGATAAAGTAGCACCTGTGGTTCAAGGTGAAGGCAAAGGGAAGAAAAATACCTCGTGTATGTGTGTGTGTGATGTGCTTCATGTAGCTTGATATACTTGTAACAGAAGGGAGCACCAAAATAGAAAGGAATCTCAAACATTGCTTGGAAATTAGCTGGAAAAGTGAAGAGAGTATATACTTTGCAGCCTAGGGCAATTCCTTACTATAGTAAATTTCCCCTATTTTATAAATGAGAAAATTGAGGCTCAAGGGTTGTGTTTATCAAAGAGCATTTGGCTATTGAAAACAAAATTTGTATTTAAAATTTTTTTAATGTTTATTTTTGACAGAGAGAGAGAGAGAGAGAGAGAGAGAGAGAATGAGTGGGGGAGGGGCAGAGAGAGAGGGAGACACAGAATCTGAAGCAGGTTCCAGGCTCTGGGCTGTCAGCACAGAGCCCGATGCGGGGCTTGAATTCACAGGCCCCAAGATCATGACCTGAGCCAAAGTCGGACACTCAACCGACTGAGCCACCCAGGTGCCCCAGGAAATTTGTATTTTTTAAAGTGGCTTTTAAAAGGAGGTTTTTAATCCTTCTGTGGTTAGAAAAACCAAGAGATTAATTATTCTGAGATTAACATGAGACATATGGATTGCTCCCAGATATATAGTATTCTTAGTATATAGTATTTTGAAGTAAAGCATTTATATAATTCAGGCCATTTTTAAGGGTTCTAGAACATGACTGATAACAACGTCCATTCATTTCTTTCCACCCTACTTCCTTTATTCTTACTGTTAGACAGTATACTTATTGTCATTCACAGATAATTTTGCTCTTATTTTTTGTCCTTTGTTGTGCATGGGATTAATTTATGGAACATTATACATAGGGCCTTTGGACCTAAATATAACTTGTTTATTTTAACCAAGTAAGTTTTTAGTTACCCCAAGAGAGGATGGGTGTCACTTCTATAAAATTTGTCATAGCTCTGCAAATACACTCAGATAATTCTTGAGAAAGTTACATTTTAATTGTAATTTAAATTCTACCCATGGTGTAAACTTCAGATTTCATAGAGCTGTAAGACGGGGTATTTTATGTTATGCATTTTAAAACCAGAATTAAAAATAAAGTAGCTAGTGGGGTGCCAGGGTGGCTGAGTTAGTTAAGCATCCGACTCTTGATCTCAGCTCAGGTCTTGATCTCAGGGTTGTGTGTTGAAGCCCCACATTGCGCTCTGTGCTAGGACTGAAGTCTACTTAAAAAAAAAACCCCACTGTCTTCCTGGAGTACAATAGGACGATGTCATATATTCTTTATAGTTCCAAACCACAAAATTTACAGAAAAGTTACAAGAACAGTACAATTACACACACACACACACACACACACACACACACACACATAATTTCCCCAGTTGTCCTGATAATCTCTTTTATATATATATTTTTTTATCCAGAGTCCAGTCCAGGATCATGCATTTACATTTAGTTTCTTTTAATCTGGAATAGTTCCACACATTTCTGAAAAGGACAGACCAGTTGGTTTGCAGAATGTTTATCAGTTTTGGGCTTTGTTTTAAGACTTTTTTTTCACTCAACTTGTGCCATGTAACATGCTGAGTATTGAGAGGCATTATTTCAGCCTTGAACTCACACTCTAGTCATAGAGACTCAAGTCACTGGCAGGTACAATCACAAGTGCAGTACAGATCAGTACAAAGGGGACACCTGAGTAGTCTCAGGGCACTCTTGAAAAAGGAAGAGGGTAATAAAACCCTGCTTTCCTAGTTTCTGGTAATAGACACCTGAAATAATGCTCTTGTAATTCTTTTTTTAATTTTAATTTTATTTTTATTAAAAAAAGTTATGTTTATTTTTTTTTGAGAGAGAGACACACACAGGCATGAGCAGGGGAGGGGCAGAGAGAGAGGGAGACATAGAATCTGAAGCAGGCTCCAGGCTCTGAACTGTTAGCACAGGGCCTGACGCAGGGCTTGAACCCACAAGCCATGAGATCATGACCTTAGCTGAAGTCAGATGCTTAACCAACTGAGCCACCCAGGCACCCTGCTCTAATTCTTAACCACATTTGTTACCACACTAGCCTAAGGCTTTTATTTCATAATGCTGAGGGAATGAATATTATTTCCTTATTCATATCTCATGTTTTACTTCTTAAATTGATTACCTTTTTATTTCCAGAGGCCCCATAATCTTCAGATTGTATAAATCTTACACCTTTTATTTTTAAGGGCCTTCCCTGGAACCTGATCAATAGGAACTGGTTCTTCCAAAGACTGGTCGTGAGTGTGGAGACGGTCCTGATGTCAGAGGGAAGAGACTTGCAAATCTAGGGTCCCTTAAAATGCCCGAAGCAGGTATGTGATACATTAAGCATGCAAATTATAGGGTGTCTGTTTTCTGCAATGTTATATTTTTAATAACACAGATGTAACATTATTGCTACTTCCAGTAACACAGTTCACATACAAAAATGATTTGAAATGTAGTTCAAACCTTGAATGGCAGACTTACAGACTATCAGGCATAGAAACAAATTGGGTCATAGCCATATTAAATTACAAGACAGGAAAACAGGGGTGCCTGGGTGGCTTAGTCGGTTGGGTGTCCAATTCTTGATTTTGGTTCAGGTCGTGATCCCAGCACCACGTCGGGCTCTGTGCTGAGCATGGAGCCTGCTTGAGATTCTCTCTCCCCCTCTACCCCACTTCCTCTTTCTCAAATAAAAAAAAGAAAAAGTTTCTTACTTTTGAGTTTAAGTCCTTTAGCAAACAGCTAATGATTTTCAGATACTTTTAGAGATATCCACTTTTAACAGATATGTAACACATTTGTAACACACATCAGTTTGTATGAAATATGCTGAGGCCCTGAAATAGGTTCTAATACCAGCTCTAACATAATTTGTGTGACTCTGGATAAATCCCTTAACCTCTGACCCCATCTTTGCTTTTAGGAAAATAGTGGATTCAAATCAGATATGTAAAAATCATTTTCAGTTCTGATTTTGTGTGCCCTGGTTTTGTAGGTTAGAATACAAAGATAATTTGTTTTGTGTGATTTATCATAAATCACCAAACCCTCACCTGAGTCAGATTACAATATCTGAACTGAGGGTTCAACGCTACTAAGGAAATGAACAAACACTGTTTGATGTTTGTTTTTGTACAGAGTCCTGAATGCCTATCCTCAGATTCTGTCAAATTTGCAATTCTCTAGGTCTTAAAGGACAATTGTATTTTAAATCTTCCCCCAGATGAAGCCTCAAATGGCTGAATAAAATGTCAAGAGACCATATAGTTTCTAGTTTCTGTGGCTGATCAGGTAGAGAGAATGTATGTAGTCAGTGATGCCCAAGGCACATGTAAGATACCTGTGCCTAGCACAATCCTCATCCTCACTGTCAGTCTTCATGAACTACTGTTTCCACTAAAATGTGGACACCGTGATCTAATCACCTCTAACCATGTCAAATGTGGCATAAAAAATTCCCCCCCTGAGATATCAGTTGGTAAGATTTGAAGTTCAAAGATTATAACTGAAGTCCTTCCTGAGTAATAACTTCAAAATGTTGACCTGAGCCTACATTGGACGCTCAACCGACTGAGCCAACTAGGCACCTTTAATTATAGGAACTTCTGAATTTAAAGCTTGATATTTAGGGAAGAAATGGACTTGCATTAGTCTTCTAAATATTTTCACTCTACATTCCTGGTCCATTCCACTAGATGATGTACACTAAACAAGTTTTTGACTGCTCTTGGGAGCTTACTGAACATGGCTAAAGTGTACCTGTGGGACGTACAATAGCTCTAAATACATGTTATTAAAAAGGGTAAAGATAATAATATAAGCATGTAATATAAAACAAAATAATTAAAAAGACAACAAAATAAAGCTAAGGGTAAAGGAGAGATTCTTAATAAAAGGCCGGTATGAATGATCAGGCAAAAGAAAAATAATCCAACTAACAGATAGATTGCTCTTTTAGAAAATACTTATGAATAGGAACACCTGGGTGGCTCTGTTGGTTGAGCGTCTGACTTCAGTTCAGGTCATGATCTCACAGTTTGTGGGTTTGAGCACCGTGTCAGGCTCTGTGCTGACAGCTCAGTGCCTGGAGCCTGCTTCAGATTCTGTGTCTCCTTCTCTTTCTCTGCTCCTCCCCTGCTCTCTCTCTCTCTCTCTCAAAAGTAAACATTAAAAAAAATTTAAAAACAAATACGAATAGAAGATCCACTAGTTTATATAATTTTGAAGAAAATAGACAAAAGGCAAGTATAAAGAATATGAACAAGACACTAACAGATACTGAATGTATTCTATAATTATATAATGTATATGTATATTTGTATGTATATATATGTATAATGTATATGTATGTACATACATATTGTATGTATGTATAATGCATATTTGGCTTTCTGAGTTTCTTTTTCTTCGCCACCCTTCTCCTTTCCCCTCCCTTCTCCTTTCCCCTCCCTTTTTGGCCAAACTGAGAAATGGTACTGTTTCTCCTTCACAATTTGATGTTACCTTTGATGGTAATGACTTAAAACTGGTGTGAGCATATAATTTATTGCTCAAACTGGCACACTTTTAGCATCTAAAGAGGCACTATTCGTAATTACAGCAGGAGCATAGGTGAAAACAGGGACAGATGGTCACCCTACTTAAAACAACCACATACGGGCTAAACTAGGTTAAAGTACAGTTTTGCACTTTTCCACTAAAGAGTCAAAACAAATACAATGTTAGCCTTTCTATTTATTTCACTTATGCAATTCCAAGCGTGACATTACTGTTTCAGATATCCTATATTCTGAGTATTTTCTCAAGTCAAAACATTTAAATGATACCTTTTTAAAAGTGTCTTTTGTTTCTTAGGTTTTTCATTGATTGGTTGGATTCTTACTAACAGTGTAAGAAATTTTTGCTTGCTATTTAAAACTACCTCTGAGTAAATGCATTGGGTTTAATCCATTCTGAACTTGAACTGTCCCTTTGTTTCTTTGTACCACTAGAAAGTGTCATTTGCATGCCTTTAGTGTTGTCTAAATAAAGTTCTGCTAAGTAATGGTCTCAACTGTTCTGTTTCTCTTAAAGGTGAAGGGCAATCACAGGTTTAAACGAAGACAAGTTGAAACCATGCAGACTGCTTTTGTGTTGGAAGTTTGCCTGTTAAACTTCTCTCAATAAAGTTTTGCCATCTTGTCCAAAGAAGTTTTGCACATCTATTGTTAAATTTATTCCTAGGAATGTGATGCTATTGAAAATTGCGCTTTTTTTGGAAATTTTATATTTTTAAAATTTATTTCTTAAATTTCAGCATAATTAACATATGGCATTATATTAGTTTCAGGTGTATGATATAGTAATTCAACACTGTGGAGAACAGTATGGAGGTTCCTCAAAAAATAAAAAATAGGGGCGCCTGGGTGGCTTGGTCGGTTGGGCGTCCGACTTCGGCTCAGGTCATGATCTCACGGTCCGTGAGTTCGAGCCCCGCGTCGGACTCTGTGCTGACAGCTCAGAGCCTGGAGCCTATTTCAGATTCTGTGTCTCCCTCTCTCTCTGCCCCTCCGCTGTTCATGCTCTGTCTCTCTCTGTCTCAAAAATAAATAAACGTTAAAAAAAATTAAAAAGAAATAAAAAATAGAATTACCTTAAGATCCAGTGAATTCTACTGGGTATTTGCCCAAAGAAAATGAGACATTAATTTTTGTATATCGCTTTTTCTTTTCTTTTCTTTTTTATTTTAGAGAGAGAGGGGAGAGAGTGCGAGTGGGGGAAAGGAGAAGGGTCAGAGAGAGAGAATTTCAAGCAGGCTCCATGCTCAGTGTGGAGCCTGACATGGGGCTAGATCCCAGCACCCTGGGATCATGACCTGAGCCGAAATCAAGAGTCGAACGCTCAACCGACTGAGCCACCCAGGCGCCCTTGTATATTGTCTTTTATATCCAGCAACCTTGCTATATATGTTTATTAATTCCAAAAGTTTATCTTTAGATCCTTTTCGGTTTTCAAAATGCATAATCATACCATCTTTGAATAATAATTTTGTCCCTGCCATTTTATTTTATTATTTTATTTTTTTTTTGTTCTGCCATTTTAAAGATTGCATTTTCTATTTCCTTTTCTCATTTTATGGCGCTGGGCAGACCCAAATAGTACAATGTGAAATAGGACTGGTGAATGGGACATTCTTGTCTTTTTCATGATTAGAAATAGAAAATTTTCAACATTTTACCATAATGTTTACTGTACATTTTTTGTAGATACATTTTATCAGACTAAAGTCATTCTGTTCTATTCTGAATTTGCTGATTGTATTCATCTTAAATATGTTGAATGTCAGCAAACACAGGGCATTTATTGAGGTGATGGTAAGATTTTTTCCCCTCTATTAAATCTGTTAATATGGTGAATTGCATTCGCAAGTTTCTATGTTTAAGCCAACTTTGTATTCCTAGGGTAAACAACTTGATCGTGCATAATCTACGTCCTAATGATTTGTTTAGGATTTTTATGTATGTCCTCATGAGTGACACTAGCCTTTTTTTTTAAAACTTTTTGTTGGACTTTGGTATCAAGGTTATGCTAGCTTCATAAAATGAATCGGGATATAAATGTATTTTTCTGTTTATGAAACTTCAGTGCTGTGGGTAACGTAGGGCTAGTCTTTCCTATCCAGCTGGTTCTGGATTGCTTCTCCATTTTATTTTTTTTTTAAAAAATTTTTTTTTTCAACGTTTTTTATTTATTTTTGGGACAGAGAGAGACAGAGCATGAACGGGGGAGGGGCAGAGAGAGAGGGAGACACAGAATCAGAAACAGGCTCCAGGCTCCGAGCCATCAGCCCAGAGCCCGACGCGGGGCTCGAACTCACGGACCGCGAGATCGTGACCTGGCTGAAGTCGGACGCTTAACCGACTGCGCCACCCAGGCGCCCCTGCTTCTCCATTTTAAAGTCAGACCCTATATAAGGGGCAATGACTGAAGGGGCAGCTCTAGGTTCCCATCCCTTCATACTTTGTGAGGTGCTCAACTTCCCTGCAGGATCACCTGTAATGATGCCATCACTCTGCTCCTGTTTCTATGCTGATACTAATCTTCTATATCCAGAAAGTTAATATTCTTGGCTCTTGTCTAGATAGTTTTGGTCTGTGCTGTCTGGTCGTGAATGGATGACCAACCCAGAGCTGTGTCAAGTTACAACAGCTCCATTTAATTAAATTCTTTGGTAATAACAGGAACACTATCTCACATTTATAGGGTGCATATTATCTGTTAGCCACTTCCATGTACTAGATTTTCTGTACATTTATGACATCATCAAATCCTTACAAAGAAGGTAAGTCAGTGTTGTCACAAAACTGACCATCTCTGACCTCAGTAAGAAGCAGATTTGGGGATTGAAGTTTTAAGTTCAAAACCCTTGATCTTTTATCAGAGTAAAAGCTTCTGAAAGTGAGTAAGGAAGAACTTATGGCCTATGTGATGACTTTAGTTGTAATCTGATGTTTATGTGAATATATATAAATTTAAATATATATCATATACATATACAATATCTATATAATATATACATACATATAATTTGACTTAAAAGGCTTTGTTCTTATCTTGAAGGGTTTCCTATTATATTCCAAACAGACCTCACATGGTGTCCAAGATGAAATCATTGTTTAAAAAAACACTTAGGGGCGCCTGGGTGGCGCAGTCGGTTAAGCGTCCGACTTCAGCCAGGTCACGATCTCGCGGTCCGTGAGTTCGAGCCCCGCGTCGGGCTCTGGGCTGATGGCTCGGAGCCTGGAGCCTGTTTCCGATTCTGTGTCTCCCTCTCTCTCTGCCCCTCCCCCGTTCATGCTCTGTCTCTCTCTGTCCCAAAAATAAATAAAAAATGTTGAAAAAAAAAAAACACTTAATAATATGATTATCTTGTGCTACAGAAAAATATAACCAGAATACTAAAGCCACTTGGAACAGTTGTTTGTGGGGAGACAGAGAAAACAACTTTGCCACAAGCCTCATGATGGTAAAATACTACATCTCCTGCAAAGTTATTCAGAGATGGAAGGGAGTAGCCACAAATCTCTTTTTTCAACAAAGTCTTCCATTTGCCTAACATCTCACTCAGAATCCTCGTTAACTGCCAGATGTAAACCTTATATTCCTATTCCTATACACAATGACAGCAAGTTACATCTCTGAGACCCCATTTATATCTTCATACCCCATAAAACAGTTCTGGAAAGAAACCTAAAACAGTTTTGAAAACCAAGAATACTCTACTTAGAATCCACCCTGATTCAGGAATGGCGGGGTATTCCAGAAAGTAATTATTTCTCCCTCTCGCAGAGGTTTAAAAATGTTTCCTGGCCCAGAGGCACTTGGGTATCTCAGTCGGTAGAGCATCTGACTTTGGCTGAGTTCATGACCTTGTGGTTCAAGACCTGCATCAGGCTCACTGCTATCAGTGCAGATCCTCTGTCTCCCTCTCTCTGCCCCTCCCCCCCTTGTGCTCTCTCAAAAATAAATAAAACATTAAAAAAAAAACTTAAAAATGTTTCCTGGCCCAAAAGGACTGAAAATTCAAGATTCGAATAAAAAAGATACTCTAAATGTAGAGTATCCCAATTTGCCACAGAATATGTGAGAGGTCACCAGTTTGTGAAGCTGGCTGAAAAAATTAGGGCCTCGGTGGAAGAAAAGGAAAAGGACCCAGGGGGACTAGCTGAGGCAAAACGACTTGGATCCTACTGACTGTGTCTCCTTATAGACTGAGCCATGAAATAGCCATGGGTTTCAGTCCTGGCTCTGACACACTGTGTGATGGTGCAAAAGGCATTTATATCCTCTGGACATCCTTTTAGGTCTGTTTCCTCATTTCTACAGTAGGAGTTACAATGATGGCTGTGATGAATAAGAGGTAACCTACAGATCCATATGGTGCTTGTTTTGGAGGCCATCACACTGGCGGGACAGATACATAAACAGAAAAGCGGTTGAAGTGGAAAGGAGAAACACCGGGAAGGGACCCAAGAAAAAAACTAGTGGGGCGACCAGGAGGAAAACCAGGAGAGGGGACTCATTGCCCAAGTGAAAGAGGCCTGGATTCCCACATCTGCTGCTCACTGGGTTTGCATACGTGACCCTGCTGATAGGAGTCTGGGTGCCATCTACCTCAACACTTTAAAATAAGCAGAGTGATCTCACACTTAAAAACTAAGATAATCTGGGGTGCCTGGGTGGCTCAGTCAGTTGGGCATCCGACTTCAGCTCAGGTCATGACCTCACAGCTCTTGAGTTTGAGCCCTGCATCGGGCTTTGTGGTGACAGCTTGGAGCCTGGAGCCTGCTTCGGATTCTGTGTCTCCTCTCTCTGCCCCTCTCCCTTGCTCACGTTCTGTCTGTCTCTCTCAAAAATAAACATTAAAAAAAAAAGACTAAGATAATCAGATCAGCACTGGTTGTGTGTATCCAAAAATTAGTTACTGAGACCCTGGTCTGTTCACCAGCTGTTTTGTATATGGGAAGACTTCAGAGAATTAGCTGATACAGCTCCTAAATGTGGGCTGATCTGATAAAATAGCAGTGACAAAAGAGACTGACAAGAAAAAAACATACAGATTGACTTATTGTAATAAGTTCTATGTGACCCAAAGCAATGGTTAAACCTGAGCATTTTTATGCTATATTTGATGAAGAGTGCAAAGTCATGGAAAAAAAAGGTAAAAGGACAAGAAAAGAAAAGGTCATGAACCAAGTGTAGTAAACTAGGGGAAACAGCAAGGCCTGTTTATTCAGATTCCTTTCGGTGTTTTTGTGTCTCTGAAGAGAAGGATGCTCCTTTCCTCTGGGTTTAGAGAGACCATCTTTCACATGAGGCGCTTATGACCTGTTTCAGGGAAAGGTCCGAAAATCTTGCCTGTACCTTCAGTTTCTCAAATTCCTACAGCTAAAATATTCAATAGGCCAAGGTGCAATATTTTGGGTAGTAGGCCCTGACGCCATCATTGGTATACTCGATTAACAGAGTAGCATGTACTAGGGCGCCTGGGTGGCTCAGTTGGTTAAGCGTCCAACTCTGGCTCAGGTCATGATCTCAAGGTTTGAGAGTTCGAGCCCTGCGTTGGGCTCTGTGCTGACAGCTCGGAGCCTGGAGCCTGCTTTGGATTCTGTGTCTCCCTCTCTCTCTGCCCCTTCCCCCACTCACATTCTGTCTGTCAAAAATGAATAAACATTAAAAAGATTTTTTTTAAAAAGAGTGTAGCATGTGTCATCATCACTCAAACTAAAACCAAAACCAAATCAAAACCAAAACCAAACAAATGTTTGAGCACTTGCTGGGAACCAGGCTCCTGCTCTGAGCTAGGCAGGTTCTGAGGACATAGGAATGATTCATATAGGATGAGTTCTCAAGCAGCTCATAATGACTAGAGAACCATCCAGAAGATGACAGAACAAATTTGAGGACAGCCATAGCAGGGGAGAGCCAGAGAGGGCTCAGAACACAGAGGAGAGAGCCCTGTAATTCATACAGTCAGGAATGGCTTCTCCCAGGGGATGATGTGTGTGCCCTAGGTGCCACTTCACTATAGATATATTTCTTTTTTTATTTTTTAATTTTTTTTTTTTCAACGTTTTTTATTTATTTTTGGGACAGAGAGAGACATAGCATGAACGGGGGAGGGGCAGAGAGAGAGGGAGACACAGAACCGGAAACAGGCTCCAGGCTCCGAGCCATCAGCCCAGAGCCTGACGCGGGGCTCGAACTCACGGACCGCGAGATCGTGACCTGGCTGAAGTCGGACGCTTAACCGACTGCGCCACCCAGGCGCCCCTATAGATATATTTCTATCTCTGTTATCATCCTTCTTTCATTAAAAAAAAACACAACAATTTAGGGGCGCCTGGGTGGCTCAGTTGGTTGTCTGACTTCAGTTCAGGTCATGATCTCGTGGTTTGTGAGTTCGAGCCCTGAATTGGGCTTTGCTGACAGCTTGCAGCCTGGAGCCTGCTTTGGATTCTGTGTCTCCCTCTTTCTCTCTCTGCCCCTCCCCCACTTGTGCTCTGTATCTCCCCCCCCCTCAAAGATAAATAAACATAAAAAACCTCACTGCTCAATTCTCCTCATAGATGAGGTAATTGAGGATAAGAGAAGCTAAGTATCTTATTCAAGGTCAAATCACTAGTTCCTGGTGCGGCCAGTTTTCAGCCCTGGACTCTTTGAACCCCTGTGTACTTCTCATTATAATTTCTTTGCTTTTAATATTGTCTTCTGTCTTAATTTATGTTCACCATAAATACTTTTCCTCGCTCTTCTTGTTTTTTTTTTTTTTTAAATTTATTTTAAGAGCATCAGCGAGGGAGGGGCGGAGAGAGAGAGTATGAGAGAGAGAGTCCCAGGCAGGCTCTGTGCTGTCAGTGAGTAGCTGGATGTGGGGCTCGAACCCACGAACCCCAAGATCATGACCTGAGCTGGTGTCGGACGATTAACCTACTGAGCCACCCAGGCGCCCCTCTTTGCTCTTCCTGTCCCATAAGTTCTTTTTCTTTAATTCATCTGTAGTTTGTTTATTTAGATTTTTTTTACAGCATTAGTGCGAACTGCCAAAATATTTTTCAAAGTGACTGTACAATATTGCATTCCCACCAGCAGTGTGTGAAGGTTCCAGTTGCTCCACATCCCTATGAACACTTGGGGTGGTCAGTCTTTTTAATTGTAGCCATTCTAAAAGGCATGTAGTAGTATCACCTTGGAGTTTTAATTTGCCTTTTAAAAAGGAAGGTAGTGGTATCTCCTTGGAGTTTCAACATATCGAGCATATTTTCATGTGTTAATTTTCATCCATGTATATTCTTGTCTGTTCAAATTTTCTGTACTCGTTTTATTGGGTGGTTTGTGATCTTTTTTTTTTTTAAAGGAATTTATTTATTTATTTATTTATTTATATTCTGACATTTTACAGTGATATATCTATAGTGATATGCCTAAAGTCTATGTCTTTATTCATTTGTGTTAGATACTCATGCCTTTCATTTTTTAAGGAGCATTCTTGCATTTTTTTTTGGATAATTTTCTCTGCCCTTTCCTATGTTCTCAGTATCTGGAAATTTTCTTTTTTTAATGTTTATTTTTGAGAGAGAGAAAGTGAGGGAAGGGCAGAGAGAGAGAGAGAGAGGGAGACAGAGAATCCCAAGCAGGCTCTGCACTGTCAACACAGAGGCTGATGCAGGGCTTGATCTCACAAACCGTGAGATCATGACCTGAGCTGAAATAGAGTTAGACGCTTAACCAAATTTTCTTAATCCAATCATAGATTACCTTTACTAAGACTTTATTTATTCATTTTTGAAGATTTTATTTATTTTTTTAAAGTGATCTCCCAATGTGGGGCTTGAATTTACAACTCTGGAATCAGGAGTTGTACACTGTACCATGTGAGCCAGCCAGGTGCCCCTAAGACTTTATTTTTTATTGTTTCACTCCTTTTGTCTGTTTATTCAACTTTATGGAAGGTTCACTAATTTTTTTTTGGTCTTCCATTAAATGCTTTTTATGAGCTATGGATTTCCAAGAGATAGTTAAAAATCTACTTTTCTGGGGCTCCTGCGTGGCTCAGTCAGTTAAACGTCCAACTCCTGATTTCAGCTCAGATCATGATCTCACTGTTGTGGGATTGAGCCTGGTCCCCACACTGGACATGGAGCCTGCTTGAGATTCTCTCTCTCTCTCTCTCTCTCTCTCTCTCTCTTTATCTCTCTTCCTCTGCCCCTTCCCGACTTGTACTCTCTCTCTAAAAAAGTCTACTTTTCTTCACTTGGATAACAATTTTATAAAAATAAAAAGCAAAAAGAATCTACTTTTCTACTTTTTCTCAATTAATGAATGCTTAAAATATAAACATACAGCTTACCTGATTCAGCTCTCCCTGTTGGGTTCTGATACCAATATTATGGGAACTTCCTACAAAATATTGGAAACTCATCTTTCTCTCTCAGTGGAAGGGTTTACAGAGCACTGGAGTTGTATATTGCCTTGGCATTCCTAAGCTTTGATAATAACCTAAATGTTATTGAAAAGACAAAAGATGGCTGGGAGCAGGAATTCTTAGGTTGTATTGACTTTTATTTTTTATTTTTTTAAAACATTTATTTACTTTTGAGAGACAGAGAGAGATAGAGCACGAGTGGGGGTGGGGCAGAGAGAGAGGGAGACACAGAATCCGAAGTAGGCTTCAAGCTGTCAGCACAGAGCCCAACGATGTAGGGCTCGAACCCATGAACTGTGAGATCATGACCTGAGCGGAACTCGGATGCTTAATTGACTGAGCCACCCAGGCACCCCTAGATTGTATTGACTTTAGTTGGGGTGTTTTCTTTGACCTGAGCTGAAAGCCAGGAAAACCTGTCTTATGTCTGCTGTTTCCCAAGTCACCTGATGACAGTCTTTAGGCACTTACAGGGAAAACAGTGCAGGCAATGAGAAAAGGTGGGGGGATTTTTTTTTTCTTACAGAAAAAGATAAATCCCTGATATGTGGTCTGTTTAGACACCAGTCTATCCTTTAAAAGTGTTAGGAAATCTCTTTTTATTGCTCAGGCTTTGGATCACAGACCTTTGTCAGGAGCTGTGTGCCTGGGTCAGAAGTTATACTGAAGATTGGTCAGCCCCCTAAGCCTGGGCACCCTGGAGAAGAGATACTTTTCTAGGCTGCTGGGATCATTGTCCCAGGCAAGGTAAATAATTGCACAAATTGCTCTGTGTCACAGGGACAAAGACCTCAGGAGGACCAGAGACTGCTAGATGTGTCTGCTGTGCATCAAGAGTCTGAGAATCCCATGATAAATTCCAAAAAGAGGCACCAGCTCCTCCAGGTTGTCCGGCTCAGGCCTGGCAGGATGAATATTCACAGTAGTTGTGGGTAAAGGGCCTCCTCCTTCACTGAAATGGTCTTCTTTGGACACTGTGTAGTTATTAAAATTATTTCTTTATTTTAAAATTGTGGTGAAATATACATAGCATAAAGTTTACCATTTTCACAATGTTTAGGTGTACAGTTCTGTGGCATTAAGTCCATTTACATTGTTGTGAACCATCACCATCTCCAGAACTCTTTTTACTTTGCAAAGCTGAAACACTGTACCCAGTAAACACTAACACCCTATTTCTCCCTCTGTCTCTCTTTCATTTGTGATACTGGTAGTTTTGTCTTCTCTTTGTCTTTTGCTTGTTTGTGTTTTTGGCCAGTCTGGCTAGTTTTGTCAATTTTATCTTTCCAAGGAACTAGCTTTTGGTTTCATTGATTTTTTTTCTATTGTTATTCTGTTTTCAATTTGTCTTGATTTATTTTATTATTTTCTTCCTTCAGCTTGCTTTAGGTTTGTCTTTCTCTGATTTCATAATGTAGAAGCTTAGATCATTGATAAGAAGCCTTGATGGGGATCAGGACACGCTACTCCAAAATGTGGCACCTTGGCATACTGAATATATTTTTTTAACGTTTATTTATTTTTTTGAGACAGAGAGAGACAGAGCATGAACAGGGGAGGAGCAGAGAGAGAGGGAGACACAGAATCTGAAACAGGCTCCAGGCTCTGAGCTGTCAGCACAGAGCCCGACGCGGGGCTCGAACTCACGGACCGTGAGATCATGACCTGAGCCGAAGTCGGACGTTTAACCGACCAAGCCACCCAGGCGCCCTGGCATACTGAATATTTTAAGTAGAAGGAGTTTGAGAAAACAGCAGAAGCATAAAGTTCACTCTGACCTTCCCCCTGCCCTTTTCCCTTGAAGCAGGTCATAAGACTGTCATGTGAGAGGTGCCCTCCCTATACCCAGAGGATAGGAGAATCCTTATCTCTGAAGACAAAGGGATCTTGAGAAGAATCAGGCTGTGCTGTTTCCCCCAGTTTACTATACTTAACCTGGTACTCCTTGAACTACCATATTCCTCCATGGCTGTCCACTCTTCATCAAACCTAGGATAAAAGTACTCAGGTCCAACTGTTTCTTTGGCTCTTCATTTCCTTATGAAAGCTTCGATGTCATGTAAAACTTATATTAAATAGATTTGTATGCTTTTTTCCCTGTTCATCTGCTTTTTGTCAGTTTAATTTTCAGACCCAGCTAGGGTCTCTAAGAGGGTCAAAGAAAACTTTTCCCTCTATTACAATTTTCATTTTGAACATAAGCATTTAATATCATGTTTTCTTCTATGCACTGCTTTATCTGCATACCACAGATTTTGTTATCAGTTTAATTTATTGAAAAAAAATTTTTTTAAGTAGGCTTCACATTCAGTGTGGATCCCAATGCTGGGTTTGAACCCACGACCCTGAGATCAAGACCTGAGCTGAGATCAAGAGTCAGATGCTCAACTGACTGAGTCACCAGGCACCCCTGATAAATATTTTCTTTTTTTCAAAAATTTTTAAAATGTTTATTTATTTTTTTAATTTTTTTAATGTTTATTATTTATTTTTGAGAGAGAGAGAGAGACCCCGAGCATGAGGGAGGGAGGGGCAGAGAGAGAGGAAGACAGAATCCGAAGCAAGCTCAAGGCTCTGAGCTGTCAGCACAGAGTTCAACTTGGGGCTCAAACCCACGAACCATGAGATCATGATCTGAGCCGAAGTCAGATGCTTAACTGACTGACCCACCCAGGCTTCCCAAATGTTTATTTTTTGAGACAGAGAGAGACAGTGCGAGTGGGGGAAGGGCAGAAAGAGAGGGAGACACAAAATTGGAAGCAGGCTCCAGGTTCTGAGCTGTTATGACAGCACAAGGCTTGACACGGGGCTTGAACTCATGGACTTCGAGATCATGACCTGAGCGGGTCAGACGCTTAACTGATTGAGCCACCCAGGTGCCCCTGAAAAATAATTTCTAATTTGCTTGGTGACTTACTCTTTGATATGCCCATAGGCTATGTATATGTGTCTTTAGTTTTCAAACATCTGGGGAATATTCCATGTATTTTTTCTGTCATTGATTTCTAGTTTAGCTCCATTACAGCCAGAGAATATACTGTGCATTATTTCAGTTCTTTTAAATTTGTTAAAATTTTGTTATGACCCAGAACATGGTCATATTAACACTGACTCTCTTGTCTTTTTCTTTCAATTATAAAGATTCTCATGATTACACAGGAGATACCTGAGTAATCCAGGCTTATCACACTATTTTGATGCTTAATTTAATCACACTTGCAGAATTCCTTTTGTCATGTAAGGTGATGTCTTCACAGGTTCTGGGGATTAGGATGAGAGCATCTTTGCACGGGGGTGGGGTGGGGTCATTATTCTGTGTACCACACCTCCTTTCCCCTCTCCTAAGCCCTTGGGATGACTGTTACTGTCCCCACATTGGTCCACAGAGGTAAGCAGATTTGGCTTACCTCTGAGAGAAGCAAGGTCTCCATCTGACAAAGGAAAAAGTACAGCAGTAGTCAATGGCCACTGGGAATAATAATAATGACTGTGCTGATCATAACAGTTACCATTTACTGTAGGCTTTCCATGTGCCAGTACTTTGCATGGATTATAGGTGCCACCACCCCCATTTTCCAAGTGAGAGTCTGAGGCCCAGCAAGGTCGTATGATTTGCCCAATGTCATGCAGATGGGAAGTAGTGAAGGAGCTAGGGTTAGAAGACAGGCTTTCTCTATAGTCTGTGCCTTTAGCGACTGCCTCAAGTTACGACCGTGATCCTTAGAGGGGTCAGGGGAGGCCCCCTTAAAGTGGATCCTTTGTGGATCTAGAACTGTAGGATGGATTTTAGGGTCTGCTAGTGGCCAAATCACTATCATTACTGGACCAACAAAGAGGGTATTTGCCTTCCACCTTGCTCTGTGTGTCTCAGACTCTCTTTCTCTCTTTCTTTCCTCCCTCTTCCTCTCCCTCCCATACATGTGGATGCACACACAGACCATAGTGTCTTATATTTGTGGCTTAACCTACACAACTAAGGACCTATGTGTCTACATAATTCAGGAGATTATGACCCTCAACACACGTGGGGGATGCCTTACACAGAGCTCCACAGCTAGTGTAGAAACGCCCATAGCCCTGTTCCCCCATTAAAGTAGCTTCAGTTTTTGAGGGTGAGCAGGAGGCAGCCAGGGAGAGCAACAGTCTTCTGTGGGCATCTGGGGTGGGGGGTGAGCAGCAGAGTGTGAACAGTGTAGGTGTCTAGACCAGGACTTCTGGATCCCTCAACATATCTGTTCCTTAATCAATACTTGCCAGCCACCAGGTGTCCCCTTCCCCTCCCAGGTGTGGTAGAACCCCTCCCTAAGGAATGTGGTGGAAGTCTTCTCAAAACAAAGGAAGATGACATGCAGCATGGCCCAATCAACTCCCTGACACGACTCTATAATTTGCACTGTGTCCAATCAGACTATATGTGTCACCATATATGGGAGACCAAAAAGTATAAATTGCATAAAAGGCTATATCCCACTGCGTTTGGGGCTCAGCCTTTTTGGGATCTTAGTACACTGAGCCTGGGCTGGCACGAATAAAGATGCTTCCTGGAAAGAAGAAATTGGATGTCGCGTCCCTCTGTGCAAGAATCCTGCTACACAGGAGCCATTTAAAAAAAAAAAATGTTTATTTGAAAGAAAGAGAGAGAATGCAAGTGAGGGAGGGGCAGAGAAGGAGGGAGACACTGACACAGAATCCAAAACAGGCTCCAGGCTCCGGGCTATCAGCACAGAGCCCAACGCAGGGCTTGAACTCACGAAATGTGGGATCATGATCTGAGCCAAAGTCATACACTTAACTGACTAAGCCACCCAGGCGCCCTTCCCAGGAGCCTCTTTAACCCCCTCCCTCAGCCCTAGTCACAGGGCCTTAGTTATATCCCATTTTTGTCCTGTCAACCAGCACACCAGCTCTACCTCAGAGGACCCACCCAGGGACTTTCCTGCTTCCTGCAAGTGCACAACATTGTGTAGGACAAAGATCTTCCTGCCACCATGCAGGAGTCTGTCATAAAGTCCTTGTTAGGGAGGAACCAAAACTCCTCTAGGATCCAAGTGTAACTCCAGCCTTGGACTGGGGGGTCCAGGGTAATTCCCCAGGGCTGGGGTAAAGGGAAGGTTTTCTGAGACGAGGAACTGGGATTATTGTCCCATCAGGAGGTGGGATGATGCTGTGCAGGGTTGGGTCTGTGAACAAGGAGAATGTACCCTGGGGGGTACTGATTGCAGGAGTGCTCCAGTGGCTGTCCTCATGGGCTCTGGCCTCTGGCCGGCTGTGCCCCAAGGCATCTGGGCAACTTGAGTCTGTCATCTGTCTTGTCTGGACCCGAGTATCCTCATCCGTGACAGGGTTTTCTTCTAAGGGAGCCTAGTGAGGATTAAGTGAGATGGCGCCTAAGAAGTGCTTGGGATCAGCCATAAAAAAGAGGGAAATCTTGCCATTTGCAATAACATGGATGGCTCCAGAGGACATTATCCTAAGTGAAATAAGTCAGACAGAGGAAGACCCATACTGTATGATCTCACTTCTATGTGGAATCTAAAAAAAGCAAACTCATAGAAACACAGAACAAATTGGTGGTTACCAGTGGTGGGGAATTGGGGGCTGGAGAATGGGTGAAGAGGGTTAAAAGTACAAACGTCCAGTTATAAGATACATAAGTTCTGGAGGTCTACTGTATAGCATAGTGACTATAGTTAACACTACTGTATTGTGTATTTGAAAGTTGTTAAGAGGAGCACCTGGGTGTTTCAGTCAGTAAAGGGTCTAACTTCAGCCCAGGTCATGATCTCACAGTTCTCTGCTGTCAGCACAGAGCCTGCTTCGGATCTTCTGTCCTGCTTCACAGATTCTCTGTCTCTGTCTCTCTCTGCCCCTCCCAGGTTGCATACTGTCTCTCTCTCTCCCTCTCTCTCTCTTTCTCAAATAAATAAACATTAAAAAAAGAAAGTTGTTAAGAGATTAGATCTTAGGGGCACCTGGGTGGCTCAGTTAGGCATCTGACATTGGCTCAAGTCATGATCTCCTGGTTGGTGAGTTCCAGCCCTGCATCAGGCTCTGTGCCGACAGCTTGAAGCCTGGAGCCTGCTTCAGATTCTGTGTCTTCCTCTCTCTCTGCTCCTCCCCTGCTCATGCTCTGTCTCTCTCTCTCTCTCTCTCTCAAAAATAAACATTAAAAAAATAAAAAGAGATTAGATCTTAAAAATTCTCATGACAAGAAAAAATTGTAACTATGTGAGGTGATGTATGTTAACAAAACTTACTGTGGTGATCATTTAGCAATATATACATATATCAAATCTTTATGTTGTACACCTTAAACTTATATGATGTTATATTCTAACTATATCTCAGTAAAGCTGGGAAAAAAAGAAGTGCTTAGGACCCTGCAAATAGATCAAATAGATCTATGATTATCTAAAAGAAAGTTACTTTTTTAATTTAAAATTGAAAATTTTCATGATGTTTTTTACCGTATCTCATCGAATCTCAGATACTATAGATTGTGTCTCACACTTCCATTTTAGGTAATACTGAAGAAAGAAAGAATGCTGCTAATTAACTATGACCCAATGCCTTCTCATCTCAGTGACTGTAAGATGAAGTCCTGATTTTTGGTATGTTGATATGTGAAAAGAGGGCATTTTAAATTTGATAAAATATGGTATTTTCCATGGTTTATTTTTATAGTTATCTTTGTGGAAATATATTGTTTTTAATGTTGTGTAGTGATAGAATCTTTTCAAGATATTTCATTGAAGAACAAAAGTGATTTGAACTTATTTGAGATGACTGTATTAGTCTGAATGGGGTCCTGGCCCTTCAGCCTCTCTCAGTTGCCCAGAAGGATCTTTCTGGGGTCAGGTGCACAGAGGCTCACTCCCCATTGGTGCCCACACTGAAGGTACTCTGGATTCTTGCTTCAAGATGGAAGGGGGAGGGTTTAACCACCAACTGAACATCTGCTCAAGGATGCCCACACAATGTCAGGTACATCCTGATTGCTGGGAACCTGGCAGTCCCACAGGCATCATACAAACCTTCAGGTGTCACACAGTCTGGTGCAGGAGGCTGACACATACATACAAGCATAACAAAAAGAAATGGAAAGGCACTGCAGTATGTGGCTATGAGAATGGAACTCTGGATCCAGATGGCTTTCATTTGAATCCTGGCTTCATGATTTCCCAGCTGTGTTACCTCTGGCAGGTTACTAAACCTCTCTGTTTCTCAGGTGCCTCATTTGTAAAATGGAGAAAACAACCTTATCTATCTCATTAGATTGTTGTAAGGAGTATTACATGAGTTAATATTTGTAAAGAATTTATTAAAAATTTTTAATGTTTATTTTTGAGACAGAGAGAGAGAGAGGAGCAGAGCATAAACAGGGGAGGGGCAGAGATGGAGACACAGAATCAGAAGGAGGCTCCAGGTTGTCAGCACAGAGCCCAATGCGGGGCTCAAACCCACAAGCCCTGAGATCATGAACTGAGCTGAAGTCGGATGCTTAACCGACTGAGCCACCCAAGCGCCCCTTTATTTGTAAAGAATATAGAACAGGTTCTGACATGTAATAAATATTCAATAAATGCTTAATATCTTAAGCATTGAATTACAAGTACAGCCCATGGAAGCTCAAGGGACACAGGGGAAGAAGACATAATGGTAAAGCAAAGATGGTAATAGCACTACCCTCCAAAGTTTATTGTATATATTTCCTTTCATCTTTCTTTTTTTTATAATTTTTTTAACGTTTATTCATTTTTTGAGAGACAGAGACAGAGCATGAGCGGGAAAGGGGCAGAGAGAGGGAGACACAGACTCCAAAGCAGGCTCTAGGCTCCCAGCTGTCAGCACAGAGCCTGACCCGGGGCTCGAACTCACCAACTGCGAGATCGTGACCTGAGCCGAAGTCGGACGCTCAACCAACTGAGCCACACAGGCGCCCCTCCTTTCATCTTTCTTAAAGTGTGGTCCTAGGGTTAAGACCCCATCCTTTTGCAGGAAACCTTTCCCCTCCTCTGTTCTGGATGGCACTCCTGTTAATATGGCCCCAGGCTCCAAGATTTCCTTGTGGCTCCCAAGGGGATCTTCCCAAACGATCATGGAACCCCCTTTCCCTGCCATGCAAAGGCCAGCTGGATGTCAGGGCCTCACTCTGGGCCCCATGAAGGTGGACCCATGAGCCCTGACTCCCCACAGACTATTGGATCTGGGGATTCTTACCTTCTCAACGTCATTCTGGATGAGCCGATCACTGTATCTTCATTCAAATAATAAAAGTAAATGTCAGCCCATTGCATATGTGAATGAATGACTAAGCTAAAAGTGATGGCTCATTCTCTCCCAGGCCAGAGCCAGTCCTTCCTAAGGCCACTCATCTGGGACAGCCCTGAGAGTGATATGGAGTCAGAACCGAGGTAAGCAAAGCCCAGCCCCCATTCCTTCAACAGGGATCAGGCACTAGCCTCTTGGAGTTGCGTCCTTTTTCGGCCCAAGTGCACATTCTATCTGCTTTTCCCTGTAGAAGGCGCTCCCACTCGCCCTTGCAGGTACATACATTCTGTATCATGTCCAGATATGTGATATAAGATGAACCCTAGTCATTAATGTTACTCTGCAAATCATTGGCTACAAGCGGTCATTTAGAGTATCCCCCCCCCCCAGTTTGTTCGTACCATCCTTGTGCACACGTGTGTTTCTTTGGCACATAATCTTACAAGTGGAATTGCTGAGTCAAAGGAGTCACTCACTGAACAAACACCTAAAGAGTGCCTAATAAATGATGGACGCTGCTCTAGGCACTGGGGAGACATCAAGGAACTAAAAGTCCCATGTTCCTGCTTTGGTGGAACTGACATTGCAGTGGAGGAGGTTTCCAGTTTGTATCTTCACAGACTTTACCTCAATGCTGTCCAATTACCAACATCTTCAGCCCTCTCCTGGATTGGGAACTTTGAGGCAAGGGGATCGATCCCTTGGCCTTTGCTCTCTGCAAAATCTTCCGGGTTAGGGCCTGGGAAGGTCCATTTGCGGGACGTCCGGGTGGAGTATGTGTTGGAGGCGGAGGAGACGGGGGATGGAAGGGTCCACTGGGGAGTGGGAGGAGGAAGAGAAATGGTTTACAGGGTATTTCCATAGATGCCTCCTTGGTCATACCACTAGGGGGCTTACAGGAAATAAGGATAAATAATACAGGATGGGACCGTCCTCCCAAGATATACCCTTATCAGGAGGTAGAGATGGAACAGTTGGCTCTGGGAGGTACCACTGGGTGGGGGGCGTCTATTTTGGAACAAATCATTGTGTGGGCTGCGGAGGCCATAAGGGCTGCTACCACCCCCGTGCAAGGGGTTTCTGCCCAAGCCCCCGATGGAGGCAGGAGTGGCACTACCTTCACCGTCCGCAGCCCCTGCCCATCCTCCCGGTTCCCATCCAAGTCCCAGGTAAGCACCCGCTATAGGACTGAGAACTCCACCTTTCCCAGGTTTCAGTCACAGCTTCTTCTTCGGCCCCACCCATTTTGGTTCTTTGACTTTAAATCAGTGGCTTGCGGGGGCAGGGCCAAGCGATTGGATCGGGGAGAAGGGAGTGGGCCTCAAGGCTTGTTTTGGGATCTGATTGGTAAACGCAAGCTCTCACCAATCCCAGGCTTTTCCTGTGCGCAGAAGGGGCGTGAGCCCCGCCCCCGATCGCGCGCCGAGCTCCTATTGGTCGCTGGTTTGGCGCAGGCGCAGTGGTTGCTTGGCTAGAGTTCCGGGATGTGGCGGTGAGGCTTTCGTGATGTGAACAGGTTTGGATTTGGTCTCCGTGCCTCAGTGTTAACTTGTCAGAGGGGCTGAAGATGGTACTCCTGTAGTAAAATTCACAGGTCGCTGCTCGTAGGCATGTTCTGCCTCTTAGTGCACCGGCGTTGGGGGCTGACACCTCGTGTGTGCCCCTTTCATCCTAAACTCAAGTCACAAGCCCAGCAGATGCCCCTGTCTCCTCGCCTTTATTCTTGCAGTGCAACCATTCATTCATTCTCTCCACTGCTAAAATTTGAATCTTTGGGTTTGGGATTTAGGGACATTTCACAGAAGTCACTTTATTAAGCAGAAATCCTGCATGGTGGATGGCCCCTGACCCCAGGACCACAGAACAGGGCTCCTTACAAGCCCAGTTTCTACTTTTGCGATCAAATACTTTCCCATGTGCGTTTTTTTCTGGCTGTTAATTCCAAAAATACGTTAAGCACCCAGAGCCAGGATTGTCTGGAAACCATACTGCAATCTAATTTTATTTTATTTTTATTTTATTTTTAATTTTTTTTTAATGTTTTTTATTTATTTTTGGGACAGACAGAGACAGAGCATGAACGGGGGAGGGGCAGAGAGAGAGGGAGACACAGAATCGGAAACAGGCTCCAGGCTCCGAGCCATCAGCCCAGAGCCTGATGCGGGGCTCGAACTCACGGACCGCGAGATCCTGACCTGGCTGAAGTCGGACGCTTAACCGACTGCGCCACCCAGGCGCCCCTGCAATCTAATTTTAAAATGCAGCATAAATCTTCATCTGAATGCAACAGGAAACACTTGTGTTCACAACATTATATTTCCAACATTTCCTCTTGTGATGCATAGTAAAATGGGGGAAGCTACATAGTCAAAAAATAAAAGTAAATGTGAAAGTATGGGAAGAAAAAGCAAACCCTAAAACTGAGCGCAAGCACACACAAATGAACCTAACTCTTGATCAAACTGATAACCCATGGAGAAAGTATTCTTCCTGATAACTTTCTCTGGCTGTGTTAATATGGGTCATGACACAGAGGAAGAGCTCCATCTGCCTGGGGTTCAATATTCAACTTTCCTTTCTGTCAAGATTTCTGAATGCTTCCTGTTTGTTTTAATCAGGATGCTGTCGTTTACCTGAAGCCGGTTTTTCTAGGACAAGGGCAGACTGGAAATACAGTCTATTTAAGTCAGTTACTTATCAGAAAGTGCCTTGGAATACAAGAGTCAGAACTCGAAGAACTTGGTAAGAAGGGGGCTGGAGCAGACTTACTCTCCACTCAGGTCCCCTCACCATTCCAGTCCCTGGAGTAGCCCAGGTCACTCTAGCCGCTGAGGGCCATAACCTCAGCGTGGTGCTTGTCATGAACCCTTGTGAATATAAGTGTTTGCTGTTTCTTAGAATCCCACTCTGATCTCTCTGTATCATAGTGACTGCTGAAAAGCCATTATTTGTGTAATTGCCTTTATTTATGACTGTCTGCCCTACTGGCTCTAGAGTCCCCACATTATATTCTTCTGGAGAATGCATAAGAATGGGACTGTTTATATTGCTATGAGCAGCTGTTAATAGCCTGGTTTATTGGATTAATGAGTCACTTACTTTGCACGTGTCTAATGGGACGTGACCCACAGGGGTAATGAAGAATGGGTCACTTTTGGTAGGCAGGGGAGTTTTATGGGGGACAAGATCCTGGAGGTTTGCTGGGGGCCCAGGTCACAGTGAAAGGTCACATGGTTAATGGAGGAGGAGGTGGAGGGTGCACGGGGGTGGGTGCCAAAAGGGAGAAGAGAAGACCCAGAAGGAGCACAAGGTATTTTACAATGTTACTGAGCTGTTCTCTTTCCTTTACATTCTTCTGAGTAGTTTTCCCTCTACACATGCCTCCCCATGTTCCCAAGGAAAGGAACCAAGAAAATAAGTTTTGCTTGAGATAACAGTAAAGATATCAATTGACCTCACACAGCTCTTATTACAGAGCTGATTATTTGTCCTATCCAGGGGCTCTTGCTTGTAACGTTCCTATAGTGCCTGTGAAATCTCTGTTAAAGTAGTTTTCAAAGAGTATAGAATGAAGGCAGGTGTCCCATGGTGCATTCTCTGGAGACAGTTGGTGGTAAGATCTTTATTAAGGACCAACACCTGTGAAAGGAAGGGGACAGAAATGGAGCTGGGCAGAGGCAGAGGTAGAACTACAATGGAGAGCCCAACGAAGTCTTGGCCCACCAGGCCAGGTGGAAACTTTGGAGTAAGTGTCTTGGTCAGCTCCGGATGCTATAACAAGTGATCATAGACTGGGTAGCTTAAGCAACAATATTTATTTCTCAGAGTTCCAGAAGCTGGAAGTCCCAGAGTAGAGTGCCAGCATGGTCAGATTCTGGTGAGAACTCTCTTCTGGGTCGTAGACTGCCGACTTCTCCTTGTACCCTCACATGGCAGAAAGAGCGCGAGCTAGGTGTCTGGACTCTTTTATAAGAGCACTGATCCCACTCATGAGGGCTCCACTCTCGTTATCTATTTACCTCCCACAGGCCTACTACCTCCAAATACCATCACATTAGGATTAGGGTTTCAATATATGAATTCTGAGGGACTAAGAGGTACATACTTACAGTTATAAAATGAATAAGCCAGGGGATAAAAAGTACAACATAGGGAATGTAGTCAACAATATTGTAATAACTTTGCGTGGTGACACATGGTAGATACACTTATCATGGTGAGCCTTGTGTAATGTATAGAATTATTGATTCACTATGTGGTACACCTGAAACTAATATAACATTGTATGTCACCTATACTTCAATTAAAAAATCAGGTGATGGGGGTGTGGTTGGCTCCGTCAGTTAAAGCATCCAACTCTTAAAATTTTTTTTTAATGTTTATTTTTAAGAGAGAGAGAGAGCGAGAGAGAGCAAGAGAGCGCATGAGCAGAGATGGGGCAGAGAGAGAGGGAGATATAGAATCTGAAGCAGGCTCCAGGCTCTGAGCTGTCAGCACAGAGCCATGTGGGGCTCCAACTTACGAGCCTTGAGATCATGACCTGAGCCAAAGTCGGATGCCCAACCGACTGAGCCACCCAGATGCCCCCTACTTCTTATATTTATTTATTTTTGGGAGAGCACAAGTGGAGGAGGGGCAGGGAGAGGGAGACAGAGGATTGGAAGTGGGCTCTGTGCTGACAGGCTGACTGCAGCGGGCCCGATGTAGGGCTCGAACTCATGAACCACAAGATAACTTGAGCCAAAGTTGGATGCTCAACTGACTGAGCCATCCAGGTGTCCCTAAAGCATCCAACTCTTTATTTTGATTCATGCCATGATCTCACGGTCATAAGATCAAGCCCTGCATGGGGCTCTGCGCTGACAGTCAGGAGCCTGCTTTGGATTCTCTCTCTCCCTCTGTTTCTGCCCCCCACCTCTCTCTCTCTCTCTCTCTCTCTCTCTCTCTCTCTCTCTCAAAATAAATAAATAAATAAACTTAAAAAAATCAGGTGGTGTTAGCCAACTTAGTTCTTTTTCAAAGCTCTTTTGGCTATTTTCAGTCCTTAGCACTTCCAGATGAATTTTAGATTTTGCTTGTCAGTTTCTATAAAAAAAAAAGATGAGACAAAACCAGCAAACTCACAAGCCAAAAGTTAACACATCCTTCTGGGATTTTGACTGGATTGTGTTGAATGTATAGACCATTCTGGGTAGAATTGATATCTTGTCAATATTGAGTCTTCTGATCTATAAACAAAGTATACATGTCTGTTTATTTATGTCTTTAATTTTTCTCAGCAATGTTTTGTAGTTTTCTGTGTACAAGTGTTACATACCTTTTGTCAGAGTTATCTCAATATTTCATATTTTTGATGCTATTGTAAGTGGAATTGTTTTCTTAATTTCATTTTCAGAGTTGCAGGCTAGAACCTCCAGTGCAGTATTTTTTTAATATTTATTTTGTTTCGGAGAGACAGAGAGACAGACAGAGTGTGCATGGGGGAGCGGCAGAGAGAGAGAGGGAGACACAGAATCCGAAGCAGGCTCCAGGCTCTGAGCTGTCAACACAGAACCAGATGCAGGGCTTGCACTCACAAACTGAGATCATGTCCTGAGCCGAAGTTGGATGCTTAACTGACTGAGCCACGCAGGAGCCTCTCCAGTGCAGTATTTAATAGAAGTGGTAAGAGTAGAAATCCCTGTCTTGTTTCTGATGTCATGGAGAAAGCATTCAGTCTTTCACCATTAAGTATGGTGTTAGCTGTGATTTTCCATAGATGCCTATTATCAGGTTGAGGAATTTTTATTCTGTTCCTTGTTTGCTGAGAATTTTTGTTAGAAATCAGTGTTGACGTTTTTAAAATGCTTTTTTCTGACTCTATTGAAATGATCATATCCTTTTTTCCTTTTCATTTGTTAACATGGTGAAGTAACATTGGTTTTCAAATGTTAAACCAGCCCTACATTCCTGGAATAGACCCTAGCTCTCATGATGTATTATCCTTTTAAGATATTGTATTTTTTTAAAGTTTATTTTGGGAGAGAGAGTGAGTACATGAAGGGGCAGAGAGAGAGAGAGAATGCCAAGCAGGTTCCACACCATGTGGGACTTGAGATCATGATCTGAGCTGAAGTCAGATGCTTAACTGACTGATCCACCCAGGCACCTCAATATATTGTTTTATTTGGTGTGCTAAAATTTTAAAATTTTGTGTCTATGATTACAAAACATTGGTCTGTAATTTTCTTTTCAAATGTCTTTTTTGAAAAAAGTTTATTTATTTTGAAGTGTGGGGGGGGGGGCAAGGGCAGAGAGAGAGAGAGAGGATCCCAAGCAGGCTCTGCACTGTCAACCCAGAGCGTGACGTGGGGCTAAAACTCAGAAACCGTGAGATCATGGCCTGAGCTGAAATCAAGAGTTGGATGCTTAACTGACTGAACTGACCAGGTGCCCACTCTTTTTGAATGTGTTTGTCTGATTTAAAAAAAAAAATTATTTATTTAAAATTAAGTGAGTTAGCATACTTTGTCAGATTTTTGTATCAGGGTATAAAGCTGGCCTCATAGAATGAGTTGGGAAGGATTTTTTCCTTTTTAGTGTTATGGAAGAATTTGTGTAGAATTGGTATTTTTCCCCTTAAGTATTTGGTAGAATTCACCAGTGAGGCCATCTAATTATCTATTTCTTCTTGACTAAGCTTGGGTAATTTTTCTTTTGATGAATTTGTCCATTTCATCTCAGTTGTCAGATTTATTGGTGTAAAGTTGTTAACAATGTTTCCTTAATTATCCTCCTAATATGTGTCAAATCAGTGGTGACATCACCTCCATTCCCAATATTGGTCTTTTGTGCTGCTCTCTCTGGTAATTCATTGCTGACTCTTGCCTCATGCCTGAGTCGCCCCAAACGAGGGGCTCCGCAGCCAGCCCTGTAAACTGGCCTGTGGATTATCTCCCTCTAGTCCTCTGTCTCGCTCTGAGCATCGCACTTGGGAGTGTGAATGGAACAACCTGCTCTTCTTATGCTTCCTAAAATTAAACTCCTTCATATTTTCATCCCAGCTAGAGTATGGGCTCTCTTAAAGCAGGAAGAAGGATTGACATCCCCCCTTTTTTGTTACATCTCTCTTGGTGGAGTGTAATGCTGACCTGGGTACACAATAAGTACACGATGCATAAGTGAGGATTGATCGCTCCCTCCTATAATAAACATATGGTTTCTTTTTAACGTTTATTCATTTTTTTGAGAGACTGACAGAGACAGTACGAGCAGGGGAGGGGCAGAGAGAGAGGGAGACACAGAATCCAAAGCAGGCTCCAGGCTCTGAGCTGTCAGCACAGAGCCCAATGATGTAGGGCTCAAACCCATGAACTGTGAGATCATGACCTGAGCTGAAGTTGGGCACTCAACCGACTGAGCCACCCAGGCACCCCTGTTTTTTTTTTTTTTTTTTACATGACCCCGTTAATGTCCAAGTTGAAGCTTTCTCCTTCAATATAAAGCGTCCTGTTTCACAGCAGTTGCAATGGGATTCATGAAGAATATTATGAAGTGTGAGTTGATTTAACTTAAGACATCATGGCTGCTGAGTGACAGTCATAAAGTTAAAGGGAATTTCAGAGATGACATATTTCACTTTGAAGGAGGATGCATGGGACAGCACAGGGAACCAGACTTTGCAGCTTTATGTAAGTTCAGTTGAGGAAGTTAAAAATTCAGCCTCACTCCTGAATATTTGAACTGGGCATTAGATTGTGTCCTAACCTTCATAGATATCCAGTTTCTGAGAAAACGAGTCTTTTTAAGGCAATGAGAAGACACCTGTGTGAAATCTGTTCCTGGATGCATTCAGGGACTCTGTTGAATCCTCAGGCTGGGGCTGGGCTGCTGTTATGGAGCCTACAGTAAAACAGGAACTTCTGGTTCCAATTGCTTCTTACCAAAGTCTCAAAACACTTAAAGGAGGTGAGGTGCTAGCACCCAGAAGAAAAGAGCATTTGTGCAGGTTAGAGCATGGGACTGGACAAATAGCAGAATAGGCAGCCACAGAGGAAGGCATTGCTGGTCTCTCGGTGACATCCTGAAAGGCTAGATCCACCTGCAACATGCCAGACACCTACTTGGTACAGTACAGTGGTGGGGAGGAAAAGATGTATCTGTCATGCTTTAGTCCCTCCAGGAGGGATAAACCATCCCAGGCAAGCATTCTGTAAGTAACCATTTGATCATTTCCACAACCAGGGCTTTGGGAGGACAGAACTGGTTGGTGCTTTTGAGCCAGTCCCTGAAATGAGTTCCCATGCAACATCTCAAAATAAATAACCAGTCAAATGGGACAGTAGTAACTTCCCCAAAGAGAGATATTGGGTGTACCAGATAACATGAGCCTAGCTAATTCACCATTAACAATTTCCCTGTTATTCAGGTATTCAGTGCAGGATTGTGCTAACTGCTTCTCAGGAATGCTCTTAATCCTCACAACATCCTTTGAAGAGGTAGGGGACATTATTACCCCTGTTTTACACATTAGGAACCTGAGGCACACAGAGGACATGTGACTTGCTTCCAGGTCACACTGCTAGCAGATGATGGGGCCAAGGCTCAAACCTTCTCCATGTCCTGAAGCCACTGTCCTTCCTTAATAGTAAGGATCAGCTCTTAATAAGCACCCAGGCTCCATTACATTACCTAATTCATTTTATCATCACTGCAACACTATCAGGCATGTGTCATTATTTTCTCATTTTACAGAAAGAAAAACTGAGGCAAGAAAGGTGAGGTAACTTGCTCAAAGTTTCACAGCTAATAAATGAATTGGAATCTTGGCAGTCTAGTGATGGAGTCCAAGTTCTAAGCCCCATTCATGTAATGCCTCTCAAGGGTCACATTACATGAAATGTTTGCCCAGCATCAACTGCCCGCTCTGCAGCATAACCTGAGTGTTAAAATATGCCTTTGCCGAAGTGACCATGGGATTCCAACTCTGATGAGTTCTGCTGCAAATCACATTACTGGTTCATTTGCAGAGACAGGTCTAGAACCTTGCCTTTCTGATGGGGTAGGGTGGGGATAGCATGTAGAGAATAACACAAAGGCCCTAGAAAGGCCCAGCTGTTCAAAAACCTCTCTCTCGTCTATCTCCAATGGTACTCTTGGATTACTCAAAGATTACTCTTTGGATTAAAACCTGTCTCCCTAAAGATCATAACTGAAGAAGAAATATGGTGCCATATTTATTCTCTAGTTGACTGTGGTCACCTTGCTGAATTGGCCCTGAGGGTATGGGACACAGAACAGGGCATTCTGGATGGGACGAGGGTAATGGGGAGGTTCTAGAAGGAAAGACAGGAGGGAGTGAGTAGGGCACGGGAAACTGAGCAGGAATAGTGAAAAGGGAGAGGAAATCTGATAAGAGAGGAAAGATGGTCCCCTCAAGGAGGACAGATAAGAGGCCTCCAAATACTCATTGTTTCCTCCATCATCTCCCCATGGCCTGACCCTGATCTTAGGAAGCCCTCATGCCCAGGACTCAGCTAAACAGCTGGGGAGTGGAGAAACATCAGTGCCACATGGCATCAAGAGCCGGTTGTGGAATGAAACAATAAAACCACCTTCTTCCTTTGGGAAGGAATTTCAGGCATCATCAGCTGGTGGCTTGTTTTTTTTTTTTTAATTTAATTTTTTTATTTTTAAAAATTTACATCCAAATTAGTTAGCAAATAGTGCAGCAATGATTTCAGGAATAGATTCCTTAGTGCCCCTTACCCATTTAGCCCATACCCCCTCCCACAACCCCTCCAATAACCCTCAGTTTGTTCTCCATATTTATGAGTCTCTTCTGTTTTGTCCCCCTTCCCGTTTTCATATTACTTTTGTTTCCCTTCCCTTATGTTCATCTGTTTTGTCTCTTAAAGCCCTCATATGAGTGAATTCATATGATTTTGTCTTTCTCTGACTAATTTCACTTAGCATATTACCCTCCAGTTCCATCCACGTAGTTGCAAATGGCAAGATTTCATTCTTTTTGATTGCCGAGTAATACTCTGTTGTATATATATATACCACATCTTCTTTATCCATTCATCCATCGATGGACATTTGGGCTGTTTCCATACTTTGGCTATTGTTGACAGTGCTGCTATAAACATTGGGGTGCATGTGTCCCTTCAAAACAGTACACCTGTATCCCGTGGATAAATGCCTAGTAGTGCAATTGCTGGGTCTAGGGTAGTTCTGTTTTTAGTTTTTTGAGGAACCTCCATATTGTTTTCCAGAGTAGCTGCGCCAGCTTGCATTGCCATCAACAATGCAAAAGAGATCCCCTTTCTCCGCATCCTCGCCAACATCTGTTGTTGCCTGAGTTGTTAATGTTAGCCATTCTGACAGGTGTAAGGTGGTATCTCATTGTGGTTTTGATTTGTATTTCCCTGATGATGAGTGATGTTGAGCCTTTTTTCATGTGTCGGTTGGCCATCTGGATGTCTTCTTTGGAGACGTGTCTATTCATGTCTTTTGCCCATTTCTTCCCTGGATTCTTTGTTTTTTGGGTGTTGAGGTTGATAAGTTCTTTATAGGTTTTGGATACTAACCCTTTATCTGATATGTCATTTGCAAATATCTTCTCCCATTCTGTCGGTTGCCTTTTAGTTTTGCTGATTGTTTCCTTTGCTGTGCAGAAGCTTTTTATTTTGATGAGGTCCCAGTAGTTCATTTTTGCTTTTGTTTCCCTTGCCTCCAGAGACGAGTTGAGTAAGAAGTTGCTGCGGGCAAGATCAAAGAGGTTTTTGCCTGTTTTTTCCTCGAGGATTTTGTTGGCTTCCTGTCTTACATTTAGGTCTTTCATCCATTTTGAGTTTATTTTTGTGTATGGTGTAAGAAAGTGGTCCAAGTTCATTCTTCTGCATGTCGCTGTCCAGTTTTCTCAGCACCACTTGTTGAAGAGACTGTCTTTATTTCATTGGATATTCTGCCCTGCTTTGTCAAAGATTAGTTGGCCATACGTGTGTGGGTCCATTTCTGGGTTCTCTATTCTGTTCCATTGATCTGAGTGTCTGTTCTTGTGCCAGTACCATACTGTCTTGGTTATTACAGCTTTGTAGTATAGCTTAAAGTGTGGGATTGTGATGCCTCCTGCTTTGGTTTTCTTTTTCAAGATCACTTTGGCTATTCGGGGTTCCATACAAATTTTAAGATTATTTGTTCTAGCTCTGTGAAAAATGCCGGTGTTATTTTCATAGGGATTGCATTGAATATGTAGATTGCTTTGGGTAGTATCAACATTTTAACAATATTTGTTCTTCCTATCCAGGAGCATGGAATCTTTTTCCATTTTTTTGTGTCTTCGTCAATTTCTTTCATAAGCATTCTGTAGTTTTCAGTGTATAGATTTTTCACCTCTTTGGTTAGATTTTTTTAAAAAAAATTTTTAACGTTTATTTATTACTGAGAGACAGAGAGACACAGAGCATGAGCAGGGGAGGGGTAGAGAGAGGGGAGACACAGAATCTGAAGTAGGCTCCAGGATCTGAGCTGTCAGCACACAGCCCGACGCAGGGCTCGAACTCATGAACTGTGAGAACATGACCTGAGCCAAAGTCAGTCGCCCAGCCAACTGAGCCACCCAGGCGCCCCTGGTTAGATTTATTCCTAGGTATTTTATTTTTTTTTGTGTGCAACTGGAAATGGGATCGATTCCTTGATTTCTCTTTCTGTCGCTTCATTGTTGGTGTATAGGAATGCAACCAATTTCTATGCATTGATTTTATATCAACTTTGCTGAATTCATGAATCAGTTCTAGCAGTTTTTTGGTGGAATCTTTTGGGTTTTCCATATAGAGTATCATGTCATCTGTGAAGAGTGAAAGTTTGACCTCCTCCTGGCTGATGTGGATGCCTTTTATTTCTTTGTGTTGTCTGATTGCAGAGGCTAAGACTTCCAATACTATATTGAATAACAGCGGCGAGAGTGGACATCCCTGTCTTGTTCCTGACCTTAGGGGGAAAACTCTCAGTTTTTCCCCATTGAGGATGATGTTAGCATTGGGTCGTTCATATATGGCTTTTATGATCTCGAGGTATGCTCCTTCTATCCCTGCTTTCTTGAGGGTTTTTATCAAGAAACGATGCTGTATTTTGTCAAATGCTTTCTCTGCATCTATTGAGAGGATCATATGGCTCTTGTGCTTTCTTTTACTGATGTGATGAATCACGTTAATTGTTTTGTAGATATTGAACCAGCCCTGCATCCCAGGTATAAACCCCACTTGGTCGTGGTGAATAATTTTTTTAATGTATTGTTGGAGCCGGTTGGCTAATATCTTGTTGAGGACTTTTGCATCCATGTTCATCAGGGAAATTGGTCTATAGTTTTCCTTTTTAGTGGTGTCTCTGTCTGGTTTTGGGATCAAGGTAATGCTGGCTTCATAGAAAGAGTTTAGAAGTTTTCCTTCCATTTCTACTTTTTGGAACAGCTTCAAGAGAATAGGTGTTAACTCTTCCTTAAATGTTTGGTAGAATTCCTCTGGAAAGCCATCTGGCCCTGGATTCTTGACTTTTGGCAGATTTTTGACTACTAGTTTGATTTCCTTACCGGTTATGGGTCTGTTCAAATTTTCTATTTCTTCCTGTTTCAGTTTTGGTAGTGTATATGTTTGTAGGAATTTGTCCATTTATTCCAGATTGCCCATTTTATTGGCATATAATTGCTTGTAATATTCTCTTATTATTGTTTTTATTTATGCTGTGTTGGTTGTGATCTGTCCTCTTTCATTCTTGATTTTGCTTATTTGGGTCCTTTCCTGTTTCTTTTTGATCAAAGTGGCTAGTGGTTTATCAATTTTGTTAATTCTTTCAAAGAACCAGCTTCTGGTTTCATTGAGCTTGGGGTTTTTGCAAGGGGAGTAGCAAGTTGGCGCTGGCTTCTGGAGGTCTCACAAACTCCACAGGCAAAAAGCTCACTCTTCTGGATGCCCAGAAGTCTGGCTTTTCTCAACACCAGAAGTGGCAACAACACGGAATGGATTTCTGACTTTAGTTGCTGCTGTTTGAAGCCCATACCCACATCCCATACTGTTGTGAATATGGATCAGGTGATGTGCATTTCAGTGGCATTTGTTAGCAACAGCGGCACTAGGACATCAGCCTTTGCAGTGTTATAGGTCTTGTTCCACTTCATGAGTTGCTTGGGGAGGAGGGTTTCTGTCTTTAGACGGAGGGACCCCAGACCAACATGCCATTTACAGATATTCATGTCCAGATGCAGAGGGAAAGGCACCATCCCACCTGACCTCATCTCGGTGGAGCTGCCCTTGAGACCCTGTGCCTGGGCCCCAGTGCTCCAACTCTGATGTCTGGCTGAGCCCCATGCGAATATACAGACCCCAGCTGGGAGTGGGGCCCCTCAAATTCTCCATCTTCCCATGGAACTCTTTGAAGCAGAGTTGAGAACTATATATTTGCCAGAACCTCAGTGGCTTCAGTAGTGTCACCATCTGAGACCACTGTTCGTTTTTCTGCTATTTCTCAACCTCCTAGATAAAATTTATGGAATATATCTGAAGCTCAATTTTATTTATTTATTTGTTTGTTTGTTTATTTATCTATTTATTCAAAATGTTTATTTCGAGAGAGAGAGAGAGAGAGAGAGAGAGAGACAGAGACAGAGCCTGAGCAGGGGAGGGGCAGAGAGAGAGAGAGGGAAACACAGAATCCGAAGCAGGCTCCAGGCTCTGAGCTGTCAGCATAGACCCTGATGAGGGGCTGGAACCACCACAATTGCAAGATCATGACCTGAGCCGAAGTCGGATGCTCAACCGACTGAGCCACCCAGGCACCCCTGAAGCTCAGTTTTAAGTAAGACACCTGGGCTGTTATCCAGGTGATGCAAGTGAGAGATGGCCTTCTAGGTATGCCTTGGATACTGTGGTTACTGTTCAGTTACCCACTTCAGCTCTTCATGAGCCTCTTCTAATGCCTTGATTACTGGGGATCTGGGGGCAGGGTACTGAGTAGACTGGAGATGCAGGGGCTTGGGAACAGATTTGGGGTTCATAAGAGAGTAATGTGAACCCACTGAACCAGCAAAGGGAAATTATCCCAAGCTTCAACTCAAGGTTTACTTCAGTTTTATTAAGCCACAGCAATGTCTACTAGAGTTCACTCTTGCCATGTAAATACAGATTAAATGTTTTTTCAGTTATATAAAAGTTTAGAACAATGTACTTTTAGGACGTAATCTTGCTTTACCATTCCTGTAAGTTGCAAGTTTGACTTCCCTTTGGAAATTGCACAGTGCTCTTAAAAAATATATTGTAACCTTGGGGCGCCTGGGTGGCGCAGTCGGTTAAGCGTCCGACTTCAGCCAGGTCACGATCTCGCGGTCTGTGAGTTCGAGCCCCGCGTCAGGCTCTGGGCTGATGTCTCGGAGCCTGGAGCCTGTTTCCGATTCTGTGTCTCCCTCTCTCTCTGCCCCTCCCCCGTTCGTGCTCTGTCTCTCTCTGTCCCAAAAATAAATAAAAAAAAACGTTGAAAAAAATATATTGTAACCTTAAATTTTGTAACCACCTGTGTTATAATTGACATTCAATAAATTGCACATATTTAAAGTGTAGGTGATTTTATGAGTTTTGGCATATGCATACACCTGAAAAACCATCCCCATGATCCAGACAGTGAACATATGCATCACCCCCAACAGTTTTCTGCTGTCCCTTGGGAATCCCTGCCTCCCACCCACCCTTTCCACCAACCATCCCATTTCCAGGCAACCACTGTCTGCTTTCTGTGTGTATTTCCTAGAATTTTATATAAATGGAATCATACTGTATATATTTTTTCTCGTCTGGCTTCACTCACTCAGCATAATTACTTTTAGATTTATCCATGTTGTTGCTTTGATGTGTTAATTGCATAGCCCCATCTAGCAAGTCTTAAGTTTCCAATTTTACACTTTCATTCCTTCCTTCTGCTGAAGGCTCTGACAACTTTTACAATACACACACCCTTGGGAAAGGTAAAATTTAGGCATTATCAACCATCCAGGTGAAGATCTTGTCAGAACCTTTTTCAAAGAATTGGTTTTGTTAGAGGTGTGATAGAGGTAAGGTGAAAAGAATAAGTCTCCTAGCAAAAGAGACATGTCCCTGAGGGAAACCAACAAAGCAGGCAAGGGAGGCTCTGACTCCTGAAAACAAATGTTTCCAGCCCTGCAAAATTGTATGTGTCTGCGAAGCACAATAAAAGGAAGTGCAATAAAACAAGGTACGCCCATAGAGAGAGCTGGCTCCATACAGGGCTTTACTCAGTTAACTTCAGCTTGCCTGTCACAAAATTTTTCCATAGGCACTTGCCCTCATGTAGTTACTGTGAATACTTGCCTAGCCTCACCAGATCCCCTAACTTTATAATGCATCTTTTGTATAAATATATTTTGATAAATAAACTTGCTGAGTCATGTATGCATTTCATGTAAGGTCTCTTTTTAAAGCATGGATTTAAATTTTCTAGACTATAAAATATGGATGTTTCTTCACCTTCTAAATTAGGTACTTTATTTACAATGTTAAGATAGCCCCTGTCCATTTTGTAGAACCATAACTATCATTAAAAATTGTTGCATAAATATTTTCAAGAGCTCTGACTATAATCCTGAAGTGGTTTCTAACCATTGTGAGAGGGAGGAGCTGATCACTGCTATAAACACGAATTCATGCATCCTAGCAGCCACTTTAGCCCTGAGAGACCAGGTCCAAAAGATGTGAAGCAACTCCTGAGTCCCATGGGTATATGGGGGTGAGGGTGGGTAGCAAATACCATAAAAAAGCAACAACAACAAACCTCGATTAAAGTATTAGAACAGTCATTTTTATTTTATATTTTATTTTATTTTATTTTTTTATTTTATTTCATTTATTTATTGAGAGAGAGAAGGGGGGGGGAGAGAGAGAGAGAGAGAGAGAGAGAGAGAGAGAGAGAGAGAGAGAGAGAGAGTCCAAGGCAGACTCCATGCTTAGCACAGAGCCCAACACAGTGTTCAATCTCATGACCCTGGGATCATGACCTGAGCCAAAATCAAGAGTCAGATGCTCAACCAACTGAGCCACCCAGGTGCCCCTCATTTTTATTTTAAAGCACTTACCCTTGATCAGGGTGTCTTAGCCAAGGCTCTGTTGACATCTTGGGCAAGACTTTTCTTTGTTGTGGGGCCTGTACTGTGCCTTGTAGGGTGTTTAGTAGCTTCCCTGACCTCTACCCACTAGATGCCAGTAACACCTCCCTCGTTGTGACAGTCAAAAATGTCTCTAGATATTGAATATCCCCTGGGGGACAGGATTGGCCCCTTGCTGTCTGTTGAGAACCATTGCCTTAGAGTGAAAGATTCTAAAATTGTAAATTTGAAAATAAAAAAGACAGCTTTATTGAGATGTAATGCATAGACCACACAGCCTTTTAAAAGTGGTTTTTAGGGGTGCCTGGGTGGCTCAGTTGGTTAAGTGTTTGACTTCGGCTCAGGTCATGATCTCATGATCCATTAGTTTGAGCCCCATGTCAGGCTCTGTGCTGACAATTCAGAGCCTGGAGCCTGCTTCAGATTCTGTGTCTCCCTCTCTCTCTGCCCCTCCCCTGCTCATGCTCTCTCTCCCTCAAAAATAAATAAAACATTAAAAAAATGTAAAAGTGGTTTTTAAATGTCTTTACAAGGTCAAGCAGCCACTACCACAGTCTAACGTTAGAACAGTTTTGACCCCCCTAAAAGAAACCTCATGCCCATTAAAAGTCAGCCCTTATTCCTCACCACCCTAGGCAGCCACTAATCTATTTTCTGTCTCTATGGATTTGCCTATTCTGGACATTTCATTTAAGTGAAATTATACAATATGTGATTTTTGTGACTGGTTTCTCTCATGTAGCATAATGCTTTCAAGATTCACTGGCTTTTTAGCATGTATCAGGACTTCATTCCTTTTTAAGGATGAATAATATTCCATTGCATTGGTAAACCACATTTTGTTTATCCATTCATTCATCGGTTGATGGACATTTGGCTTACGTCTACCTTTTGGCTATTATTAATAGGCTGCTATGCACATTTGTGCACAGACTTTTGTGTGGACATCTATTTTCATTTCTCTTGAATGAAAGGGATGGAATTACTGGGTCATATAAAACACCTTTAAAACAGCAAATTCTTTTTTTCAAGATATATCTTAAGGCAAACCCAAAATACAAGATAAATTGAAATTCAGTGTTTGAAGGGAGGTTAGCTGGAGCTCCAGAACCCTGCCTAGGATGCCCCTTGACAACCCTGGTGGCCCTGAGATGTCTCCACAGAGCATGGGTGGGGGCAGAGGGGAGGTACAGGGCAGGGTTCCCGGGGACACAGCCTGCATTTCTGTGCTTCAGAGACTTACAGAACCTTCCAACAAAATTAAAAAAAAAAAGAATGATTAGTAACTAAGCTCACAACTTTCACCAAGAAGGAGAAAAGCAGGGGTGCCTAGTTGGCTCAGTTGGTTAAACGTCTGACTCTTGGTTTCGGCTCAGGTTACGATCTCACAGTTCGTGAGTTCGAGCCCTGAGCTGGGCTCTGTGCTGGCAGTGTGGAGCCTGCTTGGGATTATCTCTCTCCCTCTCTCTCTGCTCCTACCACCCCTCTCAAAATAAATAAATGCATTAAAAAAAAGAGAAAATCAGTCTCTTCCTCCATGCTGCCTGTGGAGGTGGCAGCTATCTCCTACTCAGCATCATGGCCACCCTTAGAACCCTTGTGAAGCCCAAGAGCATTAAAAAGAGGACCAAGAATTTCATTTAGCACCAGTCAGACCAATATGTGAAAATTATGTGCAACTGGCAGAAACCAGAGGCATTGACAATAGGGTGCACAGAAGATTCAAGGGCCAGATCTTGATGCCCAATATTGGTTATGGGACCAACAAGAAAACAAAGACTATGTTGTCCAGTGGCTTCTGGAAGTTTCTAGTCCACAATGTCAAGGAGCTTGAAGTGCTGCTGATATGCAACAAATCTTACTGTGCTGAGACTGCTCACAATGTCTCCTTCAAGAAGAGGCAAAGCCATTGTGGAAAGAGCAGCCCAGTTGGCCATCAGAGTCACCAAGCCCAATGCTAGGCTGTACAGCAAAGAAAATGAATAGACAGCTTATGTGCATATTATATTTGTGTTAATAAAACCATAAAACTGAAAAAAAAAACAAGAAGGAGAAAACCACAAAACAATTTGGCAATCGCTGTGTGCTTGTTTGTGTCTAGGATACCTCCATGTTTAGTCTCCCATATTAAAGCTTTATTCTTCATCTCCTCCAGGCCCCATGTCTTGGCTTGCAATGTGTTTCCAGTTTGCTGTTTCCTGTCCAGGTCCAGTTCTACCATCTGGATCTCTACTTTTATTTCCTCACTCCATAATAATCACAGGTCCCTTAATTGGTCCCTCGGCAGTCTCCTTCTAGTTTTTCCTTCTCTGGCCTATCTAGTCTGCCCCAGCGAGGCGAGGCTTTGGAACAGCATTGCTGTGATTTGGTCTCCACCTTTTGGTCAATGACATGAATTCAAGTTAGTTCTGTTCTATTCTATTCTATTCTATTCTATTCTATTCTATTCTATTCTATTCTATTCTATTCTATTCATTTATTTGTTTATTTATCATGCGCAGAATTTACTGTGCTGGGAATTCTGGAAGGGTTCCAGATATACATCAGAGTCCCTGTGTTTCATTCGGACAGATAAGGCAGTTACAGTAGTATGTGGTAAGAGCCATTGGAATGGCACAAACACAAAAATAGTTAGCGATCTTTTCTGGCGGGTGAGATTGTAGATGACTTTGCGAATGGGACAGCACTGAAGAACTGGTAGGAATTCTTTATATGGAGATGGCAGTAGTAGGGCATCTGGTGGAGAGGATGGCATGAACGAGGGGATGGAAATAGGAAAGCACAGGTGATATAAGAGTCAAATAATTGAAGTAGATGAGTAATGGAAGATCAAGTAGTGCAGTTATGTAGACCAAAGAGAGTGGAAGGCTTTGAAAGCCAGGCCCAAGGGTTTGAAGTTTATGTAGTGGACATTGTAAAACAAGTGATGTGGGGTTTCTCTGCGATTTGTAGTTTTCCTGACCTATTGTTAAGAGATGCTATGATGCAGTTGAAAGGGTTTTGATGCAAGGCTTTGGGGAATCCATGAACTTCTGTCTTGAACTCTTTATGATTTCTTCCAGTTGCTTTATCTCTTTGGGCTGGGATTTCCTTGTCAATAAATCAAGGTGTATGGAACAAAATGATCTTCCAGCATCTCTCCTCCTGATTTTAAGCAGGGACCAAGAAGCCCTGATGCTATTTGAAGAATTAGGATGTTGGGCTAAGGGCTGTGGAAAGATGGCAAGGATCATTTGTGGGATTTCCATGGAAAAATGAGTCCTATTTGGAAACATTGGAATGGCACAAAAACAGACACATAGACCAATGGAATAGAATAGAAACCCCAGAACTAGACCCACAAACGTATGGCCAACTCATCGTTGACAAAGCAGGAAAGAACATCCAATGGAAAAAAGACAGTCTCTTTAACAAATGGTGCTGGGAGAACTGGACAGCAACATGCAGAAGATTGAAACTAGACCACTTTGGGGCGCCTGGGTGGCGCAGTCGGTTAAGCGTCCGACTTCAGCCAGGTCACGATCTCGCGGTCCGTGAGTTCGAGCCCCGCGTCAAGCTCTGGGCTGATGGCTCGGAGCCTGGAGCCTGTTTCCGATTCTGTGTCTCCCTCTCTCTCTGCCCCTCCCCCGTTCATGCTCTGTCTCTCTCTGTCCCAAAAAATAAATAAAAAACATTGAAAAAAAAAATTAAAAAAAAAAAAGAAACTAGACCACTTTCTCACACCATTCACAAAAATAAACTCAAAATGGATAAAGGACCTGAATGTGAGACAGGAAACCATCAAAACCCTAGAGGAGAAAGCAGGAAAAGACCTCTCTGACCTCAGCTGTAGCAATCTCTTACTCGACACATCCCTATTTGGAAACACTGGAAAATAAGAAAATATTTGTTTATAATCAACCCAACTTTCCTCTTGCACCTATTTTTCCCTTTAGTGGCTTCCTTCCCACATTTAGTATAGAAGATTATAAAATTATTCAGAGATGAAGCACATGTGCTTTGCCTCATCTTTATATCCCTAGTGCATAGCACAGTGGCTGGCTCTTAGCCCCTCAGTAAGACTGCTATAATTTCTTCCAATTTCTATCAAAACCTGCTCTCCAGAAGGAAAAATGTAAGCAAATTCATACTAAGGTATAAATGGCTGATAAACATTTAAATTATGACATATATACTAATGGAAAATTTTCTTTTTTTAAATGTTTATTTTTGAAAGAGAGAGAGAGAGAGAGAGAGGGAGAGAGAGAGAGAACGAGCAGGAGAAGGGCAGAGACAGAGGGAAACACACAATCCAAAGCAGGCTCCAGGCTCCGAGCTGTCAGCACAGAGCCCAAGGTGGGGCTCGAACCCATGAACTGTGAGATCATGACTTGAGCCGAAGTTGGATGCTCAACTGACTGAGCCACCCAGGAGCCCCTAGAAAATTTTCTTATAAGGAATGGGATAACCCTTTGCTAAAAACAAAATCCAGCTCTAATAGTGGCATACATAGAACTGAGGGAAGTTTCACAATGGTAGCGGTGACATTTCCAGCTGGGTTCCCAGTTACTATTATCCTTTTTTTTTTTTTCCTAAATGGGCCCCTCAATTTCCACCTAGAGGCTAAATCTTGCCTTATTCTCTACAAATGATATCTGTTCTCAGTGAAAATTTCAGGAGCTCTGTTTTAACATTCTGGGAGCTCAACATTGGGCTCTGCTTACTTATAAATTGATTTCTGGGTCTTTATAGCCCATTTCACAGAACTGGGCTTCTGTCTTATTTCTTCAGCTTGGGTATCTGCCACAATGATGTATACCCTACCCTGGATAATCCCGGATTAGAGATCTGTGCTTATCTCTTTCCTGTATGTCCTAATACCTTTCCCCACTGACTAACCATGGAATCAAGTTTTGGCTTCCATAGCCAGTCCAGTGCCCACAGTTTTGCCCCCTGTTGTAAGATGCACCTGAGGTGACTGACAACTTGCTTAGGCTTCCAAGAATCACCACTTATATGTAGCCTGCTCTTTGATACTCTGCCAGCATATGCTGAGAGCTAGCCAGAATTTTTGGCACTTAAACTGGATCTTCCTCTGCCACCTCACTCAACTCACCTAACTACTGACCTGTACTGCCCTCTGTCATTTGTTCCCATAGCTCCTGGGTGTTACATCCATCCTGTCTGCACATCTGAAGATGAGCCAGCTCCCTTATGAGAAGGGTTCAGTGAGTGTGCTTTTAGGTTATGGCTTGTCTCAATTGAACTTATGTTGCCATGTCCTGGAAGATGGCAAACAAGGGCCCATTTATCTGGAGCTCCTGATGCCAGACCCTGGAGATAATAGCCTATCCTGCCAGGTTATAAAGAAAGCCACATGGCTAACATCTTCCTGTGGGAGTCACCTAGGCAACTGAGGCTGCCTTGTTGCCACGAGATAACAGTTTTCCATATGGATACTTTTCTCTAGTTGGACACTTTTTACTTGATTCAGATATGGTTTATATTTCTCTAAAATTCTCTTCCTTGATACATAGGAAAGTAGACTTAACTTCTGACTATGATCTTCCATATCTGCCTCCTCATGTTATATGCTTATTGCATTCAGCTTAAACAGAAATGAATTTGATTGGCAAAGGGACCATTTATCTGCACAGAGAAGGTAGATTATTTTATGGTATAATTTCAGGTACTCACAGAAAATTTGTATACCCAAACATTACATCGATGTTAACTGCACCATTATTACTTCCATCTAAGCCCTTCAATGGATGTAGCTCAGTTTTTATCCTATGTTTTCAAAGACTCAGAGTGACTTAGATAGAAGGAAATAGAAACAAGGTAAAAACTATAGTTAGTAATTATTATGACTACTGTCCTTTTGGATTCTCCCTATCATACATCAATGTTTTTAGAGGAATTATTGGCTTGCACAATTGGGAAATGCAGGTTCTATGCTTTGAGGCACAGCTGGATCTAGGGATTCAAATAACATTATCAGGGTTCCCCCATGTTATCTTCCTTGGTAGACAAAAAAAGTTCTCCAAGAGGACTCTGGTTGGCTGATTTGTGTAATGTGACTTCTTTTTATCCAAATACTATGCCTAAGAAGGAGGTTGATGTGGATTGGCCAGCTTAGGTCACAGGAGGCCCAGCCTAATGGTCAGAAGGGGCAGACTTCTTTTGGGGGATATATTTCTTAATTTTTTTTTGTTTTGAAATAATTATAGACTTGCAGGATATTGCAAAAATAGTACAACTTCATCCTTACCCATCTTCTCCCAGTGGTGACATCTTACATAGCTGCAGTATAATATCAACACTAGGAAACTGACACTGATGCATTACTGTTAATTAGACTATATACCTCATTCAGTGTTTACCATTAAAAAAACTGCATTTGTGTGTGTGTGTGTGTGTGTGTGTGTGTGTGTGTGTGTGTGTGTAGTTTTATGCCACTGCCACAATAAAGCTCCAGAACTGGTCCATTACCACCGAAGAACATCCTCATGTTTCATCTTTGTATTCACTTTACCATGAACCCTTCTTCAGACTGGCTAAACCATCCTACATTCACACCAGCAATGTATGGAGATTCCACTTCTCTGTGTCCTCACCAGCATTTGGTATTTATCACTATTTATTTATTTCAACTAATAGGTGCTTAGTGATATCACATCGTGGTCTTAATTTACATTTCTGTAATGGCCAGTCATGTTGACCATCTTTTCAGATACTTATTTGCCATCCATGTCTCCTTGGTGAAATGTATGTTCCTGTCTTTTGCCCAGTCTCTAGTTGGATTATTTGCTTTTTTATTGTTGTGCTCTTAGAGTTTTTTTGTATATCCTAGATATAAGGCCTTTGTCAGATACGGGGCTGGCAAATATTTCCCCCCAGTTGGTAACTTGTCTTTGCATCTTTTTGACAGGGTCAATGGAACAAATGTCTTTAATTTTGCTAAAGTCCAGTTCATCCACTTTTCCTTTTAAGGATTGTGCTCTTGGTGTCAAACCTAAGAACTCTTTACTGAGTCCTAGATCCTAAAGATTTTTTTCCCTATGTTTTGTTTCTAAAGCCAGTTTCACATTTTACATTAACTCCATTACCCATTTTCAGTTAATTGTACAAAGTTTGAGGTTTAAGTCAAGGTTCCTATTTTTTTTTTTTTTTTTTTTTTTTTTTTTTTTTTTTTGCTTATGGCTATCCAACTGCTCCAGCACCATTTGTTGAAAAGGCTATCCTTCCTCCATTGGATCCATTCGATTCTTTTCACATCTTTGTGAAAAACCAGTTGGGTGTGGGAGCACCTGGGTGGCTCGGTTGAGTGTCCGACTTCAGCTCAGGTCATGATCTCCCGGTTTGTGGATTCGAGCCCCATGCAGGGCTCACTGCTGTCGGCATGGAGCCTGCTTTGGATCCTCTGTCTCCCTCTCTCTCTACCCCTTCCCTGCTTGTACTATCTTTCTCAAAAATAAACAAACATTAAAAACAACAGTTGGGGATGCCTGGGTGGCTCAGTCATTTCAGCATCTGACATCAGTTCAGGTCATGATGTCACGGCTCATGAGTTCAAGCCCCACGTTGGGCTCTGTGCTGACAGCTCAGAGCCTGGAGCCTGCTTCAGATTCTGTCTCTATATCTGTCTGCCCCTCCCCTACTCATGCTCTGTCTGTCAAAAATAAATAAACATTTAAAAAATTAAGAGAGAGGGAAGATGGCAGCGTAGGAGGACGCTGGGCTCACCGCGGGTCCTGCTGATCACTTAGATTCCACCTAATACTGCCTAAATAACCCAGAAAACCGCCAGAGGATTAGCAGAACGGAGTCTCTGGAGCCAAGCGCAGACGAGAGGCCAACGGAAGAGGGTAGGAGGGGCGGCGAGGCGGTGCACGCTCCACGGACTGGCGGGAGGGAGCCGGGGCGGAGGGGCGGCTCCCTGGCCAAGCAGAGCCCCCGAGTCTGGCTGGCAAAAGTGGAGGGGCCGGACGGAGTGTGTTCCGAGACCAAGCGTGACTTAGCGTCTGGGAGGTCATAAGTTAACAGCTCTGCTCAGAAAGCGGGAAGGCTGGAGGACAAAGGGAGGGAGAGCTGCTAAGCCCCCGGACGACAGAGCTCAGTTTGGTGGGGAACAAAGGCGCTCGCCAGCGCCATCTCCCCCGCCCATCCCCCAGCCAAAATCCCAAAGGGAACCAGTTCCTGCCAGGGAACTTGCTCGCTCCGCGCAAACACCCAACTCTGTGCTTCTGCGGAGTCAAACCTCCGGCAGAGGATCTGACTCCCTCCCGCTGCCACAGGGCCCCTCCTGAAGTGGATCACCTAAGGAGAAGCGAGCTAAGCCTGCCCCTCCTGCCCCCGTGCACCTTGCCTACCCACCCCAGCTAATACACTAGATCCCCAGCACCACAAGCCTGGCAGTGTGCAAGTAGCCCAGACGGGCCACGCCACCCCACAGTGAATCCCGCCCCTAGGAGAGGGGAAGAGAAGGCACACACCAGTCTGACTGTGGCCCCAGCGGTGGGCTGGGGGCAGACATCAGGTCAGACTGCGGCCCCGCCCGCCAACTCCAGTTATACACCACAGCACAGGGGAAGTGCCCTGCAGGTCCTCACCACTCCAGGGACTATCCAAAATGACCAAACGGAAGAATTCCCCTCAGAAGAATCTCCAGGAAATAACAACAGCTAATGAACTGATCAAAAAGGATTTAAATAATATAACAGAAAGTGAATTTATAATAATAGTCATAAAATTAATCGCTGGGCTTGAAAACAGTATAGAGGACAGCAGAGAATCTCTTGCCACAGAGATCAAGGGACTAAGGAACAGTCACAAGGAGCTGAAGAGCGCTTTAAACGAAATGCAAAACAAAATGGAAACGACGACAGCTCGGATTGAAGAGGCAGAGGAGAGAATAGGTGAACTAGAAGATAAAGTTATGGAAAAAGAGGAAGCTGAGAGAAAGAGAGATAAAGAATCCAGGAGTATGAGGGGAAAATTAGAGAACTAAGTGATACACTAAAAAGAAATAATATATGCATAATTGGTATCCCAGAGGAGGAAGAGAGAGGGAAAGGTGCTGAAGGGGTACTTGAAGAAATTATAGCTGAGAACTTCCCTGAACTGGGGAAGGAAAAAGGCATTGAAATCCAAGAGGCACAGAGAACTCCCTTCCGATGTAACTTGAATCGATCTTCTGCACGACATATCATAGTGAAACTGGCAAAATACAAGGATAAAGAGAAAATTCTGAAAGCAGCAAGGGATAAACGTGCCCTCACATGTAAAGGGAGACCTATAAGACTCGTGACTGATCTCTCCTTTGAAACTTGGCAGGCCAGAAAGGCTTGGCACGATATCTTCAGTGTGCTAAACAGAAAAAATATGCAGCCGAGAATCCTTTATCCAGCAAGTCTATCATTTAGAATAGAAGGAGAGATAAAGGTCTTCCCAAACAAACAAAAACTGAAGGAATTTGTCACCACGAAACCAGCCCTACAAGAGATCCTAAGGGGGATCCTGTGAGACAAAGTACCAGAGACATCACTACAAGCATAAAACATACAGACATCACAATGACTCTAAACCCATATCTTTCTATAATAACACTGAATGTAAATGGATTAAATGCGCCAACCAAAAGACACAGGGTATCAGAATGGATAAAAAAAACAAGACCCATCTATTTGCTGTCTACAAGAGACTCATTTTAGACCTGAGTACACCTTTAGATTGAGAGTGAGGGGATGGAGAACTATTTATCATGCTACTGGAAGCCAAAAGAAAGCTGGAGTAGCCATACTTATATCAGACAAACTAGACTTTATTTTTTATTTTTTTTTTAAATTTTTTTCAGCGTTTTTTATTTATTTTTGGGACAGAGAGAGACAGAGCATGAACGGGGGAGGGGCAGAGAGAGAGGGAGACACAGAATCGGAAACAGGCTCCAGGCTCCGAGCCATCAGCCCAGAGCCTGACGCGGGGCTCGAACTCACGGACCGCGAGATCGTGACCTGGCTGAAGTCGGATGCTTAACCGACTGCGCCACCCAGGCGCCCCAAACTTTAAATTAAATTAAATTAAAGGCTGTAACAAGAGATGAAGATGGGCATTATATAATAATTACAGGGTCTATCCATCAGGAAGAGCTAACAATTTTAAATGTCTATGCACCGAATACCAGAGCCCCCAAATATATAAAACAATTACTCACAAACATAAGCAACCTTATTGATAAGAATGTGGTAATTGCAGGGGCCTTTAACACCCCACTTACAGAAATGGATAGATCATCTAGACACACAGTCAATAAAGAAACAAGGGCCCTGAATGAGACATTGGATCAGATGGACTTGACAGATCTATTTAGAACTCTGCATCCCAAAGCAACAGAATATACTTTCTTCTCGAGTGCACATGGAACATTCTCCAAGATAGATCATATACTAGGTCACAAAACAGCCCTTCATAAGTTTACAAGAATTGAAATTATACCATGCATACTTTCAGACCACAATGCTATGAAGCTTGAAATCAACCACAGGAAAAAGTCTGGAAAACTTCCAAAAGCATGGAGGTTAAAGAACACCCTACTAAAGAATGAGTGGGTCAACCAGGCAATTAGAGAAGAAATTAAAAAATATATGGAACCAAACGAAAATGAAAATGCAACAATCCAAATGCTTTGGGACGCAGCAAAGGCAGTCCTGAGAAGAAAATACATTGCAATCCAGGCCTATCTCAAGCAACAAGAAAAATCCCAAATACAAAATCTAACAGCACACCTAAAGGAAATAGAAGCAGAACAGCAAAGGCAGCCTAAACCCAGCAGAAGAAGAGAAATAATAAAGATCAGAGCAGAAATAAACAATATAGAATCTGAAAAAACTGTAGAGCAGATCAACGAAACCAAGAGTTGGTTTTTTGAAAAAATAAACAAAATTGACAAACCTCTAGGCAGGCTTCTCAAAAAGAAAAGGGAGATGACCCAAATAGATAAAATCATGAATGAAAATGGAATGATTACAACCAATCCCTCAGAGATACAAACAATTATCAGGGAATACTATGAAAAATTATATGCCAACAAACTGGACAACCTGGAAGAAATGGACAAATTCCTAAACACCCACACGCTTCCACAACTCAATCAGGAGGAAATAGAAAGCTTGAACAGACCCATAACCAGCGAAGAAATTGAATCGGTTATCAAAAATCTCCCAACAAATAAGAGTCCAGGACCAGATGGCTTCCCAGGGGAGTTCTACCAGACGTTTAAAGCAGAGATAATACCTATCCTTCTCAAGCTATTCCAAGAAATAGAAAGGGAAGGAAAACTTCCAGACTCATTCTATGAAGCCAGTATTCCTTTGATTCCTAAACCAGACAGAGACCCAGTAAAAAAAGAGAACTACAGGCCAATATCCCTGATGAATATGGATGCAAAAATTCTCAATAAGATACTAGCAAATCGAATTCAACAGCATATAAAAAGAATTATTCACCATGATCAAGTGGGATTCATTCCTGGGCTTCAGGGGTGGTTCAACATTTTCAAATCAATCAATGTGATACATGACATTAATAAAAGAAAAGATAAGAACCATATGATCCTGTCAATCAATGCAGAAAAGGCCTTTGACAAAATCCAGCACCCTTTCTTAATAAAAACCCTTGAGAAAGTCGAGATAGAAGGAACATACTTAAAGATCATAAAAGCCATTTATGAAAAGCCCACAGCTAACATCATCCTCAACGGGGAAAAACGGAGAACTTTTTCCCTGAGATCAGGAACACGACAGGGATGCCCACTCTCACCGCTGTTGTTTAACATAGTGCTGGAAGTTCTAGCATCAGCAATTAGACAACAAAAGGAAATCAAAGGCATCAAAATTGGCAAAGATGAAGTCAAGCTTTCGCTCTTTGCAGATGACATGATATTATACATGGAAAATCCGATAGACTCCACCAAAAGTCTGCTAGAACTGATACATGAATTCAGCAAAGTTGCAGGATACAAAATCAATGTACAGAAATCAGTTGCATTCTTATACACTAACAATGACGCAACAGAAAGACAAATAAAGAAACTGATCCCATTCACAATTGCACCAAGAAGCATAAAATACCTAGGAATAAATCTAACCAAAGATGTAAAAGATCTGTATGCTGAAAACTATAGAAAGCTTATGAAGGTAATTGAAGAAGATTTAAAGAAATGGAAAGACATTCCCTGCTCATGGATTGGAAGAATAAATATTGTCAAAATGTCAATACTACCCAAAGCTATCTACACAGTCAATGCAATCCCAATCAAAATTGCACCAGCATTCTTCTCGAAACTAGAACAAGCAATCCTAAAATTCATATGGAACCACAAAAGGCCCCGAATAGCCAAAGTAATTTTGAAGAAGACCAAAGCAGGAGGCATCACAATCCCAGACTTTAGCCTCTACTACAAAGCTGTCATCATCAAGACAGCATGGTATTGGCACAAAAACAGACACATAGACCAATGGAATAGAATAGAAACCCCAGAACTAGACCCACAAACGTATGGCCAACTCATCTTTGACAAAGCAGGAAAGAACGTCCAATGGAAAAAAAGACAGTCTCTTTAACAAATGGTGCTGGGAAAACTGGACAGCAACATGCAGAAGGTTGAAACTAGACCACTTTCTCACACCATTCTCAAAAATAAACTCAAAATGGATAAAGGACCTGAATGTGAGACAGGAAACCATCAAAACCTTAGAGGAGAAAGCAGGAAAAGACCTCTCTGACCTCAGCCGTAGCAATCTCTTACTTGACACATCCCCAAAGGCAAGGGAATTAAAAGCAAAAGTGAATTACTGGGACCTTATGAAGATAAAAAGCTTCTGCCCAGCAAAGGAAACAACCAACAAAACTAAAAGGCAACCAACGGAATGGGAAAAGATATTTGCAAATGACATATCGGACAAAGGGCTAGTATCCAAAATCTATAAAGAGCTCACCAAACTCCACACCTGAAAAACAAATAACCCAGTGAAGAAATGGGCAGAAATCATGAATAGACACTTCTCTAAAGAAGACATCCGGATGGCCAACAGGCACATGGAAAGATGTTCAACGTCGCTCCTTATCAGGGAAATACAAATCAAAACCACACTCAGATATCACCTCACGCCAGTCAGAGTGGCCCAAAATGAACAAATCAGGAGACTATAGATGTTGGAGACGATGTGGAGAAACGGGAACCCTCTTGCACTGTTGGTGGGAATGCAAATTGGTGCAGCCGCTCTGGAAAGCAGTGTGGAGGTTTCTCAGAAAATTAAAAATAGACCTACCCTAAGACCCAGCAATAGCACTGCTAGGAATTTATCCAAGGGATACAGGAATACTGATGCATAGGGGCACTTGTACCCCAATGTTTATAGCAGCACTCTCAACAATAGCCAAATTATGGAAAGAGCCTAAATGTCCATCAGCTGATGAATGGATAAAGAAATTGTGGTTTATATACACAATGGAATACTACGTGGCAATGAGAAAGAATGAAATATGGCCTTTTGTAGCCACGTGGATGGAACTGGAGAGTGTGATGCTAAGTGAAATAAGCCATACAGAGAAAGACAGATACCATATGGTTTCACTCTTATGTGGATCCTGAGAAACTTAACAGAAACCCATGGGGGAGGGGAAGGAAAAAAAAAAAGAGGTTAGAGTGGGAGAGAGCCAAAGCATAAGAGACTGTTAAAAACTGAGAACAAACTGAGGGTTGATGGGGGGTGGGAGGGAGGGTAGGGTGGGTGATGGGTATTGAGGAGGGCACCTTTTGGGATGAGCACTGGGTGTTGTATGGAAACCAATTTGACAATAAATTTCATATATTAAAAAAAATAAAAAAATAAAAAATAAGGAAATAAATAAGAAATATCAGTATAATAACACCACCGATAAATAGAGGTAAATAATTTAAGGAAATAGTTAAAAGGGTTGAATGTGGTTGCCTCTGGGGAATGAGAATGAAGGATGGATAAGGGCAGAACAAAGAACTGTGTTTTTAAAAGTCTTAGAAAGTATCACTAGACTTTTAGAACTTTATAACTATATTGCTTGATAGAAATATAATTAATAAATCTAAAATTTACAAATAATTATTTTTTATTTCAGTTTTCATCAACTCTGACCACTGGAATTTTCTAGAGAACTTTTAAAAATATCAATTTTCAAGTCCACCTTATACCAATCCAGCTGGGTCTGGGCTTCAGGCATCAACATTCAAAACTTATTTCACAGGTTATTTGAATGTGTTTCTGGGGTTGGGGATGGCTGGTTAGAACGTATATTATCAGTAGACTTTTGTGGCAGTGAGAAAGGTAAAACATGAAGCTCTTACCATCTTAAAGTCAACCAGCTAATTGGAGATTGATGGATCAGACACTTTTGGAAGGCCCTGCTTGAGAGAAATCAAACACAGGCTAAATATTTATAGATGGTGAAACAGAGAGAGCTAAAGGAAGAGAGTTTAGGAACTTCTAGGTCTACCTCATGTGATTTAAACTAACAAGAGGCTATGACAATTTATATTTTCCAAGTGCATAGAGAGAATAAAAGCAGAAGGGAAAGAAGAAAACATAACTCCTAAATTTAGAATCATAGCATTTTAAAAACTGTACAATTCAGTGTTTTTTAGTATATTCACAGAGTTGTACAACAATCACTACTAACTGATTCTAGAACATTTTCATCATTTCCCAAAGAAACTGTGTACCCATTAGCAGTCATTCCCTATTCCCACCTCCTCCCAGGCCCTGGTAACCACTAACATATTTTCTGTCTCTATGGATTTGCTTCTTTTGACCATTTCATATAAACAGGATTGTACACTATGTAGCCTTTTGTGTCTGGCTTCCTTCACTTTGCATAACGTTTTCAAGGTTCAACCATGTTGTACCGTATATTAGTACTTCATTATGGCTGAATAATATTTTATTGCATTGATATACCACATGTTGTTTATCCATTCGTTGGCTGATGGATGTTTAGTCTATTTCCATTTTTGGTGACTGTGAATAATGCTGCTGTGAACATTCATGTACAAGTCTTTTGTGCAGACATATGTTTTCATTTGTCCTGGGTATATACCAGAGAGTGGGATTCTGGGTCAAATGGCAGTTCTGTGTTCAAATTTTTGAGGAACTGCTCTGCTAAACTGTTTTCTACTGCAGCTGCACCATTTTACATTCCCACCAGCAATTTATGAGGGTTCCCATTTTTCTACCTCTTTTGTTGACACTTGTTATTATCTGTGTTTTAAATTACTGCCATCCTAGTGGATATGAAGTGGTATCTCGTGGTTTTTATTTGCATTTCCCCTGATTACTAAGGATGTTGGGCACCTCTTCATGTGCTTGTTGGTCATTTGTGTATCTTCTTTAGAGAAATGTCTATGCAGGTCCTTTGCCAAATGACCATCTCTGTTGCAACCTGCTAGGCAGGTCAAACTACAACCTCTGCTGCAATTGGTCCCAAACCATCAGGATTTCATCAACGGCTGCCAGCTTCCCTGTTTTTGACTCCAGCTTTCAACTCAGCACTCACCAGAGAAAGCCAAATCTGCTTCACAAGCCAATCACATAAGATGACCTGCTTCTTGGGGTGCCTGGGTGGCTCAGTAGGTTGAGTGTCCGACTCTTGATTTCGGCTCAGGTCGTGATCTCATGGTTTGTTGAGTTCGAGCCCCGTGTCTGGCTCCATGCTGACAGTGCAGAGCCTGCTTGGGATTCTCTCTTTCTCTCTCTCTGCTCTTCCTTGCTCACGCACTCTCTCTCTCTCAAAATAAATAAATAAACTTTAACAAGATACCCTGCTTCTTATTAGCCCACCTCCAGCTTTTCCTGCCAACAGCCTCCAGTCAGACCTGAGAGACTTAATATGCAAATGGACAATGACCAGACACATATACAAACAGAACTTTGCCCCACAATCTGTAGCAACCTGCGAAGGAAACCAGCCCCTTATCAACAATAAATAACCCAGGAAGCCAGTCTGCTATAGATCAGATTTGCAGGAAGTCAGGTTGCTATCTCTAGTGACAATCCAGGAAACTAAACAATAACTTCTGTAACAACCAGCCCCAAATGGCCAGGACTGGATTAATAACTGGCAAGCCTCCTTTATTTTTTAAAATATTTATTTATTTTTGAGAGAGACAGAGCATGAGCGGGGGTGGGGGGGAGGGAAAGAGAGAGGGAGACACAGAATCTGAAACGGGCTCCAGGCTCTGAGCTGTCAGCACAGAGCCCAACGTGGGGCTTGAACCCATGAACCATGAGATTATGACCTGAGCTGAAGTCAGCCACTTAACCGACTGAGCCACCCAGGCACCCCAAGCCACCTTCATTTTTGTCCCTGCTTCCAAATAAGCACCAATGGGAGAAGGCTAAATATGCTCCCCTAACTAATCACCCAGGATGCCCTGCTTCTAGTTAGCCTGCCTCCCCATGCCAGTGGCCTCCAATCAGGGCACACCTAAAGCCTTTCCTTTCTTTACTATAAAGCTTTCCCTCTCTGTCTGCCTTTGAGTCCCTGCCAAAAAGCAAGTGACAGTGTCTGACACCTTTGCTATCACAAGCTCAGAATAAATGGCCTTTGCTTTTCTCATTTGGTCTGTCTTCATTTATTTCCACAGGGCATACCTGAAGTCTTTCTTTTTTTTTTTAACTATAAAACTTTCCCACTCCCCTGCCTGCCTTTGAATCTCTACCAAACATAACTGATGACAGCTGACTCTCTTGCTACAGCAAGCTCTGAATAAATTGCCTGTTTTTGTTCTCATTTGGGTGGTTTTCGTTTATTTTCACAGTAGTGTTGCCAGATAAAATATAGGATACCCTGTGAAATTTGAATTTCAGATAAACAACAAACAATTTTTAGCATAACTGTGTCCCAAATATTGCATAACTGTGATTTGCTAAATCTAGAACCCTAAGCATATGTAAAAACGTAACTCCACACAGAATTCTCAGAAAGGAGCATCTTAACACAAGGCAGCTGAATAATTTTTGCTCAGCGGAGCCCTCTGGTTTGTTAAATGCCAATTAAATGACATTTCTATTTTCTGTTTTGTTGTGTTTCTGTACCAGAAAAGAGCTTATCCTCCAATCAGTACATGCTTTGATTTGCCTTTATCAAGCTGGGAGACTTTCAAGTTACTGTCTGGTTTTTAGCCTCAGGCAATACAAGGCATTTTCTTCTAAAAGTCCTTTGCTCCATGTGTGTTAATTAGAGTTGTTTCCACCATCTCTGCTGCCAGTCTCCTCTGCTCTTCAGTGCGACTAATGTTGAGTTGGTTGCCCAAGTCCCTGGAGGTTCACGCAGCCTTCATCGCTGATTTATTTTTGTCCCAACCAGATGGCTCTAGGTTCCTGTGACTGCACGTACAGTAGTCTTTTGGATTATCCTGTTTTTCTTTCCCACTGCTCAAGGTAAGGGTCGATCTTCAAGAAGCTCATTTGTCAGTAAGATAAGCTATTCACCATCGCTGCTGCCCGGACACTGTAACCAAAGTTATTAGATTTAATATGTTTTCATAAACTCCATAGAAAAAGTGGAAGGGCAGCAGCTGACATGGCTCGGCAGAGAGGAAGGGGACTCTACAGGCGGCACCAGAGGCTCGACTGAGCCCTTCGTCACCTTTAAGGAGGTGGACATGGAAAAGATAAGCAGACTATCTTTAATGAAACTAATACATGCGCAAAGTTTAAAGAAACAATAAATCAAAAGTGACACATGCAATATTTCACTGTGAGATTAAGGAATTCATCCAAAGGGAACACTAGGCTTTTATTAAAAAATAATCTCCATACATTCCCACACAATGAAAGCTCTCTTACATCAGCCCAGGATCAAGCTGAATATGCTCTGGTTAGTTCAGGTTTTGAAAACTTGAAAGACATGCAGGAAGCCACCCAATATAAGATTTGTGGCTTTTATTTTATTTTATTTTATTTTATTTTATTTTTTATTTTATTTTGAGAGAGAGAGCGGGAACAAGTGAGAGAGAGAGTGAGAGGAAGGGAGAAAAAAAGAGAGGGAGGGAGGGAAGCTGGCTTACCTGGGGCTTGTGTTTTTTTTACCTGAAGCTGGGCTGGAGCTCACCAGAAGCGGGCTCGTGCTCACCCGATGCAGGACTTGAACTCACCAACTGTGACACCATGACCTGAGCTGTAGTCAGATGCTTAACGACTGAGTCACCCAGGTGCCCCAGATTTGTGGCATTTAAACTTACACACATGCATGTGTGCACGTGCACACCAAAACACATATAATCCAGGAATTATGAATTACTATTGTCAGGTGTTTCAGTAACCAAAAATGTTTACTGTTCAAAATGCTGAAGGAGTCACAATTAATACAGATTGTCAGATGACTGGTTCTCATTCCTAGATGGGTTCCTCTTATGGCCTACCCGCAGTGCAGAAGCCAAGTGGACTCTGGAACAGCAAGGGGAGCTACTTGGCCTTTATCCTCGAGAAACCGAATCAAGAATTCCTGATTTTGGGGGTCTAGCTAGACTACTCTGTGCTTTGTTTTGGCTGGCCTTAGGAAACTCAGAGGCTAATAGTGTGCTTGCCTCATAAGCCAATTAGAGACTTTTGCCTACAAAAGCAATTATGACACACTGCTGTCTGTGAAGAGTGCTGTATAAAGACAAAAAAGTGTGCATTGAATGACTCTGGAAATACTTTCCTAATTTAATCTAGACCTTGAAACTGAGAAAGGCAGTGGCGGATGAGTTCTGCGTGTGTTTGGGGGTGGGGGTGGGGAGGGAGATAGGGTACATTCAGAGTAAATAAAAGTACAAGCCAGAAAGAGCAAGAAATGTTTATGAAATTGGGAGTAAAGTGGGTGTTTTCCAGCATGGTTGTAAGAGGGGATATGAGAGAATGAAGAATAGAAAGGCAATGTCAACTACAGTGAACAAAAATCACGATAACAACTACTATAAATAAATTTCCTGCTTTGGATTTGTGAAGTGCTTCTCACCAATTACCACATATAAAGTACATAACTTTCTGAAGTGGGTATTGTAATTCTTATTTTATAGGTGAGGAAACTGAGGCACAAAGTGCTTATATCATTCAACGTTTCAACCTAGGGTACTGACCTGTAACATCATCTTGAGTAACTCTGTTGGGCACCAGAAGGATTATCTGGTCAGTCTGTCTCTGCTCTTCCACACCTTCATGCCTTCTTGCATTAAGTATTGTCACCCTCCTTTGCCCTTCCGCAGTTTATTCATATTGTTAAGTTCCACCATGGCCATATTCTTGAAGTATTGGTTCATGTGTATTATATCTCCACAACTCATATTGTTTCTTTAAAGAAAGGGATCTTGTCTGTCCTTTCATATCTTCCCCAGCACGGGAGCTTAACACACACAATGGTTAATTGATTGATTAGGATTCCACTAAGCATTTCACGTAAGTTCCTTTCTACTTGTGACACTTCTTGAGTGCCTAATTGAACACCTTCATCATCAACTTCACCTGGGAAGGCAGCTTTTCTGCACCTGTGCAGGATGCAGTGCTGGGCACTGGAACTTTGGTGATCTCACTCAGTTTTCTCTAGGTGTGTGTTGTATGTTCCCATTTTTCAAGATAAGGAAACTGAGGCTGATAGAGGTTAGGTAATGTGTCAAAGTGCTAGAGTAAGCAGTTGGTTAGGTTTTAACAGGATGCTTGGAGGCTGACAAAGGGGGAGTCATGGCAAGCTGTAGGGAAAGTTAGAGGCCTGTCCTGGCAGCTGCAAAAACAAAGCTACAAGAAACTGGATCAAACCACATAGGCCCAACACACAGAAAGCCAGAGATCCTGACCAAATATTGGAGAAGAGGCATGAAACTGTGAGCCTAAGATATCCCATCCCCAAGTAATAAATACTCTTTTATCTCTGCAGAAAGGGATTCTCTATGCCTTTAAGCCCAGCTTGTATCCTTATGATTGTTTTATTTTTTTATTTAAAAATTTTTAATGTTTATTTATTTTTGAGAGAGAGAGAGGCAGTGAGAACCAGGGATGGGGAGGGAGACACAGAATGTGAAACAGGCTCCAGGCTCTGAGCTGTCAGCACAGAGCTCGATGGGGACCCCGAACCCATGAAGAGTGAGATCATGACCTGAGCCGAAGTCAGACAGTTAACCAACTGAACCACCCAGGTGCCCCAAATGATTGTTGTTTTAAATTGTAGTTCAGACGGGGCACCTGGGTGGCTCAGTTGGTTAATCATCTGACGTTGGCTCAAGCCATGATCTGATGGTTCATGGGATCCAGCCCCGCGTTGGGCTCTGTGCTGACATCTCAGAGCCTGAAGCCTGCTTCAGATTCTGTGTCTCCCTCTCTCTCTCTCAAATATAAATAAAAACATTAAAAAAATTGAAATCGTGGTTCAGGCACATCACTTATATCTGTTTTGATTAGATCTCTGGCCATGATGTCTTCTTGTTCTACTGGGGTGAATTCTTCCATCTTGTAATTTTGTCTAGGTCACTGTTTTGTGTGTATGTATGTCTGTGTGTGTGTGTGTGTGTGTGTGTGTGTGTGTGCGCGCGCATGTGTGCGTTAGGAAAGCCTGTTCCATTTCCTGCTCCTGAGAGTAATGGCTGCTCCTGAGAGTAAGAAGAGGTCCTACACCGTCCAGGGCCTGTTGCTTCAGGAAGTGCTTCAGAGTGTGCACTTTTGTTTTGGTTGGTCAGTGCTCTGCAGAGTTTCTCCTTGCCTGCAGTGGGAAGTGTTTGGACCTTGTCCTGTGTGTGGCATTTTAACTAGGTGTGCTTTGGTCTGGTTGTTAAATGAAGCCTGATCTTATTTCTGCTAGAGCTGAAGCTCTGCAGCGCTCTATGGTCAGCGGACTTGGTGCATGTACAGGGTTGGTGCTGGTCTTGTGGGCAAGGATCCTGCTGCACTGCTTCTCATGTGGACTTGCCCTAGTAAAGATGCACATGAAAGGCACAGGGGGTTGGAACTTGGTGTAAGTGGCTCCAGCCTCCACTGGGGGTGATGTGTTGCTCACTGATGTCTGTCAGTGCTGATGGGGGGGAGGCAGAGGGGGCGGGCATAGGAATGGCCTCACCGCACTCTCTTGTCCCCAGAGTGTGGAGTTCGTGCCTGCTGCTATTCAGGAAGCCCTCAGAGAAGAGCAAACAATCTCCCCTGTTGTGTCTACAGCTTCTATCAGATCCCTGCCTTCACCCTTTCTGTGTCTGGTGCCTGCCGGGTGGCACAGTACTCCTGTGTTTTATCTCAGGTTCATGGTTGGGTTTCAAAACTACAAATTTTAGGGACCTGGTGCAGCACAGACCCACGCTGGTCCTCTGGGTGAGGGTCTCATCATGCTGCTGGTTTGCCCCAGAAAAGCAGTTGCACGATTGTACAGGGTCCTTGAGTTTATGGTAAGGACCATCGAAAAGCTGGCACCAAGGTTTGCTGCTCCCAGTGGGTGTCTCTGTTCCTACGCTAACAAATGAGGCATCACATTGGTGCTTGCCTGCTCTTCCCCGCTACACCCCCACACCAAGAGGCTTTGTCACCTCTCCCAAATGCACTCCAAGAAGGAGAACTGTCTCTCCCAGTGCGACTCAGGGGATCCTCAAATCATGCTTTCTGCTCCTGGGACTCCATCCTCCTTTCCTACCGGAGCACCACTGTGCCCCCCAGGCTCCACCCAGCAGTGGTGCAGACTTCTAAATCTTCACACTTTGTGCTCTGTTGCTTGTAAAAATGATAATCAGCCGCTTTAATTTTCCCAGTCAGTGGTTTTGGGGAAATGTTCTCTTGTGCAATCCCCTGTGCACTGTTTTCTCTCTGTTTCTCTCTCTCTCTCTCCTTTCACTGAGATCAAAGCTCCCTTCCCTCTGCAGCACCCACAGTTCTTTTCTCCCCGGAGTCATGCCTCAGCACCTCTTACCTTCCACAATGTGGCTTCTTTTCTCCCTCTAGTTTTGCAGTTTGTTCTCTCAGCATTCCTATTGATTTCTTGGGTGTTCAGAATGATTTGATATTTATCTAGCTGTGTTCAAGGGATGAGGGGCAAGCATAGGAAGTCCTCCTATTGCTCTGCCACCTTAGCTCCTCTTTCCTTAATTCATTTTAATAGACTTTCCCACTTGCACCACTCAACCATTGTGTCTGGTCTTGCATTCTTTCTTACAAGACCAAGAGCCTTTGATGATATCCCAGGGATGAGCTGGATGAAGGCCTCAGGGCCCAGGGATCTCCCCCATCCATCTGGCAACAAAATAATAACCCAGAGACATATTGTTAATTATTATCACACTGATTTGCTTGGATGCAAAACACTAATAATAGATTGATTTTATCTAACTTTGGGTTTATCTACAAGAAAGATGAGAGAGGAAAGAAGGAAAACCACAGCCATATTTGGAAATGGTGAACATTGCTTTCCTCTTGTTGGGTGAGCTGGCAACCAGCAAATGGTCAATTGGCCCTTGGACAGCAGCCTGGCTCCTTAAGGAAAACGAGTTTAGATGTTTATGGATTCCCAGATGACCTTGGGAATTTAACTCTGGGCAATGCGTGATAGGCTGTGTTTGTGCTACATCTGTCACTGTCTTCTTCAACTACCCCTCTCAGTCACTCAGCACCCAGCCAGGTTCCTTCTGATGCTGATTATGAGTTAACCATTGCTTTGGGATCATGACTATACAGCAGCATTTAAGAACCTGGCTGTTAGATGGTGAAGGAGAGCAAAAAGCCTAAGGACAATAGTAAGTAAAGTTGGAATCCACTGCATGTCCAATTTCTTAGTTTGCCTAAACCCAACCAGGAGAGCAATTACAAGGATTAATTAGGTCAACATTAGCTACACAAGTGGGTTTTTAGTTAATTGATTGTTCAGCTTCTCCTAAGGTATTTATTTGGTACAATAAGATGTGTTACCTATTGCCCAGACTCCACTTAGGTTGGCGAGCAAATAAAATTTCTGTTTGGTAAATTTATGCTCATCTATTATACTTCTAATGCTTGAGCTATTTCTTTTGCTGTTTGAGCCAGAGTCTGGTATAAATTATGGATAACATGATCTAGTTCAGGAACTCCTAGCCAGAGTATAAATCCTTGCACCAATCAGTGAAAGTGTCTTGCATACTTCCTGGTAAGGGAATATCAAAATATTAATAAAATGAGAGCACAGGGAAGTTCAGTTTTGAATGCTTGGAAAGACTGAATGACTATACCCAAAGTGTGGGGCATATTTTAATGTGGCAAACATAGGAAATCCATCTGATTATACCAAGAACATCTCAGGGCTGCACACTGAAGAGGCACAAATGTATTGTTTATGGTATCGCTGATACTGCCTTTCATGTACTTATGAGTGCATACCCGGGAGTTTAAATGCAGTACTTACAGTTCAAAGGACCTGAAAGGGTCCTTTCCAATGTAGTTCTAAGGTGGAGTTTCACTGGTGTCTGTCTCTTCTCAGTAATCCCAGTCTCCCCAAAACAAATCATGTAAAGGTGTATCTGGGGTTTTCTCTTTAAGAGTGAAGCTTGCACCCGGTGAGCATATGATGTCATTTTTGACAATATTTGATAAGCTTATGGGTCCTCCTGGAATCATTTCATATGAGGACCTCTGAGGATTTTGAGATGAGGATTGCATTATCGTTACAGCTAATGGTTAGATTTCAAGTCAGGGCACATTAATCTTTTGTAGAAATTTTGATGATTTTGATTTTTAAAAGATCATTACTTCATTCAATTCTGACATAGTTTTACAGGTCAGTATGGACAAGGAAGTTTTTACCTTAATGAAGTGCCTTACACAGTTTCTTAAGTATTTCACCTATAAAGTGAGATTCTTTTTTTTTTTTTAAATTTTTAATGTTTATTTATTTTTGAGAGAGACAGAGACAGAATGCAAGTGGGTTAGGGGCAGAGAGAGGGAGACACAGAGTCTGGAACAGGCTCCAGGCTCCAAGCTGTCAGCACAGAGCCCGACACGGGGCTTGAACTCGTGAGCTGCGAGATCATGACCTGAGCCGAAGTCGGCCGCTCAGCCGACTGAGCTACCCAGGTGCCCCTAAGGTGAGATTCTTTAGCACTAGCGAGTAATGAATATATTATCCAGGTGGGAAAACCAAAATCTATCTATTATTAGTATTTGTCTGTTTGTTTGTTTTGGCAACATAGTATTAGCTTTTTATCAGGGGAAGACTTCCATCCAAGCATAAAACTAACAAACCATTACTAAAGTGTTGTAGGGATGGAAAACTTTTCCTCTACCCTTATATATTCATTGAATGGGGCTTGTGAATTAAGCTAACAAAAGACAGATTAGCAAGAGAAAAACCAGTGGTTTTTTTTTTTTTTACATGTGCAGTGTATATACATGCAGAAGTGCTTATTGATAAGTAACTCAGAAGGGTGATTAGAATTGGGAGGTTTACATACCTAATTTAGTAGGGAAAGGGAGAGGGAAAAAGGCTCTTATAAGAAGAACAAATAGGTTTCTTTAGGAATGACAAATGGGCGTTAGGAGAATAAATGGGATATAAGAAAGTTTGTGATGTTTGTTTTATGCAGATGCAAGTGGTCTTTCCCTCTTCTTCATGGCCATGAAACTTCTTAGGAAAGGGAATTTATGCTAGGTTTATTCTTGGTCTCTCTCCTGGGAGGAAATCTGAAGAGGGAATTTATGGCAGCCTCATTTCCCAGAAGTTGCTGCTTTGAGTCAGATAGTGGAAACTCTGTGAGAAATTCTTTCTACATCTGTTAATTCTCAATTGCCTTCAGCTCAAAATAATTTTTATGCCAAAGTGGCAGATTTTGGGGTGGCATATTCTAATCCCCTTCAGTGTTTTTCAAAATTTTGTTTTTGGGCTGAAGGGTAGCAGAATATGCCACCCTAAAATATGCCTCTTTGGCATGAAGATTATTTTGAATTGATTTTTTTAAGAAAAAGAAGACACAGAGGAATCTCTGAAAGCAGAGTTGAAGTTACTTTTTTGTAAGGGAAATTTAGATTTGTAAAGGAAATCTCCATTTGTAAGGGTGTCTCCCTTACAGGAAGAAAATGATGACTACAATTTAAGAAGCTCATCATTAGAGACTATGCCTGACTTAAATCTGCATAATAATCCTTACTGTATTTTTCCTGGTAACCTTCCATAACTGCTCCCTCCCAACACCTTTCTTTTGTCATTAGCTGAAGATGGAATTTAAGCTGGTGGGTTGGACCATTTTGGGAAATTTTACTGTTTTTCTGGGTATCTCCAATGTATATGTGAGGCATACATATTATTAAACTTCTGTTTGTTTTTCTCTTATTAGTCTTTCTTTTATTACAGGGAGGTCTCAGTCAAGAATCTAGAAGAGCAGAGGGAAAATTATTTTTCCTCCCCTACAGAACAAGTGAGTAAAACCCATTTGCAAATGTTCAAATGGTTTTTGAGGCAAGTGTTCTGAGTTTTGCTTTTCTTCATAGCTTTTCCTTGGTTATGATAATGACAGGGCAAGATTTGGCCATCTTTCTTTTATTTAAATTTTTTAATGTTTTATTTATTTTTGAGAGAGAGAGAGAGCGTGCGCAGGGGAGGGAGAAAGAGGGAGACACAGAATCCAAAGACAGGCTCCAGGCTCTGAGCTCTCAGCATAGAGCCTGACACACCAACTGTGAGATCATGACCTGAGCTGAAGTCAGAGGCTTAACCGACTGAGCCACCCAGGCACCCGATTTGGCCATCTTTCTGGAGTGAAATTTCCTTACCAATATTTTTGTAAAATTTGAACCACTTTATCTTTACTATTGTGAATAATTTCACAGAGAAAACAAAAAATGTCTGGAGATGGTCTCTGGAAACATTAACCAGCCATCTTGGCAACATCAATGCCTATCATTGTGATGAGGGATAGAAGCAGAAAAATGTTCACTTTTAGCCTGGAAGGCTGACCTATAGTCTGCATAGTTCCGATAAGGATCAAATACATGCTGGTTGCTGCATTCCTAAAGGATCTCATGAATGCCTGTAAATCTCACCAATAGTTAACATCAAACTGAATGGTAAGCACCAGAGAAATCTTGTGAAAGTAGTTTTATGAGTAGAAGTTTGAAGAAAACCTTTATGATCTAATACTCCCTGCATGTTCTCTCCCCCTTGAGCATGAAGCATATAACCACAAGCTTCATACAACAAAAGTGTAGCTCTTTCTGCCTATTGGTTCTTTTCCCATCCTACTTAAATAAACTTACTAAGTTGCATGGCAAAACATCTCAAGAATTCTTTCTTAACCGTTATGCTCAACTATCCTGCAACAATTGTACACATGATAGTTTGAGATGGCCACTATTTCTTTTCTTCTGAGGAGGAAGATTATCATATTTGAATGAGACTTTCAGGATTCATGAAATCACAATGAGCAAGCCCTTTCCCCTGTTGGACAGTTACCTTTGCTTTATTATAATATTTAAAGTCTTTGCCCTAGGAGTAGCATAAGCCTCATTAACATAACATAGGATGCAGGTGTAGGCATGTTTTCTACTTATGCCTGTGCAACTTTATGCCCACATTTACATGCTCTGAGAGCCAGTATAAACTGGATGGTGTCTTGGGCTCCTTATTTCAGGTAAGGAATGCAGGGTCTTGCTTACTTTTGAAACAGCACTAGGAGTTTTTATCACTGATTTAGTTTCTGATATGGTTAGGCTAGAGACTTGTAAGTTTTTACATTCTCTTTGTTCCCTTAAAATTCTTAACTACTGAGGTTTTGCATTTCTTTGTAATTCTGATACTTCCTAGGAAGTTCTGCAAGAAGTGTACTTGGACAAGTAGGGTATAGATCATGCAAAATGACTTCTCTTGTGTTACAAAAGCTGTATATTATCTTTTTCTGGAAACCTCTAACTCCTTCTGCTTACAACAGGCTTATGATAAACCCCTGATTTTTGAGCAAGTTTGCTTTTATGGGAGGAGCTTAGACCAGTTAGGGATGTCCAAAGTTGAGCTTGCTACAAGGCCTGCTCAGAGGAGGAAAAGGTCTACTGTCATATTATAGCAGGATTCTCACACAGAGAGATGGGACACCCAGGCTTTCTTTGTCCAGGAAGCGTCTTCATTTGTGCTGGCATGGGCTCAGTGGGTTAAGGCTTAGCCCAAAAAGGCTAAGCCCTGAGTGCAGCAAGGTATAGCCTTTTATGCAATTTCTACTTCTTTGTCTCCTATATATGGTGACAGATATAGTCTGATTGGACACAAAGTTACAGAGTCAAGTCAGAGCTATGCATATGTGTATGGGAGTTGATTGGGCCACGCTGAACATTGCCTTCCTTTGTTATGGAAAGGCCTCTACCACATTCCTTAGGGAGGGGCTCTACCACAATATGAACCCCATATTCATATTGGGGTTAGACAAATCACAAGTGGTTGAAGTCTAGCAATAGGACCTGCATGCAAGATAGGTCTTCAGCACCTGTTTTTTTCTGAAGACCAGTGTTTCTTCCATCATTAGAATGGAATGCAGGTAAATTGGCAGATAATGATATCATGATAATATTTAATTATTTTAATGTTTATTTTTGAGAGTGTGAGAGACGGACAGAGCACAAGCAGGGGAGGGGCAGAAAGAGAGGGAGACACAGAATCCAAAGCAGGTTCCAGGTTCCAAGCTGTCAGCATGGAGCCCAAGGTGGGGCCTGAACCCACGAACTGTGAGATCATGACCTGAGCCGAAGTCGGACACTTAACCAACTGAGCCACCCAAGTGCCCTGATATCATGAAAATATTAACCAAACAATAATTTGGTTGTATTCTTTGTTTTTCAGTAATACAAAATCTATCTAGCATCCTTAAAAATGGAGGAGAGGCAATATATACAATACTTCACATACATAAACTACATGTACCAACAATATATTATACCTTGTCCTACATTTAGCAGAGAATGTTATACACAGTTCCAAACTTTTTTCAGTAGACATCTCTCTTTAAAAAAAAAAACTGGCCAGCAATATCGTGGTTCATTTGATTTGATTCACCCCTTTTCAAATCTCTTCCCTCAGTGACACTGCAGTTGTTCCTGACCCTTCTGTCATCATGCGTGTTTCTAAGATCCCATTTGCAGGTCATGGCTTCAAATGTGCTATAGGAAGGAACTAGACATACAAGCTTGTTAGAAGGTGGTGTGGGGGGGTTGGAACTCCAAATCTGAATGAAGGCCCAGGGCAATGAAATTGTTCAGCTTTGGAGGATGGGCTGTGTTAATGGATATTTCTGAGATCCATTGTTTTGCTTGCATGATTCTTGCCTTCCACTTTGGTCGAGGTGGCTGTCAGACTGACACCTCAGGAGGACATCACTGCAAACCTTACGTCCACTAGTCTTGTGCAAGGTCCTTGTCTGGGAATTTCAAAGGAACACATGACTCTGAATTCTTGGGAACTCAGTCTAATTTGGGATAATGAATCCTCCTAAGAACAAGGCAACACATCACACATTCATCACATATGAAGTGGTTTGACACTGAAAGAACACATTTATAAAGATTTTCTGGAAGAGATATAGGTGCAATCAATTTTCTTTTGAAAGAGTGACAGATAAGTGTAGGGGAGGAAAAATTTCTCCTTATTCCTTTCTAGGTTTCTTGCCTGGACTAATAATTAAGTTGACATAAGACAGATTAACAGGAAAAAAACCCAGATTTCTTAAGTATAGGAACCCCATAAAAATATGAGACCCAAAGGGCAGCCAGGTCATTAGGCTTATGTAACATTTTGAGTTAAGGAAAGAGGTAGGTGTCTGGGGATGCAAAGGAGAAAAAGGCCATTCACAGGAAGGTGAGAGAAGATGGTTGGAGAACATTGTCTTGTTATGTAGATAAGTTTCTTTGGTAAAAGGTATCTCTTGTAATAGCTCTCTTCCTAGTACAGGCCCACTATCCAATGTAAATTTAGGCAGTTGAGGAAGAGGTAAAGAGCTTTTCCTGAATCTGCTGGGTTTTGATTGCCTTTAAGTTAAAATAATCCTTATTCCAGAGAGGCATATTTTGGGGTGGCAAAATCTCTCTTTCTTTTTTTTTTTTAAATTTTTTTTAACGTTTATTTATTTTTGAGACAGAGAGAGACAAAGCATGAACAGGGGAGAGTCAGAGAGAGGGAGACACAGAATCTGAAACAGGCTCCAGGCTCTGAGCTGTCAGCACAGAGCCCGACGCGGGGCTCGAACTCACGGACTGCGAGATCATGACCTGGGCCGAAGTCTGTCACTTAACCGACTGAGCCACCCAGGCGCCCCGCTAAATCTCTCTTTCATATGCTTTGGTGAGAGCAGGAGAAGGCTGTTGAAATATAATTTTCAGAGAAAGGTAAAATCATTACTCTCATACAGATGTAAAAGTCAACACATGTTAGGGAAATAATTTAACTCCTATTAAAGAGAACCAGAACCTTACAGTAGTTAAAGCAGTAAAAACAGACTTTATTCAGGAACTATTACATTAGGGAAAAAGAGACCTCAATGTAGAAGTGAGCTCAATTCTAAATACAACAAAGGAAGCTGGGGATTTATAGCCTAGGAGCAGAATGAGGGGATCAGTGAATGGAGAATTACTGAGAGGAGACATCAAAGGTAGGGAGATCTTACTAAATTGAGCTAATGGGATTCTTGCTGAAAGAAGGCCAGGAGGATGGGATATCAAGGCTGGGGAGATTCTCGCTAAAATGATTTAGAATTTTTGCTACAACTGGGCTATGCAGGTCCCCCAAGGATGTCAAGGCCTAGCTGAGAAGAGGGCTCAGGGAAGCTTGACCAAAGTTTGGTCAAGGAGAGTCTTTGTCACTTCTGTGATATGAGAGAACCAGGCAGATTTTATAATTGGTTCAAAGGAAAGGTCAAAACTGCACAGATTTATATGAAGTAAAGGAACATTGAGACAAGTTGCAAAGGTCCACAAAAATCATTTTGCCACAGAGGGGATGAAGCTAATTTCAATTACTGCCAACAGGACAGAATTTCCGTATATATCAGTTACCTACAGCTTACAAAGAATTGCGAAATAGCTCAAAGACAATGACTAGGGCTAGAATCTGATAACCCTGATACAGAGTTTTCCATTGAAACACAAATATTTCTCTATAAGGAGCTTTGGCAAGGTGATTGGAGGGGTCAAGAGCAGAGAAATTAAAAGAGGAGGAATTTAGGAAGAGTACGAAAGCCATTAAAGGTTAATCTATTTGGTTGGACTTGCAATATGATCAGTAGGAGATGCAGTGGTTTTTTTTCAGAGTGAAAAAGGTTTCATTTCAGATTCTCTAAATCCTTAATGTGTGAAGATCCCGTGTCTGCATATTTGATCCTAATGGCTTTAGGATTCCTATCAGCTGATTCTAGCTACTTCCAGTTCCTGTGGTTACAGACCTTTTCACTGAACCATGTCTTCTCTGAAGTTGTTCTTTATGAGGGTTTTGAAAACCTTTGGACAGCTTTGAGCTGTATGGGTGGGGTGGGGAGAGAAAGATGATGAGAGATTTGGTTTATTTCTATGTTGGCTTTTATTTTTAATGTTTATTTTTTGAGAGAGAGAGAAAGAGGGAGGGAGAGTGTGAGTCGGGGAGGGGTAGAGAGTGAGGGAAGCACAGAATCTGAAGCAGGCTCCAGAAATCATTATTCGGTGCTTTTGTTTATCATTTTATAATTTTGGAGGGGGATTTAAAATTTGCTTTTTTTCAGATTCTGTGACTAATGTCTTGCCTCTTTTTTTTTTTTTAAAAATTAGATTTATTTATATTTGATACAGAGAGACAGAGCACAAGTGGGGGAGGGGCAGAGAGAGAAGGAGACACAGAATCTGAAGCAGGCTCCAGGCTCTGAGCTGTCAGCACAGAGCCTGATGCGGGGCTCAAACCCATGAACTGTGAGATCATGACCTGAGCCGAAGTCAGATGCTTAACAAACTGAGCCACCCAGGTGCCCCTGCTTTTATTTTTAAAATAACTCTGTACTCCTTGTAAAGTTTTCCCTCAGAACAGTTTTTCCTTTGCACACCTTTTTCCTCATCATTTTAATGTCTGCAGTTTTGTCTGGTGAGTCGAAAGGAATGGTCAGAACTTCATGAACCACCTGCCAGAATAGAGGGACCAAATTATGTAGGCGGGGCCCCTAGAGGGGATAGTAAGGTGAGAGGAGGAATGGGAATATGGGTAAGCATGGTGAGGGGGCAGGGAATGTGGGAGAAACATAAAAGACAAGAGAGCTAGGAATGGCTTATCATGACAAATGGTTTGGTCAGGAAATGGGAGCCAAAATTCCATTCCTGCTAGAACATTTTGCTGAAAAAGTTTTTGGATAGAGCTACAAGGGACGAAAAAGTTTTCCTTGACCCTCTTAGGGTCCCTAGCTAGGTCTGAAAATTAAATGGACAAAGACAGATTAACAGGAGAAAAGCATAAACATCTGTTTGATGTATGTTTTATGTGGCATGGGGGCCTTAATGAGGCCTGACCTAACATACTTGAGTATTTTTATGCTAGGTTTGATAAGAAGTAGACTGTTGTAGAGGAATATGATAGGCAAGGAGTATAAAGTTAAGTGTAGTAAACTGAGGGAAACTTAGCAAGGCCTGTTCTTTCAGATTCTTCTCAGCATCCTTTGTCTTTAGATATAAGGATGCTCCTTTCCTCTGGGTACAGGAGGGCACCTCTCACATGAGAGTCTTATGACCTGCTTTAGGAGAGAAGGATGAGGGAAGGTGCTTTTGCTGCTTTTTTTTCAAACTCCTTCAGCTTGAAGTATTCAATATGCCAAGGTACCATATTTTGGGGTATTGTGTCCTGATCCCTATCATAGCCAAGAATCTTTATTCTCTTTTTTTATGAAAAATTTTTTTATTATAAAATTATCTTTATATTTCCTTCTATAATAGAATTCCCACAGAAATATTATGATTTATGGGATTTGAAGGAATGTTTATGTATACTCATTGAGTCATTTTTTAAATGAGATATAATTGACATATAATTATATGTTTAAAATGTGCAATGTGTTGATTTGGTACATTTATATATTGCAATGTGATTACTACTGTAACATTAGCTAATGCCTCTATGATGTCACATAATTATCATTTTTTTTTGTGGTGGCAACATTTAAGATCCAGTCTCTTGGTAATTTGAAGTATATAATGAAGTATTGTTGACTATAATCACTATGTAGTGCATTAGATCTCCAGAACTTATTTATCCTACATAATTGCAGCTTTGTACCCTTTGACCAATTTCTCCCCGCTTCCCCCCAACCCCAGCCCTGGTAACCACCATTCTACTCTCTGTTCCTATGAGTTTGGCTTTTTTAGATTCCACGTATAACTGAGATCATAGAGTACTTGTCTTTTCTCTGACTTACCTCACTTAGCATAATGTCCTGAAGGTCCATCCATGTTGTTGCAAATGGCAGGATTTTCTTCTTTCTCATGGCTGAATGATATTCCATTGTGTGTGTGTATATATATATATAACATATCTTTTTTATCCATTCATCTGTTGATGGCCACTTGGGTTGTTTCCATATATTGGTTATTATGAATAATGTTGCAATGAACATGGAGGTGCAGATATCTTTTCAACGTCCTGTTTTCATTTCCTTCAGATATACACCTAGGAGTGGGATTGCTGGATCATATAGTTGTTCTATTTTTTTTAATGTTTATTCATTTTGAGAAAGAGAGAGACAGGGCGTGAGTGGGGGAGGGGCAGAGAGAGAGGGAGACACAGAATTTGAAGCAGGCTCCAGGCTCTGAGCTGTCAGCACAGAGCCCAGTGCAGAGCCAAAGTTGGACGCTTAACCAACTGAGCCACCCAGGCACCCCACAGTAGTTCTATTTTTAATTTTCTGAGGAACCTGCATTCTATTTTTCACAGTGGCTGTACCAATTTGCATTCCCACTAACAGTGCATGAGGGTTCCCTTTTTGCCACATCCTTGCAAACACTTGTTATCTCATCTTGATGATAGCCATTCTAACAGGTATGAAGTGATAGGTCATTGGTTTTGATTTGCATTTCCCTGATGACTCATATTGAGCATCTTTGCATGTACCTCTTGGCTGTTTGGATATCTTCCTTGAAAAAAACATCTGTTCTTCTGCCCATTTTTACATTGGGTTGTTTGGTTTTTGTTATTAAGTTGTAGGAGTTCTTTATATATTTTGGATATGAACCTCTTATCAGATATAGGATTTGTAAATATTTTCTCCCATATCTTAGGTTACCTGGGTCATTTTTGGTTAGATGACATTTCTCCTTTCTTTTTTTGTGAGTAGAGCAGGAAAAGCAACATGAAACTCAAATATAAAGCCAGAAGGCTCAAAAGCCACATTTGTGTCTTTGGCTCTATTTAGGCAATGGTCACAGAGTACCGTTGGTGTTCAGATGACACCCAATAAATACTATGGTCAGCTTCAGTTTGAGCTCACAAGTGACAAAGACTCTGTCTGTCCTTGACCAAACTTTAGTCAGGCTCCTCTGAGACCTCTTTTCAACTAGGCCTTGTCTTTGGGCCCTGTCTTCAGTTTGCTTAGTCCAGGTGCAACAAGAATCCTGCTAAGTTAGTTTAGAGAGAATCCTCTTTTTTTAAAGATTTTATTTTTAAGTAATCTCTATACCCATCATGGGGTTTGAACTTACAACCCTGAGATCAAGAGTTGCATGCTCTACCAACTGAGTCAGCTGAGTGCCCTGAGAATCCCCCCTCTTGATATCCGATCATTCTGGCTTTCTTTCAATAAGAATCCTGTTGAGTTAGTTTAGCAAGAATCCCCCTACCCATGATGTTTCCTTTGAGTAATTTTCCATCTACTGACCCCTCATTTGGCTCACTGGTTATAAATCTTCACTTGTCCTTGTTATATTTGGAGTTGAGCCCAATATCTCTCCTCTATGGTGATAGTCTCGACACAGTTGAAGGGGTCCAGAATAAGCTACTGTGGCATAAAAATTGTTTTGAGAGGAAGGCATCTGAGTTCCTGAAATCTCTTATCTGCCTAAAAGCAGAGCCTCCCAAAAGAACTCAACTGTCATAAATCCCCTTCTTGGGAGCAACCAGGGATGATTGGCTCTTATCAATGGAGATGAGAAGTCTCCACAGGATGCCTGAACAGGTGTCATAAAACTACCATATCTCCTATCTGTTCTCCTAAGGGCCTATTATCTTTCCAAAAAGTCACTTGTTTTTCTGTAAGTACCCTTATCCTGCACCCTTCCCCTATCAAGATGGTGTATAAGCCCCAAATTTTAAATGCCTCCTTAAGTCATATTTTTCTGTGATGTACACACAAGAATAAAAATCTGTTTTACTTTTGATAATCTGTTGTAGGAGAGGAAAACAAAATCTGTTTCTTCTACTCATCCTGGGTTCATTGGCTGGGGCTCTGCAAATTAGACTGACAAAAGACATACTAACAAGAGAAAAACAAATAGAAGTTTATTAATGTGTACATTTGAAATACACATGGGAGAACACTCATTGATGATTAACTCAAAGGGGTGGTTTGAACTTGGGCTTATATGGCATCTTGACAAGAGAACAACACATTTTTTAGAGGCGTGACAAGATAAAGGAAAAGGACTTTGAGTCTGTAAGGGTGGCAAATTATGAGAAGGTAAATATATGGAAGAACTAATGGAAGATAAGGGCTAGTTAGAAATGTTTGCTATGTTGATTTTTCTGGTGCTCTCTCTGGGCTGTTAAGTCTAGAGTTGTCTCTGGTGATTAACTTCTGTCCTTCCTCATAGAGAGGAGAGGGGGAACATCTTTACAAATTTATGTTCTACTTGTAGACAGAGGGAGGGCAGAGAGCTTTTTTTGTATCTGCTTCTTCTCACTTGTCTTCAGCTTAAAAGAATTCTTATGCCAACATAGCATATTTTGAGATGGCATATTCTGCTACTGTTCACTGTCAGTTTAATTTGCAGTCTCCCAAGCACTGAAGCTAAGAGAGTAGAGGGAAAGTTTTTCCTCCCTGATTGATATACCTATTGCAATAGTTCTGACTAAAGTCTTCTGTAGCATGTTAACAAGTGTCAAAATCTTTTTAACAGATGGGATTTTAAGAGTCTATAAGTTACTTCCTGCCTGAGGTTCTTCCTTTTCCTTAAACACATCCTTATGTTATAAAAGCTTATTGTCATCTCTCTGGCATTATGCTACCTAGGGTATTAGGTCAGCTACGTTGGCAAGCTCATTTTATTGAATTAAATTTTGGTATTTTTAAAGCTGTTATTTTTGATGCCTTTTTCTTACTAACCATTCCCAAACTGGAGATACTAAAGTGAAAAAGAACACTTTTCACCCATTTTCCTTGCTCTTTTGAGTTAACAACAATGGTTCAGGATACATTTCAAGTTTCAGACAAGTAGTATTTATTGAGAAATTAAGTGCATGGTTATTTCCATGCTGGATTTTTGGGAGATTCCATTTTTCAAATTATTTATTTATTTATTTATTTATTTATTTATTTATTTATTATTTTTTAAAATTTACATGCAAATTAGTTAGCATATAGTACAACAATGATTTCAGGAGTAGATTCCTTAGTGCCCCTTACCCATTTAGCCCATACCCCCTCCCACAACCCCTCCAGTAACCCTCAGTTTGTTCTTCATATTTATGAGTCTCTTCTGTTTTGTCCCCGTCCCTGTTTTTATATTATTTTTGTTTCCCTTCCCTTATGTTCATCTGTTTTGTCTCTTAAAGTCCTCATATGAGTGAAGTCATATGATTTTTGTCTTTCTCTGACTAATTTCACTTAGCATAATACCCTCCAGTTCCATCCACGTAGTTGCAAATGGCAAGATTTCATTCTTTTTGATTGCCGAGTAATACTCCATTGTGTGTGTATGTATGTATGTATGTATGTATGTATGTATGTATATACACATTTTCTTTATCCATTGATCCATCGATGGACATTTGGGCTCTTTCCATACTTTGGCTATTGTTGATAGTGCTGCTATTAACATGGGGGTGCATGTGTCCCTTCAAAACAGCACACCTGGGGGCGCCTGGGTGGCGCAGTCGGTTAAGCGTCCGACTTCAGCCAGGTCACGATCTCGCGGTCTGTGAGTTCGAGCCCCGCGTCAGGCTCTGGGCTGATGGCTCGGAGCCTGGAGCCTGTTTCCGATTCTGTGTCTCCCTCTCTCTCTGCCCCTCCCCCGTTCATGCTCTGTCTCTCTCTGTCCCAAAAATAAATAAAAAATGTTGAAAAAAAAATTAAAACAAAACAAAACAAAAAACAGCACACCTGTATCCCTTGGATAAATGCCTAGTAGTGCAATTGCTGGGTTGTAGGGTAGTTCTATTTTTAGTTTTTTGAGGAACCTCCATACTGTTTTCCAGAGTGGCTGCACCAGCTTGCATTCCCAAGAAAACCATTGTTTTATACTTTGCTGAATACAATCCCAGATATGTGACTCTGAGTCTACATGTATGTAGACAGAGTTGTTTGCAATTTTGTATAAATGGGGTAACAGAATCAATGTATGATATTTTGTAAACTTGATATCAGTATCTTTGGGACCTACATGTTTTCAGGAGAAAAGACCCAATATTTAATGAAAGAAAAACAGCTTGTGTTTGATTTCTACAGTTTTATAATATTCACCATTTTATATGAAGAATAAAAACAATTCTAGTCTTAAAGTACATATCCCAAACCAACAGGTCACAGATTTTTTATTGCTCTTTATGTCATTACCCTTTTTTCCTTTGTTAATTGCAAAGCTAATAAAGAAATAGATTAAAATAAACAAAAAATATTTAAGTGGAGGAGAATTAGACTCCACCCCTTGATGAGGGGATTGTAAATGAATTTGAAGATGTTTTACAAGCACCATATCCTCTAACTTCTGCTTGATTTTGGACAATGCATGTGTGTAGGTGTGGGTGGGAAGAAGTGGGCACCAGCAGATTAGAGTGTGGTTAGATAGTTTGTAGGTATTTATCTGTCCATTCTGCCCCTCTAACTCTCTCCCTCCCTGGCTGTGCATCTGTCAATGACTCTGGTTTTCTACCTGCATCCATAGCTCCTGTCCACTGGCACCTCTTCTGCTTGAATTCTCACGGATTCCAGTAATACTTCTTCTTCCCCATGCCCCTTCACCTCAAGGGATGGTAATGGCTTCTCCCTGTTGCTACTCCCCAGGTGTCTCAGCACCCTTAACTTCCTTTAACTCTGTTAAAACCTTCAACCGAGTTTAAGGGTTTAAAGTTTAAAGGTTTGCATGGTCCGTTAATTCAAGTCTTTCAATTTAAACACTTTGAACCATCTTTTTTATCACCATTAAGCTGACTAATTCAAGGGACTAAAATGGAGATAAAAAGACTATTGGGGGGATTTTATAGTGGTACAATGAAAGATGATAAAGGCCTGAGGGTAGTAGATGGACTCCAGATGGATTATTAAGTAAATTTTGCAAAACCTTGTGACAGATCATAGATTATAGGACTCATGACTGTAAATCAAATGTGTAAGGCGTCTGTGTCAAGAAGAGCAGATGGAAGATTAGGACATATCAGGCAGTTACCAGAGGTCAATGTTTTGGAGGTCACAAGGCAGAGCTGATGACCCCAGGAGCCAGATATGTCCACATGAGCACTGATCCTAAGCCAGAAGTTGTTTGGCTCAGTCTTTTCTTCTTGTTAGAGTTGCAAGAATTAAATGAACTAAAGTCACACAAAAATGCTTTGAATATTGTAAAATGCTATATATGTGTGAATTCCAATGGTAATTAATATTATAATTACAACAATTATTGTAATTATTTCTGGGTATTTATATATGTAACTTAATATATTTTGATCATATACAGAAGGGAATTTGAGTTCAATTGAAGAAATGATAGAAATGGTATGTCCCCGTGGCTCTTTTTGTTAAACTGGAGAGATTCTATCATTTAAGATCCTCTATTTTCCACAAATGCTTATCCTTGTGTCTCTGTCTACGCATTGTCACTACTTACTGTTCTTTACCTTTAAGGAAGGGGACAGTAACACAGACGATCTTCCACAATCGCATTAGTGTCCTTGCAATTTCTAACTCTCATTCCACGGGCAATGAGAACAAAGGTAGCTAAGCAATTTGACAGGTGTACTCAGGAGAAGCTACAGGTTGGTCCAATGTAAACAATTGAGCAGATACTATGCAGATAGATAATCCAGTTAATATCCCCACTCCCTATATTTTAAATTGTGGTAAAATACACATAACATAGGATTTATCATCTTAACTATTTGAAAAAAAATAATGTTTATTTATTTTTGAAAGAGTGAGAGGCAGAGCGTGAGCAGGGGAGAGGCAGAGATAGAGGGAGACACAGAATCTGAAGAAGGCTCCAGGCTCTGAGCTATCAGCTTGAACTCATGAGCCATGAGATCATGACCTGAGCCGAAGTCGGATGTTTAACCGACTGAGCCACCCAGGTGCCCCTCAACCGTTTTTAAGTGTACAGTTCACTAAGGATATTCACACTGTTGAGCAACAGGTCTCCAGAACTTTTCCATCTTCCCAAACTGAAACTTTATACCCATTGAACACTAATTCCCGATTTACCCCTTCCCCAGCCGCTGGTTTTTGGTTCTTGTGAGTAATGCTGCTAGTCAGCACTTTCATAGGGTCTATATTGCAAGGTTTGTGTATTATGTATTTTTGGTCTGTATTCAGGTGTGGAGTCTCTGAAATCTTTGAGGGTTTGTGTCCCAAGGTATAACTCTGAGGTATTCAGAATCTTTTTCAGGATGTGAGATTTTATTTTATTTTATTTTATTTTATTTTATTTATTTTATTTTATTTTATTTATTTATTTTTTTTTAGGATGTGAGATTTTAAAGTGCTTTCATTGTCTGTGTTCCAAGGTTTGAATCTGAGATAATTAGGCTTGGATTCAGTGTATGCGGTCACTGAAATTCTTTAGTCAGTGTTCCATGATTTATGGCTGATTTATTTGGGAGGTCTAGGTTCAGGGTCTGAAGTCTTAGAACTTTTATTTTTTATTAAATTTTTTTTCAGCACAGAGCCCAATGCCAACCTTGAACCCAAAACCATGAGATCATGACCTGAGCCAAAGTCAGACGCTTAACTGACTGAGCCACCTAAGCACCCTTGAAGTCTTAGAACTTTTAGAGTCTGTCCAAATTTGGTTGTGAGGTATTTGGTGTCTGACGTCAGAGTGTGAGGTCCTTGAACTCACCCAGTATCTGTGCTCCAAAGTTTGAATCTGAGGTATGTGGGGTTTGTGTTCAGGTTGTGTGCTGTCTGAAATCTTTGAAGGTCTGTGTTTCAAGATATGAGTCTGAGGCAATTGAGAATCTGTGTTCAGGGCCTCCTGTCTCCAAATTCTTGAGGCTCTGTTCCATTGTGGGAGTTCAGGTACTTGAGCATGTGTGTTCATTGTGTGAAATCTTTGAATATTTGAGGGTTTGTGTCACAAGGTTTGGATCTGAGGTATCTGTGGGTCTGTGTTCAAGGTGTGAGGTCTCTGAAATTTTATGTTATGTTATGTTATGTTGTGTTATGTTATTTTATTTTATTTTATTTTTTATTTTTTTGAGAGAGAGAATACAAACAGGGGAGGGGCAGAGAGAGAGAGAGAGAGATGGGGGGAGGCACAGAATCCAAAGCAGGCTTCAGGCTCTGAGCTGTCAGCACAGAACCCGACTTGGGGCTCGAACTCATGAACCATGAGATCATGATCTGAGCCAAAGTCGGACGCTCAACCAACTGAGCCACTCAGGTGCCTTGAGGTCTGTGTTCCAAGTGTGAGTTTGAGGTATTTGGGGTCTGCTTTCAGGGAGTGAGGTCTCTAAACACTTGGAGGCTCTCTTCCAAGGTTTGAGTCTGATATATTTGAGGTTTCTGTTCTAGATGTGAAGTCCCTGAGCTGCACAAGGTTCTGTGTTCCAAGGTTTGAGTCTGAGGCATCTGGGGGTCTTTGTTCAGGGTTGAAGTCTCTGAACTCTTTGAGGCTTTCTCCCAAGGTTTGAATCTGAGGTATTTATTTATTTTTTTCAGGTTGCAAGGTTTCTAAATGCTTTGATGGTCTGTGTTCCAAGGTTTAACTATAAGGTATTTAGATGTCTGTGTTCAGGGCTTGAGTTCCCTAAATTCTTTGAGGATGTGTTTCCCAAGGCTTGAAACTTAGTTAACAGGAGGATCTTAATTCATGGTACATGGTAAATAAACTCCTTAAGGATCTGTTCCAAGGTTTGCATCTGAGGTATTTGGCGATCCAGGTTGAGGATGTGGGTTATCTAAAGTATTTGAGTCTATTTTCTTTTTTTTTTTTTAGGTGTAATTTATTGTCAAATTGGCTAACATACAGTGTATACAGTGTGCTCTTGGTTTCAGGGGTAGATTCCTGTGATTCATTGCTTATATACAACACCCAGTGTTCATCTTAAAGAGTGCCCTCCTCAATGCCCATCACCCATTTTACCCTCTCCCCACCTCCCCCCATCAACCCTCAGTTTGTTCTCTGTATTTAAGAGTCTTTTAAGAGTCTATTTTCTAAGTTTTGAATCTGAGGTATTCTGAGTCTGCATCCAGGGTTGGGATTTTCTGAACTCTTCTAGGGTCTGTGTTGCATGAATTAATTCAGAGATATTTGGGAACTGTGTTCAAATGTGAGGCCTTCCAGGGTCCACCCTATGGTTTGATTCAGGGATATTTCAGGATCAATATTTAGAGTTAGAACTCTCTGAACTCTTTGGAGGTCTATGTATCAGGTTTTGAGGTTTATGTATTTGGTGAAATCTGGTCAGGGTATGAGTTCTGTTTTAATACATGTTTTGTTATTATTCAGGTATGGTAAGGCCAACAAACCAGGAAATGACTGTTATTGAGGAGATAATTTTTTATACTTACATATCCCAAGAGAAGATGGAATGCTGAACTATTCAGTGCCACATGGGGAAGCACCAGGGTTAGTCAGGAGGCAGAGAGATGAGGAAATTGTGAGCAAGAGTTTTTATTGTGGTTTTCACTGAAAGGAGTAGGCTAGGCAGGGTAATTAGTTTTGGATTTGGCTAATTTGAATAGTTTTAGTGGACTCTGTTTATAGGGGCTGTCTCTGGTTGTCTGGTACCTGGCCCTGGGTGATTAGGGCAGAGGAATAGTGGTCTGCGGTGTGAGAGCCTGGGGTATGGGCTGTGGATTGGTTCATTTATATTTGAAAAGTGCTCTTTCAGGCAAGTTGTTTACTGTTTCTAGGACTTGACTAACCTTGGGAGAGGCAGTCCCTCCAGGGTCAGCAAATCATAAGAATACAGATGTCAAATCATAAGAATACAGAAAACAAAAGACATGGGTTAATGTAGGATCTCTGAAATCAGTAAGTGTGTTTCTCAGTGTTTGAGTCTGAAGTATGTGGAGTCCTATTTGTTACTGGTGTAAGGTCTCTGAATGCATTGTTGGTCTGTGTCCTATGGTTTTAGTCTGAGGTGTTTGCAGTCTACGTTCAGGGTTTGAGATATCCAATCTTGAGGATCTGTGACAAAGTTTCGATGTAGGGTGTTTGGGTATTTTTGTTGTTGTTGAGGATGTGAGGTCTCTGAAGTCTTTGATGGTCTGTGTCTCAAATATTGAGTCTGAGGTGTTTGGAAGTTCATGTTCTTGGTGTGAGGTCTAAAACTTTCTGTTGTTTTGTGTCTGAAATATTTCAGGTTCTTCATTTAGTATGTAAAATCTCTGAACTCTGAGCATGTTTGTCCTCAAGATTGAGTGTGATATATTTGGAAGTCTGAGTTCAGGGTTTGTGTTCCCTAAATGCTTTGGTGATCTTTTTTTCAGTGTTTGAGTATTAGGTGTGAGACCTCTGAACTTCTAGAGGTTCTGTGTCTCAAGTTGGGTTTGAACTATTTGGGGCCTGAGTTCAGAATGTGTGGTCTTTGAACCCTTTAATTGCCTTTTTGTTTTCTTTCTTTTTTAAATTTTTTAAATTTTTATTTTTTTTTAATTTTTAAAAAAATGTTTATTTATTTTTGAGAGAGAGAGAGAGTGAGAGAGACAGAGCTTGAGAGGGGAAGGGCCAGAGAGAGAGGGAGACACAGAATCTGAAATAGGCTCCAGGCTCTGAGCTGTCAGCACAGAGCCCGATTCAGGGCCTGAATTCACGAACTGCAAGATCATGACCTGGGCCGAAGTCGGACACTTAACCGACTGAGCCACCCAGGCGCCCTGCCTTTTTGTTTTCAATATTAATCTGAGATTTTTGGGATCGTCTTCAAGGTCTGAGGTCTTTGAACTCCTTGAAAGTGTGTATCCTAAACTTTGAGTCTGAGATATTTGGGGTCTTGTTCAAGGTATGGGATTTCTAAATCTTTTGATAGCCTGTTCCAAGGTTTGAGTCTGAGTTATTTGGGGGTCAGTTTTCAAGGTATGATATCTCTGCCCTCTGTAGTGTTCTGTTTCCCAATATTTTACTCTGAGATATGTAGGTGCTTGTGTTCAGGGTATGAGGTCTGTGAATTCATTGAGGGTTTATGTCCTCAGGTTTGAGTCTTAGGTAGTTGGGGGTCTGTCTTGTTGGCATGAGGTCTTTGAATTCTATAAGTGTTTATCCCAAGGTTTGAATCTGATATGTTTGGAGTTATGTTTTCAAGGTGTGATGTCTCTGAACTCTTAAGGTCTGTCCTAGTGTTTAAGTTGAGGGATTTGGGTGTCTTTGATAAGTGTGTGAAGTCTCTGAACTCTTTGAGGGCCTACATCTAGTAAAGTAAGAATGAATCTAGATAGGACCCAGTATTTACCTAAGGGCTTTCCTATGTGTCTCACATATTTTTCTTTGCTGAATTATGAAAAACACTGACCCAAAATGGGAGAATTCACCCTTTGGAGGGGCACGGAACCCCTCTGAGGCCCTGAATGCTACCCCACAGTATAGTCTTTGGGTTCAATCCATGTGAAAGGCTGCTCTGAGAACTTCACCTACCATTTAATACTGGAAGCTCTGCCATCTTAGGAGGTTAACTCAAGAGTGGGTCCCAGACAACCAAGAAGCAATTTGAGTTCTGCTCCTTGGAAGATTGTGTGCTAATGATTCCTAGGGGTATAACCCAAACTGAACCAAGAGAAAAATCAACACACATAATACCTAGCTAAAGCCAAAGCCTAATGTTACATGAAAATGTCCAAATGAATGCAAAGTCTAGTCCTGATAGCCCAAATGTTTGTCATCCAGGAGGTATTCAATATATACAGGATAAATGAATGAATGAATCCAAGTGGCAGCAGGGTATGGGGAAAGAGCTCTTTTTTGCCAGTAAAGTGCTCTGAACTTACAGTCTAGCTTTGCCTATTATGTCTTATGTGACTTTATGTAGGTTAATTCATGCTTCTGAACTTCAGTGTCATTTTTACTTGTAAAACATCATTATATCAGCTAGGTTTATTGAGAAGGTATGGAGATGGCTTATTTACACCAATGGAGGACCTAAGTATAGTGCCTGGGCCAGAGCAAAGCAGTGCCAAAAGCCATTGTTATGAATAAATTATCACAACCCATGCCTCTAGGTGCTGCTATGCCTTTGGAGGCCATGAATGTGTGGTGCTCACTTAATCAGTGGTTTGTACTCCTGTGCTCCTGCACTTCCTAAGGTTGGCATTTTCTCTGTTGGCATTCATCTCCTGGATCATCACATAAAACTTGACCACATATTAACCACTCTTTTCCAAGATCATCTAGCATCATTTCTGCAGTAACTCTCATAGTCAGGACACAGCACATATATTGTTTCTAATTCTTACAATAATAATAAAGTGGGGATGTGAAGTCCATTTAGAGATTTGGAAAGTGAGCTCATAGAGGCTAATAAGTAACTTGCTCCAAGTTACATAAAGGGCCAAGTTACCATAAAGGGCAGCAATTGGTGGAAGGGCGGCAGCAATTGGTGGAAGGGCGGCAGCAATTGGTGGAAGGGCTGCAGCAAAACTCTAGCATGTCCATAGCAGATGCTATCTCAGAAGGGACTACAAAACACGATCCAGGAGTAAATTCATATATTTCAGCTAGTGTGGAGCCCCAGCTTCAGAGCTACCCAAGATTTGATGAATTGAGATCAGTGAGAAATAATGCAGTTTCAAGAGAATGGAGTGCATTTATTTTTCTTTTGCTGCTTTCAAGATTTTCTCTTTGTCTTTGGCTGTCAACATTTTTATTATGCTATGTCTGGGTAGGGATTTCTTTGCATTTTTTACATGTAGTCTGTTGAGGTTTTTGGATTTGTAGATTAATGGTTTGTTACCTATTTAGGAAATTTTCAGTGGTTATTTCTTTTTTCTTTAATCTTTTTTTAATTTTAGAGAGAGGGAGAGAGTGCACAAGCTGAGAAGAGGGGCAGAGGGAGAGAGAGAAAGAGAACCTCAAGCAGGCTCCATGCTGAGCATGGAGCCTGATGCAGGGCTCGATCCTGTCACCCAGGGACCATGATCCTAGCTGAAACCAAGAGTCAGATATTCGACTTACTGAGCCACCCGTGTGCCCCCAGTGGTTATTTCTCCAAATAATTTTTCTGTTCATTTCTCCCTTTCCTCTCCTTCTGATACCTCCATTATATATATATTGGTGTACTTCATTGTATCCCATAGGTCTGTGAGCTATGCTCATTTTTCCTCATCCCTTTATCATTCCTGTTCTTCAGATTGAATAATCTAAAATGATCTATCCTCAAGTTCACTAATTCTTTTTTTTTCTGCCTGTTCAAATCTACTTTGAGCCCCTCTGGTGATTTTTTAAAATTTCAGTTTTTTACTTTTCAACTCCAGAATTTCAATTTTTAAAAGTAATTTCTCTCTTAATTGATGTTCTTTATTTGATGAAGACTCAGGGCTCGAACTCATGGATCATGAGATCATGACCTGAGCTGAAATTGGATGCTCAACCAACTGAGCCACCTAGGTGCCCCTGTGAACATATTTATAATAGCTACTTTGCAGTCTTTGTCTGCTGACTCCCACATCTGGGTCCCCTTAAGTTGGTTTCTGCTTCCTGTTTTAAAAAAAAAACTGTGTAAGAATCACACTCTCCTGTTTCTTTGCATGTCTCATAACTTTCTGTTGAGCAGTAGGCATTTCAGATAACATATCATAACAACTATGGATTCTAATGAGCTTCACAATCCCTCTGAGGCTTTTTTGTGGTGTTGTTTTCTTTTAGATTATTTGTTTAATGTCTTGCCTGGACTAATTCTATAAAGTATATTTTCCTTACAGTATGCAGTCTCTCATGTCAATGCTCAGTTTTTTCCCCCTTGTTTTTATTTTTAAGCCTAGCTTCCTAGAAGTTACCCCAGGTCAATGTGGCTTAATATTCAATCAATGATTATTTAGAGGTTGTGCTTATGTTCCTTGAACCAGTGATGGGGATCAGGACATGCTACTCCAAAGTGGTACCTTAGCATGTTGAATTGTTATGGAACCAGGCTGGAATGCTGGTGGAAAAACCAAGTGGAACTCGGAGATCTTGGTGGATCGGAGATGTATTTAACACTGGTGGGCTCAGAGGAGACCGTTTCTCCAAAGATCTGAGCTCCGAATGAAGGGGGGAAGGGTATTTTATAGTTGTCAGCTTCCATATCTGTGGCGGGTTTTCGCACACTTGGCAAACAGGGCAAGAAGAACCCGAAGAGGGGTCTCTAAGCTAGAGACCAGAGCTTGTTTTAGTCCCATCGGCCATCTTATGGTGTAAAACTTTATTTATTTTCCCAACAGAATATTTGAAATTGAAGGAATTTGAGAAAATGGGAGAAGCAGGAAGGTCACTCTGACCTTCCCCATATATTTTTCCCCTGAAGCAGGTCATAAGACTCTCATGTGAGAGGTGCCTGCCCTGTACTCAGAGGAAAGTATCATCCTTATCCCTGAAGACAAAGGGATGTTGAGAAGAATCTGAACAAGCCTTGCTAATATGATAGGGAAAAGATAGCATAAAATAGGCAGAGAGGGAAAGGTTAGGACCAGAGGTAACTGGGTGGGGAAAAACACATATTTTGGAACAATGCTGGGAGCCTCTGACCACGGCAAACCCCCTCAAGTGTAAGGTCCCTCTTAAGAATGTCACAGACACCACCTACTCCACCTCAGGTTCTCTTCAGGAACAAAAGACCTGACTAGAAATAAGTAGACCATCAAACATATGCTCTGCAAGGAATAGTATGACCATAGACCACCCCTCATACAATGGAAAGGAGCCAATCAGGAATGGACAACCCAGCACCTAGAGCTATGAAGCCAATAGGGATGGGACCTGAGAAGGAACAAGGGGGAAGTGTAGGTGAGGGCTGACCAGAACCTTATAAAACAAGGACCCTTACCTATAGCTAAGGGCATTCACTTTCCAATGCCCCCTCTCTGTAAAGAGAGCTTTCCTACTGTTCTTCCTTTCTAATCTTACGCTCTAATAAACTTTGACTGCTGTTCATTCTGTGTCCACCTCTTCATTCTTCGCAGCGGTGAGACAATGAATCCAAGGTATGAAGGTAAAAAGTCCTGCAGCACTAATTTTCCCCCAGTTTACTACACTTACCCCATACTCCTTGACCTACCATGTTCTTCCATGGCTGTTCCCTTTTCATCTCTTTTCATCAAGTACTGTGCATAAAAGTACTCAGGTTTAATAATTTCTTTGGATTTTCATTTCCTTATGAAGGCCCTGTGTCATGTAAAACTTATATTAAATACATTTGTGTTTCTTCTGTTAATTTGTCTTTGTCAGTCTAATTTTCAGATCCCACCAGGGACTCTAAGAAGATTGAGGAAAACTTTTTCCTCCTCTTTGCTGATGGATCTGTGAGTGATGTGGGGGATGCTTTTTGCCATGTGTTCTAGTAGAGACTAGTAGTTCTCAAGTGCATGCTGCAGTTGCTTTTTAGTGGGTGCAGTCTGCCAAATGTACACAGCCTCCTGACATCCAGGGAGAAGTATGGTCTTAACAGGGTACTTTTGAGCTGTCCATTTCCCTGGTTCTTACTGTTAAACTTCTGGGTGATTTGCTGTTTTGTCTTTTGGTACTGGTTTCATGAAACTATTAGCCTTCTCTCAATTGTCTGACAGTAAGATTGTTACTGTTTTTGACTACACCTGAAGATAGGAGTTACTCCTACTGGGGAGGAAAATATTTTCATTCCACCCTTTAAAATCTTCGTTAAGTCCCCCATCATAAAATACATTTAGGGGTGCCTGGGTGGTTCAGTCTGTTGAATGTCCAACTTCGGCTCAGGTCATGATCTCACGGTTTGTGAATTTGAGCCCTGTGTTGGGCTCTGTGCTGACAGCTCAGAGCCTGGAGTTCTTGCTTTGTATTTTGTGTCTCCTTCTCTCTCTGTTTCTCCCCCACTCACACTGTGTGTGTCTCTCTCAAAAATAAATGAACATTGGGGCACCTGGGTGGGTCAGTCGGTTGGGCGTCCGACTTCGGCTCAGGTCATGATCTCACAGTTCATGAGTTCAAGCCCCACATCGGGCTCTGTGCTGACAGCTTGGAGCCTGGAGCCTGCTTCACATTGTGTGTCTCCCCGTCTCTCGGCCCTTCCCCTGCTCATGCTCTCTCTCTGTCAATAATAAATAAACATTAAAAAAATTAAAAAAAAATAAATGAACATTAAGAAAGAGACAGATAAACAAGAGAAAAACAAACAGAAGTTTATTAACATGTATACCTCAGGTATACCTGGGAGATACCCAGGGAAAATTGAGTAACTCCCAGAGATGGCTTAGAATTTAGGCCTAAATACCATCATCAATTAAAGATGAAAGAAAGGTGTAGGGAGGCCAGGAAAATCATGGTAAACAAGGATATGGTTTGTTATGCAGATTTAAGTCAGTGCCTTCTCCACTGATGAGTCTCTTGTGATTTAGAGTCATCCTTCTCTTCCTAACACAGAGAGACACCCTTACAAATAGAGATTTTCTTTATAAATGTAAATGTCCCTCACCAAAGGATAACTTCTACTCTGTTTCCAGACCTTCCATGTGTCTGCTGTTTCTCAAAATAGGCAGCTCAAAATATACAAGCCTAATATACTAAAAGGCATATTTTAGGGTAGATTTTCTAGCTTCCTATACACCACACTCTGTTCTAATTAAAATCAGCCCCTCAGCAGGGCTATGGAGCTATCAGTCCTCTAGACTTGCCTCTCCCCTTGAGTAGAAATTCTGTGCTCTTACACTGAAGATAGGGCTGGGGACAGGGATGGTGGCCTGTTTCTCCTGGAGTGACACCTGTGTCCTGAAAGTAGAAGCTGAATGGGACTGTAGCTCCTAACTTTTCTGCTTGCCTCTCCCCACATAGAACCACCACCATATTGATGAGGGAGCACAAGCAAGCTGAGGACAAAGTACAGGCTAAGGGCACCTCCTGGAATATGTGGTATTCCTCGCACACTCCTGGCTACCCAAGAACAAAGGAAAGGGGTTTAAGTGCTTGCCATGGTGATGTGGGAAACTAAGGCAAATAAAAAAATTAAATTCCCTTACTGCCTATAGCCCATTAACAAGTCCTTGAAACTGGCAAAGTGACCTCCCTCTAGGAGCTTGGCTGCCTTGATGATGACACTTTTCTAGGGGCAAAAGGGAATCTTGGTTTAACATTATCCCAACCTCCCAGGGTCCTGTAAGTCTACTGTAACATATAAAAATTCCTTTGGAAATTTCCTTTATCTCAACTCCCCCAAGACATATGCTGGCAATCATACTCCAAGCTTATGGCCCCCTGATATATATCTGAAGGGTCTCATGACTGAGGTTTTACTAAATGGTAATAAATGACTTGTTTTCCTAAGAACAGCTAGCCCCTCAAGGTCCTGGAAATCTGGCTTCCAAGATTCCTTAGAGACTTAATCTATCCCTAAACCCCTCCCAACCTGCGGATATATAACTAGCCACTCCTCACAACCTAGTGCAGGTCTTTCTGCCCATGGGTCCTGTCCCTGTGCTTTGATAAAATCACCTTTTTGCACCAAAGACATCTTCAAGAATGCTTTCTTGGCCATCAGCTCTGAACTCCTTGAGCCCCACCATCACCCCAAAACCCCACCACTATGAGTAGGATCTGAGGGTGGGGGTTGCTATTGGACCTCCAGTATTGCCTCATTTGGGGTACAGCCTCCTCCACACCATTGGTGGGGTTTGGGAGTGTTGGGGGGGAGGCTGTAGCTGATGGCCAAGAAAGAATTCTTGAAGATGTCTTTGGTGCAAAAAGGTGATTTTATTAAAGCACGGGGACAGGACCCATGGGCAGAAAGAGCTGCACTGGAGTTAGGAAGAGTGACTGGTTATATTCTATGGAGTTGGATGAGGTAAAGGCAAAAAGGAGGCCTCCAGAAGGACTTTCATATGCTAAGGAGGACTCATGAAATACTGGAGGCCTTGCTATTGTCAAGCTAAGGTTGTTTTCCCTCTAGTATGGCATTTACAGTAAGACAGTAGGGGGTGGAGTGCCTGGGTGGCTCAGTGGGTTAAGCATCCGACTTCAGCTCAGGTCATGATCTCAAGGTTTGTGAGTTCTAGCCGTGCACTGGGCCCTGCACTGGGCTCTGTGCTGACAGCTCAGAGCCTGGAGCCTGCTTCAGATTCTGTCTCCATCTCTCTCTGCCCCTTCCCTGCTGGTTCTTTCTCAAATATAAATAAACATTAAAAAAAAAAAGACAGTAGGGTGTTCCTGGAGAAATGTTATACTCTGTATTTGCCTCAGGTATTTGTCAATGGGCTGCAGGTTATAAGGAAATTTAATTTTTTAATTATTTTTTTAATGTTTATTTATTTTTAGTTTTTAAAATATTTATTAGAGAGAGAGAGAGAGAGAAAAAGAGAGAGAGAGAGAGAGAGAGAGAGAGAGAGAGAGATTGAGACTGAGACTGAGTGAGTGGGGGAGGAACAGAGAGAGAGGGAGACACAGACTCCAAAGCAGGCTCCAGGCTCTGAACTGTCAGCACAGAGCCCGACGTGGGGCTCAAACCCACGAACTGCGAATTCATGACCTGAGCTGAAGTGGGAGGCCCAACTGACTAAGCCACCCAGGTGCCCCTAATGTTTATTTATTTTTGAGAGAGAGTGAGAAAGAGAAAGAGCAAGAGCAGGGCAGCGGCAAAGAGAGAGGGAGGCACAGAATCCGAAGCAGGCTCTAGGCTCTGAGCTGTCAGCACAGAGCCTGACATGGGGCTTGAACTCACGAACCACAAGATCATGACCTGAGCCAAAGTCGGATGCTTAACTGAGCCTTCTAGGTGCCCCAGAAATTTATTTTTTTTAAGTTTATTTATTTATTTTGAGAGAGAGGGAGAGCATGAGCATGAGCATGAGTGGGGGAGGGGCAGAGAGGGAGAGACAGAATACCAAGCAGGTTCCTCCCTGTCAGCACAGAGCCCACTGCAGGGCTCAATCCCACAAACCATGGGATCATGACCTGAACCGAGATCAAGAGTTGGTCACCCAACAGACTGAGCCACCCAGGAGCTCCAAGGAAATTTGATTTTACCTACCATTTCCTTCTCACCTTTGTCCTCTACATCACTATGGAGGGGAGGGTGATGTTGGGGCTCCAGGAAACTGAGTCTATAGGTTTTTGGAGATTAGGCTATTGATAAGATTGCTGTTTTCTTGTAATTTACGAAGACATTTGTAAACTGATGGAGACTCATGTCCTGTATGACTGTGATCACTCTCAGTTAACCATTGGTTTTTCCCTTTCCTTTGTTCTTGGGCAGCTGGGAATGCCTGAGGAGTGTCATATATATCCTGCCTAGGGTGGTTAGGGGGTTTGGGGAGTGTCAGCTTGCCTTCTCATTTCTCATCACTGAGTGGAAGTGGGAGGGGGAAGGAAGCCCTGATCTCTGCCATGAAATAGAGCTTCTATAATACGGAGCTGGTGGATGGATGGTGGAGGCAGATGAGAGATGCCTGTGACCCACCCTTTTTGGGGTGAAACTATAGCCCTAAAACTGGGAGTGGTGGGTAAAAGGAGCCCCCATCTTCTTGGATGCACTTTCTAGGAGTTAGAGCTTCTGTAACATGGAGCTGGCAGGGAGAGTTTAAATTTTTTTAATGTTTATTTTATTTTTTTGAGAGAGACAGAGCATGAGCAGGGGAGGAGCAGAGAGAAAGTGAGACAGAATCTGAAGCAGGCTTCAGGCTCTGAGCCATCAGCACAGAGCCCAATGTGGGGCTTGAACCCACGAACTGTGAGATCATGACCTAAGCTGAAGTCGGATGCTTAACCGACTGAGCCACGCAGGCGCTCCAATGGCAGGGAGAGTTTAAAGGGGAGGTAGGAAAGGGGGTTCCAGTGCAAATGCCACAGACTCCTGATGTTCTAAATTTATTAGATTTTATTTATTAGATTTTTCTTGAATAAATGCTTCTCAATTTGCTGTGTTATCTTAGATCATTTGCTTTCTAGAACTTTAAAATATTTTTTTAATGTTTATTTATTTTGAGAGAGAGAGGGAGAGGAAAAAAAGTGTGAGCAGGGGAGGGGCAGAGAGAGAGGGAGACAGAGAATCCCAGCCAGGTTCCAAGCTGCCAGTGCAGAGCCCAACATGGGGCTCAAACTCATGAACTGTGAGATCATGACCTGAGCCGAAATCAAGAGTCATGTGCTTAACTGACTGAGCCACCCAGGCGCCCTGCTTTCCAGAAATGTAAATGGTTGTGTTTTATATTTTTATCGATTTTCTTTGTAACTGGGGTGTGAGTCCACTGAGCTCTTCACACTGTCCCAAAGTCCCACCTATCTTACTACTCTTGTTGAACCTACTACAATTCAGGTAAATTAATAGACAAAACACAGCAAATATAACAAAGACTTGCATTCAGAAAGGCTTTTTCCTATAGTTGTGTCCATGCCTCAGCTGTACCTGCTGATGCAGATCTCTGTCCCACTGGTGACTAAGATCTCTTTTGTCCTTGGAGGCTTGAGAGCCTTTTTTAAAAAAAACGTTAATTTATTTTTTTTTTTTAAATTTTTTTTTCAACGTTTTTTATTTATTTTTGGGACAGAGAGAGACAGAGCATGAACGGGGAGGGGCAGAGAGAGAGGGAGACACAGAATCGGAAACAGGCTCCAGGCTCCGAGCCATCAGCCCAGAGCCTGACGCGGGGCTCGAACTCACAGACCGCGAGATCGTGACCTGGCTGAAGTCGGACGCTTAACCGACTGCGCCACCCAGGCGCCCCAAAACGTTAATTTATTTTTGAGAGACTGAGAGAGACAGAGCATGAGTGGGGGAGGGGCAGAGAGAGAGGGAGACACAGAATCCGAAGCAGGCTCCAGGCTCCGACGTGGGGCTCGAACTCATGAGCCGTGAAATCATGACCTGAGCCAAACTTGGATGCTTAACTGATTGAGCCACCAGGCACCTAGAAAGCCTTTTTAAAAAAATTTTCTTTCTTTCTTTATTTTTTTTTTAGTAATCTCTACACCCATTGTGGGGCTTGAACTCACGACCCTGAGATCAAGAGTCATATGTTCTTCTGACTGAGCCAGCTAGTTCCATGAGTCTTTGTTTAAGGCTAGAACAGCCTAAGAAGAGTTGTCCTGACACTGTCCATGAGTGCATTCCTGCCTCTATAGCAATAGCCACTCACTTGCCTAAAGATAAAGCCATCATAAGCTGTAGTAACTTATCAAGGACTAAACACTCCTGGCACCTGCCAGAAAGACCACCCAGTATGCTGTTTCACCCCTTCCCCTTACTCATGCCACACTTTTATCTGCTTAGTCACCCAGCAAACATCTGTGGTACATCCATGAAATGTGGCCTTGGAGAACTTTAGTTCTCCTATTGTGGGCTGACATGCTGTCTCTTACTGGGAGTGGCTTTTTTCTCTACTTCTTGCCTTGCCATTTACCCCTGACCTGACTGACCATTTCCCTTTCCTCTGAAATTCTGCATTTCCTAAGTTGGGGACTGAGCATTTAGCCTTAATCACTGGATGCTCCTGTTGTGTGTGAGCTTGTTTGGGCTTGCTCATTGTTCTCTGCAACTTGATGCCTGTCCTGCAGTGAAGGGATCCTGTCCTGGTTCTTTACCATCTCTAGAGCACCTGTTAGATTTTTGTTTTGGAATTTTGTTTGACTGATAATCACATGTGTTATTCTGCCCTAAAACAGCTACTATAGGGCCTTAAGAAAATACTTTGCATTTGTGTAGCACTTTAGTCATTTGTGTTAACATGTGTTATCCTGATGTTTTCACTATAACTCTATTATTTGCTGAGGCAAGTAGGTATGGGTATTTTCCCCCCATTTTACATACTGGAGGGTTGATCCCACCAGAGGTAATTTTAGGGACTTATTTAGAGTCCCAGAGTAAGAATGGATCTGAGGTCTCCTACCTCCTAGCTTGGTGTTTAGTTCTTTCCACAGGACTTCAGAATTAGGAAATACCCTCCCATCAAGAGCAATCAGTACCTTAGGTTAGAACAGAATTTGGTGTGCTGAGAATTCTTCCAGTTACTCAGGATGGGGTGAGAGACATTCAGCTGTTGACTGAATTCTGCAGATAACTTGCAGACTTCCATTTCCTTCCTGTAGCCTCCTATACAAAATTAGTAGCTAACATGCACAAATAGGGATTCTCTAGCCATTTGACCCAAAGGGTAAAAGATGAGGACAAATGGAAGTGTTCACTGTAGCCCCAGCTCTGACAAGATTTATTTTCCAGCTACAAAGGCATGGAGTGACTTTTTGCTCTGCAGCCTCATGGAAGACCTGTGTCTCATCTGTGAATTTGGTGCATAGTATTTACAGCTTTATGCTGATCTCAATCTTGTTTCTCCTTCCTTATTGGATTGTGTTAACATGTTTGTATAGTCCACTATTTTATTTATTTATTTATTTATTCATTTATTTATTTATGAGGGAGGGAGGGAGGGAGGGAGAGAGAGAGAGAGAGAGAGAGAGAGAGAGAGAGAGAGAGAGAGAGATAGATAATCCCAAGCAGGCTCCACACTGCGAGCACAAAGCCCGATATGGGGCTTGAACTCACGAACCGTGAGATCATGGCCTGAGCTGAAATCAAGAGTTGGACGCTTAACCGACTGAGCCACCCAGGCGCCCCTAGTCCACTGTTTTTAAAGTAGTGCCTTCTACGTTATCTCACATAATTCTTAAAATAATTCTTGTGACTTAGGCAGGCCAGGTATTGTCATTTCCATTTCTTTCCCCTCAGCTACTTTACCCCATCAGCACTAGTCCCCTCAGGGAGCCTCACTGCATTACCTCCTCCAGGAAGCTTGCCTGATTGGAGCCTGGGAGAGCATAGCACCCTGTGGAGAGGAGGAGTCTGAGAAACTTGAATGAATGAATGAATGAATGAACTTATGACTTCTCAGTCACATCACTCTCACTTGGCAAAGAAAAACAGCGGTTCTGACCGTTTTGTTTTTCTGTTTTATCTAAGTACAAAATGCTAAGGTTTTAAAACATGAGCATATCTGACATTTGGGGAATGGGCACCATAAAAATTCTTACCATGTGATTAACTTATTACATCAGCACCATTGTTTTCTTTATGCAAAAGGGAAGAAATGCACAACTGCAAACCTTTTTATTTCTATTTAAAACCTAGATACTTTTAGCAGCACTCACTACTTCCATTATGTGCTGAGAAGATGGAAAGATTGGAGACCTGGAGACCATCTTTCAGATTTACTCTGGAGGAACGGTGTGATATTGTCTTAGATTCTCTGTTTTTTATCCCCCCCCCCCACCAGGAGGTTAAAATAATGTCTTTTTGTGTACTGTCTATATACACAAAATGAAAGATGTGTTTTAGGCAACTTCAACTTGGGGGCAAAGGCAGTTATTCAGATGATTCAGGCCAAAATCCATCCTGCCATGAAGGAGGAAAACAAAGTGTGCAGTTGGACCTGAGCTATCCAGTTTGCATGTTGGCATCTCTCAAATCCATGGAAGAAATTGTTCCTTTGTTTGTGTTACTAGAGAATTTGAGTGGTGGGGGATCTATTAGTTTATTAAGACTGAAAAGTGAATCATTAATGGCTTCAGGCTACTGACCTTATAGCCAAAGGATAACAGAGACCCAAGGAACCTCTAAATACCTGGAATTACTGGGATTCTAAAGGACTTCTACCCTCCAAGGGCACCCCCCAAGTTAGCATTCAGAGTGAAGGTGGGAGAAAAGGAGTACTCACTTGATTGAGTACCCAATGTGTGCTGGACATTGCACTGGGTGATTTATATAGCTTCTTCCTCCCTTTAATTCTCATGACAACACTCTGAGATGAGAATTTATAGATGAGAAAACCAAGGCTCAAAGAAATTAAAGTGCCCCAAACAGCTGGCTAACCTTGGATGAGAACCTCTAAAACTCTACTAGTTCCCAAAATTCTTGAATCATCTATCACAGTTACACCTGCTTCTGGAGCATTCTAGGGGTAATTCAAGTTAGTTCATTGTTAGTTAGATTCATTATTTGAGTGTCTACAGTGTGTGGGCATAATGCCAGGAGCTGAAGACACTAAAATGAATAAATCAAGGCCCAACCTGTCGAGAAATCTGATACCAGGTGAGCCTGATATACATCTTTGTGACAGTAGTACAATGTGAGAAAATTGCTGTGGGGCTGCAAAGGAGATGCTGATTGGCTGTTTCCTAGGAAAGTCCTTAAGGGCCACCGTAGGAGGGAGAGGTCTAAAACCCTAGGGTCACCTGGACCCAGAATCTATTTTCCTCCTTCACTAGGCCATATGGTTAGATGGAGAATCCCATGTAAGTTAGTTCACAGTGAGAGGCAATAGTGCAGATCAGAAATAGTCTGGCATTGGAGCACATGGAATCTGTGTTTGAATCCCAGCTCTGTCATTTACAATATGTGTCACGTGGTGCAAGTTATTTAACCTGAGTCTTGGGGCTTGCCCTTCTAAAAATATTAGGATAGGGGCACCTTGGTGGCTCAGTCAGTTAAGCGTCTGACTTCAGCTCAGGTAATGATTTCATAGTCTGTGAGTTCGAGCCCCGTGTTGGGCTCTGTGCTGACAGCTCAGAGCCTGGAGCCTGTTTCAGATTCTGTGTCTCCTTCTCTCTCTGCCCCTCCCCTGCTCATGCTCTGTCTCTCTCTGTCTCAAAAATAAATAAAAACATTAAAAAAACTAAAAATATTAAGCTAAACATGCCAGCCTCATGGGATGGTTGTGAAGCAGAATCTCAAGATCCTTTACATTTTGGTTCTTTTCTCTCTTCACAAGTGTGTAAACATATGCCAATTCCCATCTTAGGTCCTCCAGACTGAGGGCTCTTTGAGGACACAAGCAGTGGGAAACCAGGCCAATATGCTTTGCAATCTCAGATGAAAGGAGACCAAACTCAGGAGGCATGTCAGCACCATGAAATAAACCAGAAGAAGATCAGCCCCAGGGTCTGGCCAGGACACTCAGATGTAACATCTCAATGACCGGTTGGTAAACAAAACACGTCAGAATTAACATTTACAAGTGATAATATTTGGGTGCTTACGAAGAGGGGAAGACCATAAATATTAAGAAGCCAGCGCTGGGAAGAGAGACAGAAAAGGTTTAATAGCCAATCTAGTGAGGAAGAAGGCCAACTCTGGAATGAGGCATGCTCCCTAAAGGTCCCAGACTGCGCTCTAGGAGTTAATGAAACAGATGGTCACCAGAATGTACTGTAGCTGGGAAGGGGGCTAATGAGACTGCAGATCATCTGTCCACAGGTCATCAGTAGCCAAGGAGGCCAGTGCCCCTCTTAGAACCATTCTTCTGAAACTGTAGGTGTGAAGGGGTGTTTGCTTGTTAGCTTCTTAATAGTGATATTGTCTCCTTGTCTTGGCCAGGCTGCCACAGGAAACAGGTCCATGATTAACTGGCGAGACAGTGATGCCTCTTGGGAAGGCTGCAGGGGGGTTGTGGAAGGGAAAGGGAGACATGGGCACATGGGGCACAGTGAGAAGACAGATACTCTGAGCTCTTCAGTGTGAACGCTGGATAAAGGGTATGTCCTAGATTACTGGATTTGTATGAATGGTGGGGGCAGGAGTGAGTGTGTGAATATCTGAAGTTTTGACAAGCAAATGACAGTCTGGATTTATAAGTAGCCTTGGTCATAATGACAGTTGTATTTGGGAATCGATAAGACCACTCTTAGGTTCAGTGATTCATTATAAGGAATCACGGAACTCAGCAAAGCTATTATACTCGTGGTTGTGGATTATTATAGTGAAAAGATATAGATTAAAATCAGCAATGGAAAAAGACTCATAGGATGTGGGGAATAAGCTTAGAAATTCCCTGGGCTTACACCAATGGATTAACAAGGCATAAAGAAGTACAAAGCCATAGAATGCTCACACCCAAGTTTGGGTAAACAAGATTAGGACCCCACAATAGAGCAGGAGGTGCAAAGGCACCCAGAATACAGGGGGGGGGGCCCGCAAAGGTCACAATGTAAAGGTATATGAGGTAAGCAAGATTATGCATTCAGGGTAAAAACACCCCCCAATTTAGTACTATAGCAGAAAGCTGCTTTCACAGGAAGGAAGGACCAAATTAGGTAAGCAGGTAAATAGGGCTGTAGACTGCTATGCTGCACTGTGGGTGATGCTGCCCAGAGTGGAGCTGATTAGCAAAAGAAAAGGTGCCTTGTTAACCCTGAGGTTATTCTCCCTATCTGCCTTATCCCCTAGGTTAGCTAAGATAAACAGACACGGCGCCTCCTGTCTGCTATTAACAACCATCTGCTCATCTGCCTGGCACAAGGATTTTGTTTTATATTGACCCAAACCCTAAACACCGTATATCTTTAAAACCCCCTTTTCTCTCATGCCCGTGAGTTAATATTCACCGATTCATTGTCTCTTTGTGCATGCCTATCCTGTTTGTAAGCCTTCTGATCTTAATAAATACAGGGCAAGGACCCTTATTTGGGGGTCTTGTCTTTTCCCGGACATTAGCCATCTCTCGCTTTTCATCCTGTGTCCTGCTCTCTTGCTGGCCAAGAGAGAACTTTAGACTTAGAGTCTACAACAATAGGACAGACTTCAGAAAAGACCAGGTGTGAGCTTCTAGATTTTTTCTCCCAGTGGAGTCATATGAACAGTGATTAGTTCTCTCAGCAATGACATGTGACAACATGCGTGGAGTATTAGTATTGTCAACTAGGAAAGCTCACCGGAGCCTTGGTGTGGGCCAGTCATGTAGTCATGGGATGCCCATGTGATTGACCTTAGCTGCTCAGTCCCCAGCACCCCCCCCAGAGGTCAAACTGATACCATATGGCCCAAGGCCTCCACCATAAACCACACTGTTGTCATAAACTATTTGGTGTGGCCAAGGCCTCAGATCAAAGATACTCTTAACAAGCAGGATATTCCAAAGGCTTAGAGGTTCTCTCCAAGGAGCTGAACAAGGGTCAAACATTTCCTTGGGGTTTTCAGGGGGTGCACAACTCAGACCTGCTGAGTTATCCTTTACTGTACAATGGCAGAAATATAGGAGTGTTAGTTCTTTTCTTTCCAGGAGAATAGCATTGGTTTGGCATGTGGCTTGATATTCTAAAACATGTGTATGCCTCTTTTCTGCCCAGCTAAAATCTTATTTGGATGCTGTGTTTGGCCGGGTTTGGTGGTAGTATTATGAAGAGGGAAGTGCACTAGATCAGCAGGAGGAAATGTGGTCAGCATGGGAGCTCTGTGCCAACTGACTTTGAAGCCACAGAGAAGTCCCTTGCCTGCTTGGTTCTAGCATCATCCCCTGTCATTCAGGACTAGTAATGCTTAAGCTACCTCCTGTGAGCACCACTAACCCTTGCTGGGAAGATCAAATTACACAGTAAATGCAAAATCAACTTAAAAATTTAACACAATGCACAAATGAGATATCTGTGATTAAAAGTGGTTTGTTGTTTGGGGCGCTTGGGTGGCTCAGTCGGTTGAGCGTCTGACTTCAGCTCAGGTCATGATCTCACGGGGTTTGTAGGTTCAAGCCCCGCGTAGGGCTCTGTGCTGACAGCTCGGAACCTGGAGCCTGCTTCAGATTCTGTGTCTCCCCCTCTTTCTGCCCCTCCCCTGCTTGTATTCTCTGTCTCTCTTTCTCAAAAATAAATTAAAAAAAAATTTAAAAAATTTAAAAAAAGTGGTTCGCCATTCAATAAGTTTTGAAGGGGAAAAACACCACACAGTGCCTGATACAGAACATTGGTTGAGGCCAGTGGTAATTTAAAAAAAAACATTTTAGACCTTATTTTTAAAAAGTTTTATTTATTTAAGTAATCTCTACACCCCACGTGGGGCTCAAACTCACAACCCCAAGATCGTGAGTCATGTGCTCTTCTGACTGAGCCAGCCAGGAGCCCCTAGACCTTATTTTCTAGACTAGTGCAGAGAGTTCCCCATATACCCCCTGCTCCTACACGTGCACAGCCTCTCCTTGCACTATCCAAATCCACCACTAGAGTTTGTTCTATTGAGAAACCTGCATTTATTACATTGAGAAACCTACATTAACACATTATCACCTGAAGTCCGCTGTTCACATTAAGGTTCACTGTTGGTGTTGAACATCCTATGGGTTTGGACAAATGTAATGATGTGCATGATAGTACCATCATGGGTGGTTTTGGCAGTGGTAAATTTTAACTTGTCTTAGGTGCAGTGTAGGTCCATTTCTGAAAGATTGATTTGAAAACCTCAAAGATGATGAAAAATGCTGTTAAAAATCCCTAAAGGTTGAAGAGGGCTTGTAAATGCTGCCCATCATCTTCATTGGCTATCTGACAAGCCCTCTTATCTAGAAGGCATCTACTCTTGTTCAAATTGTTCTCTTTTGAAATCACCATAGCAGGTTGGTCAGCATCATTCTTTCACCAGAGAGGTCTGGAAGGGGCTGTCAGATGTGGCCCTTACAGGTTGTGAACTGTACAACCCTAGGGGGTGCTATTCACATGGACTGCAGCATAATCATACTCCTTGGAGTTGTGCAGTGTGGAAACCCTGATCCTGAGAAGGATCTAAAAGAGTCTATTCAGAAGTTTTTAGACTTATGTTTAACCAGGCTGTGCTAAAATATGATTCTTGTCATTAAGATCATTTTTAGATTCCCCTGTGTCTGAAGAGTGTGAAAAGCAGTTTGCTACAAATTATTTGCTTTAGATAGGAGTTACTGATCATTTTCCTGTGGAACTGCTTTATCAGTGGTCTTTTTGACACAGAGGGATGGAAAGACTCAGACTCCTGATGTTTAGAAACACAAACACCGTGGCTCCAGCCAGGTGAGAGATGAGCTTGAGTGGGAGACTGTTGGGCCCAAATCATTGTTATGAGTGGCTGCCCATTCCTCCTTCCAGGATTCTCCAGTCACAGAGTTGACTTAGGGTAAAAAGGAAAAGTCTTTCAAGTTTCAGTTATGAATATGACTTAGGGTGTATGGGAATGTTTCATTTTCATGATTCTTGTATCCCATTGCCAACAGTGGCTGAAAGTTGATGATGCTGAATGTATTATGCTACCAAATTTGGAGGCCAGTGACACTCATTGTGTCATTAATTAAATTGCACTAATGTAACTGATTAGACAGAGTGCAGATGTGGAAAAATGCTTTTCAATATTTTTTTCCTTCTTATTTATACCTACCAGTAGAGATCCTTAATTAAGCCTTCAGTGGAAAGTATTCCATAAGCTCAGCTTCTCCTTCATCTTGAATACTCACTATGTTAAATGTCCTTCACACTAAAAAGTTGGGGGAAAGATAGCTGCTCACGGATCATTTCAGTCTTGTCTTGCCTACACAATCTCCATTTCTTAAATCATTGCCATTGCATTTTCTGTGCTCTCTACGTAGCTTTGCCATATTGTTCCTCTAGCTGGATTAGGGCTACAGAAACCAATGAAAGTGGTGGCTTTTATTTTTCTCCCTCGAGAAAGCATCATAAAAGGATAACAGTTTCTCACATAATTTGTTTTTTTTAAAGTTTTTTAAATTTATTTTGAGACACAGAGAGAGAGAGAACAGAGGAGGGGCAGAGAGAGAGAGAGGGAGAGAGAATCCCAAGCAAGCTCCATGCTGACAGCACAGAGCCTGACTCAAGGCTCATACCCATTAACTGTGAGATCATGACCTGAGCTGAAATCAAGAGTTGGATACTTAGCCAACTGAGCCACCCAGGTGCCCCTCACATAATTTGTAAAAGGAAAAAAAAAGGCAACTGGCTTGATTTCTTTTGCTTGAAGAACTAATAAGACTTTCAGAATGTAAAGAAGTTTGGTCCCCTAGCATTTTGCTTGTGTATTTCAACAACTTTTTGTCATTACTGATTCCTACAAATACTATCTTTTCCTCATGCTTTTGCTGCTATATTTGAAGTCACCCCTTTCCCTATTATTGGATCTCCTCTTTCCATTCTAATGACCTCACTAATTCTTTTTTTAAAGTTTGTTTATTTATTTTGAGAGAAGCAGAGAGAGTTTGAGCAGGGGAAGGGCAGAGACAGAAGGAGAAACCCAAGCAGGCTCTGCGCTGTCAGCACAGAGCCTGATGCGGGGCTTGAACTCACGAAACTGTGAGATCATGACCTGAGCTGAAATCAAGAGCTGGATGCTCAACCGACTAAACCACCCAGGAGCCCCTGACCTTGCTAATTTCTAAGAGCCCAGAGTTTTCAATGCAGGACCAGGGAGGGCATAGGAGAACACTGAGGGTAAGACCAATTAGCATACCAAATTAGCAGTTGGTCAGACAAGTTAGTCTACCAATTAGCATGTCCCTTAGAGGGCATTTGGACAGCTATGCTGGATTCTTGGTCGTCTTCTGGTTTTGTATTTCCCTTTGAAAGCACTACTTCAACATCTTACTATAATCTCTAAAATATGCATGAAGTTCCTAAAACTGTTATTCATGTAGCCTTCAAAGATTTATTCTTGTGTAGAAAAAAGAAGTAGAATGTAAACCCTTAGTAAACCTTTTTTCCTTACAACATGCAATAAAGCTAAAAGAAGAAAAAAAAATATAAAAGCACTGCTTGTCCTCTGCCTAGCTCCACCATTGCCAACAATGTCAACTATGTGTCTTTACATATAAATGTTCACCTCCCCATGGATCAAGAGGGGCCAGAGAAAAGCAAAACAGAAGGAGAAGATGCCTGGAAAGGCATTGACATCCTAAGGGAGAATTTTTTTTTCCTTTGTGAGAACTGACCAGAGAAACCAAATTAAGTGATCATCCTCATCTTTGTGCTGTGACATCATTAAAGTGCATGTTGTATCCTGAAACCCCTTGCTTTGTATTCATAACCTTAAACCCAAATTAATCTATTGTCACATGGGGTTAGCATGTTTGTTAATGGCAACTAACCAAAAGCCTGAATTGTTCAAGGAAAGCAGCTTTGGACACAAACAACAAGAATTATCTAGTGACCATGGGACATTCTTCTCCTGCATGTAAAGGAATAACACTCCCCGTCCTCTATTTCTGAGAACTTCTGTTCTGTCTGAAGTGAGGTTTAAATGCCTAGGGAGAATAAAATCCTCGATTAATATGGAGCATATCCTACACAGTCTCACCAATGTATTAATTTAGGTAGTGAGCATTTATTAAGCACTGATTTTGAGTCTAGGCCCTTACCATACATTTTTCTATTCATAGAGTTATTGGGAACATATGACTTGTGAGTATCTGCTGAGGATCATTTATGAAAATTTTGTGGTCATTGCCTTTGAACAACTTTTAGTCATGTCACAGAGAAAACAAATCAACAGCCATGTGTGTGACACAGTGTGACCACACAGGGTACTATTAGAGTATAGAGAAGGAATCCCAAATGTAGTCTTGGGCAATCAAGGAGGGTGAGAAGGTGGCATCTAAGACGGACTCAGGAGGACTAGACACAAGAGGTGGGGTGAGCCTGGTGAAGAAGGTGGGCAATGCCATTCCAGGTGGAGGTAACAGCAGTGCACAGGCCTGGAACTGCATTATGAGTATAGAGGCAATGCAAAGCCATTGAAGAGTTATAGGAAAGAGTGAATCTGATCAGATTTGCCTTTTAGAAAGCGGTCTCTAGCTGCAATGTGGAAAGATGACTGTGGAAAGGCAAGCGTAAGAGGCAGAGAAATGAAGTTAGTGGTCTTTATTTCCCCTTTGAAGGATGGTGGTGGCTGGCTAGAAGGTAGTGAAGTTAAAGATGGAGAGAAATTAGCATCTTCAATATATACAGTTAACCCAGGGTACCTTGATGGCTCAGTCGGTTAAGCGTCCAACTCTTGATTTCGGCTCAGGTCATGATCTCATGGTTCGTGGGTTCAAGCCCTGCATCGGGCTCCATGCTGACAGTGCAGATCCTGCTTGGGATTCTCTCTCTCCCTCTCTCTGCCCCTCCACTGCTTGTTCTCTCTCTCTCAAATTAAATAAATAAACTTTAAAAATATATATACAGGGGCGCCTGGGTGGCTCAGTCGGTTAAGCGTCCGAATTCAGCTCAGGTCACGATCTCGCGGTCCGTGAGTTCGAGCCCCGCGTGGGGCTCTGGGCTGATGGCTCAGAGCCTGGAGCCTGCTTCCGATTCTGTGTCTCCCTCTCTCTCTGCCCCTCCCCCGTTCATGCTCTGTCTGTCTCTGTTTCAAAAATAAATAAACGTTAAAAAATATATATATATATACAGTTGACCCTTAAACAACAAAGGGGTTAGGGGTGCCAGCCCCCCCCCATGCAGTTGAAAATTTACTTATAACTTTTGGCTCCCCCCAAACTTAACTACTAATAGCCTACTGTTGACTGGAAGCCTTATTAACAACATAAACACATATTTTGTATGTTATATATATTATATACCACATTCATATAATGAAGGAAGCTACAGAAAAGCAGATGTTAAGAAACTCATAAAGAGGAGAAAATACATTTATAGTACTGTATTTATTTTAAAAAGTCCACGTATAAGTGGACGTGTGCAGCTCAAACCCATGTTGTTTGAGGGTCAGCTGTATTTAGGAGGCAGAAGAGTCAACCAGATTGGCTGGATGGTTAGATGTGAAGGAGGGGCAGAGGTTGGAAAGACAGAAGTCACATGCAGAGCTTCTGCCCTCCAGGAGCTTCCAGAATGCTTGAGGGACATAACCTGTAAATGTAAACCTTGACATGTCAGGCAGTTTAGTGTAGTCGAAGGAGCCTGGTCTTGAAATCAGCCAAACTTGCCTGGAGCCCCTGTCATACCGTTGATTAGCCACATGACAGAGATAGACAGCTTGAACACACTGCATCTCAGTCTCATGACCTTACAGGTGGTTATGAGCTTTCATATGTGGAAAGCATGTGGTACCTAAGAAATGGGATATAAATATTAGTGAACATTTCTATAGAATAATAATTATAATTATTCTTCTAACACTGGGAAGATAATACCAGTTATTGTGTAAAACAGTTAAAAACAAATATGGGTTAATAGAGACATTTTGGGGAGCTCAAATATATATTAAAGGATATTTTTGCTCTTAAAAGATTCTGAGGAAGAAACAACTTGTTCTAGTATGCAATTAGGCAAACAAGTAGAAATATGTACCATGTTTCTGAATATCTCAGGGCAATGCATTCCATGCCTCCCTGGAGCAACATTTTATCCCTATGATGGTCAGGAAGTTCTTCCACATATCCAACTGCAATCCCTCTTGCTTTATCTTAGCCTGTCTGCTTTTGCCTGGTTCTGTTAGGTTTCTTCCTGTTCTTTCAAGTATAGTTATTTTCTTGTCAGGGAGTGGTTTATCAATATTGTCTCACATGTTTTTGTGCTGGGGCTTTAACTGTATTGCTCTGATTTTTTCACTCTGCCTTAAGAATATGTTGATTTATTTCTTGGAATTGATGTTGTCTTCTCTTCTGTACACCTTGCTCATCACTTTTCTTTCTTTTTTAAAATTTAAAAATTTTTAATTTTTTAAATTTACTTTCAAGTTGGCTAACATACAGTGTATACAGTGTGCTCTTGGTTTTGGGGGTACATTCCTGTGAGTCATCGCTTACATACAAACCCAGTGCTCATCCCAACAAGTGCCCTCCTCAATGCATCACTTTTCTATGTAGACAAGATATTTACAAATTCTTTTTTCAAAAATGTTCCCTTCTCTGACGGAAATGTTTTGGAATTATATAGTATCAATGGTTGCACAACATAATACATATACTAAAACCCACTGAATCATGCACTTTATTTATTTTTCTTAATCTTTATTTATTTTTGAGAGAGAGAGAGAGAGACAGAGCATAAGCAGGGGAGGGGCAGAGAGAGAGGGAGACACAGAATCTGAGAAGCAGGCTCCAGGCTTCCAGCTATCAGCACAGAGCCAGACTCAGGGCTTGAACCCACGAGCAGTAAGATCATGACCTGAGCCGAAGTCGGACGCTTAACCAACTGAGCCACCCAGGAGCCCCTGAATCGTGCACTTTAAAATAGCAGATTTTATGTGACTTATATCTCAGTAAAGGAAAATAAAAAAGAAAATGGTTTGTTGTAAAAAAAAAAATGTTCTCCTCTTCTGTCTTTTTGGTGGCTTAACTTGAATGGCTTGTATTTGCATGTAAAACATTGCCCAACCCAGGGGCGCCTGGGTGCCTCAGTTGGTTAACCCTCTGACTTCAGTTCAGGTCATGATTTCGCGGTTTGTGAGTTCGAGCCCCGCATTGGGCTCTGTGCTGACAGCTTAGAGCCTGCTTCGGATTCTATGTCTCCCTCTCTCTTTGCCCCTCCCCTCCTCGAAAATAAACATTAAAAAAAATTAAAAAAAAAACACAAAGAAAACCAAAACATTTCCCAAGCCAGCATCAAACAGTTTCAGAGAAGCCATTTTAGATCCCTGATATGCAGAAATGTTCAGCACCACTTTATAGAGAGGAACCTGAAGCAAAGAGAGGACCCGATTGACCCAGAGTCACCTAGCTGCCAGATGCCTGCCCCTAATTCATCAGACAGCACAATCTGGTGGCTTTAGGCAAACTGAACTTGGCAATTTCTGATTTTCAAGTTTTCCCTGACCTCCTTCTTCAGGGGTTCCCACAGTGAGCCCTTGCTCTCTTCTATTTTTCCTTCTTCTGATCAAATTTGCTTCTGGAAAGGATCTAGTCTACTTTCAGTGTATTTCAAAGCAGGTGCTACCATTCCCTAGGAGATTTTCCTTTAAATCCTAATCCGTATTTAGTAATCAGAAGGCATTGTTCCCTATAGCAAAAAGCAGGCACTGACAAGTTGGTAGGGCAGCTCAGGGAGGAAATGTTCTGGGTCTTACCCAGAGTTCTTCCAGTGTTGCCATATCGCTCCATCTATTCTGTATCTACCTAAAGCCAACTGTATATCTGAGTAATGACGCTGTTCTTCTCACCAGCTCTCAATGTGTTGACTCTGAGACTGCGCTGTACGTGAGGCTGTATGGGGCAGACAGACCCAGTCTCTGACTTGAGACTGTCCACAGATTGCTGGCAGAACTTGGGTGGGCTATTTTGAGCCTTAGTATCCTTGTCTACAGTCTGGCCAGAGCAATCCTTATTGTTTTTATTTCAAAAAAGATTTTTTAAATGTTTATTTTTTAGAGAGAGAGAGGGGGAGAGAGAGCGAGCAAGCAAGTGGGGGGAGGGGCAGAGAGAGAGGGAGACACAGAATCTGAAGCAGGCTCCACGCTCTGAGCTGTCAGTGGAGAGCCCGATCTGGTACTGGAACCCACAAACTGCAAGATCATGACCGGAGCCCAAGTCAGACACTTAACTGACTGAGCCACCCATACGCCCCAGCAATCCCTATTTTATAGGATTGAATGGAAGCAAGTGTAGAGTTTCCAGTCCAGCATAGTGCTCAGATAGCTGAGTCTTATAAATTCTCTTTTTTGACCTGCTTCTAAGTCAAAACCCCTGAGCATGGCCCATGTTTTCATTGCAGTTCCTGTCTTTGGTCCTAGTCCCTGAGGCACAAAAAAAATTAAAAAAATAAAAAAGTGCCCTTGTGATGGCTGCAATGTGTTGTTCTTAAAAAATTTTTTTTAAATGTTTATTCTTGAGAGAGAGAGACAGACAGAGCATGAGCAGGGGAAGGGCAGGAAGAGAGGGAGACCCAGAATCCAAAGCAGGCTCTAGGCTCTGAGGTGTCAGCACAGAGCTTAACGTGGGGTCCAAACTCACAAGCTGTGAGATCGTGACCTGAGCCAAAGTTGGACACTTAACCAACTGAGCCACCCAGGTGCCCCCATGGGATGGCTGCAATTTGTAATGAGTCAACGTGCCACAAGAAATCTTGTATGTGCTGCCTGTAGTGGGTTGAATTGTGTACCTGCAAAAGATATGTCCAAGTTCCAACCCCCCATTTCTGTGCAGGTGAACTTATGTGGACATAGGGTTGTGAAAATCAATAAAAAGAAATCTTGTTTAGAATGGAGTCTGGGAGGCCAGCAAAGGGAATTCTCGTGCCCTACCATTTATCAACTGCAGACCCAACAGGAAGAGATGCAACTTGCATGTGGATATTACTTTACCACTGCAGCAGGAAGAAGAAAAGCTTTCCTCCTCCCTTGGCAACAGTCCATCCAATGAGAAACTGCCACAACTCACCAATGAAAGGCCACTACATTTTGAACTACCAGTTTGTTACAATGGCCTTTTTGGTAATAACAGCCTTTCCAACTCCCCCATTGTCTATATAAAAAAGTGTTCCTCTGGGCGCCAGGGTGGCTCAGTGAGTTGGGCATCCAACTTCAGCTCAGGTCACAATCTCACAGTTTGTGAGTTCGAGCCCTGCATTGGGTTCTATGCTGACAGCTCAGAGCCTGGAGCCTGTTTCAGATTCTGTGTCTCCATCTCTCCCTGCCCTTGGCCTGCTCGTACTCTCTCTCTTTCTCTCTCAAAAATAAATAAACATTAAAGAAATTGTTCCTTTACTTTGTTCTTCAGACTTGCCTATGGTTCTGCTGTTGCTTGCTTGAGGCAGATTGTAATTCTCTGCTATTCCTGAATAAACCCATTTTTGCTGGTAAGACAGCTGGTGGTTTTATTTTTAAGGTTAACAGGGACTTTGTGGAGGTTATTAAGTTGAGATCATCTTGCACTTAGGGTGGGCCCTAAACCCAATGATTGATGTCCCTTATGAGATAAAGGAGAAGGGGGTTTGAGACACAGAGACACAGAGGAGAAAGCCTCATGAACATGGAGGTAGAGATTGGAGTTATGTTGCTACAAGCCAAGGAATGTCTTGGACCACTTGAAACTGGAAGAGGCAAGGAAGGATTCTCCCCTACAGTCTTCAGAGGGAGCATGACCCTGTTGACACCTTGATTTCAGACCTCTGACCTCCAGGACTGTGAGAGAATACATTTCTGTTCTTTTACGACACCAAACAACAATTTGTTCATTTGTTACAGCAGCCACAGGAAACAAATACACTGTCTGAAGGAAGGACAATTATTCATTAATGGATATGTCCAGAGAAACTAGCATGCATGTTTGCTAGTGCATTTCCATCTGGGTATATTTAGAGCATCAGGAGAGGCAGGAAGCTTCTCAGTAGCCATCTGGTCTCTCTCTCCAGCTCTGGGCTGAGCGGGCACCTGCACATGGATGGTTCCACCCCATGCCCAGATTGCACATGATGGAGTTACCAACTGTAATGCATTACATGGGAGGCATCTGTAGACCTCTTCACGTGGGGGCAGAATAAACACATAGATCTTTAAATGTTCTCTTGGAAAGGTCTGGCCTGAAGCACAATAGCAGTAGTGGTAATTACATCTCCCCAGGAACACAAATTTCCAATTACCACACAGTGCTAAGCAGTAGCTGATAATTTGCTTCTTCTTTTTTTTTAAATTAAAAAAGTTTATTCATTTTTGAGAGAGAGAGAGATTCATAGAGAGAGACAGAGAGAGAGAGAGAGGCAGAGAATCCGAAGCAGATTCCAGGCTCTGAGCTGTCAGCACAGAGTCTGACGCGGGGCTTGAACCCATGAAACATGAAATCATGACCTGAGCTGAAGTCAGATGCTCAACCAACTGAGCCACCCAGGCGCCCCTAATTTTCTTCTTTGACCAAAAGTGTCTTATATTTCTTTTGATGAAATAGAATTAACATTATTTTCCTTTCTATTCATTGTATCTATCAATTGAAATGGAAGAAAAAAATCTATTACCAGCTTTCATAGATAGATAGATAGATAGATAGGTAGATAGATAGAAAGAAAGATAGATGTATTTATGATTCTCTCCCCATCCTAGGACTTAGAAGCAAATGGAAAGGAAAAGTGATAATACTAAGTTCATATACTTTAAAGGGACAAATAAGAACAAAGCCCTGCTGGCTCACATGGACAGCTTTGTATCTTTGCCTGCAGGGCTGTGTGTGTGTGTGTGTGTGTGTGTGTGTGCACGCACCAGAGAGAACCTCTTCACAGATTCTGTCCTATAAACAGTCACTTACCCTACCCCTCATCACTGGAAGAAGATCATTTGAAATACATAGCATCTGAAAGTGCTAAAATACACAGTGGACCCAAGTAGCAGTGATTTATGCCTATGAGGACTCACAGCCAAAACCAAGAAAAAAAGAGCTGGGCTGCTGTCAGTGTCACAGAGGCTCATTGTCAATGCCACAGATGCTGGGGATATTTGTGCCCTCCCTTTTGCTGGAAGCCATTTTGGTACCTCCTATCTCACCTCTGAAGTTTCCTTTGAAGGAAGAGGGAGTGGAATGTGTGCAAGTTTTGACAGTGAGTTCAACCTCTTCTCCCTCGCAGAGCTAAAGGGCCTACTTCCCAGAATGATCCCATCTGATATTTGGATAATACTGGATTCAGTCCATCCATCTCAGAGGAACTTACCAGTCAGGCCTCTGTCCAAGAGAGGTCAACAGAATGCCTAGCTTGTTTTCTCACACAGGACTCTGAGCACTACTCAGCCTGGACATGCTCCCATTCAGTACTTTTAATGGAGCAAATTTATGCTTCGTAATAAGCAGTAAATACAGCTATTATCCACTTTGCCATCTTTAATCCCTGGATGAGTTTCCAAAATATAATTAAGATGTTTGGATAAACTCATCATTAGGGAAATACAAATCCAAACCACGGTGAGATACTACCTCACACGTGTCAGAATGGCTAAAATTAACGACTCAAGAAACAACAGATGCTGCCGTGGATGTGGAGAAAGGGAAATCCTTTGGTACTATTGGTGGGAATGCAACTGGTGCAGCCACTCTGGAGAAGAGTATGGAAGTTCTTCAAAAAATTAAAAATAAAACTACCATATGACCCAGCAATTGCATTAGTAGGTATTTATCCAAAGGATACAAAAAATGCTGATTCGAAGGGGCACATGCACCCCAATGTTTATCACAGCGCTAGCAACAATAGCCAAATTAGAGCCCAAATGTTCATAGACTGATGAATGGATAAAGAAGATGTGGGGCCACCTGGGTGGCTCAATTGGTTGATTGTTTGACTCTTGGTTTTGGCTCAGGTCACGATCTCATGGTTCATGAGTTGAAGCCCCACATCAAGCTCCTAGCCGACAGCGCAGAGTTTGCTTGGGACTGTCTCTCCCTCCCTCCCCCTCTCTCTCAAAGTAAATAAATAAACTTAGAAAAAGAACATGTGGGGGCGCCTGAGTGACTCAGTTGGTTAAGCATCTGACTTCGGCTCAGGTCATGATCTCACGGTTCGTGAGTTCAAGCCCCGTGTTTGGCTCTGGGCTGACCACTCAGAGCCTGGAGCCCACTTCAGATTCTGTGTCTCCCTCTGTCTGCCCCTCCGCTGCTTGCACTCTGTCTCTCACATTGTCTCAAAAATGAATAAACATTAAAAAATTTTTTTTAATAAAAAAAAGAAAAAGAACATGTGAAGGGCACCTGGGTGGCTCACTGGTTGAGCGACCCACTTTGGCTTAGGTCATGATCTCGCGGTTCATGAGTTTAAGCCCCGTGTCGAGCTCTGTGCTGACAGCTCAGAGGCTGGAGCCTGTTTGGGATTCTGTGTCTCCCTGTCTCTCTGCCTCTCCTTTGCTCATGCTGTGTGTTTTTCCTCTCAAAAATAAATAAACATTAAAACAATAAAAAAGAAGATGTGTGTGTGTGTGCACACACACACGTACACACACACACACAACACATACATACATACATACATACATACATACATACATACATACACAATAGAATATTACTCGGCAATCAAAATGAATGAAATATTGCCATTTGCAACAGTGTGGATGGAACTATAGTGTATTATGCTAAGTGAAATAAGTCAGTCATAGACAAACGTGATATGATTTCACTCATATGTGGGATTCGAGAAATACAAAACAGGTGAACATAGGGGAAGGGAAGGAAAAAATAAGATAAAAAATAAGATAAAAGCAGAGGGACAGGCAAACCATAAGATACTCTGAACTATAGAGAACAAACTGAGGGTTGCTGGAGTGGATGTGGGTGGGGGGATGGGCAGAAAGAGAGGGACAGTGTGATCTCTTGTGTCTCTTCTTTGTTTTTTTAAATATTTATTTATTGTCTATTTTTATTATTTATTTATTTTACTTTAATGTTTATTTATTTTTGAGAGAGAGAGAGAGAGCGAGTGGGGAAAGTGCAGAGAGAGAGGGAGACACAGAATCTGAAACAGGCTCCAGGCTCCGAGCTATCAGCACAGAGCCCAACCCAGGGCTCGAACCCATGGACCACAAGATCATGACCTGAACCGAAGTCAGCCGCTTAACCCACTGAGCCACCCAGGCGCCCCTCTTTGTTTTTTTGTTTCTAATTTTAGTTTTTAAAATTTTCATTCCAGTATAGTTAACATACAGTGTTACATTAGTTTCAGATGTACAATATAGTGATTCAACAATTCCATACTTTACTCAGTGCTCATCACTATAAGTGCACTCCTTAATCCCTATCACCTATTTCATCCATTCCCCCACCTACCACCCCTCTGGTAAGCCTCAGTTTGTTCTCAGTTAAGAGTCTGTTTTTTGGTTTGTGTCTTTTTTCCCTTTGCCTGTTTGTATTGTTTCTTAGATTCCACATGTATGTGAAATCATATGATATTTGTCTTTCTCTGACTGACTTACTTCGCTTAGCATTATACTCTCTAGATCCATCCACGTCATTCCAAATGGCAAGATTTCATTCTTTTTTATGGCTGAGAAATATTATATATATGTATATATAACATTTTCTTTATTCATTTGTCCATTCATCTATTGACGGACACTGGGGCTGCTTCAATAATGTGGCTATTGTAAAAAATGCTTTGGGGCGCCTGGGTGGCTCAGTCGGTTAAGCGGCCGACTTCGGCTCGGGTCACGATCTTGCGGTCTGTGAGTTCGAGCCCCGCGTCAGGCTCTGTGCTGACAGCTCAGAGCCTGGAGCCTGTTTCAGATTCTGTGTCTCCCTCTCTCTGACCCTCCCCCGTTCATGCTCTGTCTCTCTCTGTCTCAAAAATAAATAAAACATTAAAAAAATTTAAAAAAATGCTTCAGTAAACATAGGGGTGCGTATATCTTTTTTAATTAGTGTTTTAATATTCTTTGGGTAAATACCCAGTAGTGAAATTACTGGATCATATGGTGGTTCTATTTTTAATTTTTTGAGGAACCTCCATACTTTTTTCCACAGTGGCTGCACCAGTTTACATTCCCACCAACAGTGCATGAGGGATCTTTTTCCTCCACATCCTTGCCAACACTTGTTTCTTGTGTTTTTTTCTAAAGTTTATTTATATTGACAGAGAGAGAGAGAAAGAGAGAGAGACAGGCGGAGAGAGAGGGAGAGAGAGTCCCAAGCAGGCACCACACAGTCAGCACAGAGCCTAATGTGGGGCTTGATCCCACAAACTGTGAGATCATGACCTGAGCTGAGATTAAGAGTTGGATGCTCAACCTACTGAGCTACCCAGGCACCCCTCTTGTGTTTTGGTGTCTCTCCTTTGAAGGGTGCTGATATATTGGACCTTATTTAACCTTAATTACCTCCTTGAAGGCCATATCTCCAAATATAGTCACACTGGGGGTTAGGGCTTCAATGTGTGTTTGGGTTGGGTGGGGGGACAGAATTCAGTCCATAGCAGAAGAGAAAGTATAGGCAGTGGAACAACTTCCCAGAGAAACTGTGGGTATGGTGACTCCATTCCCAAGGGAAATAAAAGCTCATTGGGCTGGTCCATTTGCACAGCATGCTGTAGGGAGAACCAATTTCTGGCCATTTCAAGATGTGAGAAAGGGGAAGGGCAGACTAAAAGCTCAGGTTGCTTGGGAAACATGATTTGATAAATGTTTTAATTTGGTAAGCTCTCTGTCTCCCTCATAATGAAATGCATGTATATTCTTTTTTTCATGTATATTCTTACTGAACAGATAGTACTAAGGAAGGAAGGGAGGAAGGAAGGAAGGAAGCAAGGAAGGAAGGAAGGAAGAAATTAGAGCCAGTAGAACTGTGGGGTTACAACTATTATTCACTGCGGGGAAAATGGGGAATAAGAGGCAGTGCTTTCTTTTGATCATTCAAGCAGTTACTGGCAATTTGTTCTGGCCAGCAGAACATCTGATATCATGACTTCAGGTGACTGTATAATAACCAATCTAGGAATAGAAATGGAATCGTTATTTTTTCTGCCAGAAGAAATTTTTTCTGCCATTTGATTTAAAGGCCAAAGGCTATTCACCATGTCACTGAGAATTATAAAAGTTTTATTAAATATTTATCAAAGTTTTGAATGTGTGATAGATAGGAAAGCTAGACTAATTTAAATTCCTACCACACCAGTCTTCATGAGGTAAAATGAGATATAAAAATTATAGTAGCAAATACTTCTGTGGAAGCCACCACACCCAATGTTGTGAGCTCATAGTCAGCCACTGATTTTCATCTTCCTGGTGGCTGAATGGGAATCACGCAGTGGCCAAAGGGAATGCAAAGAAATGCTTCTCTCTTACTATAATTGTGTAGGTTTCATGGGCTCTTCAAAATGGTATGTGTGTCGGTGTTTACTGGAGCCTGGACTAGCACACCTTCCTTCTGGCATTTTAAAAGAAATAATTTCTAGGCTTGATAGAAGCCCTTGATCTTGCTTCGAAAATTCATAGGTCAATGAATACTCACATTCCCACCTCCCTTTCACTCTGATTTGCTAATCTGATCCTTGCCAAATCAGGCCAAAAAGAAAGCAGTTAGAACCTTGAACTTCCAATTTTAGATAAGTACCAATCTCTACATTAAAAGTCATACAGGGAGGGGCACCTGGGTGGCTCACTCGGTTAGGCATTGGACTCTTGGTTTTGGCTCAGGTCATGATCTCCCCTGTTTGCATGCTCTCTCTCTCAAAAATAAAATAATAAACTTAAAAAAATAAAGGCTATACAAATATTTGTGAATTTATCATTGGGACACAGAATTGGTATATTATCTCCAGGTGATTGTCTTCTCTCAACATGTGTACTTATGTATTTATATATAAAGATTTAATTATTTATAAAGGTATCTATCTATATTGATCAGTTGCTGTAACAGACAGAAGGAGGGAAAGAGAGACAAACTTATCAGTCTATGTCATGTCATGGTAGAACATAAGGTTGGAACATAGGTTCAACCCTACTGAAGCCCAGCTGGTCTGACCTTGAAAGGGCTTCCTCTCCTTGAGTCTCAGGGCCTCCATCTGGAAATCCAGAAAATGAATTCATCTTTACTAAAGACTCATCCAATCTTTTGATTCTATAATCATAAGTGTGGTGGTCAGATGCTCTTCCCTTCTTAGGCTACCACCCAGAGAGTGCACTCTGCTTTTATTTTTCATTTTGGTGATGGGGAATTTCAATCTAGACAAGGTTATGAGGGGCCCAGAGCAGTTGGTGATGGAAACTCATCTCCAATTCAAGGCTTTGGCTCCTGGTTCTCTGCTGTATTAACTGCCTTTTAGGTGTGTATTGACATCATATTGGTCTATTCAAAATGCCATTCTGAATGACACCACTGACTGGGTGCAAATGTTACATTATTAAAATATTTTGCAGAATATTCTCAATGAGATTTATACCCCTAGAAAGCAGACATCATAGCAAGCATATAAAGGGCATGTAGTATTATTTTTAGTTCCTGCCTATTACCAAAAATGTTTGAAGCAGTTTACACTAAAAAAATTGGAATAACAATTTTAGAAACCCAGGAGGAAAATTTGGGCAGAGAGGTCTCTGAGAAATATCCCCAAACTAATGGCTAGGGAGAATAAATGTCTCCCTCTCTTTTTTTTCTGTCTCCTTTCTTTTTCCTTCTCCTTCCCCTCTTGATTTGTATTGTTTTCTCCATCATTATTTTCTCTTTTATGTCATTTTTTTCTTTCCCATCTATCTGGTTTAAGGTAAATTGAGTCAGGTTTCTGAAACTTAAAGCCAAAAGCATCCTAGTGGACACATCACTTAAGCTTATTAGGTATGAACTATTATTCCCCCTATTTTATAGATGAAGAAAGTTGGGCACAGAAGGGTTAAAAATTGCTTAAAATCACACAACTGATAAATGTGTGGAGCTGGGATTTTATTATTTATTTTTATTTTTATTTTTTTATTATTAAAAATTTTTTAATATTTATTTTTGAGAGAGAAAGAGAGAGAGAGAGAGACAGAGTACAAGTGGGGGAGGGGGAAAGAGAGAGGGAGACACAGAATCAGAAGCAGCCTCCAGGCTCTGAGCTGTCAGCACAGAACCCAATGCAGGGCTCAAACCCATGAACTGTGAGATCATGACCTGAGCTGAGGTTGGACGCTTAACTGACTGAGCCACTCAGGTGCCCCTGGAGCTGGGATTTTAATCAAGAAAGTCTGTATGGCTACACCACTAACCTTTAATTTGTATGTTCATAAGTGTGAAGTCAGACTTTAAACTGGGTCTATTTGACTCAAACCCCACTGATTTTGACTCCCAGACTCTGATACCTGTGATAAAAATGATGATGAGCATGACAATGACAATAACAGTAATGATTATTGTAGCTGACGTTTATTGAGCTTTTATAGTGTGTCAGCATTAGTCTAAATATTATAAATAAATTAACTCATTTAATCTTCACAAAAACCCTGTGAGGTAGGTACTAGTATTATCCCCATTTTAGAAATACTCATTTCTATTTATATTCATAAACTGAGGAACAGAAAATTTATTTCTAAAAATTCTTAAGATATAATTCACATACCATAAAATTTACCCTTTTAAATGTTTAAAACTTAGTGATTTTTATTATACTCATTATGTTGCACAACCATCACCACTATATAATTGTAGAACATTTTTATTACCCCCCAAAGAAAGCCTATATGGATTAGCAGTCACTCTCTATGCCCCCCTCCCCACTCCCCAGCTCCTGGCAACCACTAATCTACTTTCTATCTCTATGGATTTGCCCATTCCAGACATTTCATATAAATGGAATATGTGGCCTTTTGTGTCTGGCTTCTTTCATTTGGAATAGAGAAAAACAGCTAGCATTGATTGGTTGCCATGACTACCGTGTCCTAAGCACCGTTATCGGGATCTTTCTGCACATTATCTCTAATCCTCCCAATAACCTTGTGGCAGAGTGAAACTATTATCTTCATTTTAATGAGGAGACTGAGTCACAGTGCTGTTCACTAACCTGAAGAGTGCAACAGCTCATAAATGACAGAGTTAAAATGCAATCCTGGGTCTCTCTGTATCCAAATCCCACACCCTTTGCACTCCATCCCTCGCCTCAAGGTCACATGAAGATGTGGGGTAGTAATATGGTGGTCTTGAAGCCAGGCAAAGGTGTCATTTAGCCTGATGGTTGTGAAAAGTATAGCCCCAAGCTCTCTTGGTCTGGTGCCTGTCAGTGGGGTGGGGGTAGGGGGCACCCCCTCCCGCGCCTGTGCTGTAGACCTCAGTGAATTTGTCTGCTGAGGTCCTGCTTGACCTCTTCTCTCTGGAGCTCCCTTGAGGCCCCAGAGACACTCTTTGGTTTTACTCAGTTTGGATATGTAGGTTGAAGAGCTTTTATGGTAGAATTTCTGTATTTCTTTATCTGGCTTTGGGCTACACATGGAATCATGATGAAGCAAGTCAAAACTCCTATGGAGGGGAGAAAAAGAATCAATGGAATTCCTTCAAGCATTCCTCAAAGTCTCCAGCTCAGGTACATTTCTTTCTGGGGCTCACTGAATAGACACCAGCTACCCTTCCCTGGATGGGGACCCAAGGCTGACAGCTTATATATGCTTCCTCAGGAAGAGGTCTTGGAGTTGCCCATTGGTTTGGTGCACAGAGAGCCATTCATATTGTTGATCTACACTGACAGTTTTCTCCCAACGTAAAATTCTTCAAGCTGTGCCCTCTTGCAATCTGGGGTAATGCACTTTGAATAGAAAGGATCACGTCTGGTTGATAAAGCTAAGATTTGCTCCATGCAGTGGTGATAAATTATTCTTTGTTGGCTTTGGAGGATTTCACATAAAATTAAAAATCATATCTCAAAGAGCTGACTCCTAGGACATTAGAAGTGGAAGTGGCCCTCAAGACTGAGTATTCAGCCCTTCTTTTTCTTTTTTAATGTTTATTTATTTTTGAGACAGAGAGAGACAGAGCATGAATGGGGGAGGGGCAGAGAGAGAGGGAGACACAGAATCGGAAGCAGGCTCCAGGCTCTGAGCCATCAGCCCAGAGCCCGACGCGGGGCTCGAACTCACGGACCGCGAGATCGTGACCTGAGCTGAAGTCGGAGGCTTAACCGACTGAGCCACCCAGGCGTCCCTCAGCCCTTCTTTTTAGAGACAAATAAATCTACAAAGTCCCAGAAAGAAATGTGGCACAGGGCCTAATTGTAGGTGGTATATGTGGGTGCCAATGTGACAGCCTACAGGGATCATCATGGTGTTCTGGTTCCTTTACCCAGTGAGGACTTGGCCCCAGTGATCCCCGAATTTCAGTGATGCACAAACATATCAGGTGGTACTTGTATCATAGACTCTTCTGGCTCTCAGTGCTGCCGTATCACTGTCTCTCTTTTGTGAAAACATGCCCTCTGTAGGGTGGGCCCTAGTCGCTACCCAGACCACTGATTATGATGATCATGATGATGACAATGAAAACATCAACTCAGAAAACCCAGAGAGTGGTGGAAGCAACTTGTATTCTAGTGGTTTGCAAGGATGTCTTGGGGTACAAGACACCCCCCCCAAGGTGCCACCTCTCCTCAAAGTCACTCATCTGATGTGACCATTTCTCCCTCTGAAAGACCACTGGGGCAGCCTGACAGGGGTGAGGAGACAGCTCAGGTCAGCCAAACAGAACCAAAATACCCAACACTACAATTAGCTCTCCCCATGTACTAGCCCCAAGAGCTCTTTTATTTACATACTGCACACAAGCCCATGTACCAGCCCCAAGAGCTCTTTTATGTATATACTGCACACAAGCAGATGTTTATACTTATATTTATGGGCAATTAAGAATTAAGTGGTGTTTTCCATGCTCTCTGTATAACAAGACACAGATATGGATGCTACTGTTCTAGAAATATTGCCTTCCAAAGGAGTTTGTTTCAATGATTTGGAAAATGCAGGTCTAAACAGCTCATTTCTTCAGATTGCCAAACCGGTTTGCTGTTACTGAAACTAGAGGCATTTAAGAGTCACTGATGAGTTCTCAGATGAAGTGAGAAGCTGGCAGGAAGGAGGGTGTCTGGAGGGAAGTCTTTGTCTTTTTGACACTGGGGACAGTGTGTCTCAGGCTCCCCTTTTTAACTTTTTATCTTGAGATAATTTTAGACTTACAAAGGGATTTTGAAAATGGCACAGTAGTTCTCATATGCCCTTCACCCAGCTTCCCCTTATGGTAACATCTTATATAACCATAGGATATTTATCAAAAGGCATTAGCTTTGATACAATACTATTAACTAAACTACAAAATTTATTCATATTTCATCAGTATTTCCACTGAAGTACTTTTTCTATTCCAGGATTCCACACTGCGTTTGTTGCCTTAGTCATGTCATGTGTCTTCAGTTTCCTCCTAGTCTGTGACAGTCTTTCCTTGTCATTCGTGACCTTGACAATTTTGAACATTGGTGGTCAGGTATTTTGTAGAACATCCCTCAATTTTGGTTTGTTTGATATTTTTCTTGTGATAAGCATAGAAATTTCTCATGATTAGATAGAAATAGACTGAGGTTGTGGGGCCTTTTTGGGTTAAATTTAACGAAGGGAATTATGTTCTTCTGGCTTTCTTCACCTTCCCTCAATGTCTTCTGTCTCCATCTCCAGTCCTCCTCTCTCAACCCTCAGTAGTGAAGACTTTGAAAATACTTGCTCTGTGTCCAAGCCAATGATAGAGGCATGGGCCACTGAGGAAGAAAGGTGCTTTTTATTCTTTTCTCTCTTTCCTTTTTTAAACAAGTGTCCTCAAACTCCAGGAAGGAATTCCAATCTCTTACATCAAGACTACAAGGAGGCAGCATAGTGCTCCATTTGAAATAGTTTGAGACAGAATGGGAGAAGATATTTACAGATGACATATTGGATAAAGGGTTAGTATCCAAAATCTATAAAGAACTTACCAAACTCAACACCCAAAAAACAAATAATCCAATGAAGAAATGGGCAGAATACATGAATAGACACTTTTTCAAAGAAGACATCCAGGTGGCCAACAGACACATGAAAAGATGCTCAATATCACTCATTATCAGGGAAATACAAATCAAAACCACATTGAGATACCATCTCACACCAGTCAGAGTGGCTAAAATTAACAACTCAGGAAACAAGAGATGTTGGTGAGGATGTGGAGAAACAGGAACCCTCTTACACTGTTGGTGGGAATGCAAACTGGTGCAGCCACTTTGGAAAACAGTGTGGAGGTTCCTCAAAAAATTAAAAATAGAATTACCCTACCACCCAGCAATAGCACTACTAGGAATTTACCCAAAGGATACAGAAGTTCTGATTCATAGGGGTCACATGTACCCCAATGTTTGTAGCCATGCTTTCAACAATAACCAAATCATGAAAAGAGCCCAAATGTCCATCAACTGATGAATGGTAAAGAAGATGTGGTTTATGTATACAATGGAATACTACTTGGCAATGAGAAAGAATGAAATCCTGCCATTTGTAACAATGTGGATGGAACTGGAGGGTATTATGCTATGTGAAATAAGTCAGTCAGAGAAAGACAGATATCATAGTTTTCACTCATATGTGGGACTTGAGAAACTTAGCAGAAGACCATGAGGGAAGGGAAGGGGAAAAAATAGTTTCAAACAGAAAGGGAGGCAAACCCATAAGAAATTATTAAATACAGAGAACAAACTGAGGGTTGATGGGGTCCAAGGGAGAGGGGAAAATGGGTGATGGGCATTGAGGAGGGCACTTGTTGGGATGAGCACTGGGTGTTGTATGTAAACGATGAATCACGGGAATCTACCCCCCAAATCAAGAGCACACAGTATACACTGTATGTTAACTAACTTGACAATAAATTATATTAAAAAAAATGGTTTGAGAAGAGGGGCAGTCCCCCCTGCAGATGGAATTCATCATTACATTGCTTATTGTGTGAAAAACAATGATGTCCCATTAGCAAAATATTAAACCTGAAATTTTTTGTACTGAATTCTTGGGGCGCTTCCTGAGGTTGCCTCCCCACCTGGGTGATGTGATGTCTCATCTCAGAGGTTATGATATTTCTTAGTTTTGGTGGAGGGAGAAACACTAAGTCTTAGTTTTCTGGAGTATCTAAAAAGATAAGAAGTATTATGAAATCATCAACATTGTAGCTCAGAACATGATCTTCCAATTTATGCCAATGGCTAAGATTACCTTTTTCTGATAAAAGCTTAGGGCTCTTAAACATTTTTTAATTTTTATTTTTTTATTCAAGTATAATTAACATATAGTGTTATATTTGTTTCAAGTGTACAATATAGTGATTCAATAATTCTATACATTATTCAGTGCTCATTATGGTAAGTGTAGTCTTAATCTCCTTTACCTCTTTCACCCATCCCCCTTCCCCTGTCAACCACCAGTTTGTTCTCTATAGTTAAGAGTCTGTTTTTCGTTTGTCTCTTTTTTTCTTTGTTTGTTTGTTTTGTTTCTTAAATTCCACGTATGATGAAATTATATGGTATGTGTCTTTCTCTGAGTTATTTCACTTAGTATTATACCCTCTAGATCCATCTATGTTATTGCAAATGGCAATAGTTCATTTTTTTAATGAGTCAGTAATATTCCTCTCTCTCTCTCTCTCATATATATATATATATGAGAGATATGTCCTCTTTATCCATTCATTCATCAATTGATGGACAAATGGGTTGCTTCTGTATCTTGGCTATGGTAAATAATGCTGCAGTAAACATAAGGGTGCATATATCTTTTCGAATTGGTATTTTATTTTCTTTGGGTAAATAGCCAATAGTGGAATTACTGGATCATATGGTAATTATACTTTTAAGTTTTTGAGGAACCTCCATACTGTTTTCCATGGTGGCTGCACCAGTTTGCATTCCCGCCAATAGCAACAGTGCACAGGGTTCCTTTTTCTCCACATCCTCCCCAACACTTATTCCTTGTATTTTTAAATTTTTTAAAACATTTATTTATTAGTGAGAGACAGAGAGAGACAGACCGTGAGCAGGGGAGGGGCAGAGAGAGAGGGAGACACAGAATCCGAAGCAGGCTCCAAGCTCTGAGCTGTCAGCACAGAGCCCAATGTGGGGCTCGAACTCACGAACTGCGAGATCATGACCTGAGTGAGCTGAAGTCAGACGCTTAACCGACTGAGCTACCCAGGCGCCCTGTCTTGTATTTTTGATTTTAGCCATTCTGACAGGTGTGAGGTGATATCTCGTTATGGTTTTGATTTATTTGCATTTCCCTTATGATTAGTGATGTTGGCCATCTGTATATCTTTGGGAAAATGTTCATTTCCTCTGCCCATTTTTAAATTGGATTATTTGTTTTTTGGGTGTTGAGTTGTATAAGTTCTTTATTTTGGACATTAACCCCTTCTCAGATATGTCATTTGCAAATGTCTTCTCCCATTCAGTGGGTTGTTTTTTTGTTTTGTTGATGGTCTCTTTCACTGTGCAAAACCTTTTTATTTTGGTGTAATCCTAGTAGTTTAATTTTGCTTTTGTTTCCCTTGCCAAAAGAGACATATCTAGAAAAATGTTTCTATAGCTGATGTCAAAGAGATTACTTCTAGGAGTTTTATGATTTCAGGTCTCACATTCAGGTAAAAGTTTAGGGCTTTTTAAAAAATGCTGTTATTGAACACAAAGTTAGAAGAAGAATTTATTCACATTACTGGTATTTTACAGATTATATCATTGAGGCAAGAGAGGGAAAAACAACCAATTACTCAACAAATGAAAGCACAATTACCCATTTTCTAGGTGCTCAGTTCTTTACTGGTTAGAATAAGGGCATATAGATTTGTAGGACATGGTTCCTATCCTTAAAAAGCTTAAAAATCTAGAATGGGAGTGATTACTATGGCATTTAAAGTGACAATGACAAGGCACTATGTTATGGTGTTGACTTGGAGTGTCATGAGAATTCATAGACAAGTCCAATAAAAGCTCAATAAAGCTTTAAAGAGTAAGTAAAAACTGAACTGAATCTTTAACAATTCATAGAATGTGGAGAGAGAAAAAGCCAGATCCTAGAAGACCCCAGAAGCCCCACAGAAAAGTTTGGAGTATTGGGAGCACATGAGTGACAGGAGGAAAGTAGTTTTACAGAGGTTTAATCTGCTTGAGCTGTGCAGTGGGATGAATTATTACAGACTGGAGAGTCATTCGTCACCAGGCAAGAATATTTATTTTGGGCTCCCAGAGGCAGCACCAAAGCAATGTGGTTCATTGGTGAGACTAGGAATCAGGTAGGAAAGGAAAATTCTTATATGGATCAAGTGGGAGAGACTTTCTGGAGTAAATGTATCCCTGAATGTTTCTTCAATTAATTTAAAAAAGTATATTGGTTACCATTTTAAAAGTGCTTGTTATGTGCTAGCCATTGCTTTATGTGCATTAGTTCATGTAATCTCTGTTCTACAGAGGGGAAAACTGAGGCTTGGAAAATAAGTAACTTCTTCAAAATCATAGGGTCAGAAAATAGCAAAGTAAACTTTCCCAAATAGGCCTGGTTTCAGAGTCCCCGTCTGTCCTGATGCCCAATACATGGCTGCAGTATTTCTTCTGTTAGGGCTGGAGGAACCTTTGAATTCTAGTCCAGGCTCTGGTCTTAATGAAGACCTGGCCAAAGCCCTAAAGAGGGAGAGTGGTGTACCTAATCCCTGATAAATTAGCAATTCTGCAAAATCTTGGTGCCTCTGATACCAGGTGCCCTGGTGCTGGGGATGGGGTGTATGATCCTGAATTCTCTGTGACTTGGGGGAACAAACCTTCTCTAACAGAACTCAGGCTTTAGATGTTTCTGATTAAAATCAGGGTCTGGGTGTTTAGGAATTTGTCCATTTCTTCAAGGTTGTCCAATTTGTTGGCATATAATTTTTCATAGTAGTCCCTGATAATTGTTTGTATCTCTGAGGGATTGGTTGTAATCATTCCATTTTCATTCATGATTTTATCTATTTGGGTCATCTCCCTTTTCTTTTTGAGAAGCCTGGCTAGAGGTTTGTCAATTTTGTTTATTTTTTCAAAAAACCAACTCTTGGTTTCGTTGATCTGCTCTACAGTTTTTTTAGATTCTATATTGTTTATTTCTGCTCTGATCTTTATTATTTCTCTTCTTCTGCTGGGTTTAGGCTGCCTTTGCTGTTCTGCTTCTATTTCCTTTAGGTGTGCTGTTAGATTTTGTATTTGGGATTTTTCTTGTTTCTTGAGATAGGCCTGGATTGCAATGCATTTTCCTCTCAGGACTGCCTTCGCTGCGTCCCAAAGCGTTTGGATTGTTGTATTTTCATTTTCGTTTGTTTCCATATATTTTTTAATTTCTTCTCTAATTGCCTGGTTGACCCACTCATTCGTTAGTAGGGTGTTCTTTAACCTCCATGCTTTTGGAGGTTTTCCAGACTTTTTCCTGTGGTTGATTTCAAGCTTCATAGCATTGTGGTCTGAAAGTATGCATGGTATAATTTCAATTCTTGTAAACTTATGAAGGGCTGTTTTGTGACCCAGTATATGATCTATCTTGGAGAATGTTCCATGTGCACTCGAGAAGAAAGTATATTCTGTTGCTTTGGGATGCAGAGTTCTAAATAGATCTGTCAAGTCCATCTGATCCAATGTCTCATTCAGGGCCCTTGTTTCTTTATTGACTGTGTGTCTAGATGATCTATCCATTTCTGTAAGTGGGGTGTTAAAGTCCCCTGCAATGACCACATTCTTATCAATAAGGTTGCTTATGTTTATGAGTAACTGTTTTATATATCTGGGGGCTCCGGTATTTGGCGCATAGACATTTATAATTGTTAGCTCTTCCTGATGGATAGACCCTGTAATTATTATATAATGCCCATCTTCATCTCTTGTTACAGCCTTTAATTTAAAGTCTAGTTTGTCTGATATAAGTATGGCTACTCCAGCTTTCTTTTGGCTTCCAGTAGCATGATAAATAGTTCTCCATCCCCTCACTCTCAATCTAAAGGTGTACTCAGATCTAAAATGAGTCTCTTGTAGACAGCAAATAGATGGGTCTTGTTTTTTTATCCATTCTGATACCCTATGTCTTTTGGTTGGCGCATTTAATCCATTTACATTCAGTGTTATTATAGAAAGATACAGGTTTAGAGTCATTGTGATGTCTGTATTTTTTTATGCTTGTAGTGATGACTCTGGTACTTTGTCTCACAGGATCCCCCTTAGGATCTCTTGTAGGGCTGGTTTCATGGTGACAAATTCCTTCAGTTTTTGTTTGTTTGGGAAGACCTTTATCTCTCCTTCTATTCTAAATGACAGACTTGCTGGATAAAGGATTCTCGGCTGCATATTTTTTCTGTTTAGCACACTGAAGATATCGTGCCAAGCCTTTCTGGCCTGCCAAGTTTCAAAAGAGAGATCAGTCACGACTCTAATAGGTCTCCCTTTATATGTGAGGGCACGTTTATCCCTTGCTGCTTTCAGAATTTTCTCTTTATCCTTGTATTTTGCCAGTTTCACTATGATATGTCGTGCAGAAGATCGATTCAAGTTACGTCTGAAGGGAGTTCTCTGTGCCTCTTGGATTTCAATGCCTTTTTCCTTCCCCAGTTCAGGGAAGTTCTCAGCTATAATTTCTTCAAGTACCCCTTCAGCACCTTTCCCTCTCTCTTCCTCCTCTGGGATACCAATTATGTGTATATTATTTCTTTTTAGTGTATCACTTAGTTCTCTAATTTTCCCCTCATACTCCTGGATTCTTTATCTCTCTTTCTCTCAGCTTCCTCTTTTTCCATAACTTTATCTTCTAGTTCACCTATTCTCTCCTCTGCCTCTTCAATCCGAGCCGTCGTGGTTTCCATTTTGTTTTGCATTTCGTTTAAAGCGTTTTTCAGCTCCTCGTGACTGTTCCTTAGTCCCTTGATCTCTGTGGCAAGAGATTCTCTGCTGTCCTGTATACTGTTTTCAAGCCCAGCGATTAATTTTATGACTATTATTCTAAATTCACTTTCTGTTATATTATTTAAATCCTTTTTGATCAGTTCATTAGCTGTTGTTATTTCCTGGAGATTCTTCTGAGGGGAATTCTTCCGTTTGGTCATTTTGGATAGTCCCTGGAGCGCTGAGGACCTGCAGGGCACTTCCCCCGTGCTGTGGTGTATAACTGGAGTTGGTGGGCGGGGCCGCAGTCCGACCTGATGTCTGCCCCCGGCCCACCGCTGGGGCCACAGTCAGACTGGTGTGTGCCTTCTCTTCCCCTCTCCTAGGGGCGGGATTCACTGTGGGGTGGTGTGGCCCGTCTGGTCTACTTGCACACTGCCAGGCTTGTGGTGCTGGGGAGCTGGCGTATTAGCTGGGGTGGGTAGGCAAGGTGCACGGGGCGGGAGGGGCAGGCTTAGCTCGCTTCTCCTTAGGTGATCCACTTCAGGAGGGGCCCTGTGGCAGCGGGAGGGAGTCAGATCCGCTGCCGGAGGTTTGGCTCCGCAGAAGCACAGAGTTGGGTGTTTGCGCGGAGCGAGCAAGTTCCCTGGCAGGAACTGGTTCTCTTTGGGATTTTGGCTGGGGGATGGGCGGGGGAGATGGCGCTGGCGAGCGCCTTTGTTCCCCGCCAAGCTGAGCTCTGCCGTCCGGGGGCCTAGCAGCTCTCCCTCCCTTTGTCCTCCAGCCTTCCCGCTTTCTGAGCAGAGCTGTTAACTTATGACCTCCCAGACGCTAAGTCGCGCTTGCTGTCGGAACACAGTCCGTCCGGCCCCTCCGCTTTTGCCAGCCCGACTCGGGGGCTCTGCTTGGCTGGCGAGCCGCCCCTCCGCCCCAGCTCCCTCCCGCCAGTCCGTGGAGCGCGCACCGCCTCGCCGCCCTTCCTACCCTCTTCCGTGGGCCTCTCGTCTGCGCTTGGCTCCGGAGACTCCGTTCTGCTAATCCTCTGGCGGTTTTCTGGGTTCTTTAGGCAGGTGTAGGTGGAATCTAAGTGATCAGCAGGACGCGCGGTGAGCCCAGCGTCCTCCTACGCCGCCATCTTCCGGAACTCCTACCCAGCATACAATCTTACAAATACCCGAGTCTCCAACCTTGGGTCACAGACCTTCAACGGGTTCAGAAAACTTACTCCTTAAAAAAAAATATATATATATATATATATGTCATATAAACATTAGAATACAGGCCCTACAAGATTTATGAGTATTACACCCAGAAAACAGACAAGAAAGACCTCAGATCTTGGAACATAGACCCTTAAAGATTTCATAGAACTACAACTCTAAACACAGACATGCCAATACATCAATTTCATTATCATAGACCCTCAAAGTCTTCAAACTCTTACTCTCAAAATATAGATGCACGAATACCTCAGAATCAATCCTATGAAAAAAAGGATCTTCAAAGAGTCAGATACCTCACTCACTGAACATGTACCACCAAACACTTAAGACCCTGACCTGGCAATGTAGACCTTCACAGATCAGGACTTTCACACCCTGAATATAGACTCCAGAAGCTCAGATTCAAAATTCATATCAAATACACCCAGAAATTTCAGAGTCCTCATACTCCAACCACAAATCCCTAATGCACAAACCCAGATCCCCTGTAACATCAGACTGAAACCTATGAACGCAGATCATCACAATGGTTCACAACCTTCAACTCTGAACTCACAGCCCCATAGAACAAAATCAGACTTTCACACTAACATCTTTACAGCACAGAGAGACCACACACCCAGATCACAGACCCCAAAATACTTCAGATAAAACCTTGGAGCACAGACAGTTAATAAATACAGACACCTCTTATTCCCTGGCCACAGACTCCCAGAACCCCTGTTTCAAACCTTGACACAGACCCTCAAAGACTTCAGGCACACCCATGAACACAGACCTCCAAATACCTCAGATTTAAACCCTTTTTTAAAAGTTTATTTATTTTGTGAGAAAGAACGTGAGCAGGGGAGGGGCAGAGAGAGAGAGAGGAATAGAGAATTCCAAGCAGGCTCTACATCGTCAGTGCAGAGCACGATGTGGGGCTTGAACTCACAAACTGTGAGATCATGACCTGAGCTGAAACCAAGAGTCAGACACCCAACTGACTGAACCACCCAGGTGCCCCCAGGTTTAAACTTTTGAACATAGATTCTCAGAGTTCAGAGACCTCACATCCTGAACAGAGGCATCTAATCAACTCAGACAAAAAACTTGGAGCTCAGAACTTAAAAGACTTCAAGGACCTTACTCTTTGAACACAGAGCAAAAATACCTCTGAAACTTGGGATCCAAGCTTAAAATTTCAAAGACTTTACAACTTTATCACAGACCCTCAATTACCTCAGATTCAAACCTTATGCTGTAGACCCTGAAAAATTTCAGAGACCTCATATCCTGAACACAAACCAGCAGTTACTTCAAACTCAAACCTTTGGACTGACCCTGAAAATTTTCGGAGAACATGAGCACACACCTCTAAATACCTGACTCAAAACATGGAATATATGCTCTTAGATCAGAGACCTCATACCCTAAACACAGACTTCACAAACACCTCAGGCAAAAAACTTGGAAGAAAGACTTGCAAAGAATTCATGGACCTCACTTCTTGAATACAGACCCCCTAATACCTCAGACAGAAATGTGGGACTCAACATTCTAAAAGTTCAACAATCACACACCCTGAAAACAAGTCTCCTAATTGCTAAGACTAAACCCTCAGAACACAAGCTGAAAATCTCAGAGGCTTCAAACTCTGAATACAGACCTATAAATAACTCAGGCTTAATCTTTGGGATATAGATCCTTGGAAAGTATAGAGACCTCATGCCATGAATGCAGACCTCCAAATACATGAAACTTAAGCCTTTGGAAACAGACCCCTCTAGGTTTTAGAGACCTCTCACTCTGAACAGAGACCCCCAAATACCTCAGACTCAAACATTAAAATGAAGACACCAAAAGATATGAGAAGCCTCACACTCTGAACACAGATCCACAGTGACTTTAGGTTTAAACCTTACAACAAATTTTTAAAGACTTCAGAGACCTCACCCTGTGAACACAGAGCACCAAATACTTTAGAGTCAAAACCTGGAGTCACAGACCTTAAAGCGTTTAGAGAAGTCACACCCAGAACAGACTTCCAACCCCCTCAGAATCAATCCTTAGGACAGAGACTCTCAAAATTTCAGAGACATCATACCTTGGCTACGGACCCCCAAATAACTCCGACTAAGTCCTTGGGACACAGCCTCTAAAATATCACAGACTTCACACTCTGAAAACAGACCTCAAATACCTCATATTCAAAACTTGGAATCCAGATCCTCTAAAAGTTCAAAGACTTCACATGCCAAACACAGACCCCTGAACACCACAGACTTAAATCTTTGGAAACAGAATTCTATTGAAAACAATTCTATTGTTTTCAGAGACATCTGTCACCGACAGAGACCTCCAAAACCTCAGAGTTAAACCTTGAGGCACAGACTTAAAAACAGTTGAGGGACCTCACACCTAGTACACAAATTCCTAGTTACCTCATATTTAATTGTTGGAACAGGGGTGCCTGGCTCAGTTAAGCATTTGGATCTTGGTTTTGGCTCAGGTCATGATCTCATGGTTCATGAGTTTGAGCCCCACATCAGGCTCAGTGTTGTTGCTTGGGATTCTATCTCTCTCTTTTCCCCTCCCTCCCTCTCTCCAAATACATACATACATACATACATACATACATACATACATACATACACTTTAAATGTTGGAGCAGACCCTGAAGGAATTCAGCAAACTTGAGCACAGAATCCTACCTCAGGTTCAAACTTTCAAACATATACCTTATAACCTAAATGTGGACGTTTAAACAACTCAGACAAAAATTTTGAATACATACCCTCAGAAAGTTTAAAAACTTTATTTCTTGAACTAAGACCTCGAATACCTTAGACCCAAACTTGGGACACAGACCTTCTAAAATTTCAGAGACTTCATGCCTTGAAATACAGACCCTCAAACTATTCACAGACCTTAAACCCTGAACACTCACTCTACATTAATCAGATTAAACCTTGGGGCACCTGGGTGGCTCAGTTGGTTAAGTGCCTGACTTCTCAGTTCATGATCTCATGGCTTGTGGGTTCGAGCCCTGCATCTGGCTCTCTGCTGTCAGCTCAGAGCCCACGTTGGATCCTCTGTCTCCCTCTCTCTCTGTCCCTCCCCCACTCGTTCTCATCCCCCCCCCCCCCGCATAAGACAAAACATAAAAAGAAACACTTGGGACATATCTCAAAGTCTTCAGAGATCTCAAACTGTGAACACAGACACCCAAATCTCTCTGACTCAGACCCTGAGCCACAGACTCTCAGAAAGTTCAGAAACCTGAGACTTTGATCTCAGTCCCATAATTATGTCAGGCTGAAACCTTGGGGTAGATCTTCAAAGAATTCAGAGAACTCAACCCTGAGCACAGACTCCCTAAGTGTCTCAGATGTAGATTGTGGAACCTAGCCCCTCAAAGATTTCAAAGACATTACTCTTGACCATAGACTTTCAAACACCTCAGGTAAAAATCTGGGAAACAGACTCTCAAAAATTTCAAAGCCTCACTTCTTTTTAAAAATTTTATTATTTATTTATTTTTTAAATTTACATACAAGTTAGTTAGCATATAGTGCAACAATGATTTCAGGAGTAGATTCCTTAATGCCCCTTACCCATTTAGCCCATCCCCCTTCCCACAACCGCTCCAGTAACCCTCTGTTTGTTCTCCATATTTAAGAGTCTCTTATGTTTTGTCCCTCTCCCTGTTTTTATATTAGTTTTGCTTCCCTTCCCTGTGTTCATCTGTTCTGGGTCTTAAAGTCCTCATATGAATGAAGTCATATTATATTTGTCTTTCTCTGACGGACTAATTTTGCTTAGCATAATACCCTCTAGTTCCATCCATGTAGTTGCAAATGGCAAGTTTCATTCTGTTTGATTGCCGAGTAATACTCCACTGTGTGTGTGTGTGTGTGTATGTGTGTGTTTATATATATATACACACACACATATCTCACGTCTTCTTTATCCATTCATCCGTCGATGGACCTTTGGGCTGTTTCCATACTTTGGCTATTGTTGATAGTGCTGCTATAAACATTGAGGTGCATGTGCCCCTTCAAAACAGCATACCTGTATCCCTCAGATAAATACCTAGTAGTGCAATTGCTGGGTCGTAGGGTAGTTATATTTTTAATTTTTTGAGGAACCTCTATACTGTTTTCCAGAGTGACTGCACTAGTTTGCATTCCCACCAGGAATGCAAAAGGGTTCCTCTTTCTCCACATCCTCACCTACATGTGTTGTTGCCTGAGTTTTAATTTTAGCCATTCTGATGGGTGTAAGGTGGTATCTCATTGTGGTTTTGATTTGTATTTCCCTGATGATGAGTGATGTTGAGCATTTTTTTCATGTGTCAGCCATCTGGATGTCTTCTTTGGAGAAGTGTCTATTCATGTCTTTTGCCCATTTCTTCACTGGATTATTTGTTTTTTGGGTGTTGAGTTTGGTAAGTGCTTTATAGATTTTGGATACTAACCCTTTATCTGATATGTCATTTGCAAATATCTTCCCCCATTCTGTCAGTTGCCTTTTAGTTTTGCTGATTGTTTCCTTCACTGTGTAGAAGCTTTTTATCTTGAAGAGGTCCCAATAGTTGCTTTTGTTTCCCCTGCCTCTGGAGACATCTCAAGTATGAAGTTGCTGTTGCCGTGGTGAAAGAGGTTGTTGCCTATTTTCTCCTCTAGGATTTTGATGGCTTCCTTTCTTACATTTAGGTCACTCATCCATTTTGAGTTTATTTTTCTATATGGTGTAAGAAAGTGGTACAGGTTCATTCTTCTGCATGTCACTGTCCGGTTTTCCCAACACCATTTGCTGAAGAGACTGTCTTTTTTCCATTGGATGTTCTTTCTTGCTTTGTCAAAGATTAGTTGGCCATAAATTTCTGAGTCCAATTCTGGGTTCTCAATTCTGTTCCATTGATCTATGTGTCTGTTTTTGTGCTAGTACCATACTGTCTTGATGATAACAGCTTTATGATACAGCTTGAAGTCGAGAAAGCTTTGGTTTTCTTTTTCAGGATTGCTTTGGCTATTCAGGGTCTTTTCTGGTTCCATACAAATTTTAGGATTGTTTGTTTTAGTTCTGTGAGGAATGCTGGTGTTATTTTGATATGGATGGCATTGAATACGTAGACCACTTTGGGTAGTATCGACATTTAAAAATATTTGTTCTTCCGATACATGAGCATGGAATATTTTCCATTTTTTTGTGCCTTTTCAATTTCTTTCATAAGCTTTCTATAGTTTTTACTATACAGATTTTCCACCTCTTTGGTTTGGTTAATTCCTAGGTATTTTATGGTTTTTGGTGCAAATTGTAAATGGGATTGATTCCTTGATTTTTCTTTCTGCTGCTTCATTATTGGTGTATAGAAATGCAACTGATTTCTGTGCATTGATTTTATATCCTGCAACTTGCTGAATTCATGTATCAGTTCTAGCAGTTTTTTGGTGGAGTCTTTTGGGTTTTCCACATAGAGTATCATGTCATCTGCAAAGAGTGAAAGTTTGATTGCCTCCCTGCTGTTTTGGATGCCTTTTATTTCTTTGTGTTTTCTGATTGCTGAGGCTAGGACTTCGAATACTATGTTGAATAACAGTGGTGAGAGTGGACATCCCTGTCTTGTTCTTGACCTTAGGGGGAAAATTCTCAGTTTTTCCCCATTGAGGATGATATTAGCTGTGCATCTTTTGTATATGGCCTTTATGATCTTGAGGTATGATCCTTCTATCCCAACTTTCTTGAGGGGTTTTGTCAAGAAAGGATGCTGTATTTTGTCAAATGCTTTTTCTGTGTCTATTGAGAGGATCATGTGGTTCTTATCCTTTGTTCTATTAATGTGATGTAACACATTGATTGATTTGAGGAAATTGAACCAGCCCTGTATCCCAGGAATAAATCCCCTTTAATTGTGGTGATTAATTCTTTTAATGTTTTGTTGGATCCAATTTGCAAGTATCTTTTTGAGAATTTTTGCATCCTTGTTCATCAGGGAAATTGGTCTGTAGTTCTCCTTTTTAGTGGGGTCTTTGGTTTTGGAATCAAGGTAATTCTAGCCTCATAGAATGAGTTTGGAAGTTTTCCTTCCATTTCTATTTTTTGGAACAGCTTCAAAAGAATAGGTGTTAACTCTTTTTGAAATATTTGGTAGAATTCCCCTGAAAGCCATCCAACCCTGGACTCTTGTTTTTTGGGAGATTTTTGATTACTGATTCAATTTATTTATTGGTTATGGGTCTGTTCAAATTTTCTATTTCTTCCTGTTTCAGTTTTTGTAGTTTATATGTTTCTATGAATTTGTCCATTTCTTTCAGATTGCCTAATTTGTTGGCATATAATTGCTCATCACATTCTCTTATTATTGTTTGTATTTCTGTGGTGTTGGTTGTGATCTCTCCTCTTTCATTTTTTATATTATTTATTTGGGTCCTTTCCTTTTTCTTTTTGATCAATATGGGTAGAGGTTTATCAATTTTGTTAATTCCTTCAAGGAACCAGCTCCTGGTTTCATTGATCTGTTCTACTGCGTTTTTTTAAATTTCAATATCATTTATTTCTGCCCTAATTTTTATTATTTCCCTTCTTCTGCTGGTATTGGGCTTTATTTGCTGTTCTTTTTCCAGCTCTTTTCGGTGTTAGGTTACATTGTGTATTTGAGACCTTTCTTCCTTATTTAGGAATGTCTGGATAGCTATGTACTTCCCTCTTATGATTGCCTTTGCTGCATCCCAGAGGTTTTTGGCTGTCGTGTTTTCATTTTCCTTGGCTTCCATGTACGTTTTAATTTCCTCTTTGATTTCTTGGTTAGCCCATTCATTCTTTAGTGGAATATTCTTTAATCTCCAAGTATTTATGGTCTTTCCAAATTTTTTCTTATGGTTGATGTCGAGTTTCATAGTGTTGTGGTCTGAAAATATACAAGGTATGATCTTGCTATTTTTGTACTTGTTGAGGGCTCATTTATGACCCAGTATGTGATCTATTCTGGAAAATGTTCCATGTGCACTTGAGAAGAATGTATATTCTGCTGCTTTAGGATGAAATGTTCTGAATATATATGTTAAGTCCATCTGGTCCAGTGTGTCACACACAGGCATTTTTTCCTTGTCGATTTTCTGCATAGATGATCTGTCCATTGTTGTAAGTGGGGTGTTGAAGTCCCCTACTAGTATGGTATTATTATCAATGAGTTTATGTTTGTGATTAATTGATTTATGTATTTGGTGTTCCACATTGGGGGCATAAATATTTATAATTTTTAGATTTTTCTTCATGGATAGTCCCCTTAATTATGCTATAATGCCCTTCTTCATCTCTTGTTACAGCCTTGATTTTAAAATTTAGTTTACCTGATAGAATTATGGCTACTCCAGCTTTCTTTTGATGACCATTAGCATGATAAATGGTTCCCCATACCCTTACTTTCAATCTGCAGGTGTCTTTAGGTCTAGAATGAGTCTCTTATAAGCAGCATATAGATGGGTCTTGTTTTCTTATCTATTATGATACCCTATGTCTTTTGATTAGAGAATTTAGTCAATTGACATTTAGACTGAGTACTAAAAGATTTTAGTACTAAAAGACTAAAGTACTAAATGAATTTAGTGCCATTGTGTTGCCTGTAGAGTTGGAGTTTCTGGTGATATTCTCTGGTCCTTTACAGTCTTTGTTGCTTTTGGTCTTTTTGTTTTGTTTCATCTTTTCTTCACTCAAAGAGTCTCCCTTGAGATTTCTTGCAAGGCTAGTTTAGTGGTCATGAACTCTTTTACTTTTTGTTTGTCTGGGAATCTCGTTATCTCTCCTTCTATTTTGAATGACAGCCTTTATGGATAAGGAATTCTTGGCTGCATATTTTTCTGATTCAGAATGTTGAATACATCCTGCCATTCCTTTCTAGCCTGCCAGGTTTCTGTGGGTATGTCTGCTGCGAACCTGATCTGTCTTCCCTTATAGGTTAAGGACTTTTTTTCCCTTTCTGCTTTCATAATTCTTTCCTTGCCTGTGTATTTCATGAATTTGACCATGGTATGCCTTGATGATGGTCAGTTTTTGTTGAATCTAATTGGAATTCTCTGTGCTTTTTGGATTTTGATGTCTGTGTCTTTCCCAAGATTAGGGAAGTTTCCACTATAATTTGCTCACATAAACCTCTGTCCCTTTTTCTCTTTCTTCATCTTCTGGGACTCCTATGATTCAGATGTTATTCCTTTTTAATAAATCACTAATTTTTCTAAGTCTTGTATCATGATCTTTTGCCTTTGTTTTCCTCCTTTTTTCCTGCTTCATTATTCTCCATAATTTTATCTTCTATATCACTAATTCACTGCTCTGCTTTGTCCATCCTTGCCATCGTGACATCTATTCAAGATTACATCTCGGTTATAGCATTTTTAATTTCATCTGACTAGATTTTATTTATTTCATCTCCTCAGAAAGGGATTCTATGCTTTTTTCAACCCCAGATAGTATTCTTATTATCATGATTCTAAATTCTAGTTCATACATCTTACTTATATCGGTGTTGATTAAGCCACTGGCTGTCATTTCTTCCTGTTCTTTATTTGGGGTGAATTCCTTCATTTTGTCATTTTGGAGGAAGAAAAAAATAATAAAATAAAAAGTAAAAATTAAAAAATTAAAACAAAAAATCCAATAAATGAAGCTAGATTCTAGGTGTGTTTTGGTCTGCTTGTTGAGAGAAGCTTGAGAGAATAGAGAGATAACAGAAAGAAAAGGGAAAAAAGTAAGAAAAAATTAAAAATTAAAAAAATTATATAATAAAATAGAATAAAAGAAAATAAAGAAAATTAAGTAGAATAAAAAAATAAAAAGTAAAGTAAGAAAAATAAAATTTTCTGTATCCAAGAGAGGGTAGAAAAAGAAAACAATTTAAGCAGAAATAGAAGCAAAGAAAGTGAATAAATAAATTAATCAGCAAAAATTTAAACCTGAAAGAAGTTACATTCATTTTCCCCTAGAACTGAAACTATGAGGCCCTCTATAGTCTGTGCACTAAGCAGGTGGAGTGGCTTGTGCTGGTCTTCTAGGCAATGTGCTTGGAGGGTGCAGTTGGGCGGGGCTTGGTGTAACTACATGGTGCTGCTTAGCTTACTGAGGTGTATCAGTGTGTTGTGCATGTGCATGCATGGCAGCTCCAGCTCCCTAGTCTCTGGCACAGGAACTTCACGCTCTCACTGACCTACAATCAAGCACCCCTCCTTTGTCTCAGGCCTCTGTTCACTCCCTGCTTCTACTCTGTCTGTGTCCAAGCTGTTCGCCTGCCAGGCAGCACCTCCCTCCAGAGTTTTATCTCAGATGGGGCTGTGTTTCAAAACCCCACACTTCAGAGACCCCTGTGACTTGGACCTGTGCTGACTCTCTTGGATAGGATCTCACTGAGCAATTGCTGGGTGCTGCCTTTCTGCAGAAAATGTTTGTGCAAGCTCGTGCAGTGGCAGAGGTTCAGAGATTATGGCAAATCACATCACACAGCGGGTGCCAGGTTTCACCACACTCTGGTGTCTTTGTCTCAATACCAGCAAACGTGGCTGCTCTCCAAGGTCCTCTGGGACCTTTGCCTGTGGGGAGGCCATATGGCCTCTACCAAGTGCACTCCAAGCAGGGGAACTGCTTTTCCCCATGTAGCACATGGACCCCTCAGACCCCACTGCTTGCTCCTGGGGATTCACCCTACTTCCTCACCAGAGCACTGCCAGGCACTGAGCTCTGAAACTTCAGACTCTGCACTCCACTGTTTATAGAATCCTGGTGTTATTGAAACCCTCTCCTTTCTTCCTGTCAGTGGTTTTGGGGAACATATTTCTTGTTCAGTCCCCTTCGAGTGTTTTCACTCTTTCTCTCTAGCTGCTTTCAGGGGGAGTGCTTTTCTTCCACAATCCTGATGAGCTGCACTCTCCCCCTTTCTCTTTTTCCATTCTCTCTCCACAAAAACAGCTCCCTACCCTCCGTGGTTTTTCTCTCCCTCAGTTCACCTCTCTGCACCATGTACCTGCCAAGTTCTGTGGCTCAAGTTATGCAGATTGTTGTGCTAATCCTCAGATCGATTTCCTAGGTGTTCAAAATGTTTTGGTGCTGATGCATAAGGGCACTTATACCTCAAGGTTTATAGCAGCACTTACAACAATAGCCAAATTATGGAAAGAGCCTAAATGTCCATCAACTGATGAATGGGTAAAGAAATTGTGGTTTATATACACAATGGAATACTACTTGGCAATGAGAAAGAATGAAATATGGCCTTTTGTAGCAATGTGGATAGAACTGGAGAGTGTTTTGCTAAGTAAAATAAGTCATACAGAGAAAGACAGATACCATATGTTTTCACTCTTATGTGGATACTGAGAAAATTAACAGAAGACCATGGGGGAAGGGAAGGAAAAAAAAAGTTAGAGAGGGAGGGAGCCAAACCATAAGAGACTCTTAAAAACTGACAATAAACTGAGGGTTGATGGGGGTGGGAGGGAGGGGAAAGTGGGTAATGGGCATTGAGGAGGGCACCCGTTGGGATGAGCACTGGGTGTTGTATGGAAACCAATTTGACAATAAATTTCATATTAAAAAAATGTTTTGGTGCTGATCTAGCTGCATTTCAGGGATAAGTCAAGCTCATGGTCTCCATGTTGTTCTGCCATCTTAACTTCTCTCCAAGAATAGGTATTCACTCTTTAAATATTTGGTAGAATTCACCTGTGAAGCCATCTGGCCCTGGACTTTTGTTAGGAATTTTTTATTTCTGATTCAATTTCATTGCTGGTTATTGGTCTTTTAAAGCTTTCTCTTTCTTCCTGTTTCAGTTTTGGTAGTTTATATGTTCCTAAGAATTTATCCATATCTTCCCTTTTACCCAATTTGTTGACATATAGTTTTTCATAATATTCTCATGTAATTATTTGTATTTCTGTGGTGTTGGTTGTTATTTCTCCTGTCTCATTTGTGATTTTATTTATTTGGGTCCGTTCTCTTTTCTTGTTGATAATGCTGGATAGAGGTTTATCAATTTTATTAATTTTTTTTCAAGAACCAGCTCCTGGTTTCATTAATCTGTACTATCGTTTTTTTTTAAGTTTACATATCACTTATTTCCATTCTAATCCTTATTACTTCCTTCCTTCTGCTGGCTTTAGGCTTTGTTTGTTGTTCTTTTTCTAGCTCCTTAGGTGTAAGGTTAGGTAAGGTTACACAAACTGACTGGAGTGTAAAATGTTTTCTCATATCTTAGAATCATCTAGCAATACAAATTAAAAACCTTTAAAGCCCAACTTTCCTTTCATCCAGCAATTCAGTTTTCGGGAATACATTGTAAGAAAATATAAGAAAAATGTGCTACAGTGCAAAAATAAGATATTCATTCCAATTTTTCTTATAATAGTACAAAGATGAGGAATAATCAACATAAAATATACCCATGTGTCTGTTTAAAATAAATAGAATCAAGGGCGCCTGGGTGGCTCAGTCAGTTAAGCATCCATCTTCGGATCAGGTCATGATCTCACAGTCCATGTGTTTGAGCCTCGAGTTGGGCTCTGTGCTGACAGCTCAGAGCCTGGAGCTTGCTTCAGATTCATTCTGTGTCTCCCTCTCTCTATGCCCCTCCTCCACTTGTGCTCTGTCTCTCTCAAAAATAAATAAACATTAATTTTTTTTAATAAACAAAATCATACTGTAGTGTTCTATGCTTTTTTGGGTATTATTTAACCTTAATTAATGGACACCAATATATATCAATATATGTTAATTTATCTAATTCTTCAATGACTGCAAAACTTCCATTGTCTAGTTTTACTGCAGTTCACATGAGCAAGTACATTACTGGACACATAAGTACTTTTGAATTCTTACAACTGTTGTGTATATACAGCAGTCTACTTGGATGAATATACCTTTAGGATGAATTCCAGAAGGGAGATTTCTGGGAAAGGATGCTTAGTGCATTACTAATTATAATATGTTGAGAGTATCGGGAGTTTCTCATGAATCTTTAAACCTGCTTCCTTTCCCTCATCTAAGAAGGTGGGGATGGGTTACATAAGCTGTTGGGGCTCAACACAAACATCCCTCATACATCCTAGCTACGCCTTCTATTGCTCTCTTTCTCTCTCTCTCCAAGGCTAGCTGTTTGGGTTTCTCCCAATTGCACATTAGGGTGGTGGGCAGTAACTCCCAGGTCTGGCCCATATTCAGACCACCAGGGGCAGTACCCTGGCCAGAAGAAGGCCAGACAGGGAAGAACAGACCACTCCCCACCACCATTATCTCCCTCTGAAGTACACACTTGTGGTCAGTGTGTGACCCTGAATCTTTCCCTCCTCCAGGTATTGGAAACAGGCTGGGTCATCATCCCACTCACTGTACCGCCATAGGTGGCACCTCATCACAGCTTCATCATAGCTTTGTGTCTGTACATCCTGCTCACAGCTGACCCAGGTAGCATATACCACATTTCTCCTATTGGGTTTCTGGACCGTCTGAACAGGGCTCACATTTGGCCCATGCACCCCCTCAGCCTTGGCCTGGGGTTGGACCTTGACACCTGCGCCACTCCAGACTGGGCACAGTTGCTAGTCCCCACTCTTGATTATCATCTCCAACAATGGTAAATGGGTGGACAAAAAGTCTCTTTTCTTTTTTATTTATTTATTTATTTATTTATTTATTTATTTTTTAATATATGAAATTTACTGTCAAATTGGTTTCCATACAACACCCAGTGCTCATCCCAAAAGGTGCCCTCCTCAATACCCATCACCCACCCTGCCCAAAAAGTCTCTTTTCCCTCTGCTATGGTGAGGGAGGGGAGGAGAGGGACAGGAAGGGCAGAAAGGGATGCCTTGTGGCTCCTCTCAGTGGTCCTAGTGACAATGCTATTACTTCCAGATGTTAATTCTACCCAGAATTAAGATGACCTCATGCTGGGATTTAAATAATAATGACATGACAGTGGGACTGAGCAATTCTTAGTGGCTGAATTATTTTTAAGGAGCATATATTACTTGTGCTATAAAACAAATAAAATGAAATGATATCTACAGTCTTCACAATGACACAAAGGTTTGGGAGTACCTGATTGTCCGTGGTCATAGTGGTTGCTCTGTGCTAATGCTGCCTGAGGATGAGGTTACCCAGAAGGCTTGTTGCACTAAGAAAATTGGATTTTTTTTTCAGTTTAGACTCTAACCTCTCACACGGACGGGACCCCATCTTCCCAGTGTCCTGAAGAAACTTGATCCTACCCAGAGAACACAGCTGCTGCCAACAGACAAAGCACCAAGGTCAGGGAGACAGCTGGGCAGCAGATAACCTTTCCAAGAGATAACAGGAAATGACTAAGAGCCAATAAAAGAGCTCACCTGAGGAGAAACATGAGCCTGAGGTCAGATCCCACAGTTTATGCTGACTGAAGAGTATGAGACCTCAGTCCTTATCGATAAATCTTTATTTCATACACATAAAGATCTGAGTTGTAGGAACAGTTCTTGATTAGATATTAAAAGTGGTTATCCCTAATTCCCTTCCTGATCAAAGAAGAATTACATGTTCTTTACACTTGGCTCTAAATTGCCTCTATATCTTGTCTGTATGAGACAGGGAGGGTGAAAGAAAGGGAGTGAGGGAAAAAGAGAGGGAGGGATGTGGTAATTCTACTTCTGCCACAGGGGATCTTTCTAACTCTCAAAGAACCTGTGCTTCTCTAAAGGTAACCTGCAGGGTCTAGGAATGCAAGACAGCAAGGGTTTCTGGTTGGGGGTGGAGGTAGGGCAGGGCAAGGTCAAATTCCTTTCTGTCTTGTAGGTACTTACCTTTGTTTGCTAAAATCAGGGGCAATAGTCCGCTGTCCACCCCCTTCTCTCCTCTACTCTCGCTCTTTCCCTGACAGTGGAGGACCAGTCCATCTAGGTGATGGTGAAGGCTTTGGAGGCTCACCAGATGCAGGAGACCTACAACCCTGAGGACTGTATTTTATATGCTGTGTTACCCTTGGAGTAACCCTGTGTCTTTGTAGTCCTGGAATGTGCTGGCTTGTTTTCCAGGGAAACAAAGCATATTTACTGTCTGACAGGAGGAAGAGGTGAACTTTTCTAAAGTCTCCCTCTTCTTTTGGGATCATGCTGCACATACACAGTGCTACATAACCAGCTGTTTCAAGTTTATAACTCAGTGTGAGCAGCACAACTGTGACAGCAAACATTATTCAGCATTGGTTTGTGATGGGCGGCCACATTTCATTTTCAAATGTGTTGCAGTTTACTTATATAGTAAGTCTGTGACCATTCTTTTATAAATTAAGCTGCTTTGGAAATCCCATGTATCTAAATCTTTGTTCACATCCAAGACAGTTTCCCTTTTTTTTGAGGGGGGGGGAAGTGAGCAAGGGGTAGGGAGAGGGAGAGAGAGAGAAAGAGAGAAGTGGGGCTCACTTCGAGCAGGGCTTGAGCTCACACGTTGGGGGGGGACTCTAATTCACAAAGCATGAGATCATGACCTGAGCTGAAGTCAGATGTTTAACACAGGCTCCTCCAAGACAGTTTCCTTAACATAAAGTTTTAGAAGTAGAAGTTTTAGGTTACAGGATGTATGCAAGTTTCAAAGCTTATATATTTGAATTTATCAGTCCTTTTCTTTATATTTTTCTGGATTCCTTTCATGCTTGAAATGGCTTTGTAGACTTTCAGAGCCTAAAAGCTCTCACACATCTCTAAGGAGACTAAAGACTCTTGAGGGCAACTGGGGCAGCTGCACTGAGAAGAAAACTTGAAGGTCCAATTGGCAGGTGAAATGCAGGGCTGGGAACAGTCCTAGACAGAAGGACTGAAAGATTTTGGGGGTGGAGAAGGGAAGGACAGGTCTTCCATAACTAGGAAACAATGTCCTGCTTCAGGCATGGCAGAATCTCTGCTTGGATGGGGAAGGCTGGATCTACAGCCTATTCGATATATACATCACTGTGCATACACACAGGTGTTACTACACATATGTCCAAATCTTGGGATTGGCTGGTGAAGTTGACCCCACAGAGGTTGTGTTTGGGTGGCAACAGAAGATGGTATCTAACCATTTTCATTCCCTTTCTGATTCTCCAGCAGGCTCCCTGCTGTCTCTCAGCAACTGTAAGTGTGAATAGGTGTGAATGCTTGAATGTGAGAGGGAGCCAGCAGGACTCAGATGGGTTTAGGCGGTGAGATCTGTGTCCTCTGGGGAGGAAGTTCCTTAAGGCCATCACATCTTTCTCCTCACAGGGCTTGTGGCTGCCACAGCCCTTGTTGTGGTGGGGTCAGGACAAGGGAGGATGGTGGACTACAGAGGGCTCAGATGAAAATGGGGTTAGTCTTGGGGATGTTATTTGAAGTATCTGGATGCCAGAGACACCAGGTACTTTTGACAAAGTGCAGACTCAGGAATCCTCAGTGGGGTCAAGGATGAAGGAATGAGAAAGCCCCGCCCACACAGCATGCGCATGCCCAGTGCCCAGCAGTTTCCCATCAGCCCCTGACTTGGGTCGTGTGCAAAGCGTTCCGTGTGCAGCACTGTGCGGATCGCGTCCTATCATCTGGATTCTTTCTCGCTAAGTTCACTTGGTACGTCTTTTACCAATTGGTAGGCAGATGAGTCTGCCCAGAAGTTTAAGTGTGAGTGTGAGGAGAGAGCCAGTGGGCTTTGGGTGGGTCAGGCCATATAGTTCCTGGCCTCTGAGGAGGAAGGTCCTTGAGGTCTTTGCCCTCATAGGCGTTGCGGCCACCATAGCTCATGTCACAGTGGCGGGGCCAGAACTAGTGAGGACGGTGAGCTGTGGAGGGGAGGGGGTCGCATGAAGAGGGGGCAAGGCTTGGGGCAAATTCTGAGGTATCTGGGTCCTAGAGGCACCAGGAACTCACAAAGGGTGGATTTGGGAATTGTCGGTGTGGGCATGAATGAAGGGTGCGGGAGTCATAACCACGTGGTACGTGCGAAGGTAGTGCGCATGTCCAATGCTGTGCGCCTTTCCAGCCATTATTGGTATGGAACGTGTGCAGTGTGTTCTGAGTGCTGAGCTGTTGGGGTCGCGTCCTACCGCCTGGAGTCTTTCTCTCTGAGACTTGATCGTTCTCCCAGGAGCTTAAATGTGAGTGAGGAAAGAGCCAGCGGGCTTCAGGCAGGTCAGGGTGGCCGTTTCTTGTTGCTGAGGAGGAAGGTCACCTTTCTCTTTACAGGTGTTGTGGCTGCCATGGCTTTTGTCTTTGTTAGAGGGGGGCTGAGACAAGGGAGGGCAATGGGCGGGTGAGAAAGGGGGTCAGATGAAGATGGGGCGAGTCTTGACGATGTTATTTGAGGTATCGGTCTTGGAGGCGCCAGGAACTGCCGACGGAGGGCAGATTTGGGGAATTTTTGGTGAAGCCCCAGTGAGGGGCAGGGAAGCCCTTCCCATGTGGCTTGCAGGATGCAGTGCACATGCCCACTGCCCAGAACTTTCTCCGTGGTGGTTGGCGTGAGAGCATGTGCAGCGTGTTCTGGGTGCTGAGCTGAGCATGTCGAGGCTTACCATGTAGATTTTTTCTCGCTGAGAATCAGCAGGTCTGCAGATTAGTCCGCCCAGGAATTTAAGTTTGAGTGAATGTGAAGAGGTTGCTATTTGCCTTTAGGTGGGTAAGGGCAGTGTGGTTCCTGGCCTCCGGGGAGTAAGTCCATGAAGTCATCGTCATCCTCAGAGGTATGGCCCACCATAGCCCATGTCCTGGTCGTGGGGCTGGGAAAGGGAGAGTGCCAGATGAAAATGGAGTTGTCTAAGGGGTGCTATTGGAGGCATCTGAGTCCTGGGGGCACCTGAAACTGCCAACAGAGCATGGAATTGAGAATGGTACGTGGAGAGCTAGACAAGACTGTATATTACAAAATCTCTTCATAGTGGAGAGTCCAGTTGTGAAATGAAATCTTTTTAGGAAAGTTGTATGTTTTTTCAAGTACTTGAAGGTCCGTTGTCTGCCAAATTGCTGTGAAACAAAGGTTTTGCAAATAGCCTCATTTGATGTGATTGGAAAATAGGCAGTTGTTATGAGTTCAAGATTTATTTTGGAAATCTCAACAAATATAAAAAAGAATTTATAATTAGCAGTTGGCCATAAAAATATTACAGTATAATTATTATTTTATTACATTCTTCAGTCAATGATTTTTTCTTTTTTATTTATTATTATTTTTTAATTTAAATTCAAGTTCATTAGCATACAGTATAGTCTTAGTTTCAGGAGTAGAACCCAGTGACTCATCTCTTACATATGACACCTAGTGCTCATCCCTAAAAGTACCCTCCTTGATGCCCCTCACCCATTTAACCCATCCTTCCCCACCTCCCCTCCAGCACCCCTCAGTTTGTTCTCTATTTAAGAGTCTCTTATGGTTTGCTTCCCTCTCCCTCTCTGTTTTTATCTTATTTTTCCTTCTCTTACCCTGTGTTCATCTGTTGTTTCTTAAATTCCACATATGAGTGAAATCCTATGACATTTGTCTTTCTCGAACTGTTTTCGCTTAGCATAATACACTCTAGTTCAATCCACGTTATTGCAAAAAATAGTTTCATTCTTTTTGATCACTGAGTAGTATTCCATTGTATATACATGCACCCCAATGTTTATAGCAGTGCTATCAACAATAGCCAAATTATGGAAAGAGCCCAAATGTGCATCAGCTGATGAATGGATAAAGAAGATGTGGTGTATATTTAACGATTTTCTATTTTCAGTGTGAAATATGAGTGCATGAGTAAGATCAAGATCTAGAGGAAAGGGAGATGGAAAAAAGTCTTCTAAGCAGGAAGAACCTGTGGTTGTGAGTGCTTTAATGTTTTACTTCTATTGGCAGAAATAATTTTTTAGGAAAAACTATCAAAAAAAGTTGTTGAACCAGTATAGTATGTTGTTTAAAGGACTTTCTTGCTTAAAATGGATGAAAAATGAATCCAGGAAAGAAACATTGAGGAAAAAGACTTACATTCTGGTGTTGCCTGGGTGTGTAAATTGATAGGAGTCCAGGAATCCTCTCTATGACTTCCCTATTGTGCTTATGAAAAAACAAACAACACACATCTCAGAAAAGATTAAAAAGGTTTCCAGAATTATTAGTCCTTGCAGATAACTCCTTGGAGTATTTTCTATATATAAAGAGTAATTTTATTGAATACTTACAGAGAAGAGTATAGGAAAAACTTCAGACTTGTGATTGACTACCTCCATGTAGTATGTGTATTTGTGCCTTCTGTCATTATAGTATTAATATCAATACTCTTTATTTGCACCTATCCTCCCCTAAGGCTAAACAACCAGGTGAAAAAACATGACAACAAAAGGAACTACCAACTGAGAATCCAGATATTGAGACTGGGCAAGAGAAAGAAGGAGCACCTGTGGCTCAAGGTGAAGAGGGGACGAAGAAACATGTTGTATTTCATTTATGATGTTATATTAGTAATAGGAATAGATAAAGGGTTCCTTGAAAATTGGCTGGAAACTTGTTTGGTAAGGGAAAGGTATAGTTTGCAGCTGACTGCAGTCCTTCTCTGTGATAAGTTTTCTTTCTTTCAGCATTTTACCATCCCATATTTTAAATTGTTTGGCATGCTTGGAAAGTACAATTCTTGCCAATGCTCTATATTAGCAAAGCAAGGAAACAACATTAAATTTAGACAGAATTGTACACTATGTCACTAGTTAAAGTTGGCCTTTTTTGAATGCTGTTTTCTGGGCTTCTTAAGTTGTGGCATCAAATGTTTAAGCAGACCTAGATACACTTTGGCTAACTCTTAGATTGTAATTTTTAAAAATCATAATACAGAGAAACAAAAATGTGAAAGCCTTTCCTAGTTGCTGTTAAAGTCTTCAATATTTTTGTCTTCCTGAACCATAATCTAGTTGTCATATATTCCTTTTTTAAAAACTTTTGTACTTAGAAAAGATTTAAAGCTTACAGAAAAGTTACAAGAAAAGTACAGTGTACTTTTGATAGGAGCCTCAGACACCTTGATTCACACATTGCTATGCTCACCTTGTGCCACATATCACCCTTCCTTAGATAATAATACACATATTATTATTGTTAAACCACTTGAGATTAAATTTCAACTCTGTACTCAAAGTAATTCAGTATCTGTTTCCTAGAAACAAGGATATTGTTTTACATAACCCCAGTACAATGATCAGATTGAGGAACTTTAACGTTAAGAAAAAATTATTATCTAATATGTGGTCTGTTGCCTAGTAATGTCCAGTTTTGTCAGCTGGCTTAGTAATATCCTTTATACCATTATTTTTTCCTGATCCAGGATCCAACCCAAAACCACCCATTGTATTTAGTTGTCACCTCTCTTTGGACTCCTTTATCCTAGAAGTGTACTTCAGTCTTTCTTTGTCTTTCCTGATTGACAATTTCTGGAGTCCAGGCCATTTGTTTTGTAAAATGTTCTTCAGGTTGGGTTTCTCTCATCTTTTTATTTGTGATGACTTTTTTTCACTCATTTATTGGGGCCTGCTTGGTGGCAGATCATGTACTCGATGCTGAAGATAAAAATATAAACGAGAGAATGATTTCTGTCTTGTACTCACAATCTTGTCAGAAATTCAGGTAAACAAATGGCTGATCTAGTGGAATAAGTGCAATAATATAAGTGTATATAGGTTACAAAGGTGATAACTAAGTTATCTTAAACAGTTTTGGAAAAAGAAACACTTCATAGAGGAGGTAATATATAAGAAACATAACTCCCATTTTCTAGCAGAAAAACTTTTTAATGCTTACTGCATTCTTATACATCACACTTTTTACACTACTGACTTACAGAGCTTTATTTAATAATATTAATTTATGGTTTGCTGCTTACATTAATAATTCTGTTTATTTATATAAGAACCTGAACTGGAAAGTGAAACCCAAGGAATGGGTCTGGAAGAGACTGGAGCTGAGCATGTAGATTGCCCTGAGGTGAGAAAGGAAGACTCCACCTAATCCAGCACCTGCTAAAATTCCAGAAGCATGTAAGTTCTTCATTAAGAATGCCAGTCATGGGGTTGTTCTTTTCTACAATATTATTATACCTTTGTAACAAATCACGAACACAAAGATTATTTGAAAAGTAGCTTAGACACCAAATGCTTGATTCAGAGACAGTATCAGAAGGAAAAAATGAGTTAACTCAAAGGCGTGTTGTTGAATTATAAAACATGGAAGTATTATTACTTTGGAATAGAAGTCCTTTGAAACCTAATGCAAGTGGTCATATACTTACATAAATTATTTAACATACCCCAGTACCAAATGGATATCTAAACAACACAGTAGTATTGATTTTCGTTTAATTTGCCTGAACTATTTCTCAACAATCACTTTATCTTTTAGACACCAAAAAATGATATGGATCTCTTTGTTTTGGCTTTTATAGGTTGGCTTATTTGTTTTTTAAATAGTGAGTGAGGCTAAGAAATGGTAATATTTGCCTGCATCTTGTAATGTCATCTATGATGGTAGTGGCTTATATAACTAGTGTGACTGTGTAATTTTTATCATCCAAACCAGGACACTCTTGAGAGTTTAAGGGAGTGCTGTTGACTGCTTACACCAGGACAATAGGTGCCAATGGAAGAAATGGTCACTTTACTATAAATAGACCATAGAAAAGTTGAACTGAATCAATGAAATATTTTTGCACAAAAGAGACAAACCAAATGGTATAATGTTCTTTGCCTTCTCTTTAGTTAAAATGGTTCCAAGCATGACATCATCATTTTAATTTTTAATTATTTTTAAAGGTTTTTATTTCTTTTTGAGTGGGGGGAGGGGCAGAGAGAGAAGGGGACAGAGGATCCAAAGCAGGCTGCATGCTGACAGCAGAGAGCCCGATGCTGGGCTCGAACTCACGAACCACGAGATCATGACCTGAGCTGAAGGTGGATGCTTAACCCACTGAGCCACCCACATGTCCCAGTGACATTATTATTTTAGCTAATATAGATAATTAGAAGACTATTTCAAATGAATGAATTTCAGTGATACTGGGTTTACTTGCTTGTTTGCTTTGCTTCTTGGAGTTTCTGCTTGGTTGATTTTATTTTAACTGAAATCAGACAGCTTTTTCTCACTACCTAAAATTATCTTTAAATAGACTAGTGGGATTTGATCTGTTCTGGGTTTGAGAAATCTGTGTTTCTTCATACCATCAAAAAGAGTGATGTATTTAAAAAGTTGGTGCTTATATGCCTGAAAATGTACATTAGCATAGAGGTCTGTGCCGTGATTAAGGTTCTGGTTTTAGTTTCATCTTATAAAACCAAAGCTGTAGTGTCCTTTATGTACCTTTATTCTTGTCTAAGTAAAGTTCTCCTAAGTGATGTACCCAATTCTTACGTTTATGTTTTAGGTGATGCACAGTCATATGTTCAAAAGAAGACAAGCTGAAGACATACATATGCTTTGTTATGTTGATAATTTGGCTTAAGTTCTCTCAATAAAGCCTTAATAAAGTTTGCTCAGAAGAAGTCATGCATATCTTTTGTTAAATCTGTTTCTAGGAATGTGATACTATTATAAGTGGTTCTTAAAAAACTCTTTATCCTATTTAGAGCTGGTCTATAGAAGTGCTGTTTATTCTTGTGTAATGATTTTGTCTGGCAACTTTGCTAAACTTATTCTAATAGTGTATCTCTACATCCTTTTGGATTTTCTACATACACAGTCATACCACGTGCAAATAATGACGGTATTGTTTCTTTTGAATCTTTCTACCTTGTAGTTCTTGTCCTTACCTTATGACATTAGCCACATCCTTTTAAGTTGGATAGAAGTGATGATAATAGACATCCTTGTGTATCCCTGATCTCTCAACATTTCACTGTGATGTATGCTATAGATTTTTTATTTTTTTATTTTTTTAAAGTTTATTTATTTATTTTGAGAGAGACAGAGCATGAGCAGGAGACGGGCAGAGAAGGAGAGAGAGAATCCCAAGCAGGCTCTGCACAACTGTGCAGAGCCCAACATGGGGCTAGATCTCACAAACTGTGAGATTGTGACCTGAGCCAAAATCAGGAGTTGGACACTTAACTGACTGAGCCATCCAGGTGCCCTATTTTTTTTTAAAGTACTATATAGATTTTTAAAAATTAGATCTCTTCTATTAGATTAAGGAAGTTTCTTTTTATTCCTAGTTTGCTAAGAGTACTTACCATGAATGTTTGTTGAATGTTATTATCACACACTTACTCTACATCTACTGAGGTGATCTTATGAGGTTTTTCCATTAATCTGTTAATGTGGTATTCCTAGACTAAACACAGTTTGAGTCATGATATATTCTCCTTTTTATGTATTGTTGTATTCCTCTTTCTGATGTTTTGTTTAGGATGTTTGTATCTTTGTTCACAAGTGAGATTGGCTCATACATTTTTTTATGTACTCTCTATCTTGGGCTTTGATATTTTCTTATTCTGGCTTCAAAAATGAGTTGAGGTATATATCCTCTTTTTCTGTTTTCTTATAGAGTTCATCTAACTTTGGAATTATTTCTTAAATGTTTGATAGAATTTGTTAGTGAAGCCATCTGGGCTTGGAGTTCATTTTTTAGGAAAGTTTGAAATTAATGATTTAATATTTTCTATTCTCTAGTCAGTTTGGGTAAGTTTTATTTTTATAGGGCTTTGGCCATGTTACCTAAATTTTCATTACAGAGTTGTCCATAATATTCTCTCATTATTCTCTTAATGTCTGCAGGATCTGTGATACTGACATTTTAGTTCTTAGTACTGATAATTTGTGCCTTCCCTCTTGCATTATTAACCAGTCTCACTGGAAGTTTACCACCATTATTAGTTTTTTAAAAATAAACCAACTTTTGACTATGCTGATCCTATTCTATTTTTGTTTTATATTTTGTTAATTTTATCTCTCACTTTTATTATTTTTCTTCTTTTTCTGTTTAATTTGGTCTTCTTTTTCTACCTCCTTGAAATAAATGTTTAGCTCACTAATTTTTAGCCTTTAAAAACATTTTTTTAACGTTTATTTATTGTTGAGAGACAGAGTGCTGGCAGGGGAGGGAGACACAGAATCTGAAGCAGGCTCCAAGCTCCCAGCTGTCAGCACAGCCCCAACGCAGGGCTTGAACACATGAACCACAAGATCATGACCTGAGCTGAAGTTGGACACTTAACCAACTGAGCCACCCAGGCTCCCCTAGCCTTTTTAATATACACTTTTAAATTATAACATTTTCTAAATAGGGCTTTTGTTTCATCTCAAGTTTTGATATATAGTATTTTTGTTATTCAACTTAGCATATTTTCTTATTCTCATTCTGATTTCTTTGAACTATGGACTACTTTTAAGTGTATTCCTTAACCTTTAAACATTTGAACATTTTCTTTTTGTTATGCAGCACAAGTAACTGATACAGCTATTTATAAGAGACACAGCTAAAACATAAGAATTCAGAAAATTTGAAAGTAAAAGTATGGGCAAAAGATATTCTGCACAAAATAGCTAAAATAAGCTTTCAGATAAATAAGCATTACTACAAAATAAGGGATATTTCATGTAGAAAAATTCATCAGGAATATTTAACAATTTTTTTATTTTTTTAGGAATATTTAACAATTTTAAATATGAACCTAATAGCATGTCTTCAGAGCATAATGGAAAAATTGGTAGAACCCCAAGGAGAAATCAGTAGAAGAGAAAACAGACAAAAATCAGTAAGGAGTGATATGAAAGATTTGCACATCGTGATTAACAAATTTTACCTAATGGAAATATATAGAACTCTGTACTCAACAACGGAATACATATTCTTTTCAGTGTAATTATTCAGTCAGAGGCTTTACACTGTATATTTCAATTTTTAGAAATTTGTCGTGTTTTACAGCCCAGAATATGGTCAATTTTTGTAAAAATTACATATGTGCTTGAAAAGAATGTGTATTCACTGTTGAATGTAGGTGATGTGCACTGCCTAACTTTGTGTTCCTGTCCTCCATTTATTTTAGTGCTGTGGTCCCCTTGTCCTGACAAGGCAAGGACCCTTGGGCAGTGGCTCAAGTTCTGTTGCCTTCCTCAGCATCCACGTGGCCTATAGGAAACTATATTCATTCTTTCCATGCCATATAGTGGTAGTAGAGCATGTCCCTATGCTGTGATTTGTTTTCTCCCAGCTCTCCTAGGCTGCTCTATAAGACTTTCTCTTTGAAATTTCTCCAGGCAAAAACCAAGCATCAGTCTCCAGGGGATATACTTCAGGCTCTAAAACTTGGTCGTCAGACTCCATTCTGGTTGCAGCACTAGGATGGGTCTGTGATTTCCTATAGCTCAGAGCATACAGCTGGTGAGATGCCAGTCTTCCTTTCTTAAACATATTCTAAATGTCTTTTAGTGTTTCTCTTAAATCTCAATTCATTTGATTTTAAATGAGGTGGGTAACATAACCTCCCCTCCAACTCAGAGTAGGGAAGATTTATTTCATACCAGCCCCCATTAGGTTGACATCTTGCAACTTAGGTATTTTATTTCCAATAGACTCTTTAAGGGACTTTCAAATTTCTACTAATCCTGTCATTATGTAGACTGCTTAGACAAGCAGAATGAGGAAATACATTATTCCCATCTCTTTAAAATGTGAGGTAACTTATTGCCTATTGTCCTGTTGTCAGTAGGCATTTGGACATAATGAATTTAAGAGAGAGGTATAAATTTGAAATTCATTAAGGATATAGATAGCATTTGAAGCCATGGGCCCACAGGAACTCACCTAGGGAGAGATTATATACAGAGAAGAGAGCCACAGGCAGAGTCCTGGGGCTTTCCACATAAGGAAGAGCCTATAAAAGGATTAAGAAAAAGGACCACCAGAGAGGTAGGAAGAAACTAGGTGAGTTGTGGTATCAAGAACATCTAAAGGAAATGAAGTATTGAAAGAAATAATAAGCAGTCAACAATTTAAAATGATGGTGAGGGGTCATGCAAAGAGGCTATAAGAAATTCTTAATCTGGCAAGATATGTGTCACCAGAGACCTTGATAAGATCCACTTGCTCAGGAGGAGAAAAGCCTGATTGAAGAGGATCAAGGTGAAATGGGAGGTGAGCAAGTAGAGGTGGTGATTATAGAAAATGTTTTTTGAGGAGTTTCAATGCACGAAAGAGGGAAATGGAAATTTAGCTAAGAGGCTGGCATGAGGTCAAGGAAGGGGGATTATTTTTTGATTGATATTAAAGCATGTTTGTGTGCTGGTGAGAATGGCATAGGAGAGGATGGAACACCTTAGTAAGGCCATAGGGATGGGATCTGAACACAAATGGAGGGGTTGGCTTTGGATATGTACAGGGACACATTTCCACAATAACGTGGAAAGGCTAATATTGGAGGGCTCAAGGAGAAATTTCTATCTGAATAGAAGAAGAGGCTGGGGCGCCTGGGTGGCGCAGTCGGTTAAGCGTCCGACTTCAGCCAGGTCACGATCTCGCGGTCCGTGAGTTCGAGCCCCGCGTCAGGCTCTGGGCTGATGGCTCGGAGCCTGGAGCCTGTTTCCGATTCTGTGTCTCCCTCTGTCTCTGCCCCTCCCCCGTTCATGCTCTGTCTCTCTCTGTCCCAAAAATAAATAAAAAACGTTGAAAAAAAAATTAAAAAAAAAAAAAGAAGAAGAGGTAAGATTAGAAAGCAGAGAGGGGGAACCCTCTTGCACTGTTGGTGGGAATGCAAATTGGTGCAGCCACTCTGGAAAACAGTGTGGAGTTTCCTCAAAAAATTAAAAATAGACCTACCCTATGACCCAGCAATAGCACTGCTAGGAATTTACCCAAGGGATACAGGAGTACTCATGCATAGGGGCACTTGTACCCCAATGTTTATAGCAGCACTCTCAACAATAGCCAAATTACGGAAAGAGCCTAAATGTCCATCAACTGATGAATGGATAAAGAAATTGTGGTTTATATACACAATGGAATACTACGTGGCAATGAGAAAGAATGAAATATGGCCCTTTGTAGCAACATGGATGGAACTGGAGAGTGTTATGCTAAGTGAAATAAGCCATAGAGAGAAAGACAGATACCATATGGTTTCACTCTTATGTGGATCCTGAGAAACTTAACAGAAACCCTTGGGGGAGGGGAAGAAAAAAAAAAAGAGGTCAGAGTGGAAGAGAGCCAAAGCATAAGAGACTGTTAAAAACTGAGAACAAACTGAGGGTTGATGGGGGGTGGGAGGGAGGGCAGGGTGGGTGATGGGTATTGAGGAGGGCACCTTTTGGGATGAGCACTGGGTGTGGTATGGAAACCAATTTGACAATAAACTTCATATATTGAAAAAAATGATAAAAAAAGAAAGCAGAGAGGGAATTTCTACTTTTCCCTTTATACCTTTCTATGATTTTTCAATTTTGACCATGACTATATCTTTTTCTAAAATGATAAAGATCTGTTACTAGATTGGAAAAGCTTATTTATTTATTTATTTATTTGAGAGAGATAGAGAGATTTTGCACATGTGATCGGAGGAGAGGGAGAGTGAGAGAGAGACTCTGAAGCAGGCTCCATGCCCAGTGCAGAGCTCCACGTGGGGCTCCCTTGAGATCATGACCTGAACGGAAATCAAGAGTTGGATGATTAACCAACTGAGCCACCCAGGCGCCCCTGAAAAACTATTTTTAAAGAGAAGCTTGTGGTTACTTACTTTGCAACCATCTTGTGTTCAGGGGTACACACAGTAGGAGCCCCTAGTAGGAGAAACAGTAGCTCTTATTTGCTTCCCTTCCTTGGCCAAGGTGCAACTGGGCCTGAGGAACAGATAATGGAGACATTCTGCCAGGGCCACATTAAGATCCTTTGAGGGTCTGTCTGAGCCCTGAAAAGACTATGGAGTGTCCTCCTTCCCATTTGCCATATGTATTTTGTGATAAAAATTGATGGTAAAATGTTTATATTTTCCCATGATACAATGTTTCTTTGAATATCAAATACAAGTATCAAAATGTTTCTAATGATCTCTTTCTCATTGTGGGGGTGGTGGGGCTTCCCTGGTGGTGACTTAAGTAAGCACTGGCTTAGTTGGCTTTTAGGATAACCTAGCACTGATTCCAGTCCTTCCTTGAGGTGTTTATCCCTCCCAGTCCATCACCTGGTACTGGATTGCTGTAGATGTGAGGAAATCTAGTACAACTTGGACACTATATTCAGTTTCCATGCCTGTCATCTGGGGGCAGGAGAGAGGTGCCAGCTGGATGGGAAGGGCCCCCTAAACTAAGTACCTCATGACAGCAGGGAACCAGTTTGAGTGTTTCATTGCAGGACACAAGGGCAGGGATTTATTGGAAGGATGCTGGGGTGCTTCAAGGAATTGAAGCAAGAGTTGGCTTAGGAAGATTAGGCACCAGGGCAGCTCTGAGGGCCTCAGCTGTAGTGGTTTTTTCCCCTCTTGCCATTGTGTCTGGTGTGTGGGAAAAAACCCAGAGCATGGACAATATGGCACCCCCTTGTCTGTCTACTTCACATGAGGGGTGTTAACTCTCCCTGTACCCTGGGAGAGCCAGCACAGAGGCAACCTGATGGGAACCAGGCATCCTGTCCTTCTTAAAGACTCCTTAGCCAACTCCTGCTGCTAACCCCAGGAGGCCTAGGCACTACCTCCTCCCCGAAGGAAGGGGCTGGGCTGAAGGGAGATGTCCAGTGCTAACCAAGGTGAGCACTGCTAGGGTATATTCAGGCAGCACAGCCCCATAGCCAGGCAGTGTATACTGGGCCAAAGCCAGCCATCACGGGACTCAGGAAACGGATTCTTCCTAGAACATGCTCTCCCTTGATCTTCAAACACTGGCTATCTACTTCTGAGCATCCTCCTGACTCCCTGGGACCAGCACCTGTGGCCACTTTCCACTGCCAGCAGCTCTTAGTGCAGGAGCTCTCTGAGGCCCTCAAGCCCTCCCCACCCCCTCATCTCCTGTTGGCAGCTCTCCTACTGAAGCTGCTTCCCTCCCCCGACTCCCACCTCTGCCAACCTGGGACTCTGCCAGACCTGAGGATCTTGGGGTAGTGTCCTATAGCTAAGGCCCCTTTCTTAACTGTAGGGAGGTGCCAGCAGTAGTCCTAGCCTTGTTGTGCCTGCTGCCCCCTGGGGGGCTCAGGCTCGGTGTCTTCTGGGTCAGAAGGACAGCTGCCAAACCCTCATTTTACCCACAGCTTTGGGAGCCTGAGAAGGAGGTGAGGAGCAGGCATAGATTCTGCAAAGCACCAATAAGATATCAAAGGGATGTGTCTTTTCAGGCCCAGCAGCCTTGGGAGCTCTGCCTCTCCGGATGTGGGGTCCAGGCCCACCCTCAGAATGGACCTGGGGCTTCATCCTTATCTGTGAGGGCAGGATCTGGGGTGGGAGGGAGCCTGGGACAGGGCTGGGGGCAGACTCAGCTGTGGAGATGATGGCCTATCATGGTTTCTGATTGCTCCTCAGGACCTGGCCTCTGAGGGGAAATTTCACAGCCCCAGAAGCCTTTCTGGACTTGACTATTCCTCCGTCCCCGGCCCTGCAGCACTAGGGGAAGCTGCATGGATGAAGGGATGGACAGGGGAGAAAGATCAGGGCTGTACAAGGGGATGCAAAGACCGTACTCCAGGAATATTGTATGGGGTATAAGATACTCTCTCCCCAGCAGCCTTTGCTGAAGTGCAGTGGACAGTGCTCTGGAAGAGAATAAAAGAACTGACTTGACTCTTGGTTCTCCTTAAAAGTCCTGTGTCTACCTTTAACATGTAGTTGATCCTTCTTGAGTTTCAGCCTTGTTCCTTGTAAAATGGAGATCATTCCTACCTTACAAGGGGTTCCACACAGATTAAGTAAGATAAAAAAATGCAGTGTGTAAAGGAAAGACCTAAGCCTGTTTTAAAGGCACACTGTGAATGTTGGTTGTATGCAAATCTGAATTTTCTCTAGGACCAGGGCTAGAGGCCAAATACACCAGAGGTGAGGTCCAGCCCTACCTGAGAACCACACACAAACTTCCCTTGCACCGTGTCACATCTCCCCATTCCCTGAAGTTTATCAATAGCCTTCTTGTCCAATGCTTACTGTCACAGGGGGCTCCAGTGCAGCTGACTTGCTCTCTAGTGCACATGAGAGTGCAGCCACTGTCACACCCAAGGCCCATAAATGAGGCCCTCAGGCAAGAGTAATCCCAGTCTGCATCTGATGGCCAAGAGGAAATGCCAAGCAGAGGTGTGTGCTGTAGAACAGTGTGTGGGATATGGTCCTGTGTGTATATGTGTGTAGAATATATGTATAAAATATACTTGCATATTCATTTTCTATGAATATCAAAGAGTAGCCAATTTTCATCTCTATGAACATTTATGGACAGGTACAGAAGAAACTATCAGTAGTTATCACTAGGCAGTAGAACTGGGATCATGAGCAGGGAGAAGAGAGGACTTTAAAAACTTTTACCAATCATGGGACACCTGAGTGACTCAGTTAAGCATCTGACTTTGGCTCACGTCATGATCTCATGTTTCTCCTGAGTTCGAGCCCCGCGTCTGGCTCTGTGCTAACAGCTCAAAGCCTGGAGCCTGCTTCAGATCCTGTGTCTCCCTCTCTGTCTTCTCCTTCCCCACTCAAATTCTTTCTCTCTCAAAAATAAATAATAAATATTTTTTTAAACCAACCATTACCATTTGAGTATTTTTACCATGAGTATGTGTTACTTTTATAATAAAGAAAACTTTAAATAAAAAGATATAGATGATAAATTGGTATATAGGTGTACAGATGATAGAAAATGGTATATTGGATGGATATATTGGATGGTATAATGGATAAATGATACATAAATATGAGCTAGAGACAGGTAGACCTATATCTCCGTGCCTCAGTTTCCTCACATATGAAATGGCAACTATTTCATAGGATTATAAGTGACAACACATTAGAGCCCTCGGAACAGTTCCTGACACACATTAAGTGCTCAGCAAATGTTATCTCTAGTGTAATAATGGTGTGGAGGAAGATGGGCTGGCTTGATGTGATAATCTCTTTCGCCATCTTGTGGTCAGTATATGCCATGAAGGAATGTCAATGCCAGTACCCTCTTTGTAGGTGAGTGTATGACTTCAGGCCTTAGTGGGGTGGTGAACCTATGACTTTCAAAACAGAAAAATAATTTAAATAAATGAGAAACTTTATAAATAGGCAGATGAGACTTTATAAGTAGCTAGATGAGACTTACAGTCCTCTACTCTTTACTTATTTTTGTTCTCAGATCCAGACCCCCAGCCCTGACAGTGTCAAAGAGAAACAATACATTGGCTCTTGTTTGTTTTTGGACCTCCCTTTATCCATCAGACTTCCTAGTTACAAGCAACAGAACCAATTCTAGCTTCTTTAAGCAGAAAAGGTATTTTTGTTAATGGCTACTAGGTAGAGCTCAGGAAATCTCCAACAGGTGAGACAGAACTTGATGACATTCTACCTACTCTAAGCACAGGCACTGCTGAGGTGAACCTCATGACTGTGCCATTAGGACATCTACCTCAACTGCTTGTGAGGACTCGATATCTCTAGCCATGCTGTACAATTTTCACTGGGAATAGATTCCACTGGAAAATTGGCTCCTCACTTGTTTCTTTCTTCTTACCCAAAGTCTTTTTTTTTTAACGTTTATTCATTTTTGAGAGAGCGACAGAGTGTGATGAGGGGAAGGGAGAGAGAGAGGGAGGCACAGAATCCTTTTAAACAGGCTCCAGGCTCTGAGTTGTCAGCACAGAGCCTGATGCGGAGCTCGAACTCACTGACCACGAGATCATGACCTGAGCTGAAGTCAGATGCTTAACCAATTGAGCCTCCCAGGTGCCCCACTTCTGACCAAAGTCTTGATGGGGAGCATTTGGTGGAGCCTAGGGCTCACACCTCTCCCCTAGACTGAGTTCTGCTTTCCACCTTAGGCAGGACTTTTAATGCAGGGATTCCAGAAATTTAGAAAGGCTACTCAGAAGAGGCTGAATAGGGCAGGGGTGGGGGTGGGGTGATGCTCTGTCCCTGGGGAGAGGATAGTGAGCATGTATGCTTCCCCATGTGTCTTCCTGTCTAGCAATAGGTTGTAGATATGGTCCAGGCACCACTGGAAATCTAGGTCTGTCTAAGTTCCATATTTATTATCCAGTAATACCAGATGGGAGGATTCCTATAGGCTGGACACTACCTAGGGGCAGGCAGGGACCACGTCTGTCTGGTCTACCACTGTATGCTTCAGCCACTAGCTTGGTGCCTCAATATATGAATGAAGGGACAAGTTAAGCTGGCTGCTTTCCTTAGGTAGCTGTAAATTTTCACTGATACTTAGAGCACCTAATCTCAGGAGAAGCCTAAGATGTACAGTTTTGGGGTTGTCTTGTTAAGAGAGATCAAAAGAGAGGTAGCTTCCCTCATTCCAAACTACAGCTTCATGTACGGTTTCTGACTACCCTCCAGGAGGATTCTGCCTGAATAGACACATTCCATGTCTCTATTCAGAGGGACCGGACAATCAAGCAGGTAACCACCAGATTTTACTGTTCAGCTAAATGCTTTCTTGAAAAAAATCTGCACTCAGGACATACTTCCAATATTCTGACAGTGAAATTGCTCCACATTTCTGGGTCTGAAGGCCCATTGGAATTGAACTTTTACATCTAGCAGTAGGCTCAGCCAGCAGCTTCCGATGAAATCTGCTCTACCCATCGCTGAATGGCAAGTCCCCATCTCTGGATACAACTATTGAAAGACACAGACCACCAGAGGGAGCAGGTGTGCCTCTTCGGTGGAGGATCATGGCACCTCCTATCTGGATCCTGCTCCTCCTCTGCTCTGGAAAACACCACTGTTGCCCAGCAACAGGAATGCCAGTGGTGCCTCCAGTCACCAACCCAAAGTGAGACATGGCATGTAAAGGCCTGCCTTCAGATCACACCTACTGTAGCGCTTTGGAACTCACTGGCCACTCAAAATGTGGCCTGCCATCCCTCATAATTTCTAGGGGCCCCAAAACATTCACTGAATTCAGTAGAAGGACTCAAGGGACTTAGTGTATGATTGTACTCACAGCTAAGGTTTATTACAGCAACAGGATATACAATAAGGTCAACAAGGAAAAAAAAAGACACAGGTGAGATCTTAAAGAATCCATGCACAAGCTTCCTTATGCTCTCTCCCTTCTGTGAGGGGGTATACCAAGCACACTTTCCCCCAGGAGTGGAAGTGCATGACAAGTAGGGAATGTTTTTGTCCAAGGAAGCTCACTCAGTGCCCAAGAGTTTGTTTGTTTTTTTTTTTTTAACTGGGGGAATGGTCACTAGACACCCTCTGCCTGGGATGTACCAAAATTCAAGACTCTCAGAAGGAAAGCAGGTGTTCAGCATATATGACATTTACACCAACAGGTTAGGCACACCACGCCACGTTTATCAATTGGGGAACAGGTCAAGTGCTGTATTAATTTTCTATTGCTGTTGTGACAAATCATCACAAACTTAGAGGCTTACACTATATAAACTATTATCTTGGAGCTCTGGAGGTCAGAAGTCCAGCACAGCCTCACCAGGCTGAAACCCAGGTGTGGGCATGGCTGCATTCCTTCTGGAGGCTCCAGGGGAGGGTCTGATTCCTGCTCACAGGTTGCTGGCAAAATTCAGTTCAGAGGCTCCTGTTTTGTTGTGGGCCATAAACTGAAGGCCGTTCCCAACTCTAGAGGCCACCACATTCCTTGTCTTGTGAGCCCTGTCTCCATCTTCAAAGCTAGAACAGTGAGTAGAATTCTTCTCAAGTCACGTCTCTCTGGCCCATCATCCCATCTGGCCACAACTGGGAAAAGTTCTCCACTTTTAAGGAGTTGTGTGATTAGATTAAACTCACCTAGATAGTCCAAGATCATCTCCCCATCTCAAAGCCCTTAACCTTAATCACATCTGCAAAATCCTTTTTGCCATATAAAGTAACATATTTATAGGTTCCAGGGATTAGGATGTGGACATCTTTAGGCAGCCAGTATTCTGTTTCTAAGTGCCAAGTTCTCAGATGCCAGCCAAGAGCCAGCCTTGAAAGCAAGGCTTTCTAAAGACAATAGTCTTAGTCTGCTAATATAGTCTGCTATATTAATTACTTTCTGCACACCCGGTGCATATCCAAAGGGACATCATTAGTGATGGCTGATACTACCTTCTAATAGTATGTGGCCCCTCTCATTCTTGTAATGTTTTGGACATCATAGACAAGTGGAACCAGGCCCAGCTCACAAAGAGGCCTGCATGCTCCAGACACATTGTAACCTCGGGGCTGTGCAGGGCTGTCACTTTCCCACCCTTCAACCCTGTTAGAAACCAAGGTCAAAGAAACTGTTAGGCCGTGGTGATTATTAGCATGGAGCTTGGCAGAAAAAAATTCTAGTTTAAATTCTTAGCTATGTGTGAAGAGCTAGTTACTCATTCTCTCTGATTCTCATTTCCTCATCTGCTTAGAGGTATAATACCACTAATAGATTTAAATGAGCAAATGCACATGACGCACATGTAAGACAATACCTCCCAGATCATAATGGCTAGTGTATAGGAGATGGAATGTCCAGTGGGAGCAAAAACAAGATTGAAATCTCCTATTTCCACACAGAGCTTCTTCTTGGGGGAGAAATCAAAAGAGGCAGAGGTTCACTTTTAGGATTTACCTTGGTTTTGAACACCTCTCTTTATTAGCAAATTTATTTCTCTTTCTTTTTGTGAAAGTGTGACACTGTGAATGATTAACCTTTGTTTTTCACCCCTAGCTCTAGCTTGCCCTTGTACTCATTCACAGCAGGTCCAAGGCTTCTACCCCAGGGTAGAGTTATTTTAGCAGAAATGCAAATAGAATCAAAGAGCCCAAGATCAGCTTTTGAGTTTCAGAAGAGACTTCAGGAAATTTACACAGAGAAAATAGGACTGAAAGAAAGGCTTTTTGAGTTGTAGGATCTTAGGTCTTTTGAATACCAAGAGATAAGGACCTGGCTTATCTACAGGCATAGAAGAATATGTAGTCTGTCCCAAGGACTACCAGCCATCCCAGACTAGATAAAGATCCCAAAGACTGAAGGGAGGGCTTAGATGGAGGCAGAAAGATACTGATGACATTCAAGACCCAGGGGACTCCAAGCCCCATTTCAGACTCCATTGAAGACTTAAGGAGAAATACTCCACTTTCTCTCTCTCTCTCTCTCTCTCTCTTCCTCTTCTTCCTTCTCCCCCCTCCCTCCTCTTCCTTTTCTCTCCCTCCCTCCCTCTCTCTTTCTGTTTCTCTCCCTCTCTCCCCACTGGATTTAGGTTTTCTCTCATCTCCAAACATCATGGTGGTATCGCCTGGAGGACCAGAGGGTCACTCGATTAGCTTTTAGTCTGGGCCTTAGGATTGAGAGAGGAAATGAGTCTGTAGTGTTACAAAAGGTCCATCACCAGCTACTAGGGTGGGAGGGGTATAGACAAAGGCCTATATTGTGAAAGACTTAGAGTTTACCTGGTATGGGCCCTCAGCAAACCACTTTAGGTTCTCTGAGAAAAAAGACACTGCCCTACCGGCTTGGTAGTCACCATCAAGTGAAGACTCCATTCCTTCCATTACTAGAATAACCATGAGGTTTCTTGACAGCAAGGTGACAATGTCTAGGTCACAACAGGTGAACAAAACACACCCAGACAAAGACAGAGTCACTTGTTCTGGGATCAGTTGTTCACTGAGAGATGTCAGCTTTCCTCATTTCTGGTGGATGTGTGCCTGACCAAGGCGGTGAGTGAGGCATGATATCAGGGTAGAATTTTGAGTGCCACAATTTGGATTGAAATTAACCACTCAGTGATGTCTAATTCCTTCTGCCTGCAACTACTAACATTCCATGGTTTCTACCTTAACAACCCTCTGTATTTTGGGGAAGCTTCATGTAATCTCTGGAGAAAAAAGAGATGCCCTGAGAGCCCTGTGTATCATGGTCAAAAACAAATGAATATTGTTCCTCCAGCTGGGCTCCATGGATGTACATCAGGAGGAACCGTGAGTCCCACTGAATTACAGGCAAATTGTTGTGCACAAGTTGTTTTTTGTGCATTTTTCAAGGGGGAGGGGCTGCAGATGTGATCAGATTCTCAGAGGGTTCCAAGATTTATGACATTTTTGCAGGAGGGTGTCCTGGATATGTGCTTTATTAACTGTGCACCCCATGAACACTCATTTGCAGTCCCCACGTCATGTTTTTCCCTGCCTGTGGAGTGGGAAAAACAATACCAAGCACCCAGTTATTGTGAGGCATTAACTAGGAGGTGCTTTGTAAATAAATTGATTTTTGAATGAGGGGTATTCATGTGTTTGTCCTCCTTACCACCCTGAAATGAATTACTCTAGTAAAGGGTGATCAGTTGAGATTTTGGATATCAGAGATAAACATTTTACAAAAATGTACATGTACGTAGTTTGTATGTGACATAATGATGCATTTAACTCTCTATTTTTTTCAAGGACTCATTTTCATAGATTATTTGGTATTGTGTGCTTTGAAAATAATGATGATGGGGATAATGATAATTCCTTGTACTTGTGTAGTCTGTACCTTCTCATTTATCTCATCCGTTGTTGACAAAGCCCTCCTCTTACTCTTGTAAATGAAATGAGGCTATTGCTGGGTCCGCAGTGTTTGGTTGCCATGGTTTGAGTTCGTTTCATAAGCTGTTGCTTGGCAATCCCACGCGTCAGCTGGCTCTTTTTCCTCTGCACTCACACCACACGCTGTCTGAAGTATAATGAGACAGGCTGGGCAAAGGAGGATGGAGGTCCCCAAGCACTTTCTATCTTCCTCCACAGTGCTGATGCCTGATAAATGTGTCAAGAATGGAGCAATGAAGTGGTTATGAACATGGGAGTTAGAGTTAAACGGACTTGCATTCAAATTCTGCTTTGGGATCTGGCTCAATGTGACCTTTAGGTATTTATTTGGAAGCCTGTCTCAGTGTCTTCATGTGTAAACTGGGGGGATAATACCCAGCTCCTAGAGTAGCTGCAAGGATTATGGGAGAAAATCCATAACTTTCCTTGTTCTGCAGTAAAATGCTCTGATGTAGCAGTCGGTTTGGATTTAATTTGTACAGTTATGTCCCATTTTCCTTCATACATAGATTTAGTGGGCCCAATGCAACTCCATGAAGCAAAACAGGAATTTATAAATAATCAGGGCCAAGGGAAAGAACAAGGGGTGTTACTACCAAAGGGAAGACAAGTAGGGATGAGCAGATAGAAAATATCAAAATAAGATGTCCACTCCAGGTAGTGGGTGGGTAGGTGCTATGCATTCAAAGGGGCTTGCATGGGGGAATGCCTGTCTCCGTAGATAAACATGTACCCGCGTGTGGTGGTGTGCTGGTAAAAAAGCTCTCAGGGGAGAAAAACCCTGATTTGTAGCATTTGGCTATTTCCATGGTGTAAATACTCCTACTATGGCTGATTTCAAGCTAGCAACATGATGTCTTTGAAAGGAGTGTGGAGTTAGAAACAGATGCCCACAGTATGCTCTCAGGAGCCCACAGGAGCCTGCTTTAGCACAGAACTAATTCCTTTCCCAGGGGCAACTTTATTATTGTTTTTTTTTTCTCATTGGAGGACATTCCCAACAAGCTCCTGTCTGTTTTTAGAACAATTTAAGGAGGTCAGTTCTCAAGACTGCTCTTCTGGCCTTCAGTTTTCCTAGACTGGAAGGAAATGACTGCAGAAATCTCTGTTGTTCAGTCCCAACCCACACCTTTATAGGGTTGGTTTCTGTGTCCTTTCTGTCCCAGGTCTGGGACTCCATGAACTTTGCAGGATCCGGAGGAGACTCAGGAGCTAGAAATCACCTAGGTGAAGTCCTATTTGAGGCAGTGTCTTATTTCAAGGCTATTTTCTTTTATCTTTTTTTTTACACAGCCCAACTCAAACATGCTGCTTTCATCATAGTCCTTCATATTCTTAGCTCTATAATGTACATGACCATAGTCTTTTTATGTTAGTTACCAACCAGTTTTAAAATTAACCACTTTTAAATGAATTTGTGCTACTATACAACTTCTTCATCTAATAGAACTTCAGTGTAGTTGTCTGATTCTGATAGCTGGAATAGATTAATAACTGGGGGAGTTATTGGGGACAATACTTGGGCCAATATTCAGGGGAGTGGTTTGAATTCCCTTATGGACTATACAACTTCTTCATCTAATAGAACTTCAGTGTAGTTGTCTGATTCTGATAGCTGGAATAGATTAATAACTGGGGGAGTTACTGGGGACAATATTTGGGCCAATATTCAGGGGAGTGGTTTGAATTCCCTTATGGACTGATTGGTTTCAAGTGTCAGTCAGTGATTTTCATTCACAAGAGTAAGACACATTGACCAGCTTTTGGCAAAAGTATGTTGTATGTGTTTTACATTTTACATGTGTTTAATTTGTATTTCCTACTCACTTGATACCTGACAGTGTCCAGTTGAATGGTTTCTGCAGTTACAGTGCCCCAAAACATAGCGTTTCCCCTACAAATCAGCTGAAAAGTACCAGTATGTTTATGTTTTACAGATAGCAACAAAGAAAAGTATCCTACCCCACAACTTTCTAAGGAGTGTAGGCCCCATTAACAGAAGAATTTTTTTGGGGGGAGTGCCTAGGTACAAAGTCATTAACCTCCATATAATGACTTGTCACAAATCTAAGAGGAGTTTTCAGTAGGGGGTAGAGTGTGCAAGTTTGGAGGGAGAAGCTAGAATAGACTTAAACTTCCTTGAAAGAGTAAGAGGAGTGATCAAGAGGACCTGGGCAAGATCCATGAGGGAGAGAAGGAAGCCAGGGAAAATGGCAAGCTGTTTGGGAGATGGTGCAAGGTGACCAGGAAGAGGTGGGTCTGATTCTTGGAGACTGAAAAGAAAGATTTGGGAGAAGAAATAATGTCTAATGGGGATTTTCAAGTTAAATTCTGTGGGGACAAACTTCCCCTAGGAAATCTTCATTTAATTGTGCAATTCTCACTGTTTGATGGGAATGAACAAACTCTGTTTTCAAGATGCAGAGATGGAAAAGAACAGAGCCCATGGATCGGGGAAACACACATGGGCTTATATACAGTCTTGGTAAATGAAAGGACATCGTTGCTTGAAAAGAGCTAGTGTTTTTACCACTCACTGGTTGGGTTGGGATGGAGGGTATTTACTGTGCCTGGCTGGAAGACCATAGGCTAGAGTGACATGGGGAAGACCAAGATGGAGTCCCCTTGAATGTGAGCTTGCAAACTTCTGGAACTGTTCTTGGAACTGACCACCTGGGCTGGACTTCATGTTCCCCAGAGATGCTGCCCAGGAGGAGTAGACCTCTGCTGGGGATAGTCTTGCCAGATCTGGAAGAGCAGCTTCTCAGAAGGGATGAGTATGCATTCCATGAAAAAAAAAGAGTCAACAATTACTTCATACCAATGTTTTAAAATATTTGAAACATTTGTATACCAAAAAGGAACTTGGTGGGGAGGACTTTTAATCATTTTTACCCTTCAGCTTTTGTGTCCAATTATTTAAATGTTGGTGAACAGTGAGGGTGCTATTTTTATGCACCATGAAAAAATCTTAAAACTTTTCAAGTCCACTTTTATATTTTTTGGGCCAATTTTCAGATATTAAGGTTTAGTTCTCATTTATTTTCAGGAAATTTTGTTTGCCTCACTGCCTTTTTATAAAATTAAAGATTTTATCTCCAGATGTGATTTATTTTTTAAAAAAAAATTTTTTTTTAACGTTTATTTATTTTTGAGACAGAGAGACAGAGCATGAATGGGGGAGGGGCAGAGAGAGAGGGAGACACAGAATCGGAAGCAGGCTCCAGGCTCTGAGCCATCAGCCCAGAGCCCGATGCGGGGCTCGAACTCACGGACCGTGAGATTGTGACCTGAGCCGAAGTCGGACGCTCAACCGACTGAGCCACCCAGGTGCCCCCAGATGTGATTTATTTAGAAGCTAACTCAGGAATACAGAGGCTGTGGCCAAGACGGCTTGGTGGCCATCTAAGATTCATATTCTCTTTCCATGCCATGGAATCATGGCCAGTTCAGGATTACAGTTCTCAGCGCCCCCATCCCACCCCCAACTCCATCCAGGTAACTCGTACTTGCTAGTGCAATATGAGGGTTACTACATGGTCAAATAAGGGGCTGTGCCTTCTCCATGACCTCTTTCCCCATTTTCCAGCTAAATGGAAAGGAACACTGGGGCCGTAGAGAAGAGTGAGGTCACAAGATAGGTCACAACCAGGCAACAACATCATCACTATGGCATTTATGGAGCAAGAATTAAACTTGTCTTAGTTTAGATGAATGGATAAAGAAGATGTGGTACACACACACACACACACACACACAGGAATATTATGCAGCCATAAAAAGGATGAGATCTTGTCATTTGCAACAACATGGATGGACCTAGAGAGTGTATGCTAAGTGAAATAAACCAGAAAAAGACAAATACCATATGATTTAACTTATATGTGGAATCTAAAAAAAAAAAAAACCAAGATGAATAAACAAACAAAAAGTAGAATCAGAGCTATAAATACAGAGAGCAAACTGATGGATGCCAGAGGGGAGGGGTGGAGGGATGAGCAAGATAGGTGAGGGGGAGTGGGAGATACAGGCTTCCAGTTATGAAATGAATAAGCCATGGGAATAAAAGGCACAGCCTAGGGAATATAGTCAGTGGTACTATAATTGTGTTGCATGGTGACAGATGGTAGCTACACTTGTGGTGAGCACAGCATCACATATAGAGTTGCTGAATCACTATGTTGTATGTCTGAAACTAATGTAGCATTGTGTGTCAACTATATTCAAATTAAAAAAAGAAACCTAAAACAACAAAGTTCTATTATGTTAAGCCAGGGTTTATCTCATACAATAGTGAGCATTATCACTTTAGCCAACAGAGAGAGGTATTGGGGACTTCTCTAGTCATCATTCTTGTGGAACATGACCTTGGAATACACTCTGCATTTCCAAACTCTCCAACTTTGAAATACATTTCAGAAAACTAGACCAAAAAAATGCCTGGGGTGATGGTAGCGGTATTCTTTAGTAAACCCTCAGTCTGAGCTGGGTCACATCCTATCATGGTTGCCTTACAAGAAAGAGTGCAGGCAGAAGGACTGAGGACTGGGCCCCCAAGGGGGTATTTAAGAATTTATCAGTTGGAAAAGACAATGCTAACAGGAAGGTGGTTAATAAGAGCCTAGGACATGCAGCCAAAAGGTAGAAAACTCAGAATGTAGGTTAAACAGGGATAGCAGCCCACACAAGTGAAGCTTCAAAAGAAGAATGATAAGTAATAAAACAGCTGGGAATGATATGAATGCAGAGGTGGGGAAGGGCAGTTTGGTGGAACTACCATTTGTGTAGTTGTCTGCTGGCCTATCGCCTTCTGTATATTTTCCCTTGGGCTGCCCAAGCACCCCAACCCCACCCGCAATCCACTGGGCCTTTAGATAGTGTCTGGAAACATTGCATATACAAGCATTCTACATATGAGTGTGCCTTATTCATTCTTTGATTAATGGGACACTGAGGGGGTTGGGGATGTAAGGAAAACAGGGCACAGGGCTGGTGAGAAGGCTGCCTCAGTCATCCCAAAGGCACTCAGCAGGTTGACTCTTTGGAGCGTGGTGCAACTCCAGGTGGTCCCAGTGAGAAGGGCAGAGCCTGCTTCCCACATCTGGAACTCTTTGAAGCTTATAATTCTTGCTTTTTTTATTTTGATGGCCTGCTAAAGATGACTCTCTAGCCTACTCTTCTCCCTTCATTTTTTCCCGTTTGGACCTAAGCCTCTGGTGTCAGGGGCCTGGGCAAAAAAGAGTGAGACATTTCCTTATTAAGTCCATTTATTCTGAGAGGGAACATGTAGAACCTAAAAGCAAATTCCATTGAGGACAAGGGGTTCTAATTACCCAGAGAAATGAGCTCCTCCGCCAACACATGCTAGGTGCCTTTCATCTGGTCACAAATCTATGATCTGTGGGTGAGGAGGTAGGCTGTGTACCTGATGTGCCTTAATGAGGACTCCTATAATAAGAACAACTTGGGAATAATTGTCTGAAGGGACACTAGTCTTAATATCCCTAGTACAGAGCATTCTAATAAGAAGAACTTTATTTTGATCAGTGTGTGTATTAGTCAAGTTTCGGTTGTCCATAGCAGAAATCACTCTGGTTCCTTTAACAGGATATGGATAACACAGGGGGTAATGTGCCTACAAAATCTTCAGAAGGGTTGAAGGAGCAATCTCTAGGCTCAGTTGCAAGGAATGACTACTAGAACAAAATGAACTGTCCCACCAGGAAGACTGCCACCCCAGTCAGGAGCTTGGAGAATCAGGAAGTTTCTTTCCCAAAAGCTAGATTCAGGATCACAGCACCATAGCCACAATCCTGGGATCAAGAATTCACCACCACAGCTGGTGGCTCTGCTACCTTTGCTGTGCTCCTGAGATTAGGAAGCTGCCATCATATCTGTTTTTTCCAGATTCATAGCAGCATAACGGAGCAGCATAACGGAGGTGGCCATATGACAGGCCACCTTCCTCCCCACTTGACTAAATTTTCAAAGTTAATTCTCATTTGAGTACACCAGATTAACAGAACCTAAATTACATTCATTTACTTGTTTCAAAGGAGTAGGAAAATAGAGCTTTTTGCTTTCCAGACTCTGTCATTAATAGGAAGGCACACTAGAGAGGGGTCAGGAGAGCTATCTGGCAAGCCAGTCTGCAGAGTTCATTAGTCATTCTCTGCCCAGAAAGAGCCCTCATCCCTGCCCCTGACACTCTGAGATGGGCCTTTCATGATATGAAACAGGCCCAATTAGATAAAAGTGTCAATTCTGAAAGCAAAGAAAATAGTAGCAATATAATGTCACTGGGCTGAGGAACATTATGCTGAGTGAGACCTGCATTGACGTAAGTGATATATATAATCAAAAATATAACAAAGCTAGATATCTGAAGTGAATATTGCTGTCTGGAAAAGAAACTAAAGCTTGAAAAATGATTTTTGAGAAGAAATGCATTAAAAAGCTGTGACATCAAACACCACTATATATATATATATATATACACACACACACACACACATTTGTATATTGATACATTTGTATCTTTAAATATATATATATATGCTTATATATATTTAAAGATACAAATGTATCCAAGATTATTTTCCTCCAGTTTTATTGTGAAATAATTAACATACATCACTGGATAGCATTAAAGTATACACCATGGTGGTTTGATCTATACATATTTTGAAATAATCACCACAATAGGTTTAGTCAAGATAAATTTTAAATACACTTAGAGTGCTAGTCTGTGGGGAAGAAAGGGGAATGAAAGTAGGGATTTGAGGTAAAGGAGAAAAAAATAAAATTAAAAAAGAGAATAATAACCTGTACTGACTGATGATAAAAGTGTGCCAAAATCCGTGAGGTATGAATAGTTCAACTTTTGACTTTGTAACATCGATAAAGAATACATAAAAGTTACCAAAAATGTTAACTACTGGCAGGAGGCATGCATTTTAAAAGAACTTGCAGCTGAAATATTTGCCAAACAGAGCAGGAATAATTGACTTAATAAATTAGATTTAAAATATAAAAAATGCAACATGTAGAATGGGAGAAAATATTTGTAAACCATATATCAGATAAGGAGTTAATATCCAAAATATGTAAAGATAACTGAAAGTTCAATAAGAGAAAAAGCAATCGATTAAAAAATGGGCAGAGGAACTAAATAGGAATTTTTCCAAAAAAGATATCCAAATGTCCAATGGGTACATGAAAAGATGCTTAACACCTAATCACCAAGGAAATGCAAACCAAACCCACAGTGACATAATCACTTCACACAAGTCACAATGGCTAGTATCAAAAACACAAGAAACAGCAAGTGTTGGCAAGGATGTGGAGAAAAGGGAACCCTTGAGCCCAGTTGGTGGGAATGTAAATTGGTGTAGCTACTACAGAAAATGGTATGGGGATTCCTGAAAAATTAAAAACAGAGCTGCCATATAGTCCAGCAATTCTACTTCTGGGTATTTATCCAAAGGAAATGAAAAACAGGATACCAAAGAGTTTTCAGTCCCGTGTTTATTGCAGCATTATTCACAATAGCCAAGAGATGGAAACAACTTAAGTATTCATCAGGGGAAGAGTGGATAGAGAAGATGTGGTGTGTGTGTGTGTGTGTGTGTGTGTGTGTGTGTGTGATGGAATATTATTCAGCCATGAGAAAGAAGGAAATCCTGCCATTTGTGACAACATGGATGGACCATGAGGACATTATGCTAAAGTGAAGTAAGTCAGACATAGAAAGATAAATACTGTATGATCTCACTTATATGTGGAATTTTAAAAAGCCTTGTAAAAACAGAGTAGACTGGTGGTTATCAGGGGGTGGAGGGTGGGGGAATAGGAGAGATGTTGTTTAAGGGTATAAACTAGCAATAGTAGATGAACAGTCTTGGAATTATAATACACAGTATAGTGATTATAGAAAACAATAGTGTATTATAATTATCAAACTTACTAAGAGACTAGATCTTAAATATTCCCACCATGAAAAAGAAATGATAATTATGGGACATAGTAGAGGTGTTACTAATGTGCTGTGGTGATAATCATATTGCAGTATGTAAATGTATCAAATCAAGATGTTTTACACCTTAAACTTACCCAGTCGTACATGTCAGTAATATCTCAATAAAAAATAAAATAAACATTAAATACCAAAATTAAAAGAAATACAAATAGCTCTCAAAACTCAGAAAGACATGCAAATATATAATTTTTAAAAAGTTTAGAAAACGCCACACCAGATTTAAAAACTAAATGTTCAAATGAAAAGCCTGGAATATTCACATCCTCAATTCTGAAAGAAGAGCGTATGGTAGCAAAATAATATCAGAGACTGATAAAAATTGTGCAAATGGAAAACTTATTGAATATGAAAAAATACACAATGCAAAAATTATTGAAATATTTTAAATTAATTTTTAAGAATTCACAAAGCGAAAAAGTGCTTTGATGCCAGAGCAGTAACATAAAATAGTTGAAAAATGAACACAATCTGTAGTTACAAAAGCATAAACTGCTGTGGGGAGATGCTCGTTTTCAGCCAATTTGCAAACTTAAAAGTTTTATGAAAATGTTAAAAACCAAACAGAATAAAATTACTTACCTTAAAATGAAATTGGACTATAGACAAGAATATCAAAAGAGCCATAAGGAAACAAGTCAGCAAGAATCTAAAACAAATCTACTTGACTCATAAGATCATTAGAAACTAAGCCCACAGTCATTCAAATTTGCTGAAGGATCCTAATTATTGATTAGAAGCATTTCATCTAAAACCAATTTAAAATTTCACACTTATACTTTGAGTCCAAAGCAAGGGAGATACATCCAAGCAGCTAAAACTCTGTTATGTTTTATTAGTGTGATATGTTCCACAGGATTGATTTGCACAAGCCAAGCAAGAAAACTCACGTCAAAACTTGTTGCTCAGAAGCAATTTGGAAGAAAATCCCCTGGGCAGTAAGTCAGTCACTCTTTTAAGGAATTCTGTGTCATTGACAATCTTGATGGCACAGAGGGCTATACTGTGTGGAAGACCATGGACGCTTTCAGCTCTGAGCAGAAAAGTGATTCAGAATAGTCAGGTTATAGATGTGAAGAAATTTTAGAAAAGCTTGAAGCAATTTATGTTGCTTGTGTTTTTCATGTATCATAAGAATGACATATGAAAAGATACTATGTCTATATAAGCCTAAAATAATTATTTCAATAAGTAATACACACACACACACACACAAAGAAAACATTATGGTATGGTTTAATTGGCAGACTTTTTACTTTTTATTGTAGCATTACATAAAATAATGGTACCTCTTACATTCAAGTCTCCCTGATTCCCATGGACATCAATGAGCCCAACCTTGGGGCCATCTTGCCTACCCTCAGCCCTAGCCAGCAGGTGAGAGCCATTGCTGAACTTAGTGATGCTGGTGCCATCTTACTAGTACATTTCTGATGGCTTTGGTGAATAGTGAGTTTCTGCCTCACCCCATGGAACATGATCTTCTGGTGATATTTATACCTGTGATATATTCATTTCAACATGTCCAGTTCCTTCAGCCTCTGTATTCCTTCTACCATCCTCCAGGCAACTCAAGCATTTGCATCTCACTCAGCATGGGCCTTTGCCTATTCAGGTTTCTAAGAGCCACCCTAGCAGTAAGTTTGCCCCACTGCTAGGGTACTTGCCAGGGTGTTAAATCCACCTCTTGGGAAAGCACCCTCAAATGGATAAATTCTTGCTTATTTAATGTTATGCTCTAGCTGCCTTGGTCAAGTACCTCAAAATTCCAATCCCAGTGCTGTTCACCTGGCTCCTGCCACTATATGTTAGCTAATTCTTGCAGTTGCTTCAGTACATAATCTCTTTCCTTCTTTATTAGGCCCAGCATGTCTTCAGTTGGGTTATACCAGAACTTAATCCAAACTATTAGCCTGGCAGCGAGGAGAAAAGATTGGGGCAGCTCCTGAAAAGGAAACCACTTTCTTTGTGGGGCAAAGCCTCCTTGGCATCTTCCAGCATAACAGAAGTACAGGCTCTTACTAGGGAAGGGTGGGATACCTCTCCAATTTTGGGGAATTTCAGAGTTCAGGGAAATTTACGTAGCCAACATCTCAGGAGTATCCATCCAGATGTCTCCAACCTATTTTTCAGGACCCAGGTTTTTTTCAGCTAGGGCTCTGACTTTAGCATGATTGATTTGCCTGGGATGAGCATTTAATCATCTTGAGGCTCTTACTATCAAGGCTTGAGTCTGCTCTTCTGATGTATATGCTTTTCTAGTGAAGGAGAAAAGGGCATCTTTATAATCTATCAACGAGATCCTCCGGCTCTTATACTTCACCATTAATTGCTTGCCAACAGCCCTCAATTCCATTATCCCTTTGTAGGGCATCAATACAAATTAGTAATAACCGGCCAACTTCACTGACCTATCTTTCAAATGCCAGAATCATTGTACGTGCAAGGGCATTCTCTTCCAACAGACATTTCTCCTGGTCACTGCTGGTGAAATCTTTAGCATTTGGGTTACCACTTTGTGGAGACACTTGGGAAGCTCTGCAATAAGGGGAAAAAAAGAACAATCCTTATATTCTAGTTGCAAATGATATAATAGAAAATTAGTCCTGACAATAAAGTTTCCTCCTGTTTTTATTTTAAATTTCTTTTTCAAGAGATTATATTGTTTTACGTACCTTTTTTTTTTGGTTTGGTTTGGTTTGGTTTTGGTTTTGTGTAACCTTATACCCAGTTTCCCCCAATACTTAATATTTTATGTAAAAGAAAACTGGCATTGGAACACTGTGTGTGCATAGCTCCACATTATTTCATTACAGGTAGATTGGTGTACCACTGCCACAATCAAGATACAGGACTGTTCTATCTCCGTGAAGCTCTCCCTGCTACCCGCTATAAGTCATGCCTATTCCCTCCCTACCCACCATTCCTAACCCCTGGCAACCACTTATGTGTTCACTATCTCCTAATTTTGTCACTTCAAGTATGTTATAGGGGCGCCTGGGTGGCTCAGTCGGTTAAGCGTCCGACTTCGGCTCAGGTCACGATCTCACAGTTCTTTGAGTTCAAGCCCCACGTGGGGCGCTGTGCTGACAGCTAAGAGCCTGGAGCCTGCTTCAGATTCTGTCTCCCTCTCTCTGCCCTTCCCCTGCTGGCACTCTGGCTTTCTCATTCTCTCTCTCTCTCTCAAAAATAAACAAACATTAAAAAAAAATAAAAAAAAATTTAATTTACATTTATTTATGTTTGATAGAGAGAGACAGAGAACAAGTGGGGGAGGGGCAGAGATAGAAGGAGACACAGAATCCGAAGCAGGCTCCAGACTCCGAGCTGTCAGCACAGAGCCGGATGCGGGGCTCAAACCCACAAACCGCAAGGTCATGACCTGAGCCGAAGTCGGTCGCCCAACCTACTGAGCCACCCAGGCGCCCCCATTAAAAACACTTTTTTAAAGAATGTTATATAAATGGAATCATTCAGTGTGTGACCTTTTGAGACTGGCTTTTTTCCCCCACTCAGCATAATGACCTTCAGATCCATCTAAATTCTTGTGTGTACAGTCTTTCTTTTAACTGTTAAATAGTATTCCACCATATAGATATACCAAAGTTTGTTTAAACATTTCACCTATTAAAGGACATTTTGGTTGTTCCCAAATTTAGCTCTTCCAAATAAAGCTGCTATGAACATTCAAGTGCATATTTTAAAAAATGTTAATTTATTTATTCTGAGAGAGAGAGAGCGTGAGGGGGGGTAGGGGGGTAGAAAGAGAGGGAGAGTGAAAATCCATGTTGCCAGCATAGAGCCTGACGTGGGGCTCGATCCCACGAACTGTGAGATCTTGACCTGAGCTGAAATCAGGAGGCAGCTTCCTAACTGAGCCACCCATATACCCCTCAAGTGCACATTTTTGTGTGGACATAGTTTTCACTTTCTTTCATTTCATTTGATAAGTTTCCAGGATGAATGCCTAGGAGTGAGATTTACTGGGTCATATGGTAATTTAGTTGTTTAAGAAGCTACTAAATTATTTTCCAGAATGACTGTAAATTGCTACCAGTAATGTATGAGAGATCTAGTTTCTCTGTATCTGTACCAGCACTGGTGTTGTATTTTTTATTTTAGCTGTTCTAAAAGGTGTGTGGTGGTATCTCATAATGATCTAAATTTACATCTCCCTGGGGTGCCTGGGTGACTCGGTTGAGCTTCTGACTGTTGGTTTTGGCTCAGGTCAGGTCAAGATCTGAGCTGAAACCAAGAGTCAGTCGTTCAACCAACTGAGCCACCCAGGTGCCGCAAAGAGTTTTATAATTTTCAATTTAAATTTGTGATCCATTTTGAGTTACTTTTTGTATAAAATTTGAGGTCTAGGTAGAGGTTCATTTTTTTCTGCCTATGGATTTTCAACTGCTCCAGCACCATTTGTTGAAAAGACTAGACTTCTTCCGTAGAATTGCTCTTGCATTTCGTCAAAGATCAGTTGGCTACACGTGAGTGGGTCTATTTCTAGGTTCTCAATTCTTTCACACTGCTCATCATTGATCATTGATCAATTCTCTGTCATTGATCTCTATTTTTTTCCATTAATATGTCTATCTCTCCACAAACACCACATAGTCTTAATTACTACAGTATAAAGGAAATCTTAAAATCAGGCAGTGTGATTCCTGAAACATTATTCTTCTGTTTCAATATTGTAGCTATTCTAGGTTTTTTATTTTTATTTTTTTGCCTTTTTATGTACATTTTATTTTAAGTTTATTTATTTATTTTTGAGAGAGAGAGAGTGCAAGCAGGGAAGGGGAAGAGAAACAGAGAGAGAGAGACACAGAATCTGAAGCAGGCTCCAGGCTCCAAGCTGTCAGCCTTAGAGCCTGATGAGGGGTTCAAACCCATGAACTGTGAAATCATGAAGTCAGATGCTTAACCGACTGAGCCACCCAGGCACCCTTATGTTTTAGAATAACCTTGCCTACATCTGTACAAAACAAAAAAACAAAAAAACAAAAAAAACAAAACTTGCTGCAGTTTTTATAGGAGCTTCTTTATTTAAAATGTTTTTTAATGTTTATTTAGTTTTGAGTCAGAGACAAAGCACGAGTGGGGGAGGGGAAGAGAGAGAGGGAGACAGAGAATCCAAAGCAGGCTCCAGGATCTGAGCTGTGTGCACAGAGCCTGATGCGGAGCTCGAACTCACAAATTGGTGAGATCATGACCTGAGCCGAAGTCAGACACTTAACTGACTGAACCACCCAGGTGCCCCTATAGGAACTGCTTTAAAGCTGTATATAGATTTGGGAAGAATGGACATCTTTATATGGTGAGTCTTCCAACACATGGACACAGTATATTTCTCTATTTATTTAGATCTTCTATGCTTTCTTTTGTCAGAACTTGGAAATTTTCAACATATGCATCCTATGTATGTTTTGTCAGATATATGACTTGAGATTTCACTTTTTGGAACAATTGCAAATATTATTGTGCTTTTAATTTTGATTTCCACATATTTGTTGGTAATATATAGAAACGTGATTGACATTTTTGCATTGATCTTGTACCCTTCAAACTTGCTGAGCTCACTTATACTTTGTAGGAGTTTTTGTTTTTGTAGATTCCTTGGGATTTTCTACGTAGATAATCATGTCATCTGAAAATAGAGGCAGTTTTATGTATTTTTTTCTGATCTCTTTTCTTTTAATTTTTGTTTCTTGCATTACTGCACTGGTTAGAACTTCCAGTACTATGTTGAATAGCAGTGGTGAGAATGAACATCCTTGTCTTGTACCAAACCTTAGGGGGAAAACATTCCGTCTGTCATCATTAAATATGTTACCTGTAGATATTTTGTAGGTGTCCTTTACAAAATTTAGGAAGTTCCTCTGTATTCCAAATTTTTACAGAATCTTTATTGTGAATGGGTGTTGAATTTTGTCAAATACTTTTCTGAATCAGTTGATATGACCATACGATTTTTCTTCTCTAGTCTGTTGATATGGTGGGTTACATTGATTGATTTTCAAATTTTCAGGCAGTCCTGCATTCCTGAAGTAAAGCCTACTTGGTCATGGTGTATAATTTTTGTATGTTTTGATGAATTTCATTTGCTAATATTTTCTTAAGGATTTCTGTGTCTGTATTCATGAGGGATATGGTCTGTAATTTTCTTTTTGGACTGTCAGTGGCTGATTTTATTATCATGTAACAGTGGCTTCATAGAATGGTTTGAAAAGTATTCTTCCTCTTCTATTTTCTGTAAGAGATTATGTAAAATTGGTGTTAATTCTCCCTTAAATGCTTGGTAGAATTCTTCAGTGAAACCATCTGGGCCTGGATATTTCTGATTGGGGAGTTTTCATAGCTACGTATGCAGTTTCCTTAAAGTTATACTTGTGTCCAAATTATCTATTTTATATTGGGTGAGTTGTAGTAGTTTTTACTTCTTGAGGAATTGGTTCATTTTATTTAAATTGTCATATTTATATGTATAGAGTTGTTAGTTTTCCCTTATTACTATTATTTTTTAAATTTCTTAAGGGTCTACAGTTGATATTGTTTGCTTCACTGTTGATACTGGTAATTTGTGTCTTATTTTTCTTTGTCAGTCTTACTAGAGGTTTAAAAATAAAAATTTTTAAATGTTTTTATTTATTTTTGAGAGAGAGAGAGAGAGAGAGAGAGAGAGAGCAAGCCAGCAGGGGAGGGGCAGAGAGAGAGAGGGAGACACAGAATCCGAAGCAAGCTCCAGGTTCTGAGCTGTCAGCACAGAGCCCAACGCAGGGCTCAAACCCATGAACCGTAAGATCATGACCTGAGCTGAAGTCGGATGCTTAACCAACTGAACCACCCAGGCCCCAGAGGCTTGTCAATTCTATTGATCTTTTCAAATAATCAATCAGCTTTGTGTTTCATTAATTTTCTCTATTGTTACCCCATTTTCAATTTTATTGATTTCTGCTCTTTAGTATTTCCTTCCTTCACTTGATAGTTTTTGTTTTTGTTTTTAAGTTTATTTTTTTATTTTGAGAGAGACAGAGACAGCGTGAACGGGGAATGGGTAGAGAGAGAGAGAGAGAGAGAGAGAATCCCAAGCATGCTCTGCACTGTCAGTGCATGGAGCCTGATGCAGGGCTTGAACCCACGAACCATGAGACCATGACCTGAGCTGAAAGCCAGGTTTGGACGCTTAACTGATTGAGCCAGCCAAGGTACCCCAGATAGTCTTTGGTTTTTTGAAGCAGGAGCTTAGGTTATGGATTTGAGACTTTTTCTCTTTTCTACTGTAAACATTTAGTAATATATAAATTCCTTTCTTAGTACTGCTTTAGCTGTGTCCTGCAAATTTTGATATGTTGTGCTTTTTATTTTCTTTCATTTTCTGCATTTGCAAATTTTTTTTGTTCTTCCTTGATCCATGGATCATTCAGAAATGTGTTCTTAAGTTTCCAAGTGTTTGGAAATTTTCCTATCATCTTTCCATTACTGATTTCTAGTTTGATTTTATTGTGATGAGAGAACACAGTCTGTATGATATTAATTCTTTTAAATTTTTGAGTTTTTTTTTAATGGTTCAGGATATGGTCTATCATGGTAACTGTTCTGTGAATGCTTGCAAGGAATATGAATTCTATTGTTGGGTGGAGTACTGTATAAATGCCAGTTGGATCCTGTTGTTTGATAATGTCTTTGAATTCTTCCTATATCCTTGATGATTTTCTGTGTAGTTTTTCTATCAGTTGTTCAGAGTGATTTGTTGAAATCTTTTTTTTTTTAACATTTATTCAGTTTTGAGAGACAGAGACAGAGCTCAAGCAGGGGTGGGGCAGAGAGAGAGGGAGACACAGAATCCAAAGCAGGCTCCAGGCTCTGAGCTTTCAGTACACAGCCCTACGTGGGGCTCAAACTCACGAATCACGAGATCATGACCTGAACCTAAGTCGGATGCTTAACCCACTGAGCCACCCAGGTGCCCCGATGTGTTAAAATCTTTAACTTTCATTATGAATTTATTTTTTATTAGTTTTCTCTTTATGAATTTTATGGCTCTACTGTTTGGTTTATATACATTTATGATTGCTATGTCTTCCTGGTATATTAACCTTTATATAATTATGTAATATATCTGAAAAATTTTTAATTAATAGACTTAATTTTCTAGAACAGTTTAGATTGACAAAAAAATTTGATCAGATAGTACAGAGTCCCCATATATCTCTTGTACAGTTTCCCCTATTATTAACATGGCACATTTGTCACAATGAATGTAACAATATTGATACATTACTATTATCTAAAGTCCATACTTTATTCAGATTCCCTTAGTTTTTACCTAATGTCCTTTTTCTGCCCCAGCGTCAGTTACAGAAAAACAATTACATTTAGTCATTGTGTCTCCTTAATCTCCTTTGTGACAGCTTCTCAGGCATTCCTTGTTTTTGGTGACCTTGTAACAGTTTTGTGGAGGTCAGGTATATTGTAGAGGACTTCTCTATTGGAATTTGCCTGTTTTTCTTATGACTAATCTGAGATTATGGGTTTTAGCAAGGAAGATCCCAGAGGTAAAGTGCCATTCTCATGACATCATATCAAGATTACAACCATGTAGGTAATGTCGACTTTGATCACCTGGCCAAAGTAGTGTTGGTCAGGTTTCTCCACTGCTTTACTTGTTTACTCTTTCCAAACTATACCCTTTGGAAAGAAGTTACTATGTGCAACCCATAGTTGAGGAGGGAGAGTTTATACTCCATGAGAGCAGAGTATCTACATAAATTATTTGGAATTCTTCTGCAAGGGACTTTTATTTCTTTTCCCCATTTATTAATTTATTCAAACATTTATTTATATCAGTATGGCCTCATGGATATTTAGTCTCTTGTAATTTTCTTTGCTCCAAAGTGTACTTTATCTGATATTAGTATAGCCACTTATACTTTCTCCTATTTAGTATTTGCGTGGAATATATTTTTACAATCCTTTTACTTTCAAACTCCTATGTTGGTATATTTGAAGTGAGTTTATTACAGACACTATACAGTTGGGACATATTTTTTTTAATCCTGTATTACTTTCAATTAATGGTATATTGACCATTTTGATCATTACATTACACTTTAACATAATTATTGATGTTAGGGCTTACACCTGACATATAATTTATTTTTTGTTTTGTTTGATCTCTTTTTATTTTTTTTTTTGTTTTGTATTCTGTTTTCTTCCCTCCTGTGGGCTACTTGAACTTTTTTTAAGAAGAGAATTTTTCCAGGTGCCTGGGTGGCTCAGTTGGTTGAGCATCCAACTCTTGGATTCAGCTAAGGTCATGATCTCACAGTTCATGAATTCAAGCCCCACATCTTGGGATCCACTCTATCCCTCTCTGCCCTTCCCATGCTCGTTCACTCTTTCTCTCTCAAATTAAATAAATAAACTTTAAGAAAAAAAGAAGTGAATTTTTATTTACCTGTAGTGTTTTTGAAGTGTATCCCTTTGTATTGCTTTTTAAAATCTTTGCTCTTTGTATCACTTTTAATTTTTTTAATTTAAAAATATTTTTAATGTTTATTTTTTTATGGTATTATTTATTTATTTATTTTTTAATATATGAAATTTATTGTCAAATTGGTTTCCATACAACACCAGTGCTCATCCCAAAAGATGCCCTCCTCAATACCCATCACCCACCCTCCCCTCCCTCCCACCCCCCTTCAACCCTCAGTTTGTTCTCAGTTTTTAACAGTCTCTTATGCTTTGGCTCTCTCCCACTCTAACCTCTTTTTTTTTTTTCCTTCCCCTTCCCCATGGGTTTCTGTTAAGTTTCTCAGGATCCACATAAGAGTGAAACCATATGGTATCTGTCTTTCTCTGTATGGCTTATTTCACTTAGCATCACACTCTCCAGTTCCATCCACGTTGCTACAAAAGGCCATATTTCATTCTTTCTCATTGCCACGTAGTACTCCATTGTGTATATAAACCACAATTTCTTTATCCATTCATCAGTTGATGGGCATTTAGGCTCTTTCCATAATTTGGCTATTGTTGAGAGTGCTGCTATAAACATTGGGGTACAAGTGCCCCTATGCATCAGTACTCCTGTATCCCTTGGATAAATTCCTAGCAGTGCTATTGCTGGGTCATAGGGTAGGTCTATTTTTAATTTTCTGAGGAACCTCCACACTGCTTTCCAGAGCAGCTGCACCAATTTGCATTCCCACCAACAGTGCAAGAGGGTTCCCGTTTCTCCACATCCTCTCCAGCATCTATAGTCTCCTGATTTGTTCATTTTGGCCACTCTGACTGGCGTGAGGTGATATCTGAGTGTGGTTTTGATTTGTATTTCCCTGATGAGGAGCGACGTTGAACATCTTTTCATGTGCCGGTTGGCCATCCAGATGTCTTCTTTAGAGAAGTGTCTTTTCATGATTTCTGCCCATTTCTTCACTGGGTTATTTGTTTTTCGGGTGTGGAGTTTGGTGAGCTCTTTACAGATTTTGGATACTAGCCCTTTGTCTGATATGTCATTTGCAAATATCTTTTCCCATTCCGTTGGTTGCCTTTTAGTTTTGTTGGTTGTTTCCTTTGCTGGGCAGAAGCTTTTTATCTTCATAAGGTCCCAGTAATTCACTTTTGCTTTTAATTCCCTTGCCTTTGGGGATGTGTCGAGTAAGAGATTGCTACGGCTGAGGTCAGAGAGGTCTTTTCCTGCTTTCTCCTCTAGGGTTTTGATGGTTTCCTGTCTCACATTCAGGTCCTTTATCCATTTTAAGTTTATTTTTGTGAATGATGTGAGAAAGTGGTCTAGTTTCAACCTTCTGCATGTTGCTGTCCAGTTCTCCCAGCACCATTTGTTAAAGAGACTGTCTTTTTTCCACTGGATGTTCTTTCCTGCTTTGTCAAAGATGAGTTGGCCATACGTTTGTGGGTCTAGTTCTGGGGTTTCTATTCTATTCCATTGGTCTAAGTGTCTGTTTTTGTGCCAATACCATGCTGTCTTGATGATGACAGCTTTGTAGTAGAGGCTAAAGTCTGGGATTGTGATGCCTCCTGCTTTGGTCTTCTTCTTCAAAATTACTTTGGCTATTCAGGGCCTTTTGTGGTTCCATATGAATTTTAGGATTGCTTGTTCTAGTATCGAGAAGAATGCTGGTGCAATTTTGATTGGGATTGCATTGGATGTGTAGATAGCTTTGGGTAGTATTGACATTTTGACAATATTTATTCTTCCAATCCATGAGCAGGGAATGTGTTTCCATTTCTTTATATCTTCTTCAATTACCTTCATAAGCTTTCTATAGTTTTCAGCATACAGATCTTTGACATCTTTGGTTAGATTTATTCCTAGGTATTTTATGCTTCTTGGTGCAATTATGAATGGGATCAGTTTCTTTGTCTTTCTGTTGCTTCATTGTTAGTGTATAAGAATGCAACTGATTTCTGTACATTGATTTTGTATCCTGCAACTTTGCTGAATTCATGTATCAGTTCTAGCAGACTTTGGTGGAGTCTATCGGATTTTCCATGTATAATATCATGTCATCTGCAAAAAGCGAAAGCTTGACTTCATCTTTGCCAATTTTGATGCCTTTGATTTCCTTTTGTTGTCTGATTGCTGATGCTAGCACTTCCAACACTATGTTAAACAACAGCGGTGAGAGTGGGCATCCCTGTCGTGTTCCTGATCTCAGGGAAAAAGCTCTCCGTTTTTCCCCGTTGAGGATGATGTTAGCTGTGGGCTTTTCATAAATGGCTTTTATGATCTTTAAGTATGTTCCTTCTATCCCGACTTTCTCAAGGGTTTTTATTAAGAAAGGGTGCTGGATTTTGTCAAAGGCCTTTTCTGCATCGATTGACAAGATCATATGGTTCTTCTATTTTTTTATGTTAATGTGATGTGTCACGTTGATTGATTGGTGAATGTTGAACCAGCTCTGCATCCCAGGAATGAATCCCACTTGATCATGGTGAATAATTCTTTTTATATGCTGTTGAATTTGATTTGCTAGTATCTTATTGAGAATTTTTGCATCCATATTCATCAGGGATATTGGCCTGTAGTTCTCTTTTTTTACTGGGTCTCTGTCTGGTTTAGGAATCAAAGGAATACTGGCTTCATAGAATGAGTCTGGAAGTTTTCCTTCCCTTTCTATTTCTTGGAATAGCTTGAGAAGGATAGGTATTATCTCTGCTTTAAACGTCTGGTAGAACTCCCCTGGGAAGCCATCTGGTCCTGGACTCTTATTTGTTGGGAGATTTTTGATAACCGATTCAATTTCTTCGCTGGTTATGGGTCTGTTCAAGCTTTCGATTTCCTCCTGATTGAGTTTGGGAAGAGTGTGGGTGTTTAGGAATTTGTCCATTTCTTCAAGGTTGTCCAATTTGTTGGCATATAATTTTTCATAGTATTCCCTGATAATTGTTTGTATCTCTGAGGGATTGGTTGTAATAATTCCATTTTCATTCATGATTTTATCTATTTGGGTCATCTCCCTTTTCTTTTTGAGAAGCCTGGCTAGAGGTTTGTCAATTTTGTTTATTTTTTCAAAAAACCAACTCTTGGTTTCGTTGATCTGCTCTACAGTTTTTTCAGATTCTATATTGTTTATTTCTGCTCTGATCTTTATTATTTCTCTTCTTCTGCTGGGTTTAGGCTGCCTTTGCTGTTCTGCTTCTATTTCCTTTAGGTGTGCTGTTAGATTTTGTATTTGGGATTTTTCTTGTTTCTTGAGATAGGCCTGGATTGCAATGTATTTTCCTCTCAGGACTGCCTTTGCTGCATCCCAAAGCATTTGGATTGTTGTATTTTCATTTTCGTTTGGTTCCATATATTTTTTAATTTCTTCTCTAATTGCCTGGTTGACCCACTCATTCTTTAGTAGGGTGTTCTTTAACCTCCACGCTTTTGGAGGTTTTCCAGACTTTTTCCTGTGGTTGATTTCAAGCTTCATAGCATTGTGGTCTGAAAGTATGCATGGTATAATTTCAATTCTTGTAAACTTATGAAGGGCTGTTTTGTGACCCAGTATATGATCTATCTTGGAGAATGTTCCATGTGCACTCGAGAAGAAAGTATATTCTGTTGCTTTGAATGCAGAGTTCTAAATATATCTGTCAAGTCCATCTGATCCAATGTCTCATTCAGGGCCCTTGTTTCTTTATTGACTGTGTGTCTAGATGATCTATCCATTTCTGTAAGTGGGGTGTTAAAGTCCCCTGCAATGACCACATTCTTATCAATAAGGTTGCTTATGTTTATGAGTAATTGTTTTATATATTTGGGGGCTCCAGTATTCAGCGCATAGACATTTATAATTGTTAGCTCTTCCTGATGGATAGACCCTGTAATTATTAAATAATGCCCTTCTTCATCTCTTGTTACAGCCTTTAATTTAAAGTCTAGTTTGTCTGATATAAGTATGGCTACTCTAGCTTTCTTTTGGCTTCCAGTAGCATGATAAATAGTTCTCCATCCCCTCACTCTCAATCTAAAGGTGTCTTCAGGTCTAAAATGAGTCTCTTGTAGACAGCAAATAGATGGGTCTTGTTTTTTTATCCATTCTGATACCACCCTGTGTCTTTTGGTTAGCACATTTAATCCATTTACACTCAGTGTTATTATAGAAAGATATGGGTTTAGAGTCATTGTGATGTCTGTATGTTTTATGCTTGTAGTGATGTCTCTGGTACTTTGTCTCACAGGATCCCCCTTAGGATCTCTTGTAGGGCTGGTTTAATGGTGACAAATTCCTTCAGTTTTTATTTGTTTGGGAAGACCTTTATCTCTCCTTCTATTCTAAATGACAGACTTGCTGGATAAAGGATTCTCGGCTGCATATTTTTTCTGTTTAGCACACTGAAGATATCGTGCCAATCCTTTCTGGCCTGCCAAGTTTCAAAAGAGAGATCAGTCACGAGTCTTATAGGTCTCCCTTTATATGTGAGGGCACGTTTATCCCTTGCTGCTTTCAGAATTTTCTCTTTATCCTTGTATTTTGCCAGTTTCACTATGGTATGTCATGCAGAAGATCGATTCAAGGGACGTCTGAAGGGAGTTCTCTGTGCCTCTTGGATTTCAATGCCTTTTTCCTTCCCCAGTTCAGGGAAGTTCTCAGCTATAATTTCTTCAAGTACCCCTTCAGCACCTTTCCCTCTCTCTTCCTCCTCTGGGATACCAATTATGCATATATTATTTCTTTTTAGTGTATCACTTAGTTCTCTAATTTTCCCCTCATACTCCTGGATTCTTTATCTCTCTTTCTCTCAGCTTCCTCTTTTTCATAACTTTATCTTCTAGTTCACCTATTCTCTCCTCTGCCTCTTCAATCCGAGCTGTCGTCGTTTCCATTTTGTTTTGCATTTCGTTTAAAGCGCTTTTCAGCTCCTCGTGACTGTTCCTTAGTCCCTTGATCTCTGTGGCAAGAGATTCTCTGCTGTCCTCTATACTGTTTTCAAGCCCAGTGATTAATTTTATGACTATTATTCTAAATTCACTTTCTGTTATATTATTTCAATCCTTTTTGATCAGTTCATTGGCTGTTGTTATTTCCTGGAGATTCTTCTGAGGGGAATTCTTCCATTTGGTCATTTTGGATAGTCCCTGGAGTGGTGAGGACCTGCAGGGCACTTCCCCTGTGCTGTGGTGTATAACTGGAGTTGGTGGGCGGGGCCTCAGTCCGACCTGTTGTCTGCCCCCAGCCCACCGCTGGGGCCACAGTCAGACTGGTGTGTGCCTTCTCTTCCCCTCTCCTAGGGGCGGGATTCACTGTGGGGTGGCGTGGCCCATCTGGGCTACTTGCACACTGCCAGGCTTGTGGTGCTGGGGATCTGGTGTATTAACTGGGGTGGGTAGGCAAGGTGCACGGGGGCGGGAGGGGCAGGCTTAGCTCGCTTCTCCTTAGTTGATCCTCTTCAGGAGGGGCCCTGTGGCAGCGGGAGGGAGTCAGATCCGCTGCCGGAGGTTTGGCTCCGCAGAAGCACAGAGTTGGGTGTTTGCGCGGAGCGAGCAAGTTCCCTGGCAGGAACTGGTTCCCTTTGGGATTTTGGCTGGGGGATGGGCGGGGGAGATGGCGCTGGCGAGCGCCTTTGTTCCCCGCCAAACTGAGCTCTGTCGTCCGGAGGCTCAGCAGCTCTCCCTCCCTTTGTCCTCCAGCCTTCCCCGTTTCAGAGCAGAGCTGTTAACTTATGACCTCCCAGACGCTAAGTCGCGCTTGCTGTCGGAACACACTCCATCCGGCCCCTCCGCTTTTGCAAGCCAGACTCGGGGGCTCTGCCTGGCCGGCAGGCCGCCCCTCCGCCCCGGCTCCCTCCCGCCAGTCCGTGGATCGCGCACCGCCTCGCCGCCCTTCCTACCCTCTTCCGTGGGCCTCTCGTCTGCGCTTGGCTCCGGAGAGTCTGTTCTGCTAATCCTCTGGCAGTTTTCTGGGTTCTTTAGGCAGGTGTAGGTGGAATCTAAGTGATCAGCAGGACGCGCGGTGAGCCCAGCGTCCTCCTACGCCGCCATCTTCTTCTAATGTTTATTTTTGAGAGAGAGAGAAATAGAGAAAGAGAGAGACAGAGAGAGACACACACACACAGAATCCGACTTGGGGCTCGAACTCACGAACTGTGAGATCATGACCTGAGCCGAAGTCGGGCACTTAACCGACTGAGCCACTCAGGTGTCCCTGTATCACTTTTTAAATGTTTGTGTTACATTATATGTACATAGAACATTATATATATGTTGCTTCTGTTGTTTGTATATATGTATTTTATTATATATATGTTATGTGTGTGTGTGTGTATGGAGAGAGACACACACACATAGAGACAAAGAACTGCCAATGTTTTCTCTAGATATTACATTGTTTACACATACATACTTACCACAGTCTACTGGTGTCAACATTTTACCAGTTTGGGTGAAATGTAGAAACCTTACTTCCTTTTACTCCATTTATAATATAATTGTCTTACATATGTTCTCTGCATACATTGAGAATTACATCACATAGTGTTACAGGTTTTTGCTTCAACCATCAAACATAATTTAGAAAACTCAAGAGTACAAGGAAAATCTATTGTATTTACCCGTAGTTTTACTCTTTCTGTTATGCTTTTTCTCCTCCTGATGTTCCAAGATTCCTTCTTTTAGAATTTCTTTTCTGTTTGGAGAACTTTTTTTTTCCCCATTCTTTCAGGGTTGGTTTGCTAGTGGCAAATTCCCTTAGTTTTCCTTTATCTGAGAATGACTTAATTTCCCCTTCATCCTGAAGGAAATTTTTGCTGAACATAGAATTCTGGATCAACAGTTCTTTTCTTCAGCACTTGAAAAATGTTGTGCCAGTTCTTTCTGACATCTGTGGTTTCTGATGAGAAATCCTCTTTGATTCAAATTGCTTTTTCCCTATAGGCAAGGTGTCATTTCTCTCTTGCTACCTTTTTATTTTGTCGTTTGTATTCAGAAGTTTGAGTATGATGGGTCTTGGTACAGATTTCTTTATGTTTATACAGTTTTGGGGTTGTTCAGCTTCTTGAATCTGTAGGCTTATGTACTGGAGGAAAATTTAAGCCATTATTTCTTTAAATACTTTTTCAGGGGTGCCTAGGTAGCTCAGTCGGCTAAGTGTCTGACTCTTTTTTTTTTAAATTTTTTTTTCAACGTTTTTTATTTATTATTTTTGGGACAGAGAGAGACAGAGCATGAACGGGGGAGGGGCAGAGAGAGAGGGAGACACAGAATCGGAAACAGGCTCCAGGCTCCGAGCCATCGGCCCAGAGCCTGACGCGGGGCTCGAACTCACAGACCGCGAGATCGTGACCTGGCTGAAGTCGGACGCTTAACCGACTGCGCCACCCAGGCGCCCCTAAGTGTCTGACTCTTGATTTCGGCTCAGGTCATGATCTTGTGGTTTGTGAGTTCGAGCTCCACATTGGGCTCTGTGCTGACAGTACAGAGCCTGCGTGGGATTCTCTTTCTCTCTGCCCTTCCCCTGTGCACGCATGCTCTTTCTCTCTCTCTTTCTCTCAAAAATAAATAAATAGATATTTAAAAAATACTTTTTCAGCCCCACCTTTTTTCTCCTGTCCCTTCCTAACTTTGATGACACAGATGTTCAATCTTTTGTTATACTTCCACATGCTTCTTAGGATCTGTTCATTTTTTTCCCCCTCAGTCTATTTTCTTTCTATTGATCACTCTGGATAATTTCTTATGTTCTGTTTTCAAGTTCACTGATTCTTTCCTCTGTCTCTTCCATTCTGCTGTTGAGGCCATCTACTAAATTTTTAAATTTCAGTTATTATATTTTTTAGTTTAAAAAATTTCATTTAGTTTCTTTATGTCTTCTATTTCTTTGATGAGTTTCTATTTTCTTTTATTTGTTTCTGTTTGTAATTGCTTGGGGGGAAGCATCCTTATGAATATCTATGTCATCTTGTTGTTGGTATATTTTGGTTGTCTTTTCTCATTCAAGTGGATGTTTTCCTGGATTTTGATATAATGAGTGATTTTTTAGATTTAAACCTGGACATTTTAGGTATTATGTTATGAGACGCTGGATCTTGTTTAAATCTTCTGTTTTAATCATACTCCTTCTAGCACTGCTCTGGTATGGGAAGGGGAATACTATTTCATTGCTGCCAGGTGGAATGAAAGTTGAGACTCCTCAGTCAGCTTTCACTGACACCTGTGGGAAGGGTCTTCTCATTACTGCTTGGAAAGGTGGGGGTTCAGGCTCTCTGTGATGCTTCTGTTTATACCAGTCTGGCTGAAAGGAGCAGAGATGCCTTGTTAGAGTTCTTCTTATAACTTCACTTCTGTGGAAGGATGCTTGTGACTGCTGGATGGTGGTGAAAACACTGCTTCTTCCCTGGGACTTCTCTGACACCTCCCCAGTGGGGAAAAGAGGAGGGACCCCTTGTTATCACCAGGTGGGCATGAAGTCCAGGCTTCGCATGTAGTATCCAGTGACACTGTGTCAGAGAGGGCTTGTTACCACCTGGTAGGAATGGAATTTCTGGCTCCTACCTTGCCTTTCTCTGGAAGGATAGAAGTCTAATTTCCCCACTTGGCCTTTGTTAGCATGGGTGGGACTTCACTTTTTTTCTTTGGTGTTTGGTTGAAGTAGAGTAATTATTTAAAATTTTTTTGTCTTGCAAGGTTGCCCTATTCTTGGTCTTTTGCTTAGAGACAGCAGGCTTTTCAGGAGTTTTTTTTTTCTTTTTTTTAAACCTATGTCCATTGACATTTCCGGGTTTTCAGCTTCTGCAGAAGTTCAATCTAGAATATAGGAGGCAAAACAAACAAAAACAAAACAAAGCCTCAGGGAGTTCACTGCTGTGTCAGTCCTTGGATTCTGGGGTCTATAGCCAGTCTGCCTTCTTCTGTCTACTTTTCAGAGTCTTCTTCTTTTTTTTTAATAATTTTTTAATGTTTATTTTTGAAAGAGAGAGGACGCACATGCGTGAGCAGGGGAGGGTCAAAGAGAGAGAGGGAGACACAGAATCCAAAGGAGGCTCCAGGCCCTGAGCTGTCAGCACAGAGCCTGACACGGGGCTCGAGCCTATGAACTGTGAGATCATGACCTGAGCCAAAGTCGGATGCTTAACTGACTGAGCCACCTAGGTGTCCCTCAGAGTCTTATGTTTGTTTTATAGACAATGTTAAGGGCTTTTAACTGTACTTAGCAGAAGGGATAGGAAGAAGTATACCAACTACATCTTTCCAGAAGCAGACATCAAAGTTGCTTTGTTTTTAAATTTCATTTTATTATGAAAAAGGTAACATACACAATAGTAGACAGATTAGTCGAGTGAATCTCCTTTACTCAGCCTCAACAATTTTCAACGTTTTTCCAACCTTGTCTCATTTATTCTCCCCACCATGAGGTTTGTTGGAGTCTTTTAACTCAAGTCCTAGAAATAATATTGTCTCACTCAGTGTAAGTGTGCATCCCTAACAGAAAAATCCCTTTTAAAACATAATCACAATGACATGATCACATTTCACTATTTCACGATAAATCCTTAATGTAATTAAAGACTAATCCATATTCAAATTTCCCTGATCGGTTCAAGAAGTGTTTTTAAAATTGGTTTTCTCAAAATAGGGTCCAAGCCAAATGTAACATTGTATTTGGTTGTTATCTCTCTTGTCTCTTTTAAAAATCTATAAATTTCCTAAGCCAGCCACAGAAAAACAAATACTGCATGACATCACTTATGTGTGGAATCTAAAAAAGTCCAACGCATAGATGCAGAGAGTAGAATGGTGTTTTTCAGGGGCTGGAGGGTGGGGGAAATGGGGACATGTTGGTCAAAGAGTACAAAGTTTCAGGATGCAGGATGAATAAGTTCTGGGGATCTAAGGTACAGCGTGGTGACTATAGTTAATAATACTGTACTATACACTTGAAATTTGCTAAGTAGATCTTAACTGTTCTCACCATTAAAAAGGTAACTATGTGAGGTGATGAATATGTTAATTAACTTGATTGTGGTAATTATTTCACAGTGTGCATGTATATCAAAACATCATGTTGTACACCTTAAATATATGATTTTTATTTGTCAGTGATACCTCAATAAAGCTAAAAAAGGATCTGTACATTTCTCATCTTTCTTTTTCTCATCCCATTTTAAATCCCACTTATCATTGAAGAAAACGGGTCATTTTTCCTATAAAATATTCCACGTTCTGGATTTGCCTGATTGTTTCTTAGTGGTGATGCTATACTTGTTTCTCTATCTCCTATATTTACCATAAACTGGCAGTTAGAGCTAGACACTTGATTAGATTTAGTTTCAATTTTTATTTTTGACATCAGTAGATTATAGGTGGTGCTGTATGCTTACTACTGCATTACATCAGGAGGTATATAATATCTAGCTATCCCACTCTTAGTGATGCTAAATTTGACCAGTGGGTTCAGGTGGTATTAATCTGATCCCCCCCATTATAAAATTCTCCATCACCATTTGCCTAATCTTGTTCATCCATTCATGATCATTGCCCTAGATTAGTGATTTTCAACCAGAGATAATTGTCCTCCATGGGACATTTGACAATGTCTGAAGACATTTAAACATTTTTTTTGTAGTTTTTATTTATTTTTGAGAGAGAGAGAGAGAGAGAGCAAGGGAGGAGCAGAGGTAGAGGGAGACACAGATCCAAAGCAGGCTCCAGGCTCTGAGCTGTCAGCACAGAGCCCAATGTGGGGCTCGACCTCATGAACTGTGAGATCATGACCTGAGTTGAAGTTGAACATCAGATGCTTAACCAAATGAGCCACTCAAGTGCCCCACTTTTAGTGGTTTTAAAAGGAATGAAATTTACTTGCAACTAGTAGTAAATAAGCCTTAGAGACCTAATGCACAGTATAGTGAATATAAACAATAGTGCATTAGAATCCTCAAACTTGCTAAGAGACTAAATCTTAAGTATTCCAACCACAAAAAGAAATTATAATTATATGATGTGATAGAAGTGCTATCACTACAATGACAATCATAGTACAATATATAAATGTATCAAATTTCAATAAAAATAAACAAAATAAATACAAATATTTTAAAGGGAATAAAGTTTTGAAAAAGAGTTAAAAAGGGACAGCAAGGTGGCTCCATCAGTTGAGCATCCAGCCGGCTCTTGATCTCGGCTCAGGTCGTGATCTCACAGTTTGTGGGATCAAGCCCTGCGTTGGGTTCTGTGCTGACAGCATGGAGCCTGCTTGGGATTCTCTCTCTCCCTTTGTCTCTGCCCCTCCCCTGTTCACAAGTGCTCTCACTCTCTTTCTCTATCTCTCAAAAATAAATAAACTTCAAAAAAAAGGAGGGGCACCTGGGTAGCTCAGTTGGTTGGGCATCTGACTTTGGCTCGGGTCACCATCTTGCAGTCTGTGAGTTCGAGCTCCACGTCGGGCTCTGCAGTGACAGCTCAGAGCCTGGAGCCTGCTTCAGATTCTATTTCCACCTCTCTCTGCCCCTCCTCCGCTCTCACTGTGTCTTTCTGTCTCAAAAATAAAATAAAAACATAAAAAATAATTTTAAAAAAGGAATAAAAAGTGTGATTAGGATTTTTAGCTACCAGCTTTGATATACTATAACAAGATGTACCCTTCCCACTCTTCAAACTTTTAAGAGACATTTAGGACAAGCACAAGAAGTCAGATTCCACACTTTAGTGAGTAAAATTGGAGAATGTGTTCTCTATTGTGCCTCTGTCTAAGCTCAGGCCCAGGGCCATGCTATATCCCACAAAGCTGACCTCCAGCACTGGAACAGATTTTGGGATTCCAGAGTTTTCCTAAAAGAGAGGGGTAAGATAGTTGGTTGGTCAGATGCTGTGTCAGAATGCAGGAAGATGTTCAGAGACCACGTGATGAGGCAGATAAGTAAGGAATCAAAAGTGTGAGTCAAACAGGGCAGAAGTCTGAAGGATCATAGTCAGAGTTGGTAAAGGTTGAGGGAAGCTGAGACACAGAATTCCTCAGTCAGCATGTGGTGCAAACTGGGAAAATGGCTGGTTAGAATATGATGCAGTGTAACCTCATCTTTGCTGTCATCCCTCACAAACATGACTTTGCTCTCTTTGTGAGCCTTTCTTTTGGCCAGAGAAGGGCCCCAGTCACTGGAATCACATAGGTACAGGCTACCAGGGGCTAGATGTGTGCTTGAAGAAGGCCTTAAGCTCTTCCATTTTGTGCCTGCTGCATACCACCAGGCCTGCTGCTTCCCTCTGTAGGGCTGGCATCTCCTGGAAGCCCTTGGTGGATCCCGATGAGCCCATTCCTCAGTCTCCTGGTTGTTGATATGGCTATGGGAGTGCAGGAGGTGAGGCCTTGTCCTGCTGCAATGGCAGGTAGGGGCTGCTGAGCTGCATCCTTGATCATCATGAATGGGCTGGCAGGAGGGCTATGGCTGAGCTTAGGGAGATTTGATTTGGTCCAAATGGAATGGGAAGAGCCCACCTGACCAGCTTCTAGACCCAAGGATCCTGGTGCTGAGTGGACTTGCCAATTTCCCTTTCTTTATCTCAGTGAAGACTTGCAGACCACTAATGAGATGTCAGGGCCTGGATAAAGTAGACGTCAGACATCTCATTGTTGATAGTAGATATATTCTGAATGGGAACAGGCATAGAAGCAGAGAGCAAGCATAAGGAAATTTAGCGTCCTTAACGTTTTTGTGCTGCAGTTTCCTCATTTGTATGGTGAGAATAATATTAGTGCCGACCTCATCAGGGCGCTATGAAGTTTACATAAAATAGTAAAATACTTGTGCCTGCATATAATAAACCATTGATGAATGTTAATTATTTCATTATAATTGTGTGTAAATTATAAATCATATCATGTCATTCCCTTGATAACTGCCCCCCAACCCCAAATGATTCTTACTGCAAGTGGGATAATATTCAAATCTCATACAATGGTCTGCAAGGCTTCAGGTGATTTGATTCCTGCCTGCACCTCTCTCCTCATCTTACATCACTCTCCTCCTTCTTGATCACCAAACTCCAGCCATTCTGGCCTTATTTTCATTTCTTAAAATTATGAAGCTTTTTTAACTCTCAGGACCTTTGTACTTGCTCTATACATTTATAACTGGACAAAAAAAAAACTTAAAAAAAGAGACACTAAAATCAAGAATCCATAAAGTCTGAGAATCTTAACTACCTAATAATTTTTTTTAATTTTTAAAATGTTTATTTATTTTTGAGAGAGAGAGAGAGAGAGAGAGAGAGAGACTGTGGGGGAGAGAGGGGCGGAGAGAGAGGGAGACACAGAATCTGAAGCCGGCTCCAGGCTCTAAGCTGTCAGCACAGAGCCTGATGCAGGGCTGGAACTCACCTAGCATGAGATCTTGCCCTGAGGCAAAGTCGGGTAGGATGCTCAACCGACTGAGCCACCCAGGCATCCCAACTACATAATTATCTTAAACACCATAAGGTTAAAAAATGAAATAAAACACAACAGTCAAATGGTAAATGGGAAAAATATACTAGAGTATGACAGATGAAGGGCTAATAGCTTAGTGCTTAAGAACCCAAACTCTAGGTTCCGACTGCTGGGTTTGAATCCCAGGTCCATCATTTACTGTGTGACGTTGAGCATCAATCACTCAATCTCTCTGTGCCTCTATTTCCTCACCTGTAAAACAGTGATGATAACAACACCTACTTCCTAAAATTGTTGTAAGGGTTAAATCTCTTTAAGAAAGCAACTCTTGGCATACTTCAGGTGCCATACAACTGTTATTTATTATTGTTAGTAAGCAGCCAAAAATACCAGCAAAGGATGTGAACAGATACCTCACATGAACAGTGATACAAAATGGCCAATAAATATTTGAAAATATGGTCAACTTCACTCATAACTAAAAGGATGCATTCGTTTATTTCACAAATATTTAAATATTTATCAAGTGCCAAAGATTCTTTGGGAACAGTGAACATCTTTCTCTTAGGGAGTTTACATTATAGTTATTTTTATATGTGTGTGTAATATTTAATATATCATGTGGTGATAGTATTTTGAAGACAAAGCAGAGATGAGGTGTTATTTTATATAGAGATCAAGGAAGGACTCTGAGATAAGGTGGCATTTAAGGAGTAATCTTAAGTAAGCGAGAAAGCCATAAGGATTTCTAGGGGAAGAGCTTTCTAAGTAGAGGAAACAACAAAGGCAGAGGCTTAGAAGCAGGAGCCAGCTTAGCTTATTAAAGGAAGAGCAGTAAATCCAGTTTGTTTGGGGCAAGGCTGAATTGATAGGAAGTGAGGTCTAAGAGACCGTGGTCAGATTCTCTAGGGCTTTAAAGGCTAGGATAAGGACTTGGGACATACTAGGAGTAAAATAGAAAGCTTGCCATCATTTAGAATTGTAATCACCTATACATGACTGGGATCCAAATAACAAAGGCTCAAATAGGATGATGTTTCAAGTGTGATATTGATTCTAAAACATAATCAACTGTAAGACATGCCATTGTTTTTTAAATTTAATTTTTTATTTTTTATTTTTTTTTTTATTTTTAACGTTTATTTATTTTTGAGACAGAGAGACAGAGCATGAACAGGGGAGGGGCAGAGAGAGAGGGAGACACAGAATCTGAAACAGGCTCCAGGCTCTGAGCTGTCAGCACAGAGCCCGACGCGGGGCTCGAACTCACAGACTGTGAGATCATGACCTGAGCCGAAGTCAGATACTCAACCGACCAAGCCACCCAGGCGCCCCTAAATTTAATTTTTTAAATCTTTATTTATTTTTGAGATAGAGAGAGAGACAGAGCATGAGTGGGGGAGGGACAGAGGGAGAGGGAGACACAGAATTTGAAGCAGGCTCCAGGCTCTGAGCTGTCAGCACAGAGCCTGACATGGGGCTTGAAATCATGAGTTGTGAGATCATGACCTGAACCGAAGTTGGACGCTTAACCGACTGAGCCACCCAGGCGCCCCAAGACATGCCATTATTATATGTACCATCAAGAAAGAAAAGAAAATGCTGCCAAGCAGAATCATAAACTGTCACTCAAAGATTTCAGAGATGTTGAAATATGAATGAAGAGATATACCTCTTAGAGTTGGTAAAAAATGGCATTTTTTTTCTCACGTAAGAATAGGTCCAGAGGTAATCATTTCCTTGGTTGCAAGATGGCTACTCAGCTATAGTCATTATACCCTCATTTCCAGGAGGAAGAAGGGGAAACTAGGAGGGGGGGAAATGCCTTTTATTCTTCTATATTAATTTTGTGAAAGTCTTCCCCTAAAAACTCATTGGAATTTTTACTGGCATTGCTTTGGATATGTAGATCAACTTGGAGAAAACTGTCTGATGCCAAATGTACAGTGCTAATCTGTAGATCAATATGTATTTACAGTCCCATTTATACTTCATAAAAAGGATAAATGTATACAGCATGCTTGTATTTCCCTAGAAAATTTCTGAAACGAGAAACTGTTAACAAGTGGTCATTTCAGGGGAATAGATTGGGTGTGATTGGCAGGGAAGAGAGGGACTTTAAATTTTCATGTTATGCCTTCTTGTAAACCTTTTTTTAAAAAACCACAGATATTGTACACATTACTTTTATAATAATAAATAGAAACCAGGAACCTTAAAAGTAGAATGTGCATTAACCTGGGGACACAGGTAGACTTTCCCCGGGGTAAATAAGCACTTAGAGTTTTAAGGGGATAAACTTCTTTATCCTCAAATTTCCTATTTCATATTTCCTAAAATTGATCTGCCAGAGAACACATGTGGTGGCAGAATCAAGCTGATTCTTTCCATCTCCCCTTTCAAAATGGTTCTTTGTGCACTTTACAAAACAAAGCATTCCTTTTATCCATCCAGAATCTTACCTGGGTGCACTGCCCCACAGTATAAAATCCTCAGGGGACCAGAGAGACACTTCCAAACATTGTTGTCAATGGTGAAGAAAAAAAAATTGCTCTAACAAATGAATGGGGATCAAATGCTTTTGCAGTTCAGATGGCTTCCAATGAAACCAAAGGAAAACCCAATGGAGCTGTCAGCTGATAAATCAGGGAAAATAATTTTGAAGATAAATCATTGTATGATCCCCTCCCCCATAGATCTCTAAAGGAACTCAGAGACTTGAGTGACATTGCTAAAACAAACGTCCATTCCCATTTACTTATTTATATAACCGAGGTTTCTGTGTGCTAACATTTAGCCAAACAAAAAGTAGAAAGAGAATTGATGCTGAATCCTGTTTCATTCTAGCAATAAGCAATATTTACCCATGGAGACACCCACTAACTTTTTTCAAAGAAGGGCTTTTCTATCTCTAATACATTTTAATTTTTATGTCTAATAATTACCTATCAAAATTTGTAATATATTTATAGTTTTCGATCTATCATATTCTAATATTAATTGTCCTAATTCAAGCAGGAGTAAAATTTTTAAAAGATCTTATTTTTAAGTAATCTCTACACCCAACATGGGGCTCAAAGTCACAATCCTGAGATCAAGAATCACATGCTCCACTGACTAGGCCAGGCAGGTGCCCCAAGCAGGAGTAAATTTTTAAACAACCTTTAGAGCTTTAGGCTCAGAGGAACATTTAAAAAGCATTTAAATAGCAAAATATATACACGCAAATTAAATAGCAAAATATATTTCCTTGCAGGGAAATATAATAGGATTGTCAATAAAATAATTTCCAGTGCAAAAAAAATATATTATTGGGGTAAAATTCTGTTAGAAGACTAAAATGGAATTGAGAACTTAGGGAGAAAAGGAAAAATTTACAACTTCCTACCATCAAGAACTCATTTATGAATTTTTAAAACAGATGATGGTGGCTCTCAAATCATTAAGGTATTTGGGTTTCACTAGTTTCAGGTAAAATGGTGGCATAACAGTTTTGTTTGTGAATGTTAACATTTGTCAGAAATCACATTATTTGCAGCTGACGTTTTTGATGCAAAATTTTAGATGGCAACTTAAAAATGTGTGAAGGAGCACAAGGTTAAAAAATATTTTTTAAATGTTTATTATTTGAGAGAGAGAGTGCAAGCGAGCACAAGCGGGAAGGGGGGGTGGGGGTGGGGGTGGGAGTGGGGGAGGAGCAGAGAGAGAGGGAGAGAAAGAATTCCGTGCTGACAGCCACCCTTGGGGCTAGAACTCACGAATCCTGAGATCATGATCTGAGCCAAAATCAAGAGTTGGACACTTAACCAACTGAGCCACCCAGGCACCCCCAAAAATATTTTTAAGAAAAAAATAGGACATAGCTCCACACTTGAAGGCCCCAAGGTGTCCCTTTTGATCATAGTTCTCATCTGTCCTCAAGAAAGAATCCCTCTCCTGACTCTTCTCATAATCATTTCCCTGCTTTTCCTTACATTTTGACTATTTATTTCTGCATTCTAAAGCAATATGGTTTAGCAAACAAACAGAAAAACCAGAGAGAGACTCATAAATACAGAGAACAAACCGGTGGTTGCCAGAGAGGAGGGGGGTGGGGGGGATGGGTGAAATAGGTGAAGGGGATTAAGAGGCACAAATCTCCAGTAATAAAATAAGTAAGTCACAGGGGATGAAAAGTACACGATAGACAACGTAGTCAATAACATTGTAATAACTTTGTATGGTGACAGATGGTAACTGTATTTATCACTGAGAACACTATGTAATGCATAGAATTGTATCATTATGCTGTACCCCTGAAACTAACATAACATTGTATGCCAGCTATACTGCAAGTAAAAAAAGAGATGAAAAAATATTTTAGAGTGTATTTTGATATAAACTGATAGTTTTATGTATGTTTATACAAAATAAATATCCCAGGAAGTGTCATATACTCTTTTGCCACCTTGTGGTCAGAACTGTGTTCAACCCCAGGCGCCCCAGCTGCATGATGAGGGGTCTCACCCTAAGTCAGCCCCTTCTGCTAGCCTTCAGTCAGGTCGCTGTGAGACAGACACGGTGACACTTGCACAGGACTGAACTCAGACACAGGCAAGCAAGCGTAAAGCATGAAAAGGATTAGGCTGTCATCCCCACCCCCACCCCCACCCCTGAACGTGATTCACGTCAAAAGCAACATGCAATCAGGAAAGAAATGTAAGGAAGTACAACAAAATTCTGACTTTTCTCATGGGGGCTACTTAAAAAAAAATCAAATGTCAAACTGTTTCCGATATTTTTTTCTTGATTCTTTTGTTTTTGGTGCCTATTCTCTGCTGGTGACCTAGACACTTCCTTAGTCTGCCCTGATTGGGGAACCCAGCCCTGATTGTGGCCCTGGGGCAAGTTTGTTTGGTTCAGTGCTGCCCATAGCCCCTAGTGCAACACCTGGCTCTGGGTTGGAGCTTTTGAAAACACATTTGCTAAGTGAATGATGGCAAAGCCCCCCCCTTCCCCCCCCCCCCCCCCCCCCCCCGTTCCAGAACCTCCTGGACACGTGGGCTTCTGCTGGAGGTTGGATAATAAAGTAGTCAGGTTGCTTTGGTTAGTCTTCAGGGGTAGACAGTCTTAGGTACATAGAGATCTTTAGGTCTCTTTGATATCTGTCACTCTGGGGAGGTGGGATGGAGTACCTCCCCCTCCTCCCTCCAGTTCATGACCTCAGGCATTTTTAGCAGCAGCATTAGGAGCAGGAGCAGGATTTCTTCAGTGGGTATGCTAGTTGCAGTTCCTCTGGTTGCAGGTCACAAAAGGCAGGCATTTATTGGAAAGATGCTGGGGTGCTTCAAGGAATTGAAGCAAGAGTTGGCTTTGGAAGGCAGGGCACCATGGCAGCTCTGGGGTACCTTAGCTGTATGGGAGCCAAGCATCTCATTCTCCTTAAGGGCGCATAATTCTTGACAACCAACTCTCGCTGCTAACTCCAGGAGGCTTAGGCACCACCTCTTCCCAGCAGGAAGGGGCCGGCTGAGAGGTGACGTCCAGTGCCAACCAAGGAGAAGTCTGCTAGGGTATACTCAGGCAGCACAGCCCCATAGCCAGACTGTGTATACGGGGTCAAGGCCAGCCATTACGGGACTCAGGGAACTGACTCTTCCTAGAACACTGGCTATCTACCTCTTCTGAGCCCCCTCCTGACTCCCTGGGACCAGCACCTGTGGCCACTTTCCACTGCCAGCAGCTCAGTGCAGGAGGTCTCAGACCCCGGCCCGCCCCCTCCCCCTGCTGGCTGCTACAACTACCGAAGCTTCTCCCCACCCCCTACTCCCACCTGCTGCCTATCAGGGGCTCTCTGCCAGACTTGGGGGTCTTGGGGCGGTGTCTTCCCCTTTCTCAGCGGTAGGAGAGGTGCCAGCAGTAGGCATGGCCTGTCCCTTCTGGTGCCCCCGGGCGGCTCAGCGTCTGCTGGGGCAGAGGGCATACTGCCAAACCCTCATCCCACCCGCGGCCTTTGGAGCCCGAGGAGGTGAGGAGCAGGCATAGATTCTGCAGAGCACCAATAAGATGGGCAAAAGGGATGTGCCTCTCCGGGCCCAGCAACCTTGGGAGCTCTGCCTCTCCGGATGTGGGGTCCAGGCCCGCCCCCAGAATGGACCTGGTCCTTATCTGTGAGGACAGGACCTGGGGTGGGAGGGAGCCTGGGACAGGGCTGGGGGCAGGCTCAGCTGTAGGGATGATGGCCTATCGTGGTTTCCGACTGCTCCTGAGGACCTGGCCTCTGAGGGGACATTTCACAGCCCCAGAGAGCTTTCTGGACTTTACTATTCCTCCGTCCCGGCCCCGCAGCGCTGGGGGAAGCTGCATGGACGAAGGGAAGGACGGGGAAAGGGGAGGAGACGATGAAGGGGGTCAGAGCTGCGATTGGAGCTGAGAACTGGAAGCGCCTTAAAGAGACTGCGCGGTCCCCGCCCCCCTTCCCGCCAGCCTCAATGAATTAGAGCTGTGTTTCCCAAACTTGCCTGATCATAAGAATCCTCCCGGGCCCTAGTTAAAGATACAGGTTCCGGAGCACCTCCCTTCGCGATTCTGATTCAGTACGTCTGCGGGTGGAGCCGAGGAATCTGTAATTTTAACACGCTCCCCACGTGATTCTCGTGAACAAGCAAGTTTGGGAAATACTGAATTAAAGGAAACGGGGCCTGGCTGCCGAAGCGGCCTCCGCTAGGGGGCTACGGCGGGAGGATTCCCGGGGGGCGTCGCCTGCTTCCGCCGCCGCCTCCTTCAGTGAAAGTCCCTTTTGGGTCCAGCTGTCACAGCCACCGCGCTCCCTCAGGCCGGGCGGGGGACACCCCAGGTCTGCGTGGCCCCTGCGCCGCCACGCCCAGTGGCCGTCCGAGCCCTGCGAGCAGGGGGAGGAGCCGCCGCCAGTGGAGGCGGAGGAGGTAGAGGAGGCGGAGACGGCGGAGACGGCGGAGAAGGCGGAGAAGGCGGAGAGGAAGGTGGAGGCGGAGGCGAAGGTGGAGGGGAAGGTGGAGGCGGCGGGGAAGGTGGAGGCGGCGGGGAAGGTGGACACCGCCGGGAACGTGGAGACAGCGGAGGGTCTGGGCCGGCAGGCTGAGCTCAAGCTGGAGCCCGAACCCGAGCCCGTACCGGAGGCGGAGCAGGAGCCGAAGGGGGAGCCGAAGCAGGAGCTGGAGGATGAGAACCCAGCGCGGAGCGGCGGTGGCGGCAGCAGCGACGAGGTTCCTCCCCCCACCCTTCCCTCCGAACCCCCGCGGCCCCCCGATCCCTCTCCGCGGCGCAGTCGTGCCCCCCGCCGCCGACCCCGGCCGCGGCCACAGACCCGGCTCCGTACCCCGCCGCAGCCTAGGCCACGGCCCCCGCCCCGGCCCCGGCCCCGGCGCGGCCCTGGGGGCGGATGCCTGGATGTGGATTTCGCTGTTGGTCCACCAGGCTGTTCCCACGTGAACAGCTTTAAGGTGGGAGAGAACTGGAGGCAGGAACTGCGGGTGATCTACCAGTGCTTCGTGTGGTGTGGAACCCCAGAGACCAGGAAAAGCAAGGCAAAGTCGTGCATCTGCCATGTGTGTGGCACCCATTTGAACAGACTTCACTCTTGCCTTTCCTGTGTCTTCTTTGGCTGCTTCACAGAGAAACACATTCATGAGCACGCCGAGACAAAACAACACAACTTAGCTGTAGACCTTTATTATGGAGGTATATACTGCTTTATGTGTAAGGATTATGTATATGACAGAGACATTGAGCAAATTGCCAAAGAAGAGCAAGGAGAAGCTTTGAAATTACAGGCCTCCACCTCAACCGAGGTTTCTCACCAGCAGTGTTCAATGCCAGGACTCGGTGAGAAATATCCAACCTGGGAGACAACCAAACCCGAGTTAGAACTGCTGGGACACAACCCAAGGAGAAGAAGAATCACCTCCAGCTTTACCATCGGTTTAAGAGGACTAATCAATCTTGGCAACACGTGCTTTATGAACTGCATCGTCCAGGCCCTTACCCATACTCCGATCCTGAGAGATTTCTTCCTGTCCGACAGGCACAGATGTGAAATGCCAAGTCCTGAGTTGTGTCTGGTCTGTGAGATGTCTTCGCTTTTTCGGGAGTTGTATTCTGGAAACCCATCTCCTCACGTTCCTTATAAATTACTGCACCTGGTATGGATACACGCTCGTCACTTAGCAGGATACAGGCAACAGGATGCCCACGAGTTCCTCATTGCCGCGTTAGATGTCCTGCACAGGCACTGCAAAGGTGATGATGCCGGGAAGGCTGCTAACAATCCCAACCACTGTAACTGCATCATAGACCAAATCTTCACAGGTGGCCTGCAGTCTGATGTCACCTGTCAAGCCTGCCATGGCGTCTCCACCACCATAGACCCATGCTGGGACATCAGTTTGGACTTGCCTGGCTCTTGCACCTCCTTCTGGCCCATGAGCCCAGGGAGGGAGAGCAGTGTGAATGGGGAAAGCCACATACCAGGAATCACCACCCTCACGGACTGCTTGCGAAGGTTTACCAGGCCAGAGCACTTAGGTAGCAGTGCCAAAATCAAATGCGGTAGTTGCCAAAGCTACCAGGAATCTACCAAACAGCTCACGATGAATAAATTACCTGTTGTTGCCTGTTTCCATTTCAAACGGTTTGAACACTCGGCCAAACAGAGGCGCAAGATCACTACATACATATCCTTTCCTCTGGAGCTGGATATGACACCATTTATGGCCTCGAGTAAAGAGAGCAGGATGAATGGACAGTTGCAGCTGCCAACCAATAGTGGAAACGATGAGAATAAGTATTCCTTGTTTGCTGTGGTTAATCACCAAGGAACCTTGGAGAGTGGCCACTACACCAGCTTCATCCGGCACCACAAGGACCAGTGGTTCAAGTGTGATGATGCCGTCATCACCAAGGCCAGTATTAAGGACGTTCTGGACAGTGAAGGGTATTTACTGTTCTATCACAAACAGGTCCTGGAACATGAGTCAGAAAAAGTGAAAGAAATGAATACACAAGCCTACTGAAGTGACACAGACCTACCTGTAATGGAAGATGACAACACCTATACTACAACTGGCTTCGAGATTTAAAGGACCTACTTGCATGGCCCATGGGCCTGACAGAGTAAGAATTGAACAGTACCCAGTGTCTAAAAGGTCCTGGTTGGAAGAGAAGTAGACGGGGCGGGAGAAGAGGCTCTAGTCTAAACAGTCACTTAAAGGAGAATTCAATGGCAGGAATGCTCTAGGTGGGGAAGGCAGGAGCAGGGAAATCCTGACACTGGTACATATCCTATATTCCTCCAAAAGATTGTGTGGGAAAGTGTGGGGTGGGAGGGGGGTGGTGTGGGGGGGGTGTGCCCTTGTAACTGTAAAACATCTTTCTCCATGGGTGTTTCAGCTTCAACTGACCAATCACATAACAGTTATATGTTTGGGGGGGGGGAGAAAAGTCTATACAAATGTAGCCCATTACGTATATGGGTCTGAAAGCAGAAAAGTGGAGGAGGCAAGGATATCTCATTGACAAACACCTTTGCCAGTTTCTTTGTATTCGTGATTTTTGTGCTATTAAATGCAGTATTAAAAAAAAAGAAAAGCCCACGAGGCTAGTGAAAGGTGAAGAAGGAAGGGGGCTTGTATAAGGGGAGCAATTGCTCCAAATGTAGAGAAGACAAAAAAAAAAAATACTGTAAGATAAGCAACCAACACAGACAGGCCTCAGCTAAGAGTATAGTGTGTGAGTGTTTAAAAACAAAGCTGTATGATATACTTGAGCAAATCAATGAACCTCTTTGCGATTGTTTTCTCATCTGTACAATGCAGATAATTCCTACCTTAAAGGGTTATTGTTAAAGATTAAATGATATAAAATGTGTCTAAGTATAAAGTAAAAGGCTTGGAACTTTGTAGGGGCTCAGTAAACGTTTGTTGGATCTGAAACTTCTTCGGACCAGGACCAGAATGCATCAGAGGTGAGGGTTGGTCCAACCTGAGACTCATGGACAGAATGGACACACCTCGTGTCACATGCAGTCACTCACACACATACACACACATGCACACACACTTAACGACTCCCTTCCCAACACTGTCTACTTGGAGCCCCAAGGCAATGGATTCCACCTTTGTCCCTATGTAAGGGCATCACAACCAGTGCCACACCAGGGCATGGGGGGAGAACTACAACTGTCTCCCATAGGCCTTCTGTCCATTTGGAAGACCATCCTGTTGTTTCCATGACTAAGCACCCTGATGAGGGGACTCTCAGGACCAGTAGGCTGCCAGGCCTCTGAATGAGGGTGTTTGCTAGTCTTTGCCTTCCACAAGCATTATGTGTGGGCTGTCACATTCACCTGCAGGCCTGGATCAGTTGAAAGACTATTTTCCAAAGCTCACTGGTCCACCAGCCCAAGGAGATCGATGGAGTGGCACATTGGCCTCTTCCCTGATTCTCCCAGTGGGCAGAGCAGCCTGCAGAGGGCTAAGCTAGAACAGATGGGATGTGCCCAGGAGGGGGTAAGCATTGATGGTTCCTTCTTTTCTCCCCGGCATCAGGTACAAAAGTATCTATAACCTAGAAAATCTTTGTGGGGAGGGGGGAGACTATCAGACCCATGGGGCTTGGATCCACTGGCTCTGGTAAAAGGCTGGCCCCCCCACCCCCACCTACAGGGCTTCCCAAATCTACTTCATGTTCTACTCATTTGGAAAATATACGTTTATGAATGTGGTTGGGGATGCATCCCCAGCTAGCTCATAGATGTTCTTTAGGACAGGGGTTGTGTCTCCTCTTGGACCCTAGGCTGCACACTCAGCCCCTAGCACAGTTCCTGGCGCATAGTAAGTAGACAGTCAAAACACGTACCAGATGAATCAATGAACCAATGCACCTTCCTTCCATAAGCAAAATTTTGCCACCACCCGGGGCCCAAGATCCTCAAAATATATAAAAGTGTTACCTTTGGTATCTTGGAGGAAGGGGGAGATCCAGGGATGAGTGGCCTCAGGTGCCACTTGGCAAATCAGTGCAGGGTATCTGATTATTTTTTTGGGATGTGTCTGGTAGGGCTGCCTGGGAAGACAGCCATGTCCTCGTTCCTCCTCTCTGCCATAGGTAGCGTTCAGTAAGGCATGTGCCACCAGATTCTGACTGCTTGCAGAAACTGTCTTTGACATTTTTAAGCTTTTTTATTTGGAAATATTTTAAACGTAGAGGAAAGTTGCAAAAATAAAAATAGTATAAAGAACATCTGTATGCCAGATTCACCTATTGCTAACAGTTTTTACCCCATTTACTTTATTTACGTGAATGCACACCCTCATGTGTGTGTGTGTGTGTCTGTGTGTGTGTGTCTGTGTGTCTGGACCATATGATGGTAGATTACATGCATCATAGCCCTTCATGACTAATGTACTTCATGCATTGCCTAAAGATAGGCATGTTCTCTACATCACGGTATAGTTAAGAGCTTCAGTAAATTTCACATTGATGCAATACTAGTATCTAATCTACCATTAGCACTTCAAATTTATCTGCTGGCACAATGATGTCCTTTACAGCATTTCCTTCTCCATCGTAGGATCTGGTCTAGGGTGAGGTATTGCTTTTAGTTGTCAGGTTTCACCTGGAACATTTCCACAAACTTACTTTGTCTTGTATGGCATTAGCATTTTTAATAGAATGCTCCTCATTTTGGGTTTGTCTGATACAGAAACTGTCTTTTAAATACCCTGCACTCAGGAATAGTTCTAAGAGATATGAATGGCGTGAGACTGCTGAAGCTGACCTCCCTGTCTCCGCTGGTGGAAGGCACAGACCACCAGAGGGAGCAGCTGTGCCTGGCACCTCCTGATTGAAGCACGCACCACCTCTGGGAAACACCATTGTCCCTCAGCAACAGGGGAGCCATTCAAGCCCAGCCCAATGCCCCTACCTGTCACCAACCCCCAAATTGAGCCATGGAGTGTAACAACAGCAGCCAGGGCCTGCTTTCAGATCACACCACCGTGGGACCTAGGGAATCATGTATTCAGCAGGTATGTGTTACCTTGAGCCCAGATGGAGATTCAGGCATGTCTGGCACATTGGGCAGGCACCTCCATGGTGGGGCCTTTAGGGGGATCAGAACGGAATGTCCTTGGCACCTTTATCAACATTTGCATGGGGGGCACAAGGAGGGGAGCAGGGAAGGGGTTAAGTACTTCTTAAACAGCTTCATGGGCAGAGTACGTGAAGATGGGGCCCCGAATAAGGAAAAACACAGGAGATGTCAAAAACAGAGTGGTTTGTGACTTACTAGGAACTTTCAGACACAATTGGGGTATTTTACATGATTCCTGGAATTCCCGTGTGAGCAGATGTGGGCAAGAGCTGATGAAATTTAAGCTAATTTTTAACTGAGACTCCCACAAGCTGTCATCAGCCAGCCAGGGAAACTGAGTTCCCATGTACATTTATGATCGGGGCCCAGAAGGGCATGGGCAAAAAATGAGTGCTCACGACTAGGGTCTTATCCACCCACAGAGCTCAGAATGAGGGAACATTCTGAGCTCTCTTTCACCCATCATACATGCCTTATATGTATGTAGGTTTTTTTGGCCTAACCCGGTTGAAAATTCAGAAGGCTACTACTTCCCATTTCCTGGAGTAGCCGAATGCTGAAACTTATTCTGGCCCACAGTTCACATACTTAACTGCCTCACTTCTTCCCCATCCACAGGGAATCCTGATCAGGGATGCCATCAACCAAGAGGTCTTTTCCAATCAAGAAACAGAGTGGCCCCCACACAACTCATGTTGTCATAATGCAGTAGACCTGATGCCAGGAACCCGTGTTTGCACCAAATGTACACTCACACCCAGAAGTGAAGGCCTAGGTCCTCTGAAAGTGTGAAGTTCAGTGCCCACAGCGTACGTCATTACACACTGTCCTTTCCCTGTAGTTGACCCAATACCATTTTTTTTAAACTCATGTATCAAAGTATGTCAGATATATAGGAAAATGCACATATCATAAGGGTACAACTTGATGAATTTCTAGAAAATGAACAGAACCCTGCAAACAACATCCAGATCAAGAAACAGAACATTATCCATAAGTCAGGCCCCACTTCTGCTTCCTTCCAGTCAATAACCCCAAAGAGCAAACCCTATCCTGACTTCTTTCACTGTAGATCAGTGTTGCCTTTTTTATGCCTTCTATAAAAGGAATGGCTCAGTATGTTTACTTTTGTGTCTGGCTTCTTGGCTCAACATTTATGAGCTTCAGCTATGAAGTCTTTTTGTCACAAAAAATTATGAGGAATGTCATTATTTCTGTCTAATGAACCAAAAGTAAGAATCCATACTCTTTCTAGTGATTTCTGACATTGAGTCAATTCAAAGGGACATAGGCCATTGCAAAGTTAGACCTTGAGAGTGTCTAATCTCAGCTATAAGAAAATGGTGGATGGAAAATAACCTTCCAGAGAATCTTGGGATATTTAAGTACCCCAGAAATGTTAATCTTGGGTCCTGTTCTAATAATCTTGGACCCCAGCCCTGTTCCAGTAGCTCCTGAATGGGATACTCTTTTCTAGTAAATCCTCAAATTTTAACGTGTAGCAGAGTCACCTTGAGGGCTTATTAATCCATAGATGCCTGGGTCCTGCCCCTAGAATTTCTGATTTCGGTAGATTTGGGATGGGGGCTTGAGAATTTGCATTTCTAACAAATTCCCGAGTGATGCTTTAGGTTCTGGGATCACACTTTGAGAACCAGTGTTCTATTCAGTTTGTTTTCACACTGTGGTACTCGGAGCCCAAGGAGGCTATGAAGGTGCTCCAGGGAGCATCTTGGAGAGCATCTTGGGGAGCAAGGGGGTAGGTAAATTTTTCTTACCTTTTTTAATGTTTATTTATTTTTGAGAGAGAGACAGAGTGAGAGCGGAGGAGGGGCAGAGAGAGAGGGAGACACAGAATCTGAAGCAGGCTCCAGGCTCCAAGCTGTCAGCACAGAGCCCGATGGGGGGCTCAAACTCTCAAAATTACAAACTGTGAGATTATGACCTGAGCCCAAGTTGGACGCATAACTGACTGAGCCACCCAGGTGCCCCAAGGGGTGGCTAAATTGGTGAAGATCAGGAACTCTTTTTTTAAATGTTTATTTATTTTGACAGGGGGAGGAGCAGAGAGAAAGAGAGAGAGAGAGAGAGAGAGAGAGAGAGAGAGAAAATCCCAAGCAGGCTCTGTGCTGTCAGCACACAGCCTGATGCAGGGTTTGAACTCATGAACCATGAGATCATGGCCTGAGCTGAAATCCAGAGTCAGATGCTTAACTGCCTGAGCCACCTGAGTATCCTAAATATGGAGAACTCTTAATCTCACTTTAACCAGAGCAGCTCTCTTCTTACTTATTTTATATTGTGGAATTCCAAATAATATTTTTTTAAATTCCAAGTAATACTTGAAGCAAAAGTTCTGCTACTAAAATTTTTAAAAGTTGGAAATCACTGTGCTAAGGAATTGTAGCCCCTGGGGGAATGATGGATTTGAACTACATGGGTGGCCTATCTGGAAAATAATCCAACATGCTACAGAGACCTGGCCTCCTATATGCCCTTAATCTAGATGGTCCTGCAGGGAACTTAATTTCCTTGGAACTTAAAGAAATACATATTTATGAGGATGAAAGTGATAAGGGAAAATGCTTAATTATAAATAAGGTACATATATATAAAGTATGTTATTTTTTTTCTGGCAATATAGCATGCTAAGATGACATGAATAGCACTCCCCAACTATACACACATATTAACACTAGATAATCTATAACACAAATTTTAATTTATAGGTGACCTTAAAAAATATAAAATCAGGGGCGCCTGGGTGGCTCAGTCAGTTAAGCGTCTGGATTTGGCTCAGGTCATGATCTCGCGGTTCGTGGGTTTGAGCCCTGCGTCGGGCTCTGTGCAGACAGCTTAGAGCCTGGAGCCTGCTTTGGATTCTGTGTCTCCCTTTCTCTCTGACCCTCCCCTGCTCACATTCTGTCTCTGTCTCTCTCTGAAAAGTAAATAAAACATTAAAAAAAATTTTTTTAAATATAAAATCACCAGAGTAACAAAAAGAAAAATTAAAGCCAGGTGAGTAATTGTAAATGGACACTATAATAGCCCATTATGGTGCTGGTCCCAGGTATCAGACACTAGTGGCTAGGGGCTTAGACCTGGTAATATCATGCCCATGCAGGAACTCACAACACAGCCTCAAGTCCACAAGAGGCAGAGAAGCTGTGACTGAAACCTCTGGATAAAGCCTCTAGTAGCTTCTCTGTTAAAACTGGTTTGGAAAGTGAGTAGTGAAAAGTCTTATGCTCTCTCTGGAGCTACCATAAGAAATGAACACCCCAGGCTTATGTTATATATGGAGGTGGGGTCAAAATTTACCCTCTTGTGTGCTATGGAAACCACATGCGGAAAAATTAAAGTGAAAATGGGAGCAGAACCATTCAAATCTCTAGAACCCCAGCGAGAGAAAATGTACATTTTTATAATCCAGGGCACATGGAACCTCACAGAAAAAGACAATATCTGCTGAATATGGGTTCAGAAACGAACAATAGAAATATACTTGCAAAAGAAATGATACACCATGAAGGAGAGTCACCAGGTGGCACAAGGAATAGAATTAGTATCCCCAAGAAATACTGATGAGAACTACTAGTCTTTTCTTGAGAGTGAAATAAGGACATTTTCAGAAAAAACAAACCTAAGAAAGTGTAGCAATAATAGACTGTCACTAGAATAACTATTGAAAGATATACTCTAGGAAGAAGGTAATTGAAATCAGGAAGAAGGGGTGAACAGGAGGCAAGGAAGAGTGGACAAAAACTGACAAATGTCGGGAAATCGAAGTAGGTGTTAAGTATATAAAACAATAACATGGAGGTATAAAAACAAGCTGGGACCAAACAATGGAGCACAAAAACATCTAAGACAGTGGGAGACTATTAATATTTAAAGCATTCTGAAGCTCTTGTGTTGTTTGGAAGAAGGGTAGGGATATTTGACCTGAATTTGGACCTAGTTAAGTCAAGTATAAATGTTTAAACATTTAAGAATATGGGCTTCTAGTTTCTGGCAATGGCAGGCTTGGTTATTTGATTCAACTTCTCTATTGAAGTAATGAAGTATGCTGGATAAAATCCTTCAAAACCACTTTTTAAAAAAAAATATTTACTTTTGAGAGAGAGAGTGCACGTGAGTGGGGAAAAGAGGCAGAGAGAGAGAGGGACAGAGAGAACCCCAAGCTCCACTAACAGCACAGAGCCTGACTCTTGGGGCTCTATCTCACCAACCCTGAGATCATGACCTGAGCTGAAATCAAGAGTCAGACACTTAATTGACTGAGCCACCCAGGCGCCCTGTAAACTTTTTTAAATAATTTTTTTCAATGTTTATTTTCGAGAAAGAGAGGGAGAGAGAGAGAGAGAGAGAGAGAGGGAGTACATGTGTGCACACACAAGTAGGGGAGGGGCAGAGAGAGAGGGGACAAAGGATCTGAAGCAGGCTCTGGGCTGACAGCCCAGAGCTGGATGCGGGACTCGAACTCATGAACTGTGAGATCATGACCTCAGCCAAAGTCAGACGCATAACTGACTGAGCCACCCAGGTGCCCCTCAAAACCACTTTAAAAGGACTGAAGAGCCAAGAGGACAGAGGAAAATGTCCAGGCCAAATTTGGATGAAAGCTTGTAACCAGACAGGTAAGCAGAATATTGGTGCACCAAAGCAATTTGCTCTGAGCATATTTGCCTACATTGCCCACCTGAGCATTGATTCAATGGCCACATAGGGCTAGAGAGAGAGAAGTTAAGGCTTAGGGGCAGCCCAAGGTAGGAGTTTAATAAAAGAACCTCTCCACATTGAGCTGAGACCCCAATGGGCTACATCCACTGCATAAGGGCCAACCAGAATGAACATGCCTATTCCCAGCAATCCCAGAGAACTGTACTGAACGGCTGCCTTGACACCAAGCAGAACTCTCTTGCTTAAAATAAAAGGGGGGGGGGTAAAAGGAGGGAGTGCATATACCTTTTTGAATTAGTGTTTTCATTTTCTTTGGGCAAATGCCCAGCAGTGCCATAGCATCCTATGGTATCTTTATTTTTAAGTTTTTGAGGCACCTCCGTACTATTTTCCACAGTGGCTGTACCAATTTACAATCCCACCAATTTACAGTTTACATCCCCACCATGAGGGTTCCTTTTACTCCACATTCTCACCAATACCTGTTGTTTCTTGTGTTTTTGAGTCTGGCCACTCTGGCAAGTGTGAGGTAATATCTTATGGTTTTGATTTGCATTTCCCTGATGATGAGTGATGTTGAGCATCTTTTCATGTGTCTGTTGGCCATCTGTATGTCTTCTTTGGAGAAAGGTTTATTCATGTCCTCTGCCCATTTTTAATTTTTAATTTATTTTTTTATGTTTATTTTTTAAAAAAGATTCTCCATTAAGTTTATTTTGCAAACATTTTGTATTTTATATTTTATTGGCTTACATGGTTATAAGGAGAAAAATGTATGCAATTTTAAACACTGAACTATTTATCATTGTAATATGAATTCATATATACTTTATGTTTATTTCTTTTTAATTTATTTATTTAAACTTTATTTTTTAAATTTACATCCAAATTAGCATATATCATATAACAATGATTCCAGGAGTAGATTCCTTAGTGCCCCTTACCCATTTAGCCCATCCCTCCTCCCACAACCCCTCCAGTAACCCTCTGTTTGTTCTCCATATTTAAGAGTCTCTTATGTTTTGTCCCCCTCCCTGTTTTTATATTAGTTTTGCTTCTCTTCCTTTGTGTTCATCTGTTCCAGGTCTTAAAGTCCTCATATGAGTGAAGTCATATGATATTTGTCTTTCTCTGACTAATTTTGCTTAGTGTAATACTTTCCTGTTCCATCCACGTAGTTGTAAATGACAAGATTTCATTCTTTTTGATTGCTGAGTAATACTCCATTGTATATATATACCATATCTTCTTTATCCATTCATCCGTCAATAGACATTTGTACTCTTTCCATACTTTGGCTATTGTTGATAGTGCTGCTATAAACATTGGGGTGCATGTGTCCCTTTGAAACAGCACACCTGTATCCCTTGGATAAATGCCTAGTAGTGCAATTGCTGGGTCTAGGGTAGTTCTATTTTTAGTTTTTTGAGGAACCTCCATACTGTTTTCCAAAGTGGCTGCACCAGCTTGCATTGCCACCAACAATGCAAAAGAGATCCTCTTTCTCCACATCCTCGCCAACATCTGTTGTTGCCTGAGTTAATGTTAGCCATCCTGACAGGTGTAAGGTGGTATCTCATTGTGGTTTTGATTTGTATTTCCCTGATGATGAGTGATGTTGAGCATCTTTTCATGTGTCTGTTGGCCATCTGTATGTCTTCTTTGGAAAAAGGTTTATTCACGTCCTCTGCCCATTTTTAATTTTTAATTTATTTTTTATGTTTATTTTTTAAAAAAAGATTCTCCAGTAATTTTATTTTGCAAACATTGTGTATTTTATGTTTTATTGGCTTACACTGTTTTAAGGAGAAAAGTGTATACAATTTTGAACACTGAACTACTTATCATTTTAATATGAATTCAGATATACTTTATGTTTATTTCTAGTTGACCTTCAAGTTGCAGCAGCTCATGAGTTTAGCATAAGTATTCTTTATTTTGTATTTTTTTATTCTTTTATTTTTTAATTTTAATTTTATTTTTATTATTTTTAAAGATAATTTATTGTCAAGGTAGCTAACATACAGTGTATACAGTGTGCTCTTGGTTTCAGGGGTAGATTCCCGTGAAGTATAGGTATTCTTGCCATCCCATCCCACTTAGTCAAAGAGTTCAAGATACATATACAAAACACACATGTAAACAGACAAAAGCCTTTGTAAAGTAAACAAATCTTTTATAATGTAAATAACTGTTCCTTTTTGGAACTTTCTACATGCAGTTCATGTCTTTTCTGAAACTGAGATAGTCACACTTATTTGACACAATCTTTATAAAGCAAAGTGTTTATCACTTTGCAAACTCAAGTAATTCTTGAGAGCAACATTTTTTTTATTGATCTAAAAAGAATGGAGTGTGGAAGGCCAAAGAGGAAAAATCACTTCAAATGATCAAAACAGAAGAGGACTGAAAATAATATACCTAATCGTGTAGGGAGTAAAATTTTAGGTATAGATTCTATTGAAAATATTGATATTCAAAGGAATAGCTTTGGACCCATTGCCAACACTTAGATTTTTTTCAGTTAATTAAAACCAAGCGTGTTGTTTTTATTTAGGAAGATACATTAAGTCTTTTTAAAAAATATATATTTTTTTATTTTTGAGAGAGACAGAGAGTGTGAGCAGGGGAGGGGCAGAGAGAGAGAGAGAGAGAGAGAGAGAGAGAGAGAGGGAGACAGAGTATCCAATTGGCTGGGTCTCCACACTGACAGCAGTGAACCTGTTGCAGGAATTGCAAGATCACTACCTGAGCCAGAGTCAGTCACTCAAAGGACTTAGCCACCCAGGTACCACAGGAAGATACATTAAGTCTTTGAAGTAAGAATGAAAGGGTTGTACAATTTAATTTCTACATAAACGATTGTTTGAATATACAAAGTATCAAATATAAACAGTAGTGTAGCAAGAAAATAAATTGGCAGAAATAATTACTCAGCCAGTAGCAATAATTAAGACCACCATTTGAAAGATCTTCTATACACAAAGAATGAAGGAATATTGTTATAAGATTTTACAGCACACAACTGAATTCAATCTTAATTCATTCCTATTATGCTTCTTTCTTCTTCAGTATTAGTGGACACCCACATTACCTCCTGTCAATACATTGTGTTTATTATGTGAACTATCGCAGGCAGGTAACATCTTAGAATGTGAACACCTACAATAAGCTGCTTTAGTGAGACCCAAATCTTCAATGTTTATTTCATTCACCACTTTGAGATTTTCCTTTTGTATTTTAAGGTTAATCAAGCTGTCCTGTTGTTTTTCCTTCTGGAGAAATGGGCGAATTGCAAGGTAGCCAAGTAGTACAAGTATACCAAGGAAAGGCAATAACCAAAGCCATTCTGAAACTGTGAGCTGAGTGAACTCGGTAATGCTCTCGGGGACAGGGCCGCTCTAGATACACGGAGAGCTGCACCTTCCTGATGTGGGCCACACTCTCCAGTGCTATCCTTGCCAGCAGCGTCCACTCCTTCCAGAGGCGCCCCCCCCCCTCCCAGTTGAGTTGCTGCATCTGCTGCCCAAGAGCAGAAGTGGTGGGCGGGATGCATCGTAGCCTAGGTCCCACCACTGGGCAGGCCTCTGCCCATTTTTAAATCAGATTATATGTTTTTTTAAAATGTTTATTTATTTTGAGAAAGAGAGAGAGGGCAGGAGGAGGGTCAGAGAGAGGAAGAGGAGAGAGACAATCTCAAGCAGGTTCCAAGCTTTCAGTGTGGAGCCCCACACGGGCCTTGATTCCACATATTGTGAGATCATGACCTGAGTTGAAGAGTCAGACGCTTAACCAACTGAGCCACCCAGGCGCCCCAGATTATTTCTTTATTTTGGTGTTGAGTTGTATAAGTTCTTTATATATTTTAGGTATTAACCCCTTATCAGATCTATGATTTGCAAACATCTTTTCCCATTCAGTAGGTTGCTTCCATGTTTTGTTGATAGTTTCTTTCTCTGTGCAGAAGCTTTTTACTATATGCATTGCAGCGCTATTTATAAGAGCCAAGATATGGAAGCAGTCCAAGACCATTGATAGATTAATGAAAAAAGAAGATGAGGTATATATGTATGTACATATATGATGGAATATTACACAGCCATAAAAAAGGATGAGGTCTTGCTATTTGCAACAACATGGATGTACCTAGGGGATATTATGCCAAATGAAGTAAGTCAGAGAAAGACAAATACCATATGATTTCACTTATATGTGGAATCTAAAAAACACAACAAATGAATAAACAACAGAAGCAGACATATAAACCCAGAGAACTAACTGATGTTTGCCAGAGGAGAGGAGTGTGGGGGATGGGCAAAAAGGGTGACAGGGAGAGGGACATACAGGCTTCCAGTTGTGGGATGAATAATTCATGGAATAAAAGGTACAGCATAGGGAATATAGTCAATGGTATTGTACACAGACACACATATATATTTCCTTCACCTAAGTATTAATACACTTTTTTTATAACATAGTTAGAAATAATGACCACAGTCTATAAAACAAGTCTCAATAAATACCACAGCATTAGTTTCATTCAGACTACCTTCCCTGATTATGATTAAGTTCTAAATAACAAACAATAAATAAAAAACCACAAAAATGTTAAAAGAGGTTTTTTTGGAATGTTTAAAAAACACTTTTATATAACTCATAGATTAAAGGTAAATCATAATGTGAATTAAAAAGTATTTAGAACTGAATGATCATATACATATCAAAACTTGTGGGATATAGTTGAAGCAGAACTTAAAGGGAACCGTATAGCCTTGAAATCTTTTTATTAGAACAGAAGTCTAAAGAGTTGGTCACTTAACTGACTGAGCCACCCAGGCGCCCCTAAAAAAAGTTTTCTAAGGTAAGATCTACCTACTTAGAAACCTACTTAATACAAACTGTTTCAGGAAATGTAAAAAGAGGAAACACTCCCATATCATTGTATGCAATTGATATATAGTCTTTATGGAGAATAACCAATCTCACTTACAAACTTAGATACAAAAATCCTTAAAATGCTAGCAAACCAAACTAGCAATGCATATGAAAAAGATACATCATGACCAAATTTAATTTTTCTCAAGAAAGCAAGTATGGCTTAATATTAGAAAATTGATTGAGACTTCTGGTCAAAGATGGAGGGTTGAATCTCACATTAGTTTTTCCTCCCTCCTGAGACATTACTAAATGGATAGCAAAGGGATTTTAGAAAGCAAAAAATCCACAAAGACAAGGAGAGAGTATGCAAGAGCAATAAAATTGGGGGACCTAGAAAGCTCAGTTTTCAACTCCAACATGTAAAAAATTTAGAAGTTATTGCTCCCATGCTTACAATAAGAATGCTGGGCCAACTGAAAAATAGATGATTTTCTTAGACCCATTGGAGAACTGAAGTCACAGGGCAACCTGCCACCTTGAAATCTGGAGACACAGGCAGATACAAAGAAATTCGGTACCTGAGTTGTGCTTATCTGGAATGGAAGCCAGTATAAGCAATAGAGCTAAGACCACGTATTTTGTAATTACGGAGTAATTTGGACATATTGCTGGAAACTGTGGGCTGGTGCACACACACACACACACACACACAGGGAATATATCATTATATCTCTATATATCTATCATTATGTCTATATATAGAGAGAGGGATAGCCTGTTGACCCTGATTCTTTGAATAACCCTACTAATACAAAAACAGAAGAAATAGTTGAAGCTATTTGAAGCAGTAATGGCAAAAATGGTCCCAAGTTAATGACTGACACAAAACCACAAGTCTGGAAAGCTCAGAGAACACCAAGGAAGATAAACACCAAACAAAACAAAATAAAACACAAAATAAAACAAACAAAATAAAAAGTTAGCCCACACCTAACTTCAGAAAACTAAAGACAGAGAAAATCTTAAAGGAATACAGAGAAAGCAGATAACTGACTTAGTAGTCCCAAGAAAGCTGAATCCTAAAATGGTAGTGGACCAAATAGAGAGGCAGTCCCATTTTACACAATGAGATTCTCAAAAACTTTTAGGAATTGATGGCATCAATAACTTCTGAAGGTAGGGGTGATGGTGAGACTAAAAATGGTAGGCTTGGTTAAAAAATTATTATTTAAGAAGCAGTGCACAAAGAAAAGCCGGGAAGCCAATGATTTCACTGGCAAATTTTACCAGATGTTCAAAAGAGAATTAGGAACAATCTTTTACAAGTCTCCCACAAAGTACAAGAGGATGGAACACTTCCCAGCTGATTATATGAAGCTTAATGTTACCTTCATACCAATGCCAGACAAAAACATTATAACAAAACTATAGACCAATATATTTTATGAAAATAGATGTGAAACTCCTCAACGAAATGCTAATAAACTGAGTACAGCAGCATATTAAAAGGATTATAAACCATGACAAAGTCGGATTCGTCCCATGGTGCAAGATTGAGTCAACGTATGAAAATCAAACAATGAAGGCACCTGGGTGGCTCAGTCGGTTAAGTGTCCAACTTTGGTACACGTCATGGTCTCAGAGTTTGTGAGTTCGAGCCCCGCATAGGGCTCTATGCTGACAGCTCAGAGCCTGGAGCCTGCCTCAGATCTGTGTCTCCCTCTCTCTCTTCCCCTTCCCCACTTGCTGTCTCTCCCTCTCAAAAAATTGAATAAACATTAAAAATTGAAAAAAAATCAATGTAATACACCCTATTGATAGAATGAAGTGAAAAAACTCCATGATAATTTCAGCAGATTTAATAAAAAACAGACAATATCAAGAGTTGGCAAAGATATGGAGAAATTGGAATTCTTGAACATTGCTGCTTGGAATATAAAATGATGCAGCTGCTTTGGAAAACAGTTTGGCAGTTCCTCAAAAAGTTGAAGACAGAGTTATCATATGACCTAGCAATTCCACTCCTAGGAATATACCCAAGAAATATGAAAACATGCACACACAAAAACTCATATATATACGTTTATGGCAGAATTATTCATAATAGCCCAAATCCAGAAAGAACCCAAATGACCCTAAACTGGTGAATGGAAAACAAAATCTGGCATATCTATACAATGGAATATTCAGCTACAAGAGGAATGAAGTATGTGCTACAACACATGTGCTACAACGTAGGTGAATCTTGAAAACATTACGAAGTGAAAGAAGCCAGACACAAAGTACCATGCATTGTATGATTCCATGTATAGGAGATGCTCATGATAGGCAAATCCATAGAGCCAGAAATTAGATTAGTGGTCACTTGGGGCTGAGGGGAAGGGGGAATGTCAGTGACTGCTAAGGGACAGGGTTTCCTTTTGGGTTGATAAAAATGTTCTGGAATTAGAAAATGGTGATTATTGCATAATCCTGTGAATATACTAAAATCCACCAAATTGTACACTTTAAAAGTGTGAGTTTTAGCTTCTGCACAGCAAAGGAAACAATCAACAAAACTAAAAGGCAACCAATGGAATGGGAAAAGATATTTGCAAATGACATATTGGACAAAGGGCTAGTATCCAAAATCTATAAAGAGCTCACCAAACTCCACACCCGAAAAACAAATAATCCAGTGAAGAAATGGGCAGAAAACATGAATAGACACTTCTCTAAAGAAGACATCCAGATGGCCAACAGGCACATGAAAAGATGCTCAACGTCGCTCCTCATCAGGGAAATACAAATCAAAACCACACTCAGATATCACCTCACGCCAGTCAGAGTGGTCAAAATGAACAAATCAGGAGACTATAGATGCTGGAGAGGATGTGGAGAAATGGGAACCCTCCTGCACTGTTGGTGGGAATGCAAACTGGTGCAGCCACTCTGAAAAACAGTGTGGAGGTTCCTCAAAAAATTAAAAATAGACCTACCCTATGACCCAGCAGTAGCACTGCTAGGAATTTACCCAAGGGATACAAGAGTACTGATGCATAGAGGCACTTGTACCCCAATGTTTATAGCAACACTCTCAACAATAGTCAAGTTGTGGAAAGAGCCAAATTGTGGAAATGTCCATCAACTGATGAATGGATAAGGAAATTGTAGTTTATATACACAATGGAGTACTACATGACAATGAGAAAGAATGAAATATGGCCCTTTGTAGCCACGTGGATGGAACTGGAGAGTGTGATGCTAAGTGAAATAAGCCATACAGAGACAGATACCATGTTTTCACTCTTATGTGGATCCTGAGAAACTTAACAGAAACCCATGGGGGAGGGGAAGGAAAAAAAAAAAGAGGTTAGAGTGGGAGAGAGCCAAAGCATAGGAGACTCTTAAAAACTGAGAAGAAACTGAGGGTTGATGGGGGGTGGGAGGGAGGGGAAGGTAGGTGATGGGTATTGAAGAGGGCATCTTTTGGGATGAGCACTGGGTGTTGTATGGAAACCAACTTGACAATAAATTTCATATATTAAAAAATAAATAAAAGTGTGAGTTTTATAGTATGTGAATTTTATCTCAATTTAAAAATGTAGATTATGGGGCGCCTGGGTGGCTCAGTCGGTTGAGCGCCGACTTCGGCTCAGGTCACGATCTCGCGGTCCGTGAGTTCGAGCCCCGCATCGGGCCCCTGTGCTGACAGCTCAGAGCCCGGAGCCTGTTTCGGATTCTGTGTCTCCCTCTCTCTGACCCTCCCCCATTCATGCTCTGTCTCTCTCTGTCTCAAAAATAAATAAACGTTAAAAAAAAAATTTAAAAAAAAAAATAAAAATAAAAAAAAAATAAAAATGTAGATTATAATAATAGAATCTTTCTCAAATTGTTGTTGTGAGGAGTCAAAGAGATGATGCATGCATATATAGTCTTTAGTACAATTCTTGACATTTCATAAGTGCTCAATAAAGTGTCAGTTATTTCCAAAAAAAGAAGCAGAAGCAGTTAGACTCAGAACCTCCCTTGTCTCCCCATCTTCAGCCATACAACTTCCTCTCTCCCACCTCAGCAGAAGACTTGAAGATTTACTCTTTGGAAAGGATTGAAAAATGGTCTCTAAACTAGGAGTCAAAACAGAGTTGAGGGTGGGGCGGATATTCTGAAAGCAGAGGGTTAAGTGAAATTTGACAAAACAAATGACCCCCTTAATTGCAAGGGAAGCTGCAAAAATGCTGTGTGCCCACTTATATTTGGATGAACCAAACAGCCTCTGCCACAAGGTCAAAACTCACAAAGACCTCTCCTTAACTAAACTGTAGTCAGCCTTTTCTGAGACCTCTTTCTGACTAGGCCTCATCCTTGGGCCCTGTCTTGGTAGTCCACTTTTAGAAAGAATCCCACTAAGTCAGTTCAGAGAGAATCCCTCACCCCGCATATCTGATCACTTTGGCTTACCTTCAGCAAGAATCCTGTTATGTCAGTTTAGCAAGAATCCCCCATGCTTGGTCTCCTTTTAGTAATTTTCCATCTACTGTTCCCTCATTCTCTCCTTGCCTATAAGTCCCCCTTTTCCTTGCTGTATTCAGAGTTAGGCCCAATCTCTCTTCCATATTGCAGTATTCTTGACACTATCACAATAGCCCTGAATAGCCTTCATTACCATATAGCAAATGTCAGAATAATTTTGCTTTAACAATATCAAAATAAAATAACATGAGTTGAAAGTGGTTACTTCTGGGGAGTGGGAAGTGGGTGAAATCTAGAGAGGAATGTAATTTTTCATAAGAAGTCTTATAGACTTAATTAAATGCCTGTATAATTTTGATGAGACACAAAGATAAATTTAAAAATTATTTAAAAGAAGGGGCTCCTGGGTGGCTTAGTTGGTTAAGTGACCAACTCTTGGTTTCAGCTCAGGTCATGCATGATCTCATGGTTTTGTGAGTTTGAGCCCTGAGTTTGGGATTCCCTCTCTCTCTCCCTCTCTGCCCCTCCCACACTTGCACTGTTTCTGTCTGTCTCAAAATAAATAAACTTAAAGAATTATTTAAAAGAAATCTGTAACAATTCATCACGTTAACAAATGAAAGAAAAATAAATGAATAATTACATTAAAATATTTAATAAAATATGATACCATTCATGGTTTTTTAAAAATTTCAAAGAGTAGAGGAATTTTCCTTAACCTGATAGGGTACCCAAAATTTACAGCAGAAATTGTACTTGGAAATAAAATGTTAATAGCATTTTCTTTAACGTCAGAAGTGAGAGTACGATGCTTTTATCACTCTATTTTATATTTACATTGCACTGGAGGGTTCTAACCAGTGTAATAAGACCAGGAGAAAAAGATGTAAGGGTTGGAAAAGAGGAAACAAAACTCTCATTATTTAAAGATTAACTAGATTAACCACTAGTCTTAGTGTTCCCCTAAAAGCAGACTCTACAGGATTTAAAAGCAGGTAGTGTATTTGAGAGCTAATCCAAAGAAGCACAAGTGAGGGAGTGAGGCTGTTATATAAGAATGAGAGAAAAGCCAGTGTAAGATGTATTAATGAGCTGGTTAGCACTGTGCATATCTGGGGATCAGGTTCACCAGGACCCTCTGAGAAACCATGTGGCACATGTGTCAGACCATCCTGCTGAAGGACAGGGAGACTAGAGCATTTCTCTACTGTCTCCTCCTACTCATTGGTTCAATCTTAACACCCCCGCCTCCAGGAAGAAGTGTTATCCCCTCTACAACCTTTCCAGTGGTGCCTCCAAGATCTTGTATTGCTGGAAAAAGCTGCCAAGCAGAGACGCAGAGAAGCTCATACCCTTCAGGTGGGAAGCAGTCATCCTGACAAAAACTTTCTACCACAGTTGTAGATGAACTCAGAGATGGGCCAAGTGGTATGGGACAGGCATTAACATTACCCCATTCAAGAGAGTTTACAACAGACTATTAGAACTAATGAAAGAGAGTTCAACAGTGTGGCTGGAGATAAGATCAGTATACAAAAATTAAGCATGCCTACATACCAACAACCTATTAGAAATTTTTTTTTAAATTTTCACAATAGCAACAAAATGTATAAGGTTCCTAGGAATATCTAACCAAAGATGCAAAACGTATATGGAAGACGGTAATATTTTCACTGTAACACAAATTACCTAAAAAAATAGAGCATGTTCATGGATTTTTTAAAAAATCTCACTAATGTAAAATTCAAAGCAAATTAATAAAAATTCCCAAAGGTTTTTTCATGTAACTAGAAAAACAAATTTTTGGATTTATATGGAAAAATAAACAACCAAGGATAGCCAAAATAATTTTGAAGGAGAAGAAGGTATAGGACATAGACACAGATCAATGGAGCAGAATAAATAATCCAGAAAAAAAAATCCACATATATATGGAAACTTGGGTATTCAACAGGGGTAGCATTACAAATTAGTGGGTAAAGATAGATCATTTAATAAATCAGATGGGGCAATTGGCTACCTACATGGAAAATTTTTAATTCAGCCAGTACTCAATGTCATAACACTCCAAAAGACTTCCAGATAAAGACCTATCTGTGAAAAACAGAATTTTAAAACTTTCAAAAGGAAATATAGGAGAATATTATAACCTCAGGACCTCCTAAACAGAAAATAACTGCAAAAAACACAAAGAAAAATATTTTAGATATAACTTGAAGCCAACAAAATCTTATTTTATATATGAATTCTACATACATTTTCTCTATACATTTATATATAAATTCTATCAGTTCCTTGAATAAAGTTTTATTATTGCAAGAGCAAATTCTGTTAATTTCATGTAAAGTGTGAATTTTATGTCAAAACCAATTAAGAAATTTCAAATAGTTAAGTGGGACATAGGTTGGCCTTTAATGTCAATATTAAGAGAACATATTAGCTAGACAATTTTAGGAAAGGCATTATATGCTTTTTGAACAGATGTATATGTTATTTTACATAATAATCCAAGGTACAATAACAGATAATTGATTATATAATAATTTTATTATACAAAGATAAGAGGTGTTTACCTATAGAACATTCATGTTAAACAAAGTAATTTTAAGTTATATTTAATATTAAGTTGCCGAATTCCATTTAGACTATAAATCTTTTAAGAAAAAGCCTTGAGAATTCCTCATATCTTGTGAAGTTTCCATCTTTTTATGCCATAAAAGCAAAATGTTAAAATTTCATGTGATGGAAAAATTCCAAAATGTTGTACAACTTTCATGATAAATCTTTAGTTCAGACTTAATAAAGATTATAAACAGTTCAAAGAAAGGGAAAAGGTTTAGAGAAAAATGAGAAACCCCTGCCCCAAATATCTCATTCTTTCATTGAACTCAATTGAAAGTGAGTAGGGGCTCCTGGGTGGCTCAGTCGGTTGAACGTCCTACTTCAGCTCGGGTCATGGTCTCGCCGTTTGTGAATTTGAGCTCTGTGTCGGGTTCTGTGCTGACAGCTCAGAGCCTGGAGCCTGCTTCGGATTCTGTGTCTCCCTCTCTCTCTCTGCCCCTCCCCTGCCCATAGTCTGTCTGTCTCTCTCTCAAAAATAAATAAACTTAAAATTTAAAAAAAGAAAGTATTTAGTACTGAACATATGCACTCTAGCGAGCATAGGAGTCCAGCTGCTGACGGTGCTGAGAAATTCATATTCTTGCATTGTGTCAAATTGTTAAAATCCCGTAATAAAATTGTGATTGTAAAAATGCTTACTGATAAAATTTCAGAATTATTCTTGCATTCCAAGAGTCTATTCTATAATAATTATATTCAGCTTTGGCCTTGACTTTGACTGAATGTCATTCATATGTGCTCTGTGTACCACTATTGTCCAGAATATAAAAATCTCACTCCCTTTTAAAAAATGTTTATTGAGAGAGAGAGAGAGAGAGAATATGTGCTAGCAAGGATAGAAGCAGAGAGACAGAGAGAGAATCCCAAACAGGCTCCTCGTTGTCAGTGCAGAGCCTGACTCAAGGCTCGAGCACACGAACCGGGATGACCTGAGCTGAAACCAAGAGTTGGTCGCTTAACTGACTGAGCCATCCAGGCACCCCTTAAAATCTCTTTTATAAAACAATAAGGATGCACAAGCCAATGGAAAAAATGAGCAACAGATGAATAGGTAATTTGCATAAGAGGAAACCCAGATGGATGATATTCAATTTTACTAGCAGTTAGGAAATGTACATTAAACAATATTGATTTACCATTCTCATACTCATCAGATTGGAAAATTTTAAAAGTCCGAAAATACCAACTTGGCGCTGGCAAGGATGTTAGAGTAACTAGGATTTTCATATACTGCTGGTTGTATATATTGGTACCACTTTAGAGAGCAGTTTGGAGGTTTTTTATTTTTTTCTCTCTCACAGGTTGTGAAAGGGATGTGGTACCATCCAGCTACTGCACTTCTAGGCATAAACCCCAGAGAACTCTTGCACAGACAGTATTGCTTTTTACAGTAAAATTTCCACCAGTGAGGGAAGGGATGAACAAATGTTGATATGTTAACACAATGGAATGCTTTATAGAAATGAAAATCAATTAACTTGATCTATATGTACCACCTGTATAAGCCCTACAAACATAATATTGAGTAACAAAAAACAAGTTTGGAGGTGATACATGGAGTTTGATGTCATTTATGTAGATTTAATTTTTTAATGTTTATTTCCTTTTGAGAGAGAGAGACAGACAGACAGAGCGCAAGCAGGGGAGGGGCAGAGAGAAAGGGGGACAAGAATCTGAGGCAGGCTCCAGGCTGTCAGCACAGAGCCCGAAGCAGAGCTCGAATTCACGAACCGCGAGATCATGACCTGAACCAAAGTCGGGTGTTAAACTGACTGGGCCACCCAGGCACCCCTGTAGATTTTAAAAATATACCAAACAGTACAGTTTTTATGGACACATCCATATAGTAGAAGTATAGAAACATTAATAGGAAGAATACAAATTAATTTCAGAATAATGGTTACCTTGGGGAAGGGACAGAGGGGAAGGGATCTGAAAGGAGTACAGTACAGAGGGAACTTCATCTGTATCTGGAAATTTTATGTCTTTAAAAAATTTTTTTTAATGTTTATTTTTGAGAGACAGAGAGACAGAGTATGAGCTGGGGAGGGGCAGAGAGAGAGGGAGACACAGAATCTAAAGCAGGCTCCAGGCTCTGAGCTGTCATCACAGAGCCAGACATGGGGCTTGAACCCACGAACTGTGAGATCATGACCTGAACCAAAGTCGGACGCTCAACTGACTGAGCCACCCAGGCGCCCATGGCACATTTTATTTAAAAAAAAAACTTTATGCAAACATGCCCCAAATAACAAAATTTAGGGTATATAGGTATTTGTTCTAGCATTCTGTGCACTTTCTATGTGTTTGAAATATTTAGTAATAAAAGCATGATTTATTGCTCTAATCCACCATAAGCAATGCCAAAAGACTGATAACAAACTGAAAAATAGTTACAACTCATATCACACTGGGTTTCTTTTTCTAAAATACAAAGAACTCCTACGAATCTATATGAAAAAGACCACAATAAATATGTGGGCAAAGAATATTGACAGTTCAGAGAGAAAAATTTGCTTTTACACATCAATGATTCTCAACCTCAATCATAATAACAGAAATGCAAATTAAGACTAAGTTGAAATGCCATATTATATATATCAGATTAACAAAGATGAAAATAAAAAAGTCTGCTAACTCACCAAATTGGTGAGGATGTAAAGAGACAAGACAGAGAGATGTTGGTAACTATTAAACTGGTGCAGCTTCTGTGTACAGAAACTAGTCACTTCCATTTGTAGGAATTTATCCTACATATATGCTTGCACACATGCAAAATGATGTATAAAGTTATTTACTGAACCATTGGAGACAACCTAAATGTCTATCAACAGAGATCTGGTTAAATAATTTATGGCACCTCTATACAATAGTCTAAAATGCAGCTATTAAAAAACAAATAAATTCTTGATGTGTTCACGTGGAATAATTGGCAAGACACAGCAAGTGAAAAAAAGCAAAGTACAGAATAATAAGCATGAAATGCCACCATCACATGTGAATGTATTATCTATCCCAGAGATATGGTTTCAATTATGTAAGCCATGTATGTTTACCTTGTATTAATCTCTGTCCACAAACACATGTGAAATAAATATAACCATATATATATATATATTTATAATATATGAAATTTATTGTCAAGTTGGTTTCCATACAACACCCAGTGCTCATCCCAAAAGATGCCCTCTTCAATACACATCACCTACCCTACCCTCCCTCCCACCCCCCATCAACCCTCAGTTTCTTCTCAGTTTTTTTTTTTTATTTTTTTTTATTTTTTTATTTTTTTATTTTTTTTTTATTTTTTATTTTTATTTATTTATTTATTTATTTATTTATTTTTTAATATATGAAATTTACTGTCAAATTGGTTTCCATACAACACCCAGTGCTCATCCCAAAAGGTGCCCTCCTCAATACCCATCACCCACCCTGCCCTCCCTCCCACCCCCCATCAACCCTCAGTTTGTTCTCAGTTTTTAACAGTCTCTTATGCTTTGGCTCTCTCCCACTCTAACCTCTTTTTTTTTTTTTTTCCCTTCCCCTCCCCCATGGGTTTCTGTTACGTTTCTCAGGATCCACATAAGAGTGAAACCATATGGTATCTGTCTTTCTCTGTATGGCTTATTTCACTTAGTATCACACTCTTCGGTTCCATCCACGTTGCTACAAAAGGCCATATTTCATTCTTTCCCATTGCCATGTAGTACTCCATTGTGTATATAAACCACAATTTCTTTATCCATTCATCAGTTGATGGACATTTAGGCTCTTTCCATAATTTGGCTATTGTTGAGAGTGCTGCTATAAACATTGGGGTACAATTGCCCCTATGCATGAGTACTCCTGTATCCCTTGGGTAAATTCCTAGCAGTGCTACTGCTGGGTCATAGGGTAGGTCTATTTTTAATTTTTTGAGGAACCTCCACACTGTTTTCCAGAGTGGCTGCACCAGTTTGCCTTCCCACCAACAGTGCAAGAAGGTTCCCGTTTCTCCACATCCTCTCCAGCATCTATAGTCTCCTGATTTGTTCATTTTGGCCACTCTGACTGGCGTGAGGTGATATCTGAGTGTGGTTTTGATTTGTATTTCCCTGATGAGGAGCGACGTTGAGCATCTTTTCATGTGCCTGTTGGCCATCTGGATGTCTTCTTTAGAGAAGTGTCTATTCATGTTTTCTGCCCATTTCTTCACTGGATTATTTGTTTTTCGGGTGTGGAGTTTGGTGAGCTCTTTATAGATTTTGGATACTAGCCCTTTGTCCGATATGTCATTTGCAAATATCTTTTCCCATTCCGTTGGAATATAACCATATTTTCAATAATTCAATCTAATTTGTGTCTCTGAGCCTTCATTTCACCAGTGATACTATTTCAGACCTATCCCCATCTACCACCGAAATCCAGATATTTTAGATAGTGCCAGGATATTGGAGATTGGCGGTTGGTCCTCAATCATCTGTCTACATAGTTTGCCACTAAGTAAATCTTGGGCCTCACAGTCCCATGAAGTCTGGTGGCTATCTGATGAATCTATGCCATGTTGGGAACATGTAATTTTCATAATGCTGCCTATGGTGCCATCTGTTGAGTTGTGCCACATAGCAATACAGAAAAATGTATGATCATGGCTGATTAGATAGATAGATAAATAGACGCATGGTACATAGATAACTACTATGTGCCAGACACTGTAATGAATGCTGGGTATATAGCAGTGAACAAAACATGTGAAAATCCCTGATTTAAAGAGTCTATATTCTAGAGGAAAAGGAGAAGACTAGCTCTGCAGTAGTTTTATGAGGAGGTTGGAATGGAGGTTGAAGCCTATCTTGCCAGTGGAATACCAGACAGGATTTGGGGGTTGGTAGGAATGAGAAAGGAGATGGAAAATAGAGGAATGAATGATAGATCTGTGTACAGAACAGCTTAGTCTGTTGTCCTCCCCCACGCTACCACAAATACACATAAGCAACCCAGCAAAAACCTCTTTTATAAAGATATTGTATCATAAAGGGCTTGAATCACATGAATCTGATGAATCAGTGGCAGGGGCAGGGAAGAGGTTGGTGGGGGGGAGAGCAATGGGAGCATTCCCTGGAGGGAGCAGTATTTTATCACTGATATTATTTAGAATTGCTCATACTTGGTGATAAAAAGCAGACTGACTTTTAGTTGATTATTATTATTTTATTTACTTCTTAATGTTTATTTATTTATTTTGAGAAACAGAGAGCGAGCAGGGGAAGGGCAGAGAGAGAGGGAGAAAGAAAATCCCAAGCAGGTTGTGTTCAGTGCAGAGTCTGACTTGGGGCTTGATCTCAACGAACTGTGAGATCATGACCTGAGCTGAAATCAAGAGTCAAGACGCTTAACCAACTGAGCCACCCAGGCACCCCTATTATTATTTTAAAATTATCTAAAGGTAATATACCCATTTAATGTCCTGCCACCCGGTGCGGAAAGCTATTCCCACCACGTTTGCCCTTGGTAAGGAATGACAAAGATAGAGGAGAGATGTTCTCCTAGAACAAATAAGCTGACATGATTTGAGATAGAGTATTTGATTCACTATACCTTTGTCAAGGATGTGGGCTGCTTTATAGTGTCTTCAACAGGTAGCCAGCCCATCAAAATATGAATGGTAATCAAAAAGGAACCAGTTTAAGACCTATGGGTAGAAACCAGCGGGGGAAATGAGGAAGAGAAAGGAACATAAGGAAAAGGCAAAAAACAAACAAACAAAACCCACAAACAAACAAAAAACAAAAAAAGGAAAAAGGCAAATGAAGAGCATACACAATTAGAAGGTTGACCAAGGAGGGGATCCCAGGTGGTTCAGTTGGTTGTGTCCTACTTTGGCTCAGGTCATGATATCACAGCTTGTTAGTTAGAGCTCCACGTCAGGCTCTGTACTGACAGCTCAGAGCCTGGAGCCTGCTTCAGATTCTGTGTCTCCCTCTCTTTCTGCCCCTCCCCCGATCACTCTTTGTCTCTCAAAAAAAGAAAAAAAAACTTAAAGAAAAGAAAGACGGTTGACCAAGGAAACACTGGAAGTATTACAGATATCATGATCGTGTATAGATATTATAAATATCATGATGGTATGTGGTTATTATAGGTATCACGACGGCTCTTTAAAAGGGAAGCAGAAATAAGGAAAAAACAGAGAGGGAGACAAACCATAAGACTTAAATACAGTGAACAAACGGAGGGTTGCTGGAGGGGCGTTGGATGGGGGGACCGCTAAATGCGCAATGGGCATTAAGGAGGACACTTGCTGGGATGAGCACTAGGCGCTATATGTAAATGATGAATCACTAAATTCTACTCCTGAAATCATTATTACACTATATGTTAACTAACTGGGATTTAAATTTAAAAAAATAACAAATTAAAAAAATAAAACAATAAAAAGAGCACAGTTAAGAAATAACAGAGTTTAAAGAAGATATGTAAGACAGTAGGAGATTAAGAAAACACGTTATACAGCTCAAAACAAAATAGAAAAGAAAAATAAATTACAAAGCCACATTAGAAGCAAGCAAGCAAGCAAACTCCACAACTGAAAATTTAGAAACATTGTGGAAAGGCTCAAGGAAATCACATGGAACAAAATAGAAAATATCAATAACATCATGATGATAGAACGTCTTCATTCAACTTCAGATACATAAGTGCTGGATAAATGGAAATAAAATGGATATACCCATGTTTAGAATTAAGAAGCAGAAATCTCCAAGTACCAGAGACAAAAAGGGAAGGCAAAGTTAGATCAGTGACCCTGAGCTGAAGAGGAAAATTAGTTAAGAGGGTATCAGATTTTGGCATACACTAGCAGCAATAATGGAAGGGGGGTCTGGTGACCTCTGTGGATCTCCATGATCTTTTCCAGGGTCCACAAAGTCAAAACTATTTTCACAATAATATGGAGATTTTATTTGAACTGATCACTCTCTCTGTCAAGTAAAACTAGAGTTTTCCTGAAGCTACTTGACCTATGATATTATAACAGATTGAATGGAAATAGACTCCAGCTGTCTTCTATTAAGCCAGACTTGAAAGAGATTTGCAAAAATGTAAAACAATGAGATTATATGTTTTGCACATTTTGAAATATATGGTTATTTTTTATTATAAGTAGGTTATTTATGTAACATGTTTTCAGTATTGTTTTTAAATGAACTAACAAATTAATATATTTTTTTATCACTTTTAACTTCCATTATGGCAAAACTGATAGATATAACCCATATAAACTGATACTATTTGGATTTTTAATAATTTTTTTATTTTTATTTTAAAATTAACATATAGTAAATGTACTTTGTTGGCATACAGTTTGGTGAATTTTAACACTTGTGTAGGTTCATGTAAACATCACCATAACCAGAATAAAAAACAATTCTATTACTCAGAAAACTCCCTTGTGCTAAAAAAAGACTCTTTTTAAAAAGATTTTACTTTTATGTAATCTCTATACTCAATGTTGGGCTCAAACTTACATCCCTGAGATCAAGAGTTACATGCTCCATTGACTGGGCCAGCCAGGTTCCCCCCAAACAGACTCTTAACTATAGAGAACAAACTGATGGTTACTGGAGGGGTGGTGGGTGGGGGTATGGGTGAAATGTGAGATGTGGATTAAGGAGGGCACTTGTGATGATGAGTGATGTATGGAAGTGTTGAATCACTATACTGTACACCTGAAACTAATATAACACTGTATGTTAAGTATACTGAAATTAAAAAATGAGTGATGTATGGAAGTGTTGAATCACTATACTGTACACCTGAAACTAATATAACACTGTATGTTAAGTATACTGAAATTAAAAAACCCTCCCGTATGCTATCCCTTTGTAATACTCCCTGCCCCCAACTCTGAAGCCCTGATAACTACTGATCTATTCCCTGTCACTATTGTTACATTTTTTGAGAATGGAACCATATAATATATAACCTCTGAGGCTTAATTCTTTCAGCACAATGCCTTTGAGATCCATTCAGGTTGAGATCCTTCAATAATAGTTCATTCTTTTTTATTGCCGAGTAGTACCAAAGTTTGTTTACCCATTCACCCGCTGAAGAACATTTGGGTTGTTTCCACCTTGGGGCTATTACAAATCAAGCTACTATGAACATTTGTGTACATGTTTCTTGTGAATATTTCACTAAGGTAAATATCCAGGAATGAGACTGTAGGATTATATGGTGAGTATATGTTTAACTTTATTAAAAAAAAAAAAACAAACCTTCAAACTGTTTTCCAAAGTTTCTAGAACATTTTACAGTCTGAAAAGCAATGTAAAAGAGCACCAGTTGCTCTACATTATTTGTTTAAAAGTTTATTTATTTATTTTGAGAGGGAGAGAGGAGAGTGTGCACAGAGTGGGAGAAGGGCAGAGATAGAATCCCAAGCAGGCCCCATGCTGTCAGTGCAGAGCCCACCAAAAGGGGCTCATGAACCGTGAGGTCACGACCTGAGCTAAAATGAAGAGTTGGACACTCAGCCACCTGAGCAGTTGGTTTTGCCCATACTTTTTATTTTAGCCATTCTAGTAAATATGTAGTTGTAGCTCATCATGGTTTTAATACGTATTTTCCTAATGGCTAATGGTGTTGAACATCTTTTTATGTGCTTATTTTCATCCACATATCATCTTTGTTGGTGTAATTGTTTAAGTCTTTTGGTCATTTTTTAAAATGGTGTTTTAATTTTCTCACTGAGTTATCAGCATTCTTTATACATGCTGGATACAAGTCTTTTGTCAGATGTGAGAATTGCAAATATTTCCTCCTGGTCTGGAGCTCCTCTAGCCATTCTTTTAATAGTGTCTTTTACAGAACAAAACACTGATTTTAATGAGGTTCAACCTATCATCTTTTTTTTTCTTTTATGGGTCCCACTATAGTGTCATGTGAAAAAAGCTTTACCTAACCCCAGGTCATGAAGCTATTTCTCCTATGCTTTCTGTTAGAAGTTTCATAGTTTTATATTTACATTTACATCTATTTATGATTTTTAGTTACTTTTTGTATAAAGTGTGAGGTTCAGGTTGAGGTCATTTTTTTAGTACATGGAAATCTAGTTTTTGCAATGTCCTTTGTTGAAAATCTATTTTTTCTCAGGGCACTTGTTGTGATGAGCACCGGGTATCGTATGGAAGTGGTGAATCACTAAATTCCATACCTGAAAATAATATTACACTGTATGTTAACTGGAATTTAAAGAAAAACTTGGAAGGAATGAAAAGACTATCTTTTCTCATTCGACTTGCTTAACACCTTTGTCAACAATTGCTCTTATTGGTATGGTTCTATTTCTGGACTCTCTATTCTGCATTGATCTATGTGTGTGTCCCTACACCAATACCACACTGTCTTGATTTCTCTAACTTCATAGTAAGTCTTAAAATCAAGCAGTGTGAGGGGTGTCTGGCTGACTCCGTTGGTGGAGCATGCAACTCTTGATCTCGGGGTCATGAGTTTGAGCCCCATGGTAGGTGTAGAGATTACTTAAAAAAATACTTTAAAATATCAGCATGATACCTTGAGTTTTTATCTTTTCAAAATTATTTTAGCTATCCAATTCCTTTGTCTTTTCTTATAACTGTTGGTATCAGCTTGTCAATATTAAAAAAAATATATTGCTTGGAGTTTGATTGTGTTGTGTTGCATTGAATGTATGAATTAATTTGGGGAAAACTGATATCTTTACTATGCTGAGACTTCCAGTCTGTGAACATATGTTCCTCCATTATTTAAGCCTTCACTGGTTTGTTCCACCAGCATTTTATAAACACTCTTGGTTTTAGACTTCCATGGGTCCATGCCAGGTTATACCAGAAGAAAGAAAGTGGTAAACTTACTCAAAATTTAGTGATACTACAAGATCTGGTCTTCTTCCCCAATACACTCTCTATTGTTTACTTTCCGAGTCCTAAAATAGCTGTTCCATACATTCTGTCCAAGTTTTACAGTTGTATTTGATGGGAGAGACAGTTTGGAGTTTGGAGTGCTTCTTACCAGAATGAAACCATAATTTTTAAGAGTATATGGGGTCCTGAGATGAAAGTTTGAGACCTGTGGCATTTTAGGGACTGGCATTTTAATATTTTCACAGAGACTGAAGATGAGGCCATGAAGCAGGAACTTATTTCCATCCATTAAGCCATGAGCCCCCTTTCACACAAAGGGAACTAGTAAAATTTCACCTACAGGACCAGAAATATGGCAAGGAAGCTCACCATTTGTTCAGGAAGATAGGTGGAAAATAGTCAACTCTAAAATAAAAGGCTATATAATGAACAACTTCGAAATCATTAGAGAAATAAAGATTTTTTTAAAAAGTGATTAATCCAAGGGAGGCAGGAATAGAGGGGGTGGGAAGAGGAAATATGGTTCAAAGAAAACACAGGGGCTTGTTTTTTTCTGATCATGATGAAGTAAAAGGGACAGGGTTTACCTTTTTGCCTTAAACAACTAAAAAGAATGGATAAACTATGTGAAACAATGGTTTTCGGACACTGGACACCAGGCAGCAAAGGACACTGGTCCTTGAGAGAAAGGAAACAACCAAAGCAAACCCTATGATTACCTCAGCTTACTGCTTAGAGACTTTTCAGGTCAGAGCACAGGCAGGGAGAATCTAAAGACAGTCTGGCAGTCTCTCTGAGTCAAGAACAGAGTTGAAAATTCAAGGAGCACAAGGCGATTAGATTCACAGCACAGAGTTGCATGTGTGCGTGAGAGAGAGAGCGAGAGAGAGAGAAGAAGAAGAAGAAGAAGAAGAAGAAGAAGAAGAAGAAGAAGAGAGGGAGAGAGAGAGAGAGAGAGGGAGAGAGAGAGAGTGGGGGAGAGAGAGAGGGCCACAGGCTCAAGCTCTCTGGAAGTATGCAGAGGGTTCTCCTAGAGTCTCCAGATAGTACTGATCAGCACATGTATATGAGGAAACTACCCAAGGCCAGTTAATGAATCACAAGAAATGAATATGGAGAACAAATGCTGGAGCTGAAACAGGGCTGGGAAGAGTTCATACCCCCAATATCTAGAGTGGAGAAATCTTGTAATACACAGGGCTTTGGGTAGAGTGCTGAGAAGAATAGTGCCTCGGTAGAGAACAATATTCACCATAAATTGCTGCTATGATCTATCGAGAGAAAATTAGAAATAAAATTTCCTGCCAATCCAGGAAATCCTCTTGTTGAATACAAAAAAGATAGAAAGCAGTTTTACTATTGAATATGCATTAAACCAGACTGTGATGCATTACAGACAATCTGCTAATGAGACTGCAAAGACAGAAATAAATCCCATTCTTATGGATGTAATTTATCCATTACATACATGTTCTTAAAGCACTGTTCTTGAAAGCACTGTTTGCTATACACTCTTTCATAGTTCATCCTAAGTTCACCTGGTAATTGGAATGGCCATCTGTGCTGGTTAATTGTCTTTATCCAAAGGGAAAACAAAACTTTTCATATCTCTACAACAAGCAGGTGGTTACAGCTTAGAGCAAGGTGCTTAGGCTAAAATCCCAGGATGATAGAGATATATAGGGGCACTATCCTCCTTAATGTTAACATTTCAAAGTGATGGCTCCCAGTCCCTTAACAAAAGCATTTTGGGTTACAAGGCTGGCAAGAGGCTTATTTAGTTCTCAAAAAGATTTATGTATATATCAGAGGGACAGAGGAAGGGTTCACAAATACTAGATTTCTTAGGAAATACTCTAAGAAAGAGGAGAGAGAAAAGTGCTCTTTCCTTTTTGGCAAGTTCTAAAGGGGAAGAGCAATTTTATTTTGATTGACCCTTCCAGATTTTACCTTACAAATGTTAGAAGCAAGCCTCAAAAGGATCAAAGTTTTGCCAAGTGACTTAACTTCCTCCCCCCAAAAAGCTAAAAATTATGAAAAGAAATACAGAAAATTTAGTACCAAACAACATAAAACTCACAATTTTGGCACCCAATAAAAAGTTACCAGGTATACAAAGAAGCAGGTATAAGAAGAAAAAGATAATCAATAGTAATAGACCCCAAAATGGCACAGATGATAAAGTTAGTGGAAAAAGCCATTAAAACAACTGTTAAAACATATTTCAGGGGCACTTGGGGTGGCTCAGTCAGTTGAGCATTCCACTTCAGCTCAGGTCATGATCTCACGGTTCATGAGTTCGAGCCCCACCTCAGGCTCTGTGCTGACAACTTGGAGCCTGGAACCTGCTTTGGATTCTGTGTCTTCCGCTTTCTCTTCCCCTCCGCAGATCTCTCTCTCTCTCAAAAATAAATAAACATTAAAAAAATAAAAATAATAAAAACATATTTCATATATTGAAAGCATATAGGAAAGCATGAATGCATTAAGGCGATAAACAGAAAATATAAATAAAAATCCACATGACTTTGTAGAGATGAAAATATATGTCTATAATATAAAATACATTGGATGAGATCAAGAGCAGATTAGATACGCCAATAGAAAATATTATTGAACTTGAGTATACAGCAATAAATATGATTCAAACAGAAACACACAGAAGAAAAGTCTGAATGGGTCACCTGGCTGGCTGAGTTAGTAGAGCCTGCAACTCTTGATCTTGAGGTTGTGAGTTGAAGCCCCACGTTGGGTGTAGAGATTACTTAAAAAATAAAACTTTAAAATCTCACAGTTCATGAGTTCGAGCCCCAAGTCGGGCTCTGTGCTGACAGCTCAGAGCCTGAAGCCTGCTTCGGATTCTGTGTCTCCCTCTCTCTCTGCACCTCCCCCACTTGCTATCTGTGTCTCTCTCAAAAATAAATAAACATTAACAAAACAAAATAAAATTTTAAAAAAGAAGAAATGTCTGAGAATAAATGAACACAACATTAGTGAGCTGTGCGACAACTACAGACAACCTAATACATGTATGATTCCCAGGAATGGAGAGAGAGAAGGGCAAAGAAAAATTATTAGGAGAAATAATGGCTGAAATTACACCAAATATGATAAATCCATAAACTCACAAATCTAAGAAACAAGAAACTCTAGGTGCAAGAAACATAAAGAAAACTACATTAAGGCACACTAAAATCAAATTGCTCAAAAAAAATTAGTGATAAAGAAAAAAAGAATCCTAAAAGGGACCAGAAAAAAGACATATTATACACAGAGGAACAAAAATAAAAATGATTCATATTTTTCAGCAGAAACCATGTAAGGCAGAAAATGGTGATGTAACATCTTTAAAGAACTGAAAGAAATTCTATTGTCACCCTAGAATTGTATGCCTACCCGGCAATAATATTTCAAAAAGAAGGAAAAATAAAGACCTGTGCAGACACACAGAAGCTGAAATAATTCATCACCAGCAGCAGCAGTACTACAAAAAATGCTAAAGGAAGTCTTTCAGGCAGAAAGACAATACCAGGTGGAAACTACGTGGGTAAATACAGTTTCTTTTCTTTATTTTTAAAATCTCTTGAATAGATGATTGCCAGCTTAAAGCAAAACAAAGAAGCAATGTATTATGGGGTCGATAACATAGGTAGAAACAAAACATATGAAAACAATGGCACAAAAGGCAAGGAGAAGGAACATGGAAGAATACTGTTGTAAGGTTCTTCTGCTACATGTGAACTGTTACAATTGATTGTGATTGGTGAAAGATCTATACTGTGTACATATACCATATAAATTAAAGATGTATACTGTAAATCCTAAAACAATCACTAAAGTAATACAGCAGAAAGTTATTAAAAAGGAGATAACGTGTAATCCAAAAAAATACCCATTAATCCGAAAAGAAGACAATAAAAGAGCAAAATGGGAATAAAGAACAGATGAAATTAAGAGAAAATAAATAGCAAGATGGCAGATTTAAATGCAACCATATCAACAATCACATTAAAGTCCAGGCAGAGACTGTCAGATTGGATGAAAAGGCATGACCCAACTATATGCTACCTATAAGATATCCACTTTAAAAATTTTTTTAATATTTATTTATTTTTGAGAGAGACAGAGCATAAGTGGGGGAGGGCAGAGATAGAGGAAGACACAGAATTGGAAGCAGGCTCCAAGCTCTGAGCTATCAGCACAGAGCTTGATGTGGGGCTCAAACTCATGGGCTGTGAGATCATGACCTGAGCCGAAGTTGGATGCCCAACTGACTGAGGCACCCAGGTGCCCCTAAGATGTCCACTTAGATATAAAACCACAAATAGACTAAAAACAAAAGGATAGATATTCCATGTTTATCATAAGGAAGCTGGAGCGGCTATATTAACAAAGGATAAAACAGATTTCAGGGCAAAGAATATTACCAGAGATCGGTGCTGTTTCATAATAATAAAGTAGTCAATTCATCAGATAACTGAACTTTAAAATGCATGAAGTAAAAACTGACAGATCTTCAGGGAGAAATAGACAAATTCATAAGTATGACATTTTTAACACCCTCTTCTCAATAATCAATAGAACAAGTCGAAAATCAGTAAGGATACAGAACACTTAAACAAAACTATCAACTAATATGTCCTAATTCACATTTATAGAACACTTCCCCCATAACAACAGAATATGCATTATTTTCAAGGGTCACACAGAATATTTACCAAGACCCCAAATTTTGAGCCAGAAAACAAGTCTCAGTCCATTTAAATGGATTCAAGTAAGACAAAGTATGTTCTCTGGTCCCAAAAGAATTAAATCGCAAATCAACAACAAGAAACCTGTCTGGATAATCTCAAATTATTTGGAAAGTAACGCATTCATAAATAGAGAAGAGAAATCACAGGGGGTGCTAGAAAGTATTTTAAGCTTAATGAAAATGAAAATATGACGTATCAGATTAGGAGGGTGACAACTAGGGCAGCACTTTGCGGGGATCTTATAGCACTAAACACATTAGAAAAGAAGAAAGGTCTCAAATAAATAACCCAAGCTTCCATCTTAGGAAACTAGAAGAAGAGAAGCAAATCAAACACGCTAAATAGAATAATAGAAATAATAAATATTAGAGAAGAAATCACTTAATATAAAATAAAAAATTAGGAAAAATATCAGTGAAACCAAAAGCAGTCTTTTTCAAAAAATCAATATAATTAATAAGGTTCTATTCATACCGACTAGAAAAAAAGAGAAGATACAATTTACTGGTATCAGGAATGAAACAAGCAAACACTACAGATTCTAAACGTATTACAGGGATAATGAAGGAATATTATGAACAACTTAATGCCAATAAATCCAGCAACGTAGATAAAATGGGAAAATAATATGAAAGATACAAACCACCAAAGTCCATGCTAGATGAAATAGATCATCAAAACTGACCCATAACTAATAAAGAAATTGAATTTTTGTTTACAAACTTCTCTACAAAGTAAACTCCTGGCACAGATGGCTTCAAGGATGAATTCTACCAAACATTTCTGGGAAAAATAATAAAAATTCTATATAAACTCTTCCAGAATATAGAAAAGGAATACTCTCTCTCTAATAGTATGTATGTGGCCAGCATTACTCTAATACCCAAACAAGACAAAACAAAAACAAAAGCTTTTAAAAACAGACTACAGACCAATACTTCTTCTGAACATAGATGCAAAAATTTTTAGCAGAATTTTTGCCAATAATCAAATATATCATGAATAAGTCATTCATTTCAAGAATACAAGAAGAGTTTAATTTTTGAAAACCAACTGATGTAATTCACAATATTAAATGATGAAAAATAACAAACCATGTGATCACAGTAGATTCAGAAAAAAGTATTTTACTTTCTCTGTATGACTTACTTCACTAGCATAACACTCTCCAGATACCATATGTTTTCACTCCTATGTGGATCCTGGGAAAATTAACAGAAGACCATGGGGGAGGGGAAGGGAAAAAAAAGGTTAGAGAGGGAGGGAGCCAAAACATAAGAGACTCTTAAAAACTGAGAACAAACTGAGGGTTGATGGGGGGTGGATGAGGGGAATTGAGGAGGGCACCTGTTGGGATGAGCATTAGGTGTTGTATGGAAACCAATTTGACAATAAATTTCATATTAAAAAAATAAAGATAAAAATAAGAAAAAAGTATTTTACAAAATCTAACATCCCTTCCTGATAAAAAAAAAAAGTCTCAGCAAATTAGGAAAAGAAGGGAACCTCCCCAATCTGTTAAGGAATGTCCACAAAAAACCTACATGTAACATCATACTTGTGATGAAAAACGTAATGCTTTGACCTGAAGATTGGGAAGAAGAGAAGAATATCTGCTCTCCACATATATTCATTATTCTATTGGGGGTCTTTGCTGATACAAGAAGAAACAAAGGGTATACAGAGTAGAAAGAAAGAGGCAAAACTCTCTTTTTATTCAGATGACATGATATAGTCTATGTAGAGAATGCAAAGGAATTCACAAAAGAGGCTATTAGGACTAATAAAGGAGTTTAGCTATGTTGCAGGCTACAAGATCAATATACAAAAATCACTTGCATTTCTTAATATTAGCTGTAATATCAATATCAATCAGGAACTAAATTTAAAAATCTATACCATTAACTATGGCACAAAACACTTAGTGATACAAATCTAACAAAATATGTGCCAGTTCTGTGCATTGAAAATGGGAAAACATAAGTGACAGAAATTACAAAATACTTAAATAAATTGAGAAGTATATTATGATTGTAGATATGAAGACTCAATATTGTTAGGATGTCAGTTGTCCCCAAATTGATCTAAATATTCAGTGTAATTTCAACCAAAATCCTACTGGAATTTTTTAGAAACTGAAAAGCTGATTCTAAACTTCACATTAATTCCCAGAACTCTGAATAGTCAAATATGTTTTTGGTTTTGTTTTGTTTTGTTTTTAGGGAAAATGCAATTGATAGATTGCAGGGTCAGATCCTGTCTTTATTTAAAATTTTATATTTTGTTCAATATGGATTTTTAGCATTAATTTTGATTTAAAAATACTGCATGAATCTATTATTTTATTACTGAGGTTTTGGTTCCTGATGAAATCTTTTTCCAGCTTTGAGATGTAATTGATATATAACATGGTGTACGTTTAGGGTGAACAATGTAATGACTTGATACACACAATTTTGGAAGAGGAGAATACAGTAGGAATAATTGCAACAACTGACTTCAGGACTTATTATAAAAGTACAGTAATCAAGACAGTGTGGTATTGGCATGAATATAGGTAAATAGATCAATGGAAAAGAACACAGAGTCCAAAACTAGGCCCACAGAAATGACTTTTGACAAAGATGGAAAGGCATTTCATTACAGAAAGGACAGCATTTTCAATCAATGGTGTTCAAATTATTAGATTTCCACATGCAAAAAATAAACTTTGATGTGTGCCTCTTTCCATTTATAAAAATGAACTCAAAATCTCCAAATGGTCATAAACCTAAATGAAAAACCTAAAGTTTTAGCAAAACCTAAAAAAAAAAAAACAACCAGAAGTTATAAAACTTCAGGAAGAAAACATAGTAGAAAAAATATTTTTACCTTGAGTCAGGCACATATTTCTCATATATAACATTGAAAGTAAATTGGACTCCATTAAATTTAAAGCTGTGCTTAGATAAATGCTGTCAGGAAAATGGAAAGACAAACCTCAGACTGGAATAAAATATTTGCAAATCTATATTTAACAAAAGACTTGTATCTAAAATACATAACTTTCAAAAGCTGAATAGACCAGTAACCATTAAATAAGTCAAACTGGTAGTAAAAGAAAAAAAAAAAAAAAGAAACTCCTCTTACAGAAAGGCACCAGATCAAAATGACTTTACCATAGTTTTTTGGGGGGGCGGGGTAGAGGGAGAGATTGAATCTTAAGCAGGCTCCATACCCAGCATGGAGCCCTATGCAGGGCTCAATCTCACAATCATGAGATAGTGACCTGAGCTGAAATCAAGAGTTGGGCACTTAACTGACTGAGCCACTCAGATGCCCCATAGTTTTGTTTTGTTTTTTTAAACTAACCTTCAAAATTATAACTTCAACTTTACTGGTGAATAAGAAAACCTAATCTATTAAAATTTTTTAAAATGTTTATTTATTTTTGAAAGAGAGAGAGAGAGAGAGAGAGAGAGAGAGAGAGAGACAGAGCACGAGTGGGGGAAGGGCAGAGAGAGGGGGAGACACAGAAATCAAAGCAGGCTCCAGGCTCTGAGCTGTCAGCACAAGCCCGACACAGGGCTTGAACCCATATACCATGAGATCATGGCCTGAGCTGAAGTCTGGCACTCAACCAACTGAGCCACCCAGGTGCCCCAACCATTTTTTAGCCTAGAATAATCTTGAAGCACAAGCCTGAACAAGACAGTGCATAAAAGTTTTTTTATATATTTTTTTCATACACACACACACACACACACACACACACACACACATATATAAGTAGGGTTTGTCCCATTATTTCAAAAGTAGCTTAATTGAAGAGTCTGTTACTGTAATTCACCACATTAACAGATAAAAAGGAGAAAAACCATGTGACCATCTTCATTGTAGAAAAAGCAAATGATAAAACTAAACACCCATTCCTAGTTTAAAAACAACAAAATACAACAGATACAGAGGTGGACAAGGGTATCTACCCAAAACTTACATCAAACCTAGTGCCATTGTTATCCAACATTATACTGGAGGTTTTAACAAATGCACTGAAATAATAAAAAGAAAGAAAACAGAAAGATTGGAAAAGAAGATAAAAATATAATTCACATGATATGGCTGTCTATGTAAAAAAATCTGAGATACTCTTGTATCTAGCAACCTTGTTGAATTCTTTTTTAAATTTTTTAAACATGTATTTATTTTTGAGAAACAGAGTGCAAGTGGGGGAGGGGCAGAGAGAGAGGGAGACACAGAATCCGAAGCAGGCTCCAGGCTCTGAGCTGTCAGCACAGAACCCGACTTGAGGCTCGAACTCACGAGATCATGACCTGAGCTGAAGTTGGACTGAGTCACCCAGGCACCCCAAGATAAGTGTGTTCTTAATAGGCTTCACCTATTTCATCCATTCCCCTCACCCACCTCCCCTCTGGCAACACCAGTTTGTTGTCTACAGTTAAGAGTCTGGTTGTTTTTTTTTTTTTTTTTTTACTCTTTTTTTCTTTGTTCATTTGTTTTGCTTCTTAACTTATACATATGAGTGAAATCGTATGGTATTTGTCTTTCCATAGAGCCTTTCTTGTAAGCCATGATAAGGGGTATAGATTTTCGTTTGAGTGAGATGGGGAAGCCATTTAAAGGGTTTTGAACACAGGAGGAGGATAATTTGGTTTGTGTTATAAAAGGATCATTTTGACTTCTGTGTTGTGAATAGAATATAAGGTGGCAAGGGCAGAATCAGGGAGACTAGTTAGGAGGATATTACAGTAATCTGAGTGGGAGATCATGGCGTTTAGGAATAGTGAGGTACTGGTGGAGAAGGTGAGAAGTAGTACAATTCTTGGTATATTTTGGAAAGAAAGCCAAAAGGATTTGCTAGTAGATGGGATGTGGGGTGTGAGAAAAACACACATACCAAAGAGAATCAGGGATAGAATTAGGGTTAAGGTTATGGCCAAAGTATTTTTACTTGAGTAACTGGAAGGATAGTTTTCCATCAGCTGAGGTGGGGCATGCTGGGGGTAGCACAACTTTTTTTTTAAGATTTTATTTATCTATTTTTAAAGTTTATTTATTTTTAAACAATGTTTCTTTTTTTAATCTTTATTTATTTTTGAGAGAGAGAAAGAGCGCAAGCAGGGGATGGGCAGAGAGAGAGGGGGAGACACAGAATCTGAAACAGGCTTCAGGCTCTGACCTGTCAGCACAGAGCCCGATGCGGGGCTTGAACTCACCAATGGTGAGATCATGACCTGAGCCGAAGTCGGCTGCTTAATGGACTGAGCCACCCAGGCACCCTGGGGATAAGAACAAATTTTTAAGGAAAAATCAGGGGCTGAGGGTTGAACGTACTAAGTTTGAAACATCTGTTAAACGTCTGAGTTCAGATGTCGAGAAGGCAGTTGGATTGTGATCTGGAATTTAGGTGAGACATGAGATTTAGAGTGATAAGTTTGGAAGTCATCAGCATATTGATGGTGAATAATGCCATGAGACTGGATGAACCCACCTGGGGAATGAACACAGACAGAATAGAGGAATAAGAGCCTTTGAGTAGTTAAGCACCACCTTAACCATTTTGTTCTAGCACAGTTAGGTTTGGGGATCTAAATGGTCATGGACTCTATATATTTTTCCCCCCTTCACCTTGGTATCTTCTACATTTATCAGTGTCAATGTGTTTCCCTATGGTTTCTGTTGGCAACACCACTGAGCCCCTTGTGTCTGCCATCCGTAGCTTCTCACAGCTGGGTCAGTTAATTTCCCTACCTGCAATCAGTCCAGTTCCAGCTCCTGAAATATTTTGTACTGGATGCATGAAGAGTTTCGGAAATATCAGGATCTTCCTCGGTGGGGCTTAGGATTGAGGTGCTTCCCTGTTGGTTAGGAATAAAATGTCCTTCTCTGGGACTCTGCATCTCCATGAGCAGGAGTGAAGGAGATCGCCTAAACACTCACCCATTTCTCCCTCTCAACACTCACAGACTTGCCACCACTAGGTGCCTCAATAGTACCAGAACCAAGCTCTTTATGCCCTTCAACTTTTTGTCAGTCATCACAAGAACCCTGGGACCCCTTGGTCACTACCTGCACATCTCATGTTATAATCCCATACAATTTTGTGTATTTACTTAACTTATCCCCACTTCTTAGCCCCATCCAGATCCTGAAATCCTCCTACTGTGCGCTCTAGAATCATAATCCTGGTTTGCCCAGGACAATTCCGGTTTACGCATGTTGTGCCACTGTCCTTCCCAGTTTTAATATTTGTCATTCTCAAGTGTCCTGGATCAGATAGTAAATTATATAGTCACCTTATCTTGAACCCAAAATCTTAAAAAATTTTAACTTTATTTATTTGAGAGAGAGAGAGAGAGAGAGAGAGAGAGAGAGAGAGTGAGAGGGCAGGGGAAGAGAGAGAGAGAGGGAGAGAGAATCTCAAGCAGGCTCCGGGCTGTCAGCGCAGAGCCCAATGCAGGGCTGGAACTCATGAACTGTGAGATCATGACCTGAGCTGAAATCAAGAGTCTGACGCTTAACTGACCAAGTCACCCAGGTGCCCCTGAACTCAAAATCTTTAGCAAAGTTCCCTATATTCTTTCCCGGTTTGCTGAAGGTTTCCCTCACCTTCTTGATCTGACTGAAATCTGGATCTACCCAAGGACTTTACAGCCCTCACCCGCAGCTTGAGGTCCCTCATGGCCACTTCAAAATCATTCTCCCTTTCCTCTAATTAAAAATTCCCATCTTTAGGAGCACCTGGGTGGCTTAGTTGTTTAAGCATCTGACTCTTGATTTCAGCTCAGGTCAAGATCTCACAGTTGTGAGATTGAGCCCTGAGCTGGGTGTGGACCCTGCTTGGGAATCTCTCTCTCCCCTCCCACCTCTCTCTGCACCCCTCCCACACTTGCACACATACTCTCTCTCTTTCAAAATAAAAAAAATTCCCATCTTTGAATTCTCTGTCACAGAATATATTATATATTATTTGATATAATATATCTGTATTTTTGTATAGACATATAACTATATTTTTGTATCCTACCTATGGTAGTTACCTATAGACCCTCAGGTTCCCCTCCAGTTTCTCAAAGATTTTAATTTCTGTCTCACTGTCACTCTTTCCAATTAATCCTGTCTTAATTCTTTGTGATTTCAATATCTCAATAGCTGATCCTTCCAACACCCTAGCCTCCAGTTTTTTGAAATCCTCTCTTCCAGTTTTGTCTTACACCTAATCATGGTCATTTGCCTCCATCATGTCATTACCAATAATTCCTACTCCTCTCCTGTATCCCCAGAGCTGAACATTGCTGGAGAAAAACACAAAATGACACTTTCACTTTAAATTCAAGACCACGAACCTGAAGTGGGCACTTAATGTTGCCAGGAAATCACATAATATTATCCTGGTCCATTTGCTCTCCCGGTTTCCTAGACAACTATTTCATATCTTCTCGTCTCCCTTCAAACCTCTACCACCTCCACACCCATCCTCGCTCTCAGCTCATGACCTTGCTTCTAATCTCACTGAGAAAACAGAGACAATTAGAAAACAAAGCCCACTACTCATTGTGATGAACACTGGGTGTTATATGTAAGTGATGAATCACCAAATTCTACTCCTGAAACCAATTTTACCTTATATGTTAGCTAACTAGAATTTAAATAAATACTTGAAATTAAAACAAAAGAAAGAGGGGCGCCTGGGTGGCGCAGTCGGTTGAGCGTCCGACTTCAGCCAGGTCACGATCTCGCGGTCCGTGAGTTCGAGCCCCGCGTCAGGCTCTGGGCTGATGGCTCGGAGCCTGGAGCCTGTTTCCGATTCTGTGTCTCCCTCTCTCTCTGCCCCTCCCCCGTTCATGCTCTGTCTCTCTCTGTCCCAAAAATAAATAAAAAACGTTGAAAAAAAAAATTAAAAAAAAAAATAAAACAAAAGAAAGAAAACAAAGCTCACAAATTTCAACCACTGCATCTACCCAGCTACCTAAATCTATGTGTATATCCTACCCTTCCTCCTGTGACTACGGATAAACTGTCCTGCTCCCAGCTCAGCCAACCCCTCCACCTTTTTGCTAGACTCCATCCTCTCTGGCAATTCCCTCCTCTGTTGCCCCCTTTTCTCCTCTACAGGTTCTTTCCCATCAGCTTCACCATGGTATTATTGCTCCCACTAAAAAACGTAAGGGGTGCCTGGGTGGTTCAGTGGTTAGTTAAGCATCTGACTCTTGATTTCAGTTCAGCTCATGATCTCACAGTTCGTGCGTTTGAGTCCCACATCGGGCTCTGTGCTGACAGTGTGTAGCCTGCTTGGGATTCCCTCCCTCCCCCTCTGACTCTCCCCCGCCCTTCCTCTCAAAAAACAAATAAACATCTAAAAAAATTAAAACATATTCTTTTGAGCCACTTTTCCTTGCTTAGAATCAACCCCATTTTTCTATTCCTCTTTACTAGAATTGTCTATACTTGACGTCTACAATTCTTCTTTTCCAGTTCTTTTAAAACAGTTTTATTATTTTGAAATAATTATAGATTTACAGGAAGTTGTAAAAATACTACAGAGAGGTCCTTTGTAAATGTTTATTTATTTTTGAGAGAGAAAGAGAGGGGTGGAGGGGCAGAGAGAGGGGGAGAGAGGATCTGAAGTGGGGTCTGTGCTAATACCAGTGAGCCAGATGTGGGGATTGAACTCACCAACCAAGAGATCATGGCCTGGGGCAAAGTCCGATGCTCAGCCGAGTGAGCCGCCAGGCACCCCAAGAGGTCTTTTGTAAACTTCATCCAGATTCTCCCGAGTTATATCTTACAAACTATAGTATAATATATAATCCAGGAAACCGACATTGGGATAAAGTATGTGAATAATTCTATGTCATCTTATCACAAGTGTAGATTCGTGTATCCACCACTGCAATCAGGATACAGAACTGTTCCATCATCATGAAGATCTCTCTCCGGCTTCTCCTTTACAGTCACACCCATTCCCTTCTCTCCACCATCCCTAAGTCCTGGAAATTACTAATCTGTTCTCCATCTCTATATTAATTAAGTAAATAAATAAATTAATTAAGTAAACAGAATCCTATAAGACCCCTTGAGATTGCATTTTTATGCTCACCATAATGTCCTTGAGATCCATTTAAGTTATTACATGCATCAATCTTTTTTTCCTCCCCTCTTGTTTCCATGTGTGTTACATAAAAAGGAGATGGGAGGGGCGCCTGGGTGGCGCAGTCGGTTAAGCGTCCGACTTCAGCCAGGTCACGATCTCGCAGTCCGTGAGTTTGAGCCCCGCGTCAGGCTCTGGGCTGATGGCTCGGAGCCTGGAGCCTGTTTCCGATTCTGTGTCTCCCTCTCTCTCTGCCCCTCCCCCGTTCATGCTCTGTCTCTCTCTGTCCCAAAAATAAATAAAAAATGTTAAAAAAAAAAAAAAAAGGAGATGGGAGGTAGTGCACCAGGGCAGTGGTGACAGCATTCATAGGTGCTGGATTAAATGGGTGGTGCCGTTGTGAGTCTCCATCAGGTGGTCCAGGATTAAGTTGGGCTTGGTGCTGATCTTTCTGTCCAGCTTGCAGTGCTCCACAGGGGAGAAGTGAAGACTGAAGTTTGGGCGAGGTTAGTCTACACGGAGTTCTGTGGGACATCACAGTCCACATGCCACATCTGTCCAGCAAGGGGGTTTGGGCCAGCAGCACTGTGGCCTGCGCATTCTGCAGTATCAGGAGTCACCAGTAGGTCTTGTCCTGCATGGGCAGTGAGGGCCCGATGCTGCTTTCCAGTGTGATGAACCATGAGATGTGCTTCTCCCACACCACTGACTTTTTGCTGGGCCCCTCAGTGCCCACTCTCCCTCCCTGCAGAGATCCTCTAGAACATGTTCATGTGGGTGCCCACGTGGAATTCTGCCCAGTATGGCAGGCACATGCCCCTAAACTTCCTAAGCTCCCAACAGGTACATGTGGACCATGAAGTTACTGTTTCAAGCAGACACCTTGAAGCCCAGATGGGCTTTGTCCACCAGGAAGTCCACGCTGAACACTGCAAGGGGCTTGGGGTCCCAGGACTGGAGGTTCAGCATCTTGCTGTCTTCTTGGTAGCATAGCAAGGAGATGCTCTTCATGACAGCCTCGGCCCGGATGGAGTGCTTCATGCTGATCAGCTGGTGGATGTATAGCTAGTTTTCAATGAAGCCCAAGTCCCTCAGCTCACTGGCCTGCAAGCTCCATGGGAAGCTCTTCTGGCTGATGGCCATCAGGTGTCAGTTGACACAGAGTAATTACGGCCCCTTCTCTTACTTCTCGTACAGGACCTTGAACTTCTTCTAGGTCATATGGTATGTGTATATTTAGTTTATTAAGACACTGCTATTTTCCACAGTGGCTGGACCATTTTACATTCCAACAGAAATATATGAAACATTGTTTCTACATATCCTTGCCAGCACTTAGTATTTTCACTGTATTTTACTTAGTTTAGCAGTCCTAGTAGGTATGTAGTCTTAATTTGCATTATGTCTTAATTTGCATTTCCCTAAAGGCTAGTACTATTGAGCATCTTTTTGTATGTTTGTATACCCTCTGTATATCCTCTTCAGTGAAATGCTTCTTGGTGTCTTTTGCTCATTTTCGAATTGGATTTTTTGTTTTCTTTTAATGTCCAACTTTGAGTGTTCTTTATATATTCCATTCTTTTAGGCCTTGGAAAATGCTGTGCCACTTCCTTCTGGCCTCCATGGTTTCTGATGAGAAACAATGGCTTCATTCAAATAATTTTGTCTCCCTGAGTAAGGTGTCATTTATCACTTGATTCAAGATTTTTACTCTCTCTTCACTTTTGAAAAGTTTGATTACAATGTGTCTTGGCATGGATTTATTTGGGTTTATTTTGTTTGTGGTTTGCTCAGCCATTGAGTCTGTAGGTTGATGTCTATTTATTTATTTGAGAGAGAGATAAAGAGAGAGAGACAGAGAGAGAGAGAGACAGAGAGAGATTGAGAGAGAGCAGGGGAGAGGGGCAGAGGAGAGAGAGAGAGAGAGAGAGAGAGAGAGAGAGAGAGAGAGAGAGAGAGAATCTTAAGTAGGCTCTTTGTTCAGCATGGAGCTCAATGCAGGGCTCAATCCCACAACCCTGGGATCATGACCTGAGTTGAAATCAAGAGTCAGATGTTCAACCGACTGAGTCACCTAGGCGCCCCTGTAGGTTGATATCTTTTCCCAAATTTTGGAAACTTTTAGTTATTGTAGCTTTTGGTCCCCAAATTTCCATTTGGTTCTCCTTTATGTCATCTATTTCTTTGTTGAGACTTTATACTTTTTCATTTATTTCAAACCTGTTCTGAACTACTCTTTGAAGCATTTTTATGTTGAATGTTTAAAATCTTTGTAATGTCATTCCAACATCTGTGTTGGATAGGTCTTGGTGTCTGTTGAGTGATTTTTATTAGTAAGATTTTCCTGTTTCTTGTTATGAGAAGTGATTTTCATTTGTGACCTGGACATTTTAGATGTTATGTGATGAGTCTTTGGATCTTATTTAAGTCTTCTGTTTAGCTGATCTTTTCTGATACCATGTGAAGAAGGGTGTGCCACATTGTTACTGCCAGCTGGAAGTGGAAGACCATGTTTCCTACCTTGTTTTCCCTATGGTGCAGGAAAGGCACGTGCATACAATTGGGAAGAGGTGAAAATTCAAGTTCCACACTAGGCCTCCAATGACACCACTCAAGCACTGTGTCATTCCTCAGGCTCCAAGGTCCCTAGCTGGTTTTATTTCTCTTTTTCTTTCAAAATCTTAGATTTATTTTATATCTAATGTCCAGGATTTTTGCTTAGTGAGAGGAGTAGGGATAAGTGTGTTTGCTTCATCATATCAACTGGAAGTTCCTCCTTTTCCATTTTTCTCCTAAATCCATTTGTACCAAGCTTCCATCTTCCATGGCTCTACCAAAACTGGCCTTGTCAAGGTCACCAGCAATTTTAACATTGCCAAATCCAATGTTGTCCTCATTTTACTTGACCCATCAGTTACCTACTTCGATCCTTCTTCTTAAAACTTTCTTCACTTGTTTCCAGGACACCATACCACTCTGGATTTTCTTCTATGATGTGGCTTCTCTTTCTTAGTTTTTTTTTCAGTTCCTTCTTGGCTTCCTGATTTTTTCATGTAGCAGTACTCCAGGGTTCAGTCTTATCCTATTCTCTCCTATATCTCTGCTTTCTCTCTTGGTCATCTTACCTGATTTCATGGCTTTAAACGCCATCTACTGTCAGCCTTTAAATTTGTATCTTTGGTCCAAACCTCTGCCCTAAGCTACATAGTAGTATATCCAGCTGCCTATTTAATATTTCCACTTGGATATATAATATGTATTTCAAAATGTAAAATATAAAAAACTAAATTTCTGATTTCTACCCTCTCCAAACCAGCTTGTACTTCATTATTCCCAATGGCTCAGGCCACAAACTTTGGGATCATTCTTGACTTCCCTCTTTCTCTAACACCTCACATCCAATCCATTACCAAATCCTGATGGTGCTACCTTGAAAATAAATGCACAATCTGACCAATTCTGATCATCCCCACTGCTATCACTTTGGTCCAAGCTACCATTATCTCTTGTCTGGATTGTTGAAAGAGCCTCCTAACTTGTGCTTCTCCCTCCCACATAACACAGTAACCAGAGCGATCTTTTTAAGAGAGCAGTCAATCAAATCACCCCTCTTCTGAAACCCTCCCATAATTCCCAAGCCATGGCTCAAGCAAGAGCAAAATCAAAGTCCTTATGCTAGCCTACATAATCTGGCCCACGGTGAGTTCTCTGACCTCATCACCAACTAGTGTCTCTCTTCCACCACACTAGCCTCCTCACTGTCCCCAGTCACATCAGGTATGCTCCCATCTAAGAGCCTCACACTTGCTTTCCCTCTGCTGGAAAAACTCCTTTTTTATGTTCCAGCATGAGCTATTCTCTCACTTACTTCAAGTTCTTCTCAAGTGTCACCTCTTCTCAAAATCTTCTCTGACAACTCTATTTTAAATTGTAACCCACCCTCCAGATCTCTGCATACCCTTTTGCAGATTCTTTTTTTAATGTTTATTTATTTATTTTGAGAGAGAGAGAGAGAGAGAGAGAGAGAGAGAGAGAGAGAGAGAGAAGGGTGGCGGGGGGAGAGAGAATCCCAAACGGGCTCTGCATTGTCAACACAGCCCGATGTGGGGCTTGATTCCACGACCATGGGATCATGACCTAAGCTGAAATCAAGAGTTGGACACTTAACCAACTGAGCCACCCAGGTGCCCTGAAGATTCTTTTTCACCTTACCTCCTACATATACCACATAGTATTCTTATTTATCTTGTTCACCATGTGTCTTCACCTCCTTCCAAAAAGTATAAGCTAACTGAGGGTATGGACTTTTGTTTTTCTGTTCAGTGCTGTACTTTCTGTACCTGGAACAGTATGGCACATGGTAAGTACTCAGTTTACAAACAAATGAATATATCACCGAACTTTGGCTGTAGCATCCCAGTTCTAATGGGTAATGGCCATTTCATGTTTTGCAGGCTTAGAGTCTTAAAGTTTTGTTTTAAATTTGAATTATTAGGGGCACCTGGGTGGCTCAGTCGGTTGAGCGTCCGACTTCAGCTTAGGTCATGATCTCATGGCTCATGGGTTCGAGCCCTGCATCGGGTTCTGTTCTGACAGCTCAGAGCCTGGAGCCTGTTTCAGATTCTTCGTTTCCCTCTCTATCTGCCCCTCCCTTGCTTGTGCTGTCTCTCTCTGAAAAATAAACATTAAAAATAAATAAATTCAAATTATTAGTATTATTTGTTTTTACCTCCATTATATCTTAGAGTCAACTTATCTATTTTTGTAACTATTGTTAGATTCTGGAGGTTGCCAGGATAATGGACCAATAGTAACGAAAAATAGAATGTATTTTTGTCATATTTTTATATTTTTATCTACATTAATAAATCACCATTCTGCATATTCTTTTTTAATGTTTATTTATTTTTAATGTTTATTTATTATTGAGAGAGAGAGAGCGAGCGCAAGTGGGGGAGGGGCATTGAGAGAGGGAGACAGAATCTGAAGCAGGCTTCAGGCTCTGAGCTGTCAGCACAGAGGCCAACATGGGGCTTGGACCCATGAACTGCAAGATCATGACCTGAACAGAAGTCAGACATTTAATCAACTGAGCCACCCAGGCATCCCAATGTTTATTTATTTTTTTGAGAGAGGGAGTGGGGGGGTGCGCAGAGAGAGAGAGGGAGACAGAGGATCCCAAGCAGGTTCCGTGCTGATAGCAGAGAGCTTGACTCAGGATTTGAACTCACAACCATAGGATCAGGATCATAGCCGAAGTCAGACACTTAAACGACTGAGCCACCCAAGTCCCCCAATAAATCACCATTCTGCATATTCTAAAGTGAAGTAAGTCAGAGAAAGACAAATAGTACATAATTTCACTCATATGTAGAAGTTAAGAAACAAAACAAATGAGCAAAGTGAAGTAAAGAGACAAAGCAAAAACAGACTCTTAACTATAGAGAACAAACAGGTGGTTATGGGGCGGGGGGGGGGGGGGTGCGGGGGTCAGTGAAACAGGTGATGAGGATTAAGGAATGCACTTATCTTGATGAGCACTGAGTAATAGATGGAACTGTTGAATCACTATGTTGTACACTGAAAACTAATATAACACCGTATGTTAACTATACTGGAATTACATAAAAAATAAAATGGCCTACAAAAAAATATAAAAAATGAGATAATGAAGGGAACATACAGACAGGAAAAATAGAACATAGCTCAAGGTGAGGTTAACACAAAATACAATCTATAAAGTTCTGTTCACTTACTAGGGTGGGCCAAACATTTGGCTCCGGGCTATCTAGTAGCCAAGGCAAAAAGAGAAAGACAAAAAGGGCACCATTCACGCTGGTCCCATTCCTGAGAGCAATGTTGCCTGGTCCACCAGTAGATGGCGTACACTTCACGTGATTAGATTACAGAGCAAGCCCTTTAATAGGGGCCTTCTAAACTCAGCCTGATATAGATAACAACAACCATTCTTTCTGAATTACATGCCTGGCTATTTACATACACCATTTACTTCTTAGTGCGGTTTTGGGGAGAAGCTGTTATTATCCCCGCTTTAGAGATACGGAGACAGTCTCAGAAGTAAAATCTCTTGCTCAAGCCTGGATTCCAAACTAGCTCTTATTCCAGAGTCTCTCTGCTTTTTCTATCATGCCACCCTGTCAACCTGCTGTCATTTGAAGAGCCTAAGGCAGATTTTCTTTTATCTAATGGGTGGAGCTCTTGGGAAGCTGTCTTTGACTGGAGGGCTTTCTTGTTTTAATTTTTAAATATTTATTTTTGAGAGAGAGACAGAGTGCAAGTGGGGAAGGGACAGAGAGAGAGAGGGAGACACAGAATCCGAAGCAGACTCCAGGCTCTGAGCTCTCAACGCAGAGCCCAACGTGGGGCTCGAACTCACGAACCGTGAGATCATGACCCGAGATGAAGTTGGACACTCAACTGAGTGAGCCACCTAGGCGCCCCTAGGCTCATTTATAATTGCCCTGTGTATGGACAGCTAGGTATCAAAATTAACAAATGGCGTCTATGCCAATAATGGTAACTAACCTCATGACTGGAGAAACACTAATGAATATTACAGTGGGATACCATTGGTTAAGTATAAAAACATTGATAATACACTGTGTTGATAAAGCCAGGATGAGGGAGAGCCCTCTCATAAATTGCTGGTGGGAGTGTAACTAACCAATCAAGGGCAATTTTGCAATAACTATAAAAAGTACACATACATGAGACTTTCATACCAAGATTCCATTTCTAGGAATTTCTTCTCCAGTTATGTTTGCATAGGTATAAACTGTTGTGTGTACAAGGTTATTCACTGTAGCATTGTGTGTAATAACAAAAAATGAGAAACAACCAGATGTCCATCAATGGAGGACTGACCAAATAAATACTGGTACATCCATCCAATGAGAAAACTCTTTATGTACTTATATGTAAAAGTCTATGAAAAAGCAAGATGTGGGAGCTGTGTACTTTCTCAATTTTATGCCATGGAAGTGTTTTAACTATTCAATGACATATCTGAAAGGTAATGTAGAAAAACAATGTGGATAGCCTGTCAACAAATAGTTTTTAGATTGAAAAGCCAGTTAGTCAGCGTACTGCCTTAGTATCAGTTAAAGAAAGATCCCATTAGCCTGTGAGCATATACTGGAAAGTCTATGATATGCAAAAACCCAGTTTTTACTGTTCTCTAATTGGTTCCAGCATAATTTTTCACAGATGGTTTCCCTGAGAAATTTTACTTTTACTTTTTAAAATTTTTTAATGTTTATTTTTGAGAGAGAGAGAGAGAGAGAGAGAGAGAGAGAGGCAGAGTGCAAATGGGGGAGGGGCAGATAGAGAGGGAGACACGGAATCCACATGGAATCTGTCAGCACAGAGCCCAAAGTGGGGCTCGAACCCGTTAGTCGTGAGATCATGACCTGATCTGAAGTCGGATGCTCAACCGACTGAGCCACCCAGGCGCCCCAAGAAATTTTACTTTTAGAAAATCACATGTCAGGGGCACCTGGGTGGCTGGTCGGTTAAGCGTCCGACTTCGGCTCAGGTCATGATCTCACGGTCCGTGAGTTCGAGCCCCGCATCAGGCTCTGTGCTGACAGCTCAGAGCCTGGAGCCTGTTTCAGATTCTGTGTCTCCCTCTCTCTCTGCGCCTCTCCTGTTCATGCTCTGTCTCTCTCTGTCTCAAAAATAAATAAACGTTAAAAAAAATTAAAAAAAAAGAAAAAAAAAAGAAAATCACATGTCAAATTGCCCTCAATCGGAGAGAAGTCCAATTCTATGTAGATTAGAGATGCTAGTATTCTGAGGGGGGGCAAATATGAAAGTTTGTTTCCTTTGAGTATTTGCAGGTCTCTAATCTGTAAATTCATCCAGTTCTGTATAGCCCACCGTTCCGTGAGGGAATTGGAGCACATGAAATAGTAGCAGTGATTTCTCAGAACCACTGTGATACCTGTTCACCCACTAGCATGAGAGCTCCCTGAGGGCATGGCCCGTGTCCCATATATCCTTTATATTCGTCACAGCTATGCTTTTCAAACCATTTGTGACAGGAAGGACCATTTTCCCCCAAATCCATCGTGTACTAACACTTTTATAAAATACAATACAAATGAATTACTAGAAAACTCAAATCAAAACAAACACAGACAAAATATAAGCTCAATGTTTTGATGATTATATCCAACAGACATAGAATTACTCTGTCAAATTGTTAAGGTTTTGAAACATTTACTCTCAATTTCTTGTTGTGAACCAGCAATAAACAGTTTGTGGACTGGCACTGAGCCATGGACCACACTTTTAAGTAGTATTGCCTTACAGCACTACCACGGCGCCCAGCTCATAGTAGGCATTCGATAAATGCCAGGTTCCATACATCATTCTTATGGTGTTTCCTATTTTGCAGAGTGTTTTCACATCCCTTTCCCCCTTCTATTCTCATACCACCTTCAGGATTCAGTGGAACAGATATTATCATTTCCATTTGGCAGAAGAGGAAGTTGAGGCATGCAGATTAAGTGATTTGCCTGGTGTGAAACAGCTTCTTAGTGTCAGAGCCCAAATTTGGTCTGTGACTCCTACCGCATTTTGGGGCAACAGCACTAAGAAAGCCCTCTGGTCAGGGCAGGGGTGGCTCAGTCGGTTTAAGGCTCTGACTTGGGCTCGGGTCACGATCTCACGGTTTGTGGGTTTGGGCCCTGCGTCGGGTTCTGTGCTGACAGCTCGGAGCCTGGAGCCTGCTTCAGATTCTGTATCTCCCTCTCTCTCCGCCCCTCCCCTGCTCGCGCTCTGTCTCTCAAAAATGAATAAATGTTAAAAAAAATTAAAAACAAAAACAAATGATCCTAGATCACTCTCTTTTCAGAATTTCCTAACCTGTTTCATTCAGTAGGGCCCCTAAACTAGAGAATTTTGTTCATTTCCTTTGATTCTGCCCCCATTTTTCTAGAATGATCCCACATATTTCTTGGGCACCCCAGATATTTTATTTTAAAACCAGTATCCCTATGGGCTAACACAGTGCCTGGCACAATAGGAAGGGTTCAAACAAAATGTGGAACAAATACATAAGAACAATACCATAATCATCCACTCGCTACTTCATATGGCTATGTACTCATGTAATTATTTGTCTACATTTGCAATGACAATTTCAAAATTAAAGATAAAGCTGCTTTAGACATTCTAGGTGCCACAGTGAGCTATTGCTCTGGGGCCTTTGCTTTTGCGAAATTCACATTCAAGTGCTACCTTTTATTATATAGAGAAGTTTACAGTTTTATTCTTTCGTTATAGTTAACTTTTAAGAGCACATTGTGTTTACTCTTTGCTTTATAAGACCTGAAATGGCTTTTGATCAAAAGTCTGTTGACCATTGTGGGAGGTAGGGTGGGAACATTTTTTTTCAATTTCTTCCACGCAAGGGGGGGGGGGTGGCGGAAAGCAGAGGACGTATTTATGTTGATTTATCTACACTCTTTTGGCCAGATTCGCTTGTGACCATGTACACACACTTGTAGGACGCCTGGCTAAGGATAAGGGTAAGAGAACACAGAGTTAACAGAATCTGTAACTTTTTTAAAAAAGGTGTTTAGCTATTTACTTTGAGAGTGGGGGGAAGAGGAGCAGAGAGAGAGGGATAGAGAGAATCCTAAGCAGGGCACTGGCAGTGCAGAGCCTGACGCAGGGCTTGATTGCACAACTGTGAGATCATGACCTGAGCCGAAATCAAGAGTCGGATGCTTAACTGACTGAGCCACCTAGGTGCCCCAGAATCTATAACTCTTGACTAAATTATTAACTTTGCTTCATGAGCACCACATTCTAACCACTTCACTCGGCAAGGTACTGTATAGGCATTTATTACTCACCACGTGAATAGCTCCTGCAAAACTCGGGGATCCAAAGGCTGAAAGAGAATTCATCATTATCATCATCAATAGTAATACTAGCTGACATTTACTGAGTGTTAATCTTCTCTATTTTGCATCTTTGAGTACATTTTACCCTATTATCCCATTTTACAAGTAAGAAACCCACAGCAGAGTGAAATTAGGTAATTTGAACGAGATGACACAGCTATTAAGTGTCTGAGTCTGGTTAGTTCTGAGCTCAGGAAGTCTGGGTCCAGGGCCCACTGCTATTACTATTTTGTTTTGCATTTCACAAAAGGTGAAATATTCTTTTTTTGAAATGTGCTCCTAAAGTCCCCAGTGGGAGCCCTCCAACCTGTCGGCGGCCAGTGGCGACACCAAGTGGTAATATGCATGTACTGCAGCCTTCTCCAACTCCAACGTAATTATCACTCTTGCTCAAGCTCTCCCAAATAAATTTATGTTCTAAGGTAGCTTCATGACAAGTCTGCTTCCAACCAGATTGCTATCCCTCAACCTCTCTTTTTATGGTCTCAGAGGAAAATACATCTTTTCCAAGGTTAGCTTCTCTTTTGCATTTCATTTCTATATCCCATGTATTTTACTCCATTATCTATCTATCCCCTCCTTTTGTCTCTTCAATTTCTGTTTCACCAGGGGCTCTTCCTGCTAAACCTGCAAATAAACTCTGGTTTCTTCTATCCTGCAATGACAAAAACAATAATGAACATTTCTCTGAATAATCACCCCATTACAATTTTTTAATGTTTATTTATTTTTGAGGGAGAGCGAGAGAGCGAGTGGGAGCGGGGGAGGGGCAGAGAGAGAGGGAGACAGAATTCGAAGCAGGCTCCAGGCTCTGAGTTGTCAGCACAGAGCCCGATGTGGGGCTTGGACCCACAAACAGATCATGACCTGAGCCAAAGTCGGATGCTTAATCGACTGAGCCACCCAGGAACCCCACCCCAGGTTCACCCTTTTAAAGAGGAGTTCCAATAACGGGGTTCCCTTGCTCAAAAACCTTAATACTTTTTCAATCACTTTCTTTTTTTTTTTTTTTTTTTTCCTTTTTTTTTTTTTTTTTTTTTTTTTTAATTTATTTATTTATTTATTTTTTAATATATGAAATTTACTGTCAAATTGGTTTCCATACAACACCCAGTGCTCATCCCAAAAGGTGCCCTCCTCAATACCCATCACCCACCCTGCCCTCCCTCCCACCCCCCATCAACCCTCAGTTTGTTCTCAGTTTTTAACAGTCTCTTATGCTTTGGCTCTCTCCCACTCTAACCTCTTTTTTTTTTTTTTTCCCTTCCCCTCCCCCATGGGTTTCTGTTACGTTTCTCAGGATCCACATAAGAGTGAAACCATATGGTATCTGTCTTTCTCTGTATGGCTTATTTCACTTAGCATCACACTCTCCAGTTCCATCCACGTTGCTACAAAAGGCCATATTTCATTCTTTCTCATTGCCACGTAGTATTCCATTGTGTATATAAACCACAATTTCTTTATCCATTCGTCAGTTGATGGACATTTAGGCTCTTTCCATAATTTGGCGATTGTTGAGAGTGCTGCTATAAACATTGGGGTACAAGTGCCCCTATGCATCAGTACTCCTGTATCCCTTGGATAAATTCCTAGCAGTGCTATTGCTGGGTCATAGGGTAGGTCTATTTTTAATTTTCTGAGGAACCTCCACACTGCTTTCCAGAGCGGCTGCACCAATTTGCATTCCCACCAACAGTGCAAGAGGGTTCCCGTTTCTCCACATCCTCTCCAGCATCTATAGTCTCCTGATTTCTTCATTTTGGCCACTCTGACTGGCGTGAGGTGGTATCTGAGTGTGGTTTTGATTTGTATTTCCCTGATGAGGAGCGACGTTGAACATCTTTTCATGTGCCTGTTGGCCATCCAGATGTCTTCTTTAGAGAAGTGTCTATTCATGTTTTCTGCCCATTTCTTCACTAGGTTATTTGTTTTTCGGGTGTGGAGTTTGATGAGCTCTTTATAGATTTTGGATACTAGCCCTTTGTCCGATGTGTCATTTGCAAATATCTTTTCCCATTCCGTTGGTTGCCTTTTAGTTTTGTTGGTTGTTTCCTTTGCTGTGCAGAAGCTTTTTATCTTCATAAGGTCCCAGTAATTCACTTTTGCTTTTAATTCCCTTGCCTTTGGGGATGTGCCGAGTAAGAGATTGCTATGGCTGAGGTCAGAGAGGTCTTTTCCTGCTTTCTCCTCTAAGGTTTTGATGGTTTCCTGTCTCACATTCAGGTCCTTTATCCATTTTGAGTTTATTTTTGTGAATGGTGTGAGAAAGTGGTCTAGTTTCAACCTTCTGCATGTTGCTGTCCAGTTCTCCCAGCACCATTTGTTAAAGAGACTGTCTTTTTTCCATTGGATGTTCTTTCCTGCTTTGTCAAAAATGAGTTGGCCATACGTTTGTGGGTCTAATTCTGGGGTTTCTATTCGATTCCATTGGTCTATGTGTCTGTTTTTATGCCAATACCATGCTGTCTTGATGATGACAGCTTTGTAGTAGAGGCTAAAGTCTGGGATTGTGATGCCTCCTGCTTTGGTCTTCTTCTTCAAAATTACTTTGGCTATTCGGGGCCTTTTGTGGTTCCATATGAATTTTAGGATTGCTTGTTCTAGTTTCGAGAAGAATGCTGGTGCAATTTTGATTGGGATTGCATTGAATGTGTAGATAGCTTTGGGTAGTATTGACATTTTGACAATATTTATTCTTCCAATCCATGAGCAGGGAATGTCTTTCCATTTCTTTATATCTTCTTCAATTACCTGCATAAGCTTTCTATAGTTTTCAGCATACAGATCTTTTACATCTTTGGTTAGATTTATTCCTAGGTATTTTATGCTTCTTGGTGCAATTGTGAATGGGATCAGTTTCTTTATTTGTCTTTCTGTTGCTTCATTGTTAGTGTATAAGAATGCAACTGATTTCTGTACATTGATTTTGTATCCGGCAACTTTGCTGAATTCATGTATCAGTTCTAGCAGACTTTTGGTGGAGTCTATCGGATTTTCCATGTATAATATCATGTCATCTGCAAAAAGCGAAAGCTTGACTTCATCTTTGCCAATTTGGATGCCTTTGATTTCCTTTTGTTGTCTGATTGCTGATGCTAGAACTTCCAGCACTATATTAAACAGCAGCGGTGAGAGTGGGCATCCCTGTCGTGTTCCTGATCTCAGGGAAAAAGCTCTCAGTTTTTCCCCATTGAGGATGATGTTAGCTGTGGGCTTTTCATAAATGGCTTTTATGATCTTTAAGTATGTTCCTTCTATCCCGACTTTCTCAAGGGTTTTTATTAAGAAAGGGTGCTGGATTTTGTCAAAGGCCTTTTCTGCATCGATTGACAGGATCATATGGTTCTTCTCTTTTTTTTTGTTAATGTGATGTATCACGTTGATCGATTTGCGAATGTTGAACCAGCCCTGCATCCCAGGAATGAATCCCACTTGATCATGGTGAATAATTCTTTTTATATGCTGTTGAATTCGATTTGCTAGTATCTTATTGAGAATTTTTGCATCCATATTCATCAGGGATATTGGCCTGTAGTTCTCTTTTTTTACTGGGTCTCTGTCTGGTTTAGGAATCAAAGTAATACTGGCTTCATAGAATGAGTCTGGAAGTTTTCCTTCCCTTTCTATTTCTTGGAATAGCTTGAGAAGGATAGGTATTATCTCTGCTTTAAACGTCTGGTAGAACTCCCCTGGGAAGCCATCTGGTCCTGGACTCTTATTTGTTGGGAGATTTTTGATAACCGATTCAATTTCTTCGCTGGTTATGGGTCTGTTCAAGCTTTCTATTTCCTCCTGATTGAGTTTTGGAAGAGTGTGGGTGTTTAGGAATTTGTCCATTTCTTCAAGGTTGTCCAATTTGTTGGCATATAATTTTTCATAGTATTCCCTGATAATTGTTTGTATCTCTGAGGGATTGGTTGTAATCATTCCATTTTCATTCATGATTTTATCTATTTGGGTCATCTCCCTTTTCTTTTTGAGAAGCCTGGCTAGAGGTTTGTCAATTTTGTTTATTTTTTCAAAAAACCAACTCTTGGTTTCGTTGATCTGCTCTACAGTTTTTTTAGATTCTATATTGTTTATTTCTGCTCTGATCTTTATGATTTCTCTTCTTCTGCTGGGTTTAGGCTGCCTTTGCTGTTCTGCTTCTATTTCCTTTAGGTGTGCTGTTAGATTTTGTATTTGGGATTTTTCTTGTTTCTTGAGATAGGCCTGGATTGCAATGTATTTCCCTCTCAGGACTGCCTTCGCTGCGTCCCAAAGCGTTTGGATTGTTGTATTTTCATTTTCGTTTGTTTCCATATATTTTTTAATTTCTTCTCTAATTGCCTGGTTGACCCACTCATTCGTTAGTAGGGTGTTCTTTAACCTCCACGCTTTTGGAGGTTTTCCAGACTTTTTCCTGTGGTTGATTTCAAGCTTCATAGCATTGTGGTCTGAAAGTATGCATGGTATAATTTCAATTCTTGTAAACTTATGAAGGGCTGTTTTGTGACCCAGTATATGATCTATCTTGGAGAATGTTCCATGTGCACTCGAGAAGAAAGTATATTCTGTTGCTTTGGGATGCAGAGTTCTAAATATATCTGTCAAGTCCATCTGATCCAATGTATCATTCAGGGCCCTTGTTTCTTTATTGACTGTGTGTCTAGATGATCTATCCATTTCTGTAAGTGGTGTGTTAAAGTCCCCTGCAATGACCACATTCTTATCAATAAGGTTGCTTATGTTTATGAGTAACTGTTTTATATATCTGGGGGCTCCGGTATTTGGCGCATAGACATTTATAATTGTTAGCTCTTCCTGATGGATAGACCCTGTAATTATTATATAATGCCCTTCTTCATCTCTTGTTACAGCCTTTAATTTAAAGTCTAGTTTGTCTGATATAAGTATGGCTACTCCAGCTTTCTTTTGGCTTCCAGTAGCATGATAAATAGTTCTCCATCCCCTCACTCTCAATCTAAAGGTGTCCTCAGATCTAAAATGAGTCTCTTGTAGACAGCAAATAGATGGGTCTTGTTTTTTTATCCATTCTGATACCCTATGTCTTTTGGTTGGCGCATTTAATCCATTTACATTCAGTGTTATTATAGAAAGATACGGGTTTAGAGTCATTGTGATGTCTGTATGTTTTATGCTTGTAGTGATGTCTCTGGTACTTTGTCTCACAGGATCCCCCTTAGGATCTCTTGTAGGGCTGGTTTCGTGGTGACAAATTCCTTCAGTTTTTGTTTGTTTGGGAAGACCTTTATCTCTCCTTCTATTCTAAATGACAGACTTGCTGGATAAAGGATTCTCGGCTGCATATTTTTTCTGTTTAGCACACTGAAGATATCGTGCCAAGCCTTTCTGGCCTGCCAAGTTTCAAAGGAGAGATCAGTCACGAGTCTTATAGGTCTCCCTTTATATGTGAGGGCACGTTTATCCCTTGCTGCTTTCAGAATTTTCTCTTTATCCTTGTATTTTGCCAGTTTCACTATGATATGTCGTGCAGAAGATCGATTCAAGTTACGTCTGAAGGGAGTTCTCTGTGCCTCTTGGATTTCAATGCCTTTTTCCTTCCCCAGTTCAGGGAAGTTCTCAGCTATAATTTCTTCAAGTACCCCTTCAGCACCTTTCCCTCTCTCTTCCTCCTCTGGGATACCAATTATGCGTATATTATTTCTTTTTAGTGTATCACTTAGTTCTCTAATTTTCCCCTCATACTCCTGGATTTTTTTATCTCTCTTTCTTTCAGCTTCCTCTTTCTCCATAACTTTATCTTCTAGTTCACCTATTCTCTCCTCTGCCTCTTCAATCCGAGCCGTGGTGGTTTCCATTTTGTTTTGCATTTCGTTTAAAGCGTTTTTCAGCTCCTCGTGACTGTTCCTTAGTCCCTTGATCTCTGTAGCAAGAGATTCTCTGCTGTCCTGTATACTGTTTTCAAGCCCAGCGATTAATTTTATGACTATTATTCTAAATTCACTTTCTGTTATATTATTTAAATCCTTTTTGATCAGTTCATTAGCTGTTGTTATTTCCTGGAGATTCTTCTGAGGGGAATTCTTCCGTTTGGTCATTTTGGACAGTCCCTGGAGTGGTGAGGACCCGCAGGGCACTTCCCCCGTGCTGTGGTGTATAACTGGAGTTGGTGGGCGGGGCCGCAGTCCGACCTGATGTCTGCCCCCAGCCCACCGCTGGGGCCACAGTCAGACTGGTGAGTGCCTTCTCTTCCCCTCTCCTAGGGGCGGGATTCACTGTGGGGTGGTGTGGCCCGTCTGGTCTACTTGCACACTGCCAGGCTTGTGGTGCTGGGGAGCTGGCGTATTAGCTGGGGTGGGTAGGCAAGGTGCACGGGGGCGGGAGGGGCAGGCTTAGCTCGCTTCTCCTTAGGTGATCCACTTCAGGAGGGGCCCTGTGGCAGCGGGAGGGAGTCAGATCCGCTGCCGGAGGTTTGGCTCCGCAGAAGCACAGAGTTGGGTGTTTGCGCGGAGCGAGCAAGTTCCCTGGCAGGAACTGGTTCTCTTTGGGATTTTGGCTGGGGGATGGGCGGGGGAGATGGCGCTGGCGAGCGCCTTTGTTCCCCGCCAAGCTGAGCTCTGCCGTCCGGGGGCTCAGCAGCTCTCCCTCCCTTTGTCCTCCAGCCTTCCCGCTTTCTGAGCAGAGCTGTTAACTTCTGACCTCCCAGACGCTAAGTCGCGCTTGCTGTCGGAACACAGTCCGTCCGGCCCCTCCGCTTTTGCCAGCCCGACTCGGGGGCTCTGCTTGGCCGGCGAGCCGCCCCTCCGCCCCGGCTCCCTCCCGCCAGTCCGTGGAGCGCGCACCGCCTCGCCGCCCTTCCTACCCTCTTCCGTGGGCCTCTCGTCTGCGCTTGGCTCCGGAGACTCCGTTCTGCTAATCCTCTGGCGGTTTTCTGGGTTCTTTAGGCAGGTGTAGGTGGAATCTAAGTGATCAGCAGGACGCGCGGTGAGCCCAGCGTCCTCCTACGCCGCCATCTTCCCTGTTTCCCGCATCCCGACCGCGAACCCGGCTCCGGCCTGGCTGCAGGCCCCGCGTGCGAGTCGTCTGCCGGCCCTGAACTTGGGGAGGGTAGCCCGGCGGGGGCGGCGGGGCGGCGTTGCTTCCGCTCCCGGGGGGCTTCGGTGCGCGATAAGCTCTTTGTTAGTTCAACCCCGGCTGCTGGCCGGCGTCGGGACGCCCGGCTCCCTTCTGCCCCTGTGCCCGCAGCATCTGCCTCAATCACTTTCTGAATGAAGGACAAATCTCAGTATGACATTCAGGATCTTCCAAAATTCGGCGTGAATTTCTGGTTGTATCCCCCATACACTTCCCTTCCGTAAGCTTCAATCACACAGGAGTACTCACACTAAGTCCTCATAGGTGATTTCCTTTGCACAAGGCATTATTTCCACTTGGATTTACCTTTATCAGAGGAGTCCGCATAACTTTCCTTGGATTTTTTCTAGTTAACTTGTGGCTGTCTCCCACCCTCCCACCCATTACACTATGAGTGCCTGAAGGCAAGGAGGGACTAAATGTTACCAGATAAAGTAAAAATAAGCTTGGACTGAGAAAGCAAAAATCTGGCCATTCATCAGGCTGGAGTATCAGACACAGATAACGCCAGCTGCAAATATAACAGGGAACAGTATTTCTCTCAAAGACACGCTGCAGCTATAAAATGATAACAACTCCCTTTGAGTGACCACCACTTTTCTTTATTCCCTGAGAAACTTTGTTCTCTACAAACATAGACTATCAGAGACTTTGCTGCTTGAAATCATGCCAGTGAGAATAAAACATCCCGCATTTGTGTGGAGGACATAAGGTTCTTGGAAACAAAGAAGCAGCCTGGAATTCCTATCCAGGTGCAGAACTTCGGATAAGGGCTATCTGGACACGACATTCCACCATCTATTTTTTACTTTGGGTTCCCAAGGAAACCAGTGTCTGGGTTCATTTCACAGCCCAGACTCGATGTTGTTGACCCCTTCACACAGTGCTGCTTTGAGCTTACGGAAAACAGTCCTTCATTAAAATTTATTTAAACTCCACCCTTCCCTCAAATTCTGTAATGATTGTTTTTTTTTTTTTTTTTTTTTTGGTTAGATGTCCCATGGTTTCTCTTGTGCATGGCCTTCTTCATTGCAATGGTCAAAAAGCCTGACTTTTAGATTGCCTGGATTGACTACATGGATTCTGGTCTCAGTTCTGCTGATAACTAATTAGGATCATCTTAAATAAGTCAGTGCACTCCATTGGCCTATTTCCTCTTCTATAAAATGAGGGGCCATTTCTTCCAATTCTACGGTAAGCACTTTGGCGTCAGGAAGGTCTATTTTGGACTCTCAGTTCTACCACTTACTAAAACCTATGATTTTTGCTTTTCCGAGCCTCTGTTTAGTAATTATTAAAATGGTGAGATAATACTGGGGCGCCTGGGCGGCTCAGTTGGTTAAGTGTGGGACTCTTGATTTAGGCTCAGTTCATGATGTCACAGTTTGATATCCAAAGCCTTGCGTTGGCCACAGGGAGCCTGCTTGGGATTCTCCCCCTCCCTCCTTCTCTCTCTCTCTCTGCCCCTCCCCTGCTCACGCACTCTCTCTCTCTCTCACAATAAACTTTAAAAAATGGTGATAATGGGGAAAACTGCTATGTAGATTATCCAGTGCTGCAAAATAAATAAATAAACTTAAAAAAAATGGTGATCATAGGGAAAACTGCCGTGTAGATTATCCAGTGCTGCAACGAGGCCCAAGTAGACTGTTATAAGCATCACTATATTTGATCACTATTCCTACTCCTGTTATGTGAGCTCAGAGAAGTTACCTAATCTGTCTGTGCGTCTGTTTTCTCATGAATTAAAGCGTAGAATGATAGTATGTACCCCAGTGCGATTATTGTGGGCACTAAATGAGATGAAAGTGAGTTAAGGGCTTAGCACAGTGCCTGGCACGTAATTAGAGGCTCAAAATATGTCAGCTAATGTAATTAGTATTAGATTACTACTAGCTATTCTGTCGGCCAGAAGCTCGGCATAAACAGTTTCATTCTAAGGACAAAACCCCAAAGAATCGTACTCCAGGTTATTAACAGTGAAGCATAATGGGAGCATTTCCTTTTCAAAAGCAATCGGCACGCCCAACACGGGGTTAGGGCCCGCCCAGTCCTCATTAAATATGGCAGCGAGCAGGGCCGACTTACTGCGGTTGCGCACGCGGAAACTCCTCCTACGTCGCTTTCTCCGCCCGGCCTCCTTCCCACCTCGCCTCACCCCCGCCCCGCCAGGGCCGAGGTGTCGGGAGAAGGCCGGGTAGGGCGCGCAAGCGCAGACTTTGGCTGTGTTTGGCCGATACTTGTGAGGCGCCTGTCACATGAGCCGCGCGCCCGCTCCGCTCCCCCTCCTCCCGTCTGGGCTGTGAATGAAGCTCTGCCGGCTACGTGGGGCGCTAGCTCGGCTTGGTGTACTGGACGCCAGAGCCGACTGAGCGCTCGGCCCGCCGGCGGCCGAGACGGGCTCCGCCGCCCCTGACCTCGGCGACAGGTAAAGAGAGATGGGCTGTCGCTTCCCCAACAGGTCCTTGGCGGGCCTCCGGCCCCCGACCCACCCGCGGAGCACCCCGTGGGCGCAGCGACACAGGGGAAGCGCTACCCCGATGGCTCGGTCCCCCGGAGAGGGGGGGTTCCCCTTGCCCGGACGCCGCCGCCTGGCACTCGGAAGAGTTAGACCGGCTAGTTCCAGCCAGTGCAGGGCGGCATCTTCCCGGGAGCCCTGCCCTATTCTCTGAGCCAGGGTCCTTGCGCTGTCCCAGCGAAGTTTTCTCGCGGAGCGGCGCCAAGCCCGTCCCGCTTTTGAATGGGGGGGGGGGGAGGCTGGCTGCAGGCGTCCCCTTTCCAGGACTGGGGCAGAGTGGTTTTGGCTGGTGAAGCTCTTTCGAGGCCCCGCTGTTCTTCCTCCCGCTCTGGACTCGCAGGTTGGTGTGGGTCTTAGCGAAGTGTACTGCAGACTCTCAGAAAAGTCGTTGTGGCGAGTTTTCCTTTTTCCCACTTAGCGCGGGTGGCTGGTTCTCTCCAGACATTCCAGGCTTGCGCTTGAGCGCCTTCACCCTGAAGGGGAAAGCTTTACCTTCACATTGATGCACGTTTACGTTTCTTAACATCTCAGAGCAAATCAGTTTCCTGGAGTGCTAAGCGAAATTGTACGTGTGCCCGTGTGATAACGTCAGTGTAAGCTACCCCGAGTAAGTGAGGGAAATCCTGAAGTGTGGAGCATAAAAAGCCAGTAAGAATCTGCTTTACATAAACTTCATACATTTATTAGCAACTACCCGGGTTTGACTTCAGAGATGTTAAATTTCTCCTGGTCCCACGAGGCGCGGACCACTACTTAACGCGAAATAAGAGAGAGAGAGAGAGAGAGAGAGAGAGAGAGAGAGAGAGAAACAGAGAAAGAAAGAAAGAAAGAGAAAGAAAGAAAGAGAAAGAAAGAAAGAAAAGGGCAAACCAAAACAAACTGTCCAGGGTTCTAGACAAGTCATCGGAGCGCTTTTTCCTGGTGAATTCATCCTTGGACTTGGGACTTCCTAAGTTTTCTTGGACTTTCGCAAACCTTTGCTTATCCAACGCATTGGTTCCCCCCCTCTATTGGTGCTGTTGGGGCTAGTGTCCACATTTACGCTCTTTTCCTTAAACAAAAGTCATCAAGGAAGACCCAAATGATGACTCTCAAGTTCGTGTTAGTCTTCACGCATGCATTAGAGCTTTCATTTCGCAGGTGGAGGTGCTGCTTGTGTAAAAGCTATGGAAATAGCAACCTACTTTCATGTTGACCAAGTCAAAAACTTGAGGTCTTTTGCTTAGAAAAAGCTGATGACTTGGGTGCTAAATAAGGAAGACCAATTTATTAAGAACTGGTTTAAATGGGCAGCACAGCGTTTAATATATTAAGCCCCTGAATCAAACGAAGTAGTCAGACATTATGTTTTTGTCCCTCTGATTCCTAGCTCCTTTCATATCCTTGCAAATAGTATTGCCCTAAGACCGAATTTGACTTTTTAAGTTTAGGAATTAGCTGAATTAATTGGTAGTACTTAAATTAGTATTCTATTTTTATTTTTTTTTCTTTTCTTCTTCTTACCCCTGATTATAAAAGCAATATATGCTTCTTTTAGGACATTGGCAAAGTGCGGGGAAGTATAGTGAAGCAGAGAGAAAGAACCACGACCCAAAGGGCATTGCTCTTAACTTTTTATTATGCTTGCTTGCTTCTCCATTCCTATACAAGATCTATTTTAAAACTTTAAATATTACAAAAGTTGTTCTCCTTTCTACTAAGTTTTAAATGGCAAGTTGGGTGCTGGGGTGGGTGGTAGGAGAGGGCAATGGATATTATGCTGTTCTTCATTCCCCAAACTGTGGAATGTGAATATAGGGAAGACATTTAATGGTTATCTCATCCAACCACGCATCCTTTGAGATTCTGAAACCCATTTACTGAAGATCCAGTGATTCACGCAGAATTGGACAGCACTCAGTGGCAATAGTAACTAACTCTGGATCTTACCATTCTATCTTTCTAAAGCAGTACTTCGCTGGGAAAAACTCGGCACTACCCATGTCTGCATGTCTTTGAAGGAGAGGTTCAAAGAGGGACAGGAGGTAATTCTTAAAGATTTGAATTTTTTTTTCATTTAGATATTCATTTTGCTATTCACATTTTTAGGTTGAGGGCTTGAACTTCTTGCAGAAAACAAGGCCACACAGCGGCTGGTCTGTCTACATCCCATTCAAGCCTTCTTATAAAACTGGAGGGCTTTGGGAAACCAAGTGTGTGACCCCAGCGTGGGAGAAGAAAAGCTGAAGATGGCCATGTGGCAGGGTAAGAAATCAGAACTTATTTCTCTAACTGGTTTTTCCTCCATCCCAACCCAACCCCCCAAGCCGGTGGCAGGCAGCCAACCAGTCCTTTCTTTAACCCTTTGTCTCCACAAAGACAAAAGTATATTAATTTAAAAGAAGATCAGGTGAACATAAGGGAAGCAAAACAAAAATAATATAAAAACGGAGGAGCACAAAACAGAAGAGACTCATAAATATGGAGAACAAACTGAGGGTTGCTGGAGGGGTTGTGGGAGGGCAGATGGGCTAAATGGGTAAGGGGCATTAAGGAATGATCTCCTGAAATCACTGTTTCACTATATGCTAACTAATTTGGATGTAAATTTTAAAAAATAAAAAATAAAATTAAAAAGAAGTTGCTGCTACCTAGAAGTTTCACCTGTTTTAAAGTAGGGGTGGAGAGGTAGGGGGACGGTGGTAGCAAGAAAATGTAATGCCAGAAGCCTTTTGAAAGAACTCCCTTCTTTCGAACATGTGCTTGTAGGGGTTATGTGTGAGGAAACAGGATTTTTTTTTTCATAGTTGTGTTTTTTATTTGTTTCTTGCAAATTCCTTATCATAAGGTTCTCAATGGTGGGGGAGACAGATGTCAGCACCTCCCTGGCTTCTTCTTCCCCGTAAAGACTTTAAAGCATATTTAATGTTATAGTGTTTATATTTGGTGATGGAAGAAAATGCCCGTTTTAATAGTTTGAACTACCCAAGAGCAAAACTCAACGGTGGTGTCTTACCTGATGGATTTACATCTCTTGTGAACCTAGGAATTCCTACCACCTGCAAAGTTATTTTTTATTTTTGGTGGGGTTCAGGGTCGTGTCCTTGGGGGAGTATCAGAATTTCTGGGGCTGTGTGGGATTTTTATGTTTTTCAAAAAGGAGTGTGGGTTTAAGAAATGATAGACAAACACTACCCAGACTGGTCTGTGACCCAGAAACGGTTAAGAACCACTTGGAGTCGAATGCAAGAAGTTATATAGCTATAGGTATTCATCAGGTAGGTTTGTTGGTTGCTAATGTATCTGTTAAAACTTTCTCCTGTTGGTTATGGCTTCAAATACGAAGGCACACAAATGCAACATGTATTTTTGATGTATGAGGATTGTTACTTTGAAGATGTTTGTTGAAATGGGAATTGGCTTGTATCACTCGCTTTGGGCGTTTATCAGGAGCAGTTTGGCAATTCTTGTTTATTTATTTATTTTTTTTGGCAATTCTTGTTTAAATCGTGAGGTATTCTTTCATTCAACAAACATAATACAGAGGTGAATAAGACACAGAGCCCTAGAGGGTTCTTTCTCTTATGGGAAAGGCAGACATATAGACAAATGATTGCATTAGGTTGAATTAAGTGTTAGAATAGGGAGAGGTGCAAAATGTGATGGAAGCCCAGAGAAAGGCATGATGAATTCTGAGTTTTGACCTGGTCTAAAAAAAAAAAAATGAGTGGGAGTTTGCCAGATGGGCGAATGAGAGAATTGCATTCTGGGCAGACAGAGAAGCACTGTTTGGGAACTTCCAAGTTGCTCCGTTTGCCTCGTGTGAGATGTGTGGGCCACGACCTCGGATGAAGCTGGGAAGGTAGTTGGAGGCCGGATAATAAAGGACCTTGTATGTTCTAGGAAGGATTTTACACTTTATCCGGGAGACAAAGATTCTAAACAGGGAAGTAACATAATCAGATTTTGTTTCAGAAAGATTACTTTGGCTGCAGTGTTGAGGTGGAGTTGGAGCTGGAGAGAAAGAAAGCCAAGAGCTAGTTGGGAGCTGGTTGGGAGGTTTCTGGTAGAGCACTTGAGGGAAGGAGTTGGGAGTCTGAGCAGAAGCGGGGGCAGCAAGGATAGAGAGCACAGGGTGAATTCTACAAATGTTCTGTGACCAGATGTGGGGGGAACAGGGCCTGGGTTGACACCCAGTTTGAGTGCTTGCGGCGGGTGGTGCCAGTCCCCGAGACTGGGGACCTAGCCTCGGGAAGATGTGAGAAGAGCATATGGGGATGGATGGTGGGGAGTTAGTGTACTAACTTTGGTTTGGCTTCTTTTGCTTGAGACACCTATGGGCTGTTAGGTTCATGATTAAAAGGTGGTGCTGGAAGTTTGTGAAGGTGGGGATCTAAAGTTTTGTTCCTAATGATGCATAAAGAGCTTGTGTTTTTTCTCTTTAGTGGAAACACCATTAGTAGTTAATGATTTATTTTCTAATAAAAACGTTCTAGTGAATACCAATTCTTAATAAAATGTCATAGTTTCTTCTTTTTTAACGTTTATTTATTTTGAGAGAGAATGATAGAGTGAGAATGTGTGAGCCAGGAGGGGCAGAGAGAGAGGGAGAGAGAGAGTCCCAAGCAGGTTCTGTGCTCTCAGCAAATGGAGCTCGATGCAGGGCTCAATCACATGTACTGTGAGATCATAACTGGGACCAAATCAAGAGTCAGACACTTAACGGACTGAGCCACCTAGGTATCCCTGTCATATATATTTTTTGCCCCTGTCGTATTTTCTTAATCATATATTTTGTTCTCTCAGGCCCTAAAATCGGGTCTGCTTAAAATGACATTGGAGTAAAACCAAATTTTCTTAGCATTAGTGAATAGGGGAGTATTCCATATAAGTAATTGCAACTTATTTTTTGTTATGTGCAACATCTAAAGTGACAAGCAATAGTGACAATGATAGTTTGGCTGGCACTATGGTAGAATAGTTAAAAATACAGATTTGGGTTCAACTCTGATGGGTCCATCACTTGGTAGCTGTGAGACCTGGGGCAAGTCCCTTACCCTCTCTGTGTCTCAGTTTCCTCCTCTGTAAAATGAGGATAATAATAGAACTCACCTTATAGGGTCATTTTGAAGATTAATATATACAAAGCACTTAGGACATAGTACGTGCCATGTAAATGTGTGCCTTTATTATTAGTAAGACATTTAGAATATTGCCCAGCATATAATACGTGCTCATTAAAATTTATCAGTAGCTGCTGTTGTTACTACTATGACTACTGCTACTACTTATACAACCACCATTATTGTTGTCACTATTACTTTGCTATATCCTGGGGTGACCCTGGAACCCTGTTCTGTTGAGGGAATTTCAGGTTGTCCTTGGAAGCCCTACCCTGTAGTAGTCTATTTGAGTCTTTAGGTAGAGGCTTAGATCTGAAGAGATCCTTAGAAAACATCTAGCCCAACCCCTAGAAGTGAAGTGACATGCCCATGCTCAAACAGGTTGATGGTGGTGACAGGACTAAAACCCAGGTGTCCTGGTTCCCTATTCCAGTTTTTCCATGGGCTCGGAGGAGGGAATGGGTGGGTCTATCCTCAGCTCAAGGAAGCTTGGAGTCAGTTTCTGGAGGTAGTTAAGGAACTCTAAGAGCTAGAAGAAGCCAATCCTCCTTAGTCTCTTGGGTCAGTGGTATCTAGTTCCTCCACAGAGAGTTTTATCAGAACTCCCATACCCCTCAAACATGGCCAACATTATTATTTTGACTTCATTTGATGAAGCCCTGTAACATATTTCCTGGCCGCTTTAAACATAGCCTCCTGGGCATAATTTAGTATTTTTGATAACTCAGGGTCATCATTAATACCATCAGATTTATTGATCTAATTGTCAAGAAGTTATTGACAAGAGAACTAGCCAGTTTGGGGTTGGATGAGGTTGGACACATATTGTCAGGTATTATTTATTCATTTATCATTAAAAATTTTTTAATGTTTATTTTTGAGCGAGAGAGAGAGAGCAAGTGAGCATGAGCAGGGGAGGAACAGAGAGAAAGGGAGACAGAACCCGAAGCAGGTTCCAGGCTCTGAGCTGTCAGCACAGAGCCCAATGTGGGGCTGGAACCCAAGAACCATAAGATCATGACCTGAGCCAAAGTCGGATGCTTAACTGACTGAGCCACCCAGGTGCTCCCCAATTATCATTTATTAGGTACCAGTTTTGCACCAGGCACAGTGCTGAGCCCTAGAGGTGCAATGGTTAGTAAAAATAGGTATGGTCTCTACTCTCATGGAGCTTGCCAACTAGGATAAAGGTAGCATTTCAAATTCATAAAATCATTTATTTAACAAATGTGCTGAAGTAATTTGGAAAAAAATGACAACAATATAAATTTAGAAGATTAAACTACTGTTTCTTAATAAAGGAGAGGGTGCATCAGAGTTGTCCAGGGTGCTTTAAAAACTATTCCTACTCAGGTCTCAGACTCCCCAAATTGGAATTCAGTCTTAGGACCTGCACATTAAAAAAACAAAAAACAAAAAACAAAAAAACAAAACTCTGTAAGCAGTTCTGATGTGTAATCCTTTTTGGATTACATGTACACTGCTACATTAAAGAATGAAAACTTTGAAAAAGAGAGATGATAGGAGAGTATATAGTGTTGGGGTAGGGAAGGTATTTGTATGCATAATATCAAAGGTAAAGTAATAAATAAAATATTAATATAATCAACTATATGCAAATTTAAAATCCTGCAAAACCCGTGAAGTTAATGACAAAACTGGAAGCAGTTGCAACAAGACTCATTATTCAGAGCAATAAGAAAAATACAAGTATCTGACTAGAAAAATGTGCCAAGGTTGGGAATAGGAAAATACGTAAAAGAAGAAATCTAAATGGCCAATAAATGTGAAAAAATGTTCTATCTCAGTGGTAGTCAAAGAAAGGAGATTTAAGATGGCATACCATTTTCTCCAATATAATTTGCAAAGATTAAAAAGGAATGACAGGGGCGCCTGGGTGGCTTAGTTGGTTAAGCCTCCAACTTCAGCTTAGGTCATGATCTCATGGTTCATGGGTTTGAGTCCCGTGTCAGGCTCTGTGCTGATAGCTGGAGCCTGGAGCCTGCTTCAGATTCTTTGTCTCCCTTTTCTGTCCCTCCCCTGCTCATGCTCTGTCTCTCTCTCTCTCAAAAATAAACATTAAAAGAAATAATAAATAAATAAATAAATAAATAAAATAAATAAAAGGAATGACAAAACTCAGTGTTGGCAAGGACATGAGGAAGCAGGCATTCTCTTGCACTTCTGGTGGGAATGTCCTTTTGGCATTATCAAAAGCTTTAAAAAACACGTTTACCTTTTGACCCAGCATTTTTTTTTTTTTAATTTATCCCAAGGAAGTAATTAAGGACGTACACAAAAGTGTGTCAATAAGGGTATTCATGGCAGCATTTTCTATAGTGGGAAAAATTGGTAACACTTGCATTCTGATGTAGTAATACAGTGGAATAGTATATCACTACTACAAATGATTATAAATGTATCATTCCTATAAATGTATAATCATTCCTAAAAATGATTAGTGCCGAGTTCTACATAGAAATAGGTTCAGGGGTGCCTGGGTGGCTCAGTTTGTTAAGTGTCTGACTTCAGCTCGGGTTATAATCTTGTAGTCTGTGAATTTGAAGCTCGCATCAGGCTCTGTGCTAACAGCTCAGAGCCTGGAGCCTGCTTCCGATTCTGTGTGTGTGTGTCTCTCTCTCTCTCTGCCCCTCCTGTGCTCACACTCTGTCTCTCAAAAATGTATAAATGTTAAAAAAAATAATAGGTTCATAATATGATGTTATATGAGTGGTGGGCAGGGGGAATCATATCCCAGATTATCGGTAGTTAAAAGCCTGGGATCTGGGGATGAAAGGTACATTGTAGGGAATATAGTCAATGGTATCGTAATAGCATTGCATGGTGACAGATGGTAACTACACTTATGTTGAGCACAGCATAATGTATAGACTTGTGGAATCACTGTAATGTACACCTGAAACTAATGTAACATTTTGTGTCAGCTATACTCAAATAGGAAAAAAAGTCTGGGAGGGGCCCTTGGGTGGCTCATTTGGTTAAGTGTCCGACTTTTGGTTTCGGCTCAGGTCATGATCTCCTAACAGTTACAGTGGGAAGCCTGCTTAGGATTTCTCTCTTCCTCTCTCTCTCCCCTGCTTAAGCTCTGACTCTCTCAAAAAATAAAGAAACATAAAAAAGTTAAAAAAGAAAAGAAAAAAGTCTGGGCTCTGGGCTTAGGGTTAGATCGAAATCCTAGCCTTATCAGCTGGGTAATGTTGGGAAGTTATTACCTGAGTGTTCCTCAGCTTCAATGTTAGTAAGAGAGGGATAAAATAGCAACAAACCTGATAGTTCCCAACACCCAGTCGGATCACCTGGGGATCTCTTAAACCCTCCCAAGGCCAGGCCTCACCCAGTCGATTAGAATCCTCAGTCCTTAGGGATTGGATGCAGCCCTCAGAGTTTTTGAAGCTCCCTGGGTGACTTCAGTGTGTAGACAAGTTTGGGAACCATTGAGCTAACATATAAGCTGGTTATAAATATGAGAAAATCATGTGGTAAGTAGTCAATATGTGGTAACTATTATTAGTGACTGTTATTTTTTTTATTAATAATATGACCCCATTTTAATATATGTGTTTGTGTCCATGTATGTATAATAAGAAAAACCTGAGGGGATGTGCACAAAAGTATTTAAAAAAAGAAATTAGAATTGACTTTATTTTTGCTTACTTGTATCTTCCAATTTCTCTGTAAATACCATGGATTCCTCACTAATTTTTGAAAAGTGTAACTTCTGAAGGAAATATCCAATATATGTGCATAGCTTTTATATGCTATTGTGTTTATAATAGTGAAAAACTGAAGACACAGTTTCTATAGTAGGGGAATGTAAGTAAATTATGGAAGGTCCATATAGTAAAATATGGGGCCATTAAATATGAAGACCAATGCTGAGGAAAATCATTATGATACAGTGTGAGAGTATATGGGATGGTGCCATTTCCATCTTTGTAATTTAAGTGTGCAGTTCTTTGTGTCTCTGTGTTTACATGTTACATATATATCTGTGGATGTGATGATAAATATGGAATGGAAGGAAAGGAACCAAAGTTGTTTTTGAGAGAGAGAGAGAGAGAGAGAGAGAGAGAGAGAGAGAGAGAGAGAGAATATATGAACGGGGGAGGGGCAGAGAAAGAGGGAAACACAGAATCCGAAGCAGGCTCCAGGCTCCAGGCTCCACGTTTTGAGCTGTCAGCACAGAGCCCGACTTAGGGGTCAAACTCAGGAACCATGAGGTCATGACCTGAGTCAGGCACTTAACTGATTGAGCCACACAGGTGCCCCTGGAAAGGAACCAAAGTTGTTAAAGTGGCTATCTCCAGACAGTAGGATGCCTTTCTGTTTTTTCCCCTTTTCATTCTTTTATTTTCCAAATTTTATACGATGAATAGGTATTACTTTTGTAATAAAAATGAGTTATTTGAAAATGAGATACACAATGATAGTGCCACCAACAAGGAGTGAATTGTGTGGGCTTCTGGACAACTGCTTCAGTCACTTTGTACCCCTTGCCCCTCCTCCACATTAAAAAAAAAAAGAAACCAAGACCCCAAGGGTTTGGTCAGAGCAGTTTTTCTTTTCTCTTTCTTTCTTTCTTTCTTTCTTTTTTTTTTTTTTTTTTTTGCTATTAATACTTCCTCAAGTCCTCTTGTAATTTTTGGCCATCTCTCCTATTGACTCCAGAAACTCTTTTGGGAGTGAGAGTGGGGACAGGCAGAGAGATTATGCAAAAATTGGGAAATTACACTTACTCTCATGTGGAGGTTACATAATGAGGTGAGGCGGCAACAATGCCAGGATAAGCATGAAAATAAGACAGAGGAAAACTGTAATAAAACTTAGTTGCAACGAGAAACTCAGATTTAAAGGAAGTACATTTCAACCTTACAGATTTTTTTTCTTAGCACATCACAGTGTATCTGTAAACACTCTGGTGATTTAGCTAACACATTGGGGCCAGGGGAGCATCACAAAACAGTTAGTGAGTTGGAGACAGAGTTTCAGTGTGAAATCTGGATAGCTGTGTGGCTTGATAGTTGGACCACCATCATCTAGGAAAAGCCATCTGCTCCTGCCTGTTGACCAAAATGTTAGTATCTGCACGGCTCTTAAACAAAAATTATGTTGTTAGAGCAGGAGTAAGGAAGCAGAGCACCCACCCTCCCCTTTTTTTTCTTTATCTGGCATAGTGTCTCAACTATTGTAGGTACAAGAAAATAATTCTTCATCTCTTTTCACTATTGCCTCTACAACTCCTCAGAGGGGCAGAAGAGGTGGGGATGAATAGGAGGTAAACAAACATGATCTTTGAGAAGATTTCTGTTTCTCTAAGAACCAGCCATTCCTTCTCAAGCATACAGTTGTGGAAGGAGCATGGACCGTGGAATCTGATACACCTGAATCTGAACCTGGCCCTGCCAGGTGGTGGCCAAAGTACCTAAACTCTGAAAGCCTCAATTGTCTCATCAGGGGTCAAGTGCGGTCTCTGGAGACAGACTCCCTGGGTTTGTGTATTCGCTGTCACTGCTACCTGTAGGCAAGTTATTTTATATACTGTGCCTCACTCTCTTCATCGGCAAAATGGGTTAATAATAATTGTACCTACTCATAGGATTATTGGGAAGATGAAATGAGTTAATACATATATAGCCTTTGAACACTGCCTGGCACAGGTTAAGCACTCACAAATGTTGACCTTTGCTATTAAAATATGCAAAAGTATATGACAATACTTGCCTCACATGATTGTAGATGAGAATGAGAATCACCAAAATGTTCACCTGTTGTAGCTGTTCTGACTGTATTATAATCGCAGCAGAAAAAAAAATCGATATATTCTTAAAGGGATTTAAAAAAAGTTTTTTTTAAGTTTATTTATTTTGAGACAGAGACAGTGAGCAGGGGAATAGCAGAGAGAAGGAGAGAGAGAATCCCAAGCAGACTCCCCACTATCAGTACAGAGCCCGATGCAGGGCTCGAACTCAGAAACCGTGAGATCATGACCTGAGCTGAAACCAACAGTCGGACGCTTAACTGACAGAGCTGCTCAGGCACCCCTTAAAGGGATGTTTTTAAACAGGAAAGGATCTTTCAAGGTGATCCATTTCAAACATTTCATCTTACAAAGGAGGAAACTGAGGCCCAGGGAAACTGTGAGTATCACAGCTGTCATATGGTGCCTTGAGCCAGGACGATGCCCCAGGCTACTGATAATCAGTGCTGCCTAGTATGCTCTCTCTGCCAGTCTGTCTGCCTCTTTAGCCCTACTGCAGTTATACTGCCTCCCCTAGGCTTGGCTGTTTTATAATTTTCTGCTAAACGTTAGTCTTTCCCTACTATGCATTATTGCTACTTTGAAAAGTTTAGGGTTTTTTTCCTCCCAAAGAATTGTTTTTTCACTGAGGCTTCCAAGGTGGTTTTTTTTTTCCTGTCACTCTGTTGGCATTTTTGAAATAAACTATAGGTTATGTTTTAACCAGAATTATGATTCAAAGCTTCCTGTTTCATGTAATGCTGTTCTGTGTGTGGCAGGATGGGAGGGGGGACTAGAAAGTTTCACTATGGGTGGCAGCAAATGCCAGATTCTTCTTATTTTTCCTACTTTCTGTTATAGACCTGTGGCCCAACCAGAGACGCTGTTGAGGAGTTAATAGGATGAGGTAACTCCCTTAAGTAATGGCTTATTTTGATGCTTTTCAACCCGATACCATTCAGGCATTAGGTAGCATTTTCTTATATGTATTTAGGATTTCTGCCCTGACTACTTCCATGAAGAGCAACCCAGAAATTGCAACATAGAGCAGTTAGAAATAAATTCAGGAAAGGGACTATCTGGTGGAAATGAAATAGGTATTACCAAGCATGTGAGATACTCAGGACACTGAATCTTTTTCTTTCCTTCTTCTGCACCCCCCTACAAAAAGATAAGCACACTAAATTCCATTATTATTATTATTATTACTGTTATTTGTTTTAGGTTTTTATTTTAATCCTAGTTAGTTAACATACAGTGTTATATTAGTTTTAGGTGTACAATATAGTGATTTGACAGTTCCATACATTAAATTACATTATTGACATCTTCTGGTCAAAAAAGGTGTTCAGATGTAGAGAGCTCTCCTGGCCCTGTGTGTGCTAAGTCTTCTGGTCCTCACACCACCCTCCACTGCCCTGGTCTGGCCTGCGGCCACCTACAGCTCAACACTGAATATTCTCAGGTTGAAGTCATGGTTTTTCCTATATAGCTTAAGAGTGGTAAGAAGCAGGTGGGCAGAGGAATCACTGCCATCCGAATTTTCAATTTTCTGCCAAGGCCTTCTTTTCCTTGGGTTCTGTACCCTGGTAATAAATAATAATAATAGAGCCTCATTCTCTCCATTGAATGACTGTGCACCATCCACCCAGATATCAAAGCCAAAAGTCTGAGACGCACTGCACAGCCCTTTCCCTTCTCTGCTTGCAGTCGCCTCCTGATGGCCTAGATCGTATTCCTAGCAAATGTCTACTTTCCGCCATCAGCTAAGGGTCCTCTATTCTCTGTAGTCTTTCCTGAAACCTTGCCCATCCTCTGGTAAAATTAGCCTTTCCCTTCTTTGCGTGTTTCCCCGCTCTCTCGTATATGTCTTGAGGGCATTGGCTGTATTTGTTCAGTACGTTTGTTTTCATGTCTGCTGTGTGCCAGGCACTGCATTGGGTAGGTGCTGGGGTTAGAGCAGTGAACACAAAAGCCATGATTCTTGCCCTCCTAAGCCTTGCAGTCATGTGGGGAAGCTGGTATTCAAACATATGCACAAACATTTCAGTATGAAGTATTATGATATGAAGTAAAGTTCTAAAAAAAAGAATAAGACAATTTATTGGGAGAAGGGGTCTGGAATGAAGTGACAAGTTCAGCAGAGGCCAAAAGATGGATAGGAGCTATCTAGGTGAAGAGCTGGTGGAAGGGCATACCAGGCGGAGGAAATGAAGTGGAAATCCCTGAGGTGGCAAGAACCTGGATTCTTCCCCAGTGTGGTGGTCCATTGTGGCTGGACAATCGTGAATGAGATATACAGGGGATTGGGATGAACTGGAAGGGTGGGCAAGGCTCTGGTAACACAGGGTTTGTAGGCCGTGTTACTCAGTATCCTAAGTGCAGTGTTAGGGCTTCAGGGATAGATTGCATGGGGCAGGGCAACAGTGAATGAGGGGAGGGCCTCATTCATCTTTGCATCCCAGCTACCTGACAGAGAGTACGCAGAACATACTATGTGCTCATGGGATCTTTGTTTAATGAGTAATAATTGCCTTGCCTTCCTACCAGGATTGTCATGAAGATTAAATGGGGTAAAATATGCTAAGGTGCTTTGCAACATACACAATGTTAAACAAGTGTTATTCTAGATGTGGTCCACTAGATTCTGTGCAGTGACGCTTGCAGATGTTCACTATCATTGGAAAAAACCTGATTCTCTGTTAAAGTAGCAAAATCTTTCAATCAGATCATCCCATACCATGAATATGCTGATATACTGAGGTGTACATATTCAAAGTGTGCCTGCATTGCCAGTGACTTTAATTATGGGTGAGTGAAAACCACCTTATGTGATACCATTATATGTTAGAGATAAATTACCAGGAGCAGTGTATGTTTCTCTTCTGTGCTAAATTCACTCAGTAAATCTCCGAACCTAAGGAATGCATTATTTAGGAGCTGGATTAATTCTGTGGAATGGCACCCTCTGAATTTGCATTTGGACAAGGGCAAGGTTAATCACAGCAAGGTGAGGATGCCACCAACTGTGGCATTTGGCTTTCCAGAGTATGTTAAAAAAAAAATGTAACAAAATCATTAGGGCTTTGCTATTTTTGTGTTAAAATATCTAGTTCCTTATTTGAGCTACAGAAACTTCAGATGAGGTGATTGGTTTAAAAGCCCCCTTCTGACTTTGTCTCAGGTCATGATCTCACGGTTCATGGGTTTGAACCCTGCGTCAGGCTCTGTGCTGACAGCTCAGAGCCTGGAGCTTGCTTCGGATTGTGTGTCTCCCTCTCTCTCTCTGCCCCTCCCCTGCTCATGCTCTGTCTCTCAAAAATAAATAAGCATTAAAAAAATTTTTTTAAAGCCCCTTTCTGTGCAGAGTCAGAGGAAGTATTAGAGCCCACTTGGAGGGCAGTTTGGAAGTTCTTATGAAAATGTAAGATGTGTATACCTTTTGTCTCAGTGAATCTAGTCTAAGAAGGAAGTGCACAAAAGTCACTTTTTACGAGGATGCTAGTCATTTCATTGTTGCTCCATTTTCACTACTGACAGTCTTGACGTCCGTCATGAGAGGCTGGTTATATTAATAATGGTGTATGTATGCACCCAATGGAATGCTGTGCATTTTATGAAAAAGAATGAGGTAGATCTATAGATAATGATAGGGAGTGGTGTCCAAGATACATTTTAAATGGAAAAAAAGGTACAGAATGGTATTGTATGATCCCATCCGTACAACTGAAAGAAGGGGGGAGGTAAAGGGTAGATGGATATGAGTTTGTATATACATATGCATGGACATTTTCTGGAATGATAGATGAGAAACAGCAGTTGTTACCTTAGAGTTTAGGGGTTGGCAGGGGTAGGGGTTTTCATTTTCACCCGATACCTTTCTATATTGCTTGACTTGTTTACAACAAGCTATAATGCCTTTAGGTAATAAAATTTGAATAAAACCTGTACCTCATTTGATTCTTTTCTTGATGCTATTCTAAGAAATAAAAGGTATAATAATGGCTGAGGTGAGAGGTCAGGTCTGAAGTATAGGAGGCAGAGTCTGGGCAAATCAAGGGCCTCTGAAAGCTTCCAGGGAATCATCATGGCCAGGGGGCTTAGGGGGGCTGTGGTTTTGTTAAAGCTTAATGCTAAGGGGTGCCTGTGTCACTCAGTAGGTTAAGCAACTGACTTCAGCTCAGGTCATGATCTTACAGTTCGTGAGTTCGAGCCCCACATAGGGCTTGGTGCTGTCAGCGCAGAGCCCGCATCGGATCCTCTGTTTCCCCTCTCTCTCTGCCCCTCCCCTGCTCGCTTGCTTGCCCTCTCAAAAATAAATAAACATTAAAAAAAAGCTTAATGCTAAGAAAGTAAGTGAGAAAATTAGGTGAAAAAACTCATGATTTTATTCATTTTTTTCCTTTGTTCTTTTTTTTTGATGAAGCAATTTTAATTGTGTCATTAGTTTTGATATGTAGGTATTTTAATACCTAAGTTGTAGAGTAATTGTATTCTAGGCCACAATTAAGCAGTTAAGTGTCTTCGTGTCTGGATAAATAGTTGTTGTTCTTGTCCAACTTGTTTAAATATTGTATAAGGGAATGCTGGGCTACAGTTCCTTGAGCTTTTTGCTCAAGGTCCTGACAAGGAATACAGATATAGTCTTATGTTTGAAATGAAGAAGATATAGGTTGCCTTCCATTTACATAAGAAAGTCTTGATTAAACCTTCAAATGCTTTAAGCTCATTTTAGCTCACTCCCCCCACCAAAAAGACCACTTTTGCCTGTGATATGAGAAGTAAAAGGGATGTTCAAATGAATGTCCTCTGGATTTGCTATAGTGAATAACTCTTTTACTCAGCTGTGTGTGTAGAGACCAGAGTCCCTAACCTCTCAACTGGCCCTGGTTTGCTAATATTTGGAATTGTGGCCAGTGGATTAAGAAGCAAGATAAGTTTTACTCTTGGATGTATAACTGTACACATACGATGTATAATTGGGCAGGTGGCAGAGACTGGAATGATGGGAACAACTGTGAGAAAGGAGAAAGGCTCAGTAATTTCAGGTTGTAGATTGGCGTAGAAAAAGCGACTCAAAGAGTTTAATTTTTGCGATATTTCCTGCTTGTGGAAACATAGAGCCCGAGGTGCTGCCTAGAGTGTGGTTTGAGGTTGAACCTGAACCTGGACCTGGAAGTTATGCTTAGAGAAGCAGACAGGAAGATTTGCTGATGATCAGAGAAGCTGTTAGAAATGGCCCTAGCTTGGAGTTGGCATAAATGAGGGAGGAACTGGGAGAAGAAACCAGATATTCTAGAAAGAGAAGACCCTGAGCCGAGAGTGGGCTGGACTTGGTATCTGCTGAGAGCCTGTGCTTGGCTGCCCTGTGTAGAAAGCAGAGGCTTAAATAAACAGTTGATGGGTGAGTGAAATGCAATTTGGTGGCCAAAATTCTGGATTATTTCTAAGTTTAAGTCATTTAGTATCTTATGTGTGGACGACACTATTAGGTGTCACATGTTCAACTAAGAGGAAAGAGAAGCAGACACTGTCTTCCCCACAGCTAATCTCTGAGGCAGTTAAAGCATGTGTACCAATTACCACGACCCAAGCTAGTGTTAGATATACATTATAAGAGAGGTTTAGAATACCACAGAAGTTAGACAAAGGTGAGGAGGGAGCATCTGAGGTAGACCGTGTAGTATGAGATAGGTTCTTCTATAACTGTTGATGTTAGAGATATGATTTCAGGCAGCAAAGTATAAGGGGCATTTGAGGGAATGGGAAAAAAAGATCATGCCAGGCCTGTTATACGCATCGTGTCATTAAATCCTTCTAACAACCCTTTATTGACTGAATTATTTATTGTCATAACTAGGGCACTTCTCAGAGTGAAGTCATATGCTAATCAGATGGGGTAGGCATAGACAGTGGCTGAACCAGATAGACCAGGACATATGAGGCAGTTGATATTATCCTCATTTAACAAATGAGAAAAAGGATGTTCCAAGTCACATAGCTAAGAAGTGATAGAGCCAGGACTTGAATCTAACTGTGGCCCCCAAACTAAGAGATTCGTACTTCTATGAGCATGGGGGCAGTTGAAGGGCTTGGAGCAGGGAATGCCATGGTTGGAACTATGTAAGACAGATGGGAGGGACATACTGGAGACTGGAAACCGGGAGGTTAGTTAGGACATTGCTGAAAGAGATGCAGGTAGAACTTCATGAGGGTCTGGATGTCAGATGTTGACCTTGGGGGTTTAAAGGAAGGGATAAATGGGAGATACACCACAAAGGAAGAAGTGACAAACCTTGAGTACTGCTCTGCTTTGGAGGGAGAAGAGTAAAAGATGACTCAGGATTTTAAACTCTTTTAGTGAAAACATCATGTAGCCAAAAGCAGCCATCATAACCTAGAAAGGTTATGTGAGTTTTCATTAGCCTTCCAGACTTCAGAGAAAATCTGCTTTGGGGCGCCTGGGTGGCTCAGTTGGTTAAGCATCTGACTTTGGCGCAGGTCATGATCTTACAGTTCGTGAGTTCAAGCCCTGGTCCAGCTCTGTGCTGACAGCTCAGAGGCTGGAGCCTGCTTTGGATTCTGTGTGTCTCTCTGTCTCTGCTCCTCCCCTGCTTTCTCTCTTTGTCAGACAAAATTAAAAAAAAGAAAACCTGTTTCTGAGTACAATTGACTTACTGACTTATAGTCATGAACAAATTATTTGATCTTTGTTTGCCCACATGTACTTATTTGTAAAATGTAATGTTATTTGTCACTAAAAAGCCTCCAAAATAGCAGAGCTGGAATTTTTTTTTTTAACCTCCACATTTTCGAAATTTCAATGCTGGTGCTCAGTAATGTGAAATTGAATCCCAGTGTTGAGTACACTCAGTCTTATATTATATTGGCAACACAATAATGATAATATTGGTAAATGATGTGTTGTCTTCTGCTTCTGTTAACACCTTTAATTGCCAGATGAATTCTAATGCCCACTCTATAACATCTTTTCTATAGTTGTCTTAAACTGCTTTTTAAATTATTATGATTTAACTTTTTAATGTTTATCTTAGCTCCCCAGACACCATAAAAAATACTCAAGGGACAGGAACATATACATCCCTCTGTTCTTCCTAATGCCTTGGAGGCATGCAGGAAATATTTATTAATTTGATTTGACCAGTTCATATGGCACAATAAGACCGTTTTACTTTTGTTTTGTACATTATACTTTGTTCATATGGTCTCAAATAGCATTGGGTTTTTGGTAACTACATCTTACTATAAGCTCATAATGAGCCCAAAGCCTACTTCATTCTCCAAGTATGTGTGTGCATGCACGCATGCACGCGCGCTTGTGTGTGTGTGTCTGTCTGTCATCGTCTTCTTCTTGTTAAAACTTTTCTGTCATGGCTTTTACTCTTTTTGAACATTAACATAGTTAATTTATATTTCTTTTTCCTCTTGTTAGGTTTAGCATTATCATATTTACTTCATAAATATTTTGATCTAAGTAACAAAATATTGCTTCATCTATTAGTTTTCTATTGCTGCATAATAAATGACCACAACTGTAGTGGCTCAAAACAATACTACCCACTTACTGTCTCACAGTTTCCATGGCTTATGAGTCTGTTGTGGCTTATCTGGATCCTTTGCTCAGTCTCTCAGGCTGCTGTCAAGATGTTGGCTGAGACCACAATCTCATCTGAGGCTTGCGTCTCTTTCCAAGTTTATGTAGCTCTTGGGCAGAATTTAGTTCTTTGTGGTTGGAGGTTTGAGGCCCTCAGCTCCTAGAGGCCACCTGTAGCTCCCTGCCACATGGTCCTCTTCAGAGGTACTTCACAGCAGCTTGCTTTCAGGCAAACAAGGGATAAAGTCTGTGTCATGCTAGCAAGAAGGAATCCCCTATACAGTAGTCCCCCCTTAACTGTGGTTTCAGTTTTCCCAGATCAACTTGGTTTGGAAGCAGATGCCTTCTTTCTGACATATTGTCAAAATTCATTCACATCACTTCATCTCCTCATGTAGGCATTTTATCATTTCCCATCATTACAAGAAGAAAAGGGTGAGTACAGTACAATATTTTGAGAGAGAGAGACCACATTCCCATAAATTTTATTGTATATTGTTATAATTGTTGTCTTTTATTGTTGTTGTTGTTAATCTTTTGTGGTGCCTATTTATACATTAAACTTTACCATAGGTATGTATGTATAGGAAAAAACATAGTATATATAGGGTTTGGTGCTATCCACGATTTCAGGCATCCACTGGGGGTCTTGAAACATATCCCCCATAGATAAGGGAGAGGGAACTACTGTATGTATGTACACAGTATGTATGTACACACACACACACCCTAATCATGGGAGTGACCTCTCATTACCTTAGCTGTATTCTGTTGGCTAGAAGCTAGTTACAGGTCCCTCCCACACTCAAGGCAAAGAGATTATATAAGGACATGAACACAAGGAGGTAGGCATTATTCAGGGTTACCTATAGGTGTCTGGTACACTTGGCATAGAACTAAATGAGGCTAATTGAAGACTTAGCAGCTTACCATTCATTAATGGACACTTACCGGGTAAGGCTGTTCTAGCAGCTGTGACTCTACCTTTACTGTCATCCGACAAATGCTTTTTTTTCATCTTGCTTACAAAGATGTAATGAGAGATGATGTTTAATAATATGCCTAAAATCATCATGCGAGGCCTTTTACTGAGACAGAGAGCACTGGAGCAGGAGTAGAATTGTGGACAGGGGGATTTCAGCGTGGATGGCTATAGATATTCAAGTAGAGATTCATCTCCTGTGGGCCTGTGGCTTAGGAGAGGGTTTGGGCTTAAATAGAGATTTGGGAATCTTTCATGTATAGATGGTAAATGGAGCCTAGGGTATGTGTATAGTGTGAGAGGGGGAAAGGTGCCAAGAATGGAGTTCTGGCGAAATCCAGGTACTCAGAGTGACTCCCCTAACCTTGTTATCTAACAACCCAAATGGAAAAGGAAACACATTATCCAGCTTCAGAGGGAAAGTTGTATTATTTTTGTTTGCTTCTGTCTTCATTCTCCTCTCTTCCTGTCTATTCCAGGTACTCCTTATCCAATTACCCTCCTTTTCTTCTGGTATCTTTTCTTCCTTTCCACTGGATCCATTTGCTAGCCTGTCCATAAACATGTTGTGGACTTCTTTGCTGTGCCCTCTAGCTACCAATACCCATCTAGCTAGCCACTTAACCTTTCTGGACCTCAGTTCTCTCAAAGATTGAGGGACATAATGGAGGGAGAAGGTTATGATTTTTAAGTAGCCTCTTTCAGATCTGAATTCTGCACTGCCATGTTCTTGGTCTCCCCTTTTCCCTTTTTGGTTCTGCTGACAGTTGAGTTCTTTTTTGAAACTTCCCTCCCTTGGCCACAGAGTTGTTGTACTCTTCTAGTTCTCTTTCTGCCTGCCTCTCCTGCTACTTCTTTGCTTTTGCTTTCTTCTGCTGCCTAATTACGTCCATATTTGGGAGTGTCAAGTTCTTCACCTTTTCTCTTTATACTCTCTCCCTCTGTGATTTTGTCTTCCCTCCTCACTTCAGCTTTTTTGGTTTTTAATTACAGAAGTAATACATGATCACATGTTTATCTTAAGAAGCTAAAATATAAATATCTTGAGTAAAAAGTGAAAGTGTCCCTTCAGCCTCCTCCTCAGAGGGAACCACCATTATCATGCTGGTGTCCTTTCTTCTAGGGGTTGAGTCCCAGACCCGTAGCTTGAGCTCTATAGTTTTTTCGTCTGTGGCTGCAATCAAGATACCCTTACTCAAATGCTTCACTCTCAGCACGTCAAATTAATTAGCCGAATGACTTTGGGCATGTGGTTGATGTGATTCTTTCTGTGGTTGTTTCTATTCTGGGGTTCTTTTCGTGTCTAACACGTATTTCTTTTGTGTCCCTGTAGCATTAAAAAGTAGATATTCCCTATATGTTTGTATGATCCTGTTATTTTATGGCTGATAAATTCTCAATTTGCTTATATGTACAGGCCCCATAAAGTAGAACAACTCTGTCAAAACTTTAGATGAAAAGGTAGTTGAATGGGCATGAGGCCCAGTCATTGGGAACCGGACTGTGATCAGTAAATTAAAGCCAGGGTGCTACCGTTAAAGAAATAAATCATGGGCTCTAAAACTTAAATATCTTAGTCTAAAATAATAGCTACCAGCATCACTATTTGTGTAGAAACATTATTTTGACTCTGAAAAAGGTATATGGGTAACCTCTGTAGTGTAATAGGTCATTTTACAAAATTATTTTCCACTATATGTTCATTAAATGCAAATTAATGGGAAAGGTTATCCCTTTTGAGAATCCAGATTGCCAGTGGAAGTTGATCACTCCATATTGTATTAATGAAGCTGTGTCACAAGTAATGATACACTGAAAATTGCAGGTCTCTGTATAATCTTAATTCCAAAGGAATTCAGGGTAGGCATGGTAGAGGATCCATGGTAGTGGTTCTCACCTGGGAGCAGTTTTGCTCCTCTGAGGACATTTGGCAATGTCTGGAGGCATTTATGGTTGTCACATAACCATATCTAACTTCTATCTGGTGGGTAGAAGTTAGGGAAGCTGCTGAATATCCTATAATGCTCAGGCCAGTCCCCCACAACTAAGAGTTACCTGACCCAAGATGGCAGCAGTGCTGAAATTGAGAAACCCTACTTCAGGGAATTTGGGGTTAGGGGGAGATCCATGGAGGTGGTCATTGATGCCCCTTTGTGTTTATGCTGATGTCCTATAGTTCTTAACCTTGGAGGATATGACGTTTGTTTGGATTTCAGTGATAGCAACATCAATATCAGATAGATGAATGCTACTTACTTTTCTAGGTATTCTAATTATTTGGTTATTAATGGAAATTATCCCCAAACTTTGTCAATACTCTTTTTTTTTTCAAGAGAAACTTCTCTTTAAGAGAGATAAACAAGAATGCTAAGATCTGATACAATTTTATCTTGAGATATTGCTCTGGTGTATTGCATTTTAACTCTTAGTCCTGAATATTGCAGGTGATCTTAAACTGAGATATAGTTCAGGAGTTTAAGTGGGTTGCCCAAGGCCGTGTACTGATTTAATCATAGAACCTGGTCTAGAAATCAGATAACTTAATTTCTAGGCCATTGTTCCTTCACTTCTGCCATTGCTTCTGTATTGCTGCTTCTCTGCTTTAAGTCTCCTGAAGAGCAGAATCAAGTATGTCAAAGATTGGATGGTCTTAGGTGCAGGCCATTTTGCAGATGTATACAAAAATATTCAACCTTACCAGTCATCTAAAACAACAACAGCAGCAACACAAAAATTACCCAAAATAATGCAAAGTGAAACTTTAAGGACCTATACTTTTTCACTTATCAGAGTGGATGCAGTATTACAGCAAATGGGGGACAGAGCTTAAAGGAAGTGGTAGGGTGAAAGGGTGCTAGTTTAACACAGCTGTATGGCATTTCTCTAAGCTACCATTTTGAAGAATGTTGCCTTTTGGGCTGGCTCCCAAACTGCATTTGGCTAGCACTTTGGAATTTTAAATGGGTAAAAAAAATATGATTTTCCGTTGCTCCCAGCTGTCCTGCATGGTTTAATAGACAACTGTTCGAAAGAGAATAGAGGCAGCATTGATTTGCTTTATGAACTTGGGATATATGCTTTCTTCTTCGTGTGCTCAGTTACTTCATATAGTAAATTAAGGATGATAATGATGAAGGTAGTTAATATTTATTGAGCCCTTACAATTTGCCAGGTACTGTTCTGAAGCCCTTGTATGCATATTATATTATTAAAATACAATACAGCTCTATAAGGTAAATGCTGTTATTCACATTTTTAAATGGAGGAAACTGAGGCAAGGAGACAATAAGTAACTAGCTTTTATAAGCTAATAAATAGTGCCTGGCATGAATTGAGATATGCTGTTAATGGAAAATACACACCAGATGTCAAAGAATTAATATGATAAGAATATAAAGTATTTTAATAATTTTTAAAATATTGATTACATGTTGAAGTGGTAATATTTTGCATATATTGGGTTAAATGAAATTTACTATTCAAGTTCATTTCACCCTATTTCTTTTTACTTTTCTTAATGTGTCTTCCAGGGAATTTAAAGTTACATATGTGGCTAGAGGTTTTATATTTCTTTTAGATGACACTTATCTAGAGCGTTTTATCAAGCTAGCTCCTGCGGATGGGTGATCTCCATCCTATCATCATGTACATGAGGCTAAAAGCTGAGGAAGGCTTAAAAATGTTAAAGATATTAGGCTATAGTTTGCTGCTGTAGTCAGTAAGGCTTTAAGGTGGACATTAGGTCCATTCTCTAATACTTTCATTATTAAGGGATGGGGAGGGAGGATGCTTTTAAACTTATGTGAGTTCTAAAGTTTTAGTCTTGTACACATCTACTGAATAACTGTGTAAGATACTCGATAATGTGGCTCAGATAAAAAGCAGTGACTTGGACTTTGCCATCACGGAGCTTATAATCCAGTAAAAGTACATGTACACACACGACTCTACGTTAAATCATATGTAATGAGTGGTAGAAACAAAGCGCTTAGAATCTTAAGTGAACAAGAGGTCATTTGCAGCTGTGGTGAGGAGGAGGGAAGGCTTGGGAAGGAGGTGACATTTGAGCTGGTTGGAGAAAGATGGATAGGATTTTAATAGAGGTCCCCTCTGTATTCAAAGGAACATGCAGAAATAGGTGACAGGTCATTGAGCTGGCATGGTTTCCTGCTTGCCAAAGGGAAGCTCTGGATGGTACAAGATGGAGAGAGGTCTGATACATTGAAATGAGGATTTTTAATGGCCCGTTTATGTTGTTATGCCTCATTCAGCAGACCCCTTTCTTGCATACACCTATGAGCTTCCAGTCGTGAAACAGACTACTTATCTAAGTCTTTTTGATTTCTGATCTCCTGGATCAGCTAGGCAGCAAGTGTTGCTTAAGCACATAGCTTGTGTCTATGCATATATTTTTAGGTATGTATGGATAGATAGGCAGGCAGAGAAGTTGTTTTTAAACTATGGTTACAGTGGGCCAACCTTGAAATTTAGACATAACGTGAATTTATTCTTATAAGTTGTTGTCTAATGTCTCAAGCAAATAATGGTAGCATGGAGAGGAGTAAGTATAGGGGCAGGAAGAGGCCAGAAATGTTACCCTGACAGAAGATTCTCCACTTTGAAATGGAAGACGTGGAAAAAAATACCCTCCTCATTGTTCACCAATACGACTGTGTTCAATTCTGTCCTTTCCTTCCAGCTACCAATTGTTCATCAGGTTGTTTGGTTAGTTTTGTGTGGAAGTCACTTGGCATTAAAAGACTTTGGAATATTACTTTTTTTTTTTTTTTTAATTTTTTTTTCAACGTTTTTTATTTATTTTTGGGACAGAGAGAGACAGAGCATGAACGGGGGAGGGGCAGAGAGAGAGGGAGACACAGAATCGGAAACAGGCTCCAGGCTCCGAGCCATCAGCCCAGAGCCTGACGCGGGGCTCGAACTCACGGACCGCGAGATCGTGACCTGGCTGAAGTCGGACGCTTAACCGACTGCGCCACCCAGGCGCCCCTGGAATATTACTTTTAAAATAAAATATAGCCGTAAGTATGGGGACTCTTTATACTTGCAGGGCCTTTGTCTTCTAGGTGGATTTTTGTTTGTTTTATGCTAATAGGGTTTTTCTCCATTAATGTAGAAGATGCTTCAGTGACTCCATCCTGCTTCATGGAGAATATCATACAGTTCATTGGCTTTTCCTTTCATAGAATCCTAAAATGTTAAAGCTACAAAGGGATACTTGTGTAGAACGTTAGTAACTAAGTCCCTAGAAATGATAATCCATCTCTTCTCTTTAAAAAAATTAGTATGTTCTTATTATAACCAGAAAGAAGTGGGGCCAGGGAGGCCTGCATTTATATTCTTGTCTCTGGCTTTGCAAATGTCAGGAATGGACCTGTTTCTCACAGTAATATTTATTATTTTAATTACATTTAAATCTTGACTCAATCTGGCATTTCTTTGGGATGAGATATGAAGTCAAAAACTAACTTTTCCCCGCAAATGTCGCCCCTCTTGTTTTATAAATGGGGAAACTGAGCCTTCAGTTGCAATTTATCCAGAGTCACTGGGCTGGCTAGTGGCAGAGCTGTTCATGACTGACAGACTAGTGCTCATTCTTTTGAGGCAGGTAGATTTGGGCTCAACTTTGGGGTTTGGTACTAACCGGCCTTTCACACGGTATATGAAACAGGTCTCTGATAATTAGATAAGAGTATCTACCCGCCCCTCTGCCCATGCACACTCACTGTTTCACCCAGCTGGCTGCATTTTCTTGATTCTGCCCCTGTGGTCAGTTCAGACTTCATCCTTCTACTGCCGGCTGGCTGCTGTCCATGTTTATAAAGCAGTCAAAACCCAATAGCCCTTCATTGGAACCTCTGCTCCTTAAACTCTAGCTAGAACTCAGTGGATGGGAGTGCAAATTATCTGTAGAAACCCAACAAAGCACTTTTATAAGACCAGTGCTCTAATCCCTGAACAATAGAGGCTTCTCTTCAGAGCACTTTTATTTTACAGAATTGGCGTGTTTGTTTTGAGACTTCTGACAAGCTGTTCAGACAGTTCCCCACCACCCCTCCCCACACCACCCACCCAACTCCCTTGAGGTGCCATAAGCATGGCCACTGGTAAAAGTCTGAGAAAATTTGGCTGCTTCCGAATACAGGCTGTTTATTGTGATGATCTCAGTTTATTTTCCTCTTATTTCTCAGAAATTTATCTAGATTTGACTCAATATTTTATCTTCTGTCTGTAGTTTTAACTATGTACCACATACTTCAAAGACAGTTCAAGTTAGCAACTATTAAACTGACTTTCAACATGTCAGGGTTCTTTCTTTTTTTAATCTTTAATGAAGGAAAACCCTACTCTATTTCCCCAGAGGTAGAAATACCAATTTATGTGGTTCGAGCAGAGAAAAATTGTTAATTAAAACTGTCACTTACAAAGTGTAGTGAGCTTTGTGATTTTAACGTATGTTGTGTCAGCTGATGGGGGCAGGGGTTGGAATAGGAAAAGTTCACAGATACTTTTGTGATTCAATTATGATGACACTAATCTTCTGTTGGATTTTCAAAGCGCAGATTCTGGTAAAGCCAAACCTGATCCAAATGTGTAGAGAATTGCGCTGCTATCTGCGAGGTCTGTCTTAGTTCTTTGGGCATTAATGCTGTTGCTTTCACTCTCAAACAGCCTACTTTAGGACCTTTCAAGTAGTATTCTCTGTTGTTTGTTTGTTTGTTCGTTCCACTTTGTCTTATTTGTTTTCAGTTTAGGGGCCAGGTAGACAGAACAGACGATATCTAGCTCATTTAGTACCTATTCACAATGCATTATGCTTTTTTCCCCCCTTACTCATAAATCTAGGATAAAACTAAAATTGTAGAAATGTGAAAATACTCTGCAAGAAAGCAAAAGAGAGCAAAGTTATAGTGGAATAACATAAAGAGCCATAACAAGATGGAAAAATATTATGTGTAAGAAAGGTTTTTGACAGCAGTGTCCCTTACCTTCCTAGTAAACTGTAGGTTTTTAAAAATGTTTCCTCTTGTTTTTCTTTTTGTTTTTGGGCTAGAGCCATACCACTTCCAGAAGGGCATCACTTTGTGTTTCCAGGCCAAACTAGCCCATCAGCCAAGATTCCTAGAATCCTATTATCTTACATTTGGTCTAGTCCAGGCTGTGACTCAGGCTAGCAGTCTGCTCACCCTGCTTTGGTTTTACCGGGTAATCATTCCAGTTAGTTCACAAGTAGTGGTTCCAGAGTGGGGATGCCTGAATTTGAATTCTAGCTCTGACACTTGACTAGCTGTGGTTATAGCCTTGGGCAGGTTATTTAACCCCTCTGTGCATTAGTGTTCTCATCTGCAAAATGGGGATAATGGTACACACATCACAGGATTGTTTTGAAGACTAAGTCAGATAATAAATGTGTAGTACTCATTATGTCTAGTAGCACATTCTTGTTGCTGTTACTATTATCGATATTCTACTGACACGAAGATTGGAATGTTTGAAAGTCCTTTATTTTGAGCCGAAATCTCTTTTCAATCTCTAACCATTGTGCTGCACAAAAAAAAATCGAACCCTTCCCTGAATTGCCAGCTTTCATTTATGCAGACAGGTAAGGAGATGAGTGTGAAAGCACACTGTAAATTGTGAAGTGCCATACTACCTACAGTGGAGCTTTTAGTACTATTCGATCATGTTCTACATTGTAATTATTATCTAACCTCTCCCTTCCACCTACCACATCTCATCTTTTTCAGATGTTCCTTCTAGTGTTCTAGTGTTCCTTCTAGTGTTCTTCATATAATAAGATTTCTAGATAATCATCTTAGTTGCCTTACTTGGGATAGCTTCTATTTATTCTTGTCTCCTTTAAATTTTTTTAATGTTTATTTTTTCAGAGAGAGAGAGACAGAGTACAAGTGGTAGAGGGGCAGAGAGAGAGAGGGAGATACAGAATCCGAAGCAGGCTCCAGGCCCTGAGCTGTCAGCACAGAGCCTGACGCAGGGCTTGAACCCATGAACTGTGAGATCATGACCTCATGAAGTTGGACACTTAACTGACTGAGCCACCCAGGAGCCCCTATTCATGTCTCCTTTAAAATAAGGCCTCTAGTACTTGACTTGGTCCTAGATATGCAGTGAGAATAGTGCAGAACATAGTGATAACATATTTATCTCCTCCATCCCTTAAAAATCTATACTTTGTAAGGGTGCCTGGGTGGCTCATTCAGTTAAGTGTCTGACTTTTTATTTCTGCTCAGGTTATGATCTCACAATTTGTGAGATTGAGCCCAGTGTTGGGGTCTGTGCTCTCATTGTAGAGCCTGCTTGGGATTCTCTCTCTCTGTCCCTCCCCTGCTCTCTCTCTGTCTCTCTCAAAATAAATAAATAAACATTTAAAAAAATCTATACTTTGTTAATGAAATGGAATATTGTGTCAGTTTGAGGGAATATGATCATTCTTCTGGCTCGAGCCTTTTCAGATGAAGTCCCATTAAACCTGTCGAATATTTTATTTTATTTTTTAAACCTGTTGAATATTTTAAAAACATAATTCACATATTTTTTTCATCAGATAATTTTTTCAGCCATCTCTGTGCCAGGTACTGTACTGTGTGCTGGGGAATGCAATGGTGGGTTCTACCTTTGTCTCTGTTATATTTCGGCTCCTAGTCTAGCCTGTTGATATTTTTGGACTTATGCTCTATTTGAAAACAGATTAACTGTGTCTCTGTGTTTTCTGTCATTCATAAATTTGGTGAACATGCTTTATCTGTCTTCTGTAATGTGTTGGGTTAAAAATGGCATGTCCGTTGTACCAAGTACAGAGCCCTGAGGTAAGCAGCTAGATCTCCTTTTGTGAAGTTGGCATTGATCTGTTAGTGTCCTTTAAAATGTTTTTTTTATTTTGAAATAATTATGGATTCAGAGGATGTTGCAAAGAAATGTATGGAGAAGTGCCTTGCACCCTTCCTTCAGCTTCTCCCAATGTTAACATGTTACACAAGTATAGTGCAACATCAAAACCAAGAAATTGACATTGGTACAATCCATAGAGCTTAATTGGGATTGTGTGTGTGTGTGTGTGCGTGTATGTGTGTGTGTGTAGCTCTATGCAGTTTTATCACATACATGAATTTGTGTAACCACCACCATAACAAGATACTTAATTCTACCATCACTACAAGGCTCCCTTGTTCTATCCCTTTATAGCCACATCCCTTTTCCCCACCATGCCTACTCCCTGGCAACTGTTCTCCATCTCTATAATTATGTTATTTCACAAATGTCACATCCATGGAATCATGCAGTATATATCCTTTTGAGATGGGCTTTTGTCAGTGTAATTTTTTGAGGTTCATCCAAGTTTGTTCCTTTTTATTGCTAAGTAGCATTCTATTAGCATTCTTTCTAAGTTATTCAGTCAATCATAAATCAAACTACCTGTATAACAGTGCAGGACATATCTCACTGAGTTTCACATGCATGTATTCTATGGGGAGAAATGACTTCAGTGACTTATTGAAACTCAAAATACTTAGTTAGGGGCACTACCTCAATCTTCCAGTCTGGCTACCTGATCTTTGCTCATAACCATCAGTTTAATACTCCACCACAGACTGTGTTTTCCATCAAGATCAGCAGTCTTCGATTTCTGAGCTGTTTTAGAAATATCTGGCTTTAGTCTACGGCCATACCACCTGAACGTGCCTGATCTCATCTGATCTTGGAAGCCTGGTTAGTACTTGGATGGGAGAAATATATGACTTTAAAATTTAAATATCTGACTTTGGCCATTGTCAAATTACAGTCTTCCTTCAGTTTTGTAGTGGGCCAGGATTTTTCAGAGGTTACCGGCAATGGTTTCTCGATCGGGAATGTTGGTTATGTCAGTACCACGGGCCATCCTCGATATGGGCCCATGGATCCAAATTCATTTTCAGCTGCTTGCTGTTCTCTATATCTCAGTATCTGTTGGGCTATGGTGAACTATTATCCATGTTTGTGCTACCATTTCCAGTTTGAAAATTATTCTTATCATTTAAGATGGAATAGAAGTAGGAACCGAGTCATCTCACTGGTATTCTTCTGTGCTCACTTGCTGTCTCTGTCATCCATTCACCAAGATCTTCTACTTAGGGTCAATGATCTTACCTTGAAAAATCCAAGCTTGCTATAGCTACATTAGTTCCTATAGCCTGCCAGACTATTTCCTGCATAGCTCCATTGTGTTCTTTAGTCGTTTCTCTTTTTTTTTTTTCCCTTTAAGATCATGGAGAATTGGTGATATTATGAAACCCCCCCACCCGTGCCCCTACAAATCTTTTATTAAAAATTTTTTTTGATGTTTTATTTATTTTTGAGAGAGAGACACACAGAGGCACACAGAGAGACAGACAGAGCATGAGCGGGGGAGGGGCAGAGAGAGAGGGAGACACAGAATCCGAAGCAGGCTTCAGGCTCTGAGCTGTCAGCACAGAGCCTGATGTGGGGCTTAAACTCGTTTACCGTAAGATCCTGACCTGAGCTGAAGTTGGAAGCTTAACTGACTGAGCCACCCAGGCGCCCCACAAATCTTTTATTCTTAAACAATAGCCCACTTAAGAGCCACTGTGGTCCCTTGTAGAAATTTTCACTCCCAATATCTGGGGAGTATCTTTGTACCTATCATTTTTTTGTCCTTGGTCATTACTGCATGGTAATTAAGATGACATGGCCATATTTCCTAAAGTTTTTTTCACTTCTACTTTTACCAATCAGTTCTTTTTTTCTTGGTCAAACTTATACAGAGTTGTAGTTCCCCTTGCTGCTTCCTTGGTATCCTAAAGAGTGAAATGTCCCTTTATAAGTTCAGCACAGCCCTACCCCTTTCATAGGCACATTGTCTCTTGGCTGGTACTCCCTTCTAAAATCTCCTGCGTTCCCCAGAACTCCTGTTCTTTGGTCATTCTTTGGTCAAGAAATGTATCTTTATTCTCAACCATTTTTCTGGATCTCCTTGTCTTGATGGCACTATTTTCTTCACTGCCTTCCCTCTTAAACGGAAGCTACTCATTCTCTCATAATTTCTCAATCTCAAAGCTGGTTTCCAGGGGCGCCTGGGTGGCTCAGTCGGTTAAGCGTCCGACTTCGGCTCAGGTCACGATCTCACGGTATGTGAGTTCGAGCCCCGCGTCAGGCTCTGTGCTGACTGCTCAGAGCCTGGAGCCTGTTTCAGATTCTGTGTCTCCCTCTCTCTCTGACCCTCCCCCGTTCATGCTCTGTCTCTCTCTGTCTCGAAAATAAATAAACGTTAAAAAAAAAATTAAAAAAAAAAAAAGCTGGTTTCCAGTGCCAGGATGTTGTTCAACAACTTTCCTTTTTCCTTATTCTTTAATATGAGTGACATCAGGTATTACATTGACTCTCCTCATTGGCATAGACCAATCTTTGGGTTACTTGCTCCCATTCTTAGATGCCTTTGACGCCTAGCTTAGGTGCCATAGTCTATGCTATGCGGACTCCTGGCATCATCTTAGATCATGCCAGTGGCCACATGGATGCATTCTCAAATGCTCCAGCATAACACCTTGACCTCCAATAATATGACCTTCATTTTCGATCTGCTTCAGCAATTTCCTTATATGGCCACACTTTGGGCCTTGTCACCATTTGGAACTGTTCTACTTTTGATATTTCAAACTCTAAAATTTAGCTTTTCAACTAAAACCTCTAGCCCTCCACATTCCTATTCCCTTGCTCTCACAGAAATTCTTTGACTTCATTGACCCTTCTAGTCCCTTCTCTTTTCTTGCCTGATTTTCAGTCCTTTCTTGCCTCTAAGGTCTTCTCCACTCAATCAACCATTTCCCATCCACATTCAACTCTGTCAGCCATTTGATATTAATTCCCACTAGTATCCTCAATTCCCTTATGTCCCTCTTGTTTCCCTGCACCTGCCCTGCCAATCCCCAAAGCTAGATGGACTTTAGCATCTGTTTTCTTCTTCCCCGTTCCCAGGCTGCTGAACACTACTCAGGAAAATTGCCTCACCATGCTGATTATATCCATGACCAAACTGTGATTTCTGACCACAGCTGGATCCTCAACGGCTGCTTACTAATCCTTTTTTACACATTCCTTGTTGGTTCCTTTTCCAGTTTCCCACAGCATCTGTTCCATTTTCTTACTCTGTCCTTTTGGTGCCCCAGTTTAGCCCTCCCTATCCCCAACTCCCCTGAGCAGATAATCTAGTTACATACTTCCTTGAAAAGATAGAACCCATTGGTTACAAACTCTTTCCCTCGAGAAAATATTTATTTCCATGGCTACTTTTATCTTCATTCTTTTTGTATTGTCTTTTCCAAGGCTAACCTGTCTTTTTGCCTATCTCCCTGTGCCCCCTTACAGGTATTCTTTTCCATTAATATCTCCTTTCCCTCTCTTTTATCTTTAGTATTTTTTCACAAAGAGCTCTTTTTCTTCTGTCTATAGACATCCAAGAATCCCCCTTCCACCTACTTCTCAAGCATCTTCTTTTAATTCTACCATCCCCATAGACTGATGGGATATCTTTTTCCTTCATTTTATCAGAAAATTTCTTGAAAGAGCCATCTATACTTCTTCATCTTTCTGTCTTCAACTCATAAAATCTGGCTTGTGCACCCTTCCCTCTACTAAAGACCGACCTTTCACAGGTCAGCAGTGACTTCAGAATTCAGATTGAGTGGATTAGATGTCAGAAGAAGGGTAAGGGACAGAGGAGGGAAGAGGTGTGTGTGTGTGCGTGTGCGTGTGTGTGTGTGTGTGTGTGTGTGTGTATAAGTACATATACACTGGTTTGCTCATGCCTGTTTAGAGGGGAAAGGAAGTATGAAGGGGAGGGGTAGAATTCAATACTGTACCTTTCTTCTGTTCCTGGGAAATTCATAGCATGATGTAATTAACATCCCTTCTTTCTTTATTCTTTTTTTCTCAACCAACTGCTATTTGCCATGTTTTCTCCATCTAATTTGTTGAACTCCATAACAAAGTACCATCATTTTATTGCAAGTAGTGATGATGATGGTGATGATGATGATGAATGATAGTGTCCACCTTTTGGGTGCTCACTGAGTACTGCACACTGTGATAGATATTTAAATGCATTGTAAGCTTTAATCTTCATAATACCTAACGAATTAACTATTCTAATACCCATTTTATGGATGGGCCAGTGAAAGGTCAGAAAGAATAAGTATCTTAACCAAGATCACATGACAAGTAAGAAGCAGCACAGGCAGTTCAGCCCTGGTCAGCCTGGCTTCAAATTTCTCTTTTACTATACTCTACTGCCTTCTATGATCTAGTGCCAGATGCCATCTCACTAGCTCTTGATTATGATAACTGTGAAGTCATATTTGCTTTCTGGTGTTTCAAGTACCCAGTGACTATTACCACTAACTCAGTTAAATCTGTCTGTGGGCTTCTTCAACCCTAGGCACGATTTCTAGCTCTTTTGTCTAGTTATCTCCTGAAGAATAGTAGGTATTTCTTCCAGTGTGGTTTTTCTTTCTATGTCACATTTTTTGTTAGTATTTTTACCCTTCCCTTAGCATTTTACTTTGAGTCCATATTCATCATGTTAATGAATCTCTAGAAAAATCATTTCTTGGGGCGCCTGGGTGGCGCAGTCGGTTAGGCGTCCGACTTCAGCCAGGTCGCGATCTCGCGGTCTGTGAGTTCGAGCCCCGCGTCAGGCTCTGGGCTGATGGCTCGGAGCCTGGAGCCTGTTTCCGATTCTGTGTCTCCCTCTCTCTGCCCCTCCCCCGTTCATGCTCTGTCTCTCTCTGTCCCAAAAATAAATAAAAAACGTTGAAAAAAAAAAAAAAAAAAAAAAAAAGAAAAATAATTTCTTCCTGGTCTATGTGAAATTCCCTCTCTCCCTTGCCAGAAGTCCATCATTCTGAGATCTTAAGTAATTATCCGGAAAACCACATCCTATTCTTTGACATAATCTAAGTAGCAAGATACCCATTTCCCATATCTTCCCTTCTAGTCAAAAGTTATGGCCTTTAACAGGAGGAAGGGGTGAAAAGCTTCCACACACCCTTAAAGTGTTCAGTTTTCTACCCCAGCTTTCAAAGTCCATAGATACAGTCTAGGTTCTTCTTGCTTGTATAATTTGTTCCCAGATCTAAACATTTGAAGGACTAAAAGTAAACTGGAAGGTGGGTAGCAACCATGTCCATCTCACTGAAAGAGTCAAAAATGTCCAGGATGGGAGAATCAGCTGAGGTGGGGGGGAAGAAGCCCTGATGTCACTTGGGCTGAGGACATACACAGATAAAGACAACTGCAAACTTAACAGTAAACACTGTTTCTCCCAAAGTCATGCAACAGCTGTAAAAAGCTACAAAGACACTGTTTCACTGAATACTGTTTTCTTGATGATGCACCAGACATGCTGTGCTGTATCCCTCTGTTACTGGAGATTCCTAATTTCTGAGCTGCCTTTACCTCAGAACAGCACCTAGTCAATCCCTAGTTTATCCCAGCTTCTAATCTTGTCTCATAAATAATAACCAATCCAGAACTGACCCCCATTTTCCTTATGTATTCCTCAGAATCATTCAGTAGGAACCCAAAAGATGCTTCCTTCCTCCATATTGGTTCCCTCCTCATGGTTCTTCTGGACTCCCCTCCCTTATGATGAGTAAATAAATGTGACTCTTTCAGACTATAGATTTGTCCTTGGTGGTCTCTGACATATTAAGCTTTAAATGTCACTCTCACCTTGAGAGGGCTTCCCCAAAATGAAAATTTGGCCTACTTAAATTAAGTTCAAGCCTAGCCCACTTCCAGATTTCTTGCTTTGAGAATGAAGGCCCCCTTCCTGGCTCAGTCTAGGTAAGGTGCTGGTATCAGATTGATATGATGCCATAGCATGAGCTAAAAACCCAGTAATAGAACAATATTGGGGGCTTGACATGCCAAGGTCAGTACTAAACATGGTGGTAAAAGGGATTCAGACATAATGAGCAGCCAGACAGTGAATCCAGAAGGAGGTGAGCAGTGAAAGAAGTGAGGGACATTCATTGGTTTAAAAAATATTTTAAGCAAGTGTTTGAGTTGAGGGACAAGAGCAAGCTATTCTGGGTAGAGCAGACTGACTTGTGTAAAAGGGTGGAAGGCAGAATGAATGAGTCATGTTGGAACAATAGCCCTTCTCTTGAAACTGGAGAAACAAGGAATGAGAAAGCTTGCATTTGTTGATCTTTCTTCTTGGTGAAGTATATGGTTTGAGGACTGGGGAAAGGCTGGTTAGGGTTTAAGAAGGTACAGCTGATGGCCATCATAGTAAGATAAATCTAGTCTAGAAAGGAGGAGGAATGGAAATGTCTAGCAGTACCCAGGACAGAGTGGTAACCACTTGGCTGCTTCTTTTGAAGGCACTTGTTACCTGTAGGGAAGGTGCTTTCAACTTCTTACCTGGACCACTCAGAGCAAGGAGCTATTACTTCCTGCTTGATTCTGGTCTTACATTAAGAAAAAGTGAAGACAGTGTCCCTCCTTAGAAGGGATCTCAGGACAAATATTACAAATCAGGTCAGTACTGCCCTCAAAAGAGAGATGACAGGTGAGTTCTGTCCTAGTTACCCTGAAGACCTGTGCTGTTTCCCAGTGAGGCTATTTAGGAGAGAGTCCACATTCTTCCTGTTTGTGGACCATTAAATCTTGTCTTTTTTTCTGATTATCACCAACAAGTGCTAAGCAATGCCTGCATTGTGTCATCATTTTGGCTGAAACCAAAGCCTTAATTCTGATGCTTCTGTAGTAAACTACCACCTTTCTTTTCTTGGGCAACTTCATTGAGGTTGGTTAACTGCTTAGGTGGTAACTCTTCCTCTTCTGAGTCTTTTTGTTTAAATGTTTATTTATTTTTGGGAGAGAGTGCAAATGGGAGAGGGGCAGAGAGAGGGACAGAAGATCTGAAGCGGGCTCTGTGCTGTCAGCAGTGAGCCTGATGCTGGGCCTGAACTCACAAGCTGTGAGATCATGACCTGAGCCAAAGTTGGATGCTCAACTGACTGAGCCACCCAGGCGCCCTCCTGAGTCTTTTATTCCCTATTTGGATGTGATGCGTGTTGCATTTTTAACTCTGACTTTATTTTTTTTTTTTAAAGTTTTTTTTTCAACGTTTTTTATTCATTTTTGGGACAGAGAGAGACAAAGCATGAACGGGGGAGGGGCAGAGAGAGAGGGAGACACAGAATCGGAAACAGGCTCCAGGCTCCGAGCCATCAGCCCAGAGCCTGACGCGGGGCTCGAACCCACGGACCGCGAGATCGTGACCTGGCTGAAGTCGGAGGCTTAACCGACTGCGCCACCCAGGCGCCCCAACTCTGACTTTAAAAATAACGTTAAGTATGGCAAATTTGGTTTGGAAGAATATTTGTTCAGCAACCATTTGTTGAGCACAACTATGTGCCAGAAAATGTCAAATGATGTTTTGAATAATTGAGTCACTTTGTTCAAATCAAAATGGTGAACTACTTACCAGATATGTTCTTTAGAAAGAGCTGTCAAAGGAGTAGTTGAGAGATTACACCTTGAAAAGAAAAACTTCATTAATTCCATCCAATTGTTAAGTAAAATCAGTGTATTTTAGTGAAAGGTGTAGCTTGAGATAGACTTTCAAGTTATAGCTTTAATGAACAAGTAGCAACTTAGTACCAGGCTCTGTTCTAAGCACCTTACAAATATTAACTCATTAATCCTCATGATAGCCCTATGAGGTGGATATTGTTTTCACGCCCATAAAATAGATGAAGAAACTGAGTCACACAGAGGTTGAGTACCTTGCCCAAAGTTAACAAGGCTATTAAGTCGTGATGTTGGGATTTGAATATGGGCAGTGTGTTTCCTTAGTTTGTGCTACCTGTACTGAGCGGCAGATTGGTTCTTTTTGAGGGATCTTTAAGGTCAATTTGCCCAAGTGGAGATATATATATATATAATTTTTTATTTTTGTTTTTTTCTTTTTTCTTTTTTTAAATTTTGCAATTGATGTTCTTATCAAACTCCTTTATCCCTGTATAAAGATTTTTCTACCCAACTGTAATTCAGCTTATGACAAATTCTGAATTAATGGTATTTATTCTTTTAGTTTTGTTATTTTTTGCTAGGTTTTCCAGTACTCATTCTGTGCCAGACAGTTATCTCCAGGTCTCATCGTTTCAGTTTCATGAGCACACGTTTCCATTGCTCCCTCAACAGCAGATTCCTCCAGACCCCATGTGGGATGATTTTATCTTGCCTCAGTCTATTGGTGACCGAGTCTCCAAAGTTGAGGGAAAAACCTTTCTTGAAGTATATCACTCTGCACTTTGCACAGTGACCAAAAATTGTGTCACATACAACAAAATATATGTGCTCTCAGGGCACCGAGCAGAGGGATTGAAATAAATCAGTCAGCAGTCACATGTTCCTCCTTCCACTTGGAAGGTGAATGCTTGTAATCCTATGTCTCCTCAGTTTAAAACCAGGAGCACCAAAGTAATAAAGGGGCTGAAGGACCTGCTTGGTCTTGGTCTAATGATTTGTGGGATTGTTTGGCCTTGAGAACATGTGATTTTTATGTGTTTTTTTTTATCAGCTTTATTGAGACATGGTGACATAAAGTAACCTGCACATATTTAAAATGTACAATGTGATAAATTTTGTGATAAGTTCTGAAACATGCATACATCTGTGAAACCATCACCATAATCAAGATAATGAAGGTATCCATTACCTCCAGAAGTTTCTTCCCAGTCTTCATTCCTCCCTACTGGCATTCTCAGCCAGCCCCCAAGCCAATCTGCTTTCTATCACGATGTGATAGAAATGGTAATTTGCATTTCTCAGAGTTTTATGTAAATGGAATCACACAGTATGCAGTCTCTATTGTTTGGCTCCTTTTATTCAGCATATTTAATTTTTTGAGATTCATCCATGTATGTATGAGTTCACTGGTTTTTATTGTTCTGTAGTGTGGACATTCCACAATTTGTTTATCTGTTCCCCTGTTGATGGACATTGGAGTTGTTTTTGGGTTTTAGCTACTGTGAATAATGCTACTGTGAACACTGGTGAGCAGATCTTTCTGTGGACATACACTTGTATTTCTCTTGGGTAAATAGCTAAGATTGGAATGACTACATCATACAGTATGTATATATTTAACGTTTTAAGAAACTGCCAACACATTACCTGAAGTGGTTGCTGATGGGAATGTAAAATGTAGAGTCAGTGAGTTTCAGTTGCTCCATATCCATGCCAATACTCAATGCAGCCAGTATATTTAATTTTAGCCATTCTGGTTATGTGTGTAGTGAGTGGTATCTCACTGTGGCTTTAGTTTGTTTTCTTACTTTTAACTTGTATCCTATCTTAAGTGTTGTTTTTTAATGGACAGCATACAGTTCTTGCTTTTTAAAACCAGTCTTTTTAAAACCATATTTCTGTCTTTATTTGGTTTGTTTAGACTATTTATGTTTTAAATAGAATTCTTTATGTAACTCACCTAGTTATACAATTTAATGGCTTTTATTATGTTCAGGGTTGTGCAGCTACCCCCATAATCTTATTTTAGAATGTTTTCATCACCCTGAAAGAAGCCCTGTATCCATTAGCAGTCAGTCTCACTCCACTTTCCTCCATGCCAGCCCTAAGCCAGCCCTAATCTACTTTCTGTCCCTGTATATTTGCCTATTCCAGGAATTTCCTTTAAGTAGATACCTAAAATATGTGGTCTTTTGTGACTGGCTTCTTTCACTTAGCATAATGTTTTCAAGGTTCCTCCATGTTGTAGCATATAACAGTACTTCATTTTTTGGCTGAGAAGTAATTCCATTGTGTAGATATGCCACATTTTGTCCATCAGTCGATGGGCTCTGGAGTGGTTTCTATGTTTTGGCTATCATGAATAATGCCATTATGAACATTCACATGTAAGTTTTTGGGTGGCAATGTGTTTTCATTTCTCTTGGTTATATACTTAGGAATGGAATTACTGGGTCATATGGTAACTCTCTGTTTACTATTTTGTGAAATTTCCAAAAAGTTTTTTTTTCCCCCTAAAGCAGCTGCATCGTTTTACATTTCCAGCAGCAATGCATGAGGGTTCCAATTTTAACACATCCTTGCCAGCACTTGTTAGTGTCTGTCATGGGATGTCCTTCTCATTTATTTACGTCTTGTTTAATTTCTTTTAAAAAGGTTTTGGAGTTTTCAGAGTACAGATTTTATACTTCTTTTGTTAAATTTATTCCCAAGTATTTTATTATTTTTGAAGGTATTATAAATGTAATTAAAAAAATTTTTTTATTAAAAAAATTTTAAATGTTTATTTATTTCTGAGAGAGAGAGAGAGAGATGGCAGAGAGAGAGGGAGACACAGAATCTGAAGCAGGCTCCAGGCTCTGAGTTGTTAGCACAGAGCACGATGCGGGGCTCAAACCTATGGACCGTGAGATCATGACCTGTGCCAAAGTCAGATGCTTAATCGACTGAGCCACCCAGGCACCCCATAAATGTAATTTTTATCTTAATTTCACTTCAGATTATTCATTGCTAGTGTGTGAAAATGCTCTTGATTTTAGCATGTTGGCCTTGTATTCTGCAGCCTTGCTGAAGTCATTTATTAGTTCTAATAATGTTTTAGTGAATTCCTTAGGATTTTCTGTATACATGATCATGTCCCTTGTATTTACAGATAGTTTTACTTCTTATTTTTCAGTCTGGATACTGTTTATTTATTTTTCCAGCCTAATTGCCCTGGCTAGAACTTCTAGTAACAGTACTGAATAGAAGTAGTAAGACTGTATATCTTGCCTTTTTCCTGATTTTAGGGGAAGCATTCAGTCTTTCACCATTAATTATGATGTTAGCTCTGGTTTTTTTGTAGTTGGTCTTTAATCATGTTGAGGAAGTTCTCTTCCATCCTGGGTTTATTGATTGTTTTATCATAAAAGACCCTGAGTAGCAAAAGCAATCTTGAAAAACAAAAGTAAGGCTGGAGGCATCACAGTTCTGGACTTCAAGTTATATTACGAAGTTGTAATAATCAGAACAGTATGGTACTGGCACAAAAATAGACACAGAGATCAATAAGACAGAATAGAAATCCTGGAGTGAACCACAACTGTTTGATTAATTAATATTCAGCAAAGCAGGTTAAGCTCAGTCGGTTAAGAGTCCAGGTTTAGCTCAGGTCATGATCTCATGGTTTGTGAGTTTGAGCTCCGTGTCAGGCTCTGTGCTGTTGCTCAAAGCCTGGAGCCTGCTTCAGATTCTATGTCTCCCTCTCCTCTCTCTCTGCCCCTCCCCTGCGTGCTCTCTCTCTCTCTCTCTCATAAATAAACAAACATTAAAAAAAAAAAAAGAATATCCAATGGAGAAAACACAGTCTTTTCAACAAATGGTGTTGGGAAAACTGACAACAACATGCAAAAGAACGAAACTGGACTACTTTATTACACCATACATAAAAACAAATTCAAAATAGATTAAAGACCTAAATGTGAGACCTGAAACCATAAAAATCCTAGAAAAGAGCACAGGCAGTAAACTCTTTGACATCTGCTGTAGCAACTTCTTTCTAGATATGTCTCACAAGGCAAGGGAAACAAAAGCAAAAATAAACTATTGCGATTACATCAAAACAAAGATCTTTTATGTACGCTTCTCCATTTGCTGCATGCTCTTAGGACAATTCCGGAGACTTTAAATGATTGCTTTTAAAAATAATTTTTACCAGTTAAGTTGTTGCTTTGGTGGGGAGAAAGCTCCTTACTCTGACATTCTGTAGGTCTCAATGATTACAACTTCTAGTTAAAAAGTTATATGGAAATAATTTCAAAGTTACAAAAAATTTGCAAAAAAAAAAAAAATAGTACAAAGGACACCCTTATACCCTTTACCCAGATTCACTTATCGTTAACATTTTACTCCATTTGCATATTATTCCATTTGCATGCTCTTGTGTGCATATGCATATGTGTGCATATTTTCTGAGCCACTTGAGGGTAAAACACGTACATCATGGCCATTTACCCTAACTGAGTGTGCATGTTTTAGGAATAAGATACTCTTACATAATCCTAGGATAGTTACCAATTTCACTAAACTTAATATTGATTCTTTAACCTACCATAGGAATTCTAATCTTCTATTTTTATCTCATGCTTTCTGCCTCTGGTTTTGTATGTGTTTTATATTGTAGATAATATTAATACAGCGGCACATACATGGGAGTCCATACTTGAATGTTTTCCTACTGCTAGGCCTGTACAATAAAAGAATTTGTGGAGCAACTAATCCAGAGTTTGACAAAGTGCTTTTATCATATTTATTGGCTCAGCTGATCCTACTACCACCTGTGACATAAGCAAGATACATTTCCCCACCCATATCAAACATGAAGAAACACTGAGGAATTCACTAAAGATCTAAAGCTTTGCAAGTGTTAGACCTGGGCCTCAACATCAAGATTTCTGACCCCAGAGTCCATACTCTTTCTGCACCAAATGACATTGCTGAATAAACTCTTAGCATCTACATGTGACTTTTCTGCTTAAGAATTCTAAAGCAATTTAAGGTCATATGACTCTAAAACCTGTGCCAGATGCTTCCAGCATGTAAAGACATTGTGGGTTAGTGAGGTTAAGTGACTGTCATTCCCTACTCACCTCCCACCCTAAGCAAAGTAGGGAAAAGGAAATCTTATTGCCGTATCCCTTCCTCCTCTCAAAATGACCCCCAGATAGTCTCAGAAATGTTTGACTTGATTGCATAGCAACAACGTTTATATGGCACTTTACTGACTAGAAAGCATTTTAATACATTCTTTCATTTTAGAGCCAGGATAACCCTGTGAAAGCAGAACCCCAGGGTGATGTGTGTGTACCTTCAAGTCTGAGCAGTGCTTCCTCTGGGGCACTGGCCCTTTGCCTCTACTCAACCCTGGCTCTCATTGTCCCCTCACCAAATTATCTGGCCACGCCCATGAATTCTTGTCACAGCCAGTGCCAGAGAGTCCTTTGAAGCCAATTTCTCTTTAGTCGAAGGTGGCAGTCTTTAGAGTGGGATATAGGAGATAATCTACTAGGATGTGGGAAGGAAATAATTAGAATCTTTTTTTTTTTTTTTTGCCATTTCCTCTAGCTGTTCTTTCATTCTCTGTATCTTCCTTCTTTCTTTTTCTTTTTTTCTTTCTTTCTCTTTCTTTCCTTTTTAAAAAATTTTTAATGTTTATTTATTGTTGAGAGAGAGAGCACGAGCAGGGGAGGGGCAGAGAAAGAGAGGGAGACACAGAATCTGAAGCAGGCTCCAGGCTCTGAGCTGTCAGCATAGAGCCCGATGTGGGGTTTGAACTCACAGTCAGATCATGACCTGAGCCAAAGTCGGACGCCTAACTGACTGAGCCACCCATGCGCCCCTCTTCTTTATTTATTTAAAGTTTATTTACTTATTCTGAGACAGAGAGAGTGCACAGGAGGGGCAGAGAGAGGGGGAGAGAGAGAATCCCAAGCAGGCTGTGGGGCTCGAACCCACAAATGGTGAAATCATGACCTGAGCCAAAACCAAGAGTCGGATGCTTAACTGACTGAGCCACCCAGGTGCCCCTCTCTGTATCTTCTTTTTTAACAGCTTTACTAAAATATAAATCACATTCTGTCAACCCCCCTATTTAAAGTATATGATTCAGTGGTTTTAAGTATATCCACACTGATTGCAAAACATTTGTGTCCTATCAAAAAGAAACCCCATGCCCTTTAGCTGTCACTCACTGCTCGTTCTCCCCAGCCCCCTAGCCCCAGGCAACCCCTAATGTGCTTCCCATCTCTATAGATTTGCCCAGTCTAGACCTCTCTTATAGATGGAACCACACAATATGTGATCTTTCGTATCTCGTTTCTTTTGTTCAGCATACTATTTTCAAGGTTCATCCATGTCACAGTATATAACAGAACCTCACTCATTTCTATTGCCCAACAATATTCCATTGTGTGACCATACCATGTTTCATTTACCCAGTCACCAGTTGATGGACATTAGGGTTGTTTCTACTCTTTTTGCTATTATGAATAATGGTGCTATGAACACTTGTGCACAAGTGTTTTGGTGGACATATGTTTTCATTTCTCTTGGAGATTACTGTGTTCCTTGGTTAGCATAAATGTTGTTTTCAACTCTGAGAGAAAAAAAGAGAAAAGAGAATGTGGCTCTTGGCAGGTTGGCAGGGAATAAAAGTTTTATGTGTTTTTTTGGCTTTCCATGTTATCCTTCTCACTCAGCCCTATTGTGTTGACCTTGCTGTTTAGCTCTTTACCCGTCTTCCTGCCTACGTCTTACTCCTGTCAAGGATGCTGGGAGGTGAAAGGAAACATTTATGTAGTAATGTTGAAGTACCAAGTACTTCACATTTAACTTTATAACAACCCCTTATGAGGTCATTGCTGTTGAACCCATTTAAAGATGAGGAAACTAAGGCTCTGAGACTGTGTGATGTGTTCAAAATCACCCAACAGTTAAGAGGCAGAAGTGAAATGTGCTCACCTCTACTTGATTCTGAAGCCCTTGCTCTTCCCATATACTCTGTCCCAGATGAGGTATTTATTGAGGTTCAGAGGACAGCCCTTGCCTGTCACTGGAAACACCAAGGTGGATGTATGGAGTGAGAAAAAAAAGGGAAGAGGATGCCAAGATTTTGATGAGACTACATAAGTGGGGTATGTGAGAGGTGGAGGGGATGGTAGGTAGATAAAAAGTACAAGCCGCGGGGAGGGGGGCACCTGGGTGGCTCAGTCAGTTGAGCATCTGACAGCGCAGAGCCTTCTTTGGATTCCCTCTCTCTCTGCCCCTCCCTCGCTTGTGTGTGTCTTCTCTCTCTCTCTCTCTCTCTCTCTCTCTCTCAGAAATGAACATTAAAAAACCCCCACAAAATTAGAAGCTGGTTTGGGGAAGGAAGATGTTGGTGAGTGCTCAGTTTGAGATGTGTGGAATTTGAGAGCATCATTCATTCAGCAGATGCTTCAGTGGCTTGTCTGTGCCAGGTGCATTGCAGGACACTGGAGAGACACTGAAGAGTAACACAGCCATGGTTCCTGCCGTAATGGAGCTTGTGGGCCTAGTAGGGCAGACAGACAAAAACCATAATAATCAAGTGTAATGGGTATCGCCATAGAAGAGAGGAGAAGGATTTAATTGAGGCCTCTGCAGAAAGTGATTCTATAAGGCTCTGAGATGAGAAGAATTTCAAAATGGCTATAGCCTAAGACATAAATTGGGGAATGACATGGAACTACCGGAGATTCACAGGAGATAAAAAGTTTTAGTCGACATTCATAGGAAAGTTGAGAGTTGATAATGTCGTTTCCCTCCACTTTCCTCCTTCCTACCTGGTGAGTTCTCCTCCGCTATCCCTTTGTCTAGGCAGCTCCTGCCCATCTTTATCATCTTTCAGAAAAGCCGTGATCCCCTGTTCCATGTCCCCAGTTTCCTGGGCCTACTTATCAATCACACTGTCTCTTCTATTAATTGCAAACACCCTAAGAGGGTGTGTTCATTAGCCTGAGTAGCCCCTCAGTGCCTGACACATAGTAGGATGTATGCGTGGATGGATTAAACAGAAAGGACCACATCTTGAGAAAGATCTGTATCTTGTACAAATAGGAGGAGGCTTTATCACGTCACAGAAAAGGAGCTTGGTTGCCAGTGTTTCGGTTGTGACAATTGGCTGCGGGTGGTGTGGTTACTGGCATGTGGTAGGGGCCAAGGGTGCTGCTAAACATCTGACGGTACACAAGACAGCTCGCAACAACAAAGAGTCAGTAGTGTGGAGGTTGAGAAACCCTGGTCTAATCTAAATCTAGTTTTGTACTGTTTTACCTAGAAAAGTGATCTCAAAGTGTGGACTCCAGGTAGTTGTGGCATCACCTGGGAACTCTTAGAAAGGCAACTTCTAGGGTCCCACCCCAAAGCCACTGAAGGAGAAACTCTGGGGTTGAGACCCAGCTCTGTTTGAATAAGCCCTCCAGGGGATTCTGTTGCAGGCTGAAATTGGAGAAGCACTCCTAAACTCCAAAACCTAGTTGGTAACAGAGCCAGCATCAGAACCTCCAGAGAAGCCAGAGTAGGAGTGGCCAAGGAGTAATGTTAGAACAGTCCCCAGGAAGTGAAGATTTCCAGAGTGAAGTGGTCACTGCTATTAAATATCCCTGAAGAGTTGATAAATATGAGAACTGGCAAAGGGAGGCAAGGCTGCTGCTCAGAGTTAAGACTCCTGAAATGGAGGGAGGTGAGGATAATGTCGTTAAGTGGTAGCCTGGAGTCGGAGGGGTGGGGACCTGAAAGCTTTTAGTTTGCAGTCATCTTTGCAAAATGACAGCTTTTTGAAATTTATATTTCAGGTTAGGCTTGTGGGAATAACTTGGCAGGTACTCTCATCCCTCTTAACACAGCGGCTCTTATTCTTTGTGTGATTTCTTTCAGGCTTTGTCTATGTTTGTAACTATTTTTACAGTGGAGCATTCTGCTCTCACAATAAATAAAAAGGCGTTTTCAAAGGTTATGCCAGAGCAATAGGCAGTGTTTTGCTATGGCAGCAAAGGTAAACTTGATCTCATTGTCAGTTTGTTCGGCTTGGGGGCAGGGTGGTTTGGCAGAATTTGATGTTCTAGGAAAAGCCAGCCTGGTGCACTGAGGCTAATTTTGGTGATCTGGGAAGAAAACAACAGAAAACCCAATTTCACGACAGAAATTTTTCTTAAGCCTCATTAAGGAAGCTGAGAATATAGATAGGTAACTGGGAGAAAGGTCTCCCTTAGGACACTAGCTCACATGATAAATAGCAGGTACACAGAGTGCTATTTCAGAGCCGTCCTGTGGATTTTCTACATTTTATTTGGATTGATAGTTGGATTGACTAGTTTTTTCAAGAAGCTTTTTCTTGAGTGGAGGTAGAGTAGAAAAGGATTTTACATCCTTATCTATTTTGGGGGAAGGAGAGTTAGAACAGGTGCTGGGGTTAGAGATTTGTTTCCCTAACAAATTGAGTACCTTAGGGAAATCCTCCCTAACGTTGGATATAATTTTTGTTCTAAAAAGCAGTTATTTTGCCTAGAGGATTTTTCCCCCTTCATTTAAAAAAAAAGACTTAATGATTATATGTGTGTCAGGCACAGGGCAATGAATCTTTGAGTACACTTTACAAGTCAGATAAATTAATGGAGGTATCCTTAGTTTATAGATGAGGAAACTGAAGTTCAAAGAAGTGAAATGAGTGGTCAGAGTCAGACAACAAATAAGTGTCAGAGTTAGAATTCTAAATCCTAGTATGTTTTTCTCCAAGTGTACTGTAATTTCCACAGTAATAGTTGCCCTAGCGATCAGTTTCTTAGAGGTACCTGAGATGCTTTCATAGCTCTCCTTTATTAGACTAAAATCAGTACCCAAGGTTGTATATCAGGACCATGGGGAAGGGGGAGACTTTTTAAAAATATGTGTCTAGACTGGCCCCAGAGAGGATCTACTGAAGGGAGACTAAAAAAAAAAAAAGAAAAAAAAAGAAAGAGAGAAAGAGAGAAAGAGAGAAAGAAAGAAAGAGAGAAAGAGAGAAAGAGAGAAAGAGAGAAAGGGAGGAAGGGAGGAAGGGAGGAACCAAGGAAGGAAGGAAGGAAGGAAGGAACCAAGGAAGGAAGGAAGGAAGGAACCAAGGAAGGAAGGAAGGAACCAAGGAAGGAAGGAAGGAAGGAAGGAAGGAACCAAGGAAGGAAGGAAGGAAGGAAGGAACCAAGGAAGGAAGGAAGGAAGGAAGGAAGGAAGGAACCAGAAGAAGAACCACCTCCCCCAAATTTCCTCCTAGTGCCTTTTCTTTCCCAGAAGCCAGGCCGTACAAAGGCTGATTTTAGAGTGTGGAGCAGGTGGTGGGCAGGGCTGGGCCAGCCAGCAGCAAGCCGATTCAGCTGTAATGGTGACAGCTGCTCCTCTCCAGTTGCCCATAACTGGCTGATCTCAATCACCTGGAAGAGGGACAGGGCGCTGTGGCCATGGGCAACTGGTGTCAAGCTTCTGGGGCTCATATTTTATCTCTGTTGTAGACCAATGCGAGACCTTGGGTAAGCTGATCCCTTAAATTCCCCAGGAGACACAGTAAAGTAGTGGTTAAGTGTAGAAACTTTGAGATCTGAGGAAGTGGGTTTAAGTTCCAGCTCCGCTACTTGTACTAACTGTACACCCAGGCTTAACTTCATGGGCATGTATGTGACCTGTGCAGTCCTTCAGAGCCAGGCAGTTGAAAGGGCCTTGCACTTGGTTTAATTCTCTGTTGCTGTGTTGAAATTCTTAATTTTTGAACAAGGGACCCTACATTTGCATTTTGCACTGGGCCCCGCAAATTGTGCAGCTTGCCCCGTGTTACTTTTGGGAAATTACTGAACTGTTCTGAGTTAGTTTCCCCAACTGTTAAATGGAGATTGTACTGAGGTTTATGCAGAAGACACATGTGAAGCATTTACTTGTAGGTATAGAGTGTGTGACTGGTTGATGTTAGCCATCCTTAACGAGGCAATGGGCCTCAGTTTCTTCATCTGTAAAATGAAAGTGCCAGATTAGAGTACGTCTTCAATTTCCTTTACAATATATAGTATACCTGTAACATTCCCAGTAAGAAAGCACTTCGAAAAACATAGTGGCTGCTATTTAAATGTAAGGGTTCTTTTCCTTTCTTTATGGTCCAGATTAAAAAAAAAAAAAAAGCACATTCACATTCATTTTCTCTGCTTATAGCCTCTACCTGCCAGTCTTGAAATCTCCTTTGAAAATTCTTACATAATGACTTTAACTCCTATTTAATATATTTTAAATCTGCCTTGTCAGTGATAAGATGAATATGGTCTGAAGATCTAATGTATAACATGGTGACTGTAGTTTATAACACCATATTATATAATTGAAATTCGGTGAGAGTGTAGAACTTAAATATTCTCACTAAAAAAGAAAGATAAATGTGTGAGATGATGGATGTATTAATGAACTACATGGGCAGAATCCTTTCACGATGTATTCTTAAATCACCACAATGTACACCTTAAAGATCTTGCAACATGGGGTACCTGGGTGGCTCAGTTGGTTAAGCATCCGAATCTTGGTTTTGGCTCAGGTCATGATCTCACATTTTGTGAGTTTGAGCCCCGAGTTGGGCTCTACGCTGACACTGTGGAGCCTGCTTGGGATTTTCTCTCTCTCCTTCTCTCTCTGCCCCTCCCTTGCTTGTTCTCTCTTTCTCTCTCTCTCTCAAAATAAACTTAAAACATTTTAAAGATCTTACAACCATTATTTGTCAGTTATACCTCAATAAAACTGAAAAAAATAAAGAATGTGTCCTTTATTTAGTGAGTAAAATATGTTAAGTAGGGAGGTTTGAACTGTAGACTCCCAAAAAGATAGACATTTTTTTCAACAAATGTGCAAGATAAAGGTAGGAGCAAGGTGTCTGTGGAAACATGGTGGGCGGGGATGAGGAGGAGGTCCTGGAGGGTACAGCAAGATTAAAGGAGTGTTTGTGGTTCTGTTTTAAATGGGAGAGTTGGACCACATGCATCACTGGACATAAAGGGGGTCCCATGGAGACATTTGAAGCACAGGCCCCACAAAGGCAAGGAAGATCATTGCTGAAATGCAAGTTAGAGGGCCAATTTTGGAGAAGATGGGGGGTACTTCATTCTCTGAAATGAGCAAAAATAGGTTGAAGATAGTATGAATTTTTTCTCCTTATATACTGAAATACCTTAAAAGAAAAGAGGGCTTTATCTTTCCCACAGAGTACCAACTATTTATACAACCGTGTCCTTTTTGTGTCCTTGTCATTTTTACCAAAAGACACATTTGTGTTCTATCTTTTTTTTATTCAAGTATTTGTCTCTTCTAACACTCCCCCACCATGGGCCAAACACTTTTGGTGACTAGATTTTAGTCCTTCACTAATGTACCAGAGTTTATTTAGCCATTGACCAATTTTTCAAACATTTGGGAAGCAGATGGTTTATTTGAGAGAATGAACTTAAACACGATTTTCACACATTGCTTATTTCTGTGTGCCACAGGGTAGTTCTGAAGCTTTTTACCTGCCTTGAGTTATTTCTGTTCATTCTTCAGAATCAACAAAATAAAATTCACTTTTAGCTTATCTACTTGCTTGGCGGTATCTTCATACGCTTAAAAAATTCCCTCTATTATTAGGCAAACCTTTAGGTGATTTTAAAATTTTAGCCTCTCTACTTGCTTTACCTCTTCAGCTGTGCTTTTCCTACCTTTTTTTGGTCCTATAATTCTTATTCTTTTATATCGAAACAATGCTTTTATAAATACTAATTAGTCACCTTAAAGGTTTAGTACTGTCTTAATGTATGTGGGATTAAAAATATAAACATTCTTGTGATCACTGGGATACTGAATTAATTATATGCCTGTATGTGTCTCTCTTAGTTTTATATTACAGAATTAAAATAACATTTTTATTGCTATAATTCACATATAGCATTGTGTAAGTTTAAGGTGTACAACTTGTTGCTTTGATAATTTATTATATATTGCAATATGACTACCATCTTAGTGTTAGCCAGCACTTCTATCATAAAATAACATTTAAAATCTAATGCCACCTTTAGAATAACCAACAATAAATTCAGCCCATCCTTCAACTCTGTTAAAAGCTTTGTTTTAATATGATCTAGGATTTACTGAAAAAAAAATAAAGTCCAAAATGCTTTTTTAAAGTACATTTTAAATGGTATAAAATCACCAGAAAGTGTCCAAAAATTATTTATCAATATATAAGCTTGTGATTGGAATTATTTATCACCAAATTTCTAAAAGCATTTTCACTTAATGGCAGAGATATAATGGAGAACAATTTAGGAAAGGTTGCCAAACAAATAGATAAAGGACAAAAAATAAACCTGAAATTAAAAAAATATGAAAGAAACTGAAATGCTCTAAACATGCGCTAAAAGTCACAGAACTGTAGTGGTACACGGAAATGGCCAGTATATAAAATGCCAATGACTGAAAATGTGGATTTTTCTCTTATTTGTTGCTTTGACTTGATCACCTGGAGCTGACAGAGTACTGTATCCTTAAAGACTGGTATCATTTGCCAGGAGAATAAACTGTGAATGTAGTGTTGAGTTTTATTATGAAGTTAATTGGTAGGCAGTGCTTTAATTGCTGATGAAGCTGAACATTTTTCGTGTTCCTTTCTTGTTGGCATAAGATTTTTATACCTTTTGACCACTTACCCGGAGGAAAGTAGTATTAACTATCAGGTTATATCAGATTTTAATGATTCTCTGTCTTCTTTTTCCACCAGAATTGTATCTGCTTTTAAATCTACATTGTTTTCCTTTTGAACTTTGTAATTTTTAATGTACAAAAAGCTATGTTTTTATTTAGTGATATCACCCATGGGTGATCATTTCTTTTGCTTTGGTAGTAATAAAATTCTCTCACACATTGAATGTAAAAGTATAAATGTACCATTCCATTTTCTTATAGTTTTTCATAATTAAAAAAGAAGCTTGAATCTTTGACTCATCTGGAATGAACTTTAATCATTTCCACAAAAGCATCTATTAAAAGTTCCTTTTCCAAATGATCCATCATTTCTCACACTATAATCCAAAGACACCGTGTGAATACTTTTCTGCTATCCATTTGCTCACATGGTTGAAGTTGCTTGAATCCTATTCTAATTTCTGATTTCTTTCTTTCTTTTTTTTTATATATGAAATTTATTGTCAAATTGGTTTCCATACAACACCCAGTGCTCATCCCAAAAGGTGCCCTCCTCAATACCCATCCCCCACCCTGCCCTCCCTCCCACCCCCCATCAACCCTCAGTTTGTTCTCAGTTTTTAACAGTCTCTTATGTTTTGGCTCTCTCCCACTCTAACCTCTTTTTTTTTTTTTTCCTTCCCTTCCCCCATGGTCTTCTGTTAAGTTTCTTAGGATCCACATAAGAGTGAAACCATATGGTATCTGTCTTTCTCTGTATGGCTTATTTCACTTAGCATCACACTCTCCAGTTCCATCCACGTGGCTACAAAAGGCCATATTTCATTCTTTCTCATTGCCACGTAGTATTCCATTGTGTATATAAACCACAATTTCTTTATCCATTCATCAGTTGATGGACATTTAGGCTCTTTCCATAATTTGGCTATTGTTTTCTTTTTTTATTTTTTTTATATATTTTTTTTTATTTTTTAATATATGAAATTTACTGTCAAATTGGTTTCCATACAACACCCAGTGCTCATCCCAAAAGGTGCCCTACTCAATACCCATCACCCACCCTGCCCTCCCTCCCACCCCCCATCAACCCTCAGTTTGTTCTCAGTTTTTTTTTTTTTTGTTTTTTTGTTTTTTATTTATTTTTTTATTTTTTTTATTTTTTAATATATGAAATTTACTGTTAAATTGGTTTCCATACAACACCCAGTGCTCATCCCAAAAGGTGCCCTCCTCAATACCCATCACCCACCCTGCCCTCCCTCCCACCCCCCATCAACCCTCAGTTTGTTCTCAGTTTTTAACAGTCTCTTATGCTTTGGCTCTCTCCCACTCTAACCTCTTTTTTTTTTTTTCCTTCCCCTCCCCCATGGGTTTCTGTTACGTTTCTCAGGATCCACATAAGAGTGAAACCATATGGTATCTGTCTTTCTCTGTATGGCTTATTTCACTTAGCATCACACTCTCCAGTTCCATCCACATTGCTACAAAAGGCCATATTTCATTTTTTCTCATTGCCACGTAGTATTCCATTGTGTATATAAACCACAATTTCTTTATCCATTCATCAGTTGATGGACATTTAGGCTCTTTCCATAATTTGGCTATTGTTGAGAGTGCTGCTGTAAACATTGGGGTACAAGTGCCCCTATGCATCAGCACTCCTGTATCCCTTGGATAAATTCCTAGCAGTGCTATTGCTAGGTCATAGGGTAGGTTTATTTATTTATTTTTTCAACGTTTTTTATTTATTTTTGGGACAGAGAGAGACAGAGCATGAATGGGGGAGGGGCAGAGAGAGAGGGAGACACAGAATCGGAAGCAGGCTCCAGGCTCCGAGCCATCAGCCCAGAGCCTGACGCGGGGCTCGAACTCACAGACCGCGAGATCGTGACCTGGCTGAAGTCGGACGCTTAACCGACTGTACCACCCAGGCGCCCCAGGGTAGGTCTATTTTTAATTTTTTGAAGAACCTCCACACTGCTTTCCAGAGCGGCTGCAACAATTTGCATTCCCACCAACAGTGCAAGAGGGTTCCCGTTTCTCCACATCCTCTCCAGCATCTATAGTCTTCTGATTTGTTCATTTTGGCCACTCTGACTGGCGTGAGGTGATATCGGAGTGTGGTTTTGATTTGTATTTCCCTGGTAAGGAGCGACGTTTAACATCTTTTCATGTGCCTGTTGGCCATCCGGATGTCTTCTTTAGAGAAGTGTCTTTTCATGTTTTCTGCCCATTTCTTCACTGGGTTATTTGTTTTTCAGGTGTGGATGTGGAGTTTGGTGAGCTCTTTACAGATTTTGGATACTAGCCCTTTGTCCGATATGTCATTTGCAAATATCTTTTCCCATTCCGTTGGTTGCCTTTTAGTTTTGTTGGTTGTTTCCTTTGCTGGGCAGAAGCTTTTAATCTTCATAAGGTCCCAGTAATTCACTTTTGCTTTTAATTCCCTTGCCTTTGGGGATGTGTCGAGTAAGAGATTGCTACGGTTGAGGTCAGAGAGGTCTTTTCCTGCTTTCTCCTCTAGGGTTTGGATGGTTTCCTGTCTCACATTCAGGTCCTTTATCCATTTTGAGTTTATTTTTGTGACTGGTGTGAGAAAGTGGTCTAGTTTCAACCTTCTGCATGTTGCTGTCCAGTTCTCCCAGCACCATTGGTTAAAGAGACTGTCTTTTTTCCACTGGATGTTCTTTCCTGCTTTGTCAAAGATGAGTTGGCCATACGTTTGTGGGTCTAGTTCTGGGGTTTCTATTCTATTCCATTGGTCTATGTGTCTGTTTTTGTGCCAATACCATGCTGTCTTGATGATGACAGCTTTGTAGTAGAGGCTAAAGTCTGGGATTGTGATGCCTCCTGCTTTGGTCTTCTTCTTCAAAATTACTTTGCCTATTTGGGGCCTTTTGTGGTTCCATATGAATTTTAGGATTGCTTGTTCTAGTTTCGAGAAGAATGCTGGTGCAATTTTGATTGGGATTGCATTGGATGTGTAGATAGCTTTGGGTAGTATTGACATTTTGACAATATTCTTCCAATCCATGAGCAGGGAATGTCTTTCCATTTCTTTATATCTTCTTCAATTACCTTCATAAGCTTTCTATAGTTTTCAGCATACAGATCTTTTACATCTTTGGTTAGATTTATTCCTAGGTATTTTATGCTTCTTGGTGCAATTGTGAATGGGATCAGTTTCTTTATTTGTCTTTCTGTTGCTTCATTGTTAGTGTATAAGAATGCAACTGATTTCTGTACATTGATTTTGTATCCTGCAACTTTGCTGAATTCATGTATCAGATCTAGCAGACTTTTGGTGGAGTCTATCGGATTTTCCATGTATAATATCATGTCATGTGCAAAAAGCGAAAGCTTGACTTCATCTTTGCCAATTTTGATGCCTTTGATTTCCTTTTGTTGTCTGATTGCTGATGCTAGAACTCCCAGCACTATGTTAAACAACAGCGGTGAGAGTGGGCATCCCTGTCGTGTTCCTGATCTCAGGGAAAAAGCTCTCCGTTTTTCCCCGTTGAGGATGATGTTAGCTTTGGGCTTTTCATAAATGGCTTTTATGATCTTTAAGTATGTTCCTTCTATCCCGACTTTCTCAAGGGTTTTTATTAAGAAAGGGTGCTGGATTTTGTCAAAGGCCTTTTCTGCATCGATTGACAAGATCATATGGTTCTTCTATTTTTTTTTTGTTAATGTGATGTGTCACGTTGATTGATTTGTGAATGTTGAACCAGCTCTGCATCCCAGGAATGAATCCCACTTGATCATGGTGAATAATTCTTTTTATATGCCGTTGAATTCGATTTGCTAGTATCTTATTGAGAATTTTTGCATCCATATTCATCAGGGATATTGGCCTGTAGTTCTCTTTTTTTACTGGGTCTCTGTCCGGTTTAGGAATCAAAGGAATACTGGCTTCATAGAATGAGTCTGGAAGTTTTCCTTCCCTTTCTATTTCTTGGAATAGCTTGAGAAGGATAGGTATTATCTCTGCTTTAAATGTCTGGTAGAACTCCCCTGGGAAGCCATCTGGTCCTGGACTCTTATTTGTTGGGAGATTTTTGATGACTGATTCAATTTCTTCGCTGGTTATGGGTCTGTTCAAGCTTTCTATTTCCTCCTGATTGAGTTTTGGAAGAGTGTGGGTGTTTAGGAATTTGTCTATTTCTTCCAGGTTGTCCAATTTGTTGGCATATAATTTTTCATAGTATTCCCTGATAATTGTTTGTATCTCTGAGGGATTGGTTGTAATAATTCCATTTTCATTCATGATTTTATCTATTTGGGTCATCTCCCTTTTCTTTTTGAGAAGCCTGGCTAGAGGTTTGTCAATTTTGTTTATTTTTTCAAAAAACCAACTCTTGGTTTTGTTGATCTGCTCTACAGTTTTTTCAGATTCTATATTGTTTATTTCTGCTCTGATCTTTATGATTTCTCTTCTTCTGCTGGGTTTAGGCTGCCTTTGCTGTTCTGCTTCTATTTCCTTTAGGTGTGCTGTTAGACTTTGTATTTGGGATTTTTCTTGTTTCTTGAGATAGGCCTGGATTGCAATGTATTTTCCTCTCAGGACTGCCTTCGCTGCATCCCAAAGCGTTTGGATTGTTGTATTTTCATTTTCATTTGTTTCCATATTTTTTTTAATTTCTTCTCTAATTGCCTGGTTGACCCACTCATTCTTTAGTAGGGTGTTCTTTAACCTCCATGCTTTTGGAGGTTTTCCAGACTTTTTCCTGTGGTTGATTTCAAGCTTCATAGCATTGTGGTCTGAAAACATGCATGGTATAATTTCAATTCTTGTAAACTTATGAAGGGCTGTTTTGTGACCCAGTATATGATCTGTCTTGGAGAATGTTCCATGTGCACTCGAGAAGAAAGTATACTGTGTTGCTTTGGGATGCAGAGTTCTAAATAGATCTGTCAAGTCCATCTGATCCAATGTCTCATTCAGGGCCCTTGTTTCTTTATTGACCGTGTGTCTAGATGATCTATCCATTTCTGTAAGTGGGGTGTTAAAGTCCCCTGCAATGACCACATTCTTATCAATAAGGTTGCTTATGTTTGTGAGTAATTGTTTTATATATTTGGGGGCTCCTGTATTCGGCGCATAGACATTTATAATTGTTAGCTCTTCCTGATGGAGAGACCCTGTAATTATTATATAATGCCCTTCTTCATCTCTTGTTACAGCCTTTAATTGAAAGTCTGGTTTGTCTGATATAAGTATGGCTACTCCAGCTTTCTTTTGGCTTCCAGTAGCATGATAAATAGTTCTCCATCCCCTCACTCTCAATCTAAAGGTGTCCTTAGGTCTAAAATGAGTCTCTTGTAGACAGCAAATAGATGGGTCTTGTGTTTTTATCCATTCTGATACCCTATGTCTTTTGGTTGGCGCATTTAATCCATTTACATTCAGTGTTATTATAGAAAGATACAGGTTTAGAGTCATTGTGATGTCTGTATGTTTTATGCTTGTAGTGATGTCTCTGGTACTTTGTCTCACAGGATCCCCCTTAGGATCTCTTGTAGGGCTGGTTTCGTGGTGACAAATTCCTTCAGTTTTTGTTTGTTTGGGAAGACCTTTATCTCTCCTTCTATTCTAAATGACAGACTTGCTGGATAAAGGATTTTTGGCTGCATATTTTTTCCTGTTTAGCACACTGAAAATATTGTGCCAATGCTTTCTGGCCTGCCAAGTTTCAAAAGAGAGATCAGTCACGACTCTAATAGGTCTCCCTTTATATGTGAGGGCACGTTTATCCCTTGCTGCTTTCAGAATTTTCTCTTTATCCTTGTATTTTGCCAGTTTCACTATGATATGTCGTGCAGAAGATCGATTCAAGTGACGTCTGAAGGGAGTTCTCTGTGCCTCTTGGATTTCAATGCCTTTTTCCTTCCCCAGTTGAGGGAAGTTCTCAGCTATAATTTCTTCAAGTACCCCTTCAGCACCTTTCCCTCTCTCTTCCTCCTCTGGGATACCAATTATGTGTATATTATTTCTTTTTAGTGTATCACTTAGTTCTCTAATTTTCCCCTCATACTCCTGGATTTTTTTATCTCTCTTTCTCTCAGCTTCCTCTTTTTCCATAACTTTATCTTCTAGTTCACCTATTCTCTCCTCTGCCTCTTCAATCCGAGCTGTCGTCGTTTCCATTTTGTTTTGCATTTCGTTTAAAGCACTTTTCAGCTCCTCGTGACTGTTCCTTAGTCCCTTGATCTCTGTGGCAAGAGATTCTCTGCTGTCCTGTATACTGTTTTCAAGCCCAGCGATTAATTTTATGACCATTATTATAAATTCGCTTTCTGTTATATTATTTAAATCCTTTTTGATCAGTTCATTAGCTGTTGTTATTTCCTGGAGATTCTTCTGAGGGGAATTCTTCCGTTTGGTCATTTTGGATAGTCCCTGGAGTGGTGAGGACCTGCAGGGCACTTCCCCTGTGCTGTGGTGTATAATTGGAGTTGGTGGGCGGGGCCGCAGTCCGACCTGATGTCTGCCCCCAGCCCACCGCTGGGGCCACAGTCAGACTGGTGTGTGCCTTCTCTTCCCCTCTCCTAGGGTCGGGATTCACTGTGGGGTGGCGTGGCCCATCTGGGCTACTTGCACACTGCCAGGCTTGTGGTGCTGGGGATCTGGTGTATTAACTGGGGTGGGTAGGCAAGGTGCACGGGGGCAGGAGGGGCAGACTTAGCTTGCTTCTCCTTAGTTGATCCTCTTCAGGAGGGGCCCTGTGGCAGCGGGAGGGAGTCAGATCCGCTGCCGGAGGTTTGGCTCCGCAGAAGCACAGAGTTGGGTTTTTCGCGGAGGGAGCAAGTTCCCTGGCAGGAACTGGTTCCCTTTGGGATTTTGGCTGGGGGATGGGCGGGGGAGATGGCGCTGGCGAGCGCCTTTGTTCCCCACCAAACTGAGCTCTGTCGTCCGGAGGCTCAGCAGCTCTCCCTCCCTTTGTCCTCCAGCCTTCCCCGTTTCAGAGCAGAGCTGTTAACTTATGACCTCCCAGACGCTAAGTCGCGCTTGCTGTCGGAACACACTCCATCCGGCCCCTCAGCTTTTGCAAGCCAGACTCGGGGGCTCTGCCTGGCCGGCAGGCCACCCCTTCGCCCCGGCTCCCTCCCGCCAGTCCGTGGATCGCGCACCGCCTCGCCGCCCTTCCTACCCTCTTCCGTGGGCCTCTCGTCTGCGCTTGGCTCCGGAGAGTCTGTTCTGCTAATCCTCTGGCGGTTTTCTGGGTTCTTTAGGCAGGTGTAGGTAGAATCTAAGTGATCAGCAGGACGCGCGGTGAGCCCAGCGTCCTCCTACGCCGCCATCTTCTTCCCTCCCTAATTTCTGATTTCAAAGCTAACTCATGTCTCTGTGAGCCTTATACACTTTTCTCTACTTTTTAATCTGGAGATTCAAACTTTATACTACACCCTATCCAGAAAAGAATGATAAACCAAAAACTACATCTTGAAATTGGATTGAAGGCCACAATGAGCATTTTATTTTGTTTTTCCATGCCTCAGCCACAGGGTCTCAGTCTTGGAAGGTTTTTATTTTATTTATTTATTTATTTGTTTTTTAAATGAAGTTTTCAAGTGCACACAAAATCAAGTCTTTCAAGATTCAGGGTTTATCTTTTTTTTAATATTTATTTTTGAGAGAGAGAGAGAGAGAGCAAGCAGGGGAGGGCAGAGAGAGGGAGAGACAGAATCTGAAGTAGGATCCAGGCTCTGAGCTGTCAGCACAGAGCCTAACATAGGACTCGAAATCATGGATTGTGAAATCATGACCTGAGCCAAAGTCAGATGCTCAGCTGACAGAGCTACCCAGGCACCCACCCCACTTTTTTTTCAGGGTTTAAATCTAAATATTACTAAATTAATTCCTTTCTATTACTAGCAGCCAGAGAGAAGTAGCTGTTGAACTTTTGAGAGACTAGCAAAAGCACAGAGAGAAGAATGTATTTGGACTACAGTTAATTGTGTTAAAGCTAAATGTGAAGCTGAAACGAACATCATAAACCCTCTCAAGATTAAATTCACCAAACTCTCTGTGGCATCATTAAGGAAATTAGCTGAAGTCCTTGGGTCCAATGCTCTTCGCCTCTCAGTCTGAAGGCTTTGTGATGCTCCTATTCTAACTGGAGCTGGTGGGCCAAGCATGTGAGGGATTTGGGGAGAATTATCCTGACTGTAGTGGCAGTTCCTCTTCCCTTTGACTGCCATTGTCACCCATGCTAATTTCTTTCTCTCTTTTGGTTCTCCTGATTTTGAGCTGTTTTTCTTTCAGAGTGGCAACAGAGACAAAACATTGTTTTTAAGGCAGGCAACATTTAGGAACAAAGTAAGTTGGAAGTTTAAAGAATAAACGTAAAAATCCCTTTAAATGTTTTCAAGGGCCACAGATAGCCTAAATGTATAGGCGTCCCCTGCCCCTGTTGGGAACCTTTTAATGTCTATTTACAAGATTTCTTTTTATATTCTAACAAATAGCATCCTATTAAACAGGATGGTGGGACTTTTTTTCCTACCAGGGACAACTGACCCACTGAAAGAATTCAATTAAGGCTCATAAGTTAAAAAAAAAAGGAAAGCAACTTTTGTTTTTCTTTTATTTTTTTATAATTTTAATGTTGATTTTATTTTATTTTTTTTTAATATATGAAATTTATTGTCAAATTGGTTTCCATACAACACCCAGTGCTCATCCCAAAAGATGCTTTCTTCAATGCCCATCACCTACCCTCCCCTCCCTCCCACCCCCCATCAACCCTCAGTTTGTTCTCAGTTTTTAAGTCTCTTATGCTTTGGCTCTCTCCCACTCTAACCTCTTTTTTTTTTCCTTCCCCTCCCCCATGGGTTCCTGTTAAGTTTCTCAGGATCCACATAAGAGTGAAACCATATGGTATCTGTCTTTCTTTGTATGACTTATTTCACTTAGCATAACACTCTCCAGTTCCATCCACATTGCTACAAAGGGCCATATTTCATTTTTTCTCATTGCCACGTAGTACTCCATTGTGTATATAAACCACAATTTCTTTATCCATTCATCAGTTGATGGACATTTAGGCTTTTTCCACAATTTGGCTATTGTTGAGAGTGCTGCTATAAACATTGGGGTACAAGTGCCCCTATGCATGAGTACTCCTGTATCCGTTGGGTAAATTCCTAGCAGTGCTACTGCTGGGTCATAGGGTAGGTCTATTTTTAATATTTTGAGGAACCTCCACACTGTTTTCCAGAGAAACTTTTAAAAAGTAATGTAACATGTTCCATTCATCTGGTTTTAAAATGAGGAAAAGGAGCATAAATTCCCCTACTTAGTGAGTACAGCAAGTAATTTACAAGAAGTAATTGCTTTTTATGTTATGGGCAGTTAAAAGAGAAACAGAGGAGAGGGAAAATAGTGTATGCTGAGTTACCTATACATAAAGCCTGGTCCCCTCTAAAAAATACAGAATGCAGATAGATAATGGCAAACTTCACTAGTGAAAGTGTTGTGGATGTTTCACTGAAAGTTTGTGTGCATACGTGGAAAACAATTATACAGGTTTAAAACACCCAACTGTTTATATTACAGTTTGTTTCTTTATTTTTGAGTTTGTTTATTTTTGAGAGAGACAGCACAAGCGGTCAGTGGGGGGAGGGGGCAGAGAGAGGGAGACACAGAATCTGAGGCAGGCTCTAGGCTCCGAGCTCTGAGCTGTCAGTACAGAGCCCAACATGGGGCTTGAACCCACGGACTGCGAGATCATGACCTGAGCTGAAGTCAGATGCTTAACCGACTGAGCCACCCAGGCACCCCTTATTTATTTACTTTTTTTACAAATTTTTCTCTCTCTCCTTTGTTTCTGTTTGCATATTAGAAAATCCTTTCACATTGCTTTTATCATTGGTTCTGCAGTTGTCGAGTTTTCATGTTGAGATTCGTTTTCAGCTGACCTTTTTTTATATTCATTTTCATGTTTCAGGTAGCATGATACAAACACTTATTTTAATGGCTCTGTTTTTAATTTATTTTTATTTACTTATTTTCAAGTGGGTTTCATGCCCAGTGCAGAGCCCAGTGCAGGGCTTGAACTCATGGCCCTGAGATCAATACCTGAGCTGAGATCAAGAGTTGGATGCTTAACTGAACCACCCAGGTGCCTTTTATTTTATTTTTTATTTATTTTTTTTGGAAGTCTGGATCTTTTTTTTTTTTTCAATATATGAAGTTTATTGTCAAATTGGTTTCCATACAACACCCAGTGCTCATCCCAAAAGGTGCCCTCGTCAATACCCATCACCCACCCCCCATCAACCCTCAGTTTGTTCTCAGCTTTTAAGAGTCTCTTATGCTTTGGCTCTCTCCCACTCTAACCTTTTTTTTTTCCTACCCCTCCCCCATGGGTTTCTGTTAAGTTTCTCAGGATCCACATAAGAGTGAACACATATGGTATCTGTCTTTCTCTGTATGGCTTATTTCACTTAGCATCACACTCTCCAGTTCCATCCACATGGCTACAAAGGGCCATATTTCATTCTTTCTCATTGCCATGTAGTACTCCATTGTGTATATAAACCACAATTTCTTTATCCATTCATCAGTTGATGGATATTTAGGCTCTTTCCATAATTTGGCTATTGTTGAGAGTGCTGCTATAAACATTGGGGTACAAGTGCCCCTATGCATCAGTACTCCTGTATCCCTTGGCTAAATTCCTAGCAGTGCTATTGCTGGGTCATAGGGTAGGTCTATTTTTAATTTTCTGAGGAACCTACACACTGTTTTCCAGAGCGACTGCACCAGTTTGCATTCCCACCAACAGTGCAAGAGGGTTCCCGTTTCTCCACATCCTCGCCAGCATCTATAGTCTCCTGATTTGTTCATTTTGGCCACTCTGACTGGCGTGGGGTGATATCTGAATGTGGTTTTGATTTGTATTTCCCTGATGAGGAGCGACGTTGAACATCTTTTCATGTGCCTGTTGGCCATCCGGATGTCTTCTTTAGAAAAGTGTCTATTCGTGTTTTCGGCCCATTTCTTCACTGGGTTATTTGTTTTTCGGGTGTGGAGTTTGGTGAGCTCTTTATAGATTTTGGATACTAGTCCTTTGTCCGATATGTCATTTGCAAATATCTTTTCCCATTCCGTTGGTTGCCTTTTAGTTTTGTTGGTTGTTTCCTTTGCTGGGCAGAAGCTTTTTATCTTCATAAGGTCCCAGTAATTCATTTTTGCTTTTACTTCCCTTGCCTTTGGGGATGTGTCGAGTAAGAGATTGCTATGGCTGCGGTCAGAGAGGTCTTCTCCTGCTTTCTTCTCTAGGGTTTTGATGGTTTCCTGTCTCACATTCAGGTCCTTTATCCATTTTGAGTTTATTTTTGTGAATGGTGTGAGAAAGTGGTCTAGTTTCAACCTTCTGCATGTTGCTGTCCAATTCTCCCAGCACCATTTGTTAAAGAAACTGTCTTTTTTCCATTGGATGTTTTTTCCTGCTTTGTCAAAGATTACTTGGCCATACGTTTGTGGGTCTAGTTCTGGGGATTCTATTCTATTCCATTGGTCTTTGTGTCTGTTTTTGTGCCAATACCATGCTGTCTTGAGGATTACAGCTTTGTAGTAGAGGCTAAAGTCTGGGATTGTGATGCCTCCGGCTTTGGTCTTTTTCAAAATTACTTTGGCTATTTGGGGCCTTTTGTGGTTCCATATGAATTTTAGGATTGCTTGTTCTAGTTTTGAGAAGAATGCTGGTGCAATTTTGATTGGGATTGCATTGAATGTGTAGATAGCTTTGGGTAGTATTGACATTTTGACAATATTTATTCTTCCAATCCATGAGCATGGAATGTTTTTCCATTACTTTGTATCTTCTTCAATTTCCTTCATAAGCTTTCGACAGTTTTCAGCATACAGATCTTCTACATCTTTGGTTAGATTTATCCCTAGGTATTTTATGCTTCTTGGTGCAGTTGTGAATGGGATTAGTTTCTTTATTTGTCTTTCTGTTGCTTCATTATTAAGTACAAGAATGAACTGATTTCTGTACATTGATTTTGTATACTGCGACTTTGCTGAATTCATGTATCAGTTCTAGTAGACTTATGGTGGAGGCTATCAGATTTTCCATGTATAGTATCATGTCATCTGCAAAAAGTGAAAGCTTAACTTCATCTTTGCCAATTTTGATGCCTTTGATTTCCTTTTGTTGTCTGATTGCTGATGCTAGAACTTCCAACACTATGTGAAACAACAGCGGTGAGAGTGGGCATCCCTGTCGTGTTCCTGATCTCAGGGAAAAAGCTCTCAGTTTTTCCCCATTGAGGATGATGTTAGCTGTGGGCTTTTCGTAAATGGCTTTGATGATGTTTAATATGTTCCTTCTATCCCGACTTTCTCGAGGGTTTTTATTAAGAAATGGTGCTGGATTTTGTCAAAGGCCTTTTCTGCATCGATTGACAGGATCATATGGTTCTTATCTTTTCTTTTATTAAGGTGATGTATCACGTTGATTGATTTGCGAATGTTGTTGAACCAGCCCTGCATCCCAGGAATGAATCCCACTTGATCATGGTGAATAATTCTTTTTATATGCTGTTGAATTCGATTTGCTAGTATCTTATTGAGAATTTTCGCATCCATATTCATCAGGGATATTGGCCTGTAGTTCTCTTTCTTTACTGGGTCTCTGGTTTAGGAAACAAAGTAATACTGGCTTCACAGAATGAGTCTGGAAGTTTTCCTTCCCTTTCTATTTTTTGGAATAGCTTGAGAAGGATAGGTATTATCTCTGCTTTAAACGTCTGGTAGAACTCCCCTGGGAAGCCATATGTTCCTGGACTCTTATTTGTTGGGAGATTGTTGATGACTGATTCAATTTCTTCACTGGTTATAGGTCTGTTCAAGCTTTCTATTTCCTCCTGATTGAGTTTTGGAAGAGTGTGGGTGTTTAGGAATTTGTCCATTTCTTCCAGGTTGTCCAATTTGTTGGCATATAATTTTTCATCGTGTTCCCTGATAATTGCTTGTATCTCTGAGGGATTGGTTGTAATAATTCCATTTTCATTCATGATTTTTTCTGTTTGGGTCACCTCCTTTTTCTTTTTGAGAAGCCTGGCTAGAGGTTTATCAATTGTATTTTTTCAAAAAACCAACTCTTGGTTTTGTTGATCTGCTCTACAGTTTTTTTAGATTCTATATTGTTTATTTCTGCTCTGATCTTTATTATTTCTCTTCTTCTGCTGGGTTTAGGCTGCCTTTGCTGTTCTGCTTCTATTTCCTTTAGGTGTGCTGTTAGATTTTGTATTTGGGATTTTTCTTTTTTCTTGAGATAGGCCTGGATTGTGATGTATTTTCTTCTCAGGACTGCCTTCGCTGCATCCCAAAGCATTTGGATTGTTGTATTTTCATTTTCATTTGTTTCCATATATTTTTTATTTTTTATTTTCTTCTCTAATTGCCTGGTCGACCCATTCATTCTTTAGTAGGGTGTTCTTTAACCTCCATGCTTTTGGAGGTTTTCCAGACTTTTTCCTGTGGTTGATTTCAAGCTTCATAGCATTGTGGTCTGAAAGTATGCATGGTACAATTTCAATTCTTGTGAACTTATGAAGGGCTGTTTTGTGACCCAGTATGTGATCTATCTTGGTGAATGTTCCATGTGCACTCGAGAAGAAAGTATATTCTGTTGCTTTGGGATGCAGAGTTCTAAATAGATCTGTCAAGTCCATCTGATCCAATGTCTCATTCAGGGCCCTTGTTTCTTTATTGACCGTGTGTCTAGATGATCTATCCATTTCTGTAAGTGGAGTGTTAAAGTCCCCTGCAGTTACCACATTCTTATCAATAAGGTTGCTTATGTTTGTGAGTAATTGTTTTATATATTTGGGGGCTCCGGTATTCGGCGCATAGACATTTATAATTGTTAGCTCTTCCTGATGGAGAGACCCTGTGATTATTATGAATGCCCTTCTTCATCTCTTGTTACAGCCTTTAATTTAAAGTCTCGTTTGTCTGATAGAAGTATGGCTACTCCAGCTTTCTTTTGACTTCCAGTGGCATGATAAATAGTTCTCCATCCCTTTACTCTCAATCTGAAGGTGTCCTCAGGTCTAAAATGAGTCTCTTGTAGACAGCAAATAGATGGGTCTTGTTTTTTTATCTATTCTGATATCCTTTGTCTTTTGTTTGGCACATTTCGTCCATTTACATTCAATGTTATTATAGAAAGATATGGGTTTAGAGTCATTGTGATGTCCATAGGTTTCATGCTTGTAGCAATGTCTCTGGTACTTTGTCTCACAGGATCCCCCTTAGGATCTCTTGTAGGGCTGGTTTAGTGGTGACAAATTCCTTCAGTTTTTGTTTGTTTGGGAAGACCTTTATCTCTCCTTCTATTCTAAATGACAGACTTGCTGGATAAAGGATTCTTGGCTGCATATTTTTTCTTTTCATCACATTGAAGATCTCCTGTCATTCCCTTCTGGCCTGCCAAGTTTAAGTAGAGAGATCGGTCACGAGTCTTATAGGTCTCCCTTTATATGTTAGAGCACGTTTATCCCTACTAGCTGCTTTCAGAATTTTCTCTTTATCCTTGTATTTTGCCTGTTTCACTATGGTATGTCATGCAGAAGATCGATTCAAGTGACGTCTGAAGGGAGTTCTCTGTGCCTCTTGGATTTCATTGCCTTTTTCCTTCCCTAGATCTGGGAAGTTCTCAGCTATTATTACTTCAAGTACACCTTCAGCACCTTTCCCTCTCTCTTCCTCCTCTGGAATACCAATTATGTGTAGATTATTTCTCTTTAGTGCATCACTCACTTCTCTTATTTTCCCCTCATACTCCTAGATTTTTTTATCTCTCTTTTTCTCAGCTTCTTCTTTTTCCATAATTTTATCTTCTAGTTCACCTATTCTCTCCTCTGCCTCTTGAATCCTAGCCGTGGTCGTCTCCATTTTATTTTGCAGCTCATTAATAGCCTTCTTTAGCTCCTCCTGGCTGTTTCTTAGTCCATTGATCTCTGTAGCAATAGATTCTCTGGTGTCCTTTATACTGTTTTCAAGCCCAGCGATTAATTTTATGATTGTTATTCTAAATTCACTTTCTGTTATGTTGTTTAAATCGTTTTTTATCAGTTCGTTAGCTGTTGTTATTTCCTGGACGTTTGTTTGAGGGGAATTCTTCCGTTTAGTCATTTTGGATAGTCCCTGGAGTGGTGTGGAACTGCAGGGCACTTCCCCTGTGCTGTCTTGAGTAACTTTCGTTGGTGGGTGGGGCTGCAGTCAGTCCTGATGTCTGCCCCCAGCCCACTGTTGGGGCCACATTCAGACTGGTGTGTGCCTTCTCTTCCCCTCTCCTAGGGGCGGGATTCACTGTGCGGTGGCATGGCCCGTCTGGGCTACTTGCACGCTGCCAGGCTTGAGGTGCTGGGGATCTGGTGTATTAGCTGGTGTGGATTGGCAAGGTGCACGGGGGGGGGGGCGGGTAATGGGGTGCAGGCTCCGCTCACTTTTCCTTCAGAGATCCACTTCGGGAGGGCCCTGCGGCACCAGGAGGGAGTCAGACCCATCAGAGGGATGGATCTGCAGAAGCACAGTTGGGTGTTTGCGTGGTGCAAGCAAGTTCCCTGGCAGGAACTGGTTCCCTTTGGCATTTTGGCTGGGGGATGGGTGAGGGAGATGGCGCTGGTGAGCGCCTTTGTTCCCCGCCAAGCTGAGCTCTGTCCTCCGGGGCTCAACAACTCTCCCTCCCATTGTCCTCCAGCCCTCCCGTTCTCTGAGCAGAGCTGTTAGCTTATAACCTTCCAGATGTTAAGTCCCGCTTGCTGTCAGAATACACTCCGTCCGGCCCCTCTGCTTTTGGGAGCCAGACTCGGGGGCTCTGCTTGGTCGGCGGGCCGCCCCTCCACCCCGGCTCCCTCCCGCCAGTCCGTGTAGTGTGCAGCCCCTCACCGCCCTTCCTACCCTTTTCCATGGGCCTCTCATCTGCGCTTGGCTCCGGAGACTCAGTTCTCCTAGTCTTCTGTCGGTTTTCTGGGTTAGTTAGGCAGGTGTAGGTGGAATCTAAGTGATCAGCAGGACGTGGTGAGCCCAGCGTTCTCCTATGCCACCATCTTCCCCAGGTCTCCTTGCCTACTTTTAAAGACAGAAATAAGTCTTGAATTTTCAGATTTTTTAAAACCATTATTTATCTACTTTATTTTTATTACTTCTTTCATGAATCATTGGTCTTGTTGAAAATCAGCCTTTAGGGGCACCTGGGTGGCTCATTTGGTTGAGCATTGGACTCTGGATTTTAGCTCTGTTCATGATCTCGCAGTTCTTGGGTTCAAGCCCCACATCTAGCTCTGCACTGTTAGTGCAGAGCCTGCTTGGGATTCAATTTCTCCCCCTATCTCTGCCCCTCCCCTTCTCTCTCTCTCTCTCTCTGTCAAAATGAATAAACTTTATTTTATTTTATTATTTTCAATATAATTTATCGTCAAATTGGTTTCCATACAATACCCAGTGCTCATCCTGACAAGTGCCCTCCTCAATGCCCATCACCCACTTTCAGGAGTGCTGATGCATAGGGGCACATGTACTCCAATGTTTATAGCAGCACTTTCAACAATAGCCAAATTATGGAAAGAGCCTAAATGTCCATCAATTGATGAATGGATAAAGAAGATGTGGTTTATATATACATTGGAATACTGCTTGGCAATGAGAAAGAATGAAATCTGGCTATTTGTAGCAATGTGGATGGAATCGGAGTGATATTATGCTAAGTGAATAAATAAACTTTAAAATCAGCCTTTACACCAAGCTCCCTAGACACTGCCATGTTATTTAAAAAAATAATAAAAATTAGCCTTGCAGCCTCAGGCTAAAACCTGACAGAACATGAAGAACAATTCTTTTAAAGTGGTTTGTTAAAATTTTATTTCAAATTTTGCATCTAGGTTCACATATAAGACCTATCTATAATTTTCCTTTTTAGATTTTAGCCTTAAGTCTGGTGTAATAACCAAGCTGACATTCACCTCATGAAAATGAATTTGATAGAACACTTTTAGGGACCATTTCTGTGATAGGATTATCATTCATTTAGTATTTATTTCTTTAGTTTTTTTTATTTTATGAAAAAATTTAATGTTTATATGTAAGAGAGAGAAAGAAAGAGTACGAGAGGAGGAGGAGTAGAGAGAGAGGTAGACACAGAATCTGAAGCAGGCTCCAGACTCTGAGCTGTCAGCACAGAGCCTGATGTGGGGCTCGAACTCACGAGCTTTGAGATCATGACCTGAGGTGAAGTCAGACACTTAACCGATTGAGCCACTCACCACCCCTTCCTTTAATATTTAAACATAAGTGAGATTTTTGTTTCTGTTGAAGTTTGTTGATAATATTGTTTATTTCTTTTTTAAAGTTTATGTATTGAGAGAGAGAAAGTGTTCTCGCATGCGCACGTGCGGGGCTGGGGAGGGGAGGGGGGCAGGAGAGAATCCCAAGCAGGCTCCGTGCTGTCAGTGCAGAGCCTGACATGGGGCTTGATATCACAAACTGAGATCATAACCCAAGCGGAAATCAAGAGTTGAAAACTTAACCATCTGAGCCACCCAGGTGCCCCAATATTGTTTATTTCTTTGGTCTGTTTAGATTCTCTAATTCAATTTACGTATGTAAGCTTTTTTTTCCCCAAGAGGTTATTCCTTTCATTCTTTAAAAAGCATATTTGCATGTGGAACTCCCTAACAATTTAAATAGTTTTGCATTAACTATATATCTTTAAAGTTAATAATTTGTGTGCTTTTCTCTTTTTGTTTAATTGTACTAGTAGTTTATTAGTTTTTTAAAACTGCTCTTAAGAGAGACATATAGAATTATGAATATATCTTGATTTACTGTTTATATTTTAAATAGCCCCTATTTTGATTCCATTGTCATTTAAAAAAGATATATTTTTACAGTTTCCATGTGGCTTGGGTATGTTCTTGTATTCCATTTCTTATCTTACTGTCTTGTGCTGTGTAAAAGTCCTACAGTATTCTACTTATTGAGAATGTAGTGAGTATATGATAAATTATTGTGAAAAAATGTTTTCCCAAAATTCTTCACTAGAATATTATGATTAACCTGGTGATTATATCATAGTGTGGTTGTTTTGTTTAGATATACTGAATTCTTTCATTGTTGTTTTGTTGCTAATTTGATTCTTTACATTCAAATGATAGAATACTCTTCAGGTAGGATTGTGTTTGTCGTATTAAATTTATCAGTTTTTTGTTTTGTAAAAAATCATTAGATTTTTCTTTTATTGAGTAAATATTTAAGAAATCATTATCCGGTGCTTTTGTTTATCATTTTATAATTCTGTGGGGGGATTTAAAATTTGCTTTTTTTCAGATTCTGTGACTAATGTCTTGACTCCTTAAAAAAAATTTTTTTTTAGATTTATTTATTTTTGATAGAGACAGAGCACAAGTGGGGGAGGGGCAGAGAGAGAAGGAGACACAGAATCCCAAGCAGGTTCCAGGTTCCCAGCTGTCAGCACAGAGCCTGATGTGGGGCTCGAACTCACAAACTGCGAGATCATGACCTGAACTGAAGTTGGACGCTTAATAACTGAGCCACCCAGCACCCCATGTCTTGCCTCTTAATTTGTATTAGCAAATATGAAAAGAGTAGCCATTTTTAACATGTATTTTTATCACTAATTAGGGTCAGATTTTGTTTAATTCAATCTATAATTATTTGTATTATATTTATTACATAAAATTTAGCATTATAAATATCCAATTTCACTTAACAATGGACTGTTTTTTCGTTTTAAATTCATACTCTTGTAGATTTGAGAGATGGTTCAAAATGATGTGAAAGGATGGCCTTAATTCCTTAACTTACGTTATTTTCTTATTGCTATGTCCAGTAATTGTTTTATTTCTAATAATCTAATGGTTATTTGCCATAGAACTGTTGTCTTATGTACTTGTTAGAACATCCATCTTATTCTGCTTTTCTTATGCCATCTTAATTGCTGCTATTTTCATTTTGTCATTGTGACTTTGCTTATTTACTTTTAGTATTGCAAACGTTTTAATTGAACCTGGTTTGCTTTTTTTTTTAAATCTTTTTTAAAAGTTTATTTATTTATTCTGAGAGAGAGAGAGAGAGAGAGAGAGAGAGAGAGAGAGGCAGAGAGGCAGAGAGGTAGAGAGGCAGAGAAGCAGAGTGGCAGAGAGAGAATCCCAAGCAGGCTCTGCACTGCCAGTGCAGAGCCTGGCGCAGGGCTCAAGCTCGTGAACCATTAAGATCATGACCTGAGCCAAAATCAAGAGTCAGATACTTAACTGACTAAGCCACGCAGGCACCCTGGGCCTGGTTTGCTTTTTAAAAAGTCATAATAAGTGAGTCCTAACTTGATTATTTTTTAAATTACTAATGCTTGTTATTCTTTGAGATTAAAAAAAGTTGATGTGTTTAATTTTTTTTTGTATTTTATTTTTATTATTTATTTATTTATTTTAATATATGAAATTTATTGTCAAATTGGTTTCCATACAACACCAGTGCTCATCCCAAAAGATGCCCTCTTCAATGCCCATCACCTACCCTCCCCTCCCTCCCACCCCCCATCAACCCTCAGTTTCTTCTCAGTTTTTAAGAGTCTCTTATGCTTTGGCTCTCTCCCACTCTAACCTCTTTTTTTTTTCCTTCCCCTCCCCCATGGTCTTCTGTTAAGTTTCTCAGGATCCACTTAAGAGTGAAACCATATGGTATCTGTCTTTCTCTGTATGGCTTATTTCACTTAGCATCACACTCTCCAGTTCCATCCACGTGGCTACAAAGGGCCATATTTCATTCTTTCTCATTGCCACGTAGTAGTCCATTGTGTATATAAACCACAATTTCTTTATCCATTCATCAGTTGATGGACATTTAGGCTTTTTCCACAATTTGGCTATTGTTGAGAGTGCTGCTATAAACATTGGGGTACAAGTGCCCCTATGCATGAGTACTCCTGTATCCGTTGGGTAAATTCCTAGCATTGCTACTGCTGGGTCATAGGGTAGGTCTATTTTTAATTTTTTGTGGAACCTCCACACTGTTTTCCAGAGTGGCTGTTGATGTGTTTAATTTCAAAGAAGCTGTTGTGTTGTGATATGTCTGGCCAGCTTCACCAAGTCATTTTTTTCTTTTATTAACAATTAACATTATGTTTTAAAAACACCTACATGGATGGGGCGCCTGGGTGGCTCAGTCAGTTAAGTGTCTGACTTCGGCTGGGGTCATGATCTCGCAGTTCGTAGGTTTGAGCCCCACATCAGGCTCTGTGCTGACAGCATGGAACCTGGAGCCTGGAGCTTGCTTGCGATTCTGTGTCTCGCTCCATGGTCTGTCTGTCTGTCTCTCTCAAAAATAAATAAACATTAAAAAAATTTAAAAAGTTACATGGAATTTCTTTTCTAGGATATGAAAATAAATTGCTTTTCCCTTAGTCAAACATATAAAGATTTGTTTGTTCAAAAAATCCGTTCGGTGTTTTAATCTTTATGTTTGAAGATATTTAGCTCATTCTTATGTGGTAAAACTTTAGGGATGATTAAGAGTTTCCCTTTGCATATATAGTGTCATTTTTCATCCTTTCTTATTCTTAATTTAGAAAAGAGCAGTCAGTTATTGAAGAAAACACAGTGTTTAGAAATTGACTTTTGTGCCTCCACTAGGAGATCTAATAAACTGTGCAAACATTTAGCGAAATACAAAAGTTTTTTCCTAAAAGCAAAGTGACTGTATGGTCTTCCAGCTTGATTTTTCCATAACCTAACATTTAAAAAATAAAATCCTATCAAATTATCTATATCTATATATTTATAAGCCTTAAAAATATATCCTCAGTTAAGTCTATATATGAATGGACGGTTTGTGGCTAACTTTATATCCCACCTACTTTTCTTCTGCCACCAAGTCTAATGTTTTGGAAAATGCTGTCCCCCACAGTCAGGAATAGAAACAAAAAATATGGAGAGTACAGCTGGGAAAGTAAATATACTTTAAAAGTGTGAAATTAGTTCTAATGCTTAATATAAATAACTTTATAAATATCACCTTTTATTTTTTAAAAGCCTTTTATCATTATTATTATTTTTTAACGTTTATATATTTTGAAGGAGAGAGAGCATGTGCGTGGTGGGGGGCAGAGAGAGAGGGAGAGAGAATCCCAAGTAGGCTCCATGCTGTCAGTGCAGAGCCCAGTGTGGGGCTCGATCCCAGGAACTGAGAGATCTGACCTGAGCTGAAATCAGGGGTCATACACTTAACTGACTGAGCTACCGAGGCACCCCAGTATCTGTTCTTTTAAAATAAAATGATCTCTGCTATTCTTTCCACCTCATTCAAATGCATCTGAAACATTTCATTTTTGGTTAGCATAATAGAAACTTAAAGATACAGTAATAGTAATATTATATATTTTCTCCAAAAAATTTACATGAATACTTTTTTTTCCTTTTAATGACCTACTTCCTTTAGTTTTTATTTTAAATACTGTGCATAGGCAAATCAGTACTTCCTATGTAAAACATAGTGTTTGCTGTGAGTTTCATAAACATTCTCAGAGAGGCAAAAAGGTTTTCTGTGCATTTCCAAAATTATAAGGTAAGTAAAAAGTTTAGTGAATTTGTTTACTGCAGGACTTCTTAGAGTTTTTAATGTGTTTGTATGTTTCCCAGACTTTTTGTTGACCATAGGACAATCACACTTTTTTTTTCTTTTGAGGAATACAGTAACATCTCCTAGAACCAAGTGGTCCATAATTCACAGTTTACAAAATGACAGTCTAGGGAGTATACACTTACATTCATTCAAAATGGAAGGTTATATAATAAGGAAAAATGCAAGGCACATTCAGGAACAGTTAATTCAGGCATAGTATAGGCCAGAAGCTTTAGTGGTGACAAGAGAATCAGCTTATATTGCCAACACATTTTTTTTGAAATGACATAGTCTCACCCCACCCTAGGTCCACCATTTATTAGAGTTTCTTGAAGTGTGACCTCTTAAGACACTGTAGCCCCATAGTCCTTCCTTAGCTTCTTAATCTGTTCTAGGTTGTTGGTTGTCTGATGTACCCTTAGGTGCTTTCTTATTTTCCATAGTCCCTGGGGTAAACAATGCATTTCTTATACAAGATAGATGGTGTCTTATCTGGTAAAGCTTTCTCCCCAGCCAGATTCTGGGACAATTTGTCTGTATATCCTTTTGGAAAATTACTAACAGTAATACACTTAGATAAAAGCAGTCTACTAAATACTGCTTATTAAATCATAAGAATCAACCCCTTACAGGTACAAGTTTGGCAAGGGGGAAAAATCACTACTTTTCATATAAGATGCCCTTGGAAGTACTTATGTACCATAAACCAAATGTTAACAGACTTGTGGTGTTTAAAAAAATTTTTAAAAAATGTTTTATTTATTTTTGAGAAGCGGGGGGGGGGGGGGGTGCTAGAGAATTCCAAGCAGGCTCCGTGCTGACAGGAAGGAGCCCAATATGGGGCTCGAACTCAGGAACTGTGAGATCATGACCTGAGTTGAAATCGGGTGCGTAACTGACTGAGCCACCCAGGCACTCCCAGACTAGTGTGTTTTAATTGTAAACTTTATATGAGGGTATTTTCAAGGCACAATAAAACATTCTTCCTGAAAGTTCTCAAGCAGAGGTCATCTTAATTAGATTCTGTTAAATCTCAGGTACCATTCTGTTGCCTATGCCTGTAAGAAGGAGTCCCAGGGAAGCATTGCTATTTAAACCTTTACAGAAAGGCTCCTCCCCTACAGTGTCCTCTACAGATAGCCATTAAAAAAATTTTTTAAGCTATTTTAGTTTTTGAGAGACAGAGACAGAGAGCGAGCATGAGAGGGGCAGAGAGAGAGGAAGATACAGAATCCAAGGCAGGCTCCAGACTCTGAGCTGTCAGCACAGAGTCCAATGCGGGGCTCAAACCCATGAACGTGAGATCATGACCTGAGCTGAAGTCGGACGCTGAACAGACTGAGCCACCCAGGTGTCCCTACAGGTGGCCATTTTAACGTATATGAATTCCAGTGCAGTGGAATCTCAGGGTGGAAACCATGTGGGTTAGTTTATAGATGATACAGATTTGATGAGGTACAGATCTGTAGTCTCAGTTTTTGAAGTGCTACTTTTCTAGCCCTTTCTTGTGTCCCATGATTATACCCCTTGCCCCACCCAGCCTCCCCAGAAAAACCTCTCCATCCTCCAAGTAATTCCGTGTTTTGAGGTTCCCCGCATTCCTTACTAGCCTGTGTTTACTTGTCATCCTTGGTCGAGGCTTAGCTTTTCCACTTAGAGAAGTGAGGTCTCTCTGTGTTCAGCTTACAGCTAGAAACTTTGGAGATCTGTTTCTCCTTTCTTACCCCCAGATGGCCAATGTCTCTAAATTTTGCCTCTTGTGGCACCTGGGTGGCTCAGTTGGTTAGGCGTCCGACTTCGGCTCACGTCATGACCTAACAGTTTGTGGGTTCAAGCCCCACGTTGGGCTCTGCTGACAGCTCAGAGCCTGGAGCCTGCTTCCGATTCTGTGTCTTCCTCTCTCTCTGCCCCTCCCCTGCTCACGCTCTGTCTGTCTCTCTCTCAAAAATAAGCATTAAATAAATAAATAAATAAATTAAATAAATAAATAAATAAATAAATAAATAAATAAATAAATAAAATTTGCCTCTTGTTCTACAGCGCTACTATCCATCCCTCTGGGCTAGGGGCAAGGAGTCAAAGTCAGCATCCTCACCAGATTACTGCATTAAGTCTAATCCCTGGGTTTCTCCAAGAGATTGATCTCAAACCCAGCCAACTGCTGCCAGGCTCTGCCTCACAAAATAACTTCTTTTTTCATGTCACTTCCTTATTTGTGAACCTATGAAGACTTTCTAATGCTTAATATCTCCAGTAGAAATTCCTCCAGGCCCTTGGTATCATATCATGCCTCCTCCAGCTTTCCTCCCCACCCCAGCCATGTGAGTCAGATATATCTTCACTCTTCTCCATCAGTGCTTCTCAAAGGATCTGTGCTGAGAGACCCGCTCTCTGTTATTTTTATAACTTCTCACCCATCAATTCAACGGATTGATACTATAATACAATAAAAATCATTAGTAGAATGAAATTATAAAGACATCTAAAATGTAAGCTTCATGTTTATTATTAGATTCACAAAACATAATTACTATGTCAAATTGCAATAAAAGTCTCTAGATACTTATTAATTTCTGGCCTGGTCTTGGTGAACACTGGTAATAAAAAGTTGGGGGCTGGCACTAGGCCAGGAATTACACTTTGAGTAGCACTGTACCTGCCCCAGCTTGGAATACCCTATCTCTTTGATCAGTCTTACCTGCCCTTGCTAGAAGGCCCAGACTGTGTGCCCCTTCCCACTCCCATCCCTGCAGCTGTACTAAATCTATACTGAATATACCCCTTCCTTCAATCACCTACAGTTAATACTGCACTGCTTAGCACCTGATAGCACATCACATTTTATTTTTCTGTAATTGTTGCATCTCTGTTAGTACCTTTCACCTCCTGCGTTCCCAAGTAACTCGAGGTCCCAAAGACATAAAGTGTGTCTTCCAAAAAAAATATTGCATCCTGGCACCTAGCCATGTAAGTCTCTTGATACATATTCGTTAAATGAATAAATGAATCTTCTTCTATCCAAATAAAAGTAACATTTTTCTCCTCCCCAAATGCATTTTCCATAATACATAGCAGGCACTTAATTATAGCATATATTTAAAAAGTATGTTAAATTGACCATAGTTTGGGCACATACGGAGTACTCACTTTCCTTTTCCCTGTTGTGTAATCTTTTAGCTACTGTATAGGGTTATACCTGTGGCAACAGGTTTTGGTTGGGTGTCCTGTTTCTCATAGGTATTTTCTGCTGATTCAGATTGGTTATTCTTGGCCCAGATTTTATGATCCCATGGCATGTCACATGTTAGGAATGTTTTGAAACTTCAAAAATGGATTCCTGTTGACCCAATTTCTTTCTTTCTTTCTTTCTTTCTTTCTTTCTTTCTTTCTTTCTTTCTTTCTTTCTTTCTTTCTTTCTTTCTTTCTTTCTTTCTTTTCCTTCCTTCCTTCCTTCCTTCCTTCCTTCCTTCCTTCCTTCCTTCCTTCCTTCCTTTCTTCCTTCCTTTTTTATTTATTTTTTTCAATATATGAAGTTTATTGTCAAATTGGTTTCCATACAACACCCAGTGCTCATCCCAAAAGGTGCCCTCCTCAATACCCATCACCCAACCTCCCCTCCCTCCCACCCCCCTTCAACCCTCAGTTTGTTCTCAGTTTTTAAGAGTCTCCTATGCTTTGGCTCTCTTCCACTCTAACCTCTTTTTTTTTTTTTCCTTCCCCTCCCCCATGGGTTTCTGTTAAGTTTCTCAGGATCCACATAAGAGTGAAACCATATGGTATCTGTCTTTCTCTGTATGGCTTATTTCACTTAGCATCACACTCTCCAGTTCCATCCATGTTGCTACACAGGGCCATATTTCATTCTTTCTCATTGCCACGTAGTACTCCATTGTGTATATAAACCACAATTTGTTTATCCATTCATCAGTTGATGGACATTTAGGCTCTTTCCATAATTTGGCTATTGTTGAGAGTGCTGCTATAAACATTGGGGTACAAGTGCCCCTATGCATCCGTACTCCTGTATCCCTTGGGTAAATTCCTAGCAGTGCTATTGCTGTTGTTGACCCAATTTCTATTAATTTCTGTTATGCATACATACACCATGCAATGCTTTTTCTCTTTAGGGGTTAGAGTAAACTCTGAACTGGGAGAGTATTACAGTTGTCCCAAATTTGGAAATGGCTGAATCAGCATGTCAGGTTAAGCAGCCCAGTCTGCATACCCCTTAATCAATGGATAATTTCTCCCCTAGGCATTTAGGTGCAATGTGGGTTCTTATCGCCCATGCGCCAGTAGTCCTCAAGTAGTCAGTTTATTCCAAAAGCCAGAATGCTATATGCTGTTCAAGCATTTCTGCAGCAGTGTGTAATGATGCCACTAGTTTAGCCAAAGGGTGCCGGGAAGTTGTTAAACGTTTCTATTAAGATATAACCCATGGACAAAATAGCGTGCAAATCCAAAGTTACAGCGCAGTGGTTTATCACCAGGTGAACACACTCATGTAACAGAGGGTGGTGAGGATTTGACTGGGAACTGTCTTTCTTTCACAGACCCGGTGATGGTTTCTTGAACGTACGGCGTTAGCAGAGTATATGTTATGAAGCGTAAACTGTAAATCCTGTGCAGAGGTACAGCTCAGTTGAGTGAATTAAGCCTTTGACTGTGTCTCATTGTCCTGAGAGCATTGACGCCATCTGTCTGGCAGCACAAATTCTGACAACTGCTCCATTCTATAAGGTCTTTCAGTTCATTTTAGTCAAAAAGCATTCCAGGTGTTTCAAATTATATTTAGTTGAGGTTAGTGGCAAATTTAGGAGCTGGCTGGCTACATCTTCTTGACTTGTGCCATAGAATCTGCAAAAGGGTCTTGGGGTTGGTGTCTTCCACCTCTATTTCTCTTCCTCCTCCTCCTTTTTTTTTTCTTTTTCTTTTCTTTTCTTTTTTTCTTTTCTTTTCTTTCTTTTTTTTTTTTTTTGCCTTCGGATTTCAGCTTGGAAAAATTACCAAAAAGGTTTCCATATCCCCATTTTTCCACTATTACTACTTTCTTTGGGCTTTCAGAGTTTGAAAATTCTGACATACTATTTTATGCATCTTACCGTAGGATTAGACACAAACCTCATAAAGTACCTGTGTTCAAAAACCTGCCTGTTTTCTTCCTTAACATCCTCTGTGGTTTGTAGGGTAGGCCTTTTAATCAGTACCCATATTAAAATACCCAGTGACTATCCAGGCACATCACTGGAGGAATCTCGAAGTCCTCTCTTTAGGAATAAAAAAGGAACAAAGAGAAGAAATACTGTGGTTTGTGTCAAGGAGAAAAATGGCCACACTGCTAAAAAAGTCTTTTGCAACAGAACTAGCACTTTGCTAGGACAATATGCTGAGTGTTCTGTACGTTGTTTTCTTCATTTTTTTTCCTAGCAATAATTTCTTAACTCAATGATATATTAGCCTTGTGGCAAGCTAGCAACTTTTTAAGATTGTTTTTAATGCAAGTCATTTGCTTTCCCTTATGATGAATTCAGGGATGTATTGAAATTATAAAGGTTTGCGTGTATGTGGAGCTATAATTTTTCCTTGGTTTATAATGTAGTTAATTAAGTTCTGCTGGCCCATAAAAACCTAGCTGTTACAGTTATTCTTAGGCAGAGCACAATAGGGTACGTGACTTGGTGTGCTGTTCTTTCCTTGAACTAACTGGGAAAGCCTTGTTACTTGGTGGCTGGTGGGCAATGGGAGAATCAGGACAATAGCTTAAACAGATTTAAGCTAAGAAGTGTGAACCTCCCTTCAACTTCTGGCATCATATGCTGGGCCTCTGTGGATTTCGGTCTCATTCTTCCCTGGCTTGAGCCCGAGATTCTAGGCAGTTAAGATTTCCTCCCCACACCCACCTTCTCCACCACCCGGGTCAGCCCCAGAGCAGCATTTCCCCAGAGACCCAAAGAGGAAGGATTTCCGGTTATCCTTACTTTTTAATTTAAGGGCTTTGTTTAACCTGAATGCTATGGGGGGGCAGTTTTTCAGTTTAAGGGAAGTATCTAGCTGGATTTTGTGGTCCTTTGTTACTAAAGTTCTCAAATTGCAGAACTTTTAGTATCATATACTGTGTGTTTTTCATGTGTTAAATTACAAAAGGGGAGAGAAGAGTAGGGAGGGGAACCAGAGTGTCCTCTTATGTGCTCTTCTGAATTCAATATGCGATCACTGAGAAGAGAAATAAGGGCAGAGGTTTTCAAATTAAATAACTAGTTTGAACCCTAATCATTGTATAATCAAAAATCATTTCTTGAACACCTGTTATGCATCTAGCACCATGGATGAGGATACCAGAGAAAAATGTCCAAAACCCAGCTATTCTCATGCTTATTACTCAAGAAACAACAAGGGGTGTGGAGAATGAGAATATACTCAAGAAGCGAGGAGCATTGCCCAATGGGAGTTTAGGAAAGCAGAGTATCATGAAAGAAGTGAAATATGAGCTGGGCCTTTAAAGAGAGTCAACATTTGGGGTGCCCTGCTGGCTCATTCGGTAGACCATTACAACATTTGATCTCCGGGTTGTGAGTTCAAGCCCCACTTAGGGTGTAGAGATTACTTTTAACAAATCTTAAAGGCAGTCAACATTTGGTCAACATTTGGCCATGTGGAAAGGGAGGGTGACAATCCAGTCTGGCCCAGGAACACAAGTCTGGAGGCAGTGGGGGGTTGACCAGAGGGAAATTGGCTTGACTGGGCAAGAGGACTATAGAGAGTCTGGGAAGCAGGGTGGAGGAGTGTGAGATTGAGTGTAGCCAATAGGAGGGACCAGTCTTGGGGAGGAATAACAGATAACGAAAGGTGTAAAACCATCTGGACCAGACTCCAAAGGGAAAGGGGGGGATAGAAAGTAAGGGAAAAAATATGATATGTTGCAAACCAGAAAGTTTGGACGTGGTAACAAATCAAATGCAGGGATTACAGTAGGAGGGAGCAAAAGGTAATTAACATTTTAAACTCAAAATAGCAATAGTGATTGCAAGCAGTTTGGGGAGAAGAAAATCTGCTATGCAGAAAGGTAATGGGGTGAAGATGTATCTTCTCCATATATCTTGTCTCTTGGACCTAAATTCAGATCAAGCTTATTGATAAGCTTACAATGTAGAATTAGAGTGAGATGTAGGTGGTATTTGTCTTGCTAGCAGTCACCACACCTTGGGTGGGTGGTTAGGCAGAACAGTGACTGAAGGATGGAGTGTGTGCCCTAAAACCCGACACACCCTGAAATCTCCTTGAATTAGTAAATCGTTTTATCCATATCTTCTTGCACAATAACGGTATAGGGGAAGTGATTTGAATAGCTGCTGATAAGACAGTTTTGGGCCCTGGAAATGGCAATATTTCAAACAGAATGGGAGCAGCTGTACTTAGCCTAGAAGCAAACAGATTTATTTCACAGATAGTTATGGAGCGGCTACCCTGTATCTGAGGCCTCCAAATGATGTCAAAGCTGGTCTCTTCCCTTTGGGAGAGATAAGACACAATGCAAATAACTTGAATGCAGGGCAGGATGTGTGTGTTAAGTGCTATGTGAGCCACTCAGAGAGACATTCTTAGAGGGGGTCCTTGGAGGAAATGTAGAGTGCAAAGGCTTGACAGCTCTTAAGAAAAGCGTAAATAAAGAGATAATGAATCTATTCATTCTGCCAGTTCTCCAAGTTGTAAGACGTAATAAGTTTATGTACCAGATGAATGGTGTGACTGTGTCTATTTTTAGAGGGGACTTGAGTTCATGAGTAAAGTCCTTCCAAGTTGTCGTTTTTTGTTTAAATTTCACTTGAGCAATGAAATAAAATCCACTCAACTGCCAGCTTTATCATATGCTGTATCTTGGCTTTTGAGCTACAGGGGTTGGGAAATGAAGGAGAAAGGGGTGTTTCACATTGGGAACACCAGCACAGAATAGGTAGATTGCTCAGAATTAAGAGTAACAAAAGTATATTAAATGCGTTGTTATCTGTGCAGTGAAACAGCATTCCATTTCCATTTCAGTGAAGGATACTAAGACCCAAAATACCTAACTCTTAGCCCAAAGGCATTATTATCTGGGCGTTAATGCTGGAATCCTTGGCATTCTGATGTAATCATGCCCCTGCTTAATCAGCCAAGTTATGTAGGTTGTTTAAAGTGTCCTTCATGCTCCTCTCCTTTCTGTTGGCTCAGCCAGCACCCTCATTCAAGCCTTGCTCCGAACACTGTCACAAGATTCATCTTCATAAAACACCTCATAGCATGAGTTACCAATTCCTGCTCTTGAAATCCACCAAATCCCTCTTTACCACCCCATCACTTCCTTTCTACTCTCCCATCTACTCAGCCTTGTCCTGGCCCTCCTGAACTCTCTCTCATGTATCAGCTGCAAGGATCGAGCTTTAGATTGATCTCATGGCAATCCAGATTTCCATTTGCTGCTAGACTAAACTTCCCGAAGAAGCATTTTGTTCTCCAACTTCACCAACTTTGGTAACTGCCCATTGCCTGGAGCTGTGTTTTGTGGGCAGGCCAGTCATTTGTCCTCATGACCTTCATGTCCATGTGGACCTGCTGTCTTCTTTTAAATAGGCTAATGTAAGCAATTAAATATCTATTTTCATCTCATCCCAAGCAATAAACTCCATACCAAAGTGAATTGGGGGTTAGTTTTAGTTTAGTCCTCTTCACATTCAAGTAGACACATTGGGGGAGATGTCAGTGAGCCACCTAAACATTCCCTCTCCGGAGTGGTTGCTCACCACATGGAAGTCCAACTCATTGCTATTCTTGCACCATTTTAAGGACCACAGGATGGCATTGACCTTATTCACCCTCATCTTTCTGGCAGAACTCTCCATTCCAGCCATACTGGTTTATTAGTGACTTCTTAGGTAGCACCTTTAGGTCTTCTCCTCCCCTGTCTTCTGGAATACCCTCCTCCACCACCTCTTCTCTTGACCTGTTGACCTCTTTCCCATCCTCTTTGTTCATTCTCTGCTGTAACCTGTTTGGGTCTGCAGCAGTGTCTCTCCTTTCTAAGTTCCTGCATTTTCATCTATTGCCCTGTGTCACCGATTCAGCTTTTCATTTTATCTGGCTTAAATCCATCTGCATGGCATCCCCAGTCTCAGAGTGAGATGGACCTCAGAGAATGTTGCATAGGACTCTTACTTGGTGCAGACACTTCAGGCTCCCTGAGAACAGCAGTCACATTATCCATATTAAGCCCCAAATATATGTCTCCTTTTTAGAGTTTCTTCACTCCGGGTGCCATTAAAGTTACCATTATCTTGTGATTTTTCAGGAGCTCATTATCTAAGCTTATCCTGCTTATCACCAGCGTTTCCACCAGAAGTATCAAAGCCACAAGTTTATTATCGCACCTCCCATGTGTTGTGTCCCTGTTGTACAGTCTCTATCTTCACACCTTACCTCAGTACCTCCTCACTCACCTCCTCAATACATACGTACAGATGTCTTGGGCTTCAGTCCATTTTGCCACCTTCTCCTTTACTTCAGAATTGTAATAATGAACATTTTTATGGGAGATTCCACCTCTGTGTCTGTCTCCTTAGTTCTTATTCTCTCTCCTCTCCCTCTCCCTCTCATCCCCTCTCTTCACCCCCACCCTGTCTCCCTTACCCCCAGGTTGCTGAGCACAGAGTAAAGTCTGGGACTAAGTACCCTTTAGTAGCTCCTTCCTGGCCCTGACAGGGAGAAAGTGAGCAGTTGGGGTCACCCTTCTTACTCTCCTACCACCCTCTCTGTTCCTGCCAGCGTGTGGGTGCCCACATATACCTGCATAGAGCAGATTGCCACGTGAACCTTCTCACAAGCAGCTGCATGAAAAAGGTGCAGATAAACAAGCCTTCTCTCCTTAGACCTACAAGCACACCCACTTCCTGACCTGCTTGCCACCTCACAGGCCTAATATGTGTCAGAGTGTGAATTTTCTCAGCTTCCTCTCCCACATTGAAGGTTTGCAGGTAAATGAGCCTTTCTGTGACTTCTCTCTCTCTCTCTCTCTCTCTCTCTCTCTCTCTCCTTTCATGAACAGAGTGCCAGAGAAAAGAACCTTCTCACCCCATCACCCTTTCATATGGAGGCGAGTTCCAAATCCTGTTCCCACTTGTAGAGTTTGCAGGAGAGTGAGCCTGCCCCCAGCAGGCAGGATGGAGATTTCTTAATGCCTTTCTTGTAGGCATGATGAATAGGAATGAGCTTTATTACAGTGACACCCACCCCACCCCAATAGACACACATAGGTGATGCATGCAGGAGTGTAAGAGAAGGCGCCTTCTTATTACCCTTGGCATTCTCATACCTGTGTCTGCACGTTCTCTGTGAAGAGCAGAAGACTCTTGACCTGTTTGGTCTCACAAGGCTCACATATTGGGGTGTGAGCTGTCTCAGGTTTCCTCCCCCACATAAGCTTTACCTGCGTGCAGTCTTTCTGAGCTGTGCCCTGTCCCTTAAACCTAGCATGCCTTCTCAGTTCCCTTCCTACAAGCATGCTTTGTAGGACAGCAGGCTTTCAAAAAGTTGGCTCTGACTCACAGGTACATGATTGAAATTTTTTTTTAATGTTTATTGATTTTTGAGAGAGAGATAGAGTGTGAGCAGGGGAGGGGCAGAGGGAGAGGGAGACACAGAATCTGAAGCAGGTTCCAGGCTCTGAGCTGTCAGCACAGAGCCCGATGCGGGGTTTGAACCCACAAACTGTGAGATCATGACCTGAGTCGAAGTCAGGCATTCAACTGACTGAGCCACACAGGCACCGCTCACAGGTACATATTTATTCAGATTTGTACACAAACGTGCACACACATACAGTGAGGGAGAAGAACCCTTCTGAATGTTAGTGTTTGCCTTGTATGGTGGGGTGTGTGGAGGAATAAAAAACATCTGTTTCTCTTAACTTAGGGCAAAAAAATAGGATCAGAAACTGGAGTTTATCCTTCAAGGCTGGCAGGCAACTTCTAAGCTATAATTTGTTGGCCAAACAAGATCGAAGTCTAAAGAAAAAGTGTCAGGTGAATACACATTTGGCTCTTTGTGGTATAATTAGTGTTGTCAAGCCAACTGACATCTAAGGAAAAGAATACGAGAATTATCCTACGATTAATAAGTTTGCTTGCTTAGTCTGTACATTAAAAGCCCTTTGTCTTTTAGTTTCAAAAGCTTTGGAACATTGTTCAAATGATGATTATTTACGTCCTAAAAATAGTGTGAATATTTATGATGTTTTAACATTGTTATAGGATTCATCAGTAAGCATTCCTAGACCTGCCCCATTTCTGCCTCTGTTTCTTACTTCCCCCCAAAAGCCCCCCACTGTCTATGCAAGAGTGTAAGCCTCTTAAAGTGTCCCATCTTTTCCACCTTGAGCATGCAGGATTATGAGCTTGTTTTCTTTTAACAGGTTTCCCCAAACACACTCACTGGAGAGTGAGCCTGCTAATGGGTTCTCTCTCTTATGCGTCCTGTCTTTTGGAGTGTGTGTTCTCCCGTACTCCCTCCCACTTGCCTCTCTTACCTTACATACCTCTTTCACATGCACACACATGTGGTATGCTTGTAAGAGAGACACCTGAGCTCTCCCATTTCATCTGACATTGCATGACTATGACCTTCTAGTGCTGCCTTCCTCCCACGCCCATGCATGGCTTAAACTGAAGTAAAATTAACCTTGTTATTACGACCTCCCAGAGCACATACACTGATTGTGTCAGTCTGGTCTTTACTCCTTTCTTTATGTACATCCATATATACATTTATGTCAGGAGCTTGAGCCTTCTTATGATAGATTCTTGATCTTTCTCTCTGTCATCTTCCCTCTCCCGTACATGTACCCAGGATATGCCAGAGAATGAGTTCTTCTCACCTTTGGTTCTCATACACGCATGGGTATGCACTGCTTGGGGTTTGGTGGCTGGGTCTGCTGTCTCAGCAGGCAGATTGCCTGTGGTAGAATCCTGGTGCGATCCCTTACCAGCTCTGTGATCCTAGCAAGCGACTTTTCCTCTTTGTGTCTCAGTTTCCCCAATGTATATAATTTAAAAATTAAATTAAAAAATTAAAAAGCACTGCCTCCTTCTTTGGCCCAAAAAGTTCCTCCAGATTCTGCCCATTTCTCTGTTCTGCTTTACAGTTTATGCTTCTTCCATTCTCTCTTGAACACCCTCCAGTTAAGGCTTTAATCTTCACCACACCACTAAAATTGCCCTTGTCAAGATCCCCGATGCTCTTCACATGACCCAGTTCATTGGGCAATTTCATCATCTTACTTGACAGATTCACACACAGTTGCTCTTTCCCTGTGTCTTGAGACTCTTCATGGTTTCCAGGACTCCACACTCTTGGTTGTCCTCTTACCTCACCAGCCTCTCTCTCTCAGCCTCTTTTGATGGCTTCTCCTCTTCCCGAATTCTAAACAGAGAGATTTAGGGCTTAGTCTGTGGACGACTTCTTTCTACTTCTCACTTGTCCTTAGCAGTCCTCATTTTGTCCTATGGCTCTAAACACCATCCTATGTGGATGACCTTCAAATTTACATTTCCAGATTGGACCTCTCTCCAGAATTCCAGATGCATGCATCCAAGTGCATTCTCGACATCTGCCCTTGGATTGTCTACTAAGCAGCTCAAACTTTAACACAAACAAAACTGAAGTCCTGATCTTCCTGTCCCCTCCCTCCAAAAGGCTTCCTCCTCCCTCAGTGTTTTCTCAGTAAATGACCCCCCCCCCCCAAAAAAAAAAAATTGCTCAGGGCAAAGATGCATAGGATTTTAATATGCTGGTCTTTGGATTCATCCTTGACACTTACTTTTTTTTTCCTCCACATTCCAAATCTACCCATTGTCAAATCTTGTTGGCTCTTCTTTCAAAATATATGCCTCATCTGACTGCATTTCATACAGCCTCTTGTCACCTCCTCCATTACTTCCACCCTAATCCAAGTCTTCTCTGTGCTGACAGGTGAGTGAGTCTTCCACTCCCACTTCTCTCTCTCTCTCTCTCTCTCTCTCTCTCTCTCTGACTCTCTTTCCTCTTGCTGTTCCCCTTTCCTACACTCTGCTTTCCTTTAAGTCCTCCCCCACATGCAGCTTGAGGCTTATTGCAGTCCCTCCCCTACCTCCCAGCCACTATTTCACATATGTATAGGGATGCATGTGTTCCGGACAGTGAGCCACCATACTGCCCCAGGCCCTGGCCTTGCTTGTCCACCTGCCCACCTGTGGCTTACTCCACATTCTTTCTGCATCTTGCTTGGGGCCTGTGTGTGTGTGCACATGCGCGTGCACACACACGGAGACAGGAAAGTGAATACCTGCTACTGTTCTCCCATCTTTTGCCAGGCAGAAGGTGTGCTTTCTGACATCACTGCCAATGTGCAGGAGAGGGAGCCTCAGCTCATCTAGCTCTCATGCCCTTTCTCACACACAGGTGAAGAAGGTTTTTCTTCTGTTCTCTTTTTTATATCCTTCGCTTGCAGAAAGCTACACTTTTTGAATCTCCTTCCTATGATTGGGCATGAAAGTGAACCTTCCTAGCAAGTATATCACCTTGTTTCTCCCTCTGACACTCGGAATGGGGCCCTCTCACATGCTTGCATGGTGTACACTCGTGTGCTCATACTCTCTCTCCCTTTGTATGCATATGATGGTCAGGAGATTGAGCCTTCCTTGTTGTGTCTTCTTTCTAGAAACACTAGTACATAAGATTCTGAGCTTTCTTACCATGTGTTTCTATGCATAGTCCAGTGTGGTGTCATCTGTCAAATAGGGATAGTGATTGTCTTGTAGATATATTACGGGGATTTAATGAGTTAGCACATGAAAAGCACTTAGGACAGGGCCTTGTAAATAATAAACACCTTAATGGTGTTTGGAATAAAAACAAAGAAAAAAGAAAGAAGGAAAATGGGAAAAAATCGGTAGTAGTGAACATTCCTGAAGGTACATCTGTGAATGTATACACAGACATACCTTCTCATTATAGCACATCTGGGGCACAGTCCCATACTACCTGTCCAAGTGGGACACATGCACCCACTCGCATGTACACTGTACAGGAGAGTGGATCTCCTGACTTGCTTTCTCTCTTACATGCCTTGAGTGTAGGACCGTTGACATCTTAATTACCCTCCCACACCCAAGGCTTGCAGGAGGGCAAGCCACCTCCTTCCTGTCCAGTGCACAGGCATGAGCATGAACACATACACACAGAAGGCAATTGAGGTCTCGATGGAGCCCCTCCCTCGTAAGCCCCGTATATGGGATATATACCATTGCCACCAAATCCCCCTCTAGATGACTGTCGGACTCCATGTGTGCCCCTCCTGCCTTACCCACCAGTGCTCTGCCCTTGGCTTCCTTACCGCCTCTAGGCAGCCCTCAGGCTGATGCACCTTGGTTTCTAGAGCATACCCACACATTGTGCCAAGAGAGTGAGCCTTACCTTGCTCCCTCTCTCACATCCCTTGCATGGTGGAGGGTGAGCTTTCTGAAAACCCCTCCCACATGCAGGGTTTGCAGGATGGTGAGCCTCCACTTTCCTTGCTCTCTTGTGCCTGTGTGCATACACATACACGCACCTTCACAAAAAAATAGATACACATAGATGGTGGGAAGGAACACAGGCCTCTGCCTGTGTTCTTTCTCCCATCTCAGTCATGGATAGATTTTCAGGAGGTCTATGAGCATCTACTATGTGATGGGCACTCTCCTGTGCACCAGGGGTACATCAGTGATCAAAAGACAAGAATCCTTGCCCCAGTTAGGGGATACAGGTAGTGAACAGAGGGAGTAAATAAAATACCATAGTATGTCAATTGGTGATCAGTACTCTGAATCATAAAGCAGGAAAGGAGATAAGGAATGGGTAGGGGCAGTGGCAATGGAGACCATGGTAAAGAAGTTTCAGGATCAAGGAACACAACAAAGAGGCCATTGTGGCAGGAGCCAAGAGTTGTGAAGTAGTAAATAATTGAAGAGACAGAAAGCTGATGATTAGTATGTATTCCCCAAAGTTAAGAACTTTCATTAAAAAAATCATAACCATAATACCATTATCACACTTAATAATTAACAGTAATGAATATAATCAAATATCCATGGTTCAAATTTCTAATTGTCTCAAAGTATCATAAATTAGGATCCAAATCAGGTCCATACATTGCATTTAGTTGATAGGTATCTGAGTCTTTTAATTATAACTTCCCTCCTTATCTGTATTTTTTTTCCTGCTTGTAATTTATTTGGTAGAAGAAAGTAGGCCATCTGTCTTGCAGTTTTCCCACAGGCTGGATTGTTCTGATTGCATCCCTGTGGTGTAGTTTACATGTTCCTTTTCCTTGTTTGTATTTCCTGTAAGCTGATAGTTGTATCTAGAAGCCTGATTGGATTTAGGCTTAATTTTGAGGATGGGGTCAGAAGTACTTCCATCATGAGGCACATAATGACTTGTTGTCTCTCTTTCTGGAATGTTAGTTCCTAGAGCCATTATTTTATTAGGTTTGCCAAATGATGATATTCTAATTCCATTATTCTCCATTTATTAGCTAGGATGCTTCTATAAAGAAAAACTTCCCCTCGCCTACTGTTTGATTACCCAATGGTACAGGTCTTTTTTAAGGAAGGGCAAGATCAATGCTTGGTTCTTTCTGTCAGCACTCAAAATAATGAGTTGGCTTGCTAGTGTGCTCCAAAGAGGATTTAAAAAAAAAAATTATTGTGATAAGTTCATGGATTTAAATACATTTGATCTTTTAACCTGTTGCACTTCTTATCCTCAGTGAAGCTCAAATGTCCCATCTTTAGCCAGGGGTAGCATCTTCAAATTGGCTCCTGAGTTCCTTGACATGGCCCCAGTAGCTATTTAATAGCTTCTCTGTCTTCTGGGTTGAAAAAAATGTTCCAGGCTCATCTCAAACATCTCTTTCCCCAGACTTGGAATCTGCCATGTCTTCAATAAGCTTTGGTTCCTTTCATTGGATGTGGTATTTAGAGACTACATTCTGGGCACTAAGTGTGCTCATTGCCTTTGGATTGGTCATTGTTTTCAGGCTTTTTCAATGATCATAAAATAAAATAGTTTTGTGTTTGGTGCTTTATCTTGTGTCCAGATAGAATATATGAATTCATTCTTTTAAAAAAATTTTTTTTAATGTTTATTTATTTTTGAGACAGAGAGAGACAGAGCATGAGGGGAGTGGGGGTCAGAGAGAGGGAGACACAGAATCCGAAGCAGGCCCCAGGCTCTGAGCTGTCAGCAGAGAGTCCGACGCGGGACCCGAACTCACTGACTGTGAGATCATGACCTGAGCCGAAATCGGACGCCCAACCGACTGAGCCACCCAGGCGCCCCTATATGAATTCATTCTTACACTTCCAATTAAAAATCAGTATTCCAGGGGTTGTACTTGCTTCCTTTCAAAAGTATTACTCTAACTGTTGTGTTGCAAATAGACTATAAGAGCAAGTGAAGAAACATGGAGACCAGTTAGGAGGCCACTGAAATAATTCAGGTGAAAAATTGATGGAGACGTGGTGGTTGTGTGGAAGTATGAGGGTGATTAAAACTAGTTAGATATGGATATATTTTTAACTGTTTATTTATTTTGAGAGAGAGAGTGTGTGCAAAAGTGGGGAAAGGGCAGAAGGAGAGAGGGAGACACAGAATCTAAAGCAGACTCCAGGCTCTGAGCTGTCAGCACATAGCCCAACGCCGGGGCTCAAACCCAGGAACCGTGAGATCATAACCTGAGCTGAAGTCAGATGCTGAACTGACTGAGCCACCCAGGCGTCCCAGATATAGATATATTTTAAAGTTAGAGCCAATGGAATTTACTGATATATTGGATGTGAGATAAGAGAGAAAGAAGAGTCAAAGATTGAACCTTCTCCTTCCTCTTTTTCATGTATGAGTTGGGCACTTGAACTGACACTGGGTGTGTGGGTGCCTGAGCCTTCTACCCTATTCCCTCTTTCTAATGTTAGTACTCAGATGCAGGTGCTGTCCCAGTGCAGTGCACTTGGCAAGGATTCCCAGAGGGTGAGAAGTTCAGACTTTTCAGAGATCTTCTTGAATGTCTCTTGGATTTGGGAATTCAGTAGTGGGCAAAACATTAGGGGCCCTGGACTTACTGCCTCATGAGCTTGTGCCTGAGAATAAAATTCCTCACTACCATTAAGCCTGCCTTCCTGTGTTTAAGGGGCTAGGAAAAGTGAGCTTTTTCTGTTGTTCCTACCACGCCACCCCTGAGAGCCCCCTCATTTGCTCCTTGTCTCTAATCCTTCATGCCTATACCTGGTTATTAGTGCTCTTTACGTGCAATTCACCTGGGCAAGGTTTCAGAGCAGGCTGAGCCTTATCTGCTGATGTACCTATACATGACCTCCTGCTGTTATTTATTTACTTATGACTTTGTGACAGTCTGCTGTTTGTAGGGATCCAGCAGTAAACAGGACAGTCATAGTCCCCTGGGTACACTGGCTAGTGGGCACATATAGGAAGATGCATCGCATTTGTACCCACTGTGCAAGTGTGCACATGTGCCGAGGATGGTGGCGAATGAGTTTACACTTTAGTCCCCACTTGCTGAGCACCGTGTCCCCATCCCCAGGACAGATAGGGATATCTCGGGGTGTGGAACTGTCTGCATAGAGTCCCAGAGGGGAGCAAGGATACAGCCTTTCTGCCCTGACCCTGCACTGTTGAGCTGTCTCAGTTTTCTTCCCTGAATGGGGAAGTTGCTGAATGATGGTGCACTTGCTTATTAGTGCTTTTTCATGCATTCACAGATACAGATACCTGGATGTACATATATGCACAAGCCAGCTAGCCAAGAGGATGAGCAGGCATCAGAGGCCCACACTTAGCTAAGTGCACAACATCCATAGGCAGTTGAGTGTTCAGAGATGGGAGACCCCAGAGCTTTTTGATTTCATACTCACAGGGGCAAATACCCTCATTTTCACTCATTCATTTGTAATTTCTTCTCTATTTCTCTCTTTTTCATACACACACACTCACTCACTCACTCAAGGAATTCACTTTCTGGGGGGTTCCTGGCTGACTCATTTGGTAGAGCACATAACTCCGAATCTCAGGATCATGAGTTCAAGCCCCACATTGGGCATGGAGCCTACATTAAAAAAAAAAAAAAAAAAAGAGGGTCACCTGGGTGGCTCAGTCTGTTAAGCACCCAACTTTGTCTCAGGTCATGATCTCTCAGTTTGTGAGCTTGAGCCCCACGTGGGGCTTGCTGCTGACAGTGTAGAGCCTCCTTGGCATTCTCTCTCTCCCTCTTTCTCTCTGCCCTTACCCCCGCTTGTGCACATGCACATGCGTGCTTGCTTGCTCTTTCTCTCTCCCCAAAATTAAAAAAAAAAAAGAACAAAACAAAACAGAAAAAAAAAGAATTCACTTTCTGAGTCATTCTCCTCTCTCTGAGTACTTTATAATACATGCATGCATGTGAAACATTCAGGAGAGTGATCCATCTTACATATTTCTTCCCTGGGGGAGAGTGGGGTTTCTCAAACTCCCTCCATCATGTGGGGTTTGCAGGAGGGCAAGCCTCAGCTTACCTCACTCTCTTGAATGGGCTGCATGTGCTCACTTCCCCCACCCACACAGAACTATATATACACAAATGCATGCCCAGTGTGAAGGCACAGCCCTCTCTCTTGCAGTTGAACTTGAGATTGTTCTTGCAGTTAAACTCTTACCTGTTGAACAATGAGCTCTCCAGATGCCATTCTCATGGTGGATTTGCAGGAACGTCCACCTTGTTGCAGTGGTTTCTCCCTGCTCTAGCATTCTCTCTCTCTGCCTCTCTCTGCCTCTCTCTGCCTCTCTCTCTCTCTCTCTCTCTCTCACACACACACACACACACACACACACACACACACACACACACACACTGTAGAGGAGAGGGAAACTTCTAATGTTTTCTTTCATATTGTTTATATGTGAAGGAGTGTGACCTTTTTGATAAGCAAGATTGAAAGATAGACTCATCAGTTCATGCACACACAAGGAGTTCAAGAGAATGAATCTATTCATTCTCCCCATGCAGGTGCTTGGTCTGATATACATTCAGACCTCTTTCCTCTCACATGTCCCTTGCATACAGGAGTGTGACCACTGTCCTTAAAATGCACCCTCATTCAAATCCATACACCCCTCTAAATGGAGGGTAAGAAGTATAAACAATAATAGCTGTGTGCCATCAGTTGTGCTCCACTTCACCTTGATTTGTCATCTTGTTTCATTTTCCTGTCACTATGAAGAGGTAACTTATATATTACCAAACTCTCTGTGTGGTTCTTTTTTTAAATGTTGTTTATTTTTGAGAAAGAGAATAAGAAAGAGAGAGCGGGGGAGGGACAGAGGGGGACGGGACAGAGAATCCTAAGCAGGCTTTGTGCTGTCAGCAGCGAGCCCCACGTGGGGCTTGAGCTCACAAACTGTGAGATCATGACCAGAGCCAAATTTGGATGCTTAACTGACTGAGCCACCCAGGTGCTTCTCTCCATGTGATTTTGATGGAGGTTGAAGTTTAAGAACAACAGCACTTAACTGTGAAGGATATGAGGGATCATGAGCTTGGTGGTGGCTCATAGTCATTCTCTTTTTCCTTTTGCTCACATTCCCCTCTCCTTTGTCTCTTTGTCCATGTGAGTTTATACCTTTTTGTCATTGTTTTTGTTGTTATGTGAGGGAACCAACAAAAACAAAATGAATGGGTGTTCAACCAGACACCTTCAACGTGAAGTTCAGGAACCTTCTCTGTACTTCTGCATCATCACAAGTATCTTCTGTGAAGAAGAGTGAGGTCTCTTGTTAAACCCCTGTAGGGCCTTCTGGTCTGGCCCCCCCTCTCTAATCCTTGCTACCTGGGTGAGAGTGCTTTCTGCATGCAATGCACCTGGGCAAGGATTCTGAGAGGGAGAGCTTCATCTTCATTTCAGACAGAGTATTTTTCTAGCCTCCTTCCATTCCACAGGTGTTTATGATCACCTCTTCTAAACATGATAGCAAGTCAGGCAGCAAGCACGCATGAGCACACAAGGCACATCTGGTTCCTGTCCTTGTATTGCTTACTGTCAAGGGAGAAGAATAGAATTCCTTATCAGTCATTACACCTACTTGCCCTGAGAGTGGGAGGGCCACTGAGTAGACTTCTCATTGGCATTGTCACCCACCAATACACACACACACACACACACACATGCAAAAGCCTGAGTCTTCTCTGATCTCACACAGAACAATTCAGGAGAGAATAGTCCCTTTACATGAGATTAAGACTCTCCCATCATAGGTTCACATACATGCGCTTGCACATGCGTGCGCACACACACACACACACACACACACACACACACACACACAAAGGGCAGGTGCCTGAGCCTTCTTATCTGCTCCCCCTCTCAAATCCTTGGAACCTAGGTGTGAGTGCTGTTTCCATGCAACACACCTATTCAAGGATTCAAAGAGGCTGAGCCTTGTCTGCATGTAGAAGGACCGAACACCTGTATATCACCTCTTCCACTTTCTTTCAAATATTTGAGTTTGCTTTGAGGTGCGGACCCTGCACTGGGTGTTAGAGATACAATGGTGAATAAGATAGATGAGGTCCCTGGCCTGGAGCCCTCATTCCTGGGCTCTCCAGAGGACACCCGTGGGAGAATGGGCATCATTCCCTGTGGACAGACTTACGCTTATGTTAGGGCATGAACTTTCTTTTTATTTTGGCTTACTGTGTATCAGATACTGTAATGGGGAAACATACATTGGGTGATAAGACTCACACAACCAGGTGTTGCCCTCAATGAGCTTATAGTTTACTAGAGGAATGGAAGGGAAGAAATATCCCTTTACTATACCATCCTCCAATGTGTTCATGCACATGAGTGCCCATATACACAGGTTGTCCCAGTCTTGTTTAAACCCCAACCAGACAGCCAACACATGCAGACTCTCACGTGTGATCTGAAAAATGTGCTGCTCACAGTGCATGTTCAGAGGCTCAGAGAGAATGGCTGTGTGACTTTGTGCATGGGGATGAATACATACGCACACCCTGGAGGTGCATCAGTCTTATTAAATGCACATAGTGATGCTTTGTGGGAATGGAACCCTGAGAGTTAAGTATGTACATACGCACACACACAAGGTGCAGGTGCCCAAGCTCTTTGCTCCGTCTTTGTCATCATTTGTCCCTGGGTGAGAGTGCTTTCTAAATGCAATGCACAGGGGTAGGGGTTCTGGAGGGCAAGTGTCCTCTGCATGGAGAAGGACAGAGGATCTGTACATTACCTCTCAGCTGCTTGCTGCATGTCAACCTGCCATCTATCCCTCATTCATTCTTTCCTTACATGAATAATATTTATTAGGCACTGTGCTAATTGGACATGGAAGAGTGGACAAGACAGACTTGGCCCCTGCCCTCCTGGATATCATAGTCCAGGGAGGAAAATGGACTTTGTCATTATCCACAACCCCTGCATGTGCTGGGAGTAAGTGTGTCACATAGGGGACTTCTTATCTGCCACCCCCCCCCCCACAACTTATAAACACATGTGACTGATATATGTAGGAAAACCTCTTTAGTTCAATCCTACATCAATGCACTGGGCAAGAACGGTAAGCCTTCTCATTAAACACACACATACAAGGCATGCAGGTGCTGGAATCTTCTGGTCTGGCTCTCCCTCTCTAATCCTTGCTACCTGGGTGAGAGTGCTTTCTGAATGCAGTGCACCTGGGCAAGGATTCCGAGAGGGAGAGCTTCATCTTCGCATAGGACAGAGCACCTCTGCATCCTCCCTCCTCTCCTTTCTGCGACTACCTATTGAGTACCTCCTCTATTTCACGTGTTGTGCTGAGAACACAAGATAATGAGCCATGGCTGGTCTCTCCCTGCAAGTTGGAGAATGGACTCATTCTCGTTTGTTATGCCTGAATTTCCTGGAGGTGGGTGGGCTGCATGCTGGGACTTGAAATGCCCTGCTCTGGTCTCACAAATGTGTGTGTAGGAGAACCTTCTAAATCTCAGTACAATCCCACATAAATGCACAGTGTTCAGGGGAAGGGCCTGAGTACACACACACACATACACACACATGTATCACCAGTGGGCCCTGACCAGGTGCTTCACTCTCCTTCAGTTGGTCTAGCTGCCAGTGCTATCTTGGATCACTGTCCTTGTTCGAGGACTCCAGGGGAATGAGCCTTGTCTACATTTAGAAGGACACAGCTCTTGTGCAGCAACTGTCTCTTCTCCTTTCCCTTCCTTCCACAGATAGCTGAGTGTCTCCTAGATGTCAGGTACATATGTCAGTCACAGAGGATGAAACTGAGATCAAAACGGACAAGGCTGCCTACCTGACATTCTGGTAGGGGACTGATAAACCCACTATGACTCACAGATGCTATGGACTAATAGGCCACTGTTCAGAAGAATGAAGTAGGTCTACGTGTTGCTTGCTATCCAGTGTGCAAACATGAGCATGTATAGGTTATGCCAGAGTGAGATTTCTCACCACCCCACTTCCCAGACACACTCAGTGATGTGGACCTGCCTGCAGACTCCCACTTGCAGAGAGGGCAGGAGAGCGAGCATGCTGTACTGCCCCACTCCCATGTCAGCATGCAGACCAGTGTGCTTTCCTAACCCTCCCTTCCCTAAGGACTCAATGAGGGAGTCCTTTACTGCTGTTCTCTTCATGCTGCCGTGCACAGAGATCTTTTCTTTACCTTTCTGTATACTCCCATGTGAACACACTATATGCAGAAAAGAGAGCCTTCCCCATACACACACACACACACACACACACACACACACACACACACACACACACTCACACACACTCAGGTATAGAAACATAGAGGGTGTGTCCCCTGCCCACAGAACTGCACCCACAAGACACTGAGCATCATTAGCAGCAGCCTCTCACCTGTGTCCCATGTGCAGGGCAGTGAGCTTTCTACATGCTCCTTCAACAGCCAGAGCTTGAATGAAAGTAGCCCTTAATGCTTACCTCACATGTGCACGTATGGGAAAAGCATGCCCCTTTGTACAGTCATAGGCAGTCACCCATGAGCACAAGAGTGATGTTTCTTGCACACACATACACGGTCCAAAGATGCCTGAGCCTTCCATTCAGGTTCCCCTCTCTCATTCTTGGTGCTTGGGTACAAATGGAGTCCCAGTCCATTGCCCTTGTACAAAAATCCAGAAGGGATCTCATCCATATTTAAAAGTAGAGAGTTTTACATCACCCCTCTCATTCTTCAATTTCTTTAATATCTATTTAGAATAGTGGTTCTCAAAGTGTGCCCACTGGGCCAGCAGCATCAAGTATCACCTTGGAACCTGTGGGAAGTGCAAATTCTCAGACCCCACTCCTGACCTAGTAAAATTTTGAACCACAGAAGTCTGTATTCTAACAAGCCTTCCCACTGATTCTGATGTTTCTTCAAGTTTGAGAATCACTGGTTTAGTGTAAGTGCCGGGGACACAGTGATAGGCAAGTCAGGTGAGAGCTCAGCCTGCAAAGGACTTAGCCAGTAGTGGGTAGGAGGGAACGAGCTTCCCCATTTTTCATGCACATTCTCGGGGCTGTGTCCCTGCAAGCTGTGGCAGGGAGTACATCTGCTCATGACTGTCCCTACCTCCTCCAAAACCACACACTTGGCCAGCATAGCAAGCTAAGTGAACTTACAGCCAAGATTGTATTAGGGGAGAGCTTTATCATTACTTTTCAGGGCATGAACTTAACACCATAGGTACACACAGACACACGTGTGTGCTCATGGGGTGCAGAAGAAGGTACTGCTCCTTCTCCTATACCCATTGCATATCGGAGTTGTTAATTCTCAAAGCACCTCCTGTGTGCATGGATTACAGGAGGATGTGCCTTGTCATCATGAACCTTCTGCCAAGCAATTCAGTCAACACATGTCTACTGATCACGTTTTATGTGCCATGCATTATGCTGGAAGTGTCCTGCTGAATACAAGACAACTTCTCTCTTTATAGAACTTCCTGTCTAGTGGACGTGTGTAGCAAATGAACTTCCCCAGGCCTAGAAAGCACGAATGCAGGGTGTGCCAGGAATAGAGCCTTTTCATTCTGCACATATCCATGTTCATCCTGTGCACATGTGCAGATATGTACATATATAGAGACACATTTCTGCCCCAAATCAAAAGGCAAGAGATAGACTTCATTTTTCATTATGTTTGAAGAAGTGAGAACTTCCTTATTACATACACACTTGAATGCATCTATGTTGTGCAGGTGTCTGGACTGTGACTTTTGGCTGCCCCCCTTCCCCTGTCTTTGTGACCTAGGCACGAGTGCTGGCTTATCAGTGCAGGGGAATTGTGCAAGGATAAGAGATTGTGAGCTTGGTCTATGTGTAGGACAGAGCCTGTACAACACTTCCTTTCCTGTGCTTGTTCATTCAGTTATTTGTACGTGCATTTCTTTGCCCATCATTTCACAAGGGTACTGAGTTCCTGCTGTTTGGGGGATGTCATGGTAAACTAACTGGTCAGGGACACCAGCCTTACAGTCTGGCAGGTTCGTGGAGAGTCAACTTCCTCCTAAAAATGCCTGTGGATACTTGGGCTCAGGGTGCAGGAATCGGGCTTCTCCTTATTCTCTCACAGAGATGTGCACATGGTATGCACATCCTGAGCCTTCTTCTCAGTTCCCCCTTTCATATCCTTGTGAACTAGATGTGAGTACTATCCTGGTGCAGTATACCTACTCCAGGACTCTGAGAGGAGCCTTTTTCTGCACATAGGATGACAAAGCACCTGTGAATCACCCCTCTCTCCTTCCTTTCTTCTTCTCCCTTCCACAAGTATTTATTGAGCAAATGTGCTAAATTGTGCTGGGCAATGGTAGTACACAGGATGGTCTTGGCCCTTGTCTCAAAGAATACGTACAGGAGAGTGGACTTCCATGTCACTGAATATCCCTGCCTGTGCTGAGTTTGGGTGGGCCACAGAAGGGAGCCTCTTCTTAATACCCCCTCCAAGTGTACACAAACCTTGAGACTTCTTCCTGCTCTCATGTGGATCTATGTAACAGAAAATCTTCTCCACCTTGAGCACTGCAGGTGCTTCAGCCTTCTGCCCTGCCCCCCCTCTCTAATCCTTGCTATCTGGGTGCTAGTGCTATCTCAATGCAATGCACCTAGGCAAGGATTCAGAGAGGGTGGGCTCAACTGCACCAAGAAGGACAGACTATACATCTTCCTCCCTCTCCTCCCCTCCCCTTCCATTCCCTCTTCTTCCCTCCCTCCTTTCCTTCTTCTTCTTTCCTTCCTCCCCTACTTTCCTCCTCTCCTCCCTCCTTCTTTCTCTCTCCCCTCCCTTTCTTCCCTCTCCTGTCCGTCCGTCCTTCCTTCCTTCCTTCCTTCCTTCCTTCCTTCCTTCCTTCCTTCCTTCCTTCCTTCCTTCCCTCCTTCCCAGTGAGTTTTTCAGTAACTGGTGGGTGTTGGGGAAGCACAGAAAAACAGAATAGTTAGGGATTTGGGGCTCTCTGTCTGGTGGGCTTGTCTGTGTTCTAAAAGAAATGTCTTTATCAAATAATGTCAGTGTGCTCAGGTGCCCAGAGTACTGGATAGTGAGCTTTCTCTTTTTTCCTCTGCTATCCTCCACATGTAGGGTGCTGGCCTTGGACCAGAGCTTTCCCATCTGCTCCTTCCCTCACTTCCTTTCAACCTGGATGTGAGTGCTATCTCAAGTATGGTCTCTAGTCAGGGCTTCAAATAGAGGGAGCCTTGCCTACATATGGCAGGACTGAGTGCTAGTATGTTCCCCTACTTGCCTTCCTGAAACTGTATGGAGTTTCTGGAGTGTGTCAGGCACTGTATCGAGTGTTAAGAATACAATAATGAGCAAGACAGGCATAATCAGTGGCTGTGCCCTCTGGTGACACCTTTAGGAGATGAAACTTCATCCAGATCCATGGTGCAGATGGGCACAAATGTTGGGGATACTAAAGAGTAAGTCTTGCCATCCCCTCCCAACTACTGAGGGTACCCTCACGCCATACCCTCTGAGGATAGGGAGATGTGCCCATTGGTGGAGAAGCATCACACCTACAGGATGTGTAGGAGTCTGAGCTCGTAAACTGTCCCTTAGCTCCCAGGAACTGCAAGAAGAATTGTGAGCTTCCTTAAGATGCCCACCATAGACTCTTCTTGAATTGGAGAGGGGGTGAAGAGCAGGGGACCCTTCTTATTGCTGATCTTGTATGCACATCATGCTTTATGGAAATGATAATAGCCTATATCTTTATATTACCTTACTATCTGCCTATTTCCACCCCCTCTTTCTCCCTCCCTCCCTCCCTGTCTGTCTCTCCTGTCCTTAGTACCTTGTCGTAAGTGCTTGCTGTACAGTGCTCTGGTACAAGGACTCTAAGAAGGTGAGATTCATCTGGTATGGACAGGTGCACAGTGCCCTTAGATTGCTCTTCTCTCCCATTCATTCATTTACTTCTTTGATACATATTTATTGAGTGATCTCTGGGTGTTGGGGATTTAGTGGCCTGGATGTGCTTATTACCTGTTATGCACACCTATGGTGTGTCAGGTTGGGCCTTGTCATTGTAGACAGACATACGTATGCATACACACACATCCAGTACTGGAGCATTCTGGTTGCGTGCGTGCTCTCTGTCTCTCTTTCACATTCATTGCACATAGGTGCCATGCTTTCTAAATCCATCACCTATATGCCTGTATCTTAAAAAAAACATGCATCATGATCATATAGGAGGACTGTTGACCCTTACATCACTTCCCTCAGATTTGGTTATTCTCTCAGCACTTATTTAGGGAGCATTTACCACATGCCAGCCACTATGCTGCTTGCTAGAGATACTGCAGTGAACACCCAATAAACAGCATTGGGTGTTTGGCCTTGTGGGCACATATAGGGGTTTCTTAGAAACTCTTAATATGTTTTCTGTTCACTTTTTAACTTCATTTTTGTGTGTAAAAAGAGAGGTAGAAGGAAGCAGAAGGGTATTGTCCCAGAGTTCAAAGTTGTGTATCAGCAGCACATTTTGTCTCCTGGAAATGAGGGGACAATCCAGTGAGTTAAGAGATCTAGGATAAATCTCTAAGAGAAAAGGTGGGGAGGGGTGGCAGAGTTTGGATTTAGCCTAGCATTTTTAGCCTGTCCCTACTGTGGCTTTAGCATTATTCTCCAGTACTTACTCTTTCCTTCAGCTAGGCTGATCTGTTTATTCCTACCTTTCTCAATGCCTTTGCCCATTGCCCATTACAGATATATGATTTTCAGGTCAGCATAGCAATACAGAATTACAAAAGGTGAAAGAGAGAGACAGACACTACATTTCAGTCTTCTTTCTCAACTTCCTAAATAGGTGGGACTTAAAAATTCTGACTCTTGAGGGGCTCCTGGGTGGCTCAGTTGGTTAAGCATCCAACTTTGGCTCAGGTCATGATCTCGTGGTTCATGGGTTTGGGCCCCGCGTCGGGCTCTGTGCTGACAGCTAGCTCAGAGCCTGGAGCCTGTCTTTAGATTCTGCATCTCCCTCTCTCTGTCTGTCCCACCCGTGCTTGCTCTCTCTCTCTCTCTCTCTCTCTCTCTCTCTCTCTCTTGCATGCGCGCGCTCTCTCGCTCTCTCACTCTCTAGCTCTCTAAAAAATAAATAAAAAACATAAAAAAAAATTTAAAAATTCTGACTCTTGGTTCTTCTCTTCCAACTTCTCCCAATATATTCTGCAGAAAGGACTCAGACTATGTAGTATGTACCCCTTAACTTCTCTATACCCTAAAATCCCTTTATGTTTACTGCTCAGCTTTGCTCTTATATTCCTTAGACTTTATCTCTCTCTTTAAAACTTAAAAAAATTGAGTGTAATTAACATATGGTGTTATGTTAGTTTCAGGTGCACAATATAATGATTCAACAATTCTATACATTTGTATTTCTCTTGATGTACAGGGCCAGCAGAATCAGCATTCCCTGGCACCTGGTTAGAAATGCAAATTGTGAGCCCCACCTCAGACCTAGGGAATCAGAAAGTTGGAGAGTAGGCAGAGGTCTGAGTTTTAACAAGCCCTGGTGCAGGGGTTCTGATGCATGTTGAACATTGAGAACCACTGGTTTGAATAACGAGATTTCTGCATTCCACAGGATGATTTTTAGAGTCAGAATTTCCTATGTGTAAATTTCCCTTTTACTTTTCTTTGATTTTTTTTAACTTAAAAGCCCTTTTTTTATGTTTTTAAAGTTTATTTATTTTGAGAGAGAGAGAGAGAGCATGAGCAGGGGAGGGGCAGAGAAAGAGAGAGAGAAAGAGAATCCTAGGTAGGCTCTGCACTGACAGTGTGGGGCTCGAACTCACAAACTGCAAGATCATGACCTGAGCCAAAAACAAGAGTTGGACACCCAACTGACTAAGTCACCCAGGTGCCCCAAGATATTCAACACTTTATGAGATAGGCTTTGTGTTAGATGATTTTGCCCAAGTGTAGACTAATGTAAGTGTTCTTAGCACATTTAAAGTGGGCTTAGGCTAAGCTGTGATGGTGGGTAGTTTAGGTGTATTAAATGCATTTTCAACTTAGGATATTTTCAACTTATGATGGGTTTATGTGACAAAACCTTATCATAAGTCAAGGAAGATCTGTATTTCAATAAATATGACTGTGCTGGTCCTTATTATTTATTCTTCTTTTATTCTAGTGTTTTTACTTTTTATTTATTTATTTTTTATTTTTTTTCAATATATGAAATTTATTGTCAAATTGGTTTCCATACAACACCCAGTGTTCATCCCAAAAGGTGCCCTACTCAATACCCATCACCTACCCTCCCCTTCCTCCCACCCCCCATCAACCCTCAGTCTGTTCTCAGTTTTTAAGAGTCTCTTATGCTTTGGCTCTCTCCCACTCTAACCTCTTTTTTTTTTCCCTTCCCCTCCCCCATGGGTTTCTGTTAAGTTTCTCAGGATCCACATAAGAGTGAACACATATGGTATCTGTCTTTCTCTGTATGGCTTATTTCACTTAGCATCACACTCTCCAGTTCCATCCACGTTGCTACAAAGAGCCATATTTTGTTCTTTCTCATTGCCACGTAGTACTCCATTGTGTATATAAACCACAATTTCTTTATCCATTCATCAGTTGATGGACATTTAGGCTCTTTCCATAATTTGGCTATTGTTGAGAGTGCTGCTGTAAACATTGGGGTACAAGTGCCCCTATGCATCAGTACTCCTGTATCCCTTGGCTAAATTCCTAGCAGTGCTATTGCTGGGTCATAGGGTAGGTCTATTTTTAATTTTCTGAGGAACCTACACACTGTTTTCCAGAGCGACTGCACCAGTTTGCATTCCCACCAACAGTGCAAGAGGGTTCCCGTTTCTCCACATCCTCTCCAGCATCTATAGTCTCCTGATTTGTTCATTTTGGCCACTCTGACTGGCGTGGGGTGATATCTGAGTGTGGTTTTGATTTGTATTTCCCTGATAAGGAGCGACATTGAGCATCTTTTCATGTGCCTGTTGGCCATCCGGATGTCTTCTTTAGAGAAGTGTCTATTCATGTTTTCTGCCCATTTCTTCACTGGGTTATTTGTTTTTCAGGTGTGGAGTTTGGTGAGCTCTTTATAGATTTTGGATACTAGCCCTTTGTCTGATAAGTCATTTGCAAATATCTTTTCCCATTCCGTTGGTTGCCTTTTAGTTTTGTTGGTTGTTTCCTTTGCTGTGCAGAAGCTTTTTATCTTCATAAGGTCCCAGTAATTCATTTTTGCTTTTAATTCCCTTGCCTTTGGGGATGTGTCGAGTAAGAGATTGCTACGGCTGAGGTCAGAGAGGTCTTTTCCTGCTTTCTCCTCTAAGGTTTTGATGGTTTCCTGTCTCACATTCAGGTCCTTTATCCATTTTGAGTTTATTTTTGTGAATGGTGTGAGAAAGTGGTCTAGTTTCAACCTTCTGCATGTTGCTGTCCAGTTCTCCCAGCACCATTTGTTAAAGAGACTGTCTTTTTTCCATTGGATGTTCTTTCCTGCTTTGTCACAGATTAGTTGGCCATACGTTTGTGGGTCTAGTTCTGGGGTTTCTATTCTATTCCATTGGTCTATGTGTGTGTTTTTGTGCCAATACCATGCTGTCTTGAGGGTTACAGCTTTGTAGTAGAGGCTAAAGTCTGGGATTGTGATGCCTCCTGCTTTGGTTTTCTTCTTCAAAATTACTTTGGCTATTCGGGGCCTTTTGTGGTTCCATATGAATTTTAGGATTGCTTTTTCTAGTATCGAGAAGAATGCTGGTGCAATTTTGATTGGGATTGCATTGAATGTGTAGATAGCTTTGGGCAGTATTGACATTTTGACAATATTTATTCTTCCAATCCATGAGCAGGGAATGTCTTTCCATTTCTTCATATCTTCTTCAATTACCTTCATAAGCTTTCTATAGTTTTCAGCATACAGATCTTTTACATCTTTGGTTAGATATATTCCTAGGTATTTTATGCTTCTTGGTGCAATTGTGAATGGGATCAGTTTCTGTATTTGTCTTTCTGTTGCTTCATTGTTAGTGTATAAGAATGCAACTGATTTCTGTACATTGATTTTGTACCCTGCAACTTTGCTGAATTCATGTATCAGTTCTAGCAGACTTTTGGTGGAGTCTATTGGATTTTCCATGTATAGTATCATGTCATCTGCAAAAAGTAGAAGCTTGACTTCATCCTTGCCAATTTTGATGCCTTTGATTTCCTTTTGTTGTCTGATTGCTGATGCTAGCACTTCCAACACTATGTTAAACAACAGCGGTGAGAGTGGGCATCCCTGTCGTGTTCCTGATCTCAGGGAAAAAGCTCTCAGTTTTTCCCCATTGAGGATGATGTTAGCTTTGGGCTTTTCATAAATGGTTTTATGATGTTTAAGTATGTTCCTTCTATTCCAACTTTCTCGAGGGTTTTTATTAAGAAAGGGTGGTGAATTTTGTCAAAGGCCTTTTCTGCATCGATTGACAGGATCATATGGTTCTTATCTTTTCTTTTATTAATGTGATGTATCACATTGATTGATTTGCGAATGTTGAACCAGCCCTGCATCCCAGGAATGAATCCCACTTGATCATGGTGAATAATTCTTTTTGTATGCTGTTTAATTCAATTTGCTAGTATCTTATTGAGAATTTTTGCATCCATATTCATCAGGGATATTGGCCTGTAGTTCTCTTTTTTTACTGGGTCTCTGTCTGGTTTAGGAATCAAAGTAATACTGGCTTCATAGAATGAGTCTGGAAGTTTTCCTTCCCTTTCTATTTTTTGGAATAGCTTGAGAAAGATAGGTATTATCTCTGCTTTAAATGTCTGGTAGAACTCCCCTGGGAAGCCATCTGGTCCTGGACTCTTATTTGTTGGGAGATTTTTGATGACTGATTCAATTTCTTCGCTGGTTATGGGTCTGTTCATGCTATTTCCTCCTGATTGAGTTTTGGAAGAGTGTGGGTGTTTAGGAATTTGTCCATTTCTTCCAGGTTGTCCAGTTTGTTGACATATAATTTTTCATAGTATTCCCTGATAATTGTTTGTATCTCTGAGGGATTGGTTGTAATAATTCCATTTTCATTCATGATTTTATCTGTTTGGGTCATCTCCCTTTTCTTTTTGAGAAGCCTGGCTAGAGGTTTGTCAATTTTGTTTATTTTTTCAAAAAACCAAGTCTTGGTTTCATTGATCTGCTCTACAGTTTTTTTAGATTCTATATTGTTTATTTCTGCTCTGATCTTTATTATTTCTCTTCTTCCACTGGGTTTGGGCTGTCTTTGCTGTTCTGCTTCTATTTCCTTTAGGTGTGCTGTTAGATTTTGTATTTGGGATTTTTCTTGTTTCTTGAGATAGGCTTGGATTGCAATGTATTTTCCTCTCAGGACTGCCTTCGCTGCATCCCAAAGCGTTTGGATTGTTGTATTTTCATTTTCATTTGTTTCCATATATTTTTTAATTTCTCCTCTAATTGCCTGGTTGACCCACTCATTCGTTAGTAGGGTGTTCTTTAACCTCCATGCTTTTGGAGGTTTTCCAAACTTTTTCCTGTGGTTGATTTCAAGCTTCATAGCATTGTGGTCTGAAAGTATGCATAGTACGATTTCAATTCTTGTAAACTTATGAAGGGCTGTTTTGTGACCCAGTATATGATCTATCTTGGAGAATGTTCCATGTGCACTCGAGAAGAAAGTATACTGTGTTGCTTTGGGATGCAGAGTTCTAAATAGATCTGTCAAGTCCATCTGATCCAATGTCTCATTCAGGGCCCTTGTTTCTTTATTGACCGTGTGTCTAGATGATCTATCCATTTCTGTAAGTGGGGTGTTAAAGTCCCCTGCAATGACCACATTCTTATCAGTAAGGTTGCTTATGTTTGTGAGTAATTTTTTTATATATTTGGGGGCTCCGGTATTCGGCGCATAGACATTTATAATTGTTAGCTCTTCCTGATGGAGAGACCCTGTAATTATTATATAATGCCCTTCTTCATCTCTTGTTACAGCCTTTAATTGAAAGTCTCGTTTGTCTGATAGAAGTATGGCTACTCCAGCTTTCTTTTGGCTTCCAGTGGCATGATAAATAGTTCTCCATCCCCTCACTCTCAATCTAAAGGTGTCCTCAGATCTAAAATGAGTCTCTTGTAGACAGCAAGTAGATGGGTCTTGTGTTTTTATCCATTCTGATACCCTATGTCTTTTGGTTGGTGCATTTAATCCATTTGCATTCAGTGTTATTATAGAAAGATACAGGTTTAGAGTCATTGTGATGTCTGTATGTTTTATGCTTGTAGCGATGTCTCTGGTACTTTGTCTCACAGGATCCCCCTTAGGATCTCTTGTAGGGCTGGTTTAGTGGTGACGAATTCCTTCAGTTTTTGTTTGTTTGGGAAGACCTTTATCTCTCCTTGTATTCTAAATGACAGACTTGCTGGATAAAGGATTCTCGGCTGCATATTTTTTCTGTTCAACACATTGAAGATCTCCTGCCAATCCTTTCTGGCCTGCCACGTCAAAAGAGAGATCGGTCACAAGTCTTATAGGTCTCCCTTTATATGTTAGGGCACGTTTATCCCTTGCTGCTTTCAGAATTTTCTCTTTATCCTTGTATTTTGCCAGTTTCACTATGCTATGTCATGCAGAAGATCGATTCAAGTGACGTCTGAAGGGAGTTCTCTGTGCCTCTTGGATTTCAATGCCTTTTTCCTTCCCCAGTTGAGGGAAGTTCTCAGCTATCATTTCTTCAAGTACCCCTTCAGCACCTTTCCCTCTCTCTTCCTCCTCTGGGATACCAATTATGCGTATATTACTTCTTTTTAGTGTATCACTTAGTTCTCTAATTTTCCCCTCGTACTCCTGTATTTTTTTATCTCTCTTTTTCTCAGGTTCCTCTTTTTCCATAATTTTATCTTCTAGTTCACCTATTCTCTCCTCTGCCTCTTCAATCCGAGCCGTGGTCATTTCCATTTTATTTTGCATTTCGTTTGAAGCGTTTTTCAGCTCCTCCTGACTGTTCCTTAGTCCTTGATCACTGTAGCAAGAGATTCTCTGCTGTCCTCTATACTGTTTTCAAGCCCAGCGATTAATTTTATGACTATTATTCTACATTCATTTTCTGTTATATTATTCAAATCCTTTTTGATCAGTTCATTAGCTGTTGTTATTTCCTGGAGATTCTTTTGAGGGGAATTCTTCCGTTTGGTCATTTTGGATAGTCCCTGGAGTGGTGAGGACCTGCAGGGCACTTCCCCTGTGCTGTGGTGTATGACTGGAGTTGGTGGGCGGGGCCGCAGTCAGTCCTGATGTCTGCCCCCAGCCCACCGCTGGGGCCACAGTCAGACTGGTGTGTGCCTTCTCTTCCCCTCTCCTAGGGGCGGGATTCACTGTGAGGTGGCGTGGCCCGTTTGGGCTACTTGCACACTGCCAGACTTGTGGTGCTGGGTATCGGGCATATTAGCTGGGGTGGGTAGGCAAGGTGCACGAGGGCAGGAGGGGCAGGCTTAGCTCACTTCTCCTTAGGTGATCCACTTCAGGAGGGGCCCTGTGGCAGTGGGAGGGAGTCAGACCTGCTGCTGGAGGGGTGGCTCTGCAGAAGCACAGCATTGGGTGTTTGCGCGGAGCAAGCCAGTTCCTTGGCAGGAACTGGTTCCCTTTGGGATTTTGGCTGGGGGATGGGCGAGGGAGATGGTGCTGGCGAGCGCCTTTGTTCCCCGCCAAACTGAGCTCTGTCGTCCTGGGGCTCAGCAGCTCTCCCTTCCGTTGTCCTCCAGGCTTCCCGCTTTCGGAGCAGAGCTGGTATCTTATGACCTCCCACATGCTAAGTCAGGCTTGCTGTCGGAACACACTCCCTCCGGCCCCTCCGCCTTTGCAAGCCAGACTCAGGGGCTCTGCCCGCCAGTCCGTGGAGTGCCACCGCCTCTCCGCCCTTCCTACCCTCTTCCGTGGGCCTCTCGTCTTTGCTTGGCTCCGGAGATTCGTTCTGCTAGTCTTCTGGTGGTTTTCTGGGTTATTTAGGCAGGTGTAGGTGGAATCTAAGTGATCAGTAGGACGCGCGGTGAGCCCAACGTCCTCCTACGCCGCCATCTTCTCTTTTCCTCTCAGTAATGAGTATCTTTTATGTTTTTTCTTAGTTAACCTGGCTAGAGCTTTTGTTGATTTTTCTCTATTGCTTTCCTATTAATTTTATTTCTGCTATAATTTTTATTATTTGTTTTTTTCTGCTTAATTTGGGTTTAGTTTCTTCTTTTTTTCTAGTTTTGTAAGGTAGAAGCATAGGTGAATGATTTTAGAGCTTTTCTTCTTTTCTGATATATTCATTTGATGCTATAAATTTTCCTTCTAAATGCTGGTTTGCTGCATGCATAAATTTTGATAAGTTATTTTTTCATTTTCATGTAGTTCAAAATGTCTTTAAAATTGCTCGTGCAACTTCTTTGACCCATGTGTTATTTAGAAGTGTGTTGTTTAATCTATAAGTATTTTTACTTTTTTCCAGGTATTTCTGATATGGATGTCTCGTTTAATTCCATTGTGATCTGAGAACAGACTTTGTATGATTTCCATTTTTTAAAATTTGTTAAGCTGTATTTCATGGCCCAGAGTGTCATCTGTCATGGTGAATGTTCCATGTGAGCTTGAAAAGAATGTTATTATATGAAGCATTCTACTGATGTAAGATCCATTTGATTGATGATGCTGTTTAGTTCAACTATGACTTTACCTATTTTCTGCTGTTTGGGACTGTCCATTTTCAGTAGAGGGGTATTGAAGATTATCATTATAATATGGGTTCATCTGTTTCTCCTTGCCATTCTATAAGTTTTGTCTCATGTATTTTTTTATGCTCTGTTGTTAGGCATGTATATATTAAGGATTGTTATAGTTTTTTAAGAGAATTGGCCCTTTATCGTTATGTAGTGCCCCTTTTTATTCCTGATAATTTTTCTTCCTCTGAAGTCTGCTTTGTCTGAAATTAATATAGCTACTCTAGCTTCCTTTCTCCATATCCTTGCTTTAATCTATTTGTGTCTTTATATTTAAAGTAAGTTTCAGGTCACCTGGGTGGCTTAGTTCAACATCCAACTCTTGACTTTGGCTCAGGTCATGATCTCACAGTTGTGAGATTGAGTCCTGTGTCAGGCTCCACACTGAGCATGGAGTCTGCTTAAGATTCTCTCTCCCTCTGCCTCTTCCCTGCTGCCATGTCCTCTCTCTAAAAAAAAAAAAAAAGTTTCTTGTAGAAAACATAGTTGGATATTGTATTTTTATCTACTCTGATGGTCTCTGTCATTTAATGCATGTATTTAGATCACTCACATTTAAAGTGATTATTGATATGGGTGAACCTCTATATCATCTGCCATATTGGTTGTTTTTTCCTATTTGTTGTCCTTGTTTTTTTATTGTCTTCCATTCCTTTTGCCTTCTCTGGTTTTAATTGCACATTTGGTGTGATTGTATTTTTTCCCTCTGTTTAGCATAGTAGTTATACTTCTTTTTTAAATGTTTATTTATTTATTTTGAGAGAGAGAGAGAGAGAGAGAGAGAGCGAGCGAGCAAGCAGGGGAGGGGAAGAGAGAGAGAATCCCAAGCAGGCTCTATGCTGCCGGTGCAGAGCCCGATGCAGGGCTCGAACTCCCCAATGGTGAGATCATGACCTGAGCTGAAATCAAACATTGGACACTTAACCAACCATAATTATGCTTCTTTTTAAAAAACTTTTCTTAGTCGTTGCCCTTGTGTTTTCAATATACATTTATATCTAATCCAAGTCTTCTTTCAAATAACATAACACTACTAAATGGGTAATGCAAGTGCCATATAATAGAGTATTCCCACCTGCTCCCTTCTGTCCACTATAATATTGCTGCCTTTCATTTCACTTATCTATACCTGAAACTAGCATGTTGTATGTCAGTTATACCACAAAGCAAAAAAGGCAGATAGGAAAAAAAAAGAATGAGGAAATATTTTATTTTACTTTCATTTATTCCTTCTAGCATTCTTTATTTCTTTATGTGGATCCAGGTTTCGAACCTCTATAATTTTTCTTGTTTCTGAAGAATTTCTTTTAGCACTTCCTGCAAGACAGGTCTTTCAACAAATTCCCTCAATTTTTTTTTCCTGAAAAACAAAAAAACCTATTTCTTATTCAGTTTTGAAGTATAATTTCTCTAGATTCAGAATCTTGATTCATGGTTCTTTTTAACATTTCATGCATTTCACTCTTCTTCCTTGATTGCATGGATTCTGAAGCGAAGTCTGATTTAATTCTTATTCTTACTCCTCTATAGGTAAGGAATTTTTTTCCCTGCTTATTTTTAAGAATTTTTCTTTGTCTTTGATTTTTCACATTTCAAACATATATGCATGGTTGTAGATTTTAAAAAATATTTTCCCTCCTTGGTGTACTTTGAACTTTCTGGATCTGTGATTTGGTGTTTTTCAGTAATTTTAGGATATTCCCATTCATTTCTGCTTCAGATATTTCTGTTGTTCCTTTCATCTCCTGGTATTCTCATTATGCATATGTTACATCTTTTGTCATTATCCTGCAGGTTGATACTCTATTCATTTTTAATTCTTTTTTCTCTTTGCATTTTAGTTATGGAAGTTTCCACTGACATTTCGTCAAGCCTGCTGATTCTTTTCTTCTGTTTTTTTTTTCTTTTATTCTGTTTTATCCAATCTATTGATGAACCATCGAAGACATTCTTCATTTCTTTTAGAGACCTTTCACATTTCATTTGATTTTTTTCAGTTTCCATCTCTCTACTTACATTATCCTTCTGTTCTTGCATGTTGTCCACCTTTTCCATTAGGGCCCTTAGCATATTAATCATAGTTATTTTGAGTTGTTGGTGGGATAATTCTAACATTCCTTCCATATCTGACTCTGGTTCTGATGCTTGCTCTGTCTCTTCATGCTTTTTTTGTTTTGGTGTTTCAGTATGTCTTATAATATTTTTGCTGAAAACTGGACATTACATACTGATAAAAGTAACTGATTAGGTATATAGGCCTTTAGTGTGAGGTTTTATGTTTATCTGGATAGGGGTTGGTATGTGTTTACTGTTTGCTGTAGCTGTGTGTCAGAGACTAAAATTTTCTCCAGTGTCTTTGTTTTTGTCTCCTGTGCACTTAGTTTCTCTAGAGGTGACTTCTTAAATAAGGTTTAAAACATATAGTTTTGGCAGTTATATTCCCGTGTTGTTAATCAGGATCCCTGTTGATGTGGTAGTAAGGTGGGGGGGGAGTGTTATTTGATAGTCTTATGATTAGTTTTCAGTCTTTTAGTGAGCCTTTACCCTTTAGTTGTGAATTTCCTAAGTGTTTCTCAGTTTTATTTCATTTTGTCGCCTCCTATACTTAAGTGAGACAGGAAGACTAGAGAGAACTAGAATTGAGGTTTTTTTTTTTTCCTCAAAGTTGATTAGGCTCTGGTAAAATAGTCTCTCATGAGGGCCAGCCTTGATAAACAACACAGAGTGCTCTGGTTCATTTCTATGCCCTCAATTGAGAAGCACAGGGGAGTGTTCTCTGGTCCTCACTGTGAGAACTAATAAGGTTCCTAGGGGTATAATTTATAGAAGTTTTGGGTTTCCCTAAGACTGGGCCCCCTTAAGTTCTTAACTCTCAAACTTGTGTACCCTGAGCTTCTGCTAATCTTCAGTTATATCTTATGTTCTACTCCAGTACTGGTTCTCATGGAGGTTTCTGCTTGTGTAAGGTGTGATTCTTTGTATCCACGTCTGTCTCCCCAGTTTAGGGAGCAACAGTTTTCCTTGTGATCTCAGTTCTCTGATGGGTCTAGGAAGAATTGTTGGTTTTCACTTTCTTCAATTTTTTTTTTTGTCATTGTGAGGATGAGAGTGATGACTTCCAAGCTCTTTACCTGCTTGACCAGAAACCAAATCCTCCTTTGATTCTTATTACTTGGATAATGTATCCACCTTTTCTATTACCTTTGTTAGTGATGACACAGATATATTCTATTTCTGTTCCTTTCACTTCATTTTATTGCATACATTCCCTGATGGAAAAGGTTGCTTATTTTAATACATACAAATCCATTTTATATCTTTACATAGAAATAATTTTGTGTATTCTCTATATCTGGAATAAATATACTGTTTTGTGTTCTTTAAAAATCAACTGGGGGCGCCTGGGTGGCTTGGTCGGTTAAACGTCCGACTTCAGCTCAGGTCACGATCTCGCAGTCTGTGAGTTCGAGCCCCGCGTCGGGCTCTGGGCTGATGGCTCGGAGCCTGGAGCCTGCTTCCGATTCTGTGTCCCTCTCTCTCTGCCCTTCCCCCGTTCATGCTCTGTCTCTCTCTGTCTCAAAAATAAATAAACGTTAAAAAAAAATAAAAAAAAATCAACTGAAAACCCACCCCCCTGCATAAATACAGGGCTATCAGTGGGAGATAGGGCTGCATAGACACTTGTTGCCTAACCTGCTAGCAGTATGCCATGCCCACCAGTTCTCCTGAGGACTTGCCCCCTCCAAGTCTGCTACTGTTGGCCCTGCACTCAGGGCAAATTTTGTTAAAGCTTTGAATGTGCCTCACCCACCCACAGGGTGCACACACAGTCTGCTGCTGCGCAACACCCAGTCACCATGCTGCCTCCAGCCACCTTTGCATTCTGAGCCTAGCTGTGCCCAGCCATTGCTGTGCACTGTGTCTAGTCTTCTGCCCCTGGCTGCCTGATGGAACAGCCCCCAGATGCTACAGTGATTCAGGGGATCTAGATTATGACTAGTGGCTCAGCACAAATTTTGGTAACACCGCCATCCCACTCCCAAGTTCCCTAGTGAGCATGCCCCATCAGAGCTGTCCTGCCTGGGTCCCCAGTAACACCACAGAGAGCAAGCACAGCCCACAACAGGCAGTGAGTCAGTTAAGACAACTGCACTGAAAGGAAAAGTGACTCAGACAAAACAGCAGGGCATAAGCAACACACATGGGATACTCTCCTAAAGTACAGGTTCTGGTAAACAAGGGACACTGCACTGCAGGGCACTCCAGGGCCTCTTTTTCATAAAGTCACTACTTTCAAGAGCAGAAGACATGCTGACTTTCTTCATACACATACACAGATACAGAGAGGCAGACACGAGTAGACAGAGAAATTTATGCCAAATGAAAGAACAGGGCAAGGCCACGGGCAGAGATCTAAGCAAAACCGACATAAGTAACATGCCTGATAGAGAATTTAAAACAATGATCATAAGGATACTCACTGGACTTGGGAAAAGAGTGGAAGACATGAGTGAGACCCTTAACACAGAGATAAGGAATAACATAGCAGACATAAAGGGCTCAATAAATGAAATGAAAAACAGGCTTAATGGAATAAAGAGCTGGACAGAAGAAGCAGAGGAATGAATTAGTGACCTAGAAGACAGAATAATGGAAAATAAGATGAACAAAATAGAGGATTATGCAAAACAAGAATAGACTTAGGGAACTCAGTGACTCCATCAAATGTAATAACATTCATATTATAGGAGTTCCATAAGAAGAAGAGAGAAAGAGGGAGGGCAGAAAATTTATTGGAGAAATAATAGCTGAAAATGTCACTAATATGGGGAAGGAAACAGATATCCAGATCCAGGAGGCACAGAGAACTCCCATCAAAATCAACAAAAGCAGGCCCACATGAGGTGTATTGTAGTTATAGAGGACTCTTTGAGTGACACCAAAAGTGACAGTATGAAAGTATGAAACATAAAAGCACTAAAAGTGAATATTTCTATAAAAAATAGTCAAGGAACTAAAAAATAAAAGGGCGTAAAATATAAAAACATACCTAATATGTAGGGAGAAGAGGAGAAAAGAATGGGCTTAAGCTTAAACAACCATCAACTTAATATAGACTGCTATGTGCAGAAGAGGTTATATACAAGCTTAGTGGTAACCATATATCAAAAACCACTAATAAATATGCAAAGAATGAAGAGAAAGATATCCAAATATATCACTAAGGAAAATCATCAAACCGTGAAAGAAAGACAAGGATCAGAGAAAATCTTCAGAAACAACCACAGAACAAGCAATAAAATGGCAATAAATACATATGTATCAGTAATTACTTTGAAAGTAAATGGATTAAACACTCCGGTCAAAAGGCATAGGGTGACAAAATTGATAAAAAACCAAGACCTACCTATATGTTGCCTACAAGACATATTTTAGACCTAAAGACACCTGCAGATTGAAAGTGGGAGATGGGTAAATATCTGTCATGCTAGTGGGTGTCCAAAGAAAGCTGGAGTAGCCATATTTATATCAGACAAAATAGACTTTAACACAAAGTCTGTAAATAGAGACAAAGGACACTATATGATAAAGGGGACAATCTACCAAGAAGATATAACAATTGTAAATATTTATGTACCCAATATGGGAACACCCAAATACAGAAAACAGCTAATAAGAAACATAAAAGAACTAATTGATAGTAATACAATAATGGGTAGAGGACTTTAACAGCCACACTTACATCAGTGGATAGATCATGTAAACAGAAAAGCAACAAGGAAACAATGGCTTTGAATGACACACTGGACCAGCTGGACTTAACAGATATATTCAGAACATTTTACACTAAAACAGCAGAATACACGTTCTTTTCAAGTGCATACAGGATATTCTCCAGAATAGATCACATATTAGCCCACAAAACCAGCCTCAACAAATTCAAGAAGATCGAAGTTATACAATGCATCTTGTCTGATCACAAAACTATGAAACTAGGAGTCAACCACAAGAAAAAATTTGGAAAGACCACAAATACATCAAGGTTAAGTAACATGCTAACAAACAATGAATGAGTCAACCAGGTGATAAAAAGAAATAAAAAAGTACATGGAAACAAATGAAAATGAAAACACAATGATCCAAGAAAAGTGATACAACACTTTTGAGATACAACAAAAGTGGTTCTATGAGGAAAGCGTATAGCAAGACAGGCCTATGTCAAGAAGCAAGAAAAATCTCAAATGAACAACCTAACCTGACACCTAAAGGAGCTAGAAAAAGAACAACAAACAAAACCTAAAACCAGCAGAAGGAAATGATAAAGATTAGAGAAGAAATAAGTAATATAGAAACTAAAACAGATCGGGGCGCCTGGGTGGCTCAGTCAGTTAAGCGTCCGACTTTGGCTCAGGTCATGATCTCACGGTCTGTGAGTTCGAGCCCCACGTCGAGCTCTGTGCTGACAGCTCGGAGCCTAGAGCCTGCTTCCGATTCTGTGTCTCCGTCTCTCTCTGACCCTCCGCTGTTCATGCTCTCTCTCTGTCTCAAAAATAAATAAGCATTAAAAAAAAAATTAAAAAAAAAAAAGAAACTAAAACAGATCAATGAAACCAAGAGCTGGTTCTTTGAAAAAATCAATAACATTGATAAACCTCTAGCCCCCAAAAAGAGAAAGGACTCAAATAAGCAAAATCACAAATGAGAGAGGAGAAATAACAACCAACACCAGAGAAATACAAATGATCATAAGAGACTATTTTGAAAAAAACTATATGCCAAAAAATTGGATGACCTAGAAGACATATTATAAACAAATTAAGAAAAGTTGCAGGATACAAAATCAATGTACCAAATCTGTTGCTGTTCTGTACACCAATAATGAAGCAGCAGAAAGAGAAATTAAGAAAATAATCCCAGTTACAATTGCACCCAAATTAATAAGATACTTAGGAATAAACCCAAACAAAGAGGTGAAAGACCTGTATTGTGAAAACTGTAAATAGCTAATGAATGAAATTGAAGCTGAAACAAAGAAATGGAAAGATATTTCATGGTCATGAATTGGAAGAAGAAATACTGTTAAAATGTCTACACTACCCAAAGCAATCTACACATTTAACAATCCCTATCAAAATACTAACAGCATTTTTCACAGAACTAGAATAAACATTCCTACAATTTGTATGGAACCACAAAAGACTCCGAATACTGAAAGCAATCTTGAGAAAGAAAAGCAAAGCTGGAGGCATCACAATTCCAGACTTTAAGCTGTATTACAAAGCTATAGTAACAGAATGGTACTGGCACAAAAATAGACACAGAGATCAATGGAACAAAATAGAAAACCCAGAAATGAACCCAAAACTATATGGTCAATTAATCTTCAACAAAGCAGGGAAGAATATCCAATGGGAAAAAGTCTTCTCAATGAATGGTGTTGGGAAAGTTGGATAGAAACATGGACAAGAAAGAAACTGGACAATACACAAAAACAAATTCAAAACAGATTAAAGACATAAATGTGACCTGAAAGCATAAAAATCCTAGAAGAGAGTACAAGCAGTAACTTCTTTGACATTGGCCATAGCAACTTTTTTTCTAGATATATTTCTCTGAAGCAAGGGAAATAAAAGCAAAAATAACATATTGGGACTATATCAAAATAATATTGCTTCTGCAGAGCAAAGGAAACAATCAACAAAACCAAAAGGCAGCTTAGAGAATGGGAGAAGATATTTGCAAATGATATATCTGATAAATGGTTTATATTCAAAATGTATAAAGAACTGACACAACCCAACACCCCAAAAATAATCCAATTAAAAAATGGGCAAAAGTCCTGAATAGGCATTTCTCCAACAAAGACATCCAGATGGCCAACACACCGGAAAAGATGTTCAACATCACTTATCAACAGGGAAATGCAAATCAAGACTACAATATGATATCATCTCACACCCATAAAAATGGCTAAAATCAACAACACAAGAAACAACAGGTATTGGCAAGAATGTGGAAGAAAAGGAATTCCTACTTTAGTAGGAATGGAAGCTGGTGCAGCCACTGTGAAAAACAGTATGGAGGTTCCTCAAAAAGTTAAAAACAGAACTACCCTACTATCTAGCAATTGCACTACTGGGTACTTACTCAAAGAATACAAAAAACACTAAATCAAAGGATACATGCACCCCTATGTTTATAGCAGCATTATTTACAATAGTCAAGATATGGAAGCATCCCAAATGCCCATTCATTGATGATTGGATGAAGACTAAGTTGGGGCGCCTGGGTGGCGCAGTCGGTTAAGCGTCCGACTTCAGCCAGGTCACGATCTCGCGGTCCGTGAGTTCGAGCCCCGCGTCAGGCTCTGGGCTGATGGCTCAGAGCCTGGAGCCTGTTTCAGATTCTGTGTCTCCCTCTCTCTCTGTCCCTCCCCCGTTCATGCTCTGTCTCTCTCTGTCCCAAAAATAAATAAACGTTGAAAAAAAAAAATTAAAAAAAAAAAAAGACTAAGTGATATGTGTATATATATATATATATATATACATACACGTATATATATATATATATACGTGTATGTATATATATGTATATACGTGTGTATATATATATGTATATACGTGTGTATATATATATGTATATATGTGTGTATATATATGTATATGTATGAAGAATAAGTGGCATATATATATGTATATGTGTGGCTATATCTATCTATCTATCTATATATATATATATATATATATATATATATATAATGGAATATTATACATCCATAAAAAGAATGAAATCATACCATTTGCAACAACAAGGATGGAGATAGAGATTTTCATACGAAGAGAAATAAGTCAGAGAAAGACAAGTACTGTATGATTTTACTTATTAGTGGAATTAAAAAAAAAATAAGCAAAGAGGAGAGGGAGAGAGAGAGAGGGAGGGAGAGAAAGAGAGAAGGCAGGCAAACCAAGCAGCAGACTCTTAACTATAGAGAACAAACTGATGGTTACCAGAAGGGAGGATGGTGGAGGCATGGGTGAAATAGGTGATGGGGATTAAGGAGTGTACTTGTTATGATGAGCATCGAGTGATGTATGGAATTGTTGAATCACTGTATTGTACATATGAATATATTATAACACTGTAGGTTACCTGGAATTAAAATTAAAAAAGAAAAAAAATCAACTTAAAACCCATCTGGAGTTTATTACAGTGTTGTATATACTGTAGTTCTATATTATTTTCCATTTTGATATCCAGCAATCTCTCAATTGTTTACCAAAAAGCAATTCTTATGTTTGTGTTGATTCTGGCTTATTAGCACCTACGTTCTTATAATAATTTGTATCCATTGCTGGAATCTCTATTGTTATTCCAGTGTCACAAGTTTTTAATGATTGTTTCTCTGTAGAAGGTTAAAATCTGACAGGATGTTTGCCATATTTACATTTAAGAAAATGGAAAATTCATAAATATGTGGAGTTTAAATTACATGCTACTGACCTGCTACTGACATGCTACATGCATGGATCAATGAAGAAGTTGAAAGAGAATTTTAAAACTACCTTGAAACAAATGAAAATAGAAATGTAACACACCATAATTTATGAGATGCAGCAAAGGCATTTTTAAAAATAATTTTATTTTATTATTTTATTTTTATTTTAGAGAGTGTGCAAGCAAGGGAGAGGGGTGGCGGGGGGAGAGAAACCCACAGACAAAGCTGAAAGTTATTAGGAGGAAGGAAATAACAGAGCAGGAATAAGTACAGAAGAGATCAATGAAAGTATGATTTGATTCTTTGAAAAGTTAAAACTGACAAACATTTAGCTAGACTCACCAGGAAAAAAAAAGAGAAAGGACTCAAATAAAATCCAAAATTAAAGGGGAGATGTTACAGGTGATACCACAGAAATATAAAGATCATAAGAGACTACTATAAACAAACATACGTTAACAAATTGGACAACCTAAAAGAAACGGAATAACTCCTATAAACATACAATGTACCAAGACTGAATCAAGATGAAATAGAAAATCTGAACAGACTAATTACTAGTAAGGAAATTGAATCTGTAATCAAAAACCTCCCAACAAACAAAAGTCTTGGACTAGATGGTTTCACTGGTGAATTCTAGCAAACATTCGAAGAAGAATTCATTGTAATCCTGAAATTCTTCCATAAAAATAGAAGAGGAAGGAACTTTTACAAATGTATTTTATGAAGACAGCATTACCCTGCTACCACAAGATGAGAAAACTATACAAGAAAAGGAGATTACAGGCCCATATATCTGATGAACATAGATGTAAAAATTCTCAACTAAATATTAGTAAACCAAATTCAGCAATACATTGAAAGGTTCATATACCATGATCAAGTGGGACTTATTCCAGGGATACAAGGATGTTCAACATCTCAAATAAGTCAATGTGATACACCTCATTAACAAAATGAAGGATAAAAATCATGTGATCATCTCAGCGGATGCAGAAAAAGCATCTGACAAAATTCAACATTCATTTATGACTAATACTCTCAACAAAGTGAGTATAGAGGAAACATATCTAAACATAATGAGAGCCATATATGAGAAGCCCACAGATAACATCATACTCAATGTTGAAAAGGTGAAAGCTTTTCATCTAAGATCAGGAACAAGACAAAGATGCCCACTCTCACCACTTTTGTTTTATTAAGATTTTATTTTTAAGTAATCTCTACACCCAATGTGGGGCTCAAATGTAGAACTCTGAGATCAAAAGTCACATGCCAGCCAGGTGCCCTAGCCACTTTCACCACTTTTATTTAGCATAGTATTGGAATTCCTAGTCAGACCAATTAGTCAAGAAAAAGAAATAAAAGGTATCTAAAGTGAAAAGGAAGGACTAAAACTATGCAAAGCAATCTACAGTTTCAGTGCAATTCCTGTCAAAATTCCAATGGCATTTTCATAGAAATAGAACAAATAATCCTAAAATTTGTATGGAACCATAAAAGACCCCAAATAGCTAAAGCAATCTTGAGAAAGAAGAGCAAAGCTGGAGGTATCAGGCGCCATGATTTATTTTATTTTATTGTTTACATGAAACTTAATGTCAAATTGGTTTCCATACAACACCCAGTGCTCATCCCAACAGGTGCCCTCCTCAATGCCCACCAACCACTTTCCCTCCTTCCCACCCCCCATCAACCATTAGTTTATTCTCAGTTTTTAAGAGTCTCTTATGGTTTGCCTCCATCCCTCTCTTTTTTTTCCCTTCCCCTGCCCCATGGTCTTCTGTTAAGTTTCTCAGGATCCACAAAGAGTGAAAACATATGGTATCTGTCTTTCTGTGTATGACTTATTTCACTTAGCACAACACTCTCCAGTTCCATCCACATTGCTACAAAAGACCATATTTCATTCTTTCTCATTGCCAAGTAGTATTCCATTGTGTATATAAACCACATTGTGTATATAAACCACAATTTCTTTATCCATTCAACAGTTGATGGACATTTAGGCTCTTTCCATAATTTGGCTATTGTTGAAAGTGCCGCTATAAACATTGGGGTACAAGTGCCTCTATGCATCAGCACTCCTGTATCCCTTGGATAAATTCCTAGCAGTGCTATTGCTAGGTCATAGGGTAGATCTATTTTTAATTTTTTGAGGAACCTCCACACTGTTTTCCAGAGTGGCTGCACCGGTTTGCATTCCCACCAGCAGTGCAAGAGAGTTCCCATGTCTCCACATCTATAGTCTCTTGATTTGTTCATTTTAGCCACTCTGACTGGTGTGACGTGATATATCAGTATGGTTTTGATTTGTATTTCCCTGATGAGGAGTGACATTGAGCATCTTTTCATGTGCCTGTTGGCCATCTGGATGTCTTCTTTAGAGAAGTGTCTATTCATGTCTTCTGCCCATTTCTTCACTGGATTATTTGTTTTTCAAGTGTGGAGTTTGGTGAGTTCTTTATAGATTTTGGACACTAGCCCTTTGTCTGATATGTCATTTGCAAATATCTTCCCATTCCGTCGATGTCAATACTACCCAAAGCAATCTACACATTCAATGCTATCCCAATCAAAATTGCACAGCATTCTTCTTGAAGGTAGAACAAGCAATCCTCAAATTTGTATGGAACCACAAAAGACCACAAATAGCCAAAGTAATATTGAAGAAGAAGACCAAAGCAGAAGGCATCACAATCCCCAGGCTTTAGCCTCTACTACAAAGTTGGAATCATCAAGACAGCATGGTATTGGCACAAAAACAGACACATAGACCAATGGAATAGAATAGAGACTCCAGAATTGGACCCACAAAAATATGGCCAATGAATCTTTGACAAAGCAGGAAAGAATATCCAGTGGAAAAAAGACAGTCTCTTTAACAAATGGTGCTGGGAGAACTGGACAGCAACATGCAGAAGGTTGAATCTGGACCACTTTCTCACACCATTCACAAAAATAAACTCAAAATGGATAAAGGACCTGAGTGTGAGACAGGAAGCCATCAAAACCCCCTGACCTCAGTCGCAGCAATTTGTTACTTGACACATCTCCAAAGGCAAGGGAATTAAAAACAAAAATGAACTCTTGGGACCTCATGAAGATAAAAACCTTCTACACTGCAAAGGAAACAATAACAAAACTAAAAGGCAACCCTGATTTAGAACTATATTACAGGGGTGCCTGGGTGGCTCAGTTGGATAAGTGTCTGACTGTGGCTTGGGTCATGATCTTGTAGTTCACAAGTTGGAGCCCCGCATCAGGTTCTGTGCTAACAGCTCAGAGCCTAGAGCCTGCTTCATATTCTGTGTCTCCCCCTGTCTCTCTGCCCCTCCCCTGATCATGCTCTGTCTCTCTCTCTCTCCCAAAAATAAATAAATGCTGGAGAAAGGGAAGATGGCAGCGTAGGAGGATGCTGGGCTCACTGTGCGTCCTGCTGATCACTTATTCCACCTACACCTGCCTAAATAACCCAGAAAACCTCCAGAAGACTAGCAGAACGGAGTCTCCGGAGCCAAGCGCAGATGAGAGGCCCATGGAAGAGGGTAGGAAGGGTGGAGAGGCAGTGCACGCTCCACGGACTGGCGGGAGGGAGCTGGGGCAGAGGGGCGGCCCGCCGGCCAAGCAGAGCCCCCGAGTCAGGCTTGCAAAAGCGGAGGGGCCAGACGGAGTGTGTTCCGACAGCAAGTGGGACTTGACATCTGGAAGGTTATAGGCTAACAGCTCTGCTCGGAGAACGGGTGAGCTGGAGGACAATGGGAGGGAGAGTTGTTGAGCCCCGGAGGACAGAGCTCAGCTTGGCGGGGAACAAAGGCGCTCACCAGCGCCATCTCCCTCGCCCATCCCCCAGCCAAAATCCCAAAGGGAACCAGTTCCTGCCAGAGAACTTGCTGGCACCATGCAAATACCCAACGCTGTGCTTCTGCAGATCCATCCCTCTGATGGGTCTGACTCCCTCCCGGTGCTGCAGGGCCCCTCCCGAAGCGGATCTCTGAAGGAAAACCTAGCTGAGCCTGCCCCTCCCACCCCTGTGCACCTTGCCTACCCACCCCAGCTAATACGCCACATCCCCAGCACCACAAGCCTGGCAGTGTGCAAGTAGCCCAGACAGTCCACGCCACCCCACAGTGAATCCCGCCCCTAGGAGAGGGGAAGAGAAGGCACACACCAGTTTGACTGTGGCCCCAGCGGTGGCCTGGGGGCAGACATCAGGTCCTGCCCACCAACGCAAGTTATTCAAGACAGCACAGGAGAAGTGCCCCTTAGTCCCGCACCACTCCAGGGACTATCCAAAATGATGAAACGGAAGAATTCCCCCTCAGAAAAACGCCCAGGAAATAACAACAGCTAACGAACTGATCAAAAATGATTTAAGCAATATAACAGAGAGTGAATTTAGAATAATAGTCATAAAATTAATCGCTGGGCTTGAAAACAGTATAGAGGACAGCAGAGAATCTCTTGCTACAGAGATCAAGGGACTAAGGAGGAGCTTAAAAAGGCTATCAATGAGCTGCAAAATAAAATGGAGACAACTATGGCTCGGATTGAAGAGGCAGAGGAGAGAATAGGTGAACTAGAAGATAAAATTATGAAAAAGAAGAAGCTGAGAAAAAGATAAAAAAAATCCAGGACTATGAGGGGAAAATGAGAGAACTAAGTGATGCACTAAAGAGAAATAATCTACGCATAATTGGTATTCCAGAGGAGGAAGAGAGAGGGAAAGGTGCTGAAGGTGTACTTGAAGAAATGATAGCTGAGACCTTCCTGATCTGGGGAAGAAAAAGGCATTGAAATCCAAGAGGCACAGAGAACTCCCTTCAGACGTCACTTGAATCGATCTTCTACACGACATAGCATAGTGAAACTGGCAAAATACAAGGATAAAGAGAAAATTCTGAAAGCAGCTAGAGATAAACATGCTCTAACATATAAAGGGAGACCTATAAGACTCGTGACCGATCTCTCTACTGAAACTTGGCAGGCCAGAAAGGATTGGCAGGAGATCCTCAATGTGAAGAACAGAAAAAAATATGCAGCCGAGAATCCTTTATCCAGCAAGTCTGTCATTTAGAATAGAAGGAGAGATAAAGGTCTTCCCAAACAAACAAAAACTGAAGGAATTTGTCACCACGAAACCAGCCCTACAAGAGATCCTAAGGGGGATCCTGTGAGACAAAGTACCAGAGACATTGCTACAAGCATAAAACATACAGACATCACAATGACTCTAAACCCATATCTTTCTATAATAACAATGAATGTAAATGGACTAAATGCACCAACCAAAAGGCATAGGGTATCAGAATGGATAAAAAAACAAGACCCATCTATTTGCTGTCTACAAGAGACTCATTTTAGATCTGAGGACACCTTCAGATTGAGAGTGAGGGGATGGAGAACTATTTATCATGCCACTAGAATTCAAAAGAAAGCTGGAGTAGCCATACTTCTATCAGACAAACGAGACTTTAAATTAAAGGCTGTAACAAGAGATGAAGAGGGCATTATATAATAATTACAGGGTCTCTCCATCAGGAAGAGCTAACAATTATAAATGTCTATGCGCCGAATACAGGAGCCCCCAAATATATAAAACAATTACTCACAAACATAAGCAACCTTATTGATAAGAATGTGGTCATTGCAGGGGACTTTAACACCCCACTTACAGAAATGGATAGATCATCTAGACACACGGTCAATAAAGAAACAAGGGCCCTGAATGAGACATTGGATCAGATGGACTTGACAGATCTATTTAGAACTCTGCATCCCAAAGCAACACAGTATACTTTCTTCTCGAGTGCACATGGAGCATTCTCCAAGATAGATCATATACTGGGTCACAAAACAGCCCTTCATAAGTATACAAGAATTGAAATCGTACTATGCATACTTTCAGACCACAATGCTATGAAGCTTGAAATCAACCACAGGAAAAGGTTTGGAAAACCTCCAAAAGCATGGAGGTTAAAGAACACCCTACTAACGAATGAGTGGGTCAACCAGGCAATTAGAGAAGAAATTAAAAAATATATGGAAACAAATGAAAATGAAAATACAACAATCCAAACGCTTTGGGATGCAGCAAAGGCAGTCCTGAGAGGAAAATACATTGCAATCCAGGCCTATCTCAAGAAACAAGAAAAATCCCAAATACAAAATCTAACAGCACACCTAAAGGAAATAGAAGCAGAACAGCAAAGACAGCCCAAACTCAGCAGAAGAAGAGAAGTAATAAAGATCAGAGCAGAAATAAACAATATAGTATCTAAAAAAACTGTAGAGCAGATCAACGAAACCAAGAGTTGGTTTTTTGAAAAAATAAACAAAATTGATAAACCTCTAGCCAGGCTTGTCAAAAAGAAAATGGAGATGACCCAAACAGATAAAATCATGAATGAAAATGGAATTATTACAACCAATCCCTCAGAGATACAAGCAATTATCAGGGAATACTATGAAAAATTATATGCCAACAGACTGGACAACCTGGAAGAAATGGACAAATTCCTAAACACCCACACTCTTCCAAAACTCAATCAGGAGGAAATAGAAAGCTTGAACAGACCCATAACCAGCGAAGAAATTGAATCGGTTATCAAAAATCTCCCAACAAATAAGAGTCCAGGACCAGATGGCTCTCCAGGGGAGTTCTACCAGACGTTTAAAGCAGGGATAATACCTTTCCTTCTGAAGCTATTCCAAGAAATAGAAAGGGAAGGAAAACTTCCAGACTCATTCTATGAAGCCAGTATTCCTTTGATTCCTAAACCAGACAGAGACCCAGTAAAAAAAGAGAACTACAGGCCAATATCCCTGATGAATATGGATGCAAAAATTCTCAATAAGATACTAGCAAATGGAATTCAACAGCATATAAAAAGAATTATTCACCATGATCAAGTGGGATTCATTCCTGAGATGCAGGGCTGGTTCAACATTTGCAAATCAATCAATGTGATACATCACATTAATAAAAGAAAAGATAAGAACCATATGATCCCGTCAATTGATGCAGAAAAGGCCTTTGACAAAATTCAGCACCTTTTCTTAATAAAAACCCTCGAGAAAGTCGCGATAGAAGGAGCATACTTAAACATCATAAAAGCCATTTATGAAAAGCCCAAAGCTAACATCATCCTCAATGGGGAAAAACTGAGAGCTTTTTCCCTGAGATCAGGAACACGACAGGGATGTCCACTCTTACCGCTGTTGTTTAACATAGTGTTGGAAGTTCTAGCATCAGCAATCAGACAACAAAAGGAAATCAAAGGCATCAAAATTGGCAAAGATGACGTTAAGCTTTCCTTCTTTGCAGATGACATGATATTATACATGGAAAATCCGATAGACTCCACCAGAAGTCTGCTACAACTGATACATGAATTCAGCAATGTCGCAGGATACAAAATCAATGTACAGAAATCAGTTGCATTCTTATACACTAATAATGAAGCAACAGAAAACAAATAAAGAAACTAATCCCATTCACAATTGCACCAAGAAGCAAAAAATACCTAGGAATAAATCTAACCAAAGATGTAGAAGATCTGTATGCTGAAAACTATAGAAAGCTTATGAAGGAAATTGAAGAAGATATAAAGAAATGGAAAAACATTCCGTGCTCATGGATTGGAAGAATAAATATTTTTAAAATGCCAGTACTACCCAAAGCTATCTACACATTCAATGCAATCCCAATCAAAATTGCACCAGCATTCTTCTCGAAACTAGAACAAGCAATCCTAATATTCATATGGGACCACAAAAGGCCCTGAATAGCCAAAGTAATTTTGAAGAAGTCCAAAGCGGGAGGCATCACAATCCCAGACTTTAGCCTCTACTACAAAGCTGTAACCCTCAAGACAGCATGGTATTGGCACAAAAACACACACATAGACCAATGGAATAGAATAGACCCCAGAACTAGACCCACAAACGTATGGCCAACTAATCTGTGACAAAGCAGGAAAGAACATCCAATGGAAAAAAGACAGTCTCTTTAACAAATGGTGCTGGGAGAACTGGACAGCAACATGCAGAAGGTTGAAACTAGACCACTTTCTCACACCATTCACAAAAATAAACTCAAAATGGATAAAGGACCTGAATGTGAGACAGGAAACCATCAAAACCTTAGAGGAGAAAGCAGGAAAAGACCTCTCTGACCTCAGTCGTAGCAATCTCTCACTCGACACATCCCCAAAGGCAAGGGAATTAAAAGAAATAATGAACTACTGGGACCTTATGAAGATAAAAAGCTTCTGCACACACAAAGGAAACAACCAACAAAACTAAAAGGCAACCAACGGAATGGGAAAAGATATTTGCAAATGACATATCGGACAAAGGGCTAGTATCCAAAATGTATAAAGAGCTCACCAAACTCCACACCCGAAAAACAAATAACCCAGTGAAGAAATGGGCAGAAAACATGAATAGACACTTCTCTAAAGAAGACATCCGGATGGCCAACAGCCCATGAAAATATGCTCAACGTCGCTCCTCATCAGGGAAATATAAATCAAAACCACACTCAGATATCACCTCACGCCAGTCAGAGTGGCCAAAATGAAGAAATCAGGAGACTATAGATGCTGGAGAGGATGTGGAGAAACGGGAACCCTCTTGCACTGTTGGTGGGAATGCAAATTGGTGCCGCCACTCTGGAAAACAGTGTGGAGGTTCCTCAAAAAAATTAAAAATAGACCTACCCTATGACCCAGCAATAGCATTGCTAGGAATTTAGCCAAGGGATACAGGAGTACTGATGCATAGGGGCACTTGTACCGCAATGTTTATAGCAGCACTCTCAACAATAGCCAAATTATGGAAAGAGCCTAAATGTTCATCAACTGATGAATGGATAAAAAAGTTGTGGTTTATATACAAAATGGAGTACTATGTGGCAATGAGAAAGAATGAAATATGGCCCTTTGTAGCAACATGAATGGAACTGGAAAGTTGATGCTAAGTGTAATAAGCCATACAGAGAAAGACAGATACCATATGGTTTCACTCTTATGTGGATCCTGAGAAACTTAACAGAAACCCATGGGGGAGGGGTAGGAAAGAAAAAAAAGAGGTTAGAGTGGAAGAGAGCCAAAGCATAAGAGACTCTTAAAAACTGAGAACAAACTGAGGGTTGAAGGGGGGTGGGGAGGAGGGGAGGGTGGGTGATGGGTATTGAGGAGGGCACCTTTTGGGATGAGCACTGGGTGTTGTATGGAAACCAATTTGACACGAAACTTCATATACTGAAAAAAATAAAGTTAAGGTTATACAAAAATAAATGGTAAGAAAAATTTAAATAACTGTATTACCAAGCAATAGTAATTAAAACATTATGATATTGGCATAAAAACATATATATATATATATATATATACACACACACACACACACATACATACATACACACACACACACACACATAATCAATGAGTGGAATAGGAGAGAAAACCCAGAGTTAAGCCTACACATATATTGTCAATTAATTTATACCAAAGGAGTCAAGAATATGTGGTGGGTAAAGGACAGTCTCTTTAATAAATGGTGTTGGGAAAATTGGATAGCTATACACATAAAGAATGAAACTGAGCTACTGTCTTATACCAGAAACAGAAATTAACTCAAAATGTTTAAAGATTTGAATATAAGACCTGAAGCCATAATCATAGAAGAAAACAAAGACAGTAAGCTCCTTCACATAGGTATTGGTGATGTTTGGTTAAACTGACACCCAAAGCAGGGGCAACAGAAGCAAGAACAAACAAGTGGGTCTACATCAAACTAAAAAGCTTCTGCACAGCAAAGGAAACCATCAACAAGATGGAAAAGCAACTTACTGAATGGGGGAAAATATTTGCAAATCATATATGTTAATGGACTAATACCCAATGTATATATAAAGAACTTATAAAAGTCAATAATAAAAAATCCAATTAAAAAATAGGCAGAAGATCTGAACAGACATTTTTCTAAAGAAGACCTACAGATGGTCAACAGGTGCATGAAAAGATGCTCAGCATCATTAATCATTAGGGAATGCAAATCAAAATCACAATGAGATATGACTTCACACCTGTCAGAAGGTTCATTATCAAAAAGACTAAAAATAAGTGTTGGTGAGGATGTGGAGAAAAGGGAACCCATGTGCATTTGTTGGTGGGAATGTATATTGGGGCCATCAGTATGGAAAACAGTATGGATGTTCCTCAAAAAATTAAAAGTAGAGCTACCATATGATCCAGTAGTTCCACTACTGGGTATTTACCCAAAGAAAACAAACACATTGGTTTCAAAAGATATATGTGCCCCTCATGTTTATTACAGCATTATTTAGCTAAGATGTGGAAACAATCCAAGTGTTCATAAATGGATGGATTGACAAAGAATGAAACACACGCACACGCACACACATATGATGGACTATTACTCAACCAACAAAAAGAATGAAATCTTGCTATTTGCAATAATATGGATGGACCTTGATGGCATTATGCTAAGTAAAATAAGTCAGAAAAAGATAAATGCCATATGATCTCTCTTATATGTGCAATCCAAAAAGTATAAAATCCCTGAGCTTCTAGATGCATGTGGTTTATAGATTGGTCGTTTCCAGAAATTAGGGGGTGGGAGTGGCAGATATGGGTAAAATGTTTGTGTTTTTGTTTTTAGTTTAAATAAATTGAATTTTAAAAAAGATAATGCACACACTAGTATCCTTGCCTACTTATTCTTTTAGATGAATTTCACTATCAATCTTTTAAGTTGTATGAAAGATGCCATGGGGACTTTAGATTAATATATAGATGTAGTACAATTCAAATTAGTATCTGTTTCATTTTTACTATATTTAGACTTCCCATCCAAGAGCATGGTAGATCCTTTGATTTATATCTTCTTTTTTTCCTACTATTTGAATTTTTAAATTTTTTAAATGTTTATTTTTGGGATAGAGAGAGGGAGAGAGCAGGGGAGGGTCAGAGAGAGAGGGAGACTGGATTTGGAGTGGGCTCTGCACCAACAGCAGGACCCTGATGTGGGGCTTGAACTCAGGAACCATGAGATCATGATCTGAACCAAAGTTCAACATTTAAATGACTGAGCCACCCAGGTGCCCTTATAAATTTCGAAGTAATATTTTATTTTGAGTTCATGTCTCTATCATAAATAATTGTATTTTCTACTTCTATAGTAGTACCTAGCAAAGTAGTTGTTTCTTGTGTATTGACCTTATGATTTCTGAATTCATGCATTATCTTTAATTATTTTAATTAATATTCTTAGTGTTGTATAGCTATCTTATGCAGTCCAAACATCAGAATTTTGTCTTTCTTCCTTGCCTGTATATATTCTTCACTTTTTTTCATCTTAAAGTATTTCTTGTACTGTATTAAATATAATTGGCAACAGGAGGCATCGTTGCTTTCCTGTATTAAAGAGAATGCTATTTTGCAGCTTGGTTTTAATTTAGATATTCTATATCTAATGTCAAGAAAGAAATCCTCTACTTGGAATGTTAAAAAATTTTTAATCCAGAATAATTGTCAATTTAAGAAATCCATTCTTGACATCTGTTAAAATAATTATGGCTTTTAAAGTTTTATCTGTTGATTTGATAAAGTATTTTCATAGTTTTCTCTCATGATACCAGTCTTGCAGTCTCAGAAAAAAACTCATTTATAGCAGACAGGTCTTTCAATGTGATGCTATATTCAGTTGGTTAACGTTTATTTAGGAATTTTACTCGTTTATTCCAAAGTGAAAGTGATCTATGAATTTTGAGCATTGTCTTTGTCAGGTGTGACAGACCCTTGTCCTTGAACCACATGGCACTTCTCTAAGCATCTCATTAATTTCTCTCTTGAAATCTTTTTTATAACAAAATGTTCTCACATTTGAAGAATCTCTGAGAGAAAACCAAAGAAAAGCTGATCTACTAAAAGAAGATACCACATTATTTTAATTTTAGTTTCTCTGAATTTTTAAAGCCCCCTTGTTTCTTTTCTTTAATTATCTACTAATGTCTTTTTTCTGTTCATCTGTTTGGATCCAGTTTTAATGGTTTGAAATATCTCTTTATCGAGGCTATTACTCCTTTGGGGAAAAACATATAGAAAATATTGGTTTGTCACTTGCTTTACTGTCACAGCAGCCCACATGGTCTCTTCTGACTGGCTTGTCCTCTTCCTCTGTCTGACCAGTCTCACCCAAATATGGTTTCTCCATTCTGTGTTCTTTCTCTGGTTCAACAGTTCTCAAAGAGTGGCCTGGGGGCTCCTGAGACTTTTGAGGGGTCTGAAAGGTCAAAAATTATTTTCGTATGAAGATATGTTTTGTCTTTTTCACTTTCATTTATTCATGAATAAACAGTGGAGTTTTTTAGAGGCTGTGTGACAGGTGATGTCATTGCTCCTGTTGCTAATGGAAGATGTGAACCAGGATCCAGCTGTCTTCCATTAAGACAGACATTAAAAGATTTTCAAAATGCCTCTCATTAATTTTATTTTGGAAAACGTACAAGTTATTCTTTCCAAAAAATGTTAATATATAGTGATTTTAGGATTGTATTTAAATGCATTAAAAAGTATTTATTTTTTTTAACATTCCTGGGTTTTAATTTTTAATACAGGCAATAGCTATGGATAGAACCCATATAAATAAAAGCTCTTTAAGCTCCTCAATAATTCTGAGGACTAGAGGGATCCTGAGACCAAAATGTTTGAGAACTGGTGCTGTGGTACTGCCTGCTTTGTATCCTGTCTTTTCTCATAACCCGTACTTATCTGCGAGGAGGACTCCCAGATGAAGACTATGTTGTGAGACGCAGCACTATTATTTCCTCCTGGGATTTTTTTTTTCCCCCACAGTTTTGACAGACAAGGTGCCTTGGCTTAAGGATTGGCCCAATCCTCTGAAATGCACCTGCTAGCATCTTCGAGGTTTGCAAATCACTTCTGCTTCTTAAAATAAAGTAACTAAAACTGGAATTGGACTATAAACTAGATTATTTACTGAGTTCTCTCTTTGTGTCAGGCACTTGGGAACAAAGATTTAAGTTACCCTGTCCTCAGGTAGCTCAAAGTATAATGGGTAGCCAAAAGCTGATTTTATATGTGTGCCAGTTCTTATCACCTTTAGTGTTACACTTAGGATTGTCTTAATATTTTTTTAAAAAATTTTAACATTTATTTCTGAGATTGAGAGAGAGAGACAGAGACAGAGACAGAGAGACAGAATCTGAAGCAGGCTCCAGGCTCTGAGCTGTCAGCACAGAGCCCAATGCGAGGCTCCAACTCAAGAACCATGACATCATGACCTGAGCCGAAGTCAGATGCTTAACTGACTGAGCCACCCAGGTGCCCCTAGGATTGTGTTAATGTTTTATTTTTAATAACATGATAATACTTGTAGCTTGGTAGATTCTATAATGCCTCTCTTAAGTTTTTCTTCCTCTTGCATTTTTTCTTTTCCACCTTGGCAGCATCTGGCATATATTACACAACATGCCATGTGCAGGTCAACAGATATTTTTGTGGAGTAAAAATAAGAAATAAGAAAGTTTATTGCTTCTTTGTGCTTGTTAGCTTTGGAATGTGTGATATACTTTTATATATTCATTGAAGGGCTATATGTATCAGCCCACCCATTGGTTTACACATTTGTTTTTTCCAAGTGGGCTAGTTGAGATGGAAATATTAATTTATATAAACCAACATATGTCACTGTCACTAGTAAAACAAGATGTCAGTATGGTATACCGTAAACTAGTACCATCCCCTGCCACACACACCTGGCTCTTTCAGTACAGCCTTCAGAAATATGTACCCCTCCTCCTTCCCAAATCACCTACATTTAAACAGGAAGTAGCGAACTACCTTCCTAGCCCTTTACCCCTCTGTCTTCCAGCCCACTGCTGCTGTATGTACCTCTTAAAATCATGTTTTTATCATGTTGCTCCTCAAAAACGGTAGTGACCCCATTGACTTACCAGGTCCTTCATGATGTATCTCCATCCATTTGCTCACAAACAGCTACCCTGTCTTCTAGGCAAGCACAAATGCCAGCCTCATTCTCATCTCAGGCCTTTGATCATTTTTTTTTCCTGGGCCTGGAATACCCTCTCTCCTCCATGAAGCCTTCTCTGGCTTACAGTCTCCTCTCCCTTTTCTGAATGCCAATTGTACTTTCATTCTAGCAGTTTAGCACTTAGCTATGGTGCAAATTGCATTATGTGAAAGTTTTCTCCCCAACTATATCATAAATTCCTTGAGAGTATTGAAAAGGTAACTAATGTTTTTTTTGTATCCCCAGTTCCCTACCATCACAGTGCAAGGCATAGATTTATTGAGGGCCAGCCATATAAATATGTTGGTTGGCCATTAACTCTTCCTCCCCAACTGGAATCCTCCTTAGTGAGGATTTATTGAACACCTACTCTGGAACAACACTAGAGTTGCTGGGACAACAGAAATGAGAAGGGCTTGGTGTAGTCACAAGACTTAAGTGGTAGAGATTATGTAATTAACATAGATACCTCAACAAAGGAGGTGTTGAGGGAAAAGCCTGTTTGAGCTGGTCCTAGATGGATTGAATGGGATTTAATCAGGCTGAAAAGACATGCAGGACTGGATGGGATTCCAGATAGAGTACCTGGCTTAAGCAAAGGCATGGGGGTGTAAAAGTACATGGCTTATATGGAGTATAATAAATTTGTGGCAGAGGATACGTCTATCTGGGTAGATGGGATCTAAATTTGATAGGGCTCAGAATGCCTTGCAGAGAAATTTAAACTTGACCCTATAGGCACATGTACCCCAATGTTTATAGCAGCGCTTTCAACAATAGCCAAATTATGGAAAGAGCCTAAATGCCCATCAACTGATGAATGGATAAACACAATGGACGTGTTTATATACACAATGGAATACCACTTGGCAATGAGAAAGAATGAAATCCTGCCATTTGCAGCAACGTGGATGGAACTAGAAGGTATTATGCTGAGTGAAATAAGTCAGTCAGAGAAGGGCAGATATCATATGTTTTCACTCATATGTGGATCTTGAGAAAATTAACCAAAGACCATGGGGGAAGGGAAGGGGAAAAAATAGTTACAAACAGAGAGGGAGGGAGGCAAACCACAAGACTCTTAAATACAGATAACAAACTGAGGGTGGGTGGGGGGTGGGGGAGAGGGAAAATGGGTAATGGGCATTGAGGAGGGCACTTGTTGGGATGAGCACTGGGTGTTGTATGGAAACCAATTTTTTTTTTTTTATATTTAGTCATACCTAGTTAGGTATATATATATTTTTTCAATATATGAAATTTATTGTCAAATTGGTTTCCATACAACACCCAGTGCTCATCCCAAAAGGTGCCCTCCTCAATACCCATCAGCCACCCTCCCCTCCCTCCCACCCCCCATCAACCCTCAGTTTGTTCTCAGTTTTTAAGAGTCTCTTATGCCTTGGCAACTTAACAGAAACCCATGGGGGAGGGGAAGGGGAAAAAAAGGAAAAAAAGAAAAAGAAAAAGGGGTTAGAGTGGGAGAGAGCCAAAGCATAAGAGACTCTTATGTAAACCAATTTGACAATAAATTATATTAAAAAATAAACTTGACCCTATAGGCATTGGGGAACCAGCTTTATGATTTTAAGCAAGAAAGTGGCAGAAGGCACTAAAAGTGCCTTTAAGCTGAAAGTGTGAAGCTGTTTAACACAAATATCAACCAAACATTTCTCCTTAATTGCCCTCCTCCCCAACCCTCCATTATATGACAAGCCCTATATGCAATCTACTAGTTGGGATAATATATAAAATCCCCTTACTTTGTTCCTGCCCTACCCTAAATTCTGGCTGATCTCAGGTTTGTGGCCATCTGGAGGTTTGATTTATTCCAGACTTGCCATTTTCTGGACTGACATGTCATAGTGAAGTCACAAACTTGTGGAAAGACCACTGGGCTTGGAGTTTAACTGCATGTGGGTTTGAATCTTAACTGTAAGGAATTTATTTCCTCATTATTCTGCTGCTTTAACTTTTTTTCTCTTGAACTTTTTTTAAAGTCTATTTTATTTGAGAGAGGGAGAGAGGAAGGGAGAGAGAGAGAGAGAGAGAGAGAGCGAGCGCGCAAGAGAGAATCCCAAGCAGGCTCCACACTGTCAGCCCAGAGCCCAACAGGGGGCTTGAACCCACAAACCATGAGATCATGACCTGAGCTGAAATCAAGAGTTGGATGCTTAAACAAGTGAGCCACCTAGGTGCCCCTCTCTTGAAGTTTTTTTTTTTTTTAATGCTTACTCATTTTTTGAGATAGAAAGAGTGTGAGTGGGGGAGAGGCAGAGAGAAAGGGAGAGACACAGAATTGGAAGCAGGCTCCAGGCTCTGAACTGTCAGCACAGAGCCAGACCCGGGGTTGGAACCCACGAACTGTGAGATCATGACCTGAGCTGAAGTTGGACACTTGACCAAATGAGCCACCCAGGCGCCCCTTGAAGTTTTTTATATCTGCAAAATAAAACCAATGGCTCTGCCAGAATGGATTATCCATAGGCAAGTATCACTTTTGAGTTTTAGTAACTGTGCTTATTTCCTTTGTTGAACTCCTATTTTTAGCATCTGTTTTGCTTGACTTACTTGCTACTTCTAATTTTCTTTTGTTGACCCTTTATTCCTATGTACTTATTAAGGAAGCACTTTATAACCCAAACAGTGAAGCAGATAGCTGCTCCAGGAAATGTTTAGAATGAGGCAGCTCAATTTAGCTGGATTCTTCTGTGTCAGTGGGTTACAGTAAGGAGTTTGTAAGGTCCCTATGGGGAAACTGAAAAGTTTTCCAGCTTCTCATTTGTGAGTCTTCATCCTGTAGTGTCATCATTTTGTTTTAATGAATTCCCAAAACAATAGGTACACCCATCTGAAAATATGACCACAGGACATATTCCAAATCCAGACGTAAATTATTTTTGGACTCCCTATACTTTTTCTTCCTATGATTTTTGTGGCTAATGTAGATTTGCTGGCACTATGTATTTTACCTCATTTCCTGAATGAAACATGTAAGCAGTGGAGAGAGAGGGAAAGGATTCTGCATCATTTTGTAACTTTTCTTGATTTTTTTCAGTGCTAGTCACTGTATGGACTTCATGGGAATTTAATAAATTTAAACAGAAAGAAAACCTCTTGAGTTGTGTTACCATATTGGCCTGAGTTCTTCTCATAAGCTAAAATGATGCTTGTTTTTAGCTAAGATTTCTAGAAATTGGAATACCTACTCTTGAGATAAAGTGCTTTTGGTGGGTTCGTTGAATGTAGTAAATCCAGAGCTAGACAAATATTAACTACAAATATGGACTCTGATGCCAACCTGCATTTAAGAAGGAAAGTTGAGGTGGAGGGTGAGGGCAGGGAACATGTCTTGTGTGGATTTTGTGATTTGCATTTAAGTTGATGTTGTTTCTGCTGTATTTTTAATTTTCATCCTGTTGAGTTTGAAGTAGCAACAGAAGTGTCAGGGTAGAGTTCTTGGGAATTCAGGACCAGAGCTTGAGGTAGAGATAAGAGCTAGAGATAGTAGGCTTTTTTAAAGAATCAAATAAAATAAATCAGATTAAGGTGGAGAAGGATCTGTGATCTCAGCCAGATACAGAGCAAAGTAGAGGGGCTCTTTTTCTTCTTAAATAAAAAGTAAAACACTTATTCCTGGATGACACAAGGGAAGACCGAAGTTCAAGATTTCCTTTGTGTTGTCAGTAGTTGGAAAAAAACTGCTCAGGATCCTGTGGTGAGTCAGTTTCCCTAGAAGCAGAAACTGAGACAAGGCATTCTGTGTAAGCATGTTGTGGGAATGCTCAAAGAAGGGGAATGAAGGAAACAGGTAGAGCAGGGGAAGGGGAAAGAGTCCAGTGAGGATGAAGGATTGGCGAGCAGCAGTGAAGGAGCTCAGCTAAGGCCATAGAACATGGATTCTTAGTACCCTAGTACCTATTTGATCCACATAACAAAGTTAGAATTTGTGTAGCTAAGGAAATGGTTTCATGATCAGTCATTTTGTACATTATTAGTACCTTTGCATAAATGACCCTACCTTCTCTACTTGACCATTTGTCACCACACAAGCATGGTAATGTTCCTGGGGAACTTACTGTTCCTGTATGTACAGACTTCAAGCTGTTTGTGCATATTAAGGGAGGAGACTGGGAATGCATTTGTTTTCTTTATATTTGTCCTTATCCATAAATGATGGAAAGTTTCCCTTGGGATATCTGTTCTCTTGGTTTCAACCAACACCTTGATATTGATAACTCTCAAATCTTTGTCTCTCAATCTTCATCTCATCTGACCCATCTCGCATCATATTTGTGTCTGTCCCATGATGATTTGTACACAATAGGTGGTTCATAAATGTCACTCACACTTCAGTCAAGCTGGTCTCTATTACACATGAGGTATTAGGAAGTTGAACACATGATTTAGAGCTTAACTTTTTAAAAAATAATAACTGGGAAAATAGCCTCTCTGAGTTTGTTTCCTTGGGTGCACTAGGAGTGATAATGCCACAGCATAGGAACATTGGAAAAGTTAAGTGAAATAATTCAGTTTAAGCACATAGCCCAGTGCCTAAAAATTGATAAGTACCTGGTAAATGTTGGTTCTTTATCCTTTTCGCTCAATGTTTAAAATATTTAATTTATCTGTTCCAATTTTCCAGCCCTATTGCTTAATTTATCCCATCTAATTTTAACACATTCATTACACATAATTCAGATAACCTAAAGTAAGAAGTTTCTTAAGAGAATTGGAATACCTCAAAACGAATATTGTTTGCCAAATCCAAAAGAACTATGCTGACTATGATTTTGGATCAAGATCTCATCAAAAAAATGGGAGGAGGGGGCAGGGCTAGGTGAAGTAAAGTTGACTCTAATGTTTTTTAAAATCAACATACTAAAATTTTTTGAGTAAAATTTATAATCTGAAGATTCACATTTGGGGTGTAGGAAATGTTTAATCTTTAATATTAAATTCTTCAGCAGAGAACAACATTAAATGGCATAACATGCCTCTTCATTTCTGAGCATCTGCATTGTGTTATGAGCTCTGGGAGAATCAGAGCCATAAGATAATGTTTCTCTACTCCTAAATGGACAGAACATTTCTCAGTAGTGATGTCTAGTTTTTATTTCCATTGATTACTTGTGAACTCCCATGAGTTTTGTACACCTATCCTCATTTGGTTTGCTCTTTTGCATGGTTCTCAAAAAACTGCTATCAACTACATGGTAAGGGTAGAGGAACATTACATCTGAAGGGTCATTGAATACACTAAGTGGTTTGCATGTCTATATTGTCCAAGTAAGAACATGAAAGAAAATATAAGAATAAGTGGTAACCCTGATTAGACATTTTTCCAAAGAAGACCTACAGATGGCCAACAGACATATGAAAAGATGCCCAACATCACTGATCATCAGGGAAATGCAAATCAAAACCACAATGAGATATTACATCACATCACTCAGAATGTCTAGTATCAAAAAGACAAGAAATAATAAGTGTGGAGAGGATGTGGAGAAAAGGGAATTCTAGTGCACTGTTGGTGGGAATGTAAATTTGTGCAGTCACTGTGGAAAACAGTATGGGGGTTCCTTAATTAAAAATAGGAATAACATATAATCCAGTAATTCCACTATTGGGTATTTACTTAAGGAAAATGAAAACACTAATTTGAAAAAGATATATGTACCCCTATGTTTATTGCAGTATTATTTACAATAGCTAAGATATGGAAGCAACCCAAGTGTCCATTGACAGATGAATGGATAAAGAAGATGTGGTATATATACATAATGGAATATTATTCAGCCATAACAAATAATGAGCTCTTGCCATTTCAACAACATGGATGGACCTAGAGGATATTCTGCTAAGTGAAATAAGACAGAGAAAGACAAATACCATATTATTTGTCTTATGTGTGGAATCTAAAAAACAAAAACAGACTCAAATCCAAAAAACAGATGGTTACCAGAGGGGACGAGGGTTGGGCAAGATAGGTGAAGGGGATTAAGAGGTACAAACTTCCAGTTATACAGTAAATAAGTCACAGAGATAGAAAGTATGGCATAGGTAATAGCGTCAATAATATTGTAATAATGTTGTATGGTGATAGTGACTACACTCATTTGGTGAGCACTGAGTGATGTATAGAATTGTTGAATCACTGTGTTGTACACCTGAAACTAATATAACATTGTATGTCAACTATATTCAACAATAAAAAAAATAGAATAAGAAGTAACTCAATGGGAATGCAAGCTGGTGCAGCCACTCTGGAAAACAGTATGGAGGCTCCTCAAAAAACTAAAAATAGAACTACCCTACGACCCAGCAATTTCACTACTAGGCAATTATCCATGGGATACAGGGGTGCTGTTTCGAAGGGACACATGCTCCCCCATGTTAATAGCAGCACTATCAACAATAGCCAAAGTATGGAAAGAGCCCAAATGTCCATTGATGGATGAATGGATAAAGAAGATGTGGTATATATATACAGTGGAGTATTACTTGGCAATCAAAAAGAATGAAATCTTGCCATTTGCAATTACTTGGATGGAACTGGAGGGTATTATGCTGAGCGAAATTAGTCCATCAGAGAAAGACAAATATCATAAGACTTCACTCATATGAGGACTTTAAGAGACAAAACAGATGAACGTAAGGGAACGGAAACAATATAAAAACAGGGAGGGGGACAAAACATACTCGTAAATATGGAGAACAAACAGGGTTACTGGAGGGGTTGAGGAATGGGCTAAATGGGTAAGGGGCACTAAGGAATCTACTCCTGAAATCATTGTTGCACTATATGCTAACTAATTTGGATGTAAATTTTTTTAAAAAATTAAAAGAAATAAAAAGAAGTAACGCAAAAGGTGGAAACTAACTAAATGTCCATCAACTGAATAATGGATAAACAAAAATGGTGTATCCATACGATGGTATTATTCAGTCTGAAAATGAAGTAAAGTACTGATACGTGCCAGAACATGGATGAGCCTTCAAAACATTATAAGTGAAAGAAGCCAGACACAAAAAGCCACAATTTATATATGATTATATGAAATACCTGGAATTGGCAGATCATTGAGACACAAAGAGGCAATTGTAAGGGGTTGGGGGTTAGGAGGGAGTTATGTTTACTGGGTACAGAGTTTCTGTTTGTGATGATGAAAAATTTCTGGAAATAGAGTGATAATTGCAAAACATTGTAAATGAACTTAATGCTACTGAATGTCTAGTTTCAAATGGTGGAAATGATAAATTTTATGTGTAGTTGCCACAATGAAAAAAAAGATAAGTGGTAAGGGGCTTGAAGGTCATTGTAATGAGCCTCTTGTTTTTCTTTCTGCACAGGGGCCATGGATAACAGAGGCTTTCAGCAGGGGAGTTTCAATAGCTTCCGGAGCAGCTCCAGTGATGAAGACTTGATGGACATACCAGGGACAGCTATGGATTTTTCCATGAGAGATGATGTTCCTCCCTTAGATGGGGAAATAGAAGGTATCATTACTGTTGATGACAGTTTTTCTTTTTAAAAATTATTTTTAATGTACATACAGTAAAATTTATTTTCTGGTCCAATCTTAAGAGTTTTCAGGATCCACATAAGAGTGAAAACATATGGTATCTGTCTTTCTCTGTATGGCTTATTTCACTTAGCATCACACTCTCCAGTTCCATCCACGTTGCTACAAAGGGCCATATTTCGTTCTTTCTCATTGCCATGAGAAACTTAACAGAAACCCATGGAGGAGGGGAAGGAAAAAAAAAAAAAAGAGGTTAGAGTGGGAGAGAGCCAAAGCATAAGAGACTCTTAAAAACTGAGAACAAACTGAGAGTTGATTGGGGGGTGGGAGGGAGGGGAGGGTGGGTGATGGGTATTGAGGAGGGCACCTTTTGGGATGAGCACTGGGTGTTGTATGGAAACCAATTTGACAATAAATTTCATATATTGAAAAAAAAATAAAAACTTCAGAAAAAAAAAAAAATAAATGAATGAGAAAGAAAATAATAAAAGTGATTCTAGAAAATATCATTGATAATATTCTTTAAGAATGAAGCAAATAAATACAATTTCAGATTAAAAAAAAAAGTTTTAACACATGCATAGATTTTTGTAACCACCACCACTGACAGGATACAGAACAGTTCAGCACCCTCAAAGAATTCCCTCCTGCCCCTTTGCAGCCAGACTTCTTCTACCCCCAATCCCTGGTAACCACTGATCTTTCTCTGTGCCTGTATTTTTTTTTTCTTTTCTAGAATGTCATGCATGGAGTCACATAGTATGTCACCTTTGAGACTGACTTCGCTACTCAGCTTAAGGCCTTGGAGATTAATTCAAGTTGTTCATTCCTTTTTTTCTTGCTCAGTAGTGTAGCCTGAAGTGGGATCACTGGGTCATGTGGTAAATGTATGTTGAACTTTATAAGAAACTGCCAAACCATTTTCCAGAGTAGCTGTAACCGTTTTATATCTGAACTAGCTATGTAATGAGAGTTCCACTTGTTCCCCATCTTCAACAGCTCTTGGTATTTCCAGTAATTTTTATTTTAGCCATTCTAATAGGTGTTATCCCATCATGGTTTTATTTTAATTTCCCTAATGACTTCTGATATGAAACATCCTTTCATGCACTTATTTGCTAACCTCATATCCTGTTTGATGAAGTGTCTGTTCAAATCTGTTCCCTCTTTGGGACACCTGGGTGGTTCAGTTGGATGACCCACCGACTTCAGCTCAGGTCATGATCTCACAGTTCATACGTTTGAGCCCCACATTGGGTTCTGTGCTGGCAGCTCAGAGCCTGGAGCATGCTTCTGATCTTGTGTCTTCCTCTCTCTCTGCCCCTCCCCCTGCTTGCAGTCTGCTCTCTCTTTGTCTCAAAAATAAATAAACATTAAAAAATATTTTTTAAAAAATCTGTTCTCTCTTTCATAATTGGGTTTTTATTATTGGGCATGCATTCATATAATAATAATTCCCTTCATCTATTATTTGGTTAGCCAGTACCATCATTCTTTTTGATAACTGCATATAATTTCATGATATAGCTGCCAGAGTTTACTTAACCAAGTTTCTTTTTTTTTCAACTTTTTTTTTTTTTTAATTTATTTTTGGGACAGAGAGAGACAGAGCATGAACGGGGGAGGGGCAGAGAGAGAGGGAGACACAGAATCGGAAACAGGCTCCAGGCTCCGAGCCATCAGCCCAGAGCCTGACGCGGGGCTCGAACTCACAGACCGCGAGATCGTGACCTGGCTGAAGTCGGACGCTTAACCGACTGCGCCACCCAGGCGCCCCACTTAACCAAGTTTCTTTTTTTTTTTTTTTTTAACCAAGTTTCTATTGATGCACATTTCAGTTGTTTTCAGTCTTTTGCTATTACAAACAATACTGTGGTGTGTGTGTGTTTATTCTTTAAGTATATTAGAGCATTTCTGTAGCATGAGTGTGTGAGTGCTATTTGACCACAGCCTTGCTGGTGCTGAATAGTCAAATTCTTTTTTCACCTTTACAATAGGATAGGCAAAATAAATAAAGAAAGAAATATTCATTATTGTTTTAATTTTTACTTTTTTAAATTAGTGAAGTTGAACATATTTTCATATGTTTACTAACCCCTTAAATTTCTTTTTCTGGAAGTTTCCTGTTTATATGATGTTCCTATTTTTCTGATAGGCTGATTATCTTTTCTTAAGTTTTTCTAGGAGCCCTTCATATATTATTATTATGTTTCATCTAATGTAGGTTGAGTGTATCTTTTTCCATTTCTGGTTTTGTTTAAATTTTTTTTTAATCTACAAATATTAAAATTTTTACATAGCCAGATATATCACCCTTTTCTTTTGTGACTTCTGAGTTTCTTGTTGTATTTAGAAAGGACTTTAATTAATAAATATAATATAATAAATCTATATAATTCCTTAAAACTACTGTCTGATTCTTTAACTGATTGGGATTGCCATTCTCAGCGTAAAGTCAGAGGACAAGAAACTACTGTCAGAATTTATTATTTAGCAAATTTGTATAAGAGGCATATGACATTACAGAAACTTTGCTAGGTTCTGGGAATTAGCAAAGATTTAAGGCACCATCCCTGCCTTCATAAAGTTGATTCTAGCTGACTAAGCAAACATTAAGTACTTATGATAATACCTACCTCTTAGAGTTCTTTTCAGGATTAAATGAAATAGTAAGATAAAGTGCTTATAATAATACCTGGCATGGAGCTAATGCTCAATAAAATGTTAGCTGTCATTATTATTATTGTTATTTTATTTTTGTTATAAGCCTATATTGTAAGTGTTATAACTCTTATAAGAACTTAGCAGAAGCATCCTGTATGTTTGTGTGTGTCTAGGATTGGAAAAGTTTTCACAGAAAAGGTGTGTTTGAGAAGGCCTTGAAATATAAGTTATTTGGTAGGAAGAAGAGCATTCCAGACAGGAAGCAAGCTTTTATAGAGATATCAGCAGGCACATGATACAGAGGTATAAATAAGCAAAATATAAGCCCAAATAAATAAAGTGGGGCCTTGAATGTCATGCTAGGAAGTTTTAATTAACCTTATTGTCACTGTGAGGACAAACTCCTCCACCCATTCATTCAACAAATACTTTTTGAATACCTACTATGAAGCAGGCACTTTTATAGGCAGTGGAGATACAGTGGTGGGATTAACATAGATAAGATCCACATTGATCTGAAATTTAGATCTAGTCAGGTAAATGAGTAAGGGAATAGACTACTTAGTTAAGTATCCATTATAATTAGTATGAGGATGGAAAGAAAGTGAAGGACAATAGATGGTAACTGAGGAATACTACTTTAGAAAGGTCAAGAAGTTAGAAAGGTCAGGGAAGGCCTTTCCAAGGAGGTGACCAATTTGGGAAGAACATACCAGTAAGAAATTGTCTAGTAAAGGTGCCTCAACACAGTAACAGTAGAAGAGAGCCCCTGAATTTATTTTATTTTATTAAAAATTTTTTTTTAACATTTATTTTTTGAGAGACAGAGTGTGAGCGAGGGAGAGCTAGAGAGAGGGGAAGTCACAGATTCCGAAACAGGCTCCAGGCACTAAGTCCCATGTGGGGCTTGAACTCACAAACCATGAGATCATGACCTGAACCGAAGTCTGTCACTCAACCCACTGAGCGACCCAGGCGCCCCATAGACAGCCCTGAATTTAAATTTCATAAAAGAAAGGTACTCATGGTTTGATATTTTATGGTTTTTCATATTTGCCTACTTCTGTGAAAGGGACTTGTATTTGTATATCACTTCCACTATGTGTAGTTAAAACCCTCGTGAGTCAGTTATGACAACTACTAGCCCAAGTGAAGTGGTCAGTCCATAAACTGAAGCTGGCCACCTCTTTTTGGGGGGGAGTGGGGAAAGATAAGTATTTTTCTCAATTCTCATTTTTTTATTATTATTTTTTAATATAATTTATTGTCAAATTGGAAGCTGGCCACTTCTAATAAGCCTCCTTGCTAATCCAGATTATTTCTTCTGATTGAAAATAATACCATATAGCATCCATATCACCAAAGTGCTTTTTGTGTTCACATTGCTCTCAATAAATGATGGAGGCAAGTGAGTGTCTATTATTCCTATTTAATAGACATGAAAGCTGAGGCAGGCAAGATTTTGACATTGCTTGTGATTATAGAATGTGTTTTCACCACTTTTCATTTGCCTGTACAGGAGAATTACTTCTTGTGATTTACAAGGTCTGACCATAAAGCGACAAAGGTGTTTTCTATGAGCCACACACAAAAATCAGTCCATTTACTGTCCTCTGTAGTGATATAATTTTCTTGCTTAGCTTATTAATTGTTCTTATTTTATTTAATGTTTTCACATGGGGTTTCCTAACATACACAACAACAACAACAGAAAAAGAGGTCATAAAGTCCTTGATGTCAGTGGTGAGATTGTGCATAAAATACTAACATTTTGTACCAGGCACAATAGCACGTACTAAAAAGATTAGTTAAAAGGAGCTTGAAAGGCAGTAGAAGTGGTTCTTGTTTTCCAGATGGCTAGAGGGATTGATTTATGAGGAATGAGTAAATAAATTATGCATGATGTGGTTAAATGAATCTGAGGTAGTGTTACAGCAGTCTGTAAATGAGAAGAAACATAAACATGGAGGTCTCAAAGAAGGGGAGAGGGAGGAAAAGAGGAAAAGGGTTTAAGTAATAAGAAAAACTCCAGAGCTGTTCTCATAATCCATCTGTTCTCACTTGCCTGCTTCTGCAGCCTGGACGTTATGGTCAGCAATTCATTCATTCAGCCATTCAGTTATTTAGTATTTATGGAACACCGAGATAGGAATGTAGCGCTGTGCAGTTTTAGTAAAGCTTATCAGTTCCCTTGTTTCCCTCACCCCCTTGTCTTTCTACCTCACATGCCTGGCTACTCCTCTCTGAGTGAGGACACAGGTAAAGGCACAGACGCATGAGAGAGCCTTTTCTAATCATGAAACAGAATCTGTGCATCTGAGTTCTGAGGCTCCCGGGACAGAATGACTGACAGTTGGAGCAGGAGGGAGGATAGCAGGGGATAGGGCGGGAGATCTAGTTAGAAATCTGGGTGAGATCTAGACTGTCTGTGCTTCTGGACCTTTTCTTGTAACCAAGGACTCATCAAATAATTTAAAAGCAGAGGAAGGATATGATCAGAGTGGTACTTTAGGGAATTTATGGCTGTGTGGAGGATGGATTCAGGGGAGGGTGGGTTGGAGACTGGAAGACCAGTTAAACTGTTATTTTTTTTTTTTAAAAAACATCTATGTAAGAGATCAAAAGGCCTGTATTAAGACAACAGGAATGGGAGGGACAGTGGAATATGGCGGCGTAGGAGGACAGTGGGCTCACCGCGCATCCTGCTGATCACTTAGATTCCACCTACACCTGCCTAAAGAACCCAGAAAACTGCCAGAGGACTAGCAGAATGGAGTCTCTGGAGCCAAGCGAAGACGAGAGGCCCACGGAAGAGGGTAGGAAGGGCAGCGAGGCGGTGCGCGCTCCACGGACTGGCGGGAGGGAGCCGGGGCAGACGGGCAGCCTGCCGGCCAAGCAGAGCCCCCGAGTCTGGCTGGCAAAAGCGGAGGGGCTGGACAGAGTGTGTTCCGACAGCAAGCGGGACTTGACATCTGGGAGGTCATAAGTTACCAGCTCTGCTCCGAAAGCTGGAAGGCTGGAGGACAACGGGAGGGAGAGCTGCTGAGCCCCGGGAGCTCAGTTTGGCGGGGAACAAAGGCGCTCGCCAGTGCCATCTCCCTCGCCCATCCCCCAGCCAAAATCCCAAAGGGAACCAGTTCCTGCCAGGGAACTTGCTTGTTCCGTGCAAACACCCAATGCTGTGCTTCTGCGGAGCCACCCCTCTGGCAGCGGGTCTGACTCCCTCCCACTGCCACAGGGCGCCTCCTGAAGTAGATCACCTAAGGAGAAGCCAGCTAAGCCTGCCCCTCCTGCCCCCGTGCACCGTGCCTACCCACCCCAGCTAATACGCCAGATCCCCAACACCACAAGTCTGGCAGTGTGCAAGTAGCCCAGATGGCCCACGCCACCTCACAGTGAATCCCGCCCCTAGGAGAGGGGAAGAGAAGGCACACACCAGTCTGACTGCGGCCCCGCCCACCAACTCCAATTATACACCACAGCACAGGGGAAGTGCCCTGCAGGTCCTCACCACTCCAGGGACTATCCAAAATGACCAAACGGAAGAATTCCCCTCAAAAGAATCTCCAGGAAATAACAGCTAATGAACTGATCAAAAAGGATTTAAATAATATAACAGAAAGTGAATTTAGAATAATAGTCATAAAATTAATCGCTGGGCTTGAAAACAGTATAGAGGACAGCAGAGAATCTCTTGCTACAGAAATCAAGGGACTAAGGAACAGTCAGGAGGAGCTGAAAAACGCTTTAAACGAGATGCAAAATAAAATGGAAATGACCACGGCTCAGATTGAAGAGGCAGAGGAGAGAATAGGTGAACTAGAAGATAAAATTATGGAAAAAGAGGAACCTGAGAAAAAGAGAGATAAAAAAATACAGGAGTATGAGGGGAAAATTAGAGAACTAAGTGATACACTAAAAAGAAATAATACACGCATAATTGGTATCCCAGAGGAGGAAGAGAGAGGGAAAGGTGCTGAAGGTGTACTTGAAGAAATAATAGCTGAGACCTTCCCTGATCTGGGGAAGGAAAAAGGCATTGAAATCCAAGAGGCACAGAGAACTCCCTTCAGACGTCACTTGAATCGATCTTCTGCATGACATAGCATAGTGAAACTGGCAAAATACAAGGATAAAGAGAAAATTCTGAAAGCAGCAAGGGATAAACATGCCCTAACATATAAAGGGAGACCTATAAGACTTGTGACCGATCTCTCTTTTGAAACTTGGCAGGCCAGAAAGGATTGGCAGGAGATCTTCAATGTGATGAACAGAAAAAAAAATATGCAGCTGAGAATCTTTTATCCAGCAAGTCTGTCATTTAGAATAGAAGGAGAGATAAAGGTCTTCCCAAACAAACAAAAACTGAAGGAATTTGTCACCACGAAACCAGCCCTACAAGAGATCCTAAGGGGGATCCTGTGAGACAAAGTACCAGAGACACTGCTACAAGCATAAAACATACAGACATCACAATGACTCTAAACCCATATCTTTCTATAATAACACTGAATGTAAATGGATTAAATGCGCCAACCAAAAGACATAGGGTTTCAGAATGGATAAAAAAACAAGACCCATCTATTTGCTGTCTACAAGAGACTCATTTTAGACCTGAGGACACCTTCAGATTGAGAGTGAAGGGATGGAGAACTATTTATCATGCTACTGGAAGCCAAAGGAAAGCTGGAGTAGCCATACTTCTATCAGACAAACTAGACTTTCTTTTTAACGTTTTTTTTTTATTTTATTTTTGGGACAGAGAGACAGAGCATGAACGGGGGAGGCGCAGAGAGAGAGGGAGACACAGAATCGGAAACAGGCTCCAGGCTCCGAGCCATCAGCCCAGAGCCTGACGCGGGGCTCGAACTCACGGAGCGCGAGATCGTGACCTGGCTGAAGTCGGACGCTTAACCGACTGCGCCACCCAGGCGCCCCCTAGACTTTCAATTAAAGGCTGTAACAAGAGATGAAGAAGGGCATTATATAATAATCACAGGGTCTATCCATCAGGAAGAGCTAACAATTATAAATGTCTATGTGCCGAATACGGGAGCGCCCAAATATATAAAACAATTACTCATAAACATAAGCAACCTTATTGATAAGAATGTGGTCATTGCAGGGGACTTTAACACCCCACTTACAGAAATGGATAGATCATCTAGACACACGGTCAATAAAGAAACAAGGGCCCTGAATGAGACATTGGATCAGATGGACTTGACAGATCTATTTAGAACTCTGCATCCCAAAGCAACAGAATATACTTTCTTCTCGAGTGCACATGGAACATTCTCCAAGATAGATCATATACTGGGTCACAAAACAGCCCTTCATAAATATACAAGAATTGAAATTATACCATGCATACTTTCAGACCACAATGCTATGAAGCTTGAAATCAACCACAGGAAAAAGTCTGGAAAACCTCCAAAAGCATGGAGGTTAAAGAACACCCTTATACTAAAGAATGAGTGGGTCAACCAGGCAATTAGAGAAGAAATTAAAAAATATATGGAAACAAACGAAGATGAAAATACAACAATCCAAACGCTCTGGGATGCAGTGAAGGCAGTCCTGAGAGGAAAGACAACACGAATGGAGAGGAAGGAATAACTTTTGGAGGAATTTCAAAAGGGGGCTTGGTAGGACCAATTAGATATGGGGAATAACCTAGAAGAGTCACAGATGACTTCAAAGCCCAGTGGAGTATGAGGGCAGGCTGAGTCCCCCTCGTGTGGGATAACATGCCCACACCACCCCGCAAGCCTCAGTGTAACCTCCCAACATCCCACGGAAGGAAAAATGTCATTTACATTTTTAAAAAAAAATTTAATGTTTATTTTTAGAGAGAGAGAGAGTGCATGCGAGCGAACATGAGCGGGCGAAGGGCAGAGAGAGAGGGACACACGGAACCCAAAGCAGGATCCAAGCTATCAGCACAGAGCACGACACGGGGCTTGAACCCACGCACGAACTGCAAGATCACAACCTGAGCTGTAGTCGGATATGTAACCAACTGAGTCACCCAGGCACCCTAGAAAAGTGTCTTTTAAAATGAAACACATGGCAGTGTGTGAAATCCATCAAGTAAGCTATGAAACAGTTGCATTTGTTCTGCCCTGCTGCAAGGAAAGATCATAATATTCCTCCAGAAAGAAATGGAAAACATCTTGGGCTCTGGCTCATGAGCAAACCTGTCAGCACTTCAGTTGACTCAAGCAATTGTGTGGATGGCACAGGGAGAATAAGTAAAGGGAATTTGGGATCTATCACCCTCATAATGCTATAACTTGCCTAAACACTTAGCCTGGGAGAATAGCAATTGTCACTGCTGCTTTTTGAGCTGGAAAAAAAAAAAAAAGTGGCCTGTATCCAAAGCTCCATGGGGTGCATAAACCACACCAGTTTTATATGCTGAAGCCTCCAAATGAGGCTTATTATGATGTCCACAGGCTTTACAGGCTTCCTTTAGGGTACTCGATAGGAAAATACCTAGTCAGATTTTAGAATCTGTGTCGCTTTATCTCTCCCCATTTATTTATGGTATTTGTGTCTTATCTAAAATACATGCTTTATGCAGATACACAGTTTTTACCTAATGTCCCATCCAGGATACCACATTGCATTTAGTCTTTATGTGTCTTTGGTCTCCTCTTGGCTGTGATGGCTTCTTAGACTTCATTTGTTTTTGATGACCTTGACAGCTGTTTTTTCAGTAGCCTTTAAATTTCATTGCATACCTGTGTCCTTTTTCCTCCAGTTTCAGTGAGAGATAATTGGTAGACATCACTATGCAAGTTTAAGGCTTACAGCATCATGGTTTGATTTATGTATACTGTGAAATGATTACCACAGTAGGTTTAGTTAAAATCCATCATCTCATATAGATGCAATCAAAAGAAAACGACATCTCCTTGGGATGAGAACTCTTAGGATTTACTCTTAACAACTGTCCTATATATCATACAGCAATGTTAACTGTTAGTGGTAGTCCATCATGTTGTACATTACATCTTATTTATCTTATAACTGGAAGTTTATACCTTTTTGACCACCTTTCTCCAGCTCTCCATCCTCCTACCCACTGCCTCTGGTAATCACACCTCTGATCTCTTTTTCTATGAGTTCGTTCTTTCTTTCTTTCTTTCTTTCTTTCTTTCTTTCTTTCTTTCTTTCTTTCTTTCTTTTTTTTTTTTACATTCCACATGTAAGTGAGATCACAAAGTATTTGTCTTTCTCTGTCTGACTTATTTCACTTAGCATAATGCCCCCAGTGTCCATCCATGCTGTCACAAATGGCAACATTTCCTCATTTTTAATGGCTAAATAATACTCTATTGTGTATGTATATACCACAATTTCTTTATTCATTCATCATCGATGGGCACTTAGGCTGCTTCTATGTCTTGACTATTAGAAACAATGCTGCAGTGAACATGAGAGTGCAGATATCTTTTTGAGTTAGCCATTTTGTATTCCCATCAGGAACGAATGAAGAGTTCCTGTTCCTCCAGATCATTGTGAATGATTGTATTGTCAGCGTTTTAGATTTTAGCCATTCTAATAGGTGTGTAGTGGTATCTCATTGAATTTGCACTTCCCTGATGACATAGGATGTTAAGCATTTTTACATTTACTCTTTGCCGTCTGTGTATCTTTGGTGAGGCCTAGATGTTTCTATTTAGACCCTTCTTTTCTAATATAGGTGCTTAATGCTGTGAATTTCTCTCTCAGCACTATTTTGTCTGCATCCTACAGATTTTGATATCTTATATTTTCATTTTCATTTACTTCAAAGTAGTTTTTAATTTGTCTTGAGACTTCTTTGGCCCATGGGTTACTTAGAAGGGCGTTGTTTAATTTCCAGGTATTTGGGCAGTTTCCAGCTATTGCTCTGATTGGTTTCTAGTTTAATTCCATTGTGGATTTATGGAAAATGGCTAGGAGTTGGGCTGTTTAATTTGGGGCTGTTTAAAGTGTAACTGTTTGTGTCAGAGAGTTAAAATTTTGTAGTGTCCTTGTTTTGGTTTCACCTCCTGGTTCTGAGTTTTCTGTAAGTGCAGCTTGTTGAGAGAGATTCTGTGGCATGTAGTTCTCTCAGCTGCCATCTGTTGCCATTATACTGGAGCCACTGGTGTGGTGGTAAGGTATGGGAGCAGGTCATTTTATAATTTTCTGTGAAATCTCGGTGTCTGCTGGGCCTGTATCTTGTGGCTGTGCCTTCACAAGGTTTAGTCCAGTGGTATAGTTTTTGTTTTCCCTGCCCCATACTTCTGTTCAGACCACAGCATTCACCATCCATTTCCTGGAAGCCCAGGCCCCTGTTGACTGTTCTTTTTTGTTTCCTTTGGGTGAGATGAGAAGGCTGGCCTGGTGTGTCTGCTGGAGTGAAAGGAATGCCCTTCCCCCAGCAGGGATGAGGCTCAGGCAAAGTATTTCCCCCTGGAGCATAGGCCTTTGGTGTAGAGAAAGCTCTGAGGTATTTCACAATGATTACTCTTCCCCTCCCCTTGTCAGAGCCAGGAAGGAATATTTCTCTTATCTTCCCTGTGAGAACTTGGTTGGGTTCCCGGAGGTAAAGCCCACAGAAGGATAAGCCTCAGAGGTTTCTCATGCTCACACAAGTCTACACACTCAGCATTTCAGCCGTTCCTCAAAGTTGCCATTCAAGTGTCCCTGCCAGTTTATGTTCCCATTGGTTTCTACTTCAGGTAAGCAGACCTCTTTGTGTCTTTTTTGGAGAAACCTGTTTCTTCAGACTTGGGTGTTTTGGTGGCATTTTCCCCTACAACCTTAGTTCTCAGAAGGGGCCATGACTTTGCAGGTTGTCCATTTTTTTCTTGTTTTAAGGATGGGAGTGACAGATCCTAAGCTTTTTACTTGCCAGAGCTGAATCTGGAAGCTCCCCCCCACCCACCCTTTTTCTCAATTAGTGAAACCACTTTGGTCCCCTCTTGAAGGGAAAAAAAAATCAGAGACCCTTTGGCAGTACTATAATCCAGAGTGGATTATTTTTAACCTTACTTTGTTCTGATTTATAGCATGTGGTAAAGGGTTGCTGTAACATCTTAGGAGTGTTTTTGGGGTCTGTGGCTAGCAGGTACTCCACAGATACTGTGGCCACATTGGTACAGCTATAGTTAGCCATATGCCAGAAGTGATGGGTCCCAGGTTGTAGTATACTTCACAGGTGAGCTGACTCTTTCTTTTCTAGGGATTGTAGTGCCATTTTATGATCCTGCCAGAAGAATGAAATCAAAATACCATTTGGAATTCCTCAAAACTTAAGAAGTGTTCTCAAAAGTCATTCAGTACAATGTATGAGTGACAAAAAAAAAAATCATTGCTAAAATGATAGAGTATCAGAGTTGGAAGGGACCTTAAAAATCATACTTGTTGGGGCGCCTGGGTGGCGCAGTCGGTTAAGCGTCCGACTTCAGCCAGGTCACGATCTCGCGGTCCGTGAGTTCGAGCCCCGCGTCAGGCTCTGGGCTGATGGCTCGGAGCCTGGAGCCTGCTTCCGATTCTGTGTCTCCCTCTCTCTCTGCCTCTCCCCCGTTCATGCTCTGTCTCTCTCTGTCCCCAAAATAAATAAAAAACGTTGAAAAAAAAAATTAAAAAAAAAAATCATACTTGCTAATCTTCCCTCATTTTACAGAGAACCTGAAACCTGAAACCCACAGAGATTAAGGCAATTGCCCAAGGTGATACAACTAGTGATTTGTGGAGTAGGGTTAGAATCTGTACCTTCTCACTGCTGGACAACAGGGCTGATGGCAAAGACTTTCTTTGCATTGTCTTTCATTTAACAACTTTGTAAGCCATCTTCCTCACGGTGTTTTCCTCCTGGTGTTCTCCAGAAACTGTCACCTGCTTTGTTTCTAAATACTCCAGTGATCTGCCTCTCAGAATGAAAGTTTACCCTTTGCAATGTCCGGTCTCTGCTCTTCTGGCTGTGTTCTCATTCTTTTTCTTTTTAGCCATCACTATGTAACACAGAGATACACCTCACTATTGAAGACTCCAACAACACACGTGTATATAAAATGTGAAAGGCTCCCCTATACTAAGCATTCCAGAGATAACCCCTCGAACTAATTCAATGTGACCCTGTCAATGCTTTTTCTATCCAGTTAACACATAGGCACACAATTTAAAAAAATTCTACTTAATGATTCTGTGACTTTTTTCACATAATGTGTTTGAGAGACTTTGCTATTTCAGTACACATCAGTTTACTCCTTCCCATGAGCTATTCCCCCATTACCAGACTCCTTCACTGTTGCCAGGTTTTCACTACTAACAGTGCTGCAGTGAATAACACACATACATTAGTGTGTACAGGTACCAGTGTTTCTTTGATAGCAGTTCCTAGATTTTATATATCTAACTCATTATTTCTGTCCATGACATCACATTATTTCCATGAGTCCAAGACGAATCTCCTAATTGGTATTTCTTCTTGAAGCTTTTGACCCTGCCAAAGAATAATTGCTAATCTCTTGTCCCCAACTTCCTTTTGGAGATTAATAGGTAGAAACCAATGCAGACTCAGTAGAGAAGAACTGGAGAACTGCTGCTTATGGAACAATAATTACAAGTTATTACACAGGATTGTGCTACCCAGCAGGTTATGCATTTTAGGGCAGTGTCTCCCTACCCATTACATTCCCCAGTCCTTTCGTCAATCCCATAAATGTGTAAATTTGAGAAGGAAGGAGTGAAGAGTGAGTAATGGAGCTAAGGGATGTTTTCTTTATATAGACAACCCCCTCAGCAACTTTGTCAAATCCAGCCCCTCTATTTCCAGTTCTACATTGATTTTAGTGGCATTCTAGTCCAGCGAGAGTCTGTAGATACCAAGCCATAATCCACATGCTATTTTTCCTAACTTTTGTTATGTCTGGTAGTTAGCACCCTGGTTCCAGTGGTAAAGAAGGTGGGTTGCGTTCAGAACTCCCAGATTAGAGCAGATGCTGGGAGTAGGAGGCATAAAAGGGACACCCCGAAGCAAATGTCTACAACCCAGTGGGGATAGAGCTGTATCCACTGGGAAACGAGTCCAAAGGTGATCTTAGAATCTAGATTCATGCTTGGCTCTTAAGTCTTTTTCCCTATCCCTTGCTGCCATGCCCCATCTTCCTGTATACTTCTCAGAATCCTCAAACTTAGTTTTGTAGATTTGCATTTTTTGCAGTCCTATTACCTGCATCTCTCACCACCCCTCATACTGTCTAGCTTTCAGCAGAGTTGAGATAGGTTCCTCTTAGTTGTCCTTCCTACTTCTTAGACAACTTTAAGTTGTCTTTCTTTCTGCAAACAGAAGCCAAAGCAGTCAGTCCTTAAATGAAATGTGTGCAAAACAACATAGGCACTGACAAGTGATATTGGATGTGTGATGCAGTGCTTGGCAGTATCCTGCAGCATCCTGATGTTTCAGCTGCTGGATCAGGGGAACATTCAGGAGCTTCTAGGGGATGGTTGGCAGGGAGAAGAGGCCTCAGGAAAAAGGAGTTATTTATCTATAGCTCTGGAAGCATTTCAATATTTAACAACCAATATGGCTGTACAGATGTGTACCAATGGATAGTTTCCTTGAACATGTGTCCCAGAGACCAAGCTAAGACAGTATTTTAAAGCATAGCATGGTCCTGTGGTACTTCCCAGGGCTTAGATGGGAGAGCTGCCCCACCAACATTTGCTTTTCAGCCACTGGGTTTGAGTAAGTTTGAAAGCAAAATAGAAGCAAAAGGGAGGCACAAGTTCATAGAAAGGTCCTAAAAATGTTGACTAATTATTGGGGTTTCAGCTGTAATGTCTCAAACATAGAGATGAATGTAATGTGTAAGTGTTCATAACTCTCTGGGAGATCTAGAATGGATGAACCAATACAAGAAAGGGTAGAGGGTGCAGGTATGGAAGTAAGAAAAGGCATACATTAGGCTCTTAGTACTTGCTGTTGAATGAAGGTAAAATTTAAAAAACCGCAGGATGAATATCTGCTGATGTATGCTAGGTAGAGTGTTGAAGTTCTTGTAGATGTCCTTTCAGCCTTGCAAACATACAACTTATCCCTGTAACACCTGAAATACATTTTTTAAAAAATTGGACTATTTTTGGGTCCTGTGATACGTACCAACAGCCTTGCCTCATTTCTTTGAGTGTTTCTTTCTTTAGGCCACTTTCTTTAGGCACAATAAGTGTGCCCTCCTGCAGCTGCGCTACTACTAAAGCAGTATTTCAGGGTCTGTGCACGAGGTTTCTCTCTATCCTCTTTCCCCTTGTGTTTTTGTTAGTGTTTAACTCATTCACTTAATCGGTTACTGTTAAGCCCCCCAGGTAAATTTCTAATGGCATATTGGTTAGGGGTTGAAACAAACATTATTCTCAAATTGGAATTTCTTTTCTTGTTTTTTAAGGGGTTGCCTAGTTTTAAGCGTCATGTGAGTTTTAGAAAAAAAAAAAAACAACTGTACAGTAGTTTCCATAAAGGGAAATGAGCTAAATGCATTCATTTATTATGCCTCCTCATCCAAGCAGTGTGCTTCTAAAGACCCATTGTTAAGTTTTTAGACCTAAGTGTAACCTATGGGGAGAGGTGTTTAAACATTGACTTTTTTCTGACTGGTTTTCTGGGTATTTTCCCCAGACTCAAGCAGTGCAAATTACCCTTTGGAGCCTTTTAAAAAATTATTCAAACTGAGATCTAATTGTACTTTAACTTGAATCATTTTCCTATCAGAGTATTAAATTGTTTTATATGTAACTTAGAGCACATGATGCCTTCAAAACTTACTCAAGTTAAGTTTTATCTTTATCTTTTTTTTTTTTTTGGTATGGAGGCAAAACTCTAGACTTACTTAAGTACCTCAATATGACATGTTGCATCCTTGTTCAATTTCACTCTTCCTTCCTTGGCAGAGAATTTACACACCAGAAGCTTAACTCTTAATACACTGGTTTTGAAAAGGCTTTTTGCATCTTGTTGCTGTCTTTGTACCTCACTAGTTGGTCCCGAATGGGATAATCTCTGCTGCCATTCTTGACAATGAAATTTTATGAATTTACTATTTCTTTCTAGTAAGTTAAAAAAAAATGCCACGAAAAGAAACCAACTGGATGTGGCATATGACCCACAATTTAAGCTGTTTGTCATCCAGTCAGATATGGATACCTCCATGAAAGAGTGCAAACAGGGGCGTCTGGGTGGCTCAGTCGGTTAGGCGGCCAACTTCGGCTGGGGTCATGATCTCGTGGTCCTTGAGTTCAAGCCCCATGTCGGGCTCTGTGCTGACAGCTCAGAACCTGGAGCCTGTTTCAGATTCTGTGTCTCCGTCTCTCTGACCCTCCCCTGTTCATGCTCTGTCTCTCCCTGTCTCAAAAATAAATAAATGTTAAAAAAAATAAATAAAAATTAAAAAGAAAGAGTGCAAACAATTTAATCCCTCTCATTGATGAAACCTAAAATAGCTTTAATATCATTGTTATTATTATATGCTAAAATATTTTATTTTTCCTATTATAAAAATTATGATGGATATTTAAAAAATCCTGGCCTATGTTTGTGCCAAATGCCCATTAAGTGGTCTTTCTATACTGAAAGTTTTTTTTTTTTTTTTTTAATTTTTTTTTTCAACGTTTTTAAATTTATTTTTGGGACAGAGAGAGACAGAGCATGAACGGGGGAGGGGCAGAGAGAGAGGGAGACACAGAATCGGAAACAGGCTCCAGGCTCCGAGCCATCAGCCCAGAGCCTGACGCGGGGCTCGAACTCACGGACCGCGAGATCGTGACCTGGCTGAAGTCGGACGCTTAACCGACTGCGCCACCCAGGCGCCCCTCTATACTGAAAGTTTTAAAAACCAACAAATAGAACACTGTATGTTAACTACACTGTAATTAAAATAATAATAAAAAAAAAACAACAAAACAGGGGCACCTGGGTGGCTCAGTCGGTTGAGCATCCGACTTCAGCTTAGGTCATGATCTCACAGTTGTGGGTTCGAGCCCCATGTCGTCCTCTGTGCTGACAGCTCAGGGCCTGGAGCCTGCTTCAGATTCGGTGTCTCCCTCCCTTTCTGCCCCTCTGTGGCTCGTGCTCCATCTTTCTCTCTCTCTTTCATAAATAAACATTAAAAAATATTTTTTTAATAAATTAAAAAAAAAAAACATTGTTGCAGGAGCCACTGACACTTTTGAAATCAGAAGATGATCTGATCAGCTCTGTGTCCCAGAAAGATAACTCTGTTGTCACGAAATGTTAACCCTATTATTGTGTTTTTACCATAGGCTGCATTAAAAACTGGTCAGCATTTCTTTACCTTATTTTCACAGTAATATTAATTGAACCTACACCTGGCAGTCTGTATAACAAACATATGCTAGAAATTACAAATTTGGCAGAAAAGGGAATTGTAATTAAATATCACTTTAGTACAAGGACTGCATCATAGCTACCAAACCTAGTTTTCAAGGGAAATAAATTTACATGGAATAATAAAGTCGCTCCCCTAGAAGCTGTGATGTAACATTTGAAAAATACATGAACTTACATCAGTTATTAGCATGGTACTAGTTCTACCATCCAGTCATTGTACATTGAGGAACTATAGATTTTTTAAATACCAAAACATATAGTATCTTGAAGTGTAAAATAATCTAGTAAGATAATGTAAATCTTATCAGATAATGTAAGTGAATTCTGCAGGTGTCTTCAGAAACTATATGTAGGATTCTATTTAATAAAGAATGACTTTGAGGGTCGCCTAGATGGCTTAGTCGGTTATGCGTCTGACTCGATTTCAGCTCACGTCTCTATCTCAGAGTCTTGAGTTCAAGCCCTGCATTGGGCTCTATGCTGGACATGAAGCCTACTTAAACAAACAAACAAAGAAACAAATAAATAAAATAAAGGATGACTTTGAAGGAGGCTTATGAGTTTGGGCATACAATTCTCTTTGAGTAAGATATACACACTTGTCTAAAAGTACAGCTCTATAACATAATTACACTTGGGCCACAAATAGCTTTTGATTTTTAAGCTTTGTAGTTCATTGCCACAACACCATCAGTTGCCACTTCATTTTAATTCTTCTCATTAATGCTAGTTTAGTTCATCAAGGGACTGAGGTGTCATGATAATGACAGACCAGACTGAAAGCATACAGGTTTCATGAAGTTCCTCACATTTTGTAAGGTTTTGTTGTAATAACATTTCAGGATGCTTTGGGCCCTAAGAATTGATGACAGTGATCACAGCATTTGAAAGCCCTCCATTTCGGTCTGATTATTGGAGCACACTGACTGGATTAATGTTTAACAGCGGCTGTCCTGCAGATTCACTAAGGAAGTTGAGAGATGGTGATTTCATTCTTCTTTACTCGACCAGCCTTGTTGCACAGTTAATTAAGGACTGCTGAAGAATAGCCTTAGGAATAGGGCCTGGGAAGGGAAAGCCTTTTAAATAATGCAAATAGAAGAGTGAGTTTATTTTCACAGCTGAAATAGCTGGTTTTCCCCAGTTTGGATTAGTGAGATCAGATTTGATGTTGCTGGCTGGGTAGAGAACTAATATAAAGAAACAACTCCTTTTCTGGACCGTAATCTGAATTTTACATTACTACGTGCTATTAAAGAGCTGAGCTTGTAGAGTACATTCACATGCAGTTCCATATTTCATAATTTTCTGTAATTATCATATATACATAGAAAGACATATAACACATGTGTACAGTTTAAAGAATGATTATAATATGAACACCCAGTTAACCACCGCTCAGATAAAGAAAAATTACCAGCATTCCAGGAGCCCCACCTTCACCATGTGCTCTATCCAGATGGTGACCTCTTCTCTCCTCTGGGTAGCTACTGTCTTTACTTTTGTCATTTTCTTGCTTCTCTTTGTAATGTAGCAACTTATATTTGTATCATAACACGCTATAGTTTAGGTTTGCCTGGTTTTGAACTTATATGAATAGAATTATGTTATGTGCTCTCGTGTCTGGCATCTTTCAGTGTTACACGTCTGAGATTTTCTCTGTGTTTTTGCCATCCAGTGCAATTTCTTTAAAAAGCCTTTTCTATATTTGATCCTCTCCCTTTTTTACTTAGGATCCCTCTAAATGCTTTCAGTTATTCCTCCTTTGCCTTCTTGGATTTTCTGCTAAATAAGGTCTAAAGACTCAAAGTTGTCTGGACCCCAGTTTTGTGAACATATCCGACTGCCCCAGTTTGATGGCATTCGTTTAGATGAGACTACATCTTTAAGGCTTCTGTGCTCAGTTAAAAATCTTCCTTTCTCCAAGCTGGTCCAAGGGTCTGGTCACGTGATGCCACCAGTGACATCACATTCTGACCGCGGGGAACACTGGTGGTTCTTTAGGTGGCGTTTGTTCCTGAGAAAGGCAGAAAACGCAGCAAGTGCCCTTCTAAAGCAGTTCATACCGGAGCTCCTTCTGTAAATCTCCTCAACCTAAATGACCAAATGCTGGCTGCCAAAGTTATTTCTTCCTTGAGGCAGAAAAAAAGAAAGCTGTGATTGAAGGTAAGCAGACTTGAGCCCAGCCAAGGACCGACGTGTGACCCCAGGGAGAAGGGGATCTGGAGAATCACAAGCAGTCTGTTGTTGGCTTCTAATCACTGCCTGCTGTTTCAGAGCTGCCTGACAATTTGCGTTTCTAACAGGAGACTACAAAGGAGGATGATGCAGTGCTCATGTTACCTAGTGATGTAATAGGATTCTTTCTTTCCTGTTAGGAAGCTGTTGCAGATCTTCATTTTGTCTTAATATCCTTAGAGCTGGGGGCCTCATTTGCTATACAGTGTAACATTATATAGCTATTGGATGCTTTTAAAAATCAGTTTCACAAAATCCTTTTTAAATTTCTCCTGAAAGGAGAGCCCTTAAACCAGAGCAAATTCATTTGGAGCATTAACCTGATTTAAAAAGTAAATTTCTGGTTGTTTGGTGTCCTGTGTTCATGTCAGCATTTGTCTGGAGAATTGAAACAGCTTGGTGGGGTTTTTTTTCCTTTTTTTTTTTTTTTTTTTTTTGCCCCTCTCACCATACTTTATTTCCTTTCTGCCCTCATTTCCTAGCTGGCTGTTTCCGTCTAAGCTCTCAAACACACAGCATTAATCTTTATCAGTATGCCACTGTCACGATAGGAAATGCTGGGCTGGTGATTCAGCAGCCAACCATTTTACAGCCAGGTAGGCTTGAAGATATGGAAAGGACTTTGGTTAGGGGTTTTAAGATTAACTTGTTAACCTCCTCCACTCCAGCCCCACCCCCACCCTCAATATGATTTAGATTCTGCAGAGCTTTTCCTTTTAAATGTGTGTGTTGCCGATAAAAGGTGCACTGAATTAGGTATTTGGAAGACTTAATGATTTGTAAATCAGGTACAGCTTGGGAGTTAATTCCCACTCACCCTATGAGAGTGCTAAAGTTGTCTGTAGGAGTTTAGAGTGAAGATGGGGATGCAGATGTGGGGAAATAGGTGGCAGCTTGGACCTACTTTGGCCTTTTCTGCAGAGGGATCCCATCACCAAATAGTCTGGGTAAAGCTTTGTCCCTGCCAAGGTTGATGCTGCAAATGTGAGCTTTGGCTGGTTGCATTAAATGATAGCATTACTCTGCATTTTTCCTCAGTGTGCATTTGCATAAATTCCTGAATACTGTTCTACTTTTTGGGTTTAATAGTGAAATACTGTTTCACCAGAGGATGGTGGAAATATTTTGAACAAGTTTGTCAAGCAGTACTGAGTAACCTTGTGTGTGTACAACTTCTGAGTTTTAATACTTCTTGCTCATCCCCACTGTTCAGCGAATAAACCTTGATTCCTCTGATATTTATTGAATCTCAGATATGTGTTAGACATGAGAAGGCAATAATGACTTGGATATGGGGCTGCCCTCAAAGAACTTCCAGTCTAGAAAGGAAGACAAAACATTTGCATAAGTAATTATAACAGAAGCGCTAACAGCAAAGCAGATAAAGGACTGTGGTTGGGCAAGTGGATATGTTTCTTCCATTGAAAGATCAGGGACAGACATTTCATCACCAAGCCATGCAATGGTCTTTAAATCTCTACTTGTAAGTCTTAGACTGTTCTGACATACTCAGTAAAAGTTTCTGTAAGCCCATTACATTAGGGATCAAAGTCTACCTGTTGAAGGGAAATATGTACATTCTAGCCAGCTTAACTCTTAAAGAGGCTGGCATGCTTTCTTTGGAACTCCCACTCAGGCAAAAGCTACCTCTTAGAATTGAACTACTGCCTTATAAATGTAAAATGGTTTCTGATGTGCTATGTCTACAAAGATCTTTGACCCTTTTGTCTCCCTTCCGTAACAGAAACTGAAATACCTAAGGGGCTCCAAGCTCCTGCATTTTGTTTCATAAATCCTTTTCCACTAAGCTTCAACTCCTGTCACTTCTCCCTTTGTGCTGTCATGCTCATCTGTCCCTTTCCATTCATACTGCCTTAAGACACTCATCATTTTGTGCCTAGATCACAGAAACTTTCGAATGTCGTGGATGTTCCCACCAGGTGATTATATTGCTTTATCAGCACAACTTAACTATAATCATCTGATAGTTTAAGGACTCACCTTTTGGTACTCAAAAAGGAGATATTAAAATGTTTAGTGTCCAGGGGCACCTGGGTGGCTCAGTAGATTAAGTGTCTGAATTGATTTCAGCTCAGGTCTTTATCTCATGCTTCGTGAGATCGAGCCCTGTGTGGCAGGGGTTGGGGGTGCTGTCAGTGCAGAGCCTGCTTGGGATTCTCTCTCTCTCTCTCTCTCTCTCTCTCTCTCTCTCTCTCTCTCTGCCCCTCTCCTGCTTGCTTGCTCTCTCTTTCTCTCTCGAAATAAATAAACTTTCAAAAAATGTTTAGTGTCTGAGGTACTAATGTCTATTTCCTGTTCAATACAGAGGAAAAATCATACAATGGTGGAGGAATAGGTTCTTCAAATAGGATGATGGACTTCTTGGAGGAGCCAATCCCTGGTGTGGGGACCTATGATGATTTCAATACAATTGACTGGGTGAGGGAGAAGTCTCGAGACCGGGATAGGCACCGAGAGGTAAGACGAAAGATGGTCCATGTGTAAGTGTTAGAAAACAGCAGGGGAGGGGCGCCTGGGTGGCTCAGTCGGTTAAGCGTCTGACTTCGGGTCAGGTCACGATCTCGCGGTATGTGAGTTCGAGCCCCGCATCGGGCTCTGTGCTGACTGCTCAGAGCCTGGAGCCTGTTTCAGATTCTGTGTCTCCCTCTCTCTCTGACCCTCCCCCATTCATGCTCTGTCTCTCTCTGTCTCAAAAATAAATAAACGTTAAAAAAAATTAAAAAAAAAGAAAACAGCAGGGGAAAAAGTTGAAGATCTGTAATTCTTAATATGTATGCTCTCCTTCAGCCCTGAATGTGGCTGAATCTCAGGTTTCCATTGGCAATGTAGGGTTTTATTTTCTAATTTATTTTTATTTTTAGGGTATCTTGTATATGATTTCAAGAAGAATTTATAATTAATGGTGATTTATCTTCCTATAGTAAGTAGTTGAACAGGATCCTTGCAGCCCTGAAATGGGTATAAGTGCCTATGTAAAGAGGTGAAGACAAACTTGGTGGAGGGGACCAAAATAATTTTCAAAGATCTTCTTCCTCTGCCTCATTTCCCTTTTATGGTTTTCCTTTGAAACAGGGTTTTTAGAACTAAGAAAAGAAAGGGGGCTTCTTTTAAAGGAATAAAAGAAAAAAAAATTCAGAGCCTTGGTGTTTACTGAAACATATGGGATAAAGTCCTTGCGATTATGGCTCTCAGACAGCCATAAAAGAAAATGTGTGCATTCAACTCAAACCCCCAAGGCCAATCAGATCCAATTTAAGGATATTAATTTAATATGATAGGTAATAGGTGGCATTTATGGCTAAGGCCCAGATTCTTTAGAATTTGGTGAAGTTCCCCACCTTTCTTTTTTCAGAGTACCACTAAAACTTCTTAAAGCAGTCTGCCAGGGTCATTTGCCTTTAACTTGTTGCTGTGTATCATTAAAATCAGGGAATCAAAATTTCTAGCTCATGTCAGGGCCACATGAAGAGCTTATGAAAAAGGTAGGGCCCAAGCCCCAGTGATCCTGATTCAGTGGGTGATCTCCTGGTGAGACATTTCTTCAACCTTAGGTGCTGTTATTTTTCCTTTTGTATTATTTCTGTTTTGAGTCCAAATTTAAAATTTGATTTTTACCTTGTCCCTTTCTCTCCTGAGTTCATGATTCCCTTCTTTCAGAGCCAGGCAAGTCTCCTGACCAGTCAGGTCCAGATTGCTTTTTATTCTTAAGCCATTACCAGCTCCTGAGTGATCTTCTCATGACCACTTGAACTCAGGGGTCAGGTTGTCCCAGGTACAGGTTTTGAAAAATTCCTCTGTAATCTTTGGACTTGTGATAATCTTACGGAGTTTTCTATCCTAACTAAAGAAGGGGATCTCTACGAAACACTCTTATGTTTTTCACAAGGTTTCTGATATTTGGGAACACACACATACCTGTCCATCATATCTATTCATCACTCGGGCTTTAGAATTTTTGCTGTCTGTAATTCAGAGTTCAGTTTGTCATCAGTTGCATATTCAACATGTTATTTACATTGTGAAAGTCACCCATGATATGACAAGGGCATATTTTCCCACTATATGAAAATGGCTGCATCTGAGACACATTATGCCAACTAATGACAATTCAAAATCAATTAGAATGTGTTTATTAAGTGTTCAAAAGGGACTGTTTTCTTTGCATTAACTGCTCATCATCAGAATGGAAACACTGTCACCGAAAAATGTTACCTCATCTACTTTGAGCACTAAAACTGGAAACTTAAAGTCTCAGGTCAAAATGAATTTTGAAACTGCTTTTAAAAGTTTTATAATAATTTGTGATTGTGATGTCACTGTAGATGAAGATGGGGCAGCTAAGTCACAGTTTCAAAGATAAGAAATAGAGGTTCAGAGAAGGGGGAAGCCCAATGACAAAGCTGTCAGAATACTTGGTTTTGAAATAAATGTGGGGACTGAAGGGCTAAATTGACAAGGCTAGGGCCTAAAAGGCAAAACTTTCTGCACCTCTTGATAGTCTCAGCTATTCCCAGCAGGTTTTTGAAAATAAAGCGAAGCATCCCTATTACCATTTAATATCTGTGATCAGTGAGGGGAGCAAGTCCTGGAACTTGCCAGCCCTGAAGCACTGCCCTAGGTAGCAAGCCTCATGTTGTCCTTTCACCACTCAAATAAGTCTGTGTTTGTTGATTCTTTGCAAAACAATCCAGAAACCATCCCTAGAATATCTGATGTCTATGGCAGAAAGAGACCACTGCAATGAGCAAAACAGATTGACTGACGTGATACAAAATTAGCAGCTGAATGGGGGAATCCCTGACTAAGGTACTTGGAGCCATTGCTCCCGTACTGTCCATGAAGGTGGTGGGGTTCAGTAAGACAAGGCTCACTAAGCCTCTCAAGTTCTTGGTGATGTTTGTTCAGCCCGGGATTTGAGCAGTAACTCCAAATTGGTCTCTGTTCCTGATGAATAGATTTGTCTTTGTACCTCTTTATTGTGTGTTTTAAGGTGAAAAAGTAAGGGTGTGTGTAGAGCCTACCAATTTTTTCTCATTTCTCCCTAGATTACCAATAAAAGCAAAGAGTCAACATGGGCCTTAATTCACAGTGTGAGTGACGCTTTTTCTGGCTGGTTGTTGATGCTACTCATTGGGCTCTTATCAGGTATGGTAAACTGTGTTTGTTTCTTAAACAAATCTCTTAAAATCATGGTGTGCCCCTCCCCCAAGCCATGAACCAAGTTGAGTGCTGTGCTTTACTGTTTTCCTACATGAAATAAATTGCTGGTAGACCTTTAGGAAGCTTGATGTACCCATATGTAAAGGGATACTAATACCTGTATCTCTTTCCTTTAAATGAGGTTAAACAAGGAAATGTATTTAAATGCATTTATATGCTATAAAATATTGTATCCGTTTTAAGGTGCTGTTAGCATGCCTTTCAGTGATTGTCTTGAGGAAGAGCCCTTCTGTTAGAGACAGTCATTTTTTTTATTAAAAAAAAATTTAATGTTTATTTTTGAGACAGAGCTTGAGCAGGGGAGGGGCAGAGAGAGGGAGACACAGATCTGAAGCAGGGTCCAGGCTCTGAGCTGTCACCACAGAACCTGACACAGGGCTCGAACCCACGAACTGTGAGATCATGACCTGAGCCAAAGTTGGATGATTAACCAACTGAGCCACCCAGGTGCCCCGACAATCATTAAAAAACAAAAAAACAAAAAACCACATACTACATGAGGTTTATAAGAGAAGATACAGAAGAGAACTTCCTGAGAGACCTTTGTAGCTCTTTCTTAAACATCTCTCTCATTTGGTGGTGAAGAGCAGTATGAAAGATGTGGCTCATACCCTCAGGAAGTTTACAATCTCAGTCTTTCATGCTGGCTAAGGAGTGGGATGGTCCTACCCTTTCCTGTCATCTCCGGCGACTTCCCAAGTCACTCTAAACAATATATGATCTAACTAGGAGTGGTACACTTGCTATACTCGTACAACTTGAAAACAGGCTCCCAAGCAGGCTTCCCTTCCCACAGGAGAAGCAGAAAGCCAAGAACACGTGACAGAGATTCTGAGTTGTATCCTTGTGGCATTAAAAGGTGGGCCTAGGAAGACCTGGAATATTGAGCTGAAAGGGACGTTAAGTGGGAAACTTGGAGGTAGAGGGCATGAAATAGCCATTAGCACAGGCTCTACTTTGCAGCTACCTGAGTTTGGACCAACCCCATGGCTTGCTAGTTTTGTGACTTTTGGCAAGTTTCCTAACCCCTGGAAGCTCTAGAGGCTAATAAGAGTTCCTATAGTACATGTTTGTTCTGAGGACAGAATAGTAGATAAATGAGATCTAGCACAGATAGCTCTCAGCACAGTGCCCACAATTGCTTTTTTTTTTCCCCACAGTTTTTAACAGTGCCACTGCTGCTATTACCTAGAAAAAATTTATGAGCCATGGAGTATAAATAAATAAATGTTATATACATATATATAGATAATACATACATATACATATATACATATATGTGTATATATATATATCATATGATTGCTGCAATGAAGGATGGCTCGTCCATAGCCAGGTTTTCAAAGATTATCTAGGGAAGGGGTCAGCAATGTCTTTTTGTAAAGGGCCAGATGGTAAATATTTTAGGATTTGTGTGCCACATGGTCTCTGTAGCACGAAAGCAGCCACAGACAATAGGTAAGTGAGCATGGCTGAGACCAGGCAAAACTTTATTTACAAGCATAGAGGCAGATTTGACCCTTGGGCCATAATTTGCCAACCTGTGGTCTAGGGTGTTAAAGCTACTCCTTCTGGATTGCACAGGAGAGAGAGAATGGTCTGGCCAGTTTTTTAATAATTTTTAATGTTTATTTTTGAGGGAGAGAGAGACAGTGTGAGCAGGGGAGGGACAGAGAGAGAGGGAAACATAGAATCTGAAGCAGGCTCCAGGGTCTGAGCTGTCAGCAGAGAGCCTGATGTGGGGCTTGAACCCACGAACCGTAGATCATGACCTGAGCCAAAGTTGGACACTCAACCACCTGAGACACCCAGGAGCCCCTGGTCTGGCCAGTTTAGAGTTGGATAATAATAGACCAAGTGGTCTATAATGCTAAGTACTGCAGAGAGGCTGCAGAGAAGGAAGAGGGCTGAGAAAAGGTTATATAATTTAGCAGTTGGTAGGATACCCATGATCTTGGAAAGCTATCTCATAAATACTAGGAGTCAGATTTCAAGGGGAAGCAACACAGTGTAGAAATTTTGGAGATATTTGGGGGTCATTAGAAGGAGAGAAGGGACAGAAGCTTGAAATGGTAACAAGGACAAAGGAAGGCATTTTATTCTGTAGGGTAGGGGAAACATATTAGGAAAAGGAGGAGAAATAGCAATAGAACGGAAGATAGGATTGAGGGTACCGCATTAGGTAGAATAAGACATGGACACGTGAGACAACATGGGGAACAAGCCTAACTCTGTAACACATGTTAATTTTTGAATCTGGGCAGTAAGTGCAGTAAGAATTAGAAGAAGGAGAAGGTAGGCATGGCCAAGAGGAGGTATCAAACAGCGTGTTAGATTTGATTAGGTTATTCAAGTATGTAAATAACCTGTGTTAACACTTTTAGCACCTACCCAAACATACATATGACATGGCTTCCAGCCTGTTGGAATGTAGGTATAATATCCTCAACTTTGTAATGTATTTCTTATCACTAGGTGGCCAGTGAATATTTTTCTTTCCCTTGTACACACAGGGCATTTTGTTTTTAAGTATTGCAGAGCAACAATAGAAGCAGTGTGCTTGAATACAGAAATAGTCTGGGAATTCAGAGGCTGTGAATTTTATGATGTCTTTGCTATTTCCCTCAAGCATGATTCTAGACCATTTAATTTCTTTATGCCAGAGTTTCTTCATCTGGACAACAGAAATGATGAGAAAGCCAGAAGTTTCTATAACTATCTTAACCCTACCAGTCTATTAACCATAGCACATAAATCCCCATTCACTATTCATCTTCTCATAATTTTCTTTGATGGATGCATAATAAGTTTTCACTACGAAAACTCCAGGATGTTCACATCCTAGGTTCAGAAGGCTTCAACGTGTCTATAGCTTCATCTAATTTTCCACGTGCATTGCAGTCTACGCTTTTACTGATTCAGTTCCCTTAGCCTAGAATGCCTTCCTGCCACTGCTCAGATTCCCTCATCCATGGAGCAAAATTGCTAACAAGGCTGAGCTCTTCTCCCCATAGTCTTCAACAGCTCCCTTCCTTCCCCCAGCCATGTCAAATAAATATAATATTCTTCAATGCAGGCAATCCACATTTTCTCAGTCTTATATAATAGTGAGAATAAAATGATCTTTAATAAACTCGACTGTATTCATGGATCGGTATCCATCAACTGTAAGTCAAAGCAGAGTCTTTGCCATGTAAATCAACTAAAAGGCAAATATTCAGGCTCCTTGCTCCCACCTCACCACTTTGCCTCTCCTCAAGTTCCCCGTGTATAGAAATTCTACTGACATGGTGTTTAATGCAGACAATGTTTTGTATTTTGTACACTCTTGAACAGGCATGTAATGACAGGTGAAATCTATTAGAGGTGATAGGTGGAAATCAAATAGACCATCAGAAAGAGGTTGCAAATGGAACAGAAAAGTTTATGATTATCCATTATTGTGATGCCCTTTTCCTCGTTTTCTCTGACAACTTTGGCCTTCCCTTCCCTCCCCTCAAATCAGGCTCCTTAGCTGGCTTGATAGACATTTCTGCTCATTGGATGACAGACTTAAAAGAAGGCATATGCACAGAGGGATTCTGGTTTAACCATGAACACTGTTGCTGGAACTCTGAGCACGTCACCTTCGAAGACAGAGACAAATGCCCTGAGTGGAATAGCTGGTCCCAGCTTCTCATCAGCACAGATGAGGTAACATGTTGTCAAGATCGCAGAACCACTTACTTTTATTCTTTTTTCTTAAAATTTATTTATTTTGAAAGAGGGAGAGTTCAAGTGTGAGTGGGGGGACAGCAAGAGAGAGAGGGAAAGAGAACCCCAAGCAGGCTCTGCACTGTTATTGCAGAGCCTGACACAGAGCTCGATCCCACAAACCGTGAGATGATAATCTGAGATAAAAGAGTTGGACACTCAACCAACTGAGCCACCCAGGCATCCCCCACTGACTTTTATTCTTACATTTGCTTCATTTCTTTTTTTTAAATTTATTAAACATTTTTTTAATGTTTATTTATTTTTGAGAGAGAGAGACAGAGACAGAGAGAGTGTGAGCAGGGGAGGGACAGAGAGAGAGGGAGACAGAATCTGAAGCAGGCTCCAGGCTCTGAGCTGTCAGCACAGAGCCCGATGTGGGGCTTGAACTCAAAGACTGTGAGATTGGGGTGCCTGGGTGGCTCAGTCGGTTAAGCATCCGACTTTGGCTCAGGTCATGATATCACAGTCTGTGAGTTCAAGCCCCGTGTTGGGCTCTGTGCTGACAGCTCAGAGCCTGGAGCCTGCTTTGGATTCCATGTCTCCCTCTCTCTCTGCCCCTCCCCTGCTCATGCTCTGTCTCTCTCTGTCTCAAAAATAAAATAAAAACATAAAAAAAAAAGACCGTGAGATCATGACCTGAGCCAAAGTCGGACGCTTAACCGACTGAGCCACCCAGGTGCCCCACATTTGCTTCATTTCTTATACTGTAGTCATGACAATTGTGGAATGTGCCCCCATTTTCCTTTTCATGAAAAGGAGAACCAGTGCCAGCTGCCTTTCTCTGTGGTTTAAGCGCAGCCCTATTTCTATCCATCTCTTCTGCCATGCGGAATCATTTGATGCTTACATAGTGGCTTAAAAGTTTTGCTTTTTTTAAAAACAGTCCTGGTGTTTCTCCTCAGTTGTTAGTACACAGTGTGACTGAATCTGTCTTTCTCTAGTAATTCCAGTAAAAATGTCAGAGCCAGCCAACAGGCATGCTATAATTTCTGACTAAGATGGAGTGGGTTAAAAATGTATCCATTGTATAGACTCCAAAAGTAATTTTCCCCTGAGAATTGCATTAGAACATTTTTTAATTTTTTTTTTTAACATTTATTTATTTTTGAGATAGAGAGAGACAGAGCATGAACGGGGGAGGGTCAGAGAGAGATAGGGAGACACAGAATCTGAAACGGGCTCCAGGCTCTGAGCAGTCAGCACAGAGCCCGATGCGGGGCTCGAACTCACATACCGCGAGATCGTGACCTGAGCCGAAGTCGGACGCTTAACCGACTGAGCCACCCAGGCGCCCCTAGAACATTTTTTAAAAAAGGAATACATTCCATATCAAAATAACAGAAATGCAGGAATAAAATTGCCCATAGCCTGCTTTGGAGATTAAATCAATATTTTCATTTGTCCTTGTCTCCTAGCATACATTTTTCAATATAAAAGTGACTGTTTTTCAGTTCCTTCCCTTTCTATTATTACCATTTGGGTTGTTTGTTGGATCTCTCCTACTAAAAACAAAAACCCACAAAACAGAACAAAGCAACTCTTAATTCCCATTTCTTCCACCAACTAAGACAGGTACCATCTCAGCTTACTACTCATTTACTCTGTTGGCGAAGTGACTGAGACAAGACTAGGATATTTATTTATACATTTTTTTAAAAATTTTTTTAATGTTTTTATTTATTTTTGAGGCAGAGACAGAGCATGAGCAGGGGAGGGGCAGAGAGAGAGGGAGACACAGAATCTGAAGCAGGCTCCAGGCTCTGAGCTGTCAGCACAGAGCCCGACGCGGGGCTCGAACTCACAGACTGTGAGATCATGACCTGAGCTGAAGTCGGACGCCCAACCAACTGAGCCACCCAGGCGCCCATATTTATATATTTAGAATGCATTTTTATTCCTACTTTGGTCCATAGACGATTTGAAATGGTGTGTGTGTGTGTGTGTGTGTGTGTGTGTGTGTGTGTGTGTTTGTGTGCACGCATACATACACACGTCAAGGGAAAAGAAGGATAGGAAAATAATAAATCAGAAATCAGAGTGTTTATGTACCTATATGACTGTACACATTGGCTTAGGGAAAGAGCTCATTAAAAGGGTTAGACACATACCATATGTGTGAGAGGGTTTAGATCTATCCTTCTCAAACTAGAGTAAGGTCTGTGTGCCAGCTGGTGGGTGAAACCACAAAATAAATGCTGTGTGCCTTCTCAGAATATCAGGGTTTTTTTCTGAATATTTTTTTTGAAATTACGTTTAATTACAAAGGAATGCAGAAGTCCCATGTTCATTAATATTAAACAATCTATGTTTCAGCTCTGCTCCTGAGTGTCCTACCCCAACCCTCTCTCCTAGATTAGGAATACTTGGGTAGAAAAGTTTGAGAAGCCCTGGAATTTAGGGTGAGTGTGTGTGTGTGTGTGTGTGTGTGTGTGTGTGTGATCCCCTTGCGTTTTTTTGATCAGTGGTGAAACAAGAATATGATCCATAGACTTTATTTCACCAGTTTTACACACATAGATGTGTGTGTGTGTGTGTGTGTGTGTGTGTGTAGTTCTCTGCAGTGTTACCACATGTGTAGGTTTGTGTTATCACCACCACAATCAAGACATAGAACTATTGTTCCATTACCACAAGGCTCCCCTGTGCTACCCTGTTATAGCCTTGCACATGTGTTTAAGTGTTCCAACTATAGCGTTCAAACTGGAGCTTGAGATTTGCTCAAATGACAGATTTCTCTGGCTGGTTTTTTTTGTTTTTTGTTTTTGTTTTTTTTTTTGAATGAAATCCTTGCCTGGAGAGAGTCTTCTAGATTCTGAGTTCTCCTGCCAAGAACTTGGCCTCCAGGTCTCTGCCTCTAGTCAGTTTTAGCTACTTGCCTTTCCATTCCCTCTCTCTCTCTGTTTCCCCGCTCTGGAGCCTTCTTCCTCCCTAGCTTCATTTGAAAGGCCAAGAGAGAGCAATTATCTATTCCTCTGAGGGACTAAACTAATGGAAAAGTTGTGTCAAAGCTATAACTCAGAAAAAAAAAATCTGAGCAGTTTGGCTCTCCTTCTCTAGGTCAGTGAATTATTTTAATTACGTTTTATGTTTAAATCAGAAGTCCAGTGAGTTGTGTTTCATATACTTTGAGTGAGTTTCAACTTCTAATATTTTTATCAGTAAGCATTCTCTCCTAATGTTCAAAATAGCTTTCTTTGTAAGATGTAACTGTTTGTAAGCCCTTTATGTTGGTGACTCCTTATTCGTGGTCAACATTAGATTTATTTTCTGGCCATCTTCATTATCATAGGAGGATAGTCTCAAAGGTGTATTCTCTCCATTTTAGAAATAGCTGTTGCTGTTTTATTCTTTGGGACAGCTGGTGTCTCACTGGTTTCGTTTTATGGTCAGAGCCTGAAACTTTCCACTTGCATATTCTTGTTGCTGAGTCTGTGATAGCAAAACTCTTGCAAAGATATGGTGATTCTCTATAGAACTGAACTGTGTATTTAAAGAAAAACCACTCAGGAATTTTCAACACTCTAATCTCCCATGAGAATTTGACACCAATGTAGGTAGCCAGCTGGTCTTCACCTCAAATGTGTAGCCAAAGTTCAGCCATTCCAGTAAAAGAGCTTTCAAGACTCTTAATAAAATTGGCATAAAATCATATATATTTGACTTCAAAACCTATCAAAGTGTTCATAAGGAACAGGAGTTTGCTTCAGGTTTTTGTTCGTTCTTCATTTTTGTCCATCCTTAGAAGCTGGTGTTGGTTTCCTTTGGGTGTAGCAAATCCTCTCTTTTTCAGTACCAAGTGGGCTGACACTATTTCAGTATTGCCTTTCTGACAATTCTGGAAGGAACATCTTGAGCTATTTAATACTGGTCTTTTTCTTTCTGATCTCCTTTCCCGAAAACCGATTACTCAGAAGGGCGGCATGCCTCACTAAAACAAGCTTCTTTCTTTTCCCTTGTTCCAGGGAGCCTTTGCCTACATAGTCAATTATTTCATGTACGTTCTCTGGGCTCTCCTATTTGCCTTCCTTGCCGTGTCTCTTGTCAAGGTATTTGCGCCTTATGCCTGTGGCTCCGGAATTCCTGAGGTAAGTCTCTCAAGTGGTTTATAAATGGACAATAATGATTCCTTCCTGGTTAAAAGCCTTTAGTATGTATTCCAGCATATACCACAATTTGAATATAAAACAGGATCAGACTCTGAGGAAATCTAGAGTCTCTCTAGGTCTTTCCACAAGTCTTCTCTCAGTCTGGGCCACCTGGAAACTAAAGGGAGTTGATTCCTAGCCCCCCTGGGGGTTCCTGGTGAATTAGGCCCCTTGAAGACCAACCCCCACTCCCTACCCAAGAAGCTCCCAGGGTCCCAAGATCCTGGCCTGAAAAAGTAGTGGTATTGTCAACTTTGTTAGAGTTGAAGAAACAAAGCTATTTTGCTACATTTCCTACAATATGATTCAGGCTAGGAAGGTAGTTGAAATCCTGTTTCTAACTACTTTGGGTTTAGATTGCTTGACAGTGACTGAAACCATTGAGATTTGAGGTTGCCCAGATGACCTTACCCCTCTCTGTTTCCTGACCAAGTCATAGTTATAAATTTCTTTGGCAGAGAATCAAGGCTATACTAGCCTGTAAGGATATAAGTAAGGAAAACACCCCCTCCCTGCCCCTCTTCTCCATATACACAGACTCCCATGCTTGTACTCCCTTGCCCAGCTAACACATGGCCCACCAAAATATAAGGAACATGAAATCTTAAAGAACAGTTCTTGCTTTCCTGGGCTCCCAGGCTTCCTCCCAAATTGGGGTCACTGTAGGTCAAACATCTATAGGTCATTTGTTCAAAAGGTGCAGTTTCTATAATGAGGTCCGGATTATTGCTTCCCAGCCTTGCTTACTTGCTTAGCCTATATTCAGTCTCTCTGTTTTTGGCCCGCAGATAAAAACTATCTTGAGCGGTTTTATTATTAGGGGCTATTTGGGTAAGTGGACCCTGATTATCAAAACCATCACGTTGGTGCTGGCCGTGTCATCAGGCTTGAGCTTGGGCAAAGAGGGCCCCCTAGTGCACGTGGCTTGCTGCTGTGGGAACATCCTGTGCCACTGCTTCAACAAATACAGGAAGAATGAGGCCAAGCGCAGAGAGGTAAGAACAGGTGGCCCAAGTAGTTTCTTTGTTGGTGAGAGCATAAATGGAACAGTCTTAGGGATGAGAATTTGGGGATTCTCCCAATGTCAACACAGACACCCTTTGACCCAGCAGCTCTACCTCTAGGAATTTAACCTACAGACATCCTAGCGTGTGTGCATGTGCACAAAGGTATGCATTTGGGAATAGTTCATGTGCAGCATTTGTCAATATCATGAGAAAATTAAACCATCACAATGTCCATCAATAGGACTGATTTGAATAAACAGTATTCTGTCCATGCTGTAGCATATTGTGCAGTCGTTAAAAAAAGAGAGCCTTATGTACATTGACATGGAATGATGGCTATAAAATATCATTCATTTTCAAAAGCCAGTTTTGGAACAATGCATACAAATAATAATTCAATTAATGTTTTTTTTTTAATTATGTAAATGTGCACCTAGAAAGAAAATGTCTGGAAAGTGGTTTTACTACAAACTATTAAAAATGTCTACCTGCAGTGAGTGGGGAAGTGAGGTGGCAGTGAAGGACTTTAACTGTAATAACTTTTACTATATATAACTATACAAGTATGTGTTATTTCTATTACAAAGTAAGTTACAAAAATAATAGTAGATTTTTAGAAGCAGTCGTTTATTCCTGTGAACGAATATGAACTCAGCCTGTTTCAGATGCCAGCTTTTTCATCTTTTATTTCTACCTACTGCCACACTGAATGAGTTTCTCTATGTATTGGATCTCTCTATGCCTTCTGCCTCAATCCCACCAGAGTAGTCCTGCCACAACATCTCTGTAGTGGTTCTCATGTTTATGTAGTTGCTAACGTATATCATTTTGAAGAGGAAGAGCAGTTTTTAAAAATGTTCCAAGTCATTGGTTACTTTTATCCTGATATAATGAAGGATTTAAGAAAATAATGGTTCTTGCTCTATTTTCCTTGAATTACAAAGAAATCACATATGAAATGGGTCATGGCCAAGGTCATCTCATTAGAAAGGATTTTTCACAAAATGGGAACCTAGTGATTTATTCTGAAAACCAAACAAAACAAAAAAAACCATAAGGCCCAGAAGGAAGCTCAAAGATGTTGAAACTTCAAATATGGAATACATTTTGATAGTCCAAGGGGGAATGTTTTTGGCAGGAGAAGAAGGTGAGCAGGAGAGAGAGAGGGAGAGGGAGATCTGAGTAACTTGTTTAGCTACCTGTCAAATGGTAGAAGGGCATAAAGGCAGTATTCAATTGCTGAGGTTGTTGGATGGTAATAATGCACGACAGAAGCTAAAGAGATGGAAAAAAAAAACATTTTAACTGGCAAGAGTAAAGTGTTGATTGCTGCTGGTTTTGCCTGGGCAGGGGTGACTTTGAAACTACAGATTGCCAGTTACTTTCATTCCATAAAATTGGCATTTCTGTTCAAGTAGTTCCTTATAGAAGGGGAGTAGTTCCTTATGAGAGGGAGTTTGGGCTATTTCTCTGTACAGATGTCATTTATTCCTCTAACTAGACCCAGGAATATTTGCATCTTGAGCTCACTTCCTATTGTTTATTTTAGACTTTCCAGTTATTTCTTCCTGTTGTTCTCACCATCGGCAGCCACCCTTTTGTGTCCTGGGGCCTTGTGAAAGTGGGCAGATGCTTGAAGGTAGAACAGGGATTTGAGAAGGAAGGGCATGGACAGACTCCACTCGGTCAACAAAAAAAAATTGAAGCAAACTAGCCACCACGATTCTTTCTTTTTTCTCATAATTCATCCCAAACAGTCACTGAAATGCTTTCAATGAAAGCCAATATATAGCTGTGGATTTTGAAGTCCTCCCAAGTTAGCCCTGGACATCTCACTCTTTCCTCCCCTTCATTTTCCTGCCCTGCACCATCCTGCCCAGAGAATCCTGCCTATTTATTTTGCCAAGAACCATTTTATTCTTCAAAAACTCTTAATTTTTAATCATCTTTATTTTTTTAATGTTTATTTATTTTGAGAGAGAGCACACATGCATGAGTGGGGGAGGGGCAGAGAGAGGGAGGGAGAGAGAGGATCCCAAGCAGGCCCCACACAGTCAGCACACAGAGCCTGATGTGGGGCTCGATCTCAAGATCCGTGAAATCATGACCTGAGCCAAAATCAAGAGTCACACGCTTAACTGATGGAGCCACCCAAGCGCCCCTAAACTTTCTTTTAAAAATTTTCCTTACGAGTACAAATCACTTCTCACTCCACAGCAACCAGAATCTAATGAAAGGACCTTTTCTTCCCATTAATTCGGTGTGTTTTTCATGCATATTTTACATGCACATGCATATGCCTGCCTACAAAGGTAGGGCTAAGTATATTACTTGCTCTCTTTCTCTGTCTCCTTGTCCCTTTTTATTTCCCCCTGATAGCTTCTTCCCCTTCCTCTTCCACCTAGCCCTTTTCATTGCCACACTGAAACACCCTTAGGTCTTCTCTTCCCTTCAAAATCTATCTCCTTGCTTCTAGTTGCTTCTAGTTGCCTCCCTATTTCTTTTTCCACAGGTCACTATGTATGGAGTAGGGCACATAGTACAGGAAACCCCAACTACCCATTGTATGAATATTTGCAGCTCCTGAATAGATGTGAGCCAATTGTTATTTCAGTTTTGTATCATCACAGCCTTCTCTAAACTCTCGTTTAAAAGGCATTCCTTAACAGAGAGTGCTGTGTAAATACATCACTGAAAATTCTTCATTTAGGTGGTTCCTAGGTCTACAAACTCAATTTCATTAGTGAATGGAGAGTATTGGGGCTGGGGGGCATGATGTGGAATAAAGTACATGCCTGAATTAATTACAGAGGAAAGACCCTTTGCCTGTTCAAGCATTTGAACTGTGTTCAAAATTTAGCATGCAGTGTTTGCTCTCAAATAAATATAAATTGAATTTTGTCTTTGATAAACTGGTTACAGAGCATGTAAAGTTTTAAAAGAAATGTCAACCACTAACGTTCCTTTTAAACATGCGATTGACAGAAGAAAGGTGGCATTATTTCTGTCACTAATTTTGAGTTTTGGATTGTAGGTCTTGTCGGCTGCAGCAGCAGCTGGTGTATCCGTAGCCTTTGGGGCACCAATCGGTGGAGTATTATTCAGCCTAGAAGAGGTAACTACTTTTAACTGTCTGTAGAACATGCATGTTGCTTTTGAATCAGGAATTCTGGCCAGTGTGTATGTATGGTGCAGTCCCAAAGCTCTCTGATCAACTCCGTGTTTACCACGTGACCAGAGATCTCTGGGCAGTTTTTTTGTCCTGAGCTCTCATTCCTGCAGCACCAGCTTTTCACCTGGAACTGTGTCTGCATACTGCTCTAAGTTTGCTTTCCCACCTTCTTTCTTACAGGTCAGCTACTATTTCCCCCTCAAAACGTTGTGGCGTTCATTCTTTGCTGCCTTGGTGGCAGCATTTACTCTACGTTCCATCAATCCATTTGGAAACAGCCGACTAGTTCTGTTTTATGTGGAGTTTCACACCCCATGGCATCTCTTTGAGCTTGTGCCGTTCATTCTGCTGGGTATATTTGGTGGTCTGTGGGGTGCTTTGTTTATCCGCACCAACATCGCCTGGTGTCGGAAGCGTAAGACCACTCAGTTGGGCAAGTATCCTGTCATAGAGGTACTTGTTGTGACAGCCATCACTGCTATCCTGGCTTTCCCCAATGAATACACCCGCATGAGCACAAGTGAGCTCATTTCTGAGCTGTTTAATGACTGTGGCCTTCTGGATTCCTCCAAGCTTTGTGACTATGAGAACCGTTTCAACACAAGCAAGGGGGGTGAACTGCCTGACAGACCGGCTGGTGTGGGAGTCTACAGTGCCATGTGGCAGCTGGCCTTGACACTCATACTGAAAATTGTCATCACTATATTCACCTTTGGCATGAAGGTGAGGAGATTCTTTTGATGTTCAGTGGATATATGTGTGGCTATGGGTTGAGGGGTAAAGCCAAGATATAAAATCTTCAAAGCTCCTGTGGCACTTCCAACCCCACACAACATTATCCCCCACCCTCAAAAGTCCTTTTTGCCCCCACATGTCCTCCTAACTTCCTAGAGAATTGAACTTCTATCGAAAATTATCTAAGCCTAGTTTTAGGCCAAATGCACACCTCAATGATGAGATGTAAGTGGAAATGTTTTCTCCTTTTCCGTGGAGCACATATTTTGCCCTCAGAAAGGATGGTGAGGTATTTATTCATGTGCATTTTGTATTAAAACAATATCTGCCCAACATGTTTTTGGTCCTTATAGGGTGGCTTTAGAGTTTGCCAATAAAGCAAAATATTAAGTTGAACCAAATGAAGTAGCCAGTACTCAACCATTTTGAACACTAAAAGAGCAATCTCATCAAGTTCAACCTGATGTATACCTAAATGTATTCTTTACAGTCATTATCAGTGCCTGTTTATTGAGAACTTCACAGGTGATCCCAAGTTAATATTGAAACTCTCAACAGCAGACATCAGGCCAGCATCTTTTATTTTCAGTACCTGTTATCATTTCTGTATTTCAGAAGAAACCAGAAAGGAACATTTGTTAAGGTATTTTCCTCCTCCTTCCTAGATTATTTGTCTTTCCTTTAGCACCCAACTACTGAGTTATTCCCCTCTATTCAAACCAGACAATGAGAGACAAGCGCTCGCTGTAGGCAGTGCTAGAAACCTCTGAATTGTCATGCATCTTCCTAACACCCTGGAAAAGTCTTGCTGCGCTTCTTGAGTTGTTTGTTTGTTGTTTGTTTGTTTGTTTTTTCCTCACGGCTTCCTTCTTTTAAAGTGAACAGTCAGACCATCAAACCCACCCAGTTTCAAATGCATTCCAAAATTGAACACAAGTTATTTAAAAATAATCTGCTGTTTCAATGATTTTGCCCTTGTCATAACTTCCTTCCCCTAACACAGTAAATTGAGATTTCACTGTAGTATCCTAGGAGTCAAGAAATAGAGCAGGAGACAGATGAGAGGGTTTTTTTGTCATTGTTGGTTTTGTTTTGTTTTGTTTTGTTTTTTGGATAGTCATGCAATCCATAGTTACTACCTCATTTTTAAAATGTAATCATTGGGGCGCCTGGGTGGCGCAGTCGGTTAAGCGTCCGACTTCAGCCAGGTCACGATCTTGCGGTCCGTGAGTTCGAGCCCCGCGTCAGGCTCTGGGCTGATGGCTCGGAGCCTGGAGCCTGTTTCCGATTCTGTGTCTCCCTCTCTCTCTGCCCCTCCCCCGTTCATGCTCTGTCTCTCTCTGTCCCAAAAATAAATTAAAAAACGTTGAAAAAAATTAAAAAAAAAAAATTAAAAAAAAAAATAAAATAAAATGTAATCATTTCGTCTTTATACTGTTACCAAGTAAAATGAAACCTCATGTACCATCCTTTTCATGTGAGCAATGGGTTAAAATTCAATATATGAGAGTGGTTTTAAGCATTGCATTTAAACCCCAGCACCAGTATTTACTGTGTCTTGAGCTTGGGTGAGTTACTTAACCTCTCTGAATCTTAAGTTCTGTGCGATTTGGGAATAATAATGCCTATTCCTGGGGTGGTTATAAAGAACTGAGGAAATCTTGTTAGTGGAGTATCCAGCATAGAGCATGGAAGATAGTCAATAGAGGGTAATTGTTGTTGATAAGAATTCAGCATTGGGGGAAAATGTCTGCATATATGAGAAACTCCATCTATTTTCCTTTTTCTTTGGGAAAGGCTTAATTTCTGCCTCCAGTTCTGTGTTGGTCTGGAGAGTTCAGGCTCTTGCCTGATGGACCCCGAATCAGGGTAAGCTTCTTTGCAGTTGTACTTGCCTGCGCGTCCCGGAGAACCTCTAGCCCCTGTAGCATTACACAAATATTTATGGCCACTTGCTAGCATAGTGCATAGTTAAATTGTCATTGGCCTGTTTGCTTCGCAGAGGTTCAGTCCTCTAGCCCTTACCACATGCCAGGCAAGCGCATCATTTCTCACTAACCATCTGTTGCTTTCTCTTTGCAGATCCCATCTGGCCTGTTTATCCCCAGCATGGCTGTTGGTGCTATAGCAGGCCGACTTTTAGGAGTAGGAATGGAGCAGCTGGCTTATTACCACCATGACTGGGCCATCTTTAATAGCTGGTGTAGTCAAGGAGCAGATTGTATCACCCCTGGACTTTATGCGATGGTTGGGGCTGCAGCCTGCTTAGGTGGGTAGTGTTTGTATTGATTTCAAAGAAGTTGCCACACAGGTGACAGAATAAAGACATGTGATATTAAACACAGTCGACTGCAGAGGTTGAGAGCACAAGCAAGCACACATGAGCAGAGGAGGGGCAGAAGGAGAGAGAGAGAGAGAGAGAGAGAGAGAGAGAGAGTGAGAGAGTGTGTCAGTCTTAAGCAGGCTCCACGCTCAGCACAGAACCTGACGCAGGGCTCCAGAGGTCATGAGATCATGACCCGAGAAATCAAAAGTCAGATGTTCAACCTACTGAGCCACCCAGGTGCCACTGAAGGTTTTTTTTTTTTTTTAATGAGCATCCATTTCCTGTTGGGTTTGCCATTTTTCAAGTGCTTTAAGAAAGCATTCTTTATCCTATAGCTATATTCCTCCCTTTTGAGAGTAATTTTACTCTCAAATTTCATCCTACTAAGGAAATTATCAGAAACTCGGATAAGGATATCTGCCCAAGAATGTTCATCACAGTATTATTTATGATAGCAAGAAATTGGAATCAACTTAAATATGTACAGTAAGGGACTGGTTAAATAAATTATGGTGAATCCATATAATGTTATACTATATAGCCATTGAATGTGATGCTAATACTTAACATCTTTAAATCCAATGTTAAATGAATTTGTAATAATATATGAAATGTTCCTGACATAAAGTGGGGGGAGGGGAGCATGGTGGGGAATTAAACATATAATATGAGCTCACCTACCTACAAATACATATTTTTGCATAGCGAAAAACTTGAAAAAGTCATTCCAAATTTTCACTCTGCTTATTTCTAGGCAGTGAGCTTATGGATAATGACTTTCTTTTATATACTTAAAAACAATGTTTGAATTTCCTACAATGGCCTGTACATTCCAGAGAACCTATAGTCCTAGCAGTGTTATACCAATTGTGGATATCTTTTGCAATTACTTTTCTAATTAGGGGGGAGAAAGCAGCACACAAATAAGAAACAAAAGAAGAAAAATCCAGATGGCATCTGGGTCTTTTATAGATATTATTTTGAGAAATCTGACTCACATCCATTATAAACTTACTTTAACCCAGCCGCTGTGCAGTTATAGGTGAGACCTCCTTTTAGCAATGCTTCTGGTACATGGGCTTTGCCTGGATGGGCTCCTGTCACAGGCCCTTAATTGTAATGAATCTGGACTTCTGTTTTTAGTAGCTTATATCTGTTTCCTTGTAGGTGGGGTGACTCGGATGACTGTTTCTCTCGTTGTCATAATGTTTGAACTAACTGGTGGCTTGGAGTACATTGTGCCTCTGATGGCTGCAGCCATGACAAGCAAGTGGGTGGCAGATGCTCTGGGGCGGGAGGGCATCTATGATGCCCACATTCGTCTCAATGGTTACCCCTTTCTTGAAGCCAAAGAAGAGTTTGCTCATAAGACCCTGGCAATGGATGTGATGAAACCCCGTAGAAATGATCCTTTATTGACTGTCCTTACTCAGGACAGCATGACCGTGGAAGATGTAGAGACTATCATCAGTGAAACCACTTATAGTGGCTTCCCAGTGGTGGTGTCCCGGGAATCCCAAAGACTTGTGGGTTTTGTTCTCCGAAGAGATCTCATCATTTCAATCGGTAAGGATTTCAGAAAGGGGATAATGGAATCCACTATGGAAATAAAATAAATATGTGCAAAATGGGGGACGACACAGGGAGGACAGGACCAATGAGGGGCCAGAAGGATTGAACTGGCACTTCTATTTTCAACTTTTTTTTCTACTTCTCAAATAGAAAATGCTCGCAAAAAACAGGATGGAGTTGTGAGCACTTCCATCATTTATTTCACTGAGCATTCTCCTCCGATGCCACCATACACACCACCCACCCTAAAGCTTCGGAACATCCTGGATCTCAGCCCCTTCACTGTGACTGACCTTACACCCATGGAGATTGTAGTGGATATCTTCCGCAAGCTGGGACTGCGGCAGTGCCTGGTTACGCACAATGGGTGAGAGCTCTTTGGTGAAGGCAAATTGGATCATGGGAGGAAAGAGTGTAGAGAGATAAAGAAGAACCCAATTCATCTGAACATTAGTAGCATGTATAGGGCCTTTTGAAGCTCCGAGGTGAAGACAGATGTGTTTCTTTTATCATCATGATTAATAGAAAAGGAGTTTGGGGAAGAAAGTGTGATTGGGAAATGTGAACTGCTGGCTGCACATTATAAATAACACGGCCCCTCCCCCACAAAGGAAATGGCTGTGTTCTTGTGAAGAGACAGCACCAAAATTATAATGATATTAGGTATTATTCGTATAGTATTTGGTCCTTATGATACCTGTGCTGTTATCATTGGAGGATGATAAAGCCAAGTTTCAGTGAGGTTTAAAGATTTACACAAGAGTCCACAATCAATATATAGTAGGGAGAGGCTTTAAACACAAGTCTTCTGACTCCCAAGGCCAAGGCTCTTTCTTTCAGGGATATTTCTTATGCAGTAAAGGAAGCCCTGCTATTTTTATTGGAAAAGAAGGGAAGTTGAGGAGAAGGGTGGATTTTTTTCTAAACATGGTATGCCAATCCAGCAATTATATGAGAATTTCACTCTCTAAAATTTCTAAATGTTGTAACAGATGTCTTGCAGGATTGAAATCAGCAAGGGGACTTTCCCTAACTGATTCATTCAACATTTACTGAATCCCCTACTTCATGCAAGAAGGTATTCCACTAGACTCCATAGAGACACAAAAGTGAATAAGGCCCTTCTCTGCCCTCAAGGAGTGCACAGTGTCACAGGGAACCTAAGAACACAGGAGCATGCATTCCACAACAGCAAACAAGACAAGTGTGTAGATCATGCCATTGCTGCAAGGGGGTCATGGTCATTGCTGGCCTGTAGGATCAGAGAGAGTGTTCTGGAAGAGCAGCATTTGAACTGAGTGGCAGGAGATAAGGTTCAGATACGTAGGGAATATTTAAAGCAGAGGAAATAGCAAGATGTGAGATGTGAAGCAGAAATGTCTGCAGCCTGTTTAGGGACCCATGTGCCGTCCCATTTGCTGGGCACACATAACACTGTAAGTTGCAGTTAGTGTTTGAAGACAAAGTTGAAAAGGCCTGAGGAGGAAAAGCATCACCATTGAGAATGTTAACTACCGATTTGTTTTTGTTTTGTTGCCTTGTTTTCTTTTAGGCGATTGCTTGGAATCATTACCAAAAAGGATGTGCTAAAGCATATAGCACAGATGGCGAACCAAGATCCTGACTCCATTCTCTTCAACTAGAATCACAGGGTTGTGCTAGATATAAAACAGGAAGGACATTGCAGACCATGGATGTATTTTATTTACTGGGTACCCAAAACACATTTCCCATATTTGGATGGTGAAGTTATATCAGTGTGTTGTCTCTTTCCTATAAGTTAACCAGTTGCACTACATAATCTCTGGAATTTAATCTTCTCTTTAGGAGAAAATACAGTTAGGCTTCTGTGATATCGCATTAGGAAGATTTCATGAGAGAATAAACAAGATTGCTAGGGTTTAATTCTTTAAATTTTTTTTTTTAATTTAAAACATAATTGTTAGCCAATATGCAATCACTGAAAACTATGCAAGAAAAATTCCAACCGTCCTGACCTATAGCCTGCAGAAAGCTCATGACCAAGTCACTTTTTTGGACTCTGTCATTGGTGGAAGATGAAGTGTAAACTAAGGGGCTTTGCTTTTCCGAACACAGAAAGGAAAGCCAGAAGGAAAATAGTAATGCTGTTTTTCAGACTGTGAAAATTCAGTTCAAATGTTTTCTTGTTCCTGTTACAATATTTAGCATTATTAGTTTGTGTGTGTGTATGTGTATGTTAATATCTGATTATAAGACAATGCTGCTTTGGTTAACCTCCTCTAAACAAATTTAGAGAGGTTGACTTTTATAGCTTGCTTGTTCCTGGTACTCTTTTGAAGTGCACAAAGATAAGTTATGGAACTTTCTCCTTGTCTGCCAAAAGGGTGATTTTCCAGATGGTTTTTGTTAGTCCAGTAGACAAGGACTTTGCCATGAATTTGTTAGTAAGGAATGATTTCTCCAGCTTCCTTGAAATGAATGATTAGTAAAGTTCTAAGCCAAGTCAATGACTAGGAATTTCACGTTTTTTTGTGAGGTCCCAACTAATTCTCTTACCCAGATGCCACCTCCATGAGTGATGGTGCTTTAGGCTTCTGGAATATGTAAGAATAGTAAAGGGAACCAAATCTGGACTGCATACTGATAAACCAGGGAAGATCCTGAGCTGTATCTGCATTCTCATGCATTCCTTCCTAAAGACCACCAGTACTAAAATAACTGGGCACTCATGCCTCCTTCCAGTGTTAAGTACATATAACAGGCCAGTTGTTGTCCCTGTGAACATGAATTTAGGCTTGGGGTACTTTCAAATCCATTCGAGGCATTGGAATAGGATAGGCAGCTGTGACTCCCTTGGGGTTCCTTAGAATTCTAAATAAAATACAGAACCATCCTAAGACCCAGGGGTGTGGACAAGGCCTGGTGACACCAAAGGTGCTTGTATCCAATTGAAAAGGTGCCTGTCTCAATTTTCTACCACCTTTACTGCAGTAGAAAAACATCACACTGTAGGACACCCGGTGGAGAGCTACCTCCATCATTCCGATACCGGTTTCATTTTCTGTTGTTGTCCCCATGTGCAGCTGGTACCCCTTGTTTTCCTCCATTCTTTTCCCCTCCCTCTCCTCAGTCCTGAGTCCTGTCTTTGGGATTGAGCGCCATGCCTGGTTAATCATTCCGATTTCAAAAAATAACTTCCAGGGCTAGTTAAATTGTAAACCAGGGCTCAGCAATCTTAGGGCACATGGACCAGAGGGAACACACAGCCATTGGCTTTGCTCTGTAGCCCAGTTGCTGCCACTGTGCCTCCCTCCCTTCCTGTGCCCATGCCCACAGCAGCAAGACTTAACTGCCAGGGCTGCAAGTTCAGCCTTTCCTGTTTGACAAATCTGTTACCCCCCACCCCTTGCACCACCATTCCAGCCTAGAACCATCAGTCACTAGGGATATCCTCCCCCGTCCCCTACCCCTTCCCCCAACACCTCAGGGTTCCTCATTTTAAAAGTTGCTGAGCCCTGAATCTAGAATTTCTTTTTCTTCCTTTTCTTTCTTTCTCTTTCTTTCTTTCTTTCTTTCTTTCTTTCTTTCTTTCTTTCTTTCTTTCTTTCTCTTTCTTTCTTTCTTTCTTTCTTTCTTTCTTTCTTTCTCTTTTTTCTTTCCTTCTCTTCTTTTCTTTTCTTTTCTTTTCTTTTCTTTTCTTTTCTTTTCTTTTCTTTTCTTTTCTTTTCTTTTCTTTTCTTTTCTTTTCTTTTCTTTTCTTTTCTTTCTTCCCCTAGTTCTTATCTTTCCAACATCTGAAATTCTTTTATTGCCCAGAACTGGACAGCCAAGGCTTTTATTGATTTTTATCTTTCAAATATCAAGGCAGTCACCAGAGTTTCTTTTTTAAAGTATATCACTCTAACATTTTAATGAAAGAGAAAAAACTCCCTAGGTTATATTCTATCATAGTCATGACTCAGTCACTTTACATCTTTTGTCCCTTCCATGCCACTGATTTCCTTGAATGAGATGAGGCTATGTGCCAGACCACCCCTGTGTATTGCGTAGAAGTCATTCTTATCTATGTATTTCTGGTTCACTGCCTATCTTTTCTTATTAGCCGTCCAGCTAAAGTTTGCAAAACAGGAAGTGTTAGTATTTCTGGTATTTGATGACAATGAAAAGTTTGGTCTCATTTCATAGGGCAGCAGTGATATGGAGGGTGCCTAAGTTTGCCTTTGTGTTTCTTCTAGGCTCTGTTTTTGATTTTAGACAGATGAGCCAGTGTTAAGGTGCTACTTCAGAGAATTATTTCGAGAAATCAGATAACACTGTGCCAAGGTATACTTTCTAGATGCTAAGCACCGATTGGCCCTCCAGAGAATAATAGCCTTTTGATACCTCACTCCTGATAAATCTCATCCATTAACCTCAGCTTCTCAGGAATCCTTGTAACACATATGCTAGAAGTAGCTATAGTGTATGGTATTCATTATATGTCCAATCCTATGGTTTGGCTCAAAGGTTGGCTAATTGTGGCTACAGCTCTCCGCTAGACTGCTAGCTCAGCACCTTAACACTCAAGAGTTTCTTGTCTTAAGGCAAAGGAAAATGTTCTTTCTGCTATTGCCAATTCAGCAGTTGGACATACTTAACCAACAAACAAAGCTGATACAGGGAGGTCTGTCAGTCGCCTCAAATGGCCACATACCTCAATGGCAAAAGGCTAGATAATCTGTGATTGGCAAATTAATTTGAGTTGAAACTAGTCTGTTTTGGCATTAAGAAAATTGCCCAACACAAGGGAAGGAGCTATAAAAGAATGCCAATAAGTGCTTCAAGAGAGTTAGGATTTTCCGAGGGAAAATATACCGTAGACATCCAGCCATTAAAAGAGTGGGAGTCTACAGGTTCATTAAAAGTCTAACTGGTATATTTTGTATAGTCAGGTCTTCAATGTAAATAATTAAAGAAGCCAAAACAGATAATGCATGGTTATACCGTTGGAGGGAAAGAAGCAAGGGACTGAAAATGCAAACTAATGGCCACTTTCAAGGTCGTTTCTATTTGGATGTTTGTTCAGACACTCTCCTCTTTTCTGGCCCCAGCTTCCTTCTGGTTCAGGCCAACTGTCGAGTGGAGGTGGTATAGTCCAAAGAACTGATAGCCTCTGGTGGATAATCTGACACTGATGACACTTTGGATTTTGCCAGTAGGCAGAACAAACGATCAATTCGCTGAACGAACAGCAAAGCAGTTCAGTTGTTTTGGCACCAGAGGCTGAAACTGAACCCCTTTTCAGGAAAAGCTGAGCATAGTGTAAATTTCTCTAGCAAGTCTCCAATTTCATTTGAACATGAGAAAGAGAAAGTAATGGGGATTTAGTGTGGTCTAAGGCTGTGAAGTAACTCTGAACCATGATGTTATGAACTCACTCAGGTGTGGGGGGAGCAAATCTATTTTTAAAAACTCATCATGCAGTAGAGTATGTCATGCACAGAAATCATGGCATATTATACTATAGGTTTTAAGTATTTGAATCACCTGTCTCCATTGGGTCTCAATCTTGGTTTGTGTTGTGATGTGATGAACAGGAAGGTGAACTTGCTACCCCATGGTATCTTTGTTTTTGTTTTTTTAATCACAAGGGGTGCAGCTTTTGAAGTTGAGTTTTTAATGAAGACAGCGAAGACAATATTGAGAATTTGAAATGGCCAGTGTGTTTTACATTGCCAAAGTACTTACTGATGACTGGCCATGTTGCCACCCATCAGTTCAGAGAAAGCAGGAGAACATTTTTCAGGGTGGTACACAGAATATTGAGCTTGAGAAAACCCTGAGAAAAATTAGAAATTTAGAAAGTAGATGGGAAGTAGGATATTTAGTCCTGAAAAAAATTGATGTCTAAATATGTGGTCTGAACTTAAGTGTCCTAAAACCTTGATTTTTTTTTAAACCACCTCTGGGTTTGCCTGAATTCCCTTTGGGGAGAGAATTGAAGGATGTGGCAGTGGAAAAGCCCCAGTAAGAAAATATATGAGTTCTTACAAGATGGTTGGAGGAAGGCCATCCTGTGCCCCAAGCCATACATCCTAGCATTTATAAACTGCTCGATCATGTGCCTCAGGTAGAGAAAAAGTCAAGTGGTCTTTCAAAGACTGTGTTTTCCATGTCGGGGACAAGCTCAAAGCAACATTTAGCTGGAGGCAGTCGGCTTTTATGGAGAAGGCTGACCCATGACATCTGCTCACAAAGGAGGGCAACATCTACTGCCATTGCCTAAATGATAAGCTTTAGGTAGATTGTCTTGAATTTTGATAGCAAAATATTTTTTTAAATCTCTATTTTAGCCTCCCTAGAACATACTTATTGAAATGTATGTATGAAAAAGAAAAACGTGAGGGTTTCTCAGATCAGAGCTCAGGGAGTTGTGTCAATTTGCAGTGAAATTAATGTAATGGACGTGTGGCGACCATTCAGTTTTGCTCTGCCTCAATTTCAGTTGTGTGCTCCAAGGAGAGAAGTTCTTGGAACAGCAAGTGTTTAGCAACTTCACGTTACTCCACAAATGTTTGCTGGCTGCAGTCTCACTTCTAAACATCTGGATCTGGGCAAAGTTTTAAAGTGATGTAAGAAACAAAATTGTTTTTTCCACTGTGCAGTCCGATTTTGCCAAATTGCCCAGGAAAGAAAGTATACGATGTACAGAGTTCACATTTCTTGGATGGGACCTATCAAGTCACCCTGCCTAATCCCACAGTCATAAATTCCTACCTCTCAGTTCCAGCCAAAGGGTCTTCAGCCTTTGAGTGCACTCACTGCATGCCCAAAGTTTGGCCTTTTAAAAGGAGAAACAGCATATGATGGTTTTTAAAAAATGATCTTTGCCTCTCCTTCTCTCTCTTCTCCCCCCCCCCTTTTTTTCCTGTCATCCACAAATTCACATTTTTCTCAGTTTGCAAGTGTGCTGTTTTGAATGTGAACCTTGGGGAAAGGACAGCATCTCTCTGAGAATAGAGAATGGAAGATGCTTCTGAGTTGGTGGGCCGAACAGGGCTTTGTGCCACTGTAGAGGCCAAAGCAGTAGTATTTGTTGAGAGTGTTGAGGGCTTTAGCATCTCAAGGCAGACATATGAAGTAGTCAGAGCTAAACATTATCATCTACTCATCCAAACATATTGAAAGTCAGCGGCAGCCTAGGATTTAGTGAGTGAAATGCCATCTGGCAAAATGGGGATGAGGGAGTGGCCTGAGATGGTTTTATCAGGGTGGGAATGTTCAGTCTCATTATCATATTGAGTGTACCTCAAAATACATGGTCCTTCAAGAGTGCTCATTTTCCATTCTCCATTTCACTTCATCCTTTTTCCTCCCTCCTTTCTCTCCCATTGCCCTGCCTTTTAAGTACTCAGCTTTTCAATAAGTATTTACATTTTTATTATATATTTGGTCCTTTAGGACTATGTAATGATTAAGAATTAATTGCATTCTAGATTTAAAACAATGATGTTTAATATTTTGTTCTTTTAAGCTGTCTTTTGAAGCTATGCTGCTAACCAGGTACAGGCCAGAAAGGAGTTGGACCTGACCGACAGCACCCTGGTCATGTCACCTAAGGGTGACGTTGATGTCATGATGGTGACTCTTCTCTATTTGACCAAGGCCAGCCTCCTGCTCTTACCTCTGTTCATTCATTCCTGGCTCTGGTAAAAATATTACCCATTGTGTGAGCTGATGAGGCCAGGAAGGTAAGAAAAGCTGGGTTCCTGCCCATGGGCCACATATGAATTCTCTGTAATACGCTCATTTGTAGGGCTGGCTCCAACTGCAGTAGCCAAAGAAAACCTGTCTGACTCAACATTTTAGTTCCTAAGTGTTGGTAAAAGTTCAACTGAAGCTAATGTGTAGATATCGGCAGTAGCTAGGCAAATACAGAAACTAGCATCAACCAAAGCTAATATAGCCCAAGTTTCCCTAGGAAGCTTGGTGCTGAGCTGTTCAGAGCAATTATTTATTGGAGTGTTGCCAACCCTTAAGTCATGCTTTCTTAGCTTTATTCTAGCTTATGGAGATGTTGGTCCCCGTTCATAGGCACAGCCGGTACCAAAGCTATAGCTTACTGCTCACTTCATTTTGCTCCCTAGCCATGCATAGCAACATAGTCTAAAAAGGAAGACATAGGCTGGGGAGTTAGGAGACCTGGTTTCTATTCCTTATGCTTCTACTAACTAGCCTCGAGATCTTAACCGCTCTGTGCCTCAGTGTTCCCATCTGCAAAATGGGGATAGTGTTAATTGCCCTACCTACCTCACAGGGTTGTTGTGAGGATAAACTGAGACAATGAATGGAAAGTACTTTGACAAGTAAGTGCTATGCAAATCATAAGAAATGGAAACAATCATGTTAAAGGCAATGGAATGGACATTGGCAGAAGGGTTAATGGGATTGTCCAGCCCTTTCTCTGTGTGGTATAAACCCGGGTCGCCATTGCTTTATACATTTTCACTTAGCACAGATTTGTAATTATGCATGTAATAAAGCACAGCCTTATCCAACCTGGTGTCTGGTGTGTTTTTGAAGATTCCAAGTTTTATAGCTATTGATTTCTGATCACAGAAGCAGGGAGCAGGGTGGAGGGAATCGGGGAAGTATAGTATAAAAGGTACCTGCAAACTCCTATGAGCAGGCTCACTTCTTAAAATGATTCATAAGGAGCGCCTGGGTGGCTCAGTTGGTTAAGCATCTGACTTCGACTCAGGTCGTGATCTCATGTCCCATGAATTCAAGCCCCGCATCGGGCTCTGTGCTAACAGCTCAGAGCCTGGAGCCTGCTTCGGATTCTGTGTCTCCTTCTCTCTCTCTGCCCCTCCCCCACTCACACTCTCTCTCATTCAAAAATAAATAAAAATTTTAAAGACTTTTTGAGTGATTCATTAGATACTTAATTGTTTTTACATTTATAGATTTAGTAGGACTTTTTACCATAAGGAGACAAATGAGGGGCAGCTTGGCATTTTCTGAGAGATCCCAGATACCTCATTTGTTATGGCTACTTAAATGTTCCTGTCTCATATGTTGGTGATACTTTCCTGATGACATGAGAATTAACAGGGAGCTGTATTCTTTTTCTGTCTTTTTGAGCTTTTAGTGATGTAAGATGGTGGGCTTTTACAGGCCTCTTGCCTACAGTCACTTCTTAGAAGGAGTAGGATGGGTGATTGGAATGTTCCTCCAATGAAAAGTAGGGTTGGCACTACCCTCTTTATGGTATATGGAAATTAAATTGTTTTCTGTGGGAAACCCTCTGAGGTGACCAAGGAGGGGGGCTTTGTGGGGAGGTGGTTGAATATGCAAACATTTTCTTTTCACATTTTTGTGGAACACAGAAAACAAAGGAAAGGTATACTTTGAAGTATGGCTTTCCTACTTTCTCTCTTTTCCTGCATCTGATTGCGCCCCCATCCCTTGCCTGTTTCTGTTAGCCAGATCGCTAATAAGGCAGTTTACCACATGTTCCAGTTTTTAAGGTTTGTCGCGTTGATATTTGGTCACACCTGCACTGGTGTTGACTTGTTGCTACTAAGAACTTTAATGCCTTTGGCCTACTTGGTATCATTTCAGGAAGGATACCTCTATATAAAGATAACTCCCTTGTAAGCCTGAAATTCCACAAAGAAATTTGAGTTTCTGATGTTATTTATCATTTTCCTAGACCCCTTCCACATTATCACTATTCTTGCCTCTAATCTCAATATCTTGGGTAAAAAAACAAAAAACCAAAAAACAATACGTCTAGATATTCCCAGCAATCAACAACTTACTGTGAATTAGAGTGTCATGTCTGGTCACTGGAGGGCTCAGATAAAAGTAGCTCTGGTGGAGTTTGAGGTACAGATCAATCCATCATCTGGTACAGGAGCTGTGCAGAGAAACACCTGGAAATGACCACCAGATGTCAGTGCAATCATTAAAATACCAATGTAGCTATGGTTTGGTCAAAAGAGAACTGTGTCTGAGGGTAGGTGAGGCAAGAAGCATTAATTCATACCTACAGTTAGATGGTGGGAATACAAAATTCAATCATAAGGTATTTATCAGACATTCTCTCTTTATTGTGTGTTAATAAGCCTTATGCTTTTCTCATTATTAAATCAATCATGGCATTCCTTACTTTTAAGGAGCTTATCTGAATGCTGTCATTTCTTTTTCAGAGCAGTGTCCTGAAAAAAATGAGAAAAGAAGGACTCTGGTCCTTCCCTCATTAGGATGGCTAGATGGTATATGATTAGGATACTTTTGACATGGTGGTGTTAATAGTTACCTAGGGAAACAGGTGTAAATTGGAGCTATTGTACATATCTTAGTTTGGGCTGCTATGACAAATTATCATAGAGTGGGTGGCTTACAAACAACAGGAATTTATTTCCCATTGTTCTGGAGGCTAGAAGCCCAAGATCAGGACGACACCATGGTCGGTCTTGGTGAGACCCCTCTCCTGGGTCAGACACTAGTAATAGCTCATTATATCCTCACATGGCAGAAAGAGCTAGAGAAGTCTCTGGAGTCCCTTTTATAAGGGCACTAATCCCATCCATGAGGGCTTCACCCTCCTGACCTCATCACCTCCCCATGTCCAAATACCATCACAGTGGGAATTAGGTTTTTAATATATGAATTTTGGAGGGACACAAATATTCAGTTCATAACACCATGCAAAGGAAGAAGTGTGGTAGAAGTAGGTAACTATTATTCTCTTCCTCAGGGATCTCCAGCTCTTGGCCTTTGGACTCTAGTTCCAGAACTCCCAAGCTCCTTCTCTAGGATCTCAGGCCCTGCCCTTCCCTTGAGCTCCCAAGGCCCATCTCCTAGCCTCTCTTCCCTCCTTCATAATAAGCAATCTCAACTGCTACTGGGATGTGAGGTAAGAGAGGTGTTCGAACAACCACAGATGATAAAGTCTTGTTCTCAAAAAAGAATAGCAGGTCTCTGGGCAGAGAGCAACATTCAGGGTGGCAGAAGATATTTTTGGCTTTTGAGTCCCCTTAGGCCTCCTTAAGCCTAGGAAAAAGTTCCCTGTCTATACATTACCCACTGCGAGTGTCTTGATTTAGGAGGCTGAAGATAAAATGGAAGATGGTAGATAGATAGATAAGAAAGAAAGAAAGAAAGAAAAAAGAAAGAAAGAAAGAAAAGAAAAGAAAAGAAAAGAAAAGAAAAGAAAAGAAAAGAAAAGAAAAGAAAAGAAAAGAAAAGAAAGGGAAAAGTGTAGGATTTGGAACCAGAGGACCCAGACTCAAGGCTTACTGTAAGGGAACTGCTGCCTCCCTCAATCAAACAAAACTCGGGATCTCTAAGATTGACTCTGAAGGAAGAATCTCCTCTTGAAAATGGACTTCTGGGGGCACCTGGGTGGTGCAGTAAGTTGAGTGTCTGACTTTAGCTCAGGTCATGATCTCTCGATTCGTGCATTCAATCCCCACGTCGAGACTTGTGCTGACAGCTCAGAGCCTGGAACCTGCTTCAGATTCTGTGTCTCCCTCTCTCTCTGCCCCTCCCCTGCTGATTCTCTCTCTCTCTGTCTCAAAAATAAATAAACATTTTAAATGAAAAAAAAAAAAAGAAAATAGGCTTCTGGATCTCACAATATGGCTGTGAGCTCCATAAGATTCTCCTTACCGTTTAGACAATTTTTCTGGTTATTTCACTGGCCTAGGGGTGCATGGGAGATCACTTCTCTTTAAATATCCTGGCCTAAGTGTGCCTCTATAGTACAGCTGAGATGGAGGTAGAATTTTTAATCTAAAAGCTCAGGGAAAATAAAATGTTATGTGCAACAAGCTCATTGGGCATATCCTGACTATGCATCAGAATGATCTGAAATAGGTATTAAAATACAGATTCCCAGAGGTTTGGTGCTAAATCTTGGACTTGTACTTGGAAAACCATACAGGAATATTACAGGCTTCACCTCCCAACCCTGAGCCTTATCAGTGTCCTACATGGTGGGAGCCATCTTAGCACCACCTGGGAGAACTCATTATCCTACCTGTGAACTCTTTTGTCCCAAGTACTAGATACAGGGCCCAGCCCAGAGCAGGACCTCCAACAATACAGCACTAGTGGGATGGCTGTTTGTGTAAAGCTTGCCTTCTTTAGTTCCTGTTTCTTGCTTGAAGATGTGTCTCTTTCCAAAATTACACCACCTTCCAGGGTCACCACATTTACCTACCCACAGCAGTTATTTTAGAAGTTACTACCTAATGATCACCATATCATACAACCCTTTGCAAGTGATGGAGGGCATGTTTATTTCAGGCTCTGCTACTCATTTGGCTCATGGTTTGACCTCTCTTAACCTCAGGAATCACATCTGAAAAGTAGGAATGGCGATAAAAACTGCCTTATTGGATTGTTGAGATGAATTGAAACTGGGAATGAAAACCGAGCTTTATAGGGTGCCTGTGCGGCTTAATCGGTTAAGCCTCCAACTTCGGCTCAGGTCATGATCTCAAAGTTTGCAAGTTCAAGCTCTGCATCAGGCTCTGTGCTGACAGCTCAGAGCCTGGAGCCTGCTTCGGATCCTCTGTCTCCCTCTCTTTCTGTCCCTCCCTCCTCCCCCAACCCTCTCTCTCAAAAATAAACATTAAAAAAATCTCTAAAAAAAAGAAAACTGGGCTTTACAAGTTGGCTATACAAACATCATCACTATTCACTTGCTCATGAGGGCTAAAGGATAATGTATGAGAATAGTCAATTTATCTATGGCTATAGATAAACCACCCTGAACACACCCCATCCCATCTGATCTTGGAAGCTAAGTAGGGTTGGGCCTGGTTAGTACATTGATGAGAGAATAGTCAATTCATAAACAATGTTTATTGGGCACCACGAGGTATTAAGGATTCAATGAAAGGAAAACACAGGCCCATTCCCTAGATGACAATCTAAATCACAGTCAATTTAGAATTGCAGAAACCAGTAGTCTATTTCAGTGACAGAATATTTTTTTCCAAGTCCAGTATTTATGGGCTTGGCAGCCTCTCCTGAATATTAGCAGAATTTTGGCACCTCCTCTCCCACCAAAATATTTCCTGATCATTTCTGCCTCTGAGACTGGAATATAACACCAAATCAGGACATCCCAGGTACACTCAAACCAATCTGTCAGCTATGGTTCTCAAGAAGGATGCACCCACTTCATTCTTTCTGGCTCTAATGCCCAGTTGGCCACATCCAAAGCTGGCAAAGCTACCTGGAGAACTATTCCTCACCCTAGGTACCACCCAGCCTGACAAAGCCAATTTTACCTCTTTCCTCTTTGCCTGTCCTCCAGCATAACTCCTGTTTCTAGTTCCAGTCACAAAACAAAAACTCCATTGTATGTGGATAAATACCAACAGCATGGCTGTGTGTATGTGGAGAGTGGAGAGGAAGGTTGTCTACACTAGCAGCCATATGCTAGAAATGATTTATTACACAAATACCCTTGAACTTCACAACAACTCCATGAGACAGGCAAAATATGAGGAAACTAAGACCAAGACTTGGTTGTGATTTGTTCAGTATCTCAGAGGCAGGAAATGCCATAACAGAAACTGTCTCTCATTGCTTTTGATCTCAAGTCCAATGAGCTTTCTACAACTAATCTTGTGGCTTAGTGCTGTTTATCCTGACCATTTCCAGATCAGTTTATGGGAAGGAGGTAATAGGAGCCCATCTGGTTGGGCAGTTGGCCTAGTGTTAAAAATTTACTGTGGTAAGAATCTGTGTATAAACTGTGTAGAGATCATCAGAGACAATTCTAGGAAGGGGATCTCCAAAGGTTTCTTTTAAAATGTGGATGTGGGGGCGCCTGGGTGGCGCAGTCGGTTAAGCGTCCGACTTCAGCCAGGTCACGATCTCGCGGTCCGTGAGTTCGAGCCCCGCGTCGGGCTCTGGGCTGATGGCCCAGAGCCTGGAGCCTGCTTCCGATTCTGTGTCTCCCTCTCTCTCTGCTCCTCCCCCGTTCATGCTCTGTCTCTCTCTCTCTGTCTCAAAAATAAATAAACGTTAAAAAAAAAAAATAAAAATAAAATAAAATGTGGATGTGTAGGGGTGCCTGGGTGGCTCAGTTGGTTGAGCGTCCAACTTCGGCCTAGGTCATGGTCTTGCAGTTCCCGAGTTCGAGCCCCGTGTTGGGCTCTGTGCTGACACCTCAGAGCCTGGAACCTGTTTCAGATTCTGTGTCTCCCTCTCTCCCTCCCTCCCTCTCTCTCTCTCTCTCTGCCCCTCCCCCGCTCATACTCTGTCTCTCTCTCAAAAATAAATAAGCATTAAAAAATAAAATGTGGATGTGTAGAAGAGTGAGGCACGGGAATGGATAGGGCTGGGGGAACAGTGTTTCAGAGCCTGTATTTGCTAATTTACCTCTGTTGGTATTATTTGAGGTTTTTACCAGGCTTTTATAATTTTTTTAAATGTACACATCCAGGAAAAGAACACAATATTTTTATTTGTAGTTATACAAATGTGTTCATCTCCTCAATTGGAAGCTAAATTTGTTTTTCCTGTGAACTAATGATAAATAATGAAAACTAAAGCCTCAAGTCCAGTAAGTGGTTGTTATGAGAATTCCCATCCCTAGCAGGAAGGCCATATGACTCATGCAGGCACAGGAGGCTGTATTCTCTCATAATCTAACATAGCAGCAAGAACGATCCTTTTAAAACATAAATTTTATCATGCCACTTGCCTGGTTTGAAAGCCTTTGGTGACTTCCCATTACATCGAGGACAAATCCAACCCCCTTACCCTGGCCTCTCAGGCCTTCTGTACTCTTCATCTGGCCTGCCTCTCTAACCTCATGTTATGCATTGAATTGTTTCTACCTAAAATTTATATGTTGAAGTCCTAACCCCAGAACCTCAGAATGTAATCTGATTTGGGAATAGGGTTGTTGCAGATGTAATTAGTTAAATTACTATGAAGTCATAATGGAGTAGGGTGGGCCCTACTCCAATATGACCAGTGTCCTTATACAAAGGAAAACTTTGGGGGCACCTGGGTGGCTTAGGTAGTTAAACATCTGACTTCACCTCAGGTCATGATCTCGTGGTTTGTGGGTTCGAACCCTGCATCAGGCCCTGTGCTGACAGCTCAGAGCCTGCTTGGGATGCTCTTTCTCCCTCTCTCTCTGCCCCTGTCCTGCTCTCTCTTTCTCAAAATAAATAAAAAAACTTAAAAAAATCCTTTAAGTAAAAAAAAATAAGAAAAAAAAATTGGAAACAAGCACACATACAGGGAGAATACCATGTGAAGGTGAAAGCAGAGGTCAGGATGATGCTTCTTGAAGGCATGTCATAGATTGCCAGAAAAGCACCAGTAGCTAGGAGGGAGGCATGAACAGATTCTCCCTCGTGGCCTGAGAAGGAGCCAGCCCTGCTGACACCTTGATCTCGACACCTTGATTTCGAACTTCTGGCCTCCAGAACTCAGAACAACTCCTGTTGTTTATGCCCCCTGGTTTGTGGTACCACTTTGCTATGGCAATGCTAGGAAACTAATACACCTCATTTCTCAGCACTTACCCCTTCTGTTACTTGCTCTTAGCACACTATCTTCTTTTTCTGATTCGCCACATGGTTTATTCCTGCCTCAGGATCTTGGCACTAGCTCTTTCACCTCTCAGATGTGTGTCCCTCAGACTTTTACGTAACTTGCTCTTTCTCGTTATTCAGTTTAAATGTCTGTTTTAGAGGCCTTCTTTGACCTTCCAGTCATTCTTAATTGCTTCATGCTCTTTTTTTCCCTCTTGTGTACTCATCATCATCTGATGTTTTCTTGTTTATTTGTTTATAGTCCCCCAGTTAGAATGTAAGTGCCATAGGGAGTTTGTTCACCACTGTATCCCCAGCTTCTAACCAGACACACCTGGTACACTATAGGAACTCAATAAATATTTGTTGAATGAATGAATGAGGGAATGAGTGGGAAACATTTGATAAATTCTTTTTATTTTTTTATTTTTAAAAATTTACATCCAAAATTAGCATATAGTGCAACAATAATTTCAGGAGTAGATTCATTAATTCCCATTACCCATTTAGCCCATCCCCCCTCCCACAACCTCTCCAGTAACCCTCTGTTTGTTCTCCATATTTATGAGTCTCTTATGTTTTGTCCCCCTCCCTGTTTTTATATTATTTTTGTTTCCCTTCCCTTATGTTCATCTGTTTTGTCTCTTAAAGTCCTCGTATGAGTGAAGTCATAGGATATTTGTCTTTCTCTGACTAATTTCACGTAGCATAATACCCTCCAGTTCCATCCACGTAGTTGCAAATGGCAAGTTTTCATTCTTTTTGATTGCCGAGTAATACTCCATTGTGTATGTATGTATGTATGTATGTATGTATATACACATTTTCTTTATCCATTGATCCATCGATGGACATTTGGGCTCTTTCCATACTTTGGCTATTGTTGATAGTGCTGCTATTAACATGGGGGTGCATGTGTCCCTTCGAAACAGCACACCTGTATCCCATGGATAAATGCCTAGTAGTGCCACTGCTGGGTCGTAGGGTAGTTCTATTTTTAGTTTTTTGAGGAAGCTCCATACTGTTTTCCAGAGTGGCTGCACCAGCTTGCATTGCCACAAACAATGCAAAAGAGATCCTCTTTCTCTGCATCCTCACCAACATCTGTTATTGCCTGGATTATTAATGTTAGCCATTCTGACAGGTGTAAGGTGGTATCTCATTGTGGTTTTGATTTGTATTTCCCTGATGATGAGTGATGTTGAGCATTTTTTCATGTGTCGGTTGGCCATCTGGATGTCTTCTTTGGAGAAGTGTCTATTCATGTCTTTTGCCCATTTCTTCACTGGATTCTTTGTTTTTTGGGTGTTGAGTTTGATAAGTTCTCTATAGATTTTGGATACTAACCCTTTATCTGATATGTCATTTGCAAATATCTTCTCCTATTCTGTTGGTTGCCTTTTAGTTTTGCTGATTGTTTCCTTCACTGTGCAGAAGGTTTTCCTTTTGATGAGGTCCCAGTAGTCCATTTTTGCTTTTGTTTCCCTTGCCTCCGGAGATGTGTTGAGTAAGAAGTTGCTGAGGCCAAGATCAAAGAGGTTTTTGCCTGCTTTCTCCTTGAGGATTTTGATGGCTTCCTGTCTTACATTTAGGTCTTTCATCCATTTTGAGTTTATTTTTGTGTATGGTGTAAGAAAGTGGTCCAGGTTCATTCTTCTGCATGTCGCTGTCCAGTTTTCCCAGCACCACTTGCTGAAGAGACTGTCTTTATTCCATTGGATATTCTTTCGTGCTTTGTCAAAGATTAGTTGGCCATACATTTGTGGGTCCATTTCTCGGTTCTCTATTCTGTTCCATTGATCTGAGTGTTCCTGTGCCAGATAAATTCTTTTTTTTTTAGATTTGTGCTGGTTTTTTTTTGAAATTTTTAAAATGTTTATTCATTTTTTGAGAGACAGACAGAGAGAGAGAATGAGTAGAGGAGGGGAAGATTGAGAGGGAGACACAGAATCCGAAGCAGGTTCCAGGCTCTGAGCTATCAGCACAGAGCCTGATGCAGGGCTCGAACCCAAGAACTATGAGATCATGACCTGAACCAAAGTTGGACACCCAGCCGACTGAGCCACCCAGGTGCCCCATAAATTATTTTTTTTAAGTTTGTTTATTTTGAGAGAGATAGAGACGGCACGAATGAGGGAGGGGCAGAGAGTGAGGGAGAGAGAGAAAATCCCAAGCAGGCTCTGCACTGCCAGTGCAGACCCGATGCAGGGCTTGAACTCATGAAACCGTGAGATCATCACCTGAGGTGAAACCAAGAGTGGGGCACTTAAACTGAATGAGCTACCCAGGCACCCCTTGATAAATTCTTAATGAATGAGTCTATCATTCATGATAGACTCATTCATTCATTAAGAATTTATCAAACCTAGGGACACCTGGGTAGCTCAGTCAGTTAAGCGTCTGACTTCGGCTCAGGTCATGATCTCATGGTTTGTGAGTTGGAGCCCCGCATAGGGCTCTGTGCTGACAGCTCAGAGCCTGGAGTCTGCTCCAGATTCTGTACCTCCCTCTCTCTGCCCCTCCCCTGCTCATGCTCTGTCTCTCTCTGCCTCTCAAAAATAAATAAATGGTAAAAAAAAGAAAGAATGTATCGAATCTAATGATATTCATTCATTCATTAAGAATTTGTTGGGGCGCCTGGGTGGCTCAGTTGGTTAAGCGTCCGACTTCGGTTCAGGTCATGATCTCATGGTTCGTGAGTTCAAGCCCCGCGTCGGGCTCTGTGCTGACAGCTCAGAGCCTGGAGCCTGTTTCTGATTCTGTGTCTCCCTCTCTCTCTCTGACCCTCCCCTGTTCATGCTCTGTCTCTCTCTGTCTCAAAAATGAATAAACGGTAAAAAAAAAGAATTTGTCGAATGTCTACTACTTGATAGCCACTGTGATACAACTCAAGGCACAAAGGCAAATAAGATAGGGTCTCTGCCCCTTAGACTTTCTAAAAGTCTGTGGCTACTGCCAGGTGCCAGTACTGGTGTAAGAGAAAGAGCATGGGCTTTGGAGTCTGATAGGTCTAAGTTCATATCCTAGGTCTGTCACTTACTAGCTGTGTGATCCCAGGAAAGGCACCTAACCTCTCTGTACATGAGTAATCTCTTTTGCCAAATGCAGATAATATTAATACCTGACCCAGGAAGTTGTAGTAAGGCTTTAAATGACATAATGTGTATAAAAAGCTTAGCATCTGGAACCCAGTAGATGCTTTAAAAATGGCATTCCACTTCTACTTTAATTAAATAACCAGAGTCCATCTGCTTACAGGTATTTGCTTCCTTTTGGGGGGAAATTAGCAGTTCCCTAGGACAGTAGTAGAAATAATTCAGCCTAAAGGGAGCCCCTGAGTGGCCCCAGTGCTTTTATCAGGGATCTCTGAGGAGCCATTCAGGTGGAGGAGCCCCATATTGGAAATAAACACCCGACCTATTTCCCTTCATATCCCATATATGAAGTAGTCATTCAATCATTTGTTCATTCATTCATTTATTTAGTAATTACTTATTGAACATGTATTCTGTGTCAGGCACTGTGCTCAGCGCTGGGGATAGAGTAGCAAACAACACAGATATGGTCTTTATCTTCACAGGGCTTAGAGTCTAGTAGAGGTATTTTTGTTTTGTTTTTTAGGTACCCTTTCATCAAATATTCATTGGGCCTGACAGTTTTTCTCTATCTAGGGGGAATGGTGACCATGGTCACCAGTTGTCATGCCACCACCAGTGGTTACCCAGATGAACAAGTGGTCCTGGATCTGGGGCAGGTATTGGCAGTGGTGTCTATCCTTGGGATTTTTTGGGCTTGGGAACCCTCTGAAAATTATCTTCAAAAAAAAGTTCCACATATTGAGTGCTTGGTCTGTTTCATGCACTAGACTCCTTACTTCACATCTATTATTTCATTCAATCCCCATGACAACCTTGAGAAACAGACACTTTTATTAAAATACTTTATGTCGGGGGGCACCTGCATGACTCAGTGGTTTAAACATCCAACTTTGGCTCAGGTCATGATCTCATGGTTTGTAAGTTTGAGACCCATGTTGGGCTCTGTGCTGACAACTAGGATCCTGGAGCCTTCTCTGGATTCTGTCTCCCTCTCACTCTGCCCCTCCCCCACTTGTGCTCTGTCTCTTTCTCTCAAAAAAATGAATAAACATTTAAAAAATTAATTAAAAAAACCTTTATGTTGGGGCACATGGGTGGCTCAATCAGATAAGTGTCCAACTCTTGATTTTGGCTCAGGTCATGATCTCACAGTTAGTGAGTTTGAGCCCTACATCAGGCTCTGCACTGACAGCGCAGAGCCTGCTTGGGATTCTCCCTCTCTGCCTCTCTCTCTGCCTCTCCCCTGCTCATGTTCTCTCTCTGTCTCTCAAAATAAATAAAAATAAACCAAAAAAATAAAATATTTTATGTCAGGTGAGGAAAGGGAAGCTCATGCTGGTGAGAAAGTGAAAGTGAAGTGACTTGCCCTAGGTTACATCAATAAATCCAAGTCCAGATCTGTATGATTTCTGAGCCTCTTTTTATACCACAATCCTTCAATTTTTCCATAGGATATTTCTGCTAAGAAAGCATTGCACAGGGTTGACTTCTGGAAGCTAGGAGATCCCTTGAAAGAAAAAGTAAAGGTCCACTATATAGACAAAATTCCCTAAGTTTCCATACCTTCTTGTATTAATTATCTATTCCTGTGTAACACCAGTGCCATAAACCTAGCAGCTTAAAATAACACACATTTATTATATCACAGTTTCTGTAGGTCAGGAGTCTCGACACAGATTATCTGGGTTCTATGTAAAGGCTGTGATCAAGATGTTGGCCACATCTGGGATCTCATCTGAGACCTGACTGGGGAAGAATCCATATCAAAGCCCACATGATTGTTGGTAGAATTCAATTTCCTGTGGGCTGCTGGACTGAAGGCCTTAGTTCCTAGCTTGCCAACAGCTGGAGGGCACCCTTGTTTCCTCACTGCGTTAGGGTTCTTCAGAGACACAGAACAGAGAGAGAGAGAGAGACAGAGAGAGAGGGAGAGAAGGAGGGAGGGAGAGATAGAGGAAAGAGAGAGAGAGGGACATATTTTAAGGAATTGGCTCATGAAATTATGGAGGTGGCCAGTTCAAAATCTGCAGGGTGGGCCAGCAGCCTGCACACTCATGTAAGAGCCAATGTTGCAGTTTAAGTCTAGGGCTGTCTGCTGGCAGGATTCTCTCTTGCTTGGGGGAAGTCAGTCTTTTATTTTATTTGGGCCTTCAACTGATTGGGTGAGTCTTCAGTGGATTTAACTGGTGTTGAGTCCATTAGAAAAAAAGACATACCCACAGATCTGTTCAAGATAAGCCCTTCTCTATCTTGGACTCCTGAGATGGCCAGGTACACAGCTCGTAAACTTTCTAAAGGAAAGACCCTATTGTTCAAGACGTTCCATGAGGCACACCCTTAAATCTCTTGAAAGGGCCTTTTGTGTGACTGAACACCACTCTGATCCTTTGATCTTTCTGAAGACTAACAAAAGTTTGTACAGTCACTCTCAGCTTTTTCTCTGTGTCATCCTTTCCTACCAGTGTTCTGAAGCCCTTTCTTTCTTTCTTTCTTTCTTTCTTTCTTTCTTTCTTTCTTTCTTTCTTTCTTTCTTTCTTGTAGAGCAGATATCTAAGAATTTATTGATCCAGAATAACTAAAACTTTTATCCATTGAGTAACAACTCCCCATTTCCCATACTCCCTCACTTGTGAAAACCACTATTGTATTCTCTGCTTCTGAGAATTTGGTTATTTTTAGATGCCCCATATAAGTGGAAACACCACAAGTGCCAACTGACAGATGAACAGATAAAGAAAATATGGTACAGACACAAAATGGAACATTATTTGGGCGTCAAAAAGAAGGAAATCCTGCCATTTGTGAAGCCATTTCTTAATTTTAGCATCTTCTGCCATCTGGAGAGACTGAGAATCATCAAGTCCTGGTTCCTTTTTGGTTTAACAGTTCTCCCTCAATTTATCTCTCTCATTTCACATCTTACTATGAACAGCAAGAAGAAACCAGGCCATACCTTTAACACTTTGCTTGGAAGTCTTGTTAAGCAAATAAGCAAGTTCATTACCTAACGTGTTCTACTTTCCATATAACTTCAGGCAACAATTTCAATAAGCTTTTTTCCACTACTTAAAAGGATTCCCCAACAGCCCTGTGCCTGCCACATGGTAAGTGCTTAATAAATTTTACTATTGCTATTACTCTGTATACAGTAGCAAAAATAACACCTATCTTCCAACGTTATTCTGAGAATTCCATGAGATCATTCATGAAACTTCTTGGTATATAGTAGGTATGTAGATCCCTTCCCTTTATTTCTGCTAGAGACTGAATGTTTGTGTCCTCCTAAAATTCATGATGTTGAAGCTCTAACCTTTAGTGTAGCTGAAATTGGTGTAAGGAAGTAACTAAGGTTTAATGATGTTATAAGGGTGGGGCTCTGGCCCAGCAAGATTAGTGTCCCTTTAAGAAGAGACACCAGTTGCCTATAAGAGATATAGAGAGAATACTGTCATGTGAAGACAGAAGCAGATACTGGAATCATACTGTCACAAGCCAAAGAATGCCTGGGGCCCCTGGAAGGTAAAGAAAGCAAGGAAAGATTCTCCCCTAGAGGTTTTGGAGGGAGCTTTCTTGGTGTACTTCTAGCCTCCAGAATTGTGAAAAAATAAATTTCTGTTGTTCTAAGCTAAAAGAAAAAAAAAACCCGAAGGAGAAGAGACACCAGAACTCTCTCTCTCTCTCTCTCTCTCTCTCCTTTGTCTTCCTTTGTGTGCATTCACTGAGGAAGGGCTATCCATGTGAGGACACAATGATAAGGCAACTGTCTCCGAGCCAGAAAGGGATCTCTCATCAAAAATTGAGCATGTTGGAGGGTGCCTCAGTCTGTTAAACGTCCAACTTTGGCTCAGGTCATGATCTCGCAGCTCGTGAGTTCAAGTCCCGTGTAGGGCTCTGTGCTGACAGCTCAGAGCCTGGAGCCTGCTTCAGATTCTGTGTCTCCCACTTTCTCTGCCCCTCCCCTGCTTGAGCTCTGTCTTTCTCTCTCTCCAAAAAATAAAAAGCATTAAAAAATAAAGAATGCAAATACTAAAAATAAAAAATAAAAAATAAAATAAATTGAGCATGTTGGGGGCAGCTGGGTGGCTCAGTTGGTTAATTGTCCATCTCTTGATTTGGGCTCAGGTCATGAACTCACAGTTTATGAGTTAGACAGAGCCCTGTGTCGGGCTCTGTGCTGACAATTTTGAGCCTGCTTGGATTCCCTCTCTCTCCCTCTCTCTCTGCCTCTCTGCTACTCACTATCTTTCTCTCAAAATAAATAAAAATAAACTTAAAAAAACTGAGCATGCTGGCACCCTGATCTCATACAACTTCAAGAACTGTGAGAAAATAAATTTCTGTTTTTTAATCCACCCATCATATGGTATTTTGCAATGGCAGCCCAAGCAGAGTGACACACTTTCCTTGGGTGAAGCCATTAGAATTCAGAGATCAGAACTCACCTCCCTCAGCTCCGACTGTTCAACAGATGACATTTGGACATGTGAAAAGCAACAATCTGCTTTTTAAATTATGGTGTTTCATTTTCTATGATTAGAAAATATAGGATCATTGTAGATAAAAAAGAGGAAAATGCAGAAAGTCATAGTGGAGAAAGTAAAATTCCGTACAATTCCTTTACTCACAGATACCACTGTTAAGGCTTTGGTGAACATATTTTTAAAATTTTTTTCTCAATCTTTATTTTTGAGAGGGAGGAGGGGCAGAGAGAGATGGAGACACAGAATCTGAAGCAGAATCTGAGCCGTCAGCACAGAGTCTGACACAGGGCTCGAACCCACGAACCGTGAGATCATGACCTGAGCCAAAGTCGGAAGCTTAACTGACTGAGCCACCCAGGCGCCCTGGTGAACATATTTTTATTATTTTTCTATATATGCCAATTTTCACACACACACATGCACATAGAATTGGAGTGATACTAATCCATGGTGCTTTATATTCTTTTTCTCCCACTTAATATCTATTGGAACAGATTGCTTTCCACAGATGTCTTTTCTTCCAGAATGATTTCTCTCCTGGGCTTTTGACTTCCTGTTCTCCAGTCTATTCTGAGCCAGCTTCAGTCTGTTTCAGGCCCTGGCTCCAAGCCCAAAGGAGCTGTGCCCCTGTGGATTTGCCTCAGGACATGTGACTGCTCAGTGACTATGTTTTCACCTGCAACCTGGCTGGGGAAGATGACAGGAAATGACAGCTCTGGGGGAACAGGTAAAAGGAGCAAACCAGACTCACAGATTCCAGTCTTCATTTACTAAAGCACAGCAATTAGAACCAAAGCCATAGGCTAACATAGAGTGAGGGAATGCAAATAGACACTGGGATGACTGAGAAAAACCCAAGGTTAAAAATGATCCTGTGATAAATGTCAAAAATTACACCCCAGCTGGGATTTCAACTTTGGCAAAATACACATGGGTTAGAGACTGTAGTTCTCCGTACTTCAAGAGTGGTTTCATTAGCATTCCACCGTATTTTCCATTTCATTCAATATTCTTTGAAAGAATGGCTTTTAAAAAGAGTGGCTGTTAAAGAACACATGGGTAGCTTAGTTGGTTAAGTGTCCAACTCTTGATTTTGGCTCAGGTCATGATCTCATGGTTTGGTTGGGTTCATGAGATGGAACCCCACCTTGAGTACTGCGATCACAGTGTGGAGCCTGCTTGGAATTCTCTCTCTCCCTCTCTCTCTCTGCCCCTCCCCAGCTCTCTCTCTCTCTCTTTCTCTCAAAGAGAAATAAACTTTATTTTAAAAATGGCTTTTTAAAAACAGCTTGCTTTTGGGTACCTGGGTGGCTCAGTCCATTAAGTGTCCAACTTTGGTTCAGGTCATGATCTCATGGTTCATGAGTTCAAGCCCCATGTTGGGCTCTGTGCTGACAGTTTGGAGCCTGGAGCCTGCTTCAGATTATGTGTCTCCCTCTCTCTCTGGCCCTCCCCCAGTTGCGTTCTCTGTCTCTCTCAAAATAAATAAATAAACTTAAAAACAGCTTGCTTTTCATATTAAGAATGAATATGAAAATATATTAATAAATATATTAATAAAATAGAATATTTTACACAAATAATGAGATTAAAGCCTCCAGTGTTGGAGGTATATTTTGAGCCTGGTTTTGAGCCTGATATACCTAGAAGGAATTGAGGCTGGGAGTAGTTCAAAACACGAACGGCAGGGGAGTGATGCATAGGCAAAAAGTATAAAGAAGGAATTCATAGAAACAGCACACATGGCCCATAAGCACATTAAAAAGCCACTCAACCTCACTCATAGTCAAGGAAATAAAAATTAAGATTGAAAAAAGTTTGATGTTTAGGTTGGAAAGAGAACAAGGAAAGGGACATCCCCAGACAACCTGTGGTGGAATATAGATTGATGCAACCTTTATAGAGGTCTGTTGGGCATGATCTCTTCAAGTTGTAAGTGCACTTACCCTTTGTCCCCAGTATTCCTCTTCTGGGAACTATTGCTACAGAAATAAACAATTGTGCAAAGCTTTATGTAAAAGTGTATTTATCTCAGCATTGTCTGTATCATGGAAAGGTAGATATAGCCTAGATATATATACCAATATAGGTGTGATTAATTAATTATGGTACAGCCCTATTGTCTTGTAAAATACCCTATGGTATTTTAATAGATGGCACTAGAATTCTCTTAGGGAGGGGAACACAATTTTTAAGGAAACTTGCTTGATAAGCCTCCTGTAATGTGGAAATTGAGGTCCTGAGGAGTTGGGCAAGATGGTAAGAAGACAGTGAAAATTTTCTTAGGGAGATGGACAAAGGATTTTAAGGACAAGCATATCAAGTTGTTGTTTTTTGTATTTCTATAGTATCAATTCCCCTTCATTGCTTCAAACTTTCAGTAAAGTCTGCTACACACACAAATATGTTTTGGGATTAATTTTGGTGGAAATAAAAGAGACTGATCACATGTAGTGGTTGCTTCAGATAAAGGAGAAAAGATCAGCCACAAGAGGTAAAATGTAATTAGGACACAGAGTAACTCATCAACAGTAGATTCTTCAAGCCAAAAGTGACCAGGTGACATTGAGAATATAGACATCTTGGAGAGAACATTGAACGTCTCAGGTCTGGGATAGGGAAAAATTTTCAATTGACATATGGAATTTAAAATTTTTTAATGTTTTTTTTATTTTTGAGAGAGAGAGAGAGTGCACAAGCAGGAGAGGTGCAGAGAGAGGGAGGCAGAGGATCTAAAGCAGGCTTTGAGCTGACAGCAGTGAGCCCAATGCGGGGCTTGAACTCACCAACTGTGAGATCATGATCTGACCCAAAGTCAGATGCTTAATGGACTGAAGCACCCAGGAGCCCCTACATATGGAATTTAAGCTTGTGGTCTCTGGAGTCAGATATACTGGATTGAAAACTTTTCTCCAATACTGACTAGCTATGTGAACTTGGGAAAGCCAATTAAACACCTTGTGTCTCAGCTTTCTTATCTGCTAAATGAGGATGGTAACAGTACCATCTCATAGGTTTGTTTTGAGAGACTACAAATTATTTGAAGGTTAAATGAGATCCTATCTGGAAACCACTTAGAATAGTGCCCGAAACAAAGTAAGTGCTCAGTGAAAGTTAATCATCATCATCATCTACTTGGGTTATAAAAGTAATAGATGTATTTATTGAATATATAACTACCATGTTTCCTCAATCCTATGATTTGCTATTCTTTCAAATTTCTGAAATTGGGACTCATCATATAATTATTTTACATTTACATTTAAAATCATTTTTCTCCCCTTTTGAATAACCCAAAAACTAACTGCCTCCCCAAACCATGCTGAAATCTAGTGCTTCTCAGGCTTTAACATAGGGGCCTTGCTAAAATGCAGATTCTGATTCAGTAGGTCTGGGGTGGAGCTTGAGATTCTGTAGTTCTAATGAGCTCCCAGGTAATAACAGGGTTGTTGGTCCTTAGACCATGCTTTAAGTCACAAGGGTCTACATCTCTGAACTCTAACCTGTCAGAGGCCAAAGATGTCACTGGTTGGAATGGGAGCCATATTGGAGTCAGGCCTGTTGAGGGAGCCTTCTTGATGCAGCAAACTCCTGGTCCTTCAGTCACGGGACTGAGGTTTTGGAACAGTGTGGATATCTCTAGGTGAAAAACAAAATCTGAGGAGGATAGTGAGCATCTTTGGTAACATGGAATTTTTATGTCAGCCATTCTGAATCCAAACTGCTTAGATGTCAGAAATTCTGGAAAAGAGACCCAAAGACCTTGGCCTTGTTGGGTTTCCCTCTAGTCAAAGCTTACTAATGAGTCTTCTGCAGTCACCTCACACAAACTCAATATGTATTATCTCAGCTTCAGGTCTCCACCTAGAGTAAAATCAGCCCTTCCAATTAGGCATCAAGGCCTGGGGATTCTTTAAAAACTTTTTCAAATTCTTTTAATTTATTGTGGTAAGATCACTTAATGTATCTACTCTCTTAAGACATTTTTAAGTGTACAATACAGTAGTAACTATAGGTACAATGTCGTACAGCAGATCTCTAGAGCATATTCATCTTATTTAAGTGAAATTTTATGTCCGTTGATTAGGAACTCCCCATTTCCTCCCTCCCCCCAACCCTTACACAACACTATTTCCTCCTTTATGAATTTGACTATTTTAGATACCTCATTTAAGTGGAATCGTGCATTAGCCTTTTTGCGACTGGCTTCTTAGCATAATGTCCTCAAGGTTCATCCATGTTGTTGCATATGTTAGAGTTTTATTCTTTTTTAAGGCTGAAGAATATTCTGTTGTGTGCACAGACCACATTTTATTTGTCAATTCCTATTAATTCACAACATTTTTGCCCTCTGGTTCCTACTGTGCTGGTATGTCCTTTACCTCTCTCTTGTGCTGTCACAGCCTCCTATTGCTGAACCAGGTTCCTGGTTTCCCCATCCCAAACTGGTCTGCCCACTCTTCACAATGATTTTTTTCTAAAATATTTCCATTTTCCCCACTGCTTCAATACTTTCCTCAGCCACTCCTTTCCCATCTACTGCACAAATCTTCCACTTCTACTCAGGTCTCATCATTGTCCTTCTGAGTACATCATCCCCATTCCAGAATCCAAGCTTTGATTCATTCTGTACTTCCCACTCACAGTACCTTCCCTCTTCCAGGAAATGTTTTAGGAATACCTAAGAGTAACTACCATTTATTGACCACTTACTTGATGCCTAACTCTGTGCTAAGCACTTTACATAGATTATTATTTATTACAATAGCTCTATGAGATACATATTTTACAATTATTCCCATTTGATGTGAGGAAACTAATTTATCCCAGACTATCTCTAGACATGTAGACTCTGCCTTTGTCTTTTCTTGCTGATTCCCAACCCCCCTCCATTTCTATTTAAATACCATACCACTACTTTCAAAGAATATAGGAGATAAATTAACTAGGCTTTGAAGTACTTCTGCATTCTGATTTAATAAACTCATTATTTATAGCTTGCATTTTTGTTGTAAAGAAATGATGCTTCTAAAGATTTTGAAAGACTTTTAAGCCATTTTGTTCAAATAGACTGTTTAGACATTTTCTCTTTAGTCGTTTTTATTCTTGAGGTACTCAGCAAACCCCTTCTTCCTGGATACAGTAAAGCTGAACTTCAGCTATGCCCCTGTCACAAACATAGTAGTCCCAAACAAGAGACATCAGAATGAGTGCCTGATGCACTTGCAAATAACAGAATGAAACTCATGGGCACACAGTAATGTCTCTGCAGCTCTGAGGAAGAAAGTGGACTGATGGTATTGGGGCTGGGGAGTGGCAAACTGGGACTTATGAGGTTTCCTTTTTTACTCTTTATACCTCTATATTGTCTGATTCTTCTTTTTACAATGAATGTTATTTGTTACTTGTGTAAGAAAAAGCGATGCATTTACTTATTCAAAAATAAATGACAATAGGCAAAAAGGAAAGGTTAGAGAGAGACTGCAAAAGACTCATAATCATCCAAAGCTAGTTCTCTCCAGCAATAAACAGGTGATGTCTTTTGTTACCTATTAGAATGGTAAAAAGATTTTAAAGTTTGATAATGCTCATGGCTGGAAAGCATAAAGAGAAATAGATGCTATTCTCTACTGTTGGTGGGAGATTGGTACAGGGTCTTTGGAGGAAATTTTGCAGTGTGCATCAACATTTACATACATGTATCTTTGGCCCAACAATACTACGGCTAGGAATTTGCCACATGCATATATACTCAAAAGCGTGTCAAGATGTAAATATATAAGGACGTTTACTGCAGAGTTTGTTCATATTGGCAAAAACTAAATGTCTATCATTCAAGTTTGGTTAAATATACTGTGGTTCATCTATTCATATTAAGAACAGTAAGCAGAGAGAGAGAGGAAGATGGCGGCCGAGTAGGAGGATCCTAGGTTTGTCTTGTCCCATGAACACAGATAACTATCAAATAAACTGAAATACCCCAGAAAGAGACCTAAAACTGACAGAACAAACCCCACAACTAAAGAGAGAAAAGAGGCCCCATTGAAGGTAGGAAGTGCAGAGACATGGTTAAGGGGAGAAATGTATTGCAGGTGCTGTAGGGGAAGGATCTGTGGTCACAGAGAAGGGCAGTAGAGGAGCACACGGGGGAAGACACAAGGAGAACATTTTCCCAAAGCCATTGGCTTGGAAAATGAGAGGGGCTGAATTTCATGAGTTCTTACATACAACCGGGGGCTTAAAGTCTGGAGCTTTAAAGGTCATCAGGATTCACTGAAATAGAGCCTAGGGGGCACTGCAATGCTCCAGGAGAGAAGGCAGCAAACATCCTGGGAGCAGTTTGGGAACAGTGATCTGAAGAACCCCTGAGGCACCCAGTAAGGGATTTTCACTCTTCTCAGAGTGAGTCCCTGAGAGGCAACTTTCACACAGAAGCTTCTCTGGGAAAAAGGAGCTGGCTGATGCCATTTCCCTCTCCCACCCCTCAGCATAATAAATACAGAGCCACCTGCAGGAAGCAGCACAGCACACACACTGGCTACCTAACTTGCTTACACCAAGCCCCACCACCTTGTACTCTGGTAGGACTGCCCTTCTCCGTCAAGCTTGCAATTTCAGTGCAGTGGGCCCCTCTTCTAGGAGACCAGCAGAAATCCCTTCCCACACTATGTCTTCCAACCCATGAGTGCTGCAAAGCCTCAGTTCTGGTAGAAGTGGTGTCAGGTCTCATTTCACAAGCAGACTAGAGCACACCTAGTTAAAACTCACCACTTTCAGGCTAGGGACCAAACACTGCCCACAGCAGGCAAGGAGTGCCTCTGCAGATAACTTGCCTGAAAGATAGACAAGTCAGAAAACAATAACAGATTGCATGAAGCACACACCAGAGACACTCCCTGAAGTGCCAGGCCCTGGGCACTATATGAATTCTTATTCATAAAGGCATTACTTTCAGGAGCAAAAGACACAACTGGCTTTTATAACACAGAGAAGAAGACAGAAACTTATACAAAATGTAAAGATAGAGGTATTTATCCCAAAAGAAAGAATAATATAAAGCCAAAGCCAGAGGTCTAAGCAAAACAGATATAAGTAACATGCCTTGTGGATAATTTAAAGCAACAATCAGGATACTCACTGGGCTTGAGAAAAGAAGACACCAGTGAGACTCTTATCACAGAGATTAAAAAGTTAAAAAAGAGGAGCACTTGGGTGGCTCAGTTAAACATCTGAGTCTTGATTTCAGCTCAGGTCAAAAAATAGAAAAATAAAGGCAAACTTCCAAATTTATTCTATGAGGCCAGCATTAACCCAATACCAAAACCAGAAAAAGACAACACTAAAAAAGAGAACTATAGGCTCCTGATGAACATGGATGCAAAAATTCTCAATAAAATACTAGCAAACTGAATCCAACAATACATTAAAAAATAATTCACCACTGTGGGGAATAAGCTTAGGAATTCCCTGAGCCTGCACTGATGGGTTAACAAGGCATAAAGAATTAGAAAGCCATAGAATGAACACACCCAAGTTTGGGTAAACAAGGTTAGGTAAATAAGATTAGGTAAAGGTCAAGGCCTCCAGTATGGGAAAAATGTATAGGACATCAGAAAGCTGCTTTCACAGGAAAGAAGGACCAAATTATGTAAACAGGTAAATAGGGCTATAAGACCACAGCAGTGAAGTTGCCCAGAGCGGAGCTAATTAGCAAAAGAAAGATGCCTTGTTGACCCTGAGGTAGCATGCTCTTTCTTGTCCCCAGGCCAGTTTAGGTAAACCAGAGGTGGGGCCTCAAGTTTGCTGTAAATAATCTTCCAGCACCAGAATCTTGTTTTGTATTGACCCAAACCCCTAACACTGTGTACCTCCAAAACCCCCTTTTCCCCACGCCCATGACTTAATGGTCATGGTTTCATTGTGCACACCCATCACACTTGTAAGCCTTCTGATCCTAGTAAAAATGGAGCAAGGACCCTTAGGGCTTTTGTCTCCTCCAAGACATTAGCCTCTCTCGCATTTTTAAAAAATTTGTATTTATTTTGAGAAAAAGAGAGTGTGAACAGAGAGAGAGGGAGACACAGAATCTGAAGCAGGCTCCAGGTTCTGAGCTGTCAACACAGAGCCTGACGTGGGGCTTGAACCCATGAGCCATGAGATCATGACCGGAGCCTAAGTCGGGCACTCAACTGACTGAGCCACCCAGGTGCCCCAAGCCTCTCTTTCATTTTTAATCCTTCATCCCTCTCTTGCTGGACAAGAGAGATCTCCAGACACAGAGTCCATAACACTTCACAATCAAGTGAGATTTATTCCTGGGTTGCAAGTTCAATATTCACAAATTAATCAACATGATACACCACATTAATAAAATAAAGTTAAGAACCATATCCTTTAAATTCATGCAGAAAAAGCATTTGACAAAGAACATAAATTCATGATAAAAATCCCTCAACAAAGTGGGTTTAGAGGGAACATACTTCAACATAATAAAGGCCATATATGAAAAACCCACAACTAACATCATCCTAAATGGGGAAAAACTGAGAGCTTTTCCTCTATGGTCAGTAACAAGACAGGGATGTCCACTCTCATCACTTTTATTCAACATAGTACTGGAAGTCCTAGCCACAGCAGACAAGAGAAAGAAACAAAAGGCATCCAAATAGGCAAGGAAGAAGTAAAACTTTCACTATTTGCAGATGACATGATACTATAAATAGAAAACCCTAAAGAGGCCACCCAAAAAACTGGTAGAACTGATAAATGAATTCAGTTAAGTCCCAGGATACAAGATCAATGTACAGAAATCTGTTGCATTTCTATACACCAATAATGAAGCAGCAGAAAGAGAAATTAAGGAATCAATACCATTTACAATTGCACCAAAATAATAAGATACCTAGAAATAAACCCAACCAAAGAGGTGAAGAAATGTACTCTAAAAACCATCAAACACTGCTTGAAGAAATTGAAGATGACACAATGAAATGGAAAGATATTCCATGTTCATGGATAGGAAGAACAAATGCTGTTGAAATGTCTATGCTACACAAAGCAATCTATACAATGCAATCTGTATCAAAATGCCAGCAGCACTTTTCAGAGCTTAAACAAAGAATCCTAAAATTTGTGTGGAACCACAAAAAGATCCTGAATAGTCAAAGCAACCTTGAAAAAGAAAAGCAAAGCTAGAGGCATCACAATACCATTCTTCAAGTTATATTACAAAGCTGTAGTGATCAAAACAGTATGGTACTGGAATGAAAATAGACACAGAGATCAATAGAACAGAATAGAAAGCCCAGAAATGAACCCACAATCATATGGCCAATGAATCTTTGACAAAGCAGGAAAGAATATCCGAAGGGAAAAAGAGTCTTTTCAACAAATGGTATTGGAAAAACTGAACAGTCACTTTCAAAAGAATGAAACTGGACCACTTTCTTACTCCAAAAACAAAAGTAAATTTAAAATGGATTAATGACCTAAATGTGAGATAGGAAACCATAAAAATCCTAGAGGATAACACAGGTAGTAACTTCTTTGACATTGGCCATAGAAACTTTTTTCTAGATATGTCTTTTGAGGCAAGGGAAACAAAAGCAAAAGTAAACTATTGGAACTACATCAAAATAAAAAGCTTCTGAGGAGCAAAAGAAATAATCCACAAAACTAAAAGGCAACCTATGGAATGGGAGAAGATATTTGCAAATGAAATATCTGATAAAGGGTTAGTATCCAAAATATATAAAGGACTGATAAAACTCAACACATGAAAAAAGAAAGAATACAATTAAAAATGGTCAGAGGAAATGAATAGACATTTCTCCAAAGAAGACATCCAGATGACCAACAGATATGTGAAAAGACGCTCATCATTGCTTATCATCTGGGAAATACAAATAAAAACTGCAATGAGATTTCACCTCATACCTGTCAGAATGACTAAAATCAACAACACAGGAAACAACAGGTGTTTGTGAGGATATTGAGAAAGGGGAACCCTCTTGCACAGTTGGTGAGAATGCAAATTGGTGCAGCTGCTCTGGAAAACAGTATGGAGGTTTCTCAACACTTGTGCTACAGTATTTACCCAAAGAATACAAAAACACTAATTCAAAGGAATATATAAACCCTAGTGTTTACGGTAGTGTTATGAACAACAGAAAAATTATGGAAACAGCCCAAGTGTCCATTGATGAACATTGATGAACATAGATGAATGGATAAAGAAGTGGCATGCATGTATGTGTAAATATATATATTAATATATATATATATTCATATATATATATATTACTCAGCCATAAAAAAGAATGAAATCTTTATTTCATTCATATATATTTATTCATATATATATATATTACTCAGCCATAAAAAAGAATGAAATATATATATATATATATATATTACTCAGCCATAAAAAAGAATGAAATCTCACCATTTGCAATGACATGGATAAAGCTAGAGAGTATTATCCTAAGTGAAATAAGTCAGTCAGAGAAAGACAAATACCATATGATCTCACTTATATGTGGAACCTAAGAAACAATTGAGAAAAAAAAAAAATATATATATATAGAGAGAGAGAGAGAAACCAGGAAATAGACTCTTAACTATAGAGAACTGTTGGTTACCAGAGGGAGGTGGGTGGAGGAATGGGTGAAACAGGTGATGGGGATTAAGGAATTCACTGGTTGCGATGAGCAATGGGTAAGGTATGGAATTGTTGAATCATTATATTAAACACCTGAAACTAATATAGCACTTATTATATATTAACTATATTATTATATAACACTTGTTATAAAATAATAATATATATAACACATAACACATAGTATGGTAACCACCCTGGAATTAAAAAAAATTTTTTTAAGAAGTAGGTTAAAAATATATGTCTAGAAAATGATACACTGATCAAAAAAATATGTCATGGTTATACTAATATCAGATAATGTAGACTTCAGAATGGGCCAGCTCCTGGAAGAAATATACACTATCAAAACTCACCCAAGGTGAAATAGATAATCTTAAAAGTCCTACGGTGATTAAAGGAATTTTATCAGTAATTTTTAAAGCTTTGGAAAAAGATATCTTAAAGCCCAGATGACTTCGCTAGAGAATGCAACCAAACACTTATGGGGGAATTAACATTAATTTTATGAAACATTTTCCAGAAAATGGAAAAGGAGGGAATGCTTCCCAATTCGTTTTGTGAGACCAGCATCACCCTGATGTCAAAATCTAAGATGATGTTTTTTTTTTTTTTTAAAGAAAGCAACCAAAGACCAGGATCTCTCAGAACATAAACATAAGACCCCTTAACAAAATAGCAAACAGAATTCATTAATATATGAAAATAATTATATAGTACATTCCAGTATAATTTATATCAGAAATGCAAGGCTCATTCAATTTTTAAGAACCAATCAATGTAATCCATGATACTTACAGGCTAAAGAAAAAAAAATCCCATAATTATACCAGTTGATGTGGAGAAAGCATTTGATGAAATGTAACATTCATTCCTGAGGAAAACTCTCAACAAACAGAATAAAAACAGAACTTCCTAAACTTGATAAAGAGCACCTATAAAAAAAACCTACAGCTAATGTCATACCTAATAGTGAAAGACTTAATGCTTTTCACCTAAGATCATGAACAAGTCAAGGAGGTCAGTTTTCATCACTCTTACTTATCATAGTACTAGAAGTCTTAACCAGTAATACAGGTAAGAAAAGGAAATATAAGGCATACAGATAGGAAAAGAAGAAATAAAACTGCACTTATTTGTAGATGATATGATTTGTTACATGAATAAACACAAGTAATCTATAAGAACTCCAAGAAATAATGAGTGAATTTAACATCACAGGAAACAAGGTCAACAAACAAAAATAATCTACCTCTTTATACTATCAGTAAACTATTGGTAACCAAAATTAAAAACACAGTGCACTTACAAACATTTCACCAAAAAAAAAAAAACCAGAAAAAAAACACCAGACACACTTAAATATAAATGTAAGAAAACATGGACAGAATCTTTATTTTGAAAACTATAAAACTTTGATGAAAGAAGTCAAAGAAGGAAGATGGCCGTGTAGGAGGACGCTGGACTCACCGCATCCTGCGAATCACTTATTATTATTATTATTATCACTTATTATTGCCATTTATTATGCATCCACTTATTGAAATGGTACTGCAGTGACTGCTGAATGGGGCTATGCCACCTTCTCTGAGAAACCTATCCCAACACCCTCCCTCTGCCCACCCCTCCCCCTAGTTAGTTCTTTTCTCTATGCTCCCTCAGCGCTGTATGCATGCTTTTACCTGTATTATAGTTTGTTGAATGAATGAGTGATGAAAGAAAGACAGAAAGACAAAAAGAAGCTTATCTCAGGTTCCAGAATATGCAGACATCACCCTGCCATTAATGACTAATGGAAGTGATGATCAAGCCACACTACCTTGCCTAATTTCATCCATAAACATGATTCATGTCTGTTTCTGTTTGATTTTCAAGGTGAAATTGTGGATTAAGTTGGAAGCTGATTCTTATTAAATAGATATTTATGATACCTATTCCTTGCCAAACACTACGCTACTAGGCACACTGGAACTACAAAGAAAAATAAGACACAGAGATCCTGGGAAGATGGCAGCGTAGGAGGACGCTGGGCTCACTGCACGTCCTGCTGATCACTTAGATTCCACCTACACCTGCCTAAATAACGCAGAAAACCACCAGAGGATTAGCAGAACAGAGTCTCCGGAGCCAAGCGCAGACGACAGGCCCACGGAAGAGGGTAGGAAGGGTGGCGAGGCGGTGCGCGATCCACGGACTGGCGGGAGGGAGCCAGGGCGGAGGGGCGGCCCGCCGGCCAAGCAGAGCCCCCGAGTCTGGCTGGCAAAAGCGGAGGGGCCGGACGGACTGTGTTCCGACAGCAAGCGCGACTTAGCGTCTGGGAGGTCATAAGTTAACAGCTCTGCTCAGAAAGCGGGAAGGCTGGAGGACAAAGGGAGGGAGAGCTGCTGAGCCCCCGGACGACAGAGCTCAGCTTGGTGGGGAATAAAGGCGCTCGCCAGCGCCATCTCCCCCTCCAATCCCCCAGCCAAAATCCCAAAGGGAACCAGTTCCTGCCAGGGAACTTGCTTGCACCACGCAAACACCCAACGCTGTGCTTCTGTGGATCCACCCCTGCGGGGTTCTGACTTCCTCTTCCTGCTGCAGGGCCCCTCCCAAAGCGGATCACCAAAGGAAAAGTGAGCTGAGCCTACCCCTCCCGCCCCTGTGCACCTTGCTGATCCACCCCAGCTAATACGCCAGATCCCCAGCACCACAAGCCTGGCAGTGTGCAAGTAGCTCAGACGGGCCAGGCCACCCCACAGTGAATCCCGCCCCTAGGAGAGGGGAAGAGAAGGCACACACCAGTCTGACTGTGGCCCCAGCGGTGGGCTGGGGGCAGACAACAGGTCTGACTGCGGCCCTGACCACCAACGCAAGTTATTCAAGACAGCACAGAAGTGCCCCACAGTCCCGCACCACTCCAGGGACAATCCAAAATGACCAAATGGAAGAATTCCCCTCAAAAGAATCTCCAGGAAATAGCAAGAGCTAACAAACTGATCAAAAACAATTTAAACAATATAACAGAAAGGGAATTTAGAATAATAGTCATAAAATTAATCACTGGACTTGAAAACAGTATAGAGGAGAGCAGAGAATCTATTGCTACAGAGATCAAGGGACTAAGGAACAGCCAGGAGGAGCTAAAAAATGCTATTAATGAACTGCAAAATAAAATGGAGATGACCACAGCTTGGATTGAAGAGGCAGAGGAGAGAATAAGTGAACTAGAAGATAAAATTATGGAAGAAGAAGAAGCTGAGAAAAAGAGAGACAAAACAATCCAGGAGTATGAGGGGAAAATTAGAGAACTAAGTGATACACTAAAAAGAAATAATCTATGCATAATTGGTATTCCAGAGGAGGAAGAGAGAGGGAAAGGTGCTGAAGGTGTACTTGAATAAATAATAGCTGAGACCTTCCCTGATCTGGGGAAGGAAAAAGGCATTGAAATCCAAGAGGCACAGCGAACTCCCTTCAGACATAACTTGAATTGATCTTCTGCACGACATATCATAGTGAAACTGGCAAAATACAAGGATAAAGAGAAAATTCTGAAAGCAGCTAGAGATAAACGTGCTCTAACATATAAAGGGAGACCTATAAGACTCGTGACCGATCTCTCTACTGAAACTTGGCAGGCCAGAAAGGAATGGCAGGATCTTCAATGTGTTGAACAGAAAAAATATGCAGCTGAGAATCCTTTATCCAGCAAGTCTGTCATTTAGAATAGAAGGAGAGATAAAGGTCTTCCCAAACAAAAACTGAAGGAATTTGTCACCACTAAACCAGCCCTACAAGAGATCCTAAGGGGGAACCTGTGAGACAAAGTACCAGAGACATCGCTACAAGCATGAAACCTATGGACATCACAATGACTCTAAACCCATATCTTTCTATAATAACACTGAATGTAAGTGGACTAAATGCGCCAACCAAAAGACATAGGGTATCAGAATGGATAAAAAAACAAGACCCATCTACTTGCTGTCTACAAGAGACTCATTTTAGACCTGAGGACACCTTCAGATTGAGAGTGAGGGGATGGAGAACTATTTATCATGCTACTGGAAGTCAAAAGAAAGCTAGAGTAGCCATACTTATATCAGACAAACTAGACTTTAAAGGCTGTAACAAGAGATGAAGAATGGCATTAGATAATAATTACAGGGTGTCTCCATCAGGAAGAGCTAACAATTATAAATGTCTATGTCCCGAATACGAGAGCCCCCAAATATATAAAACAATTACTCACAAACAAAAGCAACCTTATTGATAAGAATGTGGTAATTGCAGGGGACTTTAACACCTCACTTACAGAAATGAATAGATCATCTAGACACACGGTCAATAAAGAAACAAGGGCCCTGAATGAGACATTGGATCAGATGGACTTGACAGATATATTTAGAACTCTGCATCCCAAAGCAACACAATATACTTTCTTCTCAAGTGCACATGGATCATTCTCCAAGATAGATCATATACTGGGTCACAAAACAGCCCTTCATAAGTATACAAGAACTGAAATCATACCATGCACACTTTCAGACCACAATGCTATGAAGCTTGAAATCAACCACAGGAAAACGTCTGGAAAACCTCCAAAAGCATGGAGGTTAAAGAACACCCTACTAAAGAATGAATGGGTCAACCAAGCAATTAGAGAAGAAATTAAAAAATATATGGAAACAAATGAAAATGAAAATACAACAATCCAAACGCTTTGGGATGCAGTGAAGGCAGTCCTGAGAGGCAAATACATCACAATCCAGTCCTATCTCAAGAAACAAGAAAAATCCCAAATACAAAATCTAACAGTACACCTAAAGAAAATAGAAGCAGAACAGCAAAGACAGCCTAAAGCCAGCAGAAGAAGAGAAATAATAAAGATCAGAGCAGAAATAAACAATGTAGAATCTAAGAAAGCTGTAGAGCAGATCAACAAAACCAAGAGTTGGTTTTTTGAAAAAATAAACAAAATTGACAAACCTCTAGCCAGGCTTCTCAAAAAGAAAAGGGAGATGACCCAAACAGATAAAATCATGAATGAAAATGGAATTATTACAACCAATCCCTCAGAGATACAAGCAATTATCAGGGAATACTATGAAAAATTATATGCCAACCGACTGGACAACCTGGAAGAAATGGACAAATTCCTAAACACCCACACACTTCCAAAACTCAATCAGGAGGAAATAGAAAACTTGAACAGACCCATAACCAGCGAAGAAATTGAATCAGTCATCAAAAATCTCCCAACAAATAAGAGTCCAGGACCAGATGGCTTCCCAGGGGAGTTCTACCAGGCGTTTAAAGCAGAGATAATACCTATCCTTCTCAAGCTATTCCAAAAAATAGAAAGGGAAGGAAAACTTCCAGACTCGTTTTATGAAGCCAGCATTACTTTGATTCCTAAACCAGACAGAGACCCAGTAAAAAAAGAGAACTACAGGCCAATATCCCGGATGAATATGGATGCAAAAATTCTCAATAAGATACTAGCAAATCAAATTCAACATCATATAAAAAGAATTATTCACCATGATCAAGTGGGATTCATTCCTGGGATGCAGGGCTGGTTCAACATTCGCAAATCAATCAACGTGATACATCACAGTAATAAAAGAAAAGATAAGAACCATATGATCCTGTCAATCGATGCAGAAAAGGCATTTGACAAAATTCAGCACCCTTTCTTAATAAAAACCCTTGAGAAAGTTAGGATAGAAGGAACATACTTAAATATCATAAAAGCCATTTATGAAAAGCCCAAAGCTAACATCATCCTCAATGGGGAGAAACTGAGAGCTTTCTCCCTGAGATCAGGAACACGACAGGGATGCCCACTCTCACTGCTGTTGTTTTACATAGTGTTGGAAGTTCTAGCATCAGCAATCAGACAACAAAAGGAAATCAAAGGCATCAAAATTGGCAAAGATGAAGTTAAGCTTTCACTTTTTGCAGATGACATGATATTATACATGGAAAACCCGATAGACTCCACCAAAATTCTGCTAGATCTGATACATGAATTCAGCAAAGTTGCAGGATACAAAATCAATGTACAGAAATCAGTTGCATTCTTACACACTAATAATGAAGCAACAGAAAGACAAATAAAGAAACTGATCCCATTCACAATTGCACCAAGAAGCATAAAATACCTAGGAATAAATCTAACCAAAGATGTAAAAGATCTGTATGCTGAAAACTATAGAAAGCTTATGAAGGAAATTGAAGAAGATATAAAGAAATGGAAAAACATTCTGTGCTCATGGGTTGGAAGAATAAATATTGTTAAAATGTCAATACTACCCAAAGCTATCTACACATTCACTGCAATCCCAATCAAAATTGCACCAGCATTCTTCTCGAAACTAGAACAAGCAATCCTAAAATTCATATGGAACCACAAAAGGCCCTGAATAGCCAAAGTAATTTTGAAGAAGAAGACCAAAGCAGGAGGCATCACAATCCCAGACTTTAGCCTCTACTACAAAGCTGTCATCATCAAGACAGCATGGTATTGGCACAAAAACAGACACATAGACCGATGGAATAGAATAGAAACCCCAGAACTAGACCCACAAAAGTATGGCCAACTAATCTTTGACAAAGCAGGAAAGAATATCCAATGGAAAAAAGACAGTCTCTTTAACAAATGGTGCTGGGAGAACTGGACAGCAACATGCAGAAGGTTGAATCTGGACCACTTTCTCACACCATTCACAAAAATAAACTCAAAATGGATAAAGGACCTGAATGTGAGACAGGGAACCATCAAAACCATAGAGGAGAAAAGTAGGGGGAAACCTATCTGACCTCAGGTACAGCAATCTATTACTTGACACATCCCCAAAGGCAAGGGAATTAAAAGCAGAAATGAACAATTGGGACCTCATGAAGATGAAAAGCTTATGCACTGCAAAGGAAACAACCAACAAAACTAAAAGGCAATCAATGGAATGGGAAAAGATATTTGCAAATGACATATCGGACAAAGGGCTGGTATCCAAAATCTATAAAGAGCTCACCAAACTCCACACCCAAAAAACAAATAACCCAGTGAAGAAATGAGCAGAAAACATGAATAGACACTTCTGTAAAGAAGACATCCGGATGGCCAACAGGCACATGAGAAGATGCTCAACATCACTCCTCATCAGGGAAATACAAATCAAAACCACACTCAGATATCACCTCACACCAGTCAGAGTGGCCAAAATGAACAAATCAGGAGACTATAGATGCTGGAGAGGATGTGGAGAAACGGGAACCCTCTTGCACTGTTGGTGGGAATGCAAATTGTTGCCGCCACTCTGGAAAACAGTGTGGAGGTTCCTCAAAAAATTAAAAATAGACCTACCCTATGACCCAGCAGTAGCACTGCTAGGAATTTAGCCAAGGGATACAGGAGTACTGATGCATAGGGGCACTTGTACCCCAATGTTTATAGCAGCACTCTCAACAATAGCCAAATTGTGGAAAAAGCCTAAATGTCCATCAACTGATGAATGGATAAAGAAATTGTGGTTTATGTACACAATGGAGTACTACGTGGCAATGAGAAAGAATGAAATATGGCCCTTTGTAGCCACGCGGATGGAACTGAAGCGTGTGATGCTAAGTGAAATAAGCCATACAGAGAAAGACAGATACCATATGGTTTCACTCTTATGTGGATCCTGAGAAACATAACAGAAACCCATGGGGGAGGGGAAGGAAAAAAAAAAGAGGTTAGAGTGGGAGAGAGCCAAAGCATAAGAGACTCTTAAAAACTGAGAACAAACTGAGGGTTGATGGGGGGTGGGAGGGTGGTGTGGGTGAGTGATGGGTATTGAAGAGGGCATCTTTTGGGATGAGCACTGGGTGTTGTATGGAAACAAATTTGACAATAAATTTCATATATTGAAAGAAAAGAAGTCAAAGAAGATTTAAATATGCCATGTATAGATTGGAAGGCTCTACATCATAAAGATATTAAATCTCCCGAAACTGATTTATACATTCATCGGATTTTTTTTGTAGATAAAGACAAGCTTAACTTATGTTTTTAGAGAGAGAGAGAGAGGGGATGCAAGTGAGCTAGGGGAGAGAGAGAAAGAGAGAGAGAATCCCACGAGGGGCAGAGAGAGGGAGAGAGAGAGCAGGGTTCAGCCAAAGTGGGGCTTGAGCTCAGGAGCCATGAGATTATGACTTAAGCCCAAGTCAGATGCTTAACTGACTGAGCCACCCAGGTACCCAAAGACAAGCTTATCTTAAAACTTGTCTGGAATGGCAAAGATGTTAAAATAGTTAAACAGTATTGAAATGGAGAGAGAAAGTGGAAGGAATCACACTGCCAAGTTTTAAGACTTATTATGTAGCTACAATAATCAAGTGTCTGTGGTATTGGGGGATGCACAGACCCAGAGAACAATGGAACAAAATATAGAATCCAGAAATAGACACACACCAATCTGCTCAGCTAATTTTTTACAAAGAAGCAAATACAATCTAATGGAGAAAGGATAGTCTTTTCAACAAATGGTGCTATAATAACTGGACATCAAAACCTCACAAAATATGAGCCTCTATCTAACTCTCATACCTTAAACAAAATGAACTCAAATGAGTCATAGATTTAAATGGAAAATGGAAAAATAGAAAACTTTTTTTTGCAGAGAACATAGGAAGAAATCTTTGTGACCTTGGGTTAGAGGAAGAGTTCTTAAACATGACACCAAAAGCACAATCCATTAAAAACATAAATTGAAGTTTTTTGGGGGCACCTGAGTGGCTCAGTCTGACTTTGGCTCAGGTCATGATCTCACGGTTCATGAGTTCAGGCCCTGCTTCAGACTCTGCTGACAGTTGAGAGCCTGGAGCCTGCTTTGGATTCTGTCTCTCCCTCTCTCTCTGCCCCTCCCCAACTTTCACTCTATCTCTCTCTTTCAAAAATGAATAAAGAAATAACAAGACAAGGTGTAAACTGGGAAAAAATATTTGCAAACCTCAGATCCAACAAAAGACTTATGTACAGAATACAAATAATGCTGTAAATTCAACAGAAGGCAAACAATCTGGTTCAAAAATTGGCAAAAACTTGAACAGACACTTTACGAAAGAAGATGATTGGATCTAAAAACTCATTAAGAGATTTTCAACATCACTTGTTATTAGTGAAATGCAAATTAAAATCATAATGAGATATCATTATACACCTATTAGAATGGCTACCATGAAAAATACTGACAATACCAAGTGCTGACAAGAAAATGTAGCCATTGGAACTTTTATACATTTCTGGTGGGAATGAAAAATGGTAGAACTACTCTGGAAAGCAGTCTGGCAACTTGTTAGCATATAACTCAGCGGTTGCACTCCTGGGTATTTATCCTAGAGAAATGTAAATGTATGTTCACACAAAAAACCTGGGGTGCCTGGGTTGAGCATCTGACTCTTGATTTCAGCTGAGGTCATGATCTTATGGTTTGTGGGATCGAGTCCTGCATCTGGCTCTTTGCTGTGCCTACTTGGGATTCTCTCTCTCTCTCTCTCTCTCTCTTTCTGCCCCTCACATGCTTGCTGCTCTCTCTCTCTCAAAATAAATAAATAAACTTAAAAAAACCACCTGTACATGAATATTCATAGCAGCTTTATGTATAATAGCCCCAAACTGGAAATAACCTCCTTCAATGGCTGAATGATTAAACAAATTATTATACATTCATACAATGAATTACTACTTAGATGTTAGGAGAAATAACTACTGATGCAGGCAACAACAGGGATGGATCTCTAGGGATTCATGCTGAGTAAAAGAAAGCTAATCCCAAAAGATTACATACTTTGTGATTCCATTTCTATAACATTCTGAAAATGACAGAATTATAGATGGAGAGCAGCTAAGATAAGATAGGGAAGGAGAGGGAGTGTGTAATTATAAAGTGGCAGCATGGGGAGTTCCTTTATTGTGACAGAACCCTTCTGTCTCTTGATTGTGGTGAGGATTATATCCATCTGCACAGGTGATAAAATGTAATAGAATTAGACACAAACACACACTAAAAATGAGTCTGTGCAAAAACTGCTAAAATCTGAATAAAAGCTATAGTCTAGATAATTGTATTGAGCCAATTACTTTCCTGGTTTTAATATGCACTTTAATTATATAAGATTCCACTGTTAAGGGAAACTGGGAAAGGGGACACAGGACCTCTCTGTGCTAATTTTGCTACTTCTTGTGAGGCCATAATAATTAAGAAATAAAAAGTTAAAAAGAGAAAAAAACCTAGAGTTGGCTAGTTAAAGCTATCCTCTAATGTTGTTGCACTCATATAGCCTTTGTTTTCTAAAGATTATTTGCCCAAGGGTGACTTTTCAGAATGTAAATCTTGTTGTCACTGAATAGCTCTTGATTTTTAGGAGCTACCAGACTGAAAAAATGCAAAATCGAATACTTGGGCAAATTATTAGCCCTAAAATAAAGGTTCTTAACCTGGAGTCCATGGACCAGGTTTTTCAAGTCTGATAATGACCTCTTTGATATTTTAGAATGGTGTTTTGGGGTTTATTTAGAAGCTATATGCACACATGAGAAAATATTTGTCAAGTACTGATAATTAAAATTTAAAATGAAAGTCTCCCAGTCCCAGAACTCTAGTCTTTCTATCCAAATGTAATTTCACATTTGACACTCTTTGTGTAGTGTCCCAGGGAGAAAAAAACCCCACAAATGGTAGCATACTATATCCACAGTCCCTTGCTTTTTACAGTTAAAAATACATCATTAAGATCATTCCATATCAGCACAGCTCTACCTCTTGCTTTTAAATAGCATACTGTTCTTTTTTTAAGTTTTTATTTAAATTCCAATTAGTTAACATATAGTGTAATATAAGTTTTAGGTGTACAGTATAGTAATTCAACACTTCCCTACAACACTCTGTGCTCCTCACAAGTACACTCCTTAATCTTCATCACCTATTTAACCCATGACCCACCCACCTCCCCTCTAGTAACCATCAGTTCATCCTCTATAGTTCAGAGTCTGTTTCTTGGTTTGCCTCTCTCTTTTTTCCCATTTGCTCATTTGTTTTGTTTCTTAAATTCCACATATGTGTAAGATCATATGGTATTTGTCTTTCTCTGACTTCTTTTGCTTAGCATAATACTCTCTAGCTCCATCCATGTCATTGCAAATGGCAAGATTTCATCCTTTCTTATGGCTGAGTAATATTCATATATATATATATATATATATATATATATATATATATATTGTTTGTTTTGTTTTGTTTTGTTTTCTTGGTTGACCCACTCATTGTTTATTAGCATGTTGTTATTTAACCTGCATGTGTTTGTGTGCTTTCCAGGGTTTTTTTTCTTGTTGATTTCCTAGTGTTGTCAGAAAAGATTCATGGTATAACCTCAATCTTTTTTAATTTGTTGAGGCTTGTTTTGTGGCCTAATATGTGATCTAATCTGGAGAATGTTCCATGTATACTTGAAAAGAATGTATATTCTGCTGTTTTAGGATGGAATGTTCTGACCAGTTCATCTGGTCCAATATGTCATTCAAATCCATTATGTCCTTGTTGATTTTCTGTTTGGATGATTTATTGAGGTAAGTGGAGTGTTAAAGGCCCTTACTATTATTTTATTAGTATCGATTATTTCCTTTATATTTGCTATTAACTGCCTTATGTTTTTGGTGTTCTCATGTTGGGTACATAACTATTTACAATTATTATATCTTCTTGTTGGATTGTACCATTGTTGCATCCACACGACTCCTGAAACAGAATGCTATGGGCACCAGTGACAGTCACAACAAAATTTATTGCAATGAGAGGCAAGGCCAACCGATTGGGACCGACACTCTTGACCAGAGTGCAGTCTTGAACAGCTGGGGTACGGAGTTTTTATAGCCGACCACATCGTCTTATCATCACCTGGGGACAGAACAAAGAAATAGTTCCCAAATGGGGGTGGAAACAGTTCAGACATCCCCTTGCCCCAATCCAATCAAACACTAAACCAGTTGATTTTCCTTAAACTTTTCTTCCTTTGATTGATAAGACAAGGCTGTTATCTCTTAATCTACAGTGTTAAAACAAAGCTGTTATTTCTTAAGGCTACAAGTTAGCCCTACACTACAATTTAACCCTTACATTATGAGTGCTTTATCTCTGATATGTTCTTTTTTTATCTCTTTGTCAAGAGTCTCACTGATGTCCTCCACCCTTCTCTGGAGAACTTTTATGATCATTACTTTAAATTCTCTGTCAGACATATTACTTATTTCTGTTTTGCTTAGATCTTCTGTTGTAATTTTGTCCTGTTCTTTCATTTGGAACATATTCCTCTGTCTCCTTGTTTTGTCTACCTTTCTGTGTCTGTTTCATGTGTTAGGAAGGTCAGCTACATTTTCCACCCTTGAAAGTAGTGGACTTATGAAGGAGAGGTCCTGTAGTGCCCTGCAGTGCAGTGTTCCCCATTCCCCAGGACCTGTGCTTCAAGTGTGTCTCCCATGTGTGTTGCTTTCATCTTGATGTTGTTGTGTGAGTTGCTTTTTCTTTCAGTCCAGCCATCTGCACTGACTCTGTTGTGGGCTATTCTTGCTCTCTGTGGTGTTAGGGAGACCCAGGCAGTCTGGCTCTGATGGGGTATGACCACAGGAGGGCTCAGGGGCAGGGTGGCAGTGTTAGCAATATTTCTGCTGAACCACTCGTCCTAGGCAAGATTTCCTGAAACAGGGTGGCCAGAGGTGCAGCATATGTGCATGAGGTGGCTGGGTAGGGGACGTGCACAGTGTTACCAAAGTTTGGGCTGGTCCCAGGGACAAGGCCATCATGCTTAGAGTGGGCGAGTCCTCAGGAAAATGCATGGACAGGGTACACTGCTAGCAGGTTAGGTAGCAAGTGTCTGTGTAGCACTGCCTCCTGCAGGTGGCTCTGTTTTAATGCTGAGATGCAGGGGAGGAAAATGGCACCTGCAAGCTCCACTGTTCCTGGAGAAGTTCCCCAACATGCTCCAAAATCATTATAAACAGATCTTCTTCCTTCTAGTCCCATTGTTATACAAAGTGTTGCTTCTGTGTTGCCTCAGGCTGCTGTCTCTTTCAGGGAGGGGAACCAGCTATCACTTGCTATCCAGGCTTGGGCAGTGCTGAGTCAGCTGACTTTTAAAGCTCTAGGCTCCAAGTTCTGCTAAGTTATACAAACTCACAGATTTAGCCCCTCTGGTTTTCAAAGACAGACATCATTGAGACTTGTCTTCCCCTTGTGGGCTCCCTGGTGGGAGGGCCTGTTTCTCATACTTTCTGTGCCTAAAGCTCTCTCCCTCCTGAGGGCTGCTCCTGACCATACTTCTGTCCTTTCTAAGCTCTCAGATATGGCTTATTCTCTTCACTTAGTTGTGGAGATTGTTCTGCCAGTCTTCAGCTCACTCTCTGGTTTGTTTAGACAGATGTGAGTGATATCTAGTTGTAAACATGGGACAGGGTGAGCTTAGGGTCTTCCTACTCTACCATTCTTCCAAGCTCCTCCCTTATTTTTAGTTTACTTCTATTGTTATATTTGAAATGAATTTCTTGTAAACATCAAATAGTCTTAAATGACAAAAGAGAAAGTCTCAAACAAAGAGATCAAAATATAAAGAAAAGCCAAATGGAAATTTTAGGACTGAAAAATATAATAACCAAAAAATTTTAAGCACACCATAATGACAGAATGGGGACAATAAAGGGAAGAATCAGTGACTAGACCAATAGAAATCATCCAGTAAAACCAACAGAAATCAGACATATTTTTTAAAACATGAACAGGGCCTAGAAACATGTGGAACAATAATAGAATATACAACATTCATATCACCAGAGTCCCAGAAGGAGAAGCTAAAGATGAAGCTGAAAATATTAGAAGAAATAATGGCTGAGTTTTTTTTCCAATTTAGTCAAAAGACATAGCATACAGGGGCACCTGGGTGACTCAGTGGGTTAAGCATCTGACTTGGGCTAAGGTTGTGATCTCATGGTTTCTGAGTTCAAGCCCCTCATTGGGCTCTGTGCTGACAGCTCAGAACCTGGAGCCTGCTTTGGATTCTGTGTCTCCCTCTCTCTGCCCCTCCCCACTCTCAAAAATAAATAAATATTTTTTTAAAAAGACATAGCATACGGATTCAAGAAGCTGAGAGAAAACCAAACAGGATAAACCCAAAGAAATTCATGCCCAGACACTTCATAATAAAACTTCTGAAAACTAAGACCAAAAAAAATCTTAAAAAACAATTTTATACAAAATCATAGATCCAAATGATAGTGGAATTCTCAAGCCATGGAGGCCAAAAGGAAGTGGCACATTTTTTAAGTGTTGGAAAAAAAAAGGCTGGGTCAATACAGAATTCATGATCTATCAAAAATATCTTTCAGGAAGGCACTTGTAGTGATGAGCACTGGGTATTGTATGTAAGTGATGGATCATGAAATTTAACACCTGAAACTAATGTTACACAATATGTTAACTAACTGGAATCTAAATAAAAACTTGAAACAAAATCCTTCAGGAATGAAGAGAAAATAAAGACATTTTCAAATAAGGAAAATTAACAAAATTTGTCACTAGTGGTACTGTTTTAAAAGAATGACCAAAGGAATTTTTCATACAGAAAGGAAACAGCAATGAAAGGAAAACTTGGGACATCAAGAATGAAGAAAGACCAACTGAACAAGTAAATATAATAGATTACATATGAACAGGTAAATATAATAGATTACATATCTCCTTCTAAGTCTTAAAAATTGTTTAGAAATGTTTTTATGTTTTAAAAAATTGTTATATTATTGAAAACAAAACTACATTGTCTGATGTGGTTCACAATGTATGTAAAGGAAGTATCTAGGATAAGTTAATTATAATGTGAGAACATAGGGACACCTGGGTGTCTCAGTCGGTTAAGCGTCCAAATTCGGCTCGGGTCATGATTTCCCTGCTCATGAGTTTGAGCCCCATGTGGGGCTCTGTGCTGACAGCTTAGAGCCTGGAGCCTACTTTGGATTCTGTGTGTGTCTCTCTCTCTGTCCCTCCCCTGCTCTCTCTTTCTCTCTCTCTCTCTCTCTCTCTCTCCCTCAAAAAGAAATAAACATTAAAACAATTTTAAAAATGTGGGAGCATAATAGGACCAAAATGGACCTATATTTCACATGAAGTAGTAAAATGTCAATACGAGGAAGATGTGATAAATTACATGTATATACTACGATTCCTAGAACAAGTAAAAGCAAACAAAAAACAAAACAAAAAACCTGTACAAAGATGCCATTTACATCTGGCATTACAATTTTCCCTCCAATTTCAGATAACCTTCCTTTGACCATTTCACAATAACTCACAAACTGCAATATTTCAACACTTGCTTCACACTTTTTTGCCTTTCCTAGATTGTCAATCTTTCCTGAATAGAATGTAAGCTCTAGAGGGCATAAAACTTGTCTGTTTTGCCTATTACTGTGTCTCCAGAATGTAGAACAACGGCCTGGCACATAGTAGCTGCCTTGCCACATAGCAGCTGACAAATATTAACTGAATGAAGAATGAATGAATGAACTTTGGCAAAAAAGATAAATACTAAAAAGGGAAATCTAAGACTAACATTATTTGTAAACAATATGATTGTTTACATAAAAATCCAAAACAATCAACTGAGAAACCATTAGAGCCAATAAAAATAATTAAGCAAAGTGAAAAAATACAAGAGCAACATACACAAAGCAATAATGTTTTTATATACCAGCAATAATTTACTAGAAAATGTAATAAAGAAAAGATCCCAGGCACAATAACTCCCAGAACTATCAATTGCCTAGGGGAAAAAAACTAACAATATGTGTACAAAATCTAGATAAAGAAAAATATAAAACTTTACTGATGGGCATAAAAGAATATATGAATGAGGTGAGAGAAATATGATCTTTCAGTATGGTAACATCAATATTGTAAAGATGTCAGCTACTTTAAAAAGTTTATAAATTTAATCCCAATCAAAATCCTAATGATATTTTTTGCAGAATTCAATAAATTGATTCTAAAAAATTTCTTGGGATGAATATTTATTTGGAGAAAAAAAAATTAAAAATCCCTTGGAAGAGAAAATGTAGGAGAATAGCTGAGACAATTTTTTTGTGCAAATACACAGCCTTACAGACCACCAGGAATCTGTGAAAGCCTACTATGCCTGTCTCGTTCCTCAGATACCCGTTACATTTCCGGTTGTTCTGCCAATCTGTTACTTTCTCTAGCCTGTCCAGAGACCTCAGATTACTTGAGATATTTGCCGAATTCCCTTAGCTTTACCCAAGACTCCACATTTCTTCTTAAATGCTTCACAATTTGTTGTATGCTTTTGGTCACCTTTCTAGCTCCCTAAGGGAACTGGCAGGAGATTTGCCCTACCAGATAATCAAAATGTACCACAGAGGTGTAGTAATTAAAATGATGTGATAACGAAACAAAAATTGACAAGTAGATCAATAGATCAGAATAGGGAGTCCAAAATAGATACAAAGATATATGGGAATTCAGCTTTTTACAGGGGAGAAGGGATGAAGTACTCAATAAATGGTATTAGGAAAACTGGTTATCCATGTAGGTCAAATAAAATTATAACTTTACATCACAACTTTTAGAAATGTAAACTTCAGATAGATTAATGGCCTGAACATAAAATATAAAATTATAAAAGGAAATATAGGAGAGTATTTTAAAACTTAGGGTAGGGTAGGCATAGAACAGAAAGATACAGGTAAATAAATTTGACTGCATCGAAAGCATAAAACATCTCTAAGACAAAAACATGAAAACAAAAGTACTTCATAATGGCTAAGGACTATTTATTCTTCCAATCCATGAGCAGGGAATGTCTTTCCATTTCTTTATATCTTCTTCAATTACCTGCATAAGCTTTCTATAGTTTTCAGCATACAGATCTTTTACATCTTTGGTTAGATTTATTCCTAGGTATTTTATGCTTCTTGGTGCAATTGTGAATGGGATCAGTTTCTTTATTTGTCTTTCTGTTGCTTCATTGTTAGTGTATAAGAAAGCAACTGATTTCTGTATATTGATTTTGTATCCTGCAACTTTGCTGAATTCATGTATCAGTTCTAGCAGACTTTTGGTGGAGTCTATCGGATTTTCCATGTATAATATCATGTCATCTGCAAAAAGCGAAAGCTTGACTTCATCTTTGCCAATTTGGATGCCTTTGATTTCCTTTTGTTGTCTGATTGCTGATGCTAGAACTTCCAGCACTATATTAAACAACAGCGGTGAGAGTGGGCATCCCTGTCGTGTTCCTGATCTCAGGGAAAAAGCTCTCAGTTTTTCCCCGTTGAGGATGATGTTAGCTGTGGGCTTTTCATAAATGGCTTTTATGATCTTTAAGTATGTTCCTTCTATCCCGACTTTCTCAAGGGTTTTTATTAAGAAAGGGTGCTGGATTTTGTCAAATTATGGAAAGAGCCTAAATGTCCATCAACTGATGAATGGATAAAGAAATTGTGGTTTATATACACAATGGAATACTACATGGCAATGAGAAAAAATGAAATATGGCCTTTTGTAGCAACGTGGATGGAACTGGAGAGTGTGATGCTAAGTGAAATAAGCCATACAGAGAAAGACAGATACCATATGGTTTCACTCTTATGTGGATCCTGAGAAACATAACAGAAACCCATGGGGGAGGGGAAGGGGAAAAAAAAAAAAAAGAGGTTAGAGTGGGAGAGAGCCAAAGCATAAGAGACTGTTAAAAACTGAGAACAAACTGAGGGTTGATGGGGGGTGGGAGGGAGGGCAGGGTGGGTGATGGGTATTGAGGAGGGCACCTTTTGGGATGAGCACTGGGTGTTGTATGGAAACCAATTTGACAGTAAATTTCATATATTAAAAAAAATTAAAAATAAAAAATAAAATAAAAAAAAAAAAAAGAAAAAAAAATAATGGCTAAGGACTATCAGATTACCTAATGCTTGTCATTTTGTGAATTGAATATTAAAATGATTTTGACAAATTTTGTTTTGTTGTGTGCTTTTGGGCAATGAAGAAACAATCTTTGCCTTATGTTTTAAGACAGCAATTCCTCTTTATTTTGGGTCTATTTGAAAATTACACTATTTTTATGGATAAAGAATTTTGCACAACAATTAATAAACAATTGTAGAGACTTTCAGAATAGCTGGGCAAAGAGCTTGGAAAATACTCTCCCTACAAAAAACAATGATAAAACTTAGATTATCAAAAACAACCCCTTAGGGACTCTAGAAAGGTGACCAAAGGCATACAACAAATTGTGAAGCATTTATTTAAGAAAAAATGTGGAGTCTTGGGTAAAGCTAAGGGAATTCGGCAAATATCTCAAGTAATCTGAGGTCTCTGTACAGGTTGGAGAAAGCAACAGATTGGCAGAACAACTGGAAATGTAACAGGGGTATCTGAGGAACGAGACAGGCATAGTAGGCTTTCACAGATTCCTGGTGGTCTGTAAGGCTGTGTATTTGCACGAAGCTGCATACGTGCTCTGAAGAGACTAGACAGGGCCCTATCTATGCCAGGATGAATAAAAAGTCTTGCATACAAAGAAAATAAAAGCTTGGACAGACTAGTAAACTGCCCGAACATCGAATGTGTTCCTCAAACCACACCAGATTGACAAAGGGTGGCAGTCTTAGTGGCTAAAAGTGTTTAAGCACAATTTCTGATCAATTACATATAGGCTGACCATGAAGCTATGCTCACTCAGTGGCAGCCTCTATGAAGTCAGGCTTAAAAATAAAAATGAGAATTAAAACAAACAAACAAACAAAACCTCAACAGGCATCAGCAGCTACACACTGCAGGAGAGACAGACTCTACAAAATGAATCCAAGCAAGTCACTAAATAAATGAACAAACAAACAGCAATGACAGCAGCTGCGGGGGTGGGAATCAGAATTCAGATGTAATACAACATACTATCTAAAATATCCAGTTTTCAGGGCACCTGGGTGGCTCAGTCGGTTGAGCATCTGATTTCGGCTCAGGTCATGATCTCACAGTTTGTGGGTTGGAGCCCTGTGTCGGGCTCTGTGTGGATAGCACAGGGCCGGAAACTGCTTCGGATTCTCTCTCTCTCTCTCTCTCTCTCTCTGTTCCTCCCCCACTTACACTCTGTCTCTGTCTCTCTCAAAAATAAACATTAAAAAAATTAAAAATAAAATATCCAGTTTTCAAGGCTCCTAGGTGGCTCAGTCAGTTGAGAGTCTGACTCTTGATTTTGGCTCAGGTCATGATCCCAGGTTTGTAGGGTCGAGCCCTGCATTGGGCTCCATGCTGAGCATGGAGCCTGCTTAAAATTCTCTCTCTCTCTCTAAAAATAAAAAATAAATACAAAAAGTAAAATAGAATATCCAGTTTTCAACAAAACTTATGAGACTTGCAAAGAAATGGGAAAGTGTTAACCACACAGGGTAAAAAGCAAGCAATAGAAATTGCTTTGAGGGAGCCCAGATGTTGACTTAGCAGACAAAAACTTCAAAACAACTATTCTCTCTATCTGTCTATCTATCTATCTAGTATTTTAATTCCAGCATAGATAACAGAGTGGTATATTAGTTGCAGGTGTACAATATAGTGATGCAGCAATTCCATATATTACTCAGTGTTCATCAAAATAAGTACTCCTAATCCTCTTCCTTATTTCACCCATCACTCCACCTACTCCACCTGCTCTGGTAGCCATCTGTTCATTCTCTGTAGTTAAGGGTCTGGTTTGGGGTGTCTGATTTATTTTCCTTTGTTCATTTGTTTTGTTTCCTAAATTCCACATATGAGTGAAATCATATGGCATTTGTCTACCTCTGACTGGTTTATTTTGCTTAGCATTATAATCTCTAGCTCCATCCATGTTGTTGCAAATGGCCAGATTTCATTCTTTTTTATGGTTGAATTATATATATATATATATATACACACACACATATATATACATATACATATGTATATACATATATATGTGTATATATATATATATGTATATATATATATATATATATATATATATATATATAACATCACATCTTTATCCATTCATCTATCAATGGACACTTGGGCCACTTCCATAAATTGGCTATTGTAAATAATGCTGCTATAAACATAGGGGTGCATGTATCCCTTTCAATTATTGTTCTTGTGTTCTTGTATTCTTTGGGTAAATACTCAGTAGTGCAATTGCTGGATAGTAGGGTAGTTTTATTTTTAACTTTTTGAGGAACCTCCATATTGTTTTCTACAGTGGCCACACCAGTTTGCATTCCCACCAACAGTGCATGAGAGTTCTTTCCCTCCACATCCTCACCAACACTTGTTCTTTCTTGAGTTTTTATTTTAGCCATTTTGACAGGTGTGAGGTGATATCTCATTGTAGTTTTGATTTGCATTTTCCTGATGATGAGTCATGTTGAGCACCTTTACATGTGTCTGTTGGCCATCTGGATGTCTTCTTTGGGGGAAATTTCTGTTTATGTCCTCATCCCACTTTTAATCAGATTCTTTTGATGTGTGTTGGGTTTTATCAGTCCTTTATATATTTTGGATAATAGCCCTTTATCAGACATGTCATTTGAAAATATCTTCTCTCATTCAGTAGGTTGTCTTTTAGTTTTGTTAGTTGTTTGCTTTGCTATGCAGAAGCTTTTTATTTTGATGTAGTCCCAATAGTTTATTCTAGCTTTTGTTTCCCTTGCCTCAGGAAACCTATTTAGAAAGATATTGTTATGACTGATGTCATAGAAATTAATGCCTATGCTCCCTTCTAGTATTTTTATGGCTTCACTTCTTACATTTAGGTTTTTAATCCATTTTGAGTTTATTTCTGTGTATGGAGAAAAGAAATGGTCCACTTTCATTGTTTTCCATGTAGCTGTATAGTTTTCCCAACACCTTTGGAAGAAGAGACTGTCTTTTTCCCATTGGATATTCTTTCCTGCTTTGTCAAAGATTTATTGACCACATAATTGTGGACTCATTTCTGGGTTTTCTATTTTGTTCAGTTGATCTCTGTGTCTTTTTTTTTTTTTATGCCAATACCATACGGTTTTGATTACTATAGCTTTGTAATATAAATTGAAGTCCAGAATTGTGATACCTCCAGGTTTTCTTTCTTTAGTATTTTATTATTTTTAAAAGTTTTTAAATGTATTTATTTGTTTTTTTAAATTAAGTTTTTATTTAAATTCCAGTTAGTTAACATAGAGTGTAATAATAGCATCAGGTGTAGAATGTGTGATTCTACACTTGCATACAATACCTGGTGCTCATCACAATAAATGCCCTCCTTTATACCCAACAACTATTTAACCCATCTCCCCCACTTTCCCTCTGGTAACCATCAGTTTGTTCTCTATACTTAAGAGTCTGTTCCTTGGTTTGCCTCTCTTTTTCACCCACTATGTTCATTTGTTTTGTTTCTTAAATTCCACATATGAGTAAAACCATATGGTATTTTTCTTTCTCTGTCTGACCTATTTCACTTAGCATAATATCTTCTTAGCTCCATCCATGTCATTGCAAATGGCAATATTTCATTCTTTTTATGGCTGAGTAATATTCCATTGTATGTATGTGTGTGTGTGTATATATATATATATATATATATACACCACTACTTCTTTATCCATTCATCAGTTGATGGACATTTGTAGTCTTTCCATAATTTGAGTATTGTTGATAATGCTGCTGTAAACATCGGGGCACATGCATCCCTTTGAATTTGTATTCTTGCATCTTTCAGGTAAATGCCTAGTAGGCAATTGCTGGATCATAGTGTAGGTTTAGTTTTAACTTTGTGAGGAACCTCCATAGTGTTTTCCAGAGTGGCTGCACTAGTTTGCATTGCTACTAACAATGTAAGAGTGTTTCCCTTTCTTTGCATCCTTGCTGACACCTGTTATTTTCTGTGTTGATAATTTTAGACATTCTGATTGGTGTGAGGTGGTAAATCATTGTAGTTTTGATTTGTATTTCTCTGATACTCAGTGATGTTGAGCATCTTTTCATGTGTCTATTGGCCATCTGTATGTCTTCTTTGGAAAAATGTCTATTATGTCTTTTACCCATTTTTTTTTAGCTGTATTAATTGTTTTTCGGGTGTTGAGGATTATTTGATTTTTGGGTGTTGAGTTCTTTATATATTTTGTACACTAACCCTTTATCAGATATGTCATTTGGAAATTTATCTTCTCCCATTCCATAGGTTGCCTTTCAGTTTTGTTGATTGTTTCTTTCAGTGTGCAGAAGCTTTTTATTTTGATGTAGTTCCAATAGTTTACTTTTGCTTTTGTTTCCCTTGCCTCAGGAGACATATATAGTAAGAAGTTGCTATCCCTGATGTCAAAGAGGTAGGATGTTAGCTTCGGATTTTTCATATAAGACCTTTATTATGTTAAGGCATGTTCCCTGTAAACCTGCTTTGTTGAGTGTTTTTATCATGAATGGATGTTGTACTTTGTCACATGCTTTTTCTGCATGTTTAAATGATCATATGGTTTTTATACTTTTTTATTGATATGATGTATCACTTTGATTGATTTGCAAATATTGAACTACCCTTGCATCCCAAGAATAAATCCCACTTGATCATGGTGAACGATTTTTTTTAATGAGTTGTTGGATTCTGTTTACTAACATTTTGTTGGGAATTTTTACATCTATGTTTCAGAGATTATTACCTGTAGTCCTCTTTTTTTTTTGCAGTGTGTTTATCTGGTTTTGGTATTAGTATGATGCTGGCTTCATAGAATGAGTTAGGAAGTTTTCCATCCTCTTCTATTTTTTGGGAAATGTTGACAAGAATAGGTATTATATCTTCTTTTAATGCTTGGTAGAATACACTTGTGAAGACTTTTGGTCCTGGACTTTTGTTTCTTGGGTGTTTTTTGATTGCTGATTCAATTTCATTGGTGGTAATCTGTTCAAATTTTCTATTTCTTCCTGCTTCAGTTTTGGTAGGTTCCATGTTTCTAAGAATGTATCCATTTCTTCTAGGTTGTCCAATTTGTTGGCATATAATTTTCACTAATATTCTCTTACAATCATTTGTATTTCTGTGTTGTCAGTGGTTATTTCTCCTCTTTAATTTCTGATTTTGTTTATTTGAGTCCTCTCTCTTTTTTATAAGTCTGGCTAGAGATTTATCAATTTTGTTGATCTTTTCAAAGAACCAGCTCCTGGTTTCATTGATCTGTTATATTGTTTTTATAGTTTCTATACCTTTTATTTCTGCTCTAATATTTAGTATTTTCTTTCTTTTGCTGGTTTGGGGTTTTATTGGTTCTTCTTCAAAGCAGCTATTTTAAAGATGTTCAAGGAGCTAGTAGAAACCATATTTAAAGAATTACAGAAAAGTATGATGACAATGTATCATCAAATAAAGAATATCAATGAACAGGTAGAAATTATATACATATATGTGTATGAACCAATGGAAATTCTGGAGTTGAAAAGTATAAAATTTGAAATGGAAGGTTCACTAGAGGGCCTCAAGGGTAGATGTGAGCTAGCAGAAAAAAGCATCAATGAATTTGAAGATAGACTGATAGAGATTATGCAATCTGAAGAACAAAGAAGATAACTCCCCAATATTCCCACTTCTGATGCAAACCTCTTTTATAGTCCTCTTTCCTTGAATACAAGCAGAACATGTGAACATGATAGGATATTACTCATATAATTAGGTTAGTTTATATGGCAAAGAATGAGAATTTTGCCACTGTAATTAAGGTCCCTATTAAGTTGATGTTGGATTAATAAAAATGGAGTTTGTCTTGGGTTGGCCTGGTCTGATTAGATGAGTTATAAAAAAGATAATCCACTGTTGGCCTTGAAGAAGTAAGCTGCTATTTTTGTGAGAGGGCCTGTGGAGGGGGCCACATGGCAAGAGAGCATATTAAAGACGGCTCCTAAGAACTGAGAATAGTCCTTGGCAGACAGCTAGCAAGAAAACAGGAACATCAGCCCTACAATGGTGAGGAAGTATATTCTGCCAACAACCAGTGTCCTTGGAAGAAGATCCTGAACCTTAGATGAGATCATAGCTCCAACCCATGCATTGATTTCAGCTTGGTGGGACCCTGAGCAGAGACCCAGTTAACCTGTACTCAGAATCTTGACCCACAGAAATCATGACACAATATATAGGTGTTGTTTTGACCTGCTAAGTTTGTGGAAATTTGTTATAAAGGAATAGAAAATATAGCCTTGAACTTAGTTCTTTCTTATACTTGGTCCACACACTTGATCACTGCACTATACAGCAAAGTTCAGAACTAGCTATTCATGTGCCATGAAGGCCTATAGACATGCTTTTTGTTTGGCTCAGAAAGTATTTTAAAATATTTTCTAAAATTAGTTGCCAATGTTTAAGAATCAGAAGATTTCACATATAACTTCACATTTCTGCCTTCCCTTGAAACGTTGGAAGACATGACATTATTGGGCCCATATTGCCACCTAGCAAGAACTAGTTGGGAGGTGAAGAGCTCTTGCCTTGTTAAGGCAGGGCCTGAACCTGGAAGCTCAGCACAGGAGAGCTCTACCTAATTGGCATCATTCATTTAGGTAACCCACGTGGCCCCAAGTAGGTATTTGAGTATGTTAAGTCCTGATATACTACTTCAGAGTTGATAACTGTCTCAGTTTTGTTTCTAGTGTAGTCACTTTTTCCATTTGCTCTCTATCTGAAACAGCGCTACAAGAGTTTGGATTATGAATTCTTTAGGAATGAATGCCCAGATCAATACTATGTACATTTTATGGATTAAATTAAGTTTGGCAGAGACTGGGAAACTCATCTTTTCATCAAACTTATTAGTGTAAGATTTCAATTAAAAAAAAATACATTCTTTTGGCTTTTTGGGGAATATAGTGTAAAATGAAGCAGTATATTTTGTTTTGTTTTTCTTATCTACTGTGGGGCATGGGAGGGAAAAAAAGTTCAGGGCCAGTAGGTAGAAAGGAAAGCTCCATTGAGATAGTGACATACAGGGAATAAATGTTTTAAGTTTTTGAGATTGTTGTAAATTAACACAAAATATAAAGCATATTTTGGATGATGACATAAATCATGCCAATTGTGGCAATTCATGATTTTATTTTTGCTTTATTTAGATTTCTATTAAAAATTTTTTTCTGGATTCTTTTTTTTTAATTTTATTTTTAATTTTTTTTAATTTACATCCAAATTAGTTAGCATATAGTGAAACAATGATTTCAGGAGTAGATTCCTTAATGCCCCTTACCCATTTAGCCCATCCTTCCTCCCACAACTTCTCCAGCAACCCTCAGTTTGTTCTCCATATTTATGAGTCTCTTCTGTTTTGTCCCCCCCCCCCGTTTTTATATTATTGTTGTTTCCCTTCCCGTATGTTCATCTGTTTTAACACAGGGGTGCTTGGGTGGCTCAGTTGGTTAAGTGTCTGACTTTGGCTCAGGTCTTGATCTCACAGTTCATGGGTTTGAGCCCCACGTTGGGCTCTGTGCTGTCAGTGCAGAGCCTGCTTCAGATCCTCTATCTCTCTCTCTGCCCCTCCCCTGCTCACATGCTGTCTTTCTCAAAAATAAATAAACATTAAAAAATTAATACAAATGATCTCTGGACCTAGTTGTAAGTAAGTTTTCCAGGAAAAAAAAAACATGTAAGTGATACAAAATATTTGTATGTGTATATAAAAACCATAGTTAAATTAGAATGGAATTCTATATATGTATTCTAAAACAAGTTTTAGAACTTTTTTTGAGTTTTAGAATTTATAAAATGTTGAAAATATTTTACTGCTTATATTAAATGTTATACTGTGCTAGAAGTGATTCCTATAAATCAATAATAAAATACCAATATTCTAATGAAAAAAATGAACAGAAAATATGAATAAGAAATTCATGAAGTAGGAAATAAAAAATAACCAAAAGGGATATGAAAACATGTTCAGTTTTAATAGTGATTAGCAAAGTCAAAATAAAAACAATGATATTCCCCATTATATTTTCAATAAGACTGCTAATATCAAGTACTGCTGCTAAAGAGAAGTGGATATTATACATCGCTGGTGGATATGTAAATTGGAGCCACCCTGAAGTGCAACTTGGCAGAAACTACTAAATTTTATGAGAATGTATTTATGCATTACTTGTAGAAATAAGAACTTTTAAAATAAAGAACTGATTCTTCTCTGTTTCTTCAAACATTCCCTCTGGCCATACTGGTAGGCTCAGAAATATGATCTTAGCCCTGGTCTAAGTTAATTAACACCACACACTTGGTCAAAGTGATTGATTCAGGAATGGGGGTAGGACATGAACTGGTCCAAAATAGAACTTCTGCTAGGGATCCTGGGTGGGACACAAACTCTCTCTTCTAGCCATGAAGAAGAGAACACAGATTTGGGAGCTGCGAACAGCTATCTTAGGACTATTAGGGAACAGCCTGCTTGAGAATGGGGCCAATGTTAAGGAAGAACTGACTTACCTAAGCTTATCTGAAACCAGCTCTATGCCTGTTACCATCAGCCATAGTTTCCTATTTTGTTTAAGCCAGTTTGAGTTTTGCTGTTACTTGCAATTGGAAGTATCTTGACTGATACAATAATCATTGACCAATTTCAGTTATGAGGGTCTGTGACAGACCCTGTGGATTGATTCACTCAACATCCATTTCAACCCCCTCATCATGTACTTTCCTGTATTTCAGAGGCTTGGAAGCTCAAACCTTTATTTCTCACACTTCCTAGCAGCTGGGGTTCTGGATATGACTTCTATTGTGGATCTGCTAATCAGAACTAGCTCAAGACTTGAATTTGGATGTGAGTTAAGTGGGGAGATAGGCAGGACTCCAGATCAAACATTTACTGGTGCAGATCATAGCAGAGATGGTGCAATCTGGGAACAAGCTGCTATGGTGGTGGCTCCCCAGTTTGACAGGCAGCTTCCTGATCATAGCAGGAGTAATGGCCACATAGATGACCCAGTTCTGTGGTGTGCATTTGTGAGCATTCCTGGAAGCTCTACCTAGATTCTTTTCTTCACCCCACCAATGATTCTATAAGCCATCACTTATAAAAAAATCTTTTTCTGTTGAAATTAGCTAGAAGGGATTCTGTTCTTTGAAAACAAACTCTAATCATATAAGACCCAGGGTTGTGAGAGTTGGCCTATGTAGCAGAAATAAACCAAAAAGCTAAAAAAAAAAAAAAAAAAAGTGTGCGTATTTCTAGATATTTGGTGTTGTCTCTACTCAGGACTTTTTTTTTTTTTTTTTACTCAGGACTTTTTATATCCTGTCTGAGGAAGTCCTAACTGGTCTGGCATCTTAGGAATAACCTCTGTATAGTTCCAATATCCCCCTCCCTTTGCTTGTACTTTTCTTTCAACCTCCACCCTCAATGGTATAACAGGCTCCTTGGTTGAGGAACATCCATCATAGTTATCAGCAAAGAGAATTATAGAGGAAGAGGGACCCAGGAGGATGCCTCTGGAATCTGAATCTTCTCAAACATTGATCAGACTCAACAAATGTCAGCTCTGCTTGGCTAGAAAAGATGATGCTAAACAGTCATTTACAGGAAGCATCAGTGTAGAAGATTTAGTAAATGACTCACACAGACCAATTTTCCCTGCCAGAAACTCAGCATTTGATTATGCTTTCAATTTAGATTTTGTTTCTTTGTACTCCAGGTCAGACAACGCAGTGGGCAGTTAATACAACATATCTTAGATAAATGAATTTTATACCAGCTCTACATTCTAGGTTGGTGGGGCTGCTCAAAACATATGATTTCAGTCGGACAGAGCCAGCCCATGGATTTAGCCAATATAGTTAGTCTTATAAGGCAGTTGCAAGAACAAGGCCATGAAGGAGGGATGACTTTGATAGCCCCAATAAAAGCCCATCATTCATTCAACAAATGTTTACCAAATGTCAACCACAAAGTAGTGATGATGCAGAAACGCACAAGGCACTATTCTTTTCACAAGGAGTTCAATCCAATGTTGGGAGGCACACAGTGAACACATAATTCCAATTCATTGTGATAAGCACTGAGACTCACAAAGTGCAGTGGAAAAGAACAATTAACTCTACCTGAAGGAGGGATAAAAGTCAAAAGACATGGGTTTGAGCCAGAAGGCCTGCCAATCTAGTAATGTGATGTCATTCACCTAGGGCAATAATGGGTTATCCATATAAACAGGTGCTTAGGACAACAGCAAAGCACAGGCATCACAAAAATTGTAATCAATTTTACATTGTATATAAAACATAGAAAAACCAGAAATTGTTTATATTTTATTCCACCTATCTAATGATTTAGTATAATTTTACTTTGAATTATAGATAGGATGGGAAGTGAGGGGCATAACTTTTTCTAAAATATATGTTTTAGGGCACCTGGATGGCTCAGTTGGTTAAGCATCTGACTCTTGATTTCAGCTCAGGTCATGATCTCACATGCTCCATGCTGGGCATGGAGTCTGCTTAAGAGTCTCTCTTCTTCTCTCTCTGCCCCTTCCCCACTCATGCATTCTCTCTCTCCCTCAAAAAAATAAATTAAATAAACGTATCATAAAAACTAATAGATGCATATAAAAATCCATAAAACATACGTGTATAGCTAAAAGTCATTATAAAGTAAACATTATGGGACCACCACTCAGACAGGGAATAGAACATTGCCAGCAACATACCAGGAACACCACTTGGGATAGCCAACTGCCTGGTCTGCCTTGGAGTGTTCCATTTTTAGCACTGAAAATCCTGAATCCCAGAAAACCCCTCCCTCGATGTAAAAAGTCTCAGTTTTCAGTGATGGGTGCAGAAGATTGGAGGGGGAGAGTACAAAATCCATATGATAACCCCCCTAAATAGGAGATGAAAACAACACAGTTTTTAGTGTGAGATGGATATATAATGGTGCAGATTATCTGCCTTCTGTAGTTGTGGCTGTTTTTTCTCCTGACTGCTGATGTGGACAAGCATGATTTTTGGTTCACAGTAATGGATCATTCATTGTTGTATCACTTGGAATGATGCCACTTGATTATGTAATTTAAGTGTGTTGTAATTGTGAGCATCAACAGTCTTTGACTTTGCCTGTGTATCTATTGTGATTTGTATCAAAATAGCGTTGGTTTTACTTTTAACATCATGAATATTGCCACCATATAACTCAATCTGCTTAGGCTACCATAACAAAATACTATAGACTGAATGGCTTAAACAACAGAAATTTATTTTCTCACAGTTCTGGAGGCTGGAAAGTTGTAAGCATGTTTGGTCTCTTCTGAGGGTTTTCTCCTTGGCTTGTAAATGGCAGCCTTCTTGCTGTGTCCTCAAATGGCCTTTTCTTTGCACACATTCATGGTGTTCCCCTGGGTGTTGAAATGTCCTCTTCTTATAAGGACATAGTCATATTGGATTAGGCCCATCCTAACAGCCTCATTTTAACTTAATCACCTCTTTAAAGGCCCTATCTCCAAATACAGTCACATTCTGAGTTACTGGGAGTTAGGGCTTTGACATAGGAATTTTTGAGGGACACAGGTCGTCCGTAACACCATGTTTTGTGAGAATGCAGATACAGAAAATGAGAACCATTACAATACCAAGGCTAGAGTCACTGAAAAAGAAGGCTGAAGTACTGTGTTATTTTAATTACAGGTGAAGACGATGTACTACTAGATTAGGGAAGTAAATAGCCCAAACAGAACCTACTGAATACCACAGAGAAAAGAATTTGTGATTAGGCATGGTAGAAAAGGATATGTGAAAACGCATACAGAAACTGAATCTTGTAAACCTGGAATGACACTGGCAAGTTCTTCTAAATCAATCAAAAGTCTCCTCAAAGATGCCAACAACACTCAGTTGAAAATAGTGGCTGCTCCAAAGCATAAGAGACTGTTAAAAACTGAGAACAAACTGAGGGTTGATGGGGGGTGGGAGGGAGGGCAGGGTGGGTGATGGGTATTGAGGAGGGCACCTTTTGGGATGAGCACTGGGTGTTGTATGGAAACCAATTTGACAGTAAATTTCATATATTAAAAAATAAATAAATAAATAAAAAAAAAAGAAAATAGTGGCTGCTCATTTAGCTTGGGCATACCACCAATGAAGAAGATACATTACCATGTTATTCCCCTTAACTACATCAAGAAACTGACTAAAGTTATATTTCTGATTGAATGGTTGCAACTAAAATGTCCTGTAGGTGAACAAAAGGGAAAAATTTTAATAACAGATGCTGGTCCCTTATAGCATATAGCTGATTCTGTCAGATGTTACCAATAATCATGCTTTCTACCGTATACCAGGTCATATGTCTAATCGCAGTGCGAAAAAAAAAATGTTCCCACTAGCTATTATGTACTTTGATTTTTTTAAAAATGCAGTTTTATATTGTCTTCTTGATTTCATGAATGTATTAATGAAATTACAGAAAACATGAAACATGCATATTCAGCAGACAGTACAAATGTAATTTTGAAAATTCCAGTCAGTCTATAAACTTCACACTAATGAAAAGTAACAGCTCTTACCTGTGAAATGTCCTGCACACCTTGTACACAACACTGATTAAGAGGAGTGCATTTTGGGGGCACTTGGGTGGCTCAGTCGGTTAAGCATCTGACTCTTGATTTTGGCTCAGGTCATGATCTCACGGTTTGTGAAATTGAGTCCCGTGTTGGGCTCTGTGCTGACAGCCTGGAGTCTGCCTAGGATTCCTCACGCATGTGCTCTCTCTCTCTCTCACACACACACCCAAAATAAATAATCACTTAAAAAAAAGGTGTGTGTTTTGCTTGCCTGTAAAACTAAAGCTTTTATAATTAAAATTTTGGGTCATTTTCAATTTCTTTAAAACTTACAGATGCACAGGGGCACCTGGGTGGCTCAGTCGGTAAGCATCGGGTCAGATCATGATCTCATGGTTCGTGAGTTTGAGCCTGGCATCGGGCTCTGTGCTGACAGCTGGGAGCCTGGAGCCTGCTTCAGATTCTGTGTCTCCCTCTCTGCCCCTCCCCTGCTTATGTGCACTCCCTCTCTCCTTCAAAAATAAATAAACCTTGAATTTTTTAAAACTTACAGCAGCAAATAATGAGATTTTTACTTCATAAGAATGGAAGTAGATCTCCTCCTTAGATATGTGCCTACAAGATGCCTATCATTGTTGCTGGCCATGGAGAAAATGTTAAAATGTCACCCTGTTATAAAATCATAATTTCAAAGTACAGGACAAAAAGAATGTCCTTTCCTAACTTGGAAATACATGGAGAATGTGAATGGAGAAAAGGATTATAATGACACAGAGATGTATCTGCTGTTTCTCTGAAACTGTTTGAGGACCTTTGAAGAGGTCATATGAAGCCTAGAAAAGGATGAACTGACTGCACCTTCACTGTTGGATGTTAAATGTACATTGTAACAAAATTTTACATGGCAAAATTGCCTCATTTTTTTGAAAGAAGACTACTTCAGAACTTAAAAAAAATGTTACCAGGAAAGCACAGCCACATTAAACAGGACTTTCTCCATTTCTTTTTTTGGCTGTTGGTTTTTGTTTTTGTTTAAAGAGAGAGAGAGTAGGGGAGAGCGGCAGAGGGAGAGAAAAAGAGAGAATCCCAAGCAGGCTTCATGCTCAGCATGGTGCCAAATGCGGGGTTTGATTCCACACCCTGGGATCATGACCTAAGCCGAAATCAGGGAGTTGGATGCTCAACCAACTGAGCTACCCAGGTGCCCCTCCATTTCTTTTTTTCAAATTGAAGTGTAATTAACATACAATGTTATATTAATTTCAGGTGTACGATATAGTGATTCAACAATTCTATACATTACTCAGTGCTCATCATGATAAGTGTAGTCACCATCTCTCACCATATAACATTATTACAATATTATTGACTGCATTTCCTATGCTGTCCTTTTCATCTCCATGACTTATTTTATAACTGGAAGTTTGTGCCTCTTAACTCCCTTCACCCTCTCTACTTCTTAAATGAAACTAACTTTTTTTTGAATCCAACTTCAATTTCACAAGTTCAAATTACCTTGTGCTTTAGAACCATTTTTTCTGTGAGAAAGAGGTTTAACTTATGACATCTAATCTGCCTCAGAGCATTTAAAAATGATTGGCATGTTAAGACATGGATAGCTTATATATGAGTTTAAAGATGGCAGAGACCCGATTGGCAAATAGCTGGTTTATCAAAACAAATGTTGTAGTCCTTATACTCTAGAAGTCTTAATTTGGTTTTGACCTAGAGTGTGACAGGTGGAGGGTGAAGTGTGTGTTGAAATTTTTCTGACTGGTAATCTCAGGAGGCAAGTTTATTCCTCTTTCTAGTGAAAGTCCTAGCTACAAGGGGAAAAACTTGGATCTGGGAATAAATATTCATAGCCTTGGCTTCTGCTACTCTTCTTATGAGCTAACCTCTGAACTTCTGTGGATTCTGTTCCTATGTATTAGTCAAAGGCATATCCTTACTTCTGTCTGAGAGTAGTAGCAAGGGCTCAGAAATGTAGAAAAATATGGGGATGCAGTAACAAGGTCACCACTCTCCACTGATCTTGACCTCTTCCTCCTGGAATAATAATTCTTCTGCTTTGAGAATAACTGGACGTTTATTCAACAAGTCTGGAGTGGGGTGAGAGATTTTTTCCTCCTTAAAAATCAAAGTTCTCATTGGGCAAGGGGCCAAGTGTTTGTGTGTGTTTGCCTGCAAGTGGTGGGAAGGGTGAAGTGGTTGGAGTTGGTGATTAAAGAGGACCTAGTTTATTTCTTCAATGAGTACTCAGGTTAAGCTAATAGGAGAGTAGGATAGTTTCCTGGGTTCTTCCCATAGGGCAGAAATAAATTCCAACATCAGGGGAAACCCACAACTCTTTGGAACCAAGGGTCAAAACACAGCTCTGGATCCATGCAGGCCCTTCCTTGCCAACAGTTCTTTCCTCCAAGCTGTTGTACTTTGACTCCATAGAAAGGGGCAAATAGAATACTTTTGATATTCTGCTGCTCAGGAATTGTTCTTTCTTCAGCTCTCTGTTGCAGACTATGAAGTAGAGAGGGGCACTAGCTAAGAAATCAGGAGACTGGGCTTTTTACTCACTGACTCCTCACCTAACCCCAACTCTTTTCCCTGCCTTGCTAAGAGCTCTATCTGCAAAATGGGGCTAATACATACTTCACTGTGTTGTTGGGAAGATTGCGAGTGTAAGCGAAGCGCCTCCACACCAGATGCCTGATGCCTGTTGGCTCTATGCGAATCAACAGATGCCAGGCTCAGGTTCTTAAAACCAAGATGTTTGCTTCCCTTTTCATCCACAGTGTAAACAACAGTAAGCCTCGCTTTACTTATAGCAACACATTTTAACCCTTACAATGACTTCATGAATTAGGAACTATTATCCCCCTTTGTGAGGTACCTGTAATATGGAACCCAAGACACAGAGAGGTAAAGTAACATTCTTAGAGTCACACAGCTAGTAAGTGATGGAGTCGCTATTTGTTTTTTTTTCAATATATGAAATTTATTGTCAAATTGGTTTCCATACAACACCCAGTGCTCATCCCAAAAGGTGCCCTCCTCAATACCCATCACCCACCCTCCCCTCCCTCCCACCTATCAACCCTCAGTTTGTTCTCAGTTTTTTTTTTTTTCAACGTTTTTTTTTTATTTTTTTTTTTATTTTTTTATTTTTGGGACAGAGAGAGACAGAGCATGAACGGGGGAGGGGCAGAGAAAGAGGGAGACACAGAATCGGAAACAGGCTCCAGGCTCCGAGCCATCAGCCCAGAGCCTGACGCGGGGCTCGAACTCACGGACCGCGAGATCGTGACCTGGCTGAAGTCGGACGCTTAACCGACTGCGCCACCCAGGCGCCCCTGTTCTCAGTTTTTAAGAGTCTCTTATGCTTTGGCTCTCTCCCACTCTAACCTCTTTTTTGTTTCCTTCCCCTCCCCCATGGGTTTCTGTTAAGTTTCTCAGGATCCACATAAGAGTGAAACCATATGGTATCTGTCTTTCTCTGTATGGCTTATTTCACTTAGCATCACACTCTCCAGTTCCATCCATGTTGCTACAAAGGGCCATATTTCATTCTATCTCATTGCCACGTAGTACTCCATTGTATATATAAACCACAATTTTTTTATCCATTCATCAGTTGATGGACATTAAGGCTCTTTCCACAATTTGGCTATTGTTGAGAGTGCTGCTGTAAACATTGGGGTACAAGTGCCCCTATGCATCAGTACTCCTATATCCCTTGGATAAATTCCTAGCACTGCTACTGCTGGGTCATAGGGTAGGTCTATTTTTAATTTTTTGAGGAACCTCCACACTGTTTTCCAGAGTGGCGGCACCAATTTGCATTCCCACCAACAGTGCAAGAGGGTTCCCGTTTCTCCACATCCTCTCCAGCATCTATAGTCTCCTGATTTGTTCATTTTGGCCACTCTGACTGGCGTGAGGTGATATCTGAGTGTGGTTTTGATTTGTATTTCCCTGATGAGGAGCGACGTTGAGCATCTTTTCATGTGCCTGTTGGCCATCCGGATGTTTTCTTTAGAGAAGTGTCTATTCATGTTTTCTGCTCATTTCTTCACTGGGTTATTTGTTTTTAGGGTGTGGAGTTTGGTGAGCTCTTTATAGATTTTGGATACCAGCCCTTTGTCCGATATGTCATTTGCAAAATATCTTTCCCCATTCCATTGGTTGCCTTTTAGTTTTGTTGGTTGTTTCCTTTGCTGTGCAGAAGCTTTTTATCTTCATAAGGTCCCAGTAATTCATTTTTGCTTTTAATTCCCTTGCCTTTGGGGATGTGTCGAGTAAGAGATTGCTACGGCTGAGGTCAGAGAGGTCTTTTCCTGCTTTCTTCTCTAGGGTTTTGATGGTTTCCTGTCTCACATTCAGGTCCTTTATCCATTTTGAGTTTATTTTTGTGAATGGTGTGAGAAAGTGGTCTAGTTTCAACCTTCTGCATGTTGCTGTCCAGTTCTCCCAGCACCATTTGTTAAAGAGACTGTCTTTTTTCCATTGGATATTCTTTCCTGCTTTGTCAAAGATGAGTTGGCCATACGTTTGTGGGTCTAGTTCTGGGGTTTCTATTCTATTCCATTGGTCTATGTGTCTGTTTTTGTGCCAATACCATGCTGTCTTGATGATGACAGCTTTGTAGTAGAGGCTAAAGCCTGGGATTGTGATGCCTCCTGCTTTGGTCTTCTTCTTCAAAATTACTTTGGCTATTCAGGGCCTTTTGTGGTCCCATATGAATTTTAGGATTGCTTGTTCTAGTTTCAAGAAGAATGCTGGTGCAATTTTGATTGGGATTGCATTGAATGTGTAGATAGCTTTGGGTAGTATTGACATTTTAACAATATTTATTCTTCCAATCCATGAGCACGGAATGTTTTTCCATTACTTAATATCTTCTTCAATTTCCTTCATAAGCCTTCTATAGTTTTCAGCATACAGATCTTTTACATCTTTGGTTAGATATATTCCTAGGTATTTTATGCTTCTTGGTGCAATCGTGAATGGGATTAGTTTCTTTATTTGTCTTTCTGTTGCTTCATTATTAGTGTGTAAGAATGCAACTGATTTCTGTACATTGATTTTGTATCCTGTGACTTTGCTAAATTCATGTATCAGTTATAGCAGACTTCTGGTGGAGTCTATTGGATTTTCCATGTATAATATCATGTCATCTGCAAAAAGTGAAAGCTTAACTTCATCTTTGCCAATTTTGATGCCTTTGATTTCCTTTTGTTGTCTGATTGCTGATGCTAGCACTTCCAACACTATGTGAAACAACAGCGGTGAGAGTGGACATCCCTGTCGTGTTCCTGATCTCAGGGAGAAAGCTCTCAGTTTTTCCCCATTGAGGATGATGTTAGCTTTGGGCTTTTCATAAATGGCTTTTATGATGTTTAAGTATGTTCCTTCTATCCCAACTTTCTCAAGGGTTTTTATTAAGAAAGGGTGCTGAATTTTGTCAAAGGCCTTTTCTGCATCGATTGACGGGATCATATGGTTCTTATCTTTTCTTTTATTAATGTGATGTATCATGTTGATTTATTTGCGAATATTGAACCAGCCCTGCATTCCAGGAATGAATCCCACTTGATCATGGTGAATAATTCTTTTTATATGCTGTTGAATTCGATTTGCTAGTATCTTATTGAGAATTTTTGCATCCATATTCATCCGGGATATTGGCCTGTAGTTCTCTTTTTTTACTGGGTCTCTGTCTGGTTTAGGAATCAAGGTAATACTGGCTTCATAGAATGAGTCTGGAAGTTTTCCTTCCGTTTCTATTTCTTGGAATAGCTTGAGAAGGATAGGTATTATCTCTGCTTTAAACGTCTGGTAGAACTCCCCTGGGAAGCCATCTGGTCCTGGACTCTTATTTGTTGGGAGATTTTTGATGACTGATTCAATTTCTTCACTGGTTATGGGTCTGTTCAAGATTTCTATTTCCTCCTGATTGAGTTTTGGAAGCGTGTGAGTGTTTAGGAATTTGTCCATTTCTTCCAGGTTGTCCAGTCGGTTGGCATATAATTTTTCATAGTATTCCCTGATAATTGCTTGTATCTCTGAGGGATTGGTTGTAATAATTCCATTTTCATTCATGATTTTATCTGTTTGGGTCATCTCCCTTTTCTTTTTGAGAAGCCTGGCTAGAGGTTTGTCAATTTTGTTTATTTTTTCAAAAAACCAACTCTTGGTTTCGTTGATCTGCTCTACAGTTTTTTTTAGATTCTATATTGTTTATTTCTGCTCTGATCTTTATGATTTCTCTTCTTCTGCTGGATTTAGGCTGCCTTTTCTGTTCTGCTTCCATTTCCTTTAGACGTGCTATTATATTTTGTATTTGGGATTTTTCTTGTTTCTTGAGATAGGCCTGGATTGCAATGTATTTCCTGTCAGGACTGCCTTCGCTGCATCCCAAAGCGTTTGGATTGTTGTATTTTCATTTTCATTTGCTTCTATATATTTGTTAATTTCTTCTCTAATTGCCTGGTTGACCCATTCATTCTTTAGTAGGGTGTTCTTTAACCTCCATGCTTTTGGAGGTTTTCCAGACGTTTTCCTGTGGTTGATTTCAAGCTTCATAGCATTGTGGTCTGAAAGTATGCATGGTTTGATTTCAATTCTTGTATACTTATGAAGGGCTGTTTTGTGACCCAGTATGTGATCTATCTTGGAGAATGTTCCAATGGCACTCGAGAAGAAAGTATATTCTGTTTCTTTGGGATGCAGAGTTCTAAATATATCTGTCAAGTCCATCTGACCAATGTGTCATTCAGGGCCCTTGTTTCTTTATTGACCGTGTGTCTAGATGATCTATCCATTTCTGTAAGTGGGGTGTTAAAGTCCCCTGCAATTACCACATTCTTATCAATAAGGTTGCTTATGTTTGTAATTGTTTTATATATTTGGGGGCTCTGGTATTCGGCACATAGACATTTATAATTGTTAGCTCTTCCTGATGGAGAGACCCTGTGATTATTATATAATGCCCTTCTTCATCCCTTGTTACAGCCTTTATTTTTTTTTTTTTTTTTTTATAATGGGCATACAAAAGTATTTTATTTTTTTTTTATTTTTATTTTTTAATTAATTAATTAATTTATTTATTTTTTAATATATGAAATTTACTGTCAAATTGGTTTCCATACAACACCCAGTGCTCATCCCAAAAGGTGCCCTCCTCAATACCCATCACCCACCCTGCCCTCCCTCCCACCCCCCATCAACCCTCAGTTTGTTCTCAGTTTTTAACAGTCTCTTATGCTTTGATGAATGGATAAAGAAATTGTGGTTTATATACACAATGGAATACTACGTGGCAATGAGAAAGAATGAAATATGGCCTTTTGTAGCAACGTGGATGGAACTGGAGAGTGTGATGCTAAGTGAAATAAGCCATACAGAGAAAGACAGATACCATATGGTTTCACTCTTATGTGGATCCTGAGAAATGTTACAGCCTTTAATTGAAAGTCTAGTTTGTCTGATATAAGTATGGCTACTCCAGCTTTCTTTTGAATTCCAGTGGCATGATAAATAGTTCTCCATCCCCTCACTCTCAATCTGAAGGTGTCCTCAGGTCTAAAATGAGTCTCTTGTAGACAGCAAGTAGATGGGTCTTGTTTTTTTATCCATTCTGATACCCTATGCCTTTTGGTTGGCGCATTTAGTCCATTTACATTCAGTGTTATTATAGAAAGATATGGGTTTAGAGTCATTGTGATGTCCGTAGGCTTCATGCTTGTAGTGATGTCTCTGGTACTTTGTCTCACAGGATCCCCCTTAGGATCTCTTGTAGGGCTGGTTTAGTGGTGACGAATTCCTTCAGTTTTTGTTTGTTTGGGAAGACCTTTATCTCTCCTTCTATTCTAAATGACAGACTTGCTGGATAAAGGATTCTCGGCTGCATATTTTTTTCTGTTCTTCACATTGAGGATCTCCTGCCAATCCTTTCTGGCCTGCCAAGTTTCAGTAGAGAGATCGGTCACGAGTCTTATAGGTCTCCCTTTATATGTTAGAGCACGTTTATCTCTAGCTGCTTTCAGAATTTTCTCTTTATCCTTGTATTTTGCCAGTTTCACTATGCTATGTCGTGCAGAAGATCGATTCAAGTGATGTCTGAAGGGAATTCTCTGTGCCTCTTGGATTTCAATGCCTTTTTCCTTCCCCAGATCCGGGAAGTTCTCAGCTATTAATTCTTCAAGCACACCTTCAGCTCCTTTCCCTCTCTTTTCCTCCTCTGGGATACCAATTATGCGTATATTATTTCTTTTTGGTCTATCACTTAGTTCTCTAATTTTCCCCTCATACTCCTGGATTTTTTTATCTCTCTTTTCTCAGCTTCTTCTTTTTCCATAATTTTATCTTCTAGTTCACCTATTCTCTCCCCTGCCATTTAATCTGAGCCGTAGTTGTCTCCATTTTATTTTGCAGCTCATTGATAGCCTTTTTCAGCTCCTCCTGACTGTTCCTTAGTCCCTTGATCTCTGTAGCAAGAGATTCTCTGCTGTCCTTTATACTGTTTTCAAGCCCAGCGATTAATTTTATGACTATTATTCTAAATTCTCTTTCTGTTATATTGTTTAAGTCATTTTTGATCAGTTCGTTAGCTGTTGTTATTTCCTGGATGTTTTTCTGAGGGGAATTCTTCCGTTTCGTCATTTTGGATAGTCCCTGGAGTGGTGCAGGACTGCGGGGCACTTCCCCTGTGCTGTCTTGAATAATTTGTGTTGGTGGGTGGGGCTGCAGTCCGACCTGATGTCTGCCCCCAGCCCACCGCTGGGGCCACAGTCAGACTGGTGTGTGCCTTCTTTTCCCCTCTCCTAGGGGCGGGATTCACTGTGGGGTGGCATGGACCGTCTGGGCTACTTGCATACTGCCAGGCTTGTGGTGCTGGGGATGTGGCATATTAGCTGGGGTGGGTAGGCAAGGTGCACGGGGGCAGGAGGGGCAGGCTTAGCTCGCTTCTCCTTAGGTGATCCACTTCAGGAGGGGCCCTGTGGCAGCGGGAGGGAGTCAGATCCTCTGCCGGAGGTTTGACTCCGCAGAAGCACAGCGTTGGGTGTTTGCATGGTGCAAGTTCCCTGGCCGGAACTGGTTCCCTTTGGGATTTTGGCTGGGGGATGGGCGAGGGAGATGGCGCTGGTGAGCGCCTTTGTTCCCCACCAAGCTGAGCTCTGTCGTCTGGGGCTCAACAACTCTCTCTCCCGTTTCCTCCAGCTCACCCGTTCTCCAAGCAGAGCTGTTAGCCTATAACCTTCCAGATGTCAAGTCCTGCTTGCTGTCTGAACACACTCCGTCTGGCCCCTCCGCTTTTGCAAGCCAGACTTGGGGACTCTGCTTGGCTGGTGGACCGCCCCTCTGCCCCGGCTCCCCCCCACCAGTCCGTGTAGCGCGCACTGCCTCTCCGCCCTTCCTACCCTCTTCTGTGGGCCTCTTGTCTGCGCTTGGCCCCGGAGACTCCGTTCTGCTAGTCTTCTGGTGGTTTTCTGGGTTATTTAGGCAGGTGTAGGTGGAATCTAAGTGATCAGCAGGACCCTCGGTGAGCCCAGCATCCTCCTATGCCACCATCTTCCCAGGATCCTGGAGTCGCTATTTGAACACAAGTAGTCCGGCTGCAGTGTGTGTTCTCTGGAAGGATCCTGTGCTGAATGTACCTCCTGATTTCACCCATGTCTGCACAATTCATTCCCAGGATGTGGCAGCACATAACATTCCCACCATGGGAGTGGGATCCTAAGGACTGCTCAGAGGCCCCCTTTTCCTGATGGTCCTTTCTGGGCAAGGCAAACATGGTTAGTGCCTTTCTACTGATATCCTTAGCTAGGCCACAGCTAAGTCAAGGTCTGGGCCCTGGACCTTCCCAAATTCACATTTGGGTCATGGGGAGGGGTCCTCTGAAATCCAGGTCCTTTGGGAGGAAATCACATAAGGAGTTAGGTTATGCCTGGGGCTAATGAGCCCCAGGAATGCAAAGATTAACCTCTGCCTGTGCCAGACCCTCCTTAGGGCCTCCAGGGATCCACACTCCAGGACTCCCAGCCCCCTTTACCTAGAAAATAGATGTTGCAAAATAAACAGGCAGGTGGCAAAGGCAACCTGCAGCACCAAAATAACTTTGGTCACTGAGGTGAATCCTATGGAATGGCACAACTTTGCCCTCCCTCCTCCACCAGGTCTCAAAGCTTCCTCTTCCTGGTCTTTGGCAGTATCCAGCTTGTAAGCAGATGAGTCTTTGCTGTGGGACCCATAATGTTTCTGGCAGTCAGCCACCATAGGGGGAAGTAGAGGCACACTGTCCAGGAGGGGGTTGTTGCCTAGCAACCCTAATATGGCACACTAGGCCCAAGGAGTATGTGTCCTCTCCGTTGGTCTACTCCTGACACAAAAGTAGAAAGGGAAAATGAAGGGGGTGGGGGAAGAAGACTGGTGACAGTCTCTCCTTGATCAATCTGTAGTCAGGCTCTTCTCAACTATCTTTTCAACTAGTTTCTGATTTTTGAGCTTGTGTTTGTCTCTGCATTGTACAATTTTAGCAAAAATTTAAGTCCACTTGGCCAGAATCCCCAATTTTTGCTGTCTCATCACCCTTGATATCTGATTGGGTTCCTCATCCTCCACCATCCCTCAGGTGATGTGTTATCATTCTGGCCTACCTTCAGGAAGAACACTCTTTCTAGTTTTAAAATAAATAAGTCATGAGGGTAAGATATATAGAATAAGAAATATAGTCAATAATATTATAATAACTTTTTATGATGATAAGCATTTTATAATGTATAGAATCATCAAATCACTATGTTATACACCTGAAACTGATATAATATTGTATATCAACTGTACTTCAATTAAAAAAAAAATTAAAGGATCCTGTTAGGCCAGTTTATCCAGAATCTCCTCTTTACCCCTGATGTTTCCATCACCACCACCACCCCACCAATCCCATTTCTGGGCTACAAATTCCCACTTTTCCTAATTGTATTACAAGTTGAACCCAATATCTTTCTTCTACTGTAAAACCCTATTGTAGCAGTCCCCCGCATAAAGTCTGCCTCACTGTCTTTAATAAGTGTCATGAATACTTTTTCTTCAACAGTGGCATGATTGTTTCAGGATGAAGAGCTGAAATTTCCAGGCACAAAGTGAGGCTTTCCTCACAAAGAACACCATTCAATAAAAGTTTATATATGGTAAAATAATTTTAACAACTAGCTACATAGAGCCAGCTCCCCTTGGAATCCTTCCATGGGCTGGCAGACTTCTTGAAAATCCAGAAACCAGGCTGGATCTTTTATCCACATATCCAGCTCTTACTCTTTGAGGCTCCTTTTTGGCCTATTACACCATCATCTTGAATGCAAGGTCCACCCTGTGTACTTTCCTACTAGATATGGATCCTAGTCAAATGATAAGGAAAATAATAAGGCATTTGTGTCTAGAAAATGTAAATAACTCTTTCAGCTCAATAATAAAAAAATATCCCAATCAAAACAAGTGCAAAGAATTTGAATGTATAATTCCCTAAATGAGATACACAAATGGCCAATAAGTAAATGAAAAGATACTCAAACATCATTAATTATCAAGGAAATGCTACCAGTGAAATTCACAATGAGATACTACTTCACATCTACTAGGATGGCTAGAACCAAAAATTCAGATAACAATGTTGACATGGAAGATGTGGAGAAATAAGAACCCTCATACACTGCTGGTGGGAGCAGAAAATGGTACAGTCACTTTGGAAAATAGTCTGGTGGTTCCTCAAATGATTAAACATAGAATTACTATTATTAACCAGCAATTCCACTCCCAGGTATATATCCAAAAGAAATGAAAGCATGTGCCCATATAGAAACTTTTGTGTAAATATTTATAACAGCATTATTTACAATAGCATAGGTGGAAACAACCTAAATATCCATCAATAGACAAATGGATAAACAAAATGTGGCATATCCATACAATGGAATATTATTCAGCTGTAAAAAGGAACGAAGTACTGATATATATGCTACAACCAAGTGAAAGAAGCCAGTCACAGAAGACTGCATACTATATGGTTCCATTCATATGAAAGTTCATAAAATGGAAATTATATTGAGGCAGAAAATAGATTAGTGGTTGCTTATGGCTGGATAAAGAGATGAGGGAATGGAGGGATGATAGTTAAATGGTTTCTCCTTGAGGTGATGAAAATGCTCTAAAATTGATTGCTATGGTTACCACAATTTTTTTTATTTGTTCAGCCAATAATGGACACTTAGTTTGCTTCCATATCTTGGCTATTGGAGATAACGCTACAATGAACATGGAGGGTGAATATATCTTTTTGAGTTAGTGTTTTCATTTTCTTCAGATAAATATCCAGAAGTGGAATTTCAGGATCATATGGTAGTTCTAATTTTAATTTTTGAAAATCTTTAAACAAATTTTAATTCTAGTATAGTTTACATACAGTGTTATATTAGTTTCAGGTGTAGAATATAGTGATTCAACAATTCTGTACATTACCAACTGCTCATCGTGACAAATGTACTCCTTGATACCCCTCACCTATTTCACCCCTTCCCCCCACCCACCTCCCCTCTGGTAACCATCAATTTGTTCTCTATAGTTAAGAGTCTGTTTCTTAGCTTGTCTCCCCCCTCTCTCTTTTTCTTTGCTCATTTGTTGTTTCTTAAATTCCACGTATAAGTGAAATCATGGTATTTGTCTTTCTCTGTCTGATTAACTTATTTAACTTAGAATTATACTCTCTAGCTCCATTCATGTCATTGCAAATAGCAAGATTTCATTCTTTTTTAATGGCTGAATTTTCATTTTGGGTGGAAACTCCATACTGTTTTCCACAGTGGTATATACAATGGACTATTATTTAGCCATGTAAAAGAGTGAAATCTTGGGCCACCTGGGTGGCTCAGTCAGTTGAGTGTCCCACTCTTGATCTTAGCTCAGATCTTGATCTCAGGGTCATGAATTCAGGCCCTGCATTGGGCTTTGCACTAAGGCATGAAACCTACTTAAAAAAAAAAGTGAAATCTACTTAAAAGAAAAGTGTAATCTTGCCATTTGCAACAACATGGATGGACATCAAGGGCATTATGCTAAGTGAAACAAGTCAGACAGAGAAAGACAAATACCATATGATCTCTCTTATATGTGGAATATATAATTTTTTTAATGTTTATCTTAGAGAGAGACAGAGACAGACAGAGTGTGAACAGGGGAAGGGCAGAAAGAGAGGCAGACACAGAATCTGAAGCAGGCTCCAGGCTCTGAGCTGTCAGCACAGAGCCCTAAATGGGGCTCGAACCCACGAACTGCGAGATCATGACCTGAGCTGAAGTTAGATGCTTAACTGACTGAGCCATCCAGGTGCCCCAGGAATCTATAAAATAAATAAATGCATGCATACATACATACATATGTAAAACCAAGCTCATAGATAGAGAAAAGATTGGTGGTTGCCAGAGGCAGGGGTTGGGGGATAGGAGAAATGAGTGAACAGGTTTTATTTATTTATTTTTAGTTTAAATAAATTTGATTTAAAAAAAAATAAGGGGAAACTGGGTGAAGAGTATACATGAGTTCTTAGTACTGTCTTTGCAACTTTTTTATAAATCTAAAATTATTCCAAAATAAAGAGTTTATTAAAAAATAAAAAGAGGGGGTACCTGGGTGGCTCAGTTAAGCAGCCAGCTCTGGATTTTGGCTCAGGTCATGATCTTACAGTTTGTGAGATCAAGCCCCACATCAAGCTCCATGATGACAGCTCAGAGCCTGCTTGGGATTCTCTTTCTCCCTCTCTCTCTCTGCTCCTCTCTCTCTCTCTCAATAAGTAAACTTTAAAAAAATAAAAAAAAAGAGCAAAGGTGCCTGGCTGGCTCAGTCAGAGAAGCATGTGACTCAATCGTGGGGTCATGAGTATGACCATGTGGGGTATACAGATTACTTAAATAAATAAAACTTAAAAAAAAATAAAAAATAAAAAGAATAGTCTTAAGATTCCTTGAACAGGATCTAAAGGATCTTAATTCAACCATCTATCCTGGACTTTTGTAGAGAGAGGCACTAGAGAATAATGCTTAAGAGTTGATTGGGTCCCAGTTGTGCAGCTTATTAGCTGTGTCACCATGAGTAAATACTTAACTCTTCTGTGCCTCAGAACAACAATAGCCAAACTATGCAGAAAGCTCAAATGTCCATCGACTGATGAATGGATAAAGAAGATGTGGTATACACACACACATACACACACACACACACACACACACACACACTGGAATATTACTCAGCCATCAAAAAGAATGAAATTTTTGCCATTTGCAATGACGTGAATGGAGCAAGAATGTATTATGCTAAGCGAAATAAGTCAATCAGAGAAAGACAAATACTATACGATTTCACTCATATGTGGAATTTAAGAAACAAAACAGATGAACATGTGAAGGGCAGGGGGGAGAGAAGAGAGGGAAACAAACCACAAGAGACCCTTAAATGGTAGAGAACACACTGAGGGTTGCTGGAGGGAGATGGGTTGGAGATAGGCTAGATGGGTGATGGGTATTAAGGAGGGCACTTGCTGGGATGAGCACTGGGTGTTGTATGTAAGTGATGAATCACTAAATTCTACTCCTGAGGCCAATATTGTGCTGTATGTTAACTAACAAAAATTTAAATTAAAAAAATAAAATAAGATAATAAAAAAGAGTTGATTGGGTCCCAGTTTGCTGCTTATTAGCTGTGTGACCATAAGTAAATTATTTAACTCCTCTGTGCCTCAGTTTACTCAGTTCTAAAATGAGGATAATAATACCACTTACCTCGTAGGTCATTTGTTAATGAGATTGGTATTTGTTACTGAGTTAATATTTTAAAGTCTTAACAATGCCCAGCACTAGTAAATGTTATTTAAGTGTTTGTTAAAATATAAAGTAATATTGCTACAAAAAGTGCTGGATAGGCCCTACTTATGCAACAGCCCATCATATACCTGCATGCACATCCATTGGGTTCATATAATAAATACATCCAGAATATAATTTAGGGCTATTTATGAAACTGTCAATGTCCCAAAAAGGTGACCAGCAAAGCTGCTTTAGTATAACAGGCTGCTTTGGGGACACAAGAAGTAGACTATCAGCTAATTATAGATGATGGTATATCAGGGAGCAACCTACTAGACACTGGTGTGCCCTGGGCAGCATTTGTATTCCTTCCTCCTCATATTCGCTTGGATTGCTTACTTCTTCCAATGCTTTCCCCACTCACTCTCTGACTAATTAAGACCTTTATTTCTTTAACACCCAACTTAAATCCTACCTCAGCTATGAGGCCTCTTGGGCCTGCTGCAGTCTTTCCTCTGAACTCAGACACTGCTAGCTGGTTCCTTCATGTGGCCAAGAGAACATGCTGTCTTCTGCACTTTTTTTTTTTTTATCTCCTCTTTCATACCAGAAGTACTTCCAGGGCACACACTGCCCATGTACCCCACACAGGACAGCCTCCCCATGGGAAGTGAAGCAATAATCAGTGTTCAAGACAGAATAGAAAGTCCATTCCTCCCTTCATTCATCACAGATTTACTGAGGCGCATGCTTGGGGTGAAGGATCTGGAGGATGAAAGAGTAGAGTCATTGTCCTTAGGAAGCCAATCTTGGATACAAACTTTACACACCAAATTCACAATACTATTTGCCTCTGGTGGGGGTAGGGAAAATGGTACAGGGGGAGACAATAAAGGAGGCTTTGTTTGACCTTTGTCAGTAATGTTCTTTAATATGTAATTATCTGGAGAAAAAGGATAAAAGGCTCCCAATGGCATAAAATTGAGGCAAAAGTGAGGAGAGGGACAATTCTGATAGTAGAGAAAGAGGCATTCGGAGTGTGGGGAAAACATAGGACAGGGTTCATAGGACTGGAAGAGAAGCAATATGGGAGAGATAGGAAAGCATGACCCTTCCCCCAGTCACTCCACATCCTCAGTAGATTCTACCCCCGGCCTCTAATTTTTTTAAATAAAATCTTTGATGTAAATTGGACTGTACATGGGAACCAGTGAAAACCCATATAATACAAAATAAATGTGCCCCCACTGACCGGGGTTCAGCCACAGCAGTTTTGTGTCAATGACTTCTATCTCTGTGTAGGTGCCCAGATAGGGAAAAAGACGTATGGTGCCAGCCCTAGAGGCCCCCAGTCTGGGGCTGAGACAGATAACAACTAAGCAAACAAGTAAATCCATAATCGCAATTTGTGATAAATGCTAGGAAGAATACATACCAAGAAAAAGCAAGAGGGCAGAGGGTTTACTTTAGACTTGGTATACAAAGAAGCTTCTCTGAGGAGGGGATACTTAAGCTGACGCCTAAAGCCTATGTTGCCAGCAGTACTAAGACTGGGGTGACAGCTGGGGAGAGTGCGTCACGTGAGGGGAGCAATGAAAGAGAGAAAGCTTGAAAAGAAGAAGAAGAAAGCATGAGGGGAAATAGGCAATAGGAGATATTATGTTCACAGAGACTCAAGGTAAATGACTTGCTCAAGATTATACAGCTAGTCAGCGACAAAATGAGAGAAATAATGAGCTCCATCCTGAGAGAGAAAATTGAACAGAAGGCTTCTGGAGCTTCAAAGTAGCATCCAGCAAGAGACCCAGGGACAAAACAACAGAGACAGGGACTCAGAACTTTCTAAGATTCTGGAAATGTTGTCAATATCCCAGCGTTAGTGACTCTTGTTAATCCTTCTCTGTTTCCCCAAAGGGGCTGACAGCAAAGCCTTTGAAAGAAAAATATGGAAAGCACTAGATCAATAAAAATGTCCAGGTGCCAAGCCATGGCCCCTTGTCTTAGGGGGCAGCAAAGAAGGGGAGCCTGCCAGCCTGGATCCCACACCTCATTCAATCTTGGGGAAGCTGAACCCCAAGGCAAAGAGCGAAGGAGCAAAAGCAAGCTGAATACCTGGGTTTGCAGAATAATTCAAAGCAGAGAGGCTAGATGGTTAGAGACATTGTGGGGAATTGAAGGGGTGAAGGGGACTTAACATTTTATTGGAAGGCTCAGACAGAGAAGGTATCTTGCTCAAGGTCACATGGCAAAGCTGAGTGTGGAACCCAGCTGTGACAGATCCCACAGCCTTTCTATTAATTTGCCTAAGATGATTTTTTCCCACAACTCCTCTTTAATGTTGCTGTTGTTTCTAGAATAATGTTTTTAAAAGCGTGAGTGTGTATGTGAGAGAGAAGAGTGTGAGTGTGTGTTGAGAGAAAAAATTAGCATGGATATGCTTATGTTCCTTTTTAAAAAATGCTTATTTATTTATTTTTGAGAGAGAGATTGAGAGAGAGGGAGACAGTGAGGCAGAGAATCCCAAGCAAGCTGTGTACTGCCAGCAGAGAGCCTGATGTGGGGCTCAAACTCACAAACTGTGAGTATGACCTGAGCTGAAATCAAGAGTTGGATGCTTAACCGACTGAGCCACCCAGGTGCCCCATATGCTTCTGTCCTTTTATTTGCATATTTCCTCCACATTTACCTATGACTTGGTGGGATTATTAGAAAAATGTATTATTTGCTGGTAAGGCAACCTAATTCAGGAAGTCCCTAAACCTGAAGAATCAGGAAGTCCCTAAACCTGAAGAGAGATCCTTGAGGAATACTGAGGATCCCCTGTTGGCCACAGCCTTTGGACTCTTGGGACAGCTGAGCAAGGGTGAAGAGAAAGCATCCAATAGTGTCCAGAGGCAGTGGTCCTGAGTTGTAGGCTGATGCTTCATAATTGAGCTTTTATGGGAATATGAACCTGGAAGGAAGGTCAGACAGTGACAGAGGAAGACTGCTGTCTGCCAGTGTCAGAGAGAGACAAGTCAGCTGAATGTTGAAAGAGCAAGAACAGGATAAGAGGCCTGGGGAGGTTGCCATCTTTCCCTGAGTCATTATTTCACTGTGTGGATTTCTTCAGTTGAAAGTGTCATCAATTCCCAGCTTCTCGGACATAGTATAGACGTTAACAGCATGAGCTCTGAAGCCCCAAGTAACCTTGGCAAATCACTTAACCTCTCTGAACCTCGGTTCTCCCATCTGTAAATAGGGATAACAATAGTACCCATCTCATAGGATTTGCTGATGAGATTAAGTAACACAGAGAGCAATTGGAACAGAGCCCGGCATGCAGTAAGGCCAGCAGTGCATGGTATATATCATTTTCTCACATTGAAAGCAAAGGTAAATGACTATTGGACTGTCCATGCCACTGTATGCTTCTCTGGGGCCAAATTATAGAACCACTGGCCTGGAAGGAATGCTAGGTTTTCTGTAGTTCTTTCTTAAGTTTACACATGAGGAACCTAAGACTCAAGGGAGACAAGTGCATTTGAGGAAAGGAAAAAGGTTGTGCACATGCAAAAGGTAAAAAGAGAATGCTAAGGGATTTAGAATGGCTACAGTGCCAGGTGAAGGAGTGTGTGTATGTATGTGTTGGGGGTGGTGGAGAGAATGGAGGAGTGGAGAGTAGATAAGGCTATAGAAGAAGCAGAGACACGAATATAATGTGCTTTCATGTGAAAATCAGGAGTTTGACTTTTACCTAGACCAGCACTGCCCATTGAAGATATAATGTGAGCCACATATGCAATTTTATTTTTATTTATTTATTTATTTTTTAGAGAGAGAGAAGGCGCAAGTGAGTGAGGGGCAGAGGGAGAGAGAGAGGGAGAGAGAGAATCCCAGGAGGGGCAGAGAGAGAGACAGAGAGAGAGAAGAAAAGCAGGGCTCACCTGAAGTGGGGCTCGTGCCCACCTGAAACAGGACTCCAACTCATGAACAGTGAGATCATGACCTGAGCTGAAGTCAGACGCTTAACCAACTGAGCCACCCAGACGCCCCATATATGCAATTTTAAATAGTCTAGTAACTACATTAAAAAAAAAAAAGAAATAGGGACACCTGGGTGGCTCATTTGGTTGAGCATCTAACTCTTGATTTCAGCTCAGGTCATGATCCCAGGGTCATGGGATCGAGCCCCACGTCAGGCTCCATGCTGGAGCCTGCTTAAGATTCTTTCTCTCTGTCTCCCTCTGCCCCTCTCCGTGACTCATGATCTCTCTCTCTCACTCTCTCTCTCAAATAAAAAATAATAGGGGCACCTGGGTGGTTCAGTTGGTTAAGCATCCAACTCTTGGTTTCAGCTCATGTCATGCTCTCATGGTTTGTGAGTTTGAGCCCCACATTGGGCTCTGTGCTGACAGTGTGAAGACTGCTTGGGATTCTCTCTCTCTGTCCCTCCCCTGCTTGCACTCAATCTCGCTCTCAAAATAAATATTAAAAAATAATAATAAAACAGAAGGAAAACTATGTTAAAAAAGAAAGGAACAGGTGAAATAAATTTTGTTATTAATACAATTATTAATGACATACTTCACATTATTTTTTGAATACAAAGTCATTGAAATGTCATGTATTTTACATATATAGCACATTTCAATTCAAACTAGTCACATCTCAGGTGCTCAAGAGCCACATGTGACTAGTAGCTACTGTATTCATCAGTGCAGATCTAGGCAATAGGGAGCCACGGAGGGCTGTAAGCAGGGCAGTGCCAGGGGCTGGTGTGTGTCAGAGCAAGACCGCTGGTGGTTATGGGAAAGGTGGATTGGGACTGGGGCCACTTAAGATTGCTATGCATAGTAGTGCAGGTTGTATATGGTACAGGGAGCATGAGTGCAGGCTAAAATCTAGCCCGCATTCCACTTATCAAGCCAAGCACTCTGGCCCAACACTGCCAGCTCAGGGGAAGGTGGGCCTTTCCCTAATTGGTCAGCTCAGAGGCAGTGCCTGTTTTTCTCATTTTCACAAAGATGCTCCAGGAGCCCTGGAGAATACCAGACCAGTGTGGGAGGTCTGAGCCTCAGTCCACAACTCAGATGGATAAGAACTATTGCATCTCTTTATAAATCAAAGTTAATTCCATCCAGAGTTAAGTCTGGAGAGAAACTCAATGTTAGTTATTTTGGGACTCCTCACTCAGAGTTGTGCATGACTTCTGGTATTATATACACACCAGGGCACGCGCTTTGGAATGGTGGTCATCAAGCCTAGCTCACTCTGGTTAATGCTGAGATATCTGTTGGCCCCTCTGCAGGGCCCTTCAGGTGTGGCAGCACTCTGATGCTTTTGTGGAAAACTTTTGCTTCTGGTCTCAACTTCCTAGACCCCTCACCGCCACCTCACTACTTCTCTTTGGGGCCTTCTCTGCACACTTCCCAGAAGCCAGGGCAGGCTCTGCCATTCTTTCTCTTCTCCCTTTATATTAGGGGAATCTCTTTTTCAATCTGGGAAAATCTTTTTCACTTTGTTTCGTCCAAGATTTTTTTTTTTCTTTAATGTCAAACGTTTTCCTCTCCCTGGGGTTCAAGACTGTTGTAAGGAAATACATGATTACTTTTTTTCTCCTCATTTTTCTCATCCCTCGCACCCCTGCCACCAGGTAGGCCCACAGTGGGGATGACGGCAGGAGCAAAGAGCACCAAGGAATGGAAAATGGCAGGAGCCAAAACTCTGAATGCGAACCTTCCCCTCCGTTCAATGGATCTGCAGCAATGGGCCAAACCCATTGCTTTGTTTTTGTCTCTATCTCCTCCTTTCTTTGTCCCCTCTCACTTGGCCTGAGCTTTAGTGTAGTCTGGAACTTGGGTTATTACTAGCCCAGGGAATGAGGAAGTACTGGAAAAACAAGGGAGTGAGGAGCACAGGAAAGCCACCCGGTAAAGCTGTTTATGGACTGTAGGGCTTACCCTTGACCGCTGCGTGCGTTGAACTGATTCTAATTAGCATAACGAAGACTTAGAACTGAGAGAAACGGTCTTCCTCTGTCTCGCGAGACCCAACTGACACTCCTGGTTGGCCAATGTTAGGAAAGATCCGCTTAACGGTGCAAAATGTTAAAAACCCTAGCTGATGTTGGAAACACAGCCCACAGAAGGCACAAAATTAAAATAGCAGCATTCTCTGTAGGTGGGGGAAGGAAATGGGGGTGGCTATAAAGGGATACCAAGAGGGAAGTCTTTTGGGGTGATGGACCTGTTCTGTATCCTGATTGCTGTGGTGGTTGCATCAATCCATACATGGGTCAAAATTCATAGAACTGTAAACCAAAAGAAAAAAGTCAATTTGATTGAATAATAATTTTAAAAAATATAATTGTTTTAAAAAACAAGGGCTTTGGAGCCAGAACTGCCTGGGTTCAAATTCTGATGCCCCACTTACTAGCTGTGTGACCCTGAAAAAGTTACCCCCCCTCTGTTCACGGGAGACAAATTAGAGGTCAGAAGAAATCACCATGTGAGTCACTGCTGGATGGATTTCAATATTTGTAACCAGAGGAAGAATAGCTGCTGTGGACTTATATTTTTGAGCCATCCAACCTGCCCAGCCATCACCCTTCCTCGCTTTACTCCTGACCTCCTTCTAGTTTTTGTACAGCTCCTAACCATTTTGGCCTTAGGCCAGCCCTTCAGTTCATTGACTGGGTATGACCTTTTAAAATTAAAGTACTCCATAAGCTGTTCTCAAACGTGGCTGTCAATCAAAGTCTCTCAGACATTCTGCAAAACTACTGAAAAAAAAGAAAACTACTAAAAAAATGTCAGTGTCATGAAAGACCAGCAGAAAGGCTGAAGAACTGTTGTAGATTACAGGAGTCTAATGGATAACTAAACACAGTATATGAATTTTGGATAGGATTGAAGGGAATGTCTATACAGGCCATTATTGGGATATTTAAGGGAAATTGAATAGGAATTGGATGTGGAAGAATGTTCTTGTTCCTAGGAGACACACACTGAAGTATGTGGGGGTGAGTATCATGATGTCTGCAACTAACTTTCAAATGGTTCAGCAAAGTAATGATTATTTTTTTAAAAATTTTAAATATTAAAACAATATTTTTAAAAATTTTAAAATAATAATTATATGCATGATTTTAGTCAGTTGTGTGCTAGGTAGATAGATAAAGCAAGATGGCAAAATATTAATAATTGGTGAAACTGGATGAAGGGTATATGGGTACCTATTGTACTAATCTTACAACTTTTTGTAGGCTTTGATGTTTCCAAATGTAAAGGGTTAGTAATAGAACATCACTTAGAAAAGGTTTTTCAAAATACACATGCCCTTTATTGCAGCCCCAAACTAAGGAACCTCTCCTGGATGGGGCCTGGGGATCTGCGTTTTAATAGCTCTAGGTTACCTCTCCCCCACCCCCAACAAAGAAGCATCACTGTGAGAGCTTCATCTCAGACCCACCTCTGCTTCCTCTGGTTCTTTGTTTCTCTCAGGACCCAAACCCTGGCACTGGCTCTTTCTGGAAATGTTGCAGCTGGGCCTTCCTCCAACCCTTTTCAAAGCAGATGCAGCTAGGGGTTGGGCTGGTAAGAAGAGCAGTGAACTGAGGATAGATCCTGGGGGCCCTCCAACATTTATCAGATGGGCAAAGAAAGAATATTCCATGAGAGACTGAGAAGGAAGGGCCAAGGGAGTAGGATGGAAACCTCAAGAATATACTTGAAGGAGAATGGAGATAGATGATGAGTCATTCTAGGTGTGCCTGGTCTAGAGATTCCGTCAGGATGAGGAGAGCTAAGTTGCTGTATCAGTTCAGAAGGGGACCATTTGGTGCTGGAGGAGAGTTTCTTGGCCAGCCCTCTGTTCCCTCCAGCAGACAGTCTGTGCCACAGGGCTGGCTGACAAGGGCACCTGAAATCTCAGACAGGAGAGATTTCTTTACCAAAAGCAAGGTCTCTGGGAGACAGATGCTATCAAACCCTTGAAAGGAAGGTCAGAAGGTCAGGGTGTTTACCTTTGCTTCTCCTGCTGAGTTCTGGGACAGGACTTATAGTTTCTGGGAGGTGTTGTGTGAAAACACTCCAGGGTCAGAGAAAATAAACCCATTTGTTATTTGGGGATGGAGGGAGCATGGAGTCTGGTGTCCACTGCTCCTAGCATCTGATGGGAGTGAGAGTGTCAGTATAGGCTGTTGGACAAAGTGCAGCCTTAGGGAAGGGAAGTAGAAACCTGCATTCTCTCCTTCACCAGGTGGCCCCACCACAGCTGGGGTGTCCAGTCAGTCATAAGGGGTACCCATTACCTCCCCGTGTCCCCCAGAGATATGTTGGCCCAGATGTGGATAAATCCTTTCTTTTTTTTTTTTTAAGTTTATTTATTGAGAGAGAGAGAGAGAGAGAGCAGGGAAGGGGCAGAGAGAGAGGGAAGACAGAATCCCAAGCTCAGTCCCACGAAACATGAGATCACGACCTGAGCCAAAAACCAAGTGTTGGACACTCAACTGACTGAGCCACCCAGGTGTCCCCTAAATATTTTCACCCTTCAGTAAAGTCCAGTGAGACGGGCATTTTAAAAATGGAAAATGAAGGGGAAAACTAAATAAACAATGGAAATAAACAACAGTTGAGCAGCAGAACACTCCCTCCAATTTATCCTTCCCACAATGGACTGATAGAGCATTCCAGAATATACATCTCACCTAAAACTGCCCCGCTCAAACCTTGAAATGGTTTTTTGCTGACCTTAGAAATGAGTCCAAAATTTTAAATATGATGCATAAGGCCCTTCACAATCTGATGCCAGTTGACTTTTCTAGCTTTGTCACCCATGAATTCCCTTTTACACAGTCTACACTCCAGCTACCGTACGTCTCTCAAAGTTCCTAAACAAGTCATGCTTTATTCATCTCTGAACTTTTGCACATGTATGGCCACCCACCAGCCGCTTAAATCAAGCATAGTATTTCAGAGTACAGACTCCAGAATCCTGCTGCCAGCACTTAATCCCTGCTATGGGAAAGTTTCTGATCCTCTCTGCCTTTGTTTCTTCAGTTGAAAAATGGGGCGACCGATAGGGGTGCAGCAAGGATCAAGTGGGAGGCCCGGCACAAAGTGAGCCCATAGTACATGTTAGCTATTATTCAACAAACATTGATTAGCTGGCTGCCCAGTAGGTGGGAGGCCCTTTATATCCAACTGCTTCATGCTACTTACAGTGTAGAGGGAAGGGATATACAGAAATAGGACATTGTCATACAGTGTGATCAAAGCAAGGATAGAGCTGTGTGAGCCGTAAGGAGCAACTTGTGGGTTCCCTCACTTCCACCTTTTCCTCAGCCAGATTCACCTCAGATTTGTTACCTCAAATTCAATTTTTAGCCAGACCCTGAGGTTCTAGGAAGATAGGAAAAAGTAGAGAATTTCCAACCTAGGGCTGGTATTCAGACTTTAGGCACTGGTATAGGGCTACTGGCTGTTAAAATGTTGAAATACTTTGATACTGATTGGCAAGTGCCCTGAGTACCCCCAAGTGGTCCTTAACCTCTCCCCCACCCTCCCTGTGCCTTGTGTAGTTTGGCTTAGGAGCACTGATTGGATACCATCAGGGGCTGCCCTTGTTCCCTGCCAGAGCTCACATGTGCTAGCTTGTCTGGCATTGTTCTTTGGCTCTGGTTGCCCAGCCAATGGTAGAGGCCCTGGGCACCATGAGCAAATGTGAATTACCATGTTGCTCCACGAGGATGCATTTTAAGTACCACCTCTGCTTGCACTTGGGGATATGGCCTGCTCCATGAGTCCCAGGAGCTGTCCCAGCTGCCTGCTGCCTTGGGGAAGTTTTTGGCCTTCGGGGCAGGTCGTGGCCTATGCCTACAATGACCTTTGGAAACCTGTGCTTATCCTCCAGCCTGGATTCCTTCCAGGAAACCATCCACATCACTCCAGAGGTTCCTGTTGCCTCTGAGACATGCCTACTCAACTCTATCAGTATTATCTGCACTGTGCCAGGTCTTATCCTGACATGACATTATGGACAAAGTCTGGGTGTTCTATGAAGCAGTACGAAATGGAACTTTCAGATCCAGGACTATCTGTGTTTGAATCCCAACTCTACTACTTCCTAATTGTGTGAATTTGAGAAAGTTACTCTGCCTCTCTGGGCCTCAATTGCCTCATCTGCAAAATGGGATACTAATAATACCTACCTTGGAGGTACTGGGAGGAATAGAGGACATAGTAGTAGAAAGCACTTAAAAGAATGCCTGACACATAGTAAAAGCTCAGGAAAAAATTATTATTTTTTAATTTAATTAAAAATTAAATTAATTTAATTAATCTTATTTTAATTTGTCTTTTGCTTTGAATATTTAATGGGCACCATTAGGCATATTTTCAGACATTTTTACCTTGTTTTCTTCTTTGATCTGCACAACACCTCCAGAGAAGTAGATACGAAAGGTATTGATCAGCATCCCGATTTTTAAGGTGAGAAAACTGACGCTTGGCTATATCAAGGGATTAAGTGATATTAAATGGCCATGGTAAATGATGAATTCTCTGACTCCCCATTTAATGTTATCTTTTCTGACCAGGGAAAACCGAAGTAGGTGGATCACTATTCATTCAATAAACATTTATTGAATGGCTACTATGTATCAGGCACTGTGCTGGGTACTGAGGATATAATAGTGAACAAGACAGGTCCCTGTGCTCCTGGGAAAAGTGGGAAAAGATAGTTAATAAGCAAGTACATAATAACACAAAGGATGCATCATTAATAAGCAAGTACATAATAACACAAAGGATGCATCAGTTTGGGTGATGAAAATAACGCAGGGTGATGTGATAAAGAGTAACTGTAGGAGATAGGGTGGTGAAGGAAGGTTTTTCTGAGGAGGGGACTTTCTTAACACAGAGGAGCTGACCTTGAAACCTTCTCACCTTGAATACATAACTGGGATCTGGGAGGAAAATTCTCCTAAAAAGGGAGCTTCCAAGGCCTGCTCAGAGATGGGGGGACACCACAGACAAGTGGAAGGAGCAGGAGGGAGGGCTGTAAGTTAATGGTGACTCAGCCCAAAGTCAGAAAGACTTACTAAATGGGAGACTTTCTGGGGGCCCCTGGGTGGCTCAGTTGGTTAAACGTTAGACATCAGCTCAGGTCATGATCTCATGTCTTGTGAGTTTGAGCCCCACATCAGGCTGTCTGCTGTCAGCACAGAACCTACTTTGGAGCCTCTGTCCCTCATTATCTCTGCCCTTTCCCGGTTTGTGCTCTCTCTCTCAAAATAATAAAACATTAAAAAAATAAATTGGAGACTTTCTGGAAAGAGGCAGAAGAGCAGTAAACTTGTGAACAGTGGAAGGGGATATTATCCTTATAGGTATGACATTTAAATATATTTAAAAATAAAGTTTATTGAAATATAATTTAGATAAAATAACATTCACTAGCTTTAAGTGATGAGTCTTGAGAAATGTATACACATACCCATGTTAAACATCTTTCCTATCAAGGTATACAGTTAACATTTCCATAACCCTAAAATGTTTTCTTGTGATCCTTTGCAGTCAGTTCTGGTCAGGTATTTACAAAGGTCCCTCAGTTTGGGTTTATCTGATGGTTTCTCATGAGTAGACTGGGGTTAGGGGTTTTTGGCAAGAATGGCACAGAGGTATGCATCCTTCTCATGACATCTTATCAGGAGGTACACGATATCAATATATCTTTACTGATGATGTCAACTTTGATCACCTAATTAAGGTGTCACTGATGGCCTCATCTGTTGTAAAGTTACGATTTTTGCCTTTGCAATAAATAAATATCTTGGGGGAGGTGCTTTGAGACTATCCCATGAAGATTTAAATTGGCCTTATAGGAGACTTATATGTTGAATTAAAGAGTGATGTTTTATTTAGTTTTTTTACTAGTCAGGAGCATGGTCTATTTTCCTATTTATCTGTTTTCCATTAGTTTTTCTCATTCATGTTTTATAGTTTGTTTTTTAGTAAACATGGACTCTGAGAGTGTGATAGAATGGAAACAACATTGTATTTTACATGAGGCAATCCTGGATTTGAATCCCAACTCTCACACTTACTGGTCATATGGCCTAGAAGAAGGGCTTTAAACCTGAGTCCCTAATTTCTCATCTGTAAAAACGTCTAATAGGAAACCGTCTTATGAGGTGTTTGAACAAATTAAAGCACTAGGCCTGTCTGGCACTCAGTAAGTGCTCTGTAAATGTCATTTCTTGCCTTCCTTAATTACCAAGTGTTTAATATTATTGTCACGGTGGCAATTAGACTCTCCCCTTTTCGGCTGGGTGGCTCTAGGATATAGAAATTTGACAGATTCTTTCATATTTTTTTTTCATGTTCTGACAACACAGACACTTTATTGCTGGGGAACATGTCTCTAAGTGCCTGGGGAGAAAGCAGCTGGAATTATTTTAGTTGATAGCAGATTCTTACAACTCACAAGTATCTTTTATCCTATCTATACCTTTGCAAAACTCATTCATTACCTCTGGTATTTGGGAATATGCTTTTCATGGATGAATAAATATATCTTATGGAGAAGTGGCATTTTTATTTCTCCCTCTCTTATATTTGTAATTTTTACTTATTTTTCTTCCTTCATTATAGAACTATTTTATAGAATTTTAACAGGGAAAATCTTATGTGATTCCTGTCTTTAACCAGAATTAAAATAATACGAGCTGTTGTTTGCAACAATGTACTCTCAGGTTAAGCAAGGGAGAAAACCCTGAAACACCCCTCTCCTCACCCCTGAATTTTTTAAGGTTTAAGTGAAACTTTGTTTTCTTTGTTTAGTCCTCCTTGATCCAAATTTTATTTCTCTTTTCCCAAACTTGTTTGATCTGCTGTTTGTTCTCTTCCTGAGTTTTTAAAGCAGGGACTTAATTCCTTGTTGCTTTTTTGTACTGATATGGGTTTTGGGGCAATACATTCTCTATTGCCTTGGAAATCTCCCAGGAAGTGTTACTCCCTTAAAGTTAGTCTTACCAATTTTTCCTTTTACCTCATGCTCCATTATCGTTTGGCATGGCACTGTTACTGATCCTCCCTGTTAGAATTTTTGATATTTTGTTCAGCATGGATTTGGGGGTCATTAATTTCAATTTTTCAAAATAGTGCATTAAAACGTTTATTTTGATTACTGAGATTTTGGTTTCCCCCTTAGATTTTGTCCCTGAGGCAAGTGCCTCGCTCACCTCACCTCAACCTAGTCTTGGCCCTGCTATAACTTTCCAGATGATGTTCGCTCACAACTTCCATTTGAAATGAAGGCCTGATGTTCAGAGACACTACAACTGTCAGATATTTCAAGCCAGTTCATCACCCACCAGGAGATGCTCAGGTAATCCTCCTTCTGCTTCTATCATCCCTTTACTACTACATGTGGGGCTCTCTGCTCAGCCAAAGTCCTTGTCTATTTTCAACTGCTGCCATTGAGCATGGCCACATTGCCAATAGGGTGCCTGGGATCACTTCTCCATTTAGAGGTGAAAGGCCAGGGCCTCACCCTCCAGGAATAAATCCCAAGGACTGTTGAGCTCCTCCAGACCCTTGTCAGGGCCCTCTGTGGTCCAAAGCATTTCTTTCTGCTGGAGTCTGTCAGCTCTGGCAAAAATCAAGTTTCCTCACCCTAATCTTACCTCATCCACACAAGTTTCCTTGAGAAATTATGGAAGAGAAACACTTTCTTAGAATCCTCAAATGTCAGAACTGGAAGGGTCCTTAGAGACTGTTTGCCCCAACTCCCCTCATTTAGCAGAACATATAACTTCCTTTGCTCTATTTCCATGTTCCAAGGAATCCCCAAGGCCGGCTCATAATAAAACTCAGGAGCAAGTGAAGAGCCAAGCTAATCAAGGAAATAAACTACTATAGGACCCAGCTGTGCTCAAGGAGGATTGAGTCATCAGAAATCCAGCCCTGGTCCCAGGATTTGTTTATTAAGGATTTTCTTCAAGGAGAAGGAGAAGGATCTGTGGTAGCTCAACTCCAAAGCTTTTTCATGGGGCGGGTGTGACTGGAAAAGGTTTGATTAGCTTTCGTATGAATTGGGGAGTTTCAAAAGTCCTGCTTTGAAGAGGCCTGCCTTTACTTCTGTGTTAGATGGGCTTTGCAGGGTACAACTTCCTTCATATAGCTATACTTGTAACAAGATTCTCCTGTGCAAAGCATCTTCCCATCCATTTCTCTACTTGAACCTCTAAACAGTGAAGGTAATTTTTAGCTATACTTTACAGATAAACAAGCTGGGTCTAGGTGACTCTATAAAGCCATGTGACTAGTAAGAGGCAAAAGTATTGACTTCTGAATCCAGAAGGATGTCACATCCTGCACTTGTAAGTAAGCCACAGCATCTCAAAGGCACCAGAGCGTGCCACAGCAAACTAGCTAACAGAGGACCACAGAACCGAAACCCCAGTCTTGATCTTACTTGTAATGAATTCTAGCATTATGATTGACCTCTGAGAAGCATGCAGCCAATCTGAGGATTTAGCGCTGGTCTCAAAAGAGACGTTGGGATTCACATAGGGTGGCTATGAATTTACCATCCTGTAGCTTTATTCTCAGAAAGATTTTCTCTCAGACTGATGGAAGACCAGGAAATCTCATCAATTGAAGTAAATGACTTCTAAGAAAGCTTTATTCACATGTAGGGGAGGATCAGATCCCATTGTAGTTCTGGATAGTATCTATCCATGTGCAGTAAACAGTGAGGGTGTGTGTGAGGCAAGGGGGAGCAATGTCCATGGGTAATATACTTTCTTTCTTCAGTTAGATTTCATGTAAGATAGCCCATCTTCAAAATCTTAACAAAACCCAAGAAGGTTGCATCTTTGGGATTAGAAGAGGAATTATCAAGTTAGTTATGAAATTCTGAGAGAAATAGGGAGACCACAGGTGAAGAAACTCTAAAGAGATTGTATACTGAGATTTGGACAAACCAGGTTACTTGGGGACTTGGGACATATGTTATAGCCCTGGGTCTTGGGTGCTCAGAAAAGAAGCCAGGGTGAGATCTGGACACATGTCCAACACTGTATCACCAGGTCCTTGGAATTAAACCCATTCTCCTACCTTGCGTCAGGTCTATCTGATCAAGAAAACAATTACACTTTTTTTTTAATTTTTTTTTAATTCATGTTATTGCCCAGCTTTTGGACACCTTGTATTTGCACAGTCCAACTGCTCAGATGTATTAGGAAATACAATCATGTGGTGTGCAGTTCACTGGCCTGATGGTGGGGATGTTCAGGCTGGGATGGAATGCTGCTAGGGGAGTAAAGGAGAGGAGTCAAAGGAGTTGTTAGCTCACAGGTTAGTGAGCAACCAGTCTAGCAGTTGTTTCTTAGCCATGTTTCCCACGGCTTCATCCAGTTGTCGTTCCTTGGCAAACTTCATGACCTCGTGAAGAAGATCTCCTACACTGTACCCCTTCTCTGCTGCCTTAGCTGAAACTTCGGGAAGCTGTGGAGAGAGCAGAGGTAGCTTGAGTCACATGATGCTTTTGGAGAAGGGACCTAGATGGATAAAGTGAGCCATGATTCTAGGATTAAAGTCTGACACAGATGCAGGACTGGAGGCTTCTGACATGGCTTTCCTTTTACCTCAGCCCTCCTCTAATGACATAGATCAAAATGCCACAGGACTTTCTTTTTGAGCTTCAGAAAACAAACTCTGGAATCAATTGTGTTCACCAAATACTTCTCATAGGTGCTAGATCCTTCAATTAGTCTGTGATGATTGGTAGGTCAGTGTTAGGGGTTGCCATTCCCCAGCTTTCCTGAAAAAGTATGTGATTGGAAGTAGGGACAATCTCCTGGTCTTGGACTGAAAATAATTTTGGTTCAGTGTTTTATTTCTCTTGAACCCATCTAATGTAGGAAACACAGCTGTGAGATGTGTGTGTTTGTGTGTGTGTGTGTGTGTGTGTGAGAGAGAGAGAGAGAGAGAGAGAGAGAGAGAGAGAGGAGAGAGAAGCAGTATGTGTATGAATGCTGGCTTCTGTGAGACTGGAAGGCAAGACCAAGACTAGGATGAAGTAAGTGAGGTGCCTAGGGCAAAAAATTTAAGGAGGCAAGTACTCTTGGGACACATGCAGGACCCGTGAGTTTGGGAAAGAGCTCCGTAGCTCCCTTTTTCTTTTTTTTTTTCTGTCTCTAATCCTTTGAGGGCCTTCAAACTCAAAACATGACTCAAAAATTGTTCCCTGATGTGTTACCAAATAGTTTGTTGAAAGGATCACTGATAAAATGAGCTAATTTTACTCTCCTCCTCTTGTAGAAGTGCACAGGCCTTGAGATATCCAGAGCCCCAATTAATGATTCACCACTTCTGTCTTTTTACAAAATGAAAGTAATTCATGAAGTGCACAGTAAAGAACAGGCTTGGAAAAAAATTGGGCTGCTCTTGGGTTCTAAGTACAATGCTGCCTCCCTGCCCCTGCCAATCCCAACCCTCTTTTCTTCTTGTGTCTATTGCATTGCTTACCTTCTCCAGTTGTCCATCATCATCTCCCATGAAGTACAACATGGGCACGTTAAACTGGGAGGCTGCGATCCACTGCAGGACAGCCTGGAGCTGTTTCTGCAAGTTACTGGTTGAGCACTGATTATTAACTATGACTTCAGGCCCAGTTGAGTGTTGATGGGTCTGTGGCATCGCACCATCATGACTGTATCTGGAGCCACCAACCTGGTAATTGGGGTTGTTTGCCAAGGCTGCTTGTTCTTCCAACTCAGCAAGGGCTGCCCTGTTATTACTATACTTAGCCATGATAAGGCACAGCTTCATCACAGATTCTACCAGTTGATCTATAAATTGGCAGTTCACTTGCTTCATGCCAGTGGTAGAGTCAAGTTCTTGATTGTCCTGGTATTTTTCTTCCCGTCTGTCAGGTCTCTTGGACATGGAAACTGCTTTGCTTGTTCTGGGCTCAGAACGCTTGTTCTCACCTTCACATGGGTCATCACAGGTGAAGGGGCTCTCACTAAGAAGTTTCTGGATCAGCGTTAAAACAATGTTTGACATATCGAGCTTCTGGGACTCCGGCTGTTGATTTTCCTTTAGAGAGGTGGATGGTCCAGGAGCTTCACGAGATTCTAGACGTTTCATTGGAAGTGCCTTGGCGCTTTGGCCACTTGCACACTTTTCATATTGGGCACTCTGAGTCATATAGCCCATGGTGGAACTAGGACACTCGTCTTCTAATGCATCTTTGCCTTTGGCCTGCTGGGTCAGATGGTACTGGATCAACATAAGGGCAGACACAATCAAGTCCTTTGCCAGCGAATCTGTGGAAGGGCTGATCTTTTCTCTGTTTTCCTCCATATTGGCACATGCTTTGCCAGGCATCTTGCCTTGGTTTCCTTGCTTTTGGTTCCACATTGTCAGGCCCTCCTTGAGGATGTGTTCACCGACTTTCTCGGCACTGGTCAATGACTTGCACTGCTCTGGTTTCATCTTGCCTTTGTCCTTCCCCTTCATCTCAGCTTTCATAGCTGAGAATTCAAGACTTTGGTTTTTGCATTTGGGATCATGGGACCCAGCTTTCAAGGATGCATACGACAGACTCTGTGATTTAGTCTCCTTCTTCTCCCCAAGAAGAGCACTGACCAGACGCTTCAGCATGGCTTCCATGATATCTGCAGCATTTTGTTTTCCATGGTTGAACAGATTCCTCTTGACCGCTGAGACAAAGTCTGAGTCAGTCATCAGGACCCCAGTGATATTATGCAGGTTCTTCATGCAGGAATCAATCAAATCAGACACAATTTCTTTGGTGTGTTTTAACAACACCCTCTTCAGGACCACACAGGCTGGAACTTGCTTCCCAGAGCTATGTATTTTCAAGGTCTTCATAACAGAGACGATCATGTCAGATGCCACCTGATTTGCATAAACCATGAGCCCTTTGCTGATAGAATCTGCAAATTCTTTGCTGTCTCTTTGACACATCTGTTTGTCACCACCCTTGTTTTTGTTGGACAATTCACTATACAGAAAGGTTTTCTGGCCACCTTCCCTGCACTCCTCCCCAGTGCCCCGCATTTCTTCAGAGGTCAGTTCCACAGCATCATGGGCCATTTCAGAAGCGATCTTCCTCACAGCACTTCGAGGGCTGTTTTTACCCTTTTCCCCAGGGGATGAATAGATAGAATGATGAAGGCACTTGCTTCCACCTTCCAACTTCTCCTTGATTTCCTTACGAGCCATCTGGATTACCCGAGAAGATAGTCGGTTGACATAGAAGGAAAGGTCATCCATAGAACATTCGCCATCAGGGGAAATAACTGCCCTCTGATTGCTAGGAGATTTGGCTGGAGGAGTGGAAGGACTCTGGTTATTGTTGGTGTTTTTGGCTGCTGTAGTTTCTAGACATAGCCGTTGAGGTCCGTTGGCCAAATAATCTATGTTTAGTTGATCGGCATAGACGCTGTAGCAGTTCTCAGAGGGTAATTTGTGATTTTTGTCTTCTGTGTCTCCTACTTTGTGTTTACAGCTAGAGGCTGAGGGGCTCAGTGCATGCTGGAAGCCCAAGGCATACTTCTGGAGGTCATTCAGAAGCCAACTGAGGACACTTATGGGATCAGAGGGAGCTTGTTTGAAAAGACACACAGATCCCTCCGTCTAAAAAAAGAAGAACACCTATCCATAAGAGTTTGGGTAGGGTACTTCTTTCGCTCATTTTATTTAGAAGATATATCTTCTAAACCACACAGATTAGGGATTTGGCCTTTAGAATTTGCATGGGAACTTAACATACAATTATAACCATTAATACATGTTCAAACACAAGTGGCAGCCACAAAAGATCAGAGTATATACATTGGTACACTTAACTACACCTGAGTGTTAGCAATATATTTGCCAATTTCATCTGTGTATGTGTGCTTATCTCAATATGTGTCAAAAATGTATCCATGTATCCATTGTGTGCATATGCATATTAATATAGCAATTCATAAGTGTGAACATTTCAATAGATGTGAGAATGTGTCAGACTGTATTGTGTGTGAAGATGTGCGTGTGTATATGTGTGTGTATATGTGTATGTCAGTGCACATGTTTGAGTAGGTATAAGGATGTGTAATATGTTGACATCGATACCCACTGCCACATGTGCATGTTACTGTGTATATGTTGTACATGTGTGGGAATGTAAACATGAGAGTGTGTATGTCAGTGTATCTGATAATATGTAAATAAGCAAGTGCCAATTTGAATGATATGCATATATTTATGATATAAATCCAGTAGCATGTATCATGCAGCCATAAATGCATTTGTGTATATTACTGCATACATTCACATAGTAACATACACACTCATTAATATATTCATGTATAATTAATGCATACTATATTAATATGTGTATGTTAAAATATGACTGTGTGGAAATAGGTGATTGAATAATGACTATGTAGTCTGTCAATAAATTGGGTATCACTTATGCTCTATTTATATGCTAGGTCAGTGCGTGAGAGTGTGTATTAGTACACACACCCTCGCATTTGCGTTTGTGTGTGAATACATGAGTGGGGATGTTATTGCATTTGTATGCATGTGTGTATCAATGAATTCAAAGAGAGTTAGTGACTATGTATCATTTTGTTTAAGTTTGTATGGGTGTGTATCAACATGAAGTATATTTATAGGTGTGTATGCTTATACCTGAGTCTGTATGGTCACCAATGTTTTTTTTTTAAAAAATTTTTTTTTCAACGTTTTTTATTTATTTTTGGGACAGAGAGAGACAGAGCATGAACGGGGGAGGGGCAGAGAGAGAGGGAGACACAGAATCGGAAACAGGCTCCAGGCTCCGAGCCATCAGCCCAGAGCCTGACGCGGGGCTCGAACTCACAGACCGCGAGATCGTGACCTGGCTGAAGTCGGACGCTTAACTGACTGCGCCACCCAGGCGCCCCCGGTCACCAATGTTTTGATCAAGGGTTATGGGTGTTAATGTGTGTGAGTATATGTTTATGCATAGTGTGCATGGATATATATATATGTGGATGTTTATGTGTGTCACATGTGGGCGTATCAAGGTATCTGACTCTGTATGACTGTATATTTTTGTGTATGTGTAAGTCACTGTTTATGAATAGGTCAAATACATAAATTTGTTAGATTAGTGCTTATGTGTGTTTGTCAATGTCACAGGTAGCCAGGCATGAGTATGTCATTGCTTGTATAAATTCCTTTTTGTTAATGTATATAGATGTATGTATCAATGTATATGTCACTTTGTGTAGATTTATATGCTTGTGACTGTGTATGCCCATGTCTGGGTATGTGTATATGTATTATATACTTTTTCTACTCAGTGCTAAGTGCCATGGCCCTCTTTGCCCCTTTGATTGCTTCATCTTCTGTCTTTTCATGGAATTCCTGGAAACATGAGGTCATTATATAAGTTCAACTTTTGCAAACAGGCTTGATACAATCAAGGGTATCTGCCTTGTGTGTAGGAAATATGGGCTGCTCTTTTAAAAATAAACACCAGAGGAGCGCCTGGGTGGCGCGGTCGGTTAAGCGTCCGACTTCAGCCAGGTCACGATCTCGCGGTCCGTGAGTTCGAGCCCCGCGTCAGGCTCTGGGCTGATGGCTCGGAGCCTGGAGCCTGTTTCCGATTCTGTGTCTCCCTCTCTCTCTGCCCCTCCCCCGTTCATGCTCTGTCTCTCTCTGTCCCAAAAATAAATAAAAAACGTTGAGGAAAAAAAAAAAACCACCAGGTATAATTTATCCCTTTCTTGAGGCTCCAAAATTGAGTTGGCCATCCCCAACTGAACTCAAAACTATTTAGAGAATATTTTGCAACTGGCTTTTCCTTCCTTAGGGGTTACACTCATCATTCAAAAGGTGCCTGGGGGGCCAGAAATGATGTTTCTCATTATAACATAAGCCTAGGAACATAGAACAAGAAATATTTGGCTGTTTTGCACTAAAGCCAAATATCCTGTGCCAATACCAGCCGCTCTGAGCTTGTAGGACTGTGGGGATGACTTGTCATGTACTCTAATGCCTACCCCAAACCAGAGGCCCAACAGATATAATCCCTACACAAAAACAAAAGGATTCTATATGTGACAGGGGCATACAATTCTAATTGTTTCTAACTTTATGCTATCCAATAGCCTAGGTAATCTCTTGGACAACAGGGTAGGAATGAGGCAACTACAGTTCTTGGTTGTTGTGGATTCTCTCTGCTCCATATCCTCATTCTTCCTTCTTGGTCTCTGGGCAATGTGGGGCACACAAGTCTATTACAAGCCAGCAAAGAATAATGCAAAGGATCTTGCTTATAAGCCCATATCCTAATTAGGATAAGAATAGCAAAGTTATGTTTGGAGTACATACCTGAAATCAGGAAAGGGCATTATGAGCCTTTGTGATTAGTGCCATTGTTAGATACCTGAGCATTGAACTTACCGTTACTCTGAACTTAGGACTGTGTTCTCTAGAATGTCATAGTATTCAAATTTATGGGTATGTTTGACAACAATTATCTTACTATCTGTGAACCAGAGTCCTCAGACTCAGCATTCAGGTCTAAGAATTAGACCTAAGAATTAGACCTAAGAATTAGAAAGGGTGAGCTCAGAGACTAAGTATACCTTAGACTGGTCTTGCTTCTCAGTATCCTTGATGACAATAATCTCTTTTTCTTCTAGATTCCCCAGGTTTAAGTCACCTTCTGAACTGGAACCAGCAGTATCCTATGGAATTAAGGGATAAGATTTTTATGAACAGTTGGTTTTTGAGACTTCTCTAGGCTGCCCTCCTAGGCTACCACTTCAAAGTATGAATGTTATGTCTCCTATTATGCTTTTCTTTCTGAAGGAGAGGTAGGACTGTAGTGCTCTCTAGTCTTTGAAGAATGATAAAGTTCCCTCCACAAATTACTACTCCCCTTTCCCAAGCCCCACAGAAGGTATTCACAAAGCTGTCAATCTCAGGAATCATATTCTGTTAATCATCAAACTTTTGGACAGGTTTTTTTTTTTAATTTTGCTTCTGACATGCTATTTTCCATGTGTTAATTCTTTCAGCCCTACCAACAACTTAAGTGGCTTCTAAAATGAGATTTGGTATCTAGAGTGACAGTAAATTCTGAACCAGGGATCCTGGGCTCACAAGAACAATGACCTTCCATTTGAATCTCCTCCACCTTTCCATGCTCTGCTACAGCCTTTCACTTTTCTCATGCTGTGGCTGATAAAACCCACTCAGCAGTTTCCCACCCATTCCAAGGGAGGGGAGCAGAGAATACCCACCTTAGGATCTTTACCTTCCACATTCAAGGTAGACACATCGACAAAGCATATCTGTATCAAATTAGGAGGGTGAATTTAGAAAAACTCTAAAGACTGTAATTTCTTTCTGAGAGATGACAATAGCACTTACCTTATAGGATTATTGTGAGGACTAATTAAGATTCTGAATTGTAAAGCTTTTAGCAGAGTGCCGGTACACAGTAAGTACTCAATAGATGTTAATATGATTATTACTAGGCAGACAGAATCTAAGCATTCCTGTAGTTCATAAATGAGAATACCTACCTGTCAGACAGAAGCCCAAAATATAATATCCACATTTATTAAGAAAACTGAGAAGAGAGGTGGCTTGCCCAACCGACACAAACTCAGAGGTGGAACTTTCATTAGAAGTTGATTCTAATTGATTCCCAGTTTACAGCACTTTCTGCTATAGTGTTCCCCAAATGTGGTATTTTTACTACTGATGATATAGAATATTTTAGGTGGTACGTAAATAGATGTTTGTATGTAATAGGTGTACTTGCTGTTGTTTATTTGGAAAATACATACTAAAACATCGAACCTGTGGTATTACAGACAATAATGCTTAGGGTGATGGTAATTTTTAAATGTATTTGAATTTTAAATTAATTTTTAAAAACATAGCAGAAATATGTATTAAGTAAATAATAGTATGAGTGGTGCTGGAACAAGATAAAAAAAATGTGAAGTACTATGCAAATCACTTGAAGTTTGGGAAACAGAGCATGAAGTATTTTGCCCTCCTGAGGGAGTCCCACTTTAGTGTAACTGACTGGTAGCTAGATGACATTGTGACTTCAGAAGTGTTAGGTAATACAGGCTGGTAACTAGGCAACCACCACTTCTCCCTCCCCCTCAGACTCCCCCCTAACCTTCCAGCCCCAGGTCCTTTACATCACTCCTGGTCCTGACTCTCCCTTTGTCCTTGTGTCGTTGAGCTTGGTTGCTTGGAGACATCACAGTATCACTCTCCATTAGTCTATCCTGGGCTCCAATATATCTATATTCCTACACTGATCCTTTCCACTCCTTGGTAGGGGTAATTTTATACTTACGACTTTCCGGTCCTGATCTTGCTGTCCTTTTGGGCTGTAGAGATCAACCTTGCATACGCCCCTGCGGCTATGTAACCAGTCAATATCATCAGACATCTGTAAAGAGAAGGGAAAGAAATCTGAATATATAACTATATAGCTATATAGCTATATAACTATATATATATATATATATATATATATATATATACTCAGCCAGTTTCTAAAAGCCATATATAACTATATAACTATCTAAGCTATATAACTATATAACTATATATATGCTTTTAGAAACTGGCTGAGTTTGGGTAAGAATCTCTGAAGGGCTTCCTGAAACCCATCTGTATGTTTCAATTAGGTTTAGACTAGGAACTGGAAGGGTGAGCAATGGGGGAAGGAACTATGAAATGTTTGAACTTGATAATCAGGATCATTTAGCACAGTCCATAGTCTCCTTTAATTTAGACTTCCCACATCAAGTATTTGGAGTCATGGGAGTATCATATTAACTTGTGAGAAACAAGTCAGGAAAAATGGCAGTCTGAGAAGCAAATTTAAAGGAGGTCTAGGGACTTTAGGAATTAAATTTAATGATTTACTTCTACCCAACTCTACTAGATCTCATGTGTCTCCACTTCTGTTTACCCACTCTAGGTTACCTCAAAGAATAAAGCTCATCTCATCCTCTTTAACTGAATTTTAGCTAACTTCAGTTCAACCAGAGTCCTTCTCATTACATCAAAGAAAATGAAATTAGGTAAATAGCTGTAATACTTATTACATAGGGCCATTGGAAAAGACTAGGGTCAACACCAGTAGAGTAAATAAATAGCCCTTTTAATCAAAACAACATAGAAGATTCCAACATAAAACAAGTTTATGAATGCTGAGAAAACTTCCTAATAGCTGTAAGTATAACCAAAAGACAGATGTCTGAGGGAAGACCAGACCCTGATCCCATAGGCCAAGTTTAATTTTATTTTTGAAAGAAAAAAGAATCTCTGCCAACTTCTTCCAACCCCCCACCCCCCACCCTGGCCTGGAACTAAAAGTAAAAAGGAAATGGCAGAGGCCACTGATTGATTTTTGCTATATAAGACCTCAGATCTATGTTCAGGAAGACACAGTTAAGAGCTTAGTAGAATTGTTTTGGTTTCTGGAGCTTGAATTTGATTTCTTTTTAAAATTTAACAAGAGAAGCCTTTTTGCCAAGTTATTAGAGGGCAGTTGAATTCTTTTTCCCCAACTCCCTTAAAAACTTAGACCCTTTTAACCTCTACCTCCCTCCCCTCCCTCTCTTTACTCTTCTTCCCCCCCCTTCTTCCTTTCCTCTCCCTCCTTCCCTACTTATCTTCCTCTCTTTCTCCATCCTTCCCTCCCTCCCCCCTGCCCTCCTCTCTCCTCCTTCCTTCCCCTCCCTTACCTCCCCTCCTCTCTCCTTCCCTCCCCTTCTCTCTCCTTCCCTCCCTTCCTTTGTCCTTCCCTCCCCTCCCTTCCTCTCTCCTTCCCTCCTCTCCTCTCTCCTTCCCTCCCTCCTTCCCCTGCCATCCCCTCTCTTCCCTCCCTCCCCTCTCTCCCCTGCCCTCCTCTCTCCTTCTTCCCTCCCTCCCTTGCCCTCCTCTTTCCTCCTTCCTTCCCTCTCCCTCTCTCTCAACATTTTTATAACAGCTATCCTCTGATGGTTATCTTTTCACACGATACTGCATTTCTACCCTTTGCCATTCCCAACTGCCCGCCCCCAGATCTTTTCGGGCTCTCACTTCAAGAATGTCTACACACCCCTGAAAAAGTTTTAGGAAAGGGCTTCCCACACCCACTCATAAGAGGGAGTTTCTTTTCTAAAAAACTAGAGATGACTAGCATAGGAAAAAAGAAGGAAAGTCATAGAGGTCCCTCATATGATTTGGATATAGCCTTAGTCCAAATCCAAAAGAATTGTAAAAAAATAAAATTTGTGAACTCATTACCTTGATAATGAAGTTATTTTAGGCTTTTCGCTGAAACTGTGCCACCCAGAAGGGAGATGTGCCCCTTTAGATGGAAGTGGGCAGTGCCAAGTTCTTGGGCACTTGCGGCTGGCTGCCACCCCAGTCAGCTGTTGGATGAGACTGATGGGCCAGGCTTTTCCCTGCTGCCTTTGACCCGGGGGTGTGACAACATAATTGGTTGGGTCACAATGCCTGAGACTAGCAACCTCAGCAAAGGTGTGGCAATCTGGCAAACTCAGTAGCCCTTCACATCAAAAGCACATGAGGCTGTCTGCTGTACAACAACCCTTTTCTGTTCTCTCTAGGAAGGTACACATATTTATTTCACATTTTGTCCAGCTCCCAATCCCTTGAGACTTCCATTCTCTTTCCTCTTCTTGTTTCCAGAACAATCTAATCATATTAGTTACCTGTTTGGTGGGGGTCTGTATTTTTCACATAGAGAATTACCACCAGCCTTAATGAATAAAAAACTTAATTTTCACATCTTAGCTTATTTCTCTTTGGGTTTCCACTAGAAATTCAGAGTTATGAGGCAAGAGATCTTTGGATTTATGTAGAAACAAAAAATGTTGAAGTCCTTTCTGGATATCCTGAATAAAAGTATAAAAATAGAAAGTTGGAGGCTGCCTTAATAGCTTCTGTGATTTCACCTCACCACGAAGACACCCCCTTAGCTAGTCAAAAAGAAGTCAGAGGGAAAAATGGGTGATGGGCATTGAGGATGGCACTTGTTGGGATGAGTGCTAGGTGTTGTATGTAAGCGATGAACCACAAGAATCTACCCCAAAAGCCAAGAGCACACTGTATACACTGTATGTTAGCCAATTTGACAATAAATTATATTAAAACAAGGAGAAGTTAGAAAATGCCCCTACCTTGGTAGTACCAGAGTAGGCTGTTTCACAGGACCTTGGGATGATTTTTTTCTTGTTAATTTGTATGCTGTGATGACCCTTCTAGTCTGACACAGGATGTTGCTTCTTTCCTCAACCCTCCATACTCTCCTAAAGCCTTCCCCACCAGCTGGCCCCAGAACTCCTACTTAATGACATCACTGTTTCTATGGAGAACAGTGACAGCACAAAAATGGGAGCTTTATTCTTAGGATTATGCATGCCTAGCAAACTCTAACCTTCATCATGAGACATAATTTTCTAAGAAAAAAAGGCTAGTCTACTTAGGACAGGGTCAGCCTTGCACAGACTTTTTAAGTTATGAAAGGACCTGAGCCCCACTTACTCTTTTTCATTATATGGCTCGTGCTGGATTTCTGGCTACCATATTCTTTAAAGGATTATCCATTAGACTTTGAGGTGCCTTTAGGTTAGCCTCAGTTTCACAACATTAGTCCATAACTAAATGGCTCACACTGTGCCCAAGTCTCATCTTTTTTCCTCTCCTTCCTCCATATGTTTCCACTTTAACCTCATACATGTGAATAAATGCATCTGAACTAATTATAAGTCGAGATGATCCCCTAAATAATAGAGTTTTGTATTCTTGATTCTACTTCAATTTCTTCTTGTTACCCCTGAGACTGCATGTCTTGCCTAACCCTGATGTACAATTTCAATCTTGTTAGTTTATGACATCAAAAAGAAACAGAACTGGACATTTGTTAAAAGTGGCAAGACAGATTTTATTCAGACTACTGCAGTAAGGAATAGAATCTTCCAGTGAACAGAGCTCAACTCCACTGAAACAAGAGGCAGAAGGCTTTTTAAATGTTGGGGTGTGCTAAAGGAAAAAATGTTGAGGGAAACGTGTGTGTGTGTGTGTGTGTGTGTGTGTGTGTGCGTGTGTGTGTGTGTGGGTGATCAATGTGATTAGGGCAACTGTGTTTGCTAACTGGTACTTATCGAAGTTAGGCTCCTATCCTTTCACAGAGATTAGGAGACAGGGGTCCTATCTTTCTTGATAATTACCTTTCAAAGGGATGGCTCCTAGGTCCTTGAGAAAAATATTTCTGGGTTGTAGAAGATATATCTCAAAGTAACAGAGAAAGGATTTACAATGATAGGTTTTCTAAAGAAATGCTCTAAGAAAAGGGAGGTCAGGGGCCTATAATCAGGTTTTGGCTGAAACAAACAGTAAATTCTTCTGGCAGTGTTGAACTTCCGTAGGCAGGTCTTTTAAGGATGCTGGGGTCATCATCCTAGGGATATGGCCTTGAGCTGATAGAAACTATGTTAGTGTTTGTTCAAGTCTCTTAATGTATGGAATGGATGATACTGTTTGTACCCAAAGTTGCAGTTCTTATCAGCTATGGTTGAGGCCTAGTTGAGAAGAAATTTCGTAGGGGCCTGACTATATCAAGTCATCATGTTGTATACTTTAAATATATACAATTTTTATTAAAAATACATTTTGGTCAAGGAGGGAGTCTTTGTAAGTCAGTGGTGATGAATTAAATCCACAGTACAAGACTTGTTTTCCCTGTATCATTTTTTTTGTCAAGACTTTTGATTATTAAAGAAAAAGTTGGAGCTCCTGTGTCTGGCTCATGTCTGTGGAATAAGAAGCAAAGAATAAAACTGTGTATTTATTCTCCAAGCACAAGAATGTATATCCCTAAGATTAAAAAAACAAAAAAACCCTCACCCCAAAAACCTCTATGTTTATCAGCCCAGAAGGGAACAGCTGTGATCTGGGCCTGGAAAATGTCTTACTAAATCTCCTGAATGATAAAAAGAGAACTATTATGGATGATTAGAGCCCTGTCTCACAGCGCCCCAATCCTGTCATCCTGGAGGCTACCCAGGAGCAAACAAGAGCAGCATTCGGATGGGAAACCAACAACAAAAATGTAAGGAGGCTCAGTCATAGGTTATGGTATGTCCTCTGCCTCTTCTTTCTCTTAAGCTCCTGAGATTCTCAGACCAGCGTATACTGACTAGAGATGGCAACAGATGGGTGGGGTAGAAGGGATGTTCAAAGAGTCAGAAGAAGGAATATGGTGTGTCAGTGTGTGAATATTTGTAAGGTACAAGGCATGTACTTAGATCAGCCTTTAGGAGCCGAACATAGAGATGTTAAACATAGAAGCTTTGATTGTCTTTTTTTTTTAAACCATCATCATCCATTTTCTAACTTTGTTTATTCTAACCAGACATCTCTTCCATACAAACTTGTGAATAATTGTAGAAAGCAACACTTTAAATATGCTTTCAGCCTACATTTCTTTTGAAACAACTATTAAGATAGTAAAAATGGGACCTGTGTTTGTCACTGTTCTGAATAATGGCAAAATGAAATTTAAATGAGCTGAACTATTAGCCTTCATGAAATCACTGTCTGCCTGTTACCCTCACTAAGTATCTTCCAGTCTCAGATTAGGCTACCTAATTTAGTTTATGAGATGGCACTGTGACCATTTGGAAAATGTGCAGTGATACCAGTGATTTACAGACATTATTTATTGTGGAGCAATATAAATGTAACTCCTGTTCTCCTGAATTATTTTTCAGACATGAGAATACACACTGTCATTTACAGCAGCTTCTCACAACCATGCTAAAGTGAAATATTAGATAGCTATTCTGAACATCTCAGCACCGGTGCTGCATAATTACTTCCATCAAGTATTTACGTTATATCTGTACTGGGTATACCTGGCCTTTCCTATTTGTGATTGAAGTAGTGGAGGGAGAAAATAAAGGACTTTAAAATGCTATAAATATTCTCTCTCTCTCTTTTTTTATTCCAGAGGGAAGCTGTTAAAGAAAAGAAGGTTCTTAGATATGTTGGGGTTTCCTTTTAGGCAGAGGCTTAATTAGGCAGCTAAGGTCTGTTCTGTGGCCTTGTTGTAGATAATGACTTAATAGCTATTTGTGAAAGGTGGGCTCGGCTTGACAGTTGCCATTTCTGGTCAGGCTCCTCCCTCTTATAATTGGGAAATTTCCCTCCTCTGATTTCCTAGAACATTTGCTTCTTGTCTGTATAATTCATCTGACATTTACTAGATCTGGCCTCGTAGAGTTAATTAACTTTTTCTATTCCTGGATCACCTGCTTCAAAAGCCGGGCAGGCAGCCAGTTTTTCCCATCTCACATTGTATTCGCTGCAATACAGCCCACGGCTGGGCTCAGGGAACAAATGATGGTGTTAGAATTTCAGGTAGCAAACAATTCAGAAGCCACGGAGTCCTGGGAATCTGTAATAATATTTCAGTGGGCAGTATACTTCTTAGAGAAGTAACTCTCAGACTTTAGTGCAGCTCACAATCACCTGTAGGACTTGTGAAGCTAGTTGGGCTCTGTCCCAGAGGTTTTAATTCTGCAGGTCTGGAGTGGGGCCTGAAAATTTGCCGGGTACTGTGTTTTACATGCATCATCTCATTTAATTGTCACACAGCCTTAAGAAACGGGTACTATTTTAATCCCGATTTCATCTCAATGGGGGGCTGGATCAATGGGGGAAGCCATTTGGCTGGGTGTAAGGCTAGGTGAGGCACTACCCATTACATCATTTAACGGTTGGGTGGGTTTATGTGTGTGCGCGCCCAGAGTGGTACGCCTTTTCTTTCTTCGAAGGGTCTGAAAACGCCCAAGAGAGATTTCTTGAGGAAAAGAAAAGTATAAGGGGGTATGTCCTCTGATCTTTTGGCCCCATCTGGTGGTTTCAAGTCTGAACAAAGTGCTGATCTGTTTACCCCCCCCCCCCTCCCCGCTGGTGAGAATGGTGGAGTCGAACCGCCTGCCTCCTCGATCCATTTTCTGAGGCGACTTTTTCTGGAGGGGGTTGCTCTTAGGCGATTGCTCTGAGGAAGTTATTCTGAGGTGGTTAGTCCCTTTTGCCCCCATCCGTGTTTTGTTTTGTGTTTTGTTTTGTTTGTTTCCGTTTCCTACTACCTGGGGAGTCCAATTTCAATACGTAGCGTTTGTTCCAGCCCGTCTATGGCTTGTTAAAAGTAAAACTTGTTTTTCTAGGCATTAAACGGGTCTTTTGCCTTATATGGGTAAATATATAAACATATATTTTGTGTCAGAGCTGGAGATTTAGGTGAGGGAGCTAGGCTGTGAATAGGATTTTTTTTTCTTGTCAAACCGACAAACTTGTCTCCAATGTCTGATGGAAAGTACTTAAATATAGCATTAACTGGCAATAACGTTTTTACTACCCCCCCCCCCCCCCCCCAGTATCTTTGTCAGTGAATGAACGTTTTAAACAAAGACCCTTGGAGGAGAGGAAGGGGATCTGGAAGCGTGAAGCTTTTCGGGTTCCCTCGAGGCATTGGTGGGCACCCCCTCCCGTCCCCCACCCCCAGACTCTCTTAAGGTTCTCTTTGATTTGAAGAATGTTAAAATGGGGTGAAGACTGGCCTAGTCTTCCTTCCGCTTTGTTTTGTACTTGCCCCGTAGGGGGTGTCAGGCTGAGACCATGCCTGTTGCTCTCAAATCAAGAGGGTAAAATGGGGGTAATGAATTCATGTGGCCACTAGGAGGTCGCAGCAACTTGGAAAACATGTTTCCACACAGTGTGAGATCATCCCTTAGAGAAACCTGTTTTGCCAAGGCATTCCTCAAATTAAAGGTGAAATTGGTGATCCTGCCCTCATAGAATCACTCTCCATCCTAAAAACCTCACTTTTTGTGTATATTTATTGATGCATCTCCTTCAAAAAAGTTGTTTATAGGTTCCAGGAAATCAGGGACTATTGTATTTCATCATGAGCTTTATCTTTCCAGACGGGGTAATGCTTGAGGAGAATGACTGTGTTTTACTGATTTTCATTTACCCTGCAAGGGATAGCACTAGATTCGTATATGCTTAAGGATATGCTTAAGGATATTTACATAACTGAAAAATCAGTATGTACACCTGAAACTAATATGTTATCTACCAATTATATATCAGTTAAAAAATAACGAAAATTAGTGGTAACAGTTGTTCAAGAATTGCCATGGCCAAGAATGTTGAGCCACCTTTGTCCAAATTGCCTGGCTTGTTGCAGTAAGTTCCTAACTGGTTCTACTGAGTCTTTCCTTGCTACTCTTAAACAGAATTTTTTGAAAGAATCAATATATTTTATTAGCTAGTTATTTTTAAAACAGCTTTATTGAAATCTAACTCACATACCACATAATTCACCTATTTAAGGTGTACAACTCAATGATTCTTAGTATATTCAGAGTTGTGGAACCATCACCATAATCAATTTGAGAACTTTTTCATCACCAAAAAAGAAGTCATACCCCATCTCCCCTAACCCTATGCTTTAAAATTTTTTTTCTTTAATGTTTACTTATTTTTGAGAGCGACAGAGCATGAGCGGAGGAGGGACAGAGACAGAGGGAAGTGAGCAGATGAGGGACAGAGAGAATTACAGAATTCAAAGCAGGCTCCAGGCTCTGAGCTGTCAGCACAGAGCCCAAAGCAGGGCTTGAACTCACAAACAGGGAGATCATGCCCTTAGCCAAGGTCAGAGGCTTAACCAACTGAGCCACCCATATGCTCCTCTCCTAAATCTATACTTACCCAGACTTAGGCAATCACTAATTTACTTTCTGTATAGATTTGCCTGTTTTGGACATTGCATATAAATGGAATCATGTAGTAGGTGGGTCTTTTGTGACTGACTTCTTTCACTTAGCATAAGTTTCTCCGGTATGGAATTGTGACAGCATGTGTGAAATGTTTACGAGTGACTCTCTTTCAACACTCAGTGCCAAGGATTTTTTCTGGAGGTTGGTGGTGCAGGCACCCTCTACCTAGTACCTACTGGAACTGTAAAGTCCCAGGAGGAAATCTGGTGATCACCGTAAGCCATATTGTTTGCACAGTTAAAGTACAGTGACTTTTATCCATTAGGGTGGTGGGAACCCTTCCCAAATCCAAGTTTCCAGATCCTAGCCAAGGGCCAACCTTGCCAGCAGGATTTTTGGATAACACTCTCTGGTCAGCTATGTTAACTCTTTTCTACACAGATGTTCATAGGGATTTCGTTGATTCTGTAGATCAATTTGAGGGGCATGCCATCTTAACAATTTTAAGTATTTCAATCGATGAACATGGGATGTATTTACATATAGTTAAGTCTTTAGTTTTTCTTAATTATGTTTTGTGGTTTTCAGTGTACAAGTCTTGTACTTCTTTTGTTAAATTTATTTTTAAGTATTTTATTCCTTTTGATGCCATTATAAGTGGAATTGTTTTCTTAATTTTATTTTCAGATTGTTCCTTGCAAGTGTATAGAAATACAATTGAGTTTTGTATATTGGTTTTGTATGTTACAGCGTTGAGCTCATTTATTAGCTCTAATAGCTTTCTTATTTTTTTGTGGATTCCTTAGCCTGTTAATATGGTAGATTACATGGATTGATTTTTTGAACCAGCCTTGCATCCTTGGAACAAACCCCACTTGGTCATGGTAAATAATACTTTTTATATATTGCTAAATTCTGTTTGCTAATATCTTACCAAAGATTTTGCATCTCTTTTATGAGGGAAGATTAGTATGTGGTTTTCTTTTTCTGTACTTTCCTTTTATGGTTTTGGTATCAAGGTAGAAGTGTTTTCATATGAGTTGGGAAGTGTTCCCTCTTCTTCTATTTTCTGGAAGAGATGGTGTAGAATTAGTGTGAACTTTTGTTTAAACATTTAGTTTCATTCCCCAGTGAAATAATCTGGGCCTAGAGACTTCTTTTTTTGAGAATTTTAAAATCATAAATTAAATTTTTTTAAAGCTATGGAGCTATTCAAATGATGTATTTCATATTGTGTGCATTGTGGTAGTTTGTGATTCAATTAATTTGTCAAATTTATGTGTATAGAGCTCATAGTATACTCTTAGTATCCTTTGGATGTCAGTAGGGTCTGTAGTGATATCCTCTGTTTTATTTCTGATATTGCTAATTTGTGTATTTTTTCTGGTCAGTCTTACTAGAAATTTGTTAATTTTATTGATATTTTCAAAGAACCCACTTTTTGTTTCATTGATTTTCACTATTGGTTTTTCTGTTTTAAATCTCACCAATTTCTGCTTTTATCTTTATTATTTCATACTTTATACTTGCTTTGGTTTTATTTTGCTCTTCTTTTTTTAGTCTTGAGGTGGAGCTTAAATTATTGACTTTTAGATTTTTCCTCTAATATAAGCAGTTAGTGCTATAAATTTCCCTTTCAGCACTGCTTTAGCTGTATCCCACAAATCTTGATACATTGAATTTTCGTTTGCATTCAATTCAGTGTATTTATTGATTTGCCTTAAGACTTCCTCTTTGATTGGTGTGGTGTATTGCTTAGTTTCTAAGTGTTTAGGAATTTTCCTGTTATTTTTGTTATTGATTCCATTGTGGTTAGAGAACACAGTTGTGATTTCAATTCTTTTATAGTTGCTGAGGTTTGTTTTATGATTGAGGGGATGGTCATTGGCTTATGTTCCATGAGAGCTTGAAAGGAATGTGTATTCTGCTGATATTGGGTGAGAGGTGCTCTATAAATGTCGACTGGATATGTTTGTTGATGGTGTTGTTAAGTACTTCTATATCCCTGCTGATTTTTTAATATAGTTCTTTATCAATTATTGAGATGAGGTGTTGAAGTCTCCCACTATAAATGTGGATTTGTCTACTTCTCCTTTCAGTTCTATCAGATTTTGCTTCATGTATTTTGTAGTTCTGTTGGTTGGTGCACACACATTTAGGGTTGCTGTATCTTCTTGGATTGATCCTTTTATCATTATGTAATATTCCACTCTGTCCCTACTGATTTACTTTGTTCTGAAGTTTATCTGATATTAATATAGCTACTCTTGCCTTTTTCTTTTTAAAAATTTATGTATATCTTTTTCCATTTTTAAATTATCAACCTACTTATATCATTATATTTGAAGTGCATTTCTTGTTGACAGTGTATCATTGGATCAGTTTTTTTATTGAAATGTAGTTAACATAAAATATTATATTGGTTTCAGGTGTAAAACATAGTGCTTTAACATTTATATAGATTTCAAAGTGATCACCATGATAAATCTAGTTACCATCTGTCAATGTACGAAGTTGTTACAATATTGTTAATTATATTCCCTATGCTGTACATTGCATCTCCATGTCTTATTTTATAACTGAAAGTTTGTACCTTTTAATTCTTTTCCTCTATTTCAACCATCCCTCTTCCCACCTCTGGAAACTACCAGATTGTTTTCTGTATCTATGAATCTGCTTCTGTTTTGCTTTGTTTGTTGATTTGTTTTATTTTTGAGATTCCATGTATATGTGAAATCATGTGATATTTGTCTTTCTCTGACTTATTTCACTTAGCATAATACCCTTTAGATCCATTCTTGTCATGAATGGCAAGATTTTATTCTTTTTTATGGCTGAGTAATATTTCACTGTATTCACACTGTAAAAATGTATATACCACATTTTCTTTATCCATTCATTTGTTGATGGACACTTTGGTTGCTTCCATATCTTGGCTATTGTAAATAATGCTGCAGTGAATGAACATAGTGGTGTATATATCTTTTCGAATTAGTGTTTTTATTTTCTTTGGATAAATAACCAGAAGTGGACTTATGGGTCGTATGGTATTCCTATGTTTAATTTTTTTTTGAGAGAGAGTGAGCAAGGGGGAGAGAGGGGCAGAGAGAGAGAGAGAGAGAGAGGGAGAGAGAGAATCTCACACAAGCTCCACACTCAGCATGGAGCCCCACATGGGGCTTGATATCATAACCATGAGATCATGATGTGAGACCAAAATCAAGAGTCAGATGCTCAACTGACTGAGGCACCCAGGTACCCCCCCCCTTTTTAATTTTTTGAGGAACTTCCATACTATTTTCCACAGTGATTGATGGCATATGAGGGTTCCCTTTTCTCCACTTCCTTACCAACACTTGTTATTTCTTGTCTTTTTGATACTAGCCATTCTGACATGTGTGAGGTGTTATCTCATTGTGGTTTTGATTTGCATTTCCCTAATGATTAGTGATGTTGAGCATCTTTTCGTGGGTCTGTTGACCATTTGTTTGGAACCACAAAAGATCCCAAATTGCCAAAGCAGTCTTGAGAAAGAATAAAGCTGGAGGTATCATGCTCCCTGATTTTAAACTATACTACAAAGCTATAGTCATCAAAACAATATGGTACTGACACAAAAATAGATCAATGGAACAAAGTAGAGAATTAAAAAATAAACCCATACTTATGTGGTCAATTAATCTATGACAAAGGAGGCAAGAATATACAGTGGGGAAGAAAAGATGGTCTCTTCAATAGATGGTCTTGGGAAAACTGAACAGCTACATACATGCAAAAGAATGAAACAGGAGCACTTTCTTACGCCATATACAAAAATAAACGTAAAATGGATTAAAGACTTAAAGACATAAAACTCCTAGAAGAAATAGGCAGTGAACTCTTGGACATCGGTGTGAGCAATATTTTTTTGGATCTGTTCCTTAGGCAAGGGCAACTAAAGCAAAAATAAACAAATGGAACTACACCAAAATAAAAACTTCTGTACAGTGAAACGATCAACAAAATGAAAAGGCAACGTGCTGAATGGGAGAAGATATTTGCAAATGATATGATTGATAAGGGGTTAATTTCCAAAATATATAAAGAACTCAAATAACTCAATATAAAAAAAACCCAAATAATTCAATTAAAAAATGACCCTAGGACCCGAATAGGATCATGTTTTTTTAATCTACTGTGAATCTCTGTTTTTTAATTCCTCTACTTAAACAATTTATATTTTAATGTAATAATTTATCTGTTTGGGTTTAAATCCATCAATTTATTTTTTGTTTTCTGATTATTGCTTCTCTTTCTCATTTATGTATTTACTTTTACCTGCCACCCAGTCAGTTACTTGAACATTCTTTTGAATTCAGTTTTGATGTATCTATAGTGTTTTTAGTGCATGTTTGAGGTATTACAATATATATGTAAAATTATCACAGTTGACATTTTACCAATTTGAAGGAGGTATAGAAACTGTGCATTCTTTTACCATCCTTATCTATATTGTTTTTTTAAACATTTCCTTCACATACATTGAGAACAGAGAGCATCAGGAGAGTACATTATGTCCACCTATATTTTTGCTCTTTTCACTATTCTTTCTCCTTAATGTTACAAGATTCCTTTTATTACTATTTTTTCTACTTTGTGAATTTTCTGTTCTTTTAAGGTGAGCATTTGAGAATGACTTGATTTCCCCCTCACTCTTGAAAGATATTTCCCTTGGATATAGAATTCTGAGTTGGGGCACCTAGGTGGTTCAGTCAGTTGGGTGTCCAACTTCAGCTCAGGTCATGATCTTGTGGTTTGTGAGTTTGAGCCCTGCATTGGGCTCTGTGCTGACAGCTTGGAGCCTGGAGCCTGGAGCCTGCTTTGGATTCTGTGTCTTCCTCTCTCTCTCTGCCCTTGCCCTGCTCGTGCTCTGTCTCTCTCTCTCTCAAAAATAAATAAACATTAAAAAAATAATTCTGAGTTTACAGATTTTTTTCTTTTAGTACTTGGAAAATATTGTCACATCTTTCTGGCCACCATGGTTTCTGTTGAGAAATCCAATGTCATTCAAAAACATTTTGCCCAATTAGAAAGATGTCATTTCCCTCTTGCTGATTTCAAGGTTCTTTTGTCTTTTAGTTTTCAGGAGTTTGATTATGATGTGTCTTTATTTGAATTTCCCTGGGTTTATCCTATTTGGAGTTTGCTTAGCTTCTTGAATATGTAGGTTTATGTCTCTCTCAAATTTGGGAAAAATTTGAGCCTTATTACTTGGAATAAGTATTTTTGTAGGCAAGCGTACTAGAAGTACAATCTCTGGGTAAAAGGATTCAAGCGTTTAAAATTTGATTGGTATTTTCAAATAACTCTCCCAAAGTTTATAGCAATTTTTACCCCTGCTGACAGTGAATTAAAGTGTCTGTTTACCCATCCCTTTATCAACAGAAGTTATTGTTAAGTTACTAAACCTTTGCCAATGTCCTAAACAAAAACAATGCATTGCTGTTTTAATTTGTATTTATTTTTAGTAAAATTAAGCATATTTTTATGTTGATCATTTGTATTTCTTCCTAATTGTTCATTTCTTGACAGCTTTTTTGCTGCATGGCTCATCTTTTTCTTGTTGATCATGAAATTCTGTTTGTATATTTTGGAAATTATTCTTTTATCATTTGTATTGCCAATGTTTTTTTGCTAGTTTGTTTTTAGGTTTTTAAGTTTGTTTTTGTTTTTTGTTTGTTTTGCCAAATAAATTTTCAGTTTTTACCTATTAAAATTTTTGGAGTCTTTTGCTATCTTTAAATTTTTGTCCTGTTTAGGGGCGCCTGGGTGGCGCAGTCGGTTAAGCGTCCGACTTCAGCCAGGTCACGATCTCGCGGTCTGTGAGTTCGAGCCCCGCGTCAGGCTCTGGGCTGATGGCTCGGAGCCTGGAGCCTGTTTCCGATTCTGTGTCTCCCTCTCTCTCTGCCCCTCCCCCGTTCATGCTCTGTCTCTCTCTGTCCCAAAAGTAAATTAAAAAAAAGTTGAAAAAAAAAATTAAAAAAAAAAAAATTTTTTGTCCTGTTTAGAAAACAAGATTATAAAAATATCCTTTTATATTTTGTCTAGTATTTCCATGGTTTCATTTTCACAATTAAATCTTGGATCCATTTGGAATGTATTTTCATGTAAAAGTAAAGTAGGCAATAACAGATCTTTTCTATCAAGTTTTTTTTTTTTTTTTTTTTTTTTTTTTTTTTTTTTTTAATGTTTTTTTTTTATTTATTTTTGGGACAGACAGAGACAGAGCATGAACGGGGGAGGGGCAGAGAGAGAGGGAGACACAGAATTGGAAACAGGCTCCAGGCTCCGAGCCATCAGCCCAGAGCCCGACGCGGGGCTCGAACTCACGGACCGCGAGATCGTGACCTGGCTGAAGTCGGACGCTCAACCGACTGCGCCACCCAGGCGCCCCTATATCAAGTTTTAATACAGGGATGTATTAATACAGGGGGAGGAGAAAGAGTTTATGAGAATGTTATATGCCTAAGAGTAGGAAAATATTGGAAAATGGAAGACTCAAAGGGCTATCTCCTCTTTGTCTGTGTTCTCTCTGAGTGCAATGTAAAGGAAAGGTTAAGTCAACTGGTGAAGGGTGAGAGAAAAACAAATTTAAAAAGTTTGGAAATGTCATAATTTTGGTCAATAACTTTTTGTTTTTGTGAAAAGCTGGGAAGAAATAGGAAAAATGAAATGGCTTCTTTTGTAATTTTTATATTGCTATTATTTTAGTGGATGGAAATTTTCCTCTCTTAACTAAAGAAGGACTTACAATTTTTTATTTAACATAGTACTTGAAGTCTTAGCTATAGAAATCAGACAAGATATGTTCAACATCACTGATCATCAGGGAAAAGAAAATCAAAGCCACACTGAGATCTCACTTCACAACCAGTCAGAATGGCTAGTGTCAAAAAAATGACAAGTGTTGGTAAGAATGTAGAGAAAGGGGAACCCTCATGTGCCATTTGTGGGAATGTAAATTGGTACAGCCACTGAGGTTCATCAAAAACTTAAAAATATTATATTATCCAATAATTCCACTACTGAGTATTTACCCAAAGTATATGAATACACTGATTTATACCCCTATGTTTATTGCAGCATTATTTACAATAGCCAAGATATGGAAGCAACCTAAGTGTCCATCTGTAGATAAATAAAGAAGATCTCGTATACACACACACACACACACACACACACACACAAAACAGAATATTAGCCATAAAAAAGAATGAGGTCTTGCCATTTATGACAACATGAATGGACCTAGAGGGTACAATGCTAAGTGAAATAAGTCAAAGACAAATACCATATCATTTCATTTATATGTGGAATATTAAAAACAATACAAATGAGCAAATGAAAAAACAGAAATAGACTCATAAAGAGAACAAATTGGTGGTTGCTGGAGGGATGGGCTGGGTGAAATAGTTGAAGGGGATTAAGAAGTACAAAATTCCAGTTTTAAAATAAAAAAGGGAAATCAAAAGTACAGTACAGGGAATATAGTCAATAATATAACCGTGTTGTGTATTGACAGATGGTAACTACAGTTATTATGGTGATCATTGTGTGATGTATGCAATTGTTGAATCACTATATTGTACACCTGAAGTTAATATCCCATTGTATGCCACCTATACTTTAATAATAAAAATTAGAGAAAATAAGACTTACAGTGACTTGGGTTAATACTGTATTTCTTCCTTAGTACATCCCAGCAAGGCACTTGTTCACAGTGATTACCCTTAAAAGAAGATACTAATTTGCTTAGTTAACAAATATTTTTAAATCATTTGTCAAGGAGGCAGGTATAGGGTAATGATTATGTGTTTGCCTCTGGAATCATATTGCTTGAATTTAAACCCCAGTCCAGTAACTTACTAGCTGTGTGATCTTGGGAAAGTTACTAAACTTCTCTGTACTCCAAGTTTCTCTTCTGCAAAATGGGGATATTAACACCTCATTGTATTATTGTGAGTCTCAGAACAGCATCAATCTTATAGTAAGCAATTGATAGATATGAACTATTATCAATGCTAATGACTGGAGATCGAGCACAGTGGATATGATCCTTATAGTTATGGGCCTTGCATTCATTTTGTTTTGTTTATTATACATTTTAATTTTTGATTTTTTGGAATTTTTAAAATTGAAATTAAAGTATAGTTGACATATATTAGTTTCAGGTGCATGACATAGTTATTTGGCAGTTATATATATCACAAAGTGCTTATCACAATAAGTGTAGTTACCATCTGCCACCATACAAAGTTATTACAATATTATTGACTATATTCCCTATGCTGTACTTTTCATCCTCATGACTTATTTATTTTATAACTGGAAACTTCTTAAAATCCCTTCATTTATTTTCCCATTCCCCTCAACCCCCCACAACTATCAGTTCATTCTATTTATAAATCTGTTTGTTTTTTTTATTTGTTCATTTATGGTTTTTAGATTCCACATATAAGTGAAATCATATGGTATTTGTCTTTCTCTTTAAGACTTATTTCACTTAGTGTAATAGTCTTTAAATAAGGACCTTGCATTCTTGAGTGAGGAGATAGGTTAAAAAATTACAAATAGTAGTACTTAGTCTAAAATAAATGTAAGGGGCTGGGATAGTATAAAGGAGTGGGAAGAGAATCCTACTTTAGATAACATGGCCAAGGGAGGCCTCTCTGAAGAGGGGGCATTTAAGTTGAGACTTGAAGCATCAGAAAAAATTTAAAGAATGGAGGGAAGAATGTTCTAGGCAGTGGGAACATCATGTGCAAAGACCCTGAGGAGAGGGATTTTATTATAGCAAATTTTTGAAAGACATATATGGCTATCACGTAGTGAACAAGAAAGAGTGGTATGAGATGAGGTTAATGGTATAGGCAGGACCTTGTAGACCAGAGTAAGGAGTTTGGATTTTATGTTCTGTGGGAAACCACTAAAGCATGGGAGAAAGGGGATATAATTTTTCTTTTTAAAAACGAGTGGTCTTGTAATCTCTAATTCACATTAAAGGAGATCAATATTGTAAAGAGGGAGAGCAGCTTGGAGGCTCATGGCAGTGGTCCAAATGAGAGACTGTGGTGGCAGTGGAGATGAAAAGAAGTGGATGGATGTAAGGTACAGTTTTAAGGTAGAATCAATAGGACTTGCTGAAGGATTGGATGTGGGAAGGTAAGGTTATGGAAGAGAGTTTGAATCAAGGATGATACCCAGGTTTCTGGCTTGATTAACAGTTTTGACGTGGTACCATTTTTTGGAATGGGAGACATCAGAAGAAGGGTCAGGTTTGGTAAGTGTTGTGAACATGTTGAATTTGAGGTATCTATCAGACATCCAAGTACAGATGTGGAGTAGTCAGTTGGATTTATGAATCTGGAGTTCAGGGTCAGCTTTTATTTATTTATTTATTTATTTATTTATTTTTTTTAATGTTTTTTTTTTTTTTTTAATTTATTTTTGGGACAGAGAGAGACAGAGCATGAACGGGCGGGAGAGGGGCAGAGAGAGAGGGAGACACAGAATCGGAAACAGGCTCCAGGCTCCGAGCCATCAGCCCAGAGCCCGACGCGGGGCTCGAACTCACGGACTGCGAGATCGTGACCTGGCTGAAGTCGGACGCCCAACCGACTGCGCCACCCAGGCGCCCCATAGGGTCAGCTTTTAGATGATGTTTACAGTCGTGGATCTGGATGAAATAAACTAGGGAGATTAAAAAGAGAAGAAGGCCTGGGATCATGTGAATAATCCACCTTTAATGTAGAAGCTGTGAGATACTAAAAGGAGAATGGGCTGATAATAAAGGCAGGGATGTAGTTTAGTGGTATCTGCTGTATATGCAGGAAGTCCTGGATTTTATCTTTGGTATCTCCATTTACTCTTTGCATCCTTAGAGGATAGGGCAGGGCTATCAATTTTTCAAGTCTTTTGTCAATTACTCATCTATAGTTTTTCTAGCTCCTGGAACAAAGTAGGTGCTCAATAACGAATGAATGAATGAATGAATGAGTAAAATGATTAAGAATATCTGAGTTGTAATACCTGCTTTGCCACAATGTAGGTTTGTGACATTGAGCAGTTAGCAAGTTACAATTTTGTTATCTGTAAAATGGCAATAATAAAGGTACCTCTCTTTTTGGACTGGATTTAAAACAAAAATTTGTAGCAGTTAGCACAGAGCTATTGGTAAATTAATGCTAACTACTATTAGCTCTCTGCACTTTGGGTGCTTATTCATAAAATAGGGGCAATAATTACTGCCCTTCCCTCACAAGGCCATTTGTGAAGCCAGCAGGAGTTAACATTTGACTCTACAAAGGGTTGTTATTATTAATGTTTTAGTTGGTCTGAATCTGCACTATGCAGCCACTCCCTCCCATCCTAGAAGCAGGATTATTTAAAGAAAACGTCTCTTTAAAGAGCCCAGTACTCCGCTGGTCAGGCCTAACTAGTTCAACCAATTGTATTTGAAACCACGCCCCAATGCGAAGTCTATTAGCTGCAGAGTTCAATTTAAAAATACCCAGCCCCTCCTCTCCTGGCTGGGGGAGCACGCGTCCCAACTGTGCACGCTGATCGGCTCCTTCTGGCCAATCACCACTGCGCTTCCTTCTGGGGCTGTAATTTTCAAAATTCGCTACTGGGCGGATTGGAGCCGGCACAGTCCAGGTTGAGAAGGACACGGGTCGCTACAACACGGAGCTCCGTTCATTTCCCGGGCCTCTCCTGGTCTAGGAGTGCGTCCATGATCTTTCCTGTTCTGCCCTCAGTCTCGATGTGAGGTAGGCGCCTTTGGGCTTGTACTGTCCGCTCGAATGTCCGGCCCAGTCGCACGCGGGTTGATGCCTCAGCACCACTCCTGTTCCTGGTTAACACGCTTTCTTCTCTCGCCCGCAAGCGCGGCATCCTTGTCTTGAAACCTTTGTTTTGTTCTGATGTCAGCAGTCTGAGCGAAGTTGGGCAGGAGTGTGTTTTAGAGGATGAGATGGCAAAACGAGTGAGACTAGGTCCTAGCTTTTAGATAGAGTGACCAGTACTCTAGAGGCAGTACACATGCCTGAATCAGAGTACATTTACAGAACGTCTTTTCACAAGTGGAAGTGTGGAGGATTAGTTTCACTGACCCTTATTTAAGTCAGAGAAAGCTACTTGCAGGATGTCTTTTGAACTACAGGTGGTAGGATATGAAGGAGGATGGAAATGTGTGCTCTCTACCTTGTTCTCCCTTTGATCTCCACTGGCCGTCTTCTATCCCCTACTCCAACCGCTGCAGCTGGCTTTCCCACTGCTCTCCGCTTTGGTCCACTTAGGATCCTAGAATGTCAGAAGTCAAAGGACCCAGAACAGTGCTTCTTAAACTTTGAAGTGCATACAACTCACCTAGGGATATTGTTAACTTGCACTTTCAGATTTGGTAGGTCTAGCTTGGGACCTGGGATTTTAAATTGCTAATAAGCTCGCAGGTGATGCTAATGTTGCTGGTCTGTTCAAACCATGGTGAATAGCTAGGAGGTTCTGGTCCCATTGCCTCATTTTTTTTTTTTTTTTTTTTTTTTTAAACTTTTTTTATTTTTTATTTATTTTTGGGACAGAGAGAGACAGAGCATGAACGGGGGAGGGGCAGAGAGAGAGGGAGACACAGAATCGGAAACAGGCTCCAGGCTCCGAGCCATCAGCCCAGAGCCCGACGCGGGGCTCGAACTCACGGACCGCGAGATCGTGACCTGGCTGAAGTCGGACGCTTAACCGACTGCGCCACCCAGGCGCCCCCATTGCCTCATTTTTTAAGGTGGGGAGACAAGGCCTAAAGAAAAGAGACTTGCCTAGTGTCATCCAGCCAGCTAGGGGCAAGGTCAGAGTTCTACCCTAGGCATCCTTCACAGCCTGGTACTGCTTTCATGCACACCATGCTGCATTGTCTCTCCAGTGTCTTGCTGTCTATAACCTGCATTTATATATAAAATGAAGTTGCTGTTGTTTCCTATAGATTGTCTTGATCTACAGTTTTGGAGTCTAAGCACCTGGGTTTCTAAATGAGCCAATTTGCCCCTGTTTGGGTTTTATCATCAGCCCTGGGATGCTCAGGGGGTCTCCAACACTTATCAGTGTGTATGTAGAGAATATGGAAAGTCTGAAAAGTGGAAAGGATTCTGATTTTCTTGTCCAAGCAAGGCTCCATTCTGTAGGTGGTAGAAGTCGAGAATGTTCTGCAGAATGTCCTTTAATGAAAGCTGTTTTTGGTGGTGCCAAGTCCCTACCCCCTTCTAATGGCAGAGAAATTACTTAAGTCAGTGTGTGTGTCCCCCAAAGCAAGTGATTAGTGTTCAGGAAAATGAAGGTGGTGTGTGATTATCATCTGAATAAACTTATTCTCTCAGGCTTAGTTACTCTGTGATGTAATCAACTGAAAGCTTTCTATCTTGTTGACTCCAGTCTATTTTTTTCTTTCCCCCTTGAAAGATAAAAGTTTCAGAACATGAATCTTTGGTCAGCCATTAAAAAAAATTGTATGAGGTGTGAATAATAATAATAGTGAGGTAAGTGGTTTTCAGACAGTGTGGTTAAGGGTGGGTGCACCCAATTTAGCTTTATTCCTGCTTGGCTGAATTTTGAGAGATGAGATAGAAAATAGGTTTGGATTTTGAGGGATGAAAAGGAAAATAAGATGCACCACTTACTTTGAGGGCCTACCATGTGTTAGGCTTTGCACATACAAATTTCCTTTTGAGCCATATGATGCTTCTACAAATAAATGGTGGTATTGCTCTATCGCAAGTGAGAAAATTAAGGCTCGAAGATGCTAAGTTGGCTGGTTTAAAAACCCAGTGGCTTCTTTAAAAAATCTCTAGGCTCATTCTGTCTCCTTACTCTTCCACATTAAAGCCTTTTGCTTTGGACCATGGACTGTTTTAGAGTGCTTTTGAGTATGATTGGAGAGACTTCATGGTATTTTAAAAAGAGCCCTAGAAAGAGCTGGGTGATCTATGCTGCTTAATAGTTTTGTCCTGGGTAGTAAGTTACTTAACACATCTGGGGCTCTACAGTAGAAAGAATTGTATCTGTACTGTGTACCCTTACTGCTTTGTTGTGAGACCAACTGAGGTAATAAATGCGGAGGCACATACTTGTACTGGTTTTTCCTGACAAAATGTTTAATACTTCTCTATCCAAAGCAAAACCCAAATCAGCCTTTCTCCTTTCTTAAACCTTCTTCTCAAGCTGCAGTCTTTTCTGCTTCCCTTTCTTAGCAGCCTGGCCCTAGCCTAGTATTCAGCCCCTTTCTGACTCTTCCCCAATACACTCTTTGTATCCATGCTCCAGACAACTGGGAAGTCCCTGCACCTGCTGTGCTTGCCATGTGCAAGCCTCTGCCTGCGCTCAGGCTTTCTTTGCCTGCAAAGCTCCCCAGTCTGCTTGGGATCCCCTTTGTCACTTAAGTCTAGATCATATATAACTTCCTCTATGAAGGCTTCTTCCACCCCTTTATCCCCCCTACAAGATTACTGACTTTCTATTATGTTGCTGTAGTACTTTGTATTTACTCTTATTAAATCATTGCCACATTTTTATGTTACTGTTAGAGCTGTGCATGTGAATACTTACAGGATAAGATGAATGATTTGTGTTTGTATCTCCATTGCCTGAAATACCAGGTACAGAGTGGCAGGTAAGTTTGTTGCATTGCCTTTAGGGTCTCTCTTAGAGGAGCCTATTATTTGTCAAATGCAGTTGAACTTGGAGATTGAATGTGGGTGAGGTTGGAAGGGCAGTTGCATCTGAGTGGGAAAGGTCTCCTGTATATCCAAAAACTGGTTCCTCCTGACAATGCATTTGCTTGTGAGTCACCTAAGTGTATCCTAACTATTGAGGACTCGCAAAGAACTTTAAGGAATGTAGAATGGGGTCCACCACTGAGATGGGACAAAGATAGGACTCTCCCAAGGGCTGTAATGACGGTTAAATTTTTATGTCAAGTGATTTTTCAATAAGTTAGTTCCTTCTATCATTATCTCATCTTGAATTTTTTTCTTGCCAGGTGTCTGGAACTGGATTGCAGTTTCTTCTGATGGAATGCAGTGTTTGAATACTTTGGCCTATCATGTATATGTGTGTATAGTATATTCTTGTGTCTTCTCTGTAGCATTATTATAATTGCTGTGCCAGGGCCCTGTGCCTTTTAAAGAACATTAACCCTTCCAACTGGCTTCCATACTATGTGATTTGTCATGTTCTTGATTGTTTTTAATGCAAAACATTCATGTGATTTGTTCCCAGTATTCCCAGGCCTAAACTAGGAGGTAGGCCATAGTTCCAGTGCCCACACAGGATGGCAGGCACTGTGCTGGGCTTTTAGACTGCCCAAGGTTAATTATGGTAGAACCAGTATTTGAACCCAGATTTGCCTACCTCAAAGTATGTTTTCTTCTAGAGATACTAGAGAGAGCTTGGGTATTCTCACAGGTTTTCAGAGAATGCTGTGATGTTTCTGGTGAATGATGTTTTAAAGAGTTGCTTTCTGCTTGCAGCCCTATCTTGGATAGACACTGCTGAATCTGTAAGAGATGCCACTGCCACTACCATCCCGAGGCTCCAAACCTGAGATGAAGAAATCTCAGTCCAGCAATGTTGTGCCCAGCGATCATGGACAATATGGAAAGGTTAGAGCAAGCCGTCTCTCCCAACAGTGTCTCGAGTAGCTTCTTCCTGTGTTGGCTCAGTCCCTAGCCCCACCCCTAATCTTTCTGAATATGTGTTGTTTAATCTGAGAAATTGGGAAGGCGTGGTAGCCCTTGTAGTTGAAGAAGACCAGCAAATTAGAACTTGGGTTCTAAGCATGAATTCTACTTTTCCATAAATGCATAGCTAAAATGAAGGACACCCTTCACAACCTTCAGAAGTAAACAGTACTGAGCTCTCATTAATGATCACATCTATACTCTTGGTTTCTGGGAGATGTTCAAAGCACCTTGCCAGGAGGCTGCTTGGTACCTCCTGGGGAGAATATGAAGATTAGATCAACAAATGGATTATCGTGCTTTTTACAGCTATTAAATTTGAATAATGCATCCATTTTGCTTTTGCTGTTTTGACCTTGTGGATAGTTTGACAGTGTCATTCCAACCCTGTGATATTCTTTGTTCCTCATCATACATATTTTAATCAGAGTTTTACTAACACTGATGAATTGTCATTAAGGGAGTATTTCCTAGAGCAAACATCATTAGGCCAATTTAATTTCCTTGATTGGTTTTCTCGCAGTACAGATAAACATTTTCCAATCATTTTCATTTTTTGGTTTACTAAAATGATTTTCATGGAGGGGCTAAATGTTTTTTTTTCCTATGTATATTTGGTAAGAAGGATTTGATACATTGATCAGATTTTTGTCAATATTAGACATTAGAGCTCTGCCATAATGAGTTTTCTTTTGTGGTGGTTATTTTTCCAAATCCAACTTTCTTGGGGCACATTTTATAAATCTACATTTTATTGAGTTCAGTTTCACTTGTGAATTTTATTTGGGGCTGATTGTTTCTACTGGTAATATTAAATGGGAATTGGGACAGTTTATTTCTTAGCTAATTTGTGAGATTTGTGTAACCACGAAATATTTTAGTTTTGCTAATTATTTCCACTAGGATTATTTATCAAGAACTAGATAAAAGACTAATAGTTTTCTGATTTCCAAGCTTAATCAATTAGAAAGCAGAAGTAATTCTTCTCTTTCAGGATTGCTTTGCTGTACTAGATGGGTCTATTTTGTTTATCCAATTCTTTAAACTTCTGATCACTTATTGTGTCATGTACTAACTTTTCATGGCCTAGATGAGGAACAGAGCAAATAAATGGCACGACCCTAATGTTCTGCTTCCCATTATAACAGCTCTCTGATATAAGTAGGGCAGGGTTCTCATTTCATAAAGGAAATTTGAGACTTAGGAGACTTTTACCAAATAAAAATTGTTAGGGAGCAGAAGAGTCCTACGGTATAATTCATCCTAACCTCTAGCCCCATGGAGATGGCCTTATTCACATGGGAGTTGAGTAAGGCATGGTAAACAATAGCTAGAAAGAAAGCCACCTCTGCTCCAAAATATCCACCTCTCCTTCCTTCTACTAACCCTCATTCATATACACTAACAAATTAGAGGTTAATATGGATTATCAAACTCCTTTCTCAAAATACAAAATTTGGAGTGCTTGGTCTGCTCAGCTGGTAGGGTATCTGACTCTTGATCTCAGGGTTGTGAGTTTGAAACCCATGTTGAGTATAGAGATTACTTAAAAAATAACAAAATTAAATCATGAAAATGTATACTTAAAAAATTCAGAATTTTCTTTATGAGGCTTAAAATCATATTGGGCTATATTATTTAAAAATATGATTTATGGGGCGCCTGGGTGGCGCAGTCGGTTAAGCGTCCGACTTCAGCCAGGTCACGATCTCGCGGTCCGTGAGTTTGAGCCCCGCGTCAGGCTCTGGGCTAATGGCTCGGAGCCTGGAGCCTGTTTCCGATTCTGTGTCTCCCTCTCTCTCTGCCCCTCCCCCGTTCATGCTCTGTCTCTCTCTGTCCCAAAAATAAATAAAAAACGTTGAAAAAAAAAATTAAAAAAAAAATATGATTTATGTACACTTAAGTTTATACAGACTTTTTAAAACATGTATTTTCTTATTTGATCTTCAAATAAGGAAGTTTATCATTCCAGTTATACTGATAAGAAAACTGAGGCTGAGAGATTACATGAGTTGTCCAATGTCAATAGCTAGTAGAGAGGCGATCCTGGACCAGGATCTAGAGATAATGTGTTATTGTCCGTATTGGGAATGTCTTAAATACTTAACATAAGAGACACTTATTTGTTAAACTATTGAACTAATTTGTTTGAGAGCATCCATATTAAAGGAATGACTGGGAGCAGCTGGGTGGTGGTGGTGATTGATAATCTTAGGTTGGATAACCGTAAAGATCAGAGAACTAAGAGGGAAAACTAGCTTTACTAAGCTATTTTACTCATTCTAAGAGTTACACTAAAGGTCATCATAATAGCCTTGTCCCTATCATCAGTGATTACCTCCTTCAGGGACTCTAAGCATCAGCAAGTGCCAAAATTTCATTTTGTTGTAGTTCACTAGGGTTTATTCTATATATCCTTGGTTGCTTGGAGATTCTGGAGCTTCCCCCTGAGCTCTAAAGATGATCCATAGTCCCTGAAAAGTGTTCATGATTGGATATACTTATTTGTCTCTTTTACTTTTTTAGAGAAGGGAGAATTACCAAGCAAAGATATCTTCATTTTCACTTAAGAGACCACGCAAAAAGAGATCAGCTTTTGAAGATCTCACCAACGTGAGTATGCTAGTTCAATCCTCTGCTGTGGTTTGCTAAGGCTTAGATAACCTCTTCCTTAAGGGACCTTTTTGGTTTGCCAGACCCTGACCCTCTCTAGAGTGTCGAGAGCCAGTTTTATTTGGAATGGATGACCCAATTTCAGAAACTTCAGGAGCTCTTCTGTTGACGCATACCATCTGGATTAATTGGTTGAGCTGTCTGGAAGCAGCAGACAGTGATTATCAGATGTGAAATTGTAGATAAATATACGAACTATGGGATCTTACATTTAGATAAAATCCAGAGGTGGCTCAGCTAGCTGCCTAGGCCTTGGAAGTAAGTATCTTGATGGAGTCATTGTCGTTCGGGGAAGTATTTATCAATTCAAATACTATGGGCAGTTAGTACAATAGTTTTTTTCTGTTGTGTAGCATTGTTCTCAGCCGTAACATCTTTGGCTCCTGGCATTAAATTCCAGCAGTAGCCCATTCATAGTGACCACAAAAAAATGTGCCCCGATGTACGGAACCATTGAGGACTGCAGTTCCATGATCTATCTGGTCTTCAACTATGGAGATTGAGAAACTCAATTTTGATGAGAATTGTTGAGTTCACTTCCAAGTTACCTCCCTCCTGGTGTTATTAAGTTACCAGCAAAACCCAGAATTGATAATTAAGATGTTACTAATTGAATGTAGAATTGGGCCAAAGGTAATCTTTGGTCTTAGAAAATAATAACTGATGACAAGTGAGTGCTTACCATGTGCCAGGCACTAGTCTAAGCACTTTTTCCAGTATCAACTCACTTAATCCTCATTTATTTCTATGAGGTAGATACCATAATTATGTATACAGATTAGGATTTGCCCAATGTTGCTTTTGAAGCCTGTTTTATCTAGGATACAGAGAACCCTGCCCTCCATAATAGAATGTCCTTCTGTGACTACCAGAATACATCTACTAGACAATATTTTACTCCCTTGAGCAAGATTGGATAAGTATTGGCAAAGTTCTCTCTTTTGGATCTCTCCTCTTTAGGTATTATGTGACCACCTTTGTACTAGTATAGTCTTTTTCCCATGCAGATTGCAACATATATAATTAGGTTATGGCTTTCTGAATAATTTCAGATTGACTGTTGATTGGTTGAAAGAGACCCTTCCCACACAGACCTGTAGGGTTAGATTTGTTTCCTGACTTATTTAGCCATGGATCTAGAAACTTAGCTGAAATAAGATAGCTACACAAATAGGAAGCAGATGCAGCCCATGTTAGTGTGGCTTCTCTTGACCCCCAGAGTCTCTGATGGGAGAGCAGTTATGACACTGGGCAAAGCAAGGTCTCACAGCATATGAGAAAATTTCTGGCTGTGTGTCAGTCGTTTTTTTTCCCTCCATGAAGTTTATACTGCAATTCATAAAGAACAAACACAAATAAACAAATAGAAAAGAAATCATCCAGAATCCTTCTGGTTCTCCAACTGAATGCACTATCTATTAGGCCACATCCTTATATAGGGTTGGAGTGGGAGAAGCAAGGCATCTCTCAGCAGTAGCTCTACCCCTAGCTTTCCAGAAACTCAGAAACCAGAATTCCCCTTTGCATATAAGTTCTGAAGATTCAATTTGGTCACCTTGAATAGTCTTTGGTACTTGCCAGAGAAAGTTCCATCATTACAATGTGCCTAAATCATTCCTATGTCTGAGCTCATCTATTTGAGGGGTGAGGGCTCCTTTCTCTCAGAATTTTGGGGATTCCCTATATGATTATTTGCTTCTTTCTGTCTGTATTACTAAGTCTCCATGTCCACACATCTATCTTTTCCTCAGCATTCACCAGTGAGGTCCTGGCCTGCCAAAGGAATCTATCTGTTGTAATTAATCTGCTGTATTTTTCTTTTCCTCTTTATCATTCAAGCATGGGAAGGACTTTTGATATGTAAGAACTGGTCCTAAGCTAGTAGACAAGGAGATAGGGTCTGTATCCACATTTACCTAAATGATTTTGTGTCAGTAGGACACAATTTTCGTATTTTTTTTAATGAAACAATTGTAAGGAAGTGCAGATTAAGGTCCCCTTGAGCTGAAATCTGAGAATATTAGTGCTTTGAACTTTCACATATGGCAAGTAGAGAGTTTCACCCTAAGTGTTGGGGTCTCCACCTCTCTTCTGCCAAGAATACATTTCTTTTCCAGTACTGAATCTCGGTTGCACATATAGGGAGTTTGTAAAACTTTAGGTAAGAAGTTAAAATGAAAATAGTGCCAACCTATTTGAGGAGCAGAGTTGGATGACTTGGGGACCTAGGAAAGAATTCCCTATTGAATTGTGGTTGCTTATTATGGTCTGATGATACAAAGGCATATTTTTTTAATATTTCATTTGGAAATAAGTTCAAGTTTACAAAAAGTTGCAAAAATACAAAGTAGTACAAATAATATACATATACCCTTCACCTGGTTTAACCTAGAGTTAACATTTTATCCCATTTGCTTATATACATCATGGTCCTTTACCCCTAAGTACTTTAGTATATAGTTCCTCAGAGAAATTGTATTGTATGACCACAGTACTATTAACAACTTTATAGATTTACATTGATATATTTTTATGTCACCTATTATCCGTATTCCAATTTTTTCAGTTGACCTTATAAGGTCAATGTTATAAGTATTTTTACCCTCCTGTAAAGGATCCAGTGTAGTATCATTTACTTGTTGTGTCTCTAGCTGTTTTTAATCTGGAACATTTCCATAGCCTTTCTTTGTTTTTCATCGACATTTTTTGAAGAATACAGTCCCACCTAGACACCTTTTTAAAAATAGAACATTCCTCATTTTGTGTTTGTCTGATGCTTCTATGTGACTAGATTGATATTATACATACTTGGCTGGGGTACTGTGTAGGTGATGTTCTGTCCTTAGGATATCACATCTGGAGGCATATGATGTCCATCTGTCCCTCACTGGTGATAGTCAAGATGTTGTCTGGGGAAATTTATTTAACATGGGGCTTTGGGGAGCTCCAGTCAAGATGTTGTCTGGCTTCCCACTGTGTAATTACTATTTATAATTTTTCCTCTTGCAACTAATATGTGGTCTGTGGGACACACTCTTAAGAGCCTGCAAATAACCTGCTCTACATAAAAACTTTCCCCTAGATTTAACATCCATTGATGATTTTTGTCTAAACCAAATCTTTATGCTGATTTTTCCAGCTATAGCACTCACTTCACATTTACTAGTCTGCCCTTGGTATTCTATTAAAGTGTGAGCCTTCTCTCCTTCCCTGTTTATTTATTATTAGTGTGGACTTATAAATTCCCATTTTTTCAGTGGTTTATTGTTCGTTATTGTACTTAATTATTTTGGTGCTCAAATTGTCCCAGATTTGGCCAGTAGAGTTCCCCTCAATCTGACTGCTGTGTCTTTGTGACATATTCTCATAAATTTTTAAAAAAAATTTCTTAGGGGCGCCTGGGTGGCGCAGTCGGTTAAGCGTCCGACTTCAGCCAGGTCACGATCTCGCGGTCCGTGAGTTCGAGCCCCGCGTCGGGCTCTGGGCTGATGGCTCGGAGCCTGGAGCCTGTTTCCGATTCTGTGTCTCCCTCTCTCTCTGCCCCTCCCCCGTTCATGCTCTGTCTCTCTCTGTCCCAAAAATAAATAAAAAACGTTGAAAAAAAAATTAAAAAAAAAAAAATTTCTTAATGTTTATTTTTGAGAGAGAGAATGAGAATGAGTGGGGGAGGGGCAGAGAGAGAGGGGGAGAGAGAGAGAGAATACCAAGTAGGCTTCATGCTGCCAGCACAGAGCCCAATGCAAGGCTCAAACTCACAAACCATGAGATCATGGCCTGAGCTCAAATCAAGAGTTAGATGATTAACTGACTGAGCCATCCAGGCACCCCATCTCAGAAATTTTTTGAGCCTCTTCTTTCCAGCATAGCAAGATGTTCTAGGTTCCTCTTGCATCTGTTTTTTCTCAGCCCTGGAGTCAACCATTTCTCCAAAGAACTCTGGTTCCTTTTAGTGGGGAATGGTATTAGAGACCAAGATCTCAGTGCTAAGTGTGCTACTGGAGCACCTACTTTTTTTGCCCTTTCAGCAGACAGAACTAGGAAATATCTGCATATGCCTATGCATGCACACATATGTGTACTTAAACATACATATACATATATCTGTATACACAGATGCACACACATGTATACATATACCTATATACTCAGATGTATATACATACACCTATTTAAGAAATCATGGATTTGGACAGTTCCTATTCCAATACACAGGGATTTTTCTTGCATTCCCTAATCCATATTTGTATTTCCTTTCTCCTACAGTGAGAACTCTTGTAACCAAGGACATCAACACATTTACTCAATACTATAACCCATCTAAAAGGGTTTCAAAATTACTTCATTCATACCACCATAATAAACCTGTTAAAAATAGTTCCAGCTTTATTTGCAATGTTCTTTGCCACCCCACAAACCCATCCTGACTGAAGATGTGTGTCTTAAGGGTATATAGTCTAATTCTGTGTTTATTTGGATTAGTTGTTGTATTTTCTTCTGTTTTCTTTTTTCTTTTTCCCTTACTGTGGTTATGGCATTTATTTGGAATACAATTATGTTCAGTTTGTTTCATTTTAAAGGCACAACTTTTAAATTTATTTTTACTGAAAATATTCACAGTCTCATGATCTCTTTTGTTTAATACAATTAGTCATGATTAGAGTTTATGGTAGAGCTCCCCAAAGCCCCATGTTAAATAAATTTCCCCTCAATGAGATGGGATAGATGTATTGCAGGTAGTGTTGTGGCAGAGGTCTACCTGAAAAGCTAGTTGATTTTGGTATATCCAGGCAGCCAAGCCAGTTATATTACCTTTTTCTCCCTCTGAACATCTTATAGAGTCAAAGTGGAATGTGAGATTAACAAAACATCTTTCTGGGAATTTGCCAGCCAGTATGCCTGACATGGAGATTAGAACTACATTTTTTGTATCTTGGAATCATTTAAGGCTGCTATTTAGCTAATATTTAGCAGTACTATTGTACTGCTAGCTTCTGCTGTGATTAGTTGGCACCAGTACCACACTGGTTGTGAGATGTTTCGATTATTACTCTTGGGAATACCCAAACAATGTGGGGATGTGAGTCAAAATTTTCCTATAAGAGCTACCTATTAGATAATTTGTGGTTCTCTAGATTTCCTTGCTTCCTTCTTCCCCTGCCCACCCCCACCTCATTTTTTTCACAGGCTTCTCAAATTCAACCTGCCCATATCAAGAAGGAAGCCAGTAAGGAGTTTGTTAAAGATGTTTCCAAGAAGATAAAAGGGAACACACCTGCTCTTGGGTTGACCAAAAACAATGAGATGAACATGGAAAGGTGAGTAAGAAGTGACTCTGATGGCATTGTTTTAGATGGTAAAGGAGAGTATGTGACATCATTTGACCTCCTTTTGTCCCCCATTGAGACATGTTTAGTGTGCCACAGTGGTGATTATACATTAACCCCTGGGTGCTGAGGTAGGCCTAGCTGTGGTTGCTGAAGTGTTATAGGCCTCTTCTCTCCTTCCGTGGTGTGTGCATATTGAAAGAGCTGTTGTCATTGGGAAGTTTGCCAAAAGATCTTGGGCTCATCTTTTCTCTCTTTTAGTAATTCAGTCCCTGTTTGAGCTAGTCTATTATTGAGAGTATGGTGGCAACTTTTCAGGGGATACTCAGCCGCTGGTTGATAGTTTGCCAATCTGCTTATCTCATTAGAAGCTTTTGGCGTCAGGCTCTGGGCTGATGGCTTGGAGCCTGGAGCCTGTTTCCGATTCTGTGTCTCCCTCTCTCTCTACCCCTCCCCCGTTCATGCTCTGTCTCTCTCTGTCCCAAAATAAATTAAAAAAAAAAACGTTGAAAAAAAAAAATTAAAAAAAAAAAAAAAAAGGGGCGCCTGGGTGGCGCAGTCGGTTAAGCGTCCGACTTCAGCCAGGTCACGATCTCGCGGTCCGTGAGTTCGAGCCCCGCGTCAGGCTCTGGGCTGATGGCTCGGAGCCTGGAGCCTGTTTCCGATTCTGTGTCTCCCTCTCTCTCTACCCCTCCCCCGTTCATGCTCTGTCTCTCTCTGTCCCAAAATAAATTAAAAAAAAAAAAACGTTGAAAAAAAAAAATTAAAAAAAAAAGAAGCTTTTGGGAGAGGCTTGTTCCTTGTTACTGGAGAGAAATTGCTCTCTCTCTCTAGGCCCAAAACATTTGTATTCCAGATGTTACAGGGAACTGTTCATAGGTTTTGCAAGTAGGTATGAGTATTCTTATTTGGGTTAGAAAAAGGATTTACCCCTAGAAAAACTTTTATTAGAAGAAGAGTTAGAAAGTGGAGTGAGGCCTTTTTATAACCTCTCCTCATCCCAGTGGGAATTACTTTCAGGAAAGAAGAGAATAAATTAGCTGAACAGATACAGCAGGCCTAAGCATGAGTTCCAAAGGGTAAGAGAAAAAGCTTGGGTAACTCCAGACAATTAACATGTTAGGTCCATGCGTCACTTTTTCTAATTACCTAGCAGAAAGAAATCAAACCAGATTAGTATTTATCCCTACTTAGTTTCTTGCTGAAATGAAATTCCTGGGATTTCTATGTGTATTTTGACTTTAATTCCCTGCATTATTTTCTCCTGAATTTCTTTTATAATTCTAACTTTAGCAGAGAAATCCTGACAAAATACCATAAACATTCTTGCCTTCACTTAGGATTCAGTGGAATGGACCTTAATAATAGCACTAGAGCTAGTAGCTGACATTTATTGAGAGCTCACTATAATCACATTTTATTCTAAGTGAGGTTTTTTTTTTTGCTAACTTCTATATTGAGATATAATTTACATACTATACAGTTCACCCATTTAATGTGTATAGTTCAAAAGCTTTCAGTATATTTGAAATTATGCAGCCATCACTGCAGTGAATTTTAGAACATTTTAATCAATCCAAAAAATATACCCCAAAACCCTGTATCTTTAGCTGTCACCTCTCAGTTCCCCCATCCTCCCCAGATCTAGGTAATCACTAATCTACTTTCCGTTTCCATAGATTTGTTTATTCTGGAAATTTTGTATAAATGGAATTATACAACGTGTGGTATTATGTGTCTACCTTTTTTCATTTAGCATAGTGTTTTCAAGGTTTATCCATGTTGTTTCAGGTGTCAGTACTTCATTCCTTTTATGGACCAGCAATATTCCATTGTATGAATATACTGTACTTTTCTTATCCATTCTTCAGTTGATGGGCATTGGGTTGCTTTGACCTTTTGGTTATTGTGAATAGTGTGGTTATGAGCATTTGTATACAAGTTTTTGTTTGAACACCTATTTTCAGTTATTTTGTGTATATACCTAGGAATGTAATTGTTGGGTCATATGGTAATTCTATGGTGAACTCAGTGAGGAACTGCCAAACTGTATTCCATTGTGGTTGCATTAGTTTACATTCCTACCAGCACTGTATGAGGGTTTCCAATTTTCCACATCCTTGCCAACCCTTACTATTTTTTTTTATTATGGCTGTCCTAGTAGGTGTGAAGTGATACCTCACTGTGGTTTAGATTTGCATTTTTCTGATGATGATTGATGTTGAGCATCTTTCATGTACTTATTGGCCACTTGTATACTTTTTTGGAGGATTGTCTACTCAGATCCTCTGCCCATTTATTTTTTTTAGATTTTTTTAATGTTTATTTTTGAGAGAGAGACACACACACAGAGCACGAGTGGGGGAGGGGCAGAGAGCGAGGGAGACACAGAATCTGAAGCAGGCTCCAGGCTCTGAGCTGACAGCACAGAGCCCGATGTGGGACTCAAACCCATGAACCATGAAATCATGACATGAACTGAAATCGGACACTTAACCGACTGAGCCATACAGGTGCCCCTGATTCTTTGCCCATTAAAAAAAAATTGGTTGTTGAGCTTTGCATTATTGAGTTGTAAGAGTTCTTTATATTTTCTAGATGCAAGTCCCTGATGAGATACGTAATTTACAAATATTTTCATTTATTCTATGGGTTGTCTTTTTACTGTCTTGTTCATATCCTTTGATGCACAAAAATTTTTAATTTTGATGAAGTCCAGTTTATTTTCTCCTTTGTTACTTATGCTTTTGGTGTCCTATCTAAGAGCTCATTGCCAAATCTGAGGTTACAAAGATTTAAGATTATCTTTTCAGAGTTTTCAAGCTTTAGCTCTTAGGATTTTTATTCCTTTTTGAGTTAATTTTTGTTGGTAGTGTATGTTAGGGATCTAACTTTATTTTTTTGCATGTGGATGTCCAGTTGTCCCAGCACTATTTGTTAAAAAGACTACTCTTTCTTCACCTAATTATCTTGGCATCCTTGTCAAAAATCAAATGACTGTAAATATTAGTGTTTATTTCTGAACTCTGTTTTATTCCATCGATCTACATGTCTATCATTATGCCAGTATCACACTGTCTTGATTCTTGTTGTTCTGTAGTATGTTTTGAAATTGGGAAGTGTGATTCCTCCAACTTTGTTCTTCTTTTTCAAGATTGTTTTATTATTCTGGGTTCCTTGCAATTACTTATAAATTTTAGAATCAGCTTGTCCATTTCCACTAATAAGCCAGCTGGGATTCTAATAGAAGTTGCCTTGAACTTGTAAATCAATTTGGGGAGTATTACCATCTTAATAATACTAAGTCCTCCAACCCACAAACGTGGGATGTGTTTTCACTTATTTAGATCTTTAATTTCTTTCAACATTTTTGTAGTTTTCAGAGTATAAGTTTTGTACTTCTTTTGTTAAATTTATTTGTAAGCGTTTTATTCTTCTTGACATTATTGCAAATAGAATTATTTTCCTAATTTCATTTTCATATTGTTCATTGCAAGGATATAGATATATGTATGATTTTGGTATATTGATCTTGTATCATGGAACCTTGCTGAACTTATATATTAGTTCTAATAGTTTTTATGTGGATTCCTAGGATTTTCTCTGTATAAATCATGTCATCTGCTAATACATATAGTTTTACTTCTTCCTTTCCAATCTGGTTGCCTTTTATTTTCTTGCCCTGACTAGGACCTCTAGTACTTTGTTGAATAGAAATGTCAATAGTGGACATCCTTGTCTTCTAATAATTGGGTGACCAACTTATTCTGGTTTTCATAGGATTTGCCCAATTTTAATACTGAAAGTCTTGCATCCCAGGAACCCTCTCAGTCACAAAGACCATTGTTCACTCTATCAAGAAAGCCTACTCTGATCACCCCAGACTTACGATATCGTAGATACTCAATATTTATTTCCCATGCCAATGTTTCTTAAGAAATGGACTTGGAGAGGCAGATAAGAGCCAGGTCACCAGGACCTTGCAGATCATGGCAAAGAGTTTGGAATTTATTCAGAGAATAGAGGGGTTTAGTCCTAAAGTGTCAGCAGTGCTATATGAGTTATCTACTGCTACCTGACCAATCCCCCATCCCCTAAAGAAGAGTTGGATATCCTTGTCTTTTGCTTGATCTTAAGGGGAAAGCATCAGTCTCTCACCATTAAGTCTGATGTTAGCTTTGGGTTTTTTGTAGATGCCCTTTATCAAGTTGAGGAATCTCCTTTATATTCCTAGTCTGTTCAGTACTTTTATCATGAAAGGGTGTTGTATTTTGTCAAATGATTTTTCTGGATCTATTGAGATTATCATGTGGCTTTTGTTTTTTATTCCGTTAATATGGCTTAATCCATGAATTGATTTCTGGATGTTAAACTAATATTGCACTCCTGGGACAAATCTGATTTGGTGTATAATCCTTTTACGTGTTGCTGGATTTAGTTTGCTAGTATTTTGTGGATGTTTTTGCACCTATATTTATAAGAGATATCAGACTATACTTTTCTTGAGATGTCTTTGTTTTTGGTATCAGAGTAATATTAGCTTCCTAGAATGAGTTGGGAACTGTTCTCATATCTTCTATTTCTTGGGGTTGTTCATGAAGAACTGGTATTCTTCTTTAGATGTTTGGTAGAATTCACCAGTGAAACCATCTGGGTCTGGACTTTACTTTGTGGGTAGTTTTCAATTATTAATTCAGTGTTTTTTTTAAAAAAAATTTAGTGTTTTATTCTTGAGAGAAATAGAGAGTGAGCGAGCGAGCATGAGCCAGGGAAGTGAGAGAGTGAGAGAGGGACGCAGAATCTGAAGCAGACTCCAGGCTCTGAGCTGTCAGCACAGAGCCCCATGCGGGGCTCAAAATCACAAACCATGAGATCATGACCTGAGACAAAGTTGGACCCTTAACTGACTGAGCCACCCAGGCACCCCTATTAATTCAGTGTTTTTACTTGTTATAGGTCTATTCATACTTCCTATTTTCTTTTTAAGTCAGTTTTGCTGGTTTGTGTCTTCTTAGGAATTTGTCCATTTCATCTAAACTACCTGATTTGTTGGCATACAGTTGTTTCAAACGGTTTTTTGTTTTACATGTTTTTATTGCATATTAAGTAGATCTTCACAGCAACCCTACAAAGGAGGTAATATGATTCTCATGGTAAGGGTTAAAAAAGTGAAGCACAGACAATCAGCTTGCCCAAGGTCACCTAGCTAGTAAGTGGAGGAGCCAGGATTTGAATTCAGGCAGTCTAGCCAGAATGCATACTTTTAATCATAACTAGATTATCTGAAGACTACATTTAAAAATTCTCATCAGGAGGGACCTGGAATCTATCTGGCCATGTGGAACCTCTCAAAACACTTTCTTTTTTAAAACAATATAGTGGTTTTTAAATTATAAGCATAGAGTTGTACAGCCATCACCACTATCTAATTTTAGAACTTTTCAACACCCCCACCCCAAAGAAACTTGAACCCATTAGCAGTCCCTTTCCTTTGCCAGTCCCCCTTTCTCGTCTCCTCTCTACCCCTTTCCAGCCATAGTCAACCACAAATATGCTTTCTTTTATGGATATACCTCTTATGGGTATGTCTATTCTGGACATTTCATATAAGTGGAATCATATGGTACCTAGTCTTTTGGAGAGACTTATTTTTGTTCAGATTGATGATTGCATTCTGCAATTCTCTTTTATTCTGATTTCGAGCCTTCCAGTGATTTGGTCATGAAATCCTGTTTAGAACAAAGCTTTGAGTCTGACACATGTGAACAAATGTCTATTTTAGTTTTTTTATTATCTCCACTGGGAAAGTATCTCATGAATAGCCTAGGTTGAAGGGGATGTGGTTAAATACCATCAATGTTAGTTAATGGACATTTGGGCTCTTTCCATAATTTGGCTATTGTTGATAGTGCTTCTGTAAAAATTGGGGTGCATTTGCCCCTGTGAATCAGCATTTTTGTATCCTTTGGATAAATTCCTAGTAGTGCAATCACTGGCTTCTGCTCCTGAAGCGAAGACAACACTGTATGTTAACTAACTTGAAAAAAATTAATAAAAACATAATGTAAAGTAAAATATTCTGTAGTTCAAACTTAAAAAAAAAAAGACACCACCAATATTAAGTGCCAGCCCACCTTTCTCTTTCTTATAAGCCTTCATAAACCTCTCATAAGCTTCTCTCTTATAATTCTCTCATAAGCCTTCAAACAATATTAATTTCAGCCTGCATTTTGCCAGATGCCTGATGCTGATAGACAAAAATAAATGCAGCTAGTGAGGGAGACTGATACTATATAGCATATAACTCGTACAATGTGGTAGTATTATAATAAAGACTTTGTATATAAATAAAGTAAATAAGTCATATATAGGAAAACATAACATGGATTTTCGGAGAAATTTTTCAGAAAAGTGTGAGAACCTAGGCCATAGAACTATACAATATGCTACCTAGTTGGTTCAGTATGGTACCCATTGATTTTTACCTTTTAATCTGTCTCTTGATGTTGAAGCCCTTTCCCCTTCTATACCTTTTGTAACTGCAGCAACAAAATGAGATGGTAGGTGAAGATTCTAGGAACTACATTCTTCTTACCCAGACATTGTGTCTTTTACAGTTATAAGCTGGAACCTTTGCCAGTAGTGGTCTCTACTACCTTGGTACCAAACGTGGAGATATCGACCATCTCCAAAACAACCACTACTGAAGAGGCATCATTTTTCAAAAAGCAAATAATTTTAGAAGAGGAACCCAGTACTGAGGACACAACCCTCATCAAGAGGTCATTATCTTTAAAGAAGTCCACAAATCAGGGGGAGGTATCCCTCATGAAGAAGCCACCATCTTTACAGGAGGAGGCTGATAGTAGTGATGAATTTGCTGTAGAGCTAATGAATTTTGGGAAGAAGAATAAAACTGAGGAGGAAGCCATCACCAAAGGAACATTATCCTTAAAGAAGATGTGCATATATCAGGGGGACTTGGCTTTGCAGGACATCAGTGTTGAAGAGGATTCCTTCTTTATGGAGCCAATGAACTTTAGAAAGAAGCCTAGAACAGAGGAGGCAACCCCCACCAAGAAGGTGATATCTTCAAGGAAGAAGAAGTATACCACTCAGGGGAAGATGTCCCATATGAAGAAACCACTAGTATTGCAGGAGACCAACTCTGAAGAGGAGTCACTCATTAAGGAGACACTGGCTTTCAAGAAGAAACCTACTGTCAAGGAGGCAATCCTCACCTTGAGGCCATTATCTCTAAAGAAGAAGTGTACTACTTTGGGGAAGATGACTCACTCGAAAAAGCCACTAGAATTGCAGAAGGCCACCTCTGGAGAGAAGGCACTCATTAAGGAGCCATTGTGTTTTAAAGAGAAACCTACCAGTAGGGAGGAGTCTCTCTTCCAGGAGCCCTTTGTATTGCAAGAGAAGCACACCACTGATGAGAAGGAGGTCCTCTTGAAGAAGCCACAAGCATTGCAGGAGAAAAAAGACAGTAAGGATATACTTATGGAGCCAATGTCTCTTAGGAAGAAACATACTACTGAGGAGGCAAACTCCACTAAGAAGCCATTACCTGTAAAGAAGTGCACCATTCAGAGGAAGATGTACCACTTGAGGAAGCCACTAAAATCGCAAAAGACCACCTCTGGAGAAAAGTCATTTATTAAAGAGCCACTGTCTTTCAAGAAGAAGCCTACCACTGATAAGTCCCTTTTCCAAGACCCGTCCATGTTGCAAGAGAAGCACACCTCTCAGAAGGAGATGTCCATCTTGAAGAAGCCATTGACCTTGCAAAAGACTCCAACTGAGGAGGAGTCACTTTTAAAGGAGACTTTGGCTTTTAAGAAGAAATGTACCATCAAGGAGGCAACCCCCACCAAGAAGCTATTTTCTTTAAAGAAGAAAAAGTGTACTACTCAGGTTAAGATGTCCTGCTTGAAGAAGCCACTAGTATTGCAGACCACCACTGGAGAGAAGTCACTGATTAAGGAGCCATTGCCCTTTAAAAAGAAGCCTACCACTGAGGAGGAGTCTCCCTTCAAGGAATCCTCTGTCTTGCAAGAGAAGCACACCACTCAGGGGGAGGTGGCTCTCTTGAAGAAGCCATGGTCATTGCAGGAGAATATCAATGGTGAAGATGAATTTCTTATGCAACCAGTTTCCTTTAGGAAGAAACATAGCATAAATGAGGCAGTCTCCACCAAGGAGCCTTTATCTTTAAAGAAGAAAAAGTGTGCCACTCAAATAACGATGTCCATGTGCAAAGAACTGTTGGACTTGCCGAATATGATTGGCAAAGATAAAGATTCCTTCTGTATGGAGCCAGTGTCATTTAGGAATAAGTCTTCAACTGAGGAGGCAGTCCTTACCAAGACACCTTTATCTTTAAAGAAAAAGCAAATCACTCAGGGGAAGGTGTTCCTCTTAAAGAAGCCACTAGTCTCAGAGAATAACACCTCTGAAGAAGAGTCATCCTTTAAGAATCTATTGACCTTTCATAGAAAGTCTGTAACTGAAGAGGAGTTCCTCTTCCAGGATCCATCTGCACTGAAAGAGAAGCACACCACTCTGCAGGAGGTGTCGCTCTCAACTAAGCCATTGGCCTTGGCAGAAAAGACCACCACTGAAGAAGAATCCTATATTAATGAACCATTGGCCTTAGAGGAGAAGCCTACAACTGAGGGGGAATTCCTCTCTCAGGATCCATTTTCACTGCATGTTAAACCTACCAACAAAGATGAGTCCCTCTTCTGGAAGGCTTTGGGCTTGCAGAAGAAGACTGATACCAAAGATTACTCTTTGAAGAAGCTGTTTGCTTTGCAGGAGAAAAGCACTACTGAAGAGGCATCCCTTTTAAATAAAACATTGGTTCTGAAGAAGGAGCTCTCTACTGAGGTGGCAACAATAAGCATTGAGAAGCAATTATCTTTAAAGAAGAAACTCACTGCTCAGGAGGAGGTGTTCCTCTTGAAGAAGCAGTTGGCCTTGCAAGAGAATATCACCAATGAAGAATCCCTTATTAAGCATCCACTGGATTTTCAGGAGCCCAGAATTGAGGAGACCATCCTAAGGGAGTCCTTGGCCTTGCAGGATAATCCCACAATTGAGGAAGAAGCTACCCTGAGGGAGCCCTCGGCCTTGCAGGAGAAGCCCAGCATTGAGAAGAAGACCATCCTAAGGGAGTCCTTGGCCATACAGGAGAAGCCTACTCTCAGTGAGACATTCCATTTCAAGGAGATATGTGCCTTGAATGAGCAATCCACCACTGATAAGGAGTTGTCCCTGAAGGAGCCACTGGCCTTGCAAGAGAATCCCATCCACAAGGAAGACACCTTTCTTGAAGATTTCTTGATCCTCCAAGTTGAAACCAGCTCACATGTGTCCAGCACTGCCCCCGAATCCAGAATAGGCATGTCCAGCAATGCTACCATGTCCAGTGTGGGCAAGTTCAGTACTACAAACAAGTCCAGTGCTTGTCAATCCAGTTCTAATAGACCTTTCTCACCTTGGAGCAAGAGTTCACAGAAGGAGGTATTGTGTTCTCTTCCTTCTTAGATTAGATAATGTGTTCTTTGTTATCCTGTAGGTGGCTGTCAATAAAGAGATTTTTTTGCCTTCCTAAGCAATTGATCTGTCTATAGTAAGCTATAGTAAATAAAGTCAGCCTTGTGGGATCTCTTGACTTTCAATTGACATAGAGATACACCCAAACAGAAAGTATTTATTCCAAGAATACCCACAAGGATCTGGAATGTATGTGTGTGTGTATGTATAAATGGTCTTTACAGTAGTGGTTAGCCAATTTCCTTCAGGAAATTGCCTTTCTTAGTAATTGCAATCTGCATTTGCAGTGGGCTCCAGTCAAAGATGGGTAAAGTCCACAGAGGTATTTCCCAAGGAAAATGGTATTTAAGTTGTAAATTGGAAGGATGAAGGGATGAGATTTGGCAAGCAGGAGGAGAAATACCTTTCTTGTGGGCAAAACAACCTGGGTAAATGTGTAGATGGGAGGAAAAGGCTACCAAGAAAATGAATTGGGTTAGATCAAAGCATTGGGACAAAACAAGTGACCTAAGAAGACAGGCAACATAAGTTGAAATAGTAAAATAAAAGTGTTTTTCTTGGAGAGTCTTGAACTTACCATTTTATAAAAATGGTGTCTATTTGCTAGGGCAGAGAAGACATGTACAAGGAGGACTAAACATTTCTTGGTCAGTTAGCAGTATGAGTATTGAAGGACCAAGCAGTGCTCTGTTATGGCCCAGGATATATAAGGCTTTAGGAAACTTAGCAGATGACAGTGGGAAGAAAGGAGTGTATCATTTATGTGTATGTGCTAAGCCTTCCTTGGAATCTTTCTCCTCCTAATGTCTTTTTGGTGATTTCCAAGCAGATGACCCCATTGGAGGATATTGACAAGAACCATAATGATCCATTTTTCAACTCAATATATGCCAAGGATATCTTCAGTTACATGAAGGAGAGAGAGGTATGTAGGTGGCTGTTGGAGAAGAAGGATTTCTAGGTCTCATTTTCTCATCACTCCATCCTTAAAATGCAAGTTGAAGGGGAAGTAATGATGATTAAAATAACAACAACAACAACTGACATTTACTAGTAATTTATTATAAGTTAGACATTATGCTAAGGGATTTATACACATTATCTTGTTTAATTGTCCCAGTAACTCCATGATAGTAGGTATTATTACCCCCTTTTTGTAGATTGTAGAAACTGCTCAGAATCACATAACTAGTATATGGTAGAGCTGGGATATGGGCTAAAGTCTGATTACTTTGAAGACCATAAGCCTGCACCTGTAATTGTTGAGGAGACAGTCTCAGACACAGAAATAGTAGTCTCTTTCTGGGCGGCTGCTCTTAGCAATCTTTTCCCTTCTCTATCCAAGTTTCTGGCATCATATGTAAAATCACTCTCCAGCCTGGTGAAGTTTTCTTCCTCCTTTGAAATCTGCCAGTCTCCTTGACCACTAAAATTCATTGATTTCCCAATTTTCTTCTCTCTCTCTCTCAATGGAACAGATGGGGCCAAGATTATCTACCAACCAGCTAACAATTTTAGCAGGCCATACATAAAAGGGAGGATGAATATCTTGTCTTTTCTCTAGAGACGTAATGTTTGATTAACTGACTCCAGATCCTTCACTTTTTCTAGTATATCTTGGAGGAAGTAAGAGATAACTTTGTTATACTACAAGTGTGGGCCTTAGCTCAGCACTGTCAGTTTCACTTGGGATCTTGTTAGAAATGCAGAAACCTAGTCCCACCCCAGACCTTCTAAATTGGCATGGGAATTTTAAAGATCCCAAATGGTACACATGTTAAAGTTTGAGAAGCACTGCTTTACATAGTGTGGGATTGTGCATTGGATTGAATTGCAAAGAAGGGGCAAAACCTCTTTGGTATTTTTCTATAGTCATAGGCCTATTCCTGCCCATATTCCATATACATCCTGGACTCCTCATTATCCACCCTGACACTTGAATATGATGTGCATCCATTTCCCAAGGATAACTAGAACTCATCTGGAAAAAGATACTTTGATCTTCCCCTATCTGATACCAGCTGAAAATAATGAGGTAGAACTGTGAAGAAATTAATTATGTTATTGTAATTTATTTTTCTGAGAAATTAGTTGCAGTATTTTTTTCTAAGTTACCATTTTCGAATAAAAGAAGTGCTTATTTGTTAATATTTCTTTTTTATTGCTGCCAGGAAAAGTTCATACTTACAAAATACATGCACAGGCAGACTGACATCAGCAGTTGCATGAGGGCCATTCTTGTGGACTGGTTGGTAGAGGTGCAGGTAAGCCTGACAACTGCTGCTTTAAGGGGCTGCTCTTCTCTTTATTGATCATTCAACATCACCAGATGCCAAGCATGGTAAAACTTTTCTGGGTGTACAGAGCTGAGTAAACCATGGTTCCTGCCTTCAGGGAGCTTATGATCTAGGGGACAAGATAAGATATGCAGACAGATAAGTATGATAAAAAGTAGAATACCCTAAGTACTATAAAAATGTTATATATAAGATACTGTGAGAGCCCAGTAGAAGGAGAGACTATTTCTAGAAAAGGCAATGATGGTATGGTAGTTTAATCATTCTCAAAATTTTGTAAAAGTCTATCTAGTAATTTGGGTAGAGGTCAGTGAGAAAGCCTTTCAAGCTTCGGGTGGGATCAGGAAGGACAGTGTGGCAGACATGGCAGAACTAGACATGGCAGGTAGCTGTTTGTGCAGGGTTGGATGTTGAGGCAATACTGCCATGAATACTTAATTACCACTTTACACTAAGGAAGGATAGTCCAGAGAAGTACCTGGCATATAGTGGAATATCAGTAAGTATTTCTTGAATTAATGGAATTGAATGACTTGCTATGGAGTTTGTGAGGAATTACAAGGTATAGGTTATTCCCAGAAGAGTCTTAACTATGTAATTGGGTAATATGAAAAGGTAATATAGTTTAATATCCTTTATTGAGTACCAGAGGAGTGGTTCAGGGTCACTTCAAAGTAACAGACCAGGAAAATGTGGATGATGTGGTATGTTTAGATATCAGCAGAGCACGAAAATACCTCTCATCTTATGCAAATGATGAAGAATAGTAAATTAGGTAAAAGTAGAATTTGGGTAGATCTTATGTAAGTAAAAGTGATCCCAGAGGTTGCTGATCGTTATTAAGGTAGAAGGACTGCCAGTGGACTTTGTTCTAATTGATATTTAGTCGTGATGTAGATGAGAACAGAAAAGATCTCATCAGATATTGCATGCAGTGAAACTGGGAATAGAGATAGCACATAAATGGATATCAGAGATAAAATATCTCTACTAGCTGGAATGATGAACTGAATCTTTTTTTTTTAAAAGCTTTTGTTGTGGGGTGCCTGGGTGGCTCAGTCGGTTGAGCAACCGACTTTGGCTTAGGTCATGATCTCACGGTTTGTGAGTTCGAGCCCTGCGTCGGGGTCCACGCTGACAGCTTGGAGCCTGGAGCCTGCTTCAGATTCTGTGTCTCCATCTCTCTCTCGGCCCCTCCCCCACTCATGCTCTGTCTCTGTCTGTCTCAGAAATAAATAAACATTAAAAAAAATTTTAAAAAGCTTTTGTTGTTATTTTAATTGCACAAAAATTCACATTTGTTATAGCAAAGTAATAAATTATAATTACCTGTGATCACACAACTCACAGCTACTGTTCATATTTGTGTGTGTATATTATCCTTCCACTTTTAATTTTTTTAATGTTTATTTTTGAGAGAGAGACAAGAGTGCAAGTCGGGGGAGGGGTAGAGAGAGAGGGAGACACAGAATCCGAAGCAGACTCCAGGCTCTGAGCTATCGGCACAGAGCCTGAGGAGGGGCTTGAACCCATGAACCGTGTGATCATGACCTGAGCTGAAGTCAGACGCTTAACCGACTGAGCCACCCAGGCGACCCTATTCCTCCACTTTTAAAGTGGTGGTCATCCACTTTAGGGGTGTACCTCTAGTGCACGAATCATATAATCATAGATGCCCAAGTCCCATATACTGTCAAATCAGAATTGAATTGTGGGGGTGTGGCTCAGGCATGTATATGTGTGTGTGTATACATATACATACATATATATATATATGTATGTATATGTATACACACACACACACACGGTACATGTATTCCTTTGAATTAGTGTTTTTGTATGTTTTGGGTAAAGGGACACATATATTTTTATAAAGCTCCACAAGTGATATTAATGTACACCTTTTGATAGAGAATCACAGTTCTAGAAAATATACGTAGTGTTTTTATAACTTTAACTTTTGCATTTTTAAGTAAACAGTAAAGTGGACTTTTAGGTATATAGTTCTATGAAAATTTAACATTTGATATGAAATAAGATTCACAAGAAGTTGTTAAAAACCATATAGGGAGGTTCTGTGTACCCTTCACCTACTTTTTCTCAATGATAACATTTTGCAGAACTATAATACAGTGTCATAATTAAATTTATTTAAATTTCATCAATTTTGCCTGTACTTATTTGTTGTGTGTGTTTAGTCTATATAGTTTTATCGCACATGTAAATTTTGTAAGCATGACCGCCACAGTTGAGATATAGAACTGTTCCATTACCACAAAGATCTTTCATGTTACCCTTTTATATCAACACCCATCATCCTCCCCTCACCTTCCTGTCCCTGGAAACTCCTAATTTGTTCGTGTCTATAATTTGTAGTTTCGTAAATGTTATATGGATGGAATCATACAGTACATAACTTTCTGAGATTGACTTTTGTTATTCACCATAATTCCCTTGAGGTCCATCTGTAGTGTGTAAGAGTTCTACACAAGGATATCTACAGATATCCTTGTCAGCACTTGGTATTAGTATTTTTTTTATTTTAGCCATGTAACAGATGGGTAGAGGAATCTCACCATAGTTTTATTTTTAATTTTGTTTGTTGACTTTTTAAAAAATTAAATTCAAGTTAGTTAACAGATAGCATAGTATTGGTTTCAGGAGTAGAATTTAGTGATCCATCACTTATATATAACACCCAGTGCTCATCCCAACAAGTGCCCTCCTTAATGCCTATCACTCTTTTGCCCATCCCCCCACCTCCCTCCCCTCCAGCAACCCTCAGTTTATTCTCTGTATTTAAGAGTCTCTTATAGTTTGCCTCCCTGTTTTTATCTTATTTTGTTTTTTCCTTCCCTTCCCCTATATTTATCTGTTTTGTTTCTTTAATTCCACGTATGGGTGAAATAATATATTTGAAATCATATGATATTTGTCTTTCTCTGACTGACTTATTTTGCTTAGCATAATACTCTCTAGTTCCATCTTCATTGTTTCAAAAGGCAAGATTTCATTATTTTCCATCACTGAGTAATATTGCATTGTGTGTGTGTGTGTACATACTATGTTTTCTTTATCCATTCATCCATCGATGGACATTTGGGCTCTTTCCATACTTTGGCTGTTGTTGATAGTGCTTCTATAAACATTGGGGTGCATATACCCCTTCAAATCAGCATTCCTATATCCTTTGTATAAATACCTAGTAGTCCAATTGCTGGATTGTAGGGTAGTTCTGTTTTTAATTTTTTGAGGAAACTCCATAATGTTTTCCAAAGTGGCTGCACCAGTTTGCGTTCCCATCAACAGTGCAAAAGTGTTTCCCTTTCTCCACATCCTCTCCAACATCTGTTGTTTCCTGAGTTGTTAATTTTAGCCATTCTACCAAGTGTGAGGTGGTATCTCATTGTGGTTTTGATGATGAGTGATGATAAGTATCTTTTCATGTGTCTGTTAGCCATCTGGATGTCTTCTTTGGAAAAGTGTCTGTTCATGTCTTCTCATTTCTTCACTGGATTATTTTGTTTTTGGGTGTTGAGTTTGATAAGTTCTTTATAGATTTTGGATACTAACCCTTTATCTGATATGTCATTTGCAAATATCTTCTCCCATTCTATCAGTTGCCTTTTAGTTTTGTTGATTGTTTCCTTTGTTGTGCAGATACATTTTATCTTGATGAGGTCCCAGTAGTTCACTTTTGCTTTTGTTTCCCTTGCCTCTAGAGACAGTCTAGTGAGAAGTTAATGTGGCTGAGGTTGTTGCCTGTTTTCTCCTCTAGGGTTTTGATGGTTTTCTGTCTCTATTTATGTCTTTCATCCATTTTGAATTTATTTTTGTGTATGGGGTAAGAAAGTGGCCCAGTTTCATTCTCCTGCCTGTCACTATCCAGTTTTCCCAACATCATTTGCTGAAGAGACTGTCATTTTTCCATTGGACATTCTTTCCTGCTTTGTCAAAAATTAGTTGGCCATTTCTGGGTCCATTTCTGGGTCCATTTCTGGGTCCATTTCTGGGTTTTCTATTCTGTTCCATTGATCTATTTGTCTGTTTTTGTGCCAGTACCATGCTGTCTTGATTATTACAGCTTTGTAATACAGCTTGAAGTCCAGAATTGTGATCCCTCTAGCTTCAGTTTTCTTTTTCAACATTACTTTGGCTATTTGGGGTCTTTTCTGGTCCCATGCAAAGTTTAGGATTGTTTGTTCTAGCTCTGTGAAGAATACTGGTGTTATTTTGATAGGGATTGCATTGAACGTGTAGATTGCTTTGGGTAGTAGTATAGACATTTTAACAATGTTCTTCCATTCCATGAACATGGAATGTTCTTCCATTTCTTTGTGTCATCTTCAGTTTCTTTCATAAGCATTGTATAATTTTCAGCCAATAGATCTTTTACCTCTTTGGTTAGGTTTATTCCTAGGTATCTTATGGTCTTTTGTGCAATTGTAAATGGGATTGATTCCTTGATTTCTCTTTCTGCTACTTCGTTATTGGTGTATAGAAATGCAACCAATTTCTGTATGTTAATTTTATATTCTGTGATTTTGATGAATTCATTTATCAGTTCTAGCAGTTTTTTTGGTGGAGTCTTTTAAGTTTTCCATGTAGAGTATCATGTCATCTGTAAAGCATGAAAGTTTGACTTCTTCCTTGACAATTTGTATGCCTTTTATTTTCTTTTTGTTGTCTGATTGCTGAGGCTAGGATATCCAGTACTATGTTGAACAACAGTAGTGAGAGTGGACATTCCTGTCATGTTCCTAACATTAGGGCGAATGGTTCCAGTTTCCCCCCTTGAGGATGATATTAGCTGTGGGCCTTTTGTATATGGCTTCTATGATGATGAGGTATGTTCCTTCTATCCCTACTTTCTTGAGGGTTTTTATCAAGAAAGGATGTTGTATTTTGTCAAATGCTTTTTCTGCATCTATTGAGAGGATCATGTGGTTCTCATCTGTTGTTTTATTAACATGGTATATCATGTTAATATATGTTGTGGATATTGAACCACCCCTGCTGCTCAGGAATAAATCCCACTTGATTGTGGTGAATAATTTTTTTTAATGTATTGTTGGATTTGATTTGCTAGTATCTTGTTGAGAATTTTTGCACCCATGTTCATCAGGGAAATTGGTCTGTATTTCTTTTTAATGGGGTCTTTGCCTGATTTTGGAATCAAGGTAATAATGCTGGCCTCATAGAATGAGTTTGGAAGTTTTCCTGCCATTTCTATTGCTTTCGACAGTTTCAAAACAATAGGTATTAACTCTTCTTTAAATGTTTGGCAGAACTCCCCCCAGGAAGCCATCTAGCCCTGGACTCTTATTTATTTGGAGATTTGTGATTACCCATTCAATTTGTTTACTGGTTATGGGTGTGTTCAAATTTTTTATTTCTTCATGTTTCAGTTTTTGTAGTTTATATGTTTCTAGGAATTTAATGATTTCTTCCAGATTGCCCAATTTGTTGGCATATAATTGCTCATAATATTCTCTTATAATTATATTTCTGCAGTGTTGGTTGTGATCATTCCTCATTCATTTGTGATTTTATTTGTTTGGGTCCTTTTTCTTTTTGATATGTCTGGTTAGAGGTTTATCAATTTCATTTAGTCTTTCAAGGAACCTGCTCGTATTTTCAGTGATCTGTTCTGTTGTTACTTATTTCGATGTCATTGATTTCTGCTATAGTCTTTATTATTTCCCTTTTTCTGCTGGTTTTCGGCTTTATTTGCTGTTCTTTTTCCAGTTCCTTAGGTGTAAGGTTAGGTTGTATATTTGAGATATTTCTTCCTTCTTTAGGAAGGCCTGGATTGCTATATACTTCCCACTTATGACTACCTTTGCCACATCCCAAAGGGTTTGGACTGTCGTGTTTTCATTTTCATTGGCTTCCATGTACTGTTTTATTTCCTCTTTTAATTTCTTGGTTAACCCAATCATTCCTTAGTAGGATGTTCTTTATAAGTGTTTGTGGTCTTTCCAAATTTTTTCTTATGGTTTGACTTCAAGTTTTATAGTGTTGTGGTCTGAAACTATGCAAGGTATACTCTCAGTCTTTTTGTACTTGTTGAGGGCTGATTTGTGACTCACTATGTGATCTGTTCTGGAGAGTGTTCCATGTGCACTCAAAAAATTGTGTATTTTCCTGTTTTAGAATGAAATGTTCTGAATATATCTGTTAAGTCCATCTGGTCCAGTGTGTCATTCAAAGCCATTGTTTCCTTGTTGATTTTCTCCTTAGATGATCTGTCCGTTGCTGTAAGTGGGTTATTAAAGTTTCCTACTATTATTGTATTATTATCAATGAGTTCCTTTGTTTTTGTTATAATTGATTTATATATTTGGGTGCTCTCATGTTGGGTGCATAAATATTTATAGTTGTTAGGTCTTCTTTGTGGATAGACTCCTTCATTATGATATAATGCCCTTCTTCATCCCTAGTTAACAGTCTTTGTTTTAAAATCTAGTTTGTTGGATATACATATGGCTCCTCCAGCTTTAATTTGACATCCATTAGCATGATAGATGGTTCTCCATCCCCTCACTTTCAACCTGCATGTGTCTTTAGATCTAAAATGAGTCTCTTGTAGGCAGCGTATAGATGGATCTTGTTTTTTTAATCCATTCTGATACCCTGTGTCTTTTGATTGGAGCATTTAGTCAATTGACATTTAGAGTGAGTACTGAAAGATATGAACTTTTTACCATTGTGTTGCCTGTAGAGTTGGAGATTCTGGTGATGTTCTCTGGTCCTTTCTGGTCTTTGTTGCTTTTGGTCATTTTTTGTTTTGTTTTTCTTACACTCAAAGAGTCTCCCTTAAAATTTCTTGCAGGGCTGCTTTAGTGGTCACAAATTCCTTTTGTTTTTGTTTGTCTGGGAAGCTCTTTATCTCTCCTTTTTTTATTTAAAAATTTTAAAAATGTTTATTCATTTTTGAAAGACAGACCACAAGTGGGGGATGGGCAGAGAGAGAGGGAGACACAGAAACCAAAAGCAGGCTCCAGGCTCTGAGCTATCAGCACAGAGCCCAATGCAGGGCTCAAACTCATGAATCGTGTGATCATGACCTGAGCCAAAGTCCAATGCTTAACTGACTGAGCCACCCAGGCTCCCTTCTCCTTCTATTCTGAATGACAGACTTGCTGGATAAAAAATTCTTGGCTGCGTATTTTTCCCATTCATCATGTTGAATATATCCTGCCATTCCTTTCTGGCATGCCAAGTTTCTGTGGACAGAAATGCTACAAACCTGATCTGTCTTCCCTTGTAGGTGAAGGACTGTTTTTCCTTACTGCTTTCATGATTCTTTCCTTGTCTGTGCATTTTGTGAATTTGACTATGATATGCTTTGGTGATGGTCGGTTTTTGTTGAATTTAATGGGAATTCTCTGTGATTCTTGGATTTTGATATCTGTGTCCTTCCCCAGATTAGTGATGTTTTTAGCTATAGTTTGCTCACATAAACCTTCTGCCCCTTTTTCTCTCTCTTCAACTTCTGGGACTCCTGTGATAGGAATGTTATTACTCTTAATAAGTCACAAAGTTTTGTATCGTAATCTTTTGCCTTTGTTTCCCTCTTTTTTGCAGCCTCATTATTTTCCATAATTTTATCTTCTATATCACCTATTCGCTTCTCTGCTTGGTCCATCCTCACCATCATGGCATCCATTTGAGATTGCATCTCAGTTATAGCATTTTTAATTTTGGCCTGACTAGATTTTAGTTCTTTTATCTCTGCAGAAAGGGACTCTCTGGTGTCTTCTATGCTTTTTTCAACCCTGGCTAGTATTGTATCTGTATTGATTAAATCTCTGGCTGTCTTTCCTTCCTGTTCTTTCTTTTGGGGTGAATTCCTCCATCTTGTCATTTTGTTGGATGAAAAAAAATTAATAAAATAAAATAAATAAAAATGAAAAATGAAAAACAAAACAAAAAATTAGAATGAGGGAATCTAGATCCTAGGTGTGTTTTGGTCTGCTTATTAAGAGAAGCTTGATAGAAAAGAGAAAAAAGAGAAAAGAAAAAAACACTTAAAAAAACCAAAAATTTAAAAAATTTTAAATAAAATAGGATGAAATAAATTTGAGCTTTCTATTTTCAAGAATGAAAAGAAAGAAAAAAACAACATAAAAAGAGAAGCAAAGAAAATGAGCAAACAAGCAAACAAAAACACAAATGAAGCTAGATCCAGTTTCCCCTGGAACTGAACCTGGGTAGCACACTATGATCTATAGACTAAGTGGGTGGAAGGGATTTGTGTTGGTCTTCTGGGGGATGTGTCTGGATGGCACAGGTGGGCGGGGCATAATGTAACAGCTCCATTTTCCCCTTGGTGCTATGCTTAGTTCACTGGGGTCGACCAGTATCGGCGTGCTAGAGATGAAAATTGCTTCACCCCACCCTCTAGTCTCTGGAGTGGGAATTTCACACCCTTACAAATGCATGATCAATCACGCCTCCTTTGTCTCAGGGTTCCATCTGCTCCCTGCCTTTACCCTGTGTCCAAGCTGTCTGCCTCCCAGCAGTGCCTTCTTCCAGAGTTTTATCTCAGATGGCACTGTGTTTCAAAACTCCACACTTCAGAAACCCCCTTGACCCCCGCCTCAGACCTGTGCTGATCCTCTGGGAGAGAGTCTCTCCAAGCAATGGAGAAACTCTGGTTTGTTCCAGAAAGCATACACAAGACCGTGGAGTGGCAGAGGCTCAGAGTTTATGGTAAATTGCAACACAGCCAGCATCAGGTTTTGTTGCCCTCAGCGGGTGTCTTTGTTCCTATACCAGTAAAAGTGGCAACTCTCTGGGTCCCACTGAGACTTTTGCCTGTGGAGGGGCAATCTCTCCTATACCAAATGCACTCCAAGCAGGGGAACTGCTTCTCCCCCTGTGGCAAACAGGCCCCCTCAGACTGTGCTACCTGTTCCTGGGGATTCACTCTGCCCCCTCATTAGAGCACTGCCAGGCACTGAGCTCCAAAACTTCAGACTCTGTGCTCTGCTATTTATATAAAACTGACAGTATTGAACCCTCTCCTTTTTTCCCCTTCAGTGGTTTTGGGGAATAGATTTCTTGTTTTCAAGTGTTTTCACTCTTTCTTTCTTTCTCTCTAGCTTTCTGGGAGAGTGCTTTTCTTGCACATTCCTGACTCGCCATACTCTGTCCCCCTTTCTCTTTCTCTCTCTATCGTCTCTCCCACAAAAACAGCTCCCTACCTGTTGCAGAATTTGAGTCTGGAGTTCTCTCTTGTCCAGCAAGAGAGCAGATGCAGAATTAAATGCTAGAGAGGCTAATGTCTGGGAGGAGACAACAGCCCTGAGTAAGGGTCCTGGTTCCATTTTTATTAGCATCAGAAGGCTTACAAACGTGATACATTTGCAGAGACGATGAAACAGGGAACATTAATTCATGTGTGTGAGAAAAAGGGAGTTTTGAAGATATGCAGTATTAGGGGTTTGGGTCAATACAAAACAAAATCATGGGTCTGTTTATCTTAACTTGCCTAGGGGATAAGGCAGATAGAGCATGGTACCTCAGGGTCAACAAGGCACCTTTCTTTTGCTAATTAGCTCTGCTTTGGGCAATTTCATCCTGCTGCAGTGGTCTATAGCCCTGTTTACCTATTTACCTTTTCTGGACCTTCATCCTGTGAAAGCAGTGTTCTGCTTTTGTACTATGCTAGGGGCATTTTCACCCTGTTTACCTAATCTTGGATGCTTTTATCCTAAGCCTTGTTAACCCATTGGTGCAAGCTCAGGGAATTCCTGAACTTATTCCCCACACCTACCCTTATCTGGCACTGAAACTTTTCTCTCCCTCAATTCATCTCTCTGCATTTCATACTTGTCAAGATCTGTAGCTCAAATTATGCAGATTGTTGCATTAATCTTCCGTTCTATTTCCTAGGTGTTCAAAATGGTTTCATGTTTATCTAGCTGTGTTTTAGGGATGAGACAAGTACAGGGTCCCTATACTATTCTGCCATCTTAACTCCTCTCCTCTCATCATAGTTTTAATTCGCATTTATTTCCTCAAGGGCTAATAATGTTGAATATAATACTTACTTGTTATCTAGATATTCTCTTTGGTGAAGTATTTTAAGTCTTAACTTACTTTTTAAATTTAGTAGTTTATTTTCATTGTGTCAAGTTATGAGAGTTCTTTACGTATTCTGGATACAAATCTTGTGTTGGATGTTATTTAAAAATACATCCTACCAGTCTCTAGCCTTTTTATTCTCTTATTTGAGTCTTAAGGAGAGCAAAAGTTTTCGATTTTGATAAAGTCTAGTTTTTCAATGTTTTCTATTGTGGTTTGTGCTTTTTAAGAATTCTCTACCTAAATGTAGGTCATGAATATTTTCTTATATTTGATCTAAAAGTTTTATAGGTTTAACATTAAAGTTGTAATCCATTTTGAGTGAATTTTTGTATAGTATGAGGTTTTTGAGGTCAAAGTTCATATTTTTGCATATGGATGTCCAATTGTTCTAACACCATTTGTGGGAAAATAGGGTTTTTCCATTAAATTACTTTTGCACCTTTGTCAAAAATCTGTTGACTTTATTTGTGAGGATCTATTTCTATTCTTCTATACTTTATTCTTTTTTATTGATTTCCATGTCACTTTGCCAATATTACACTGTCTTTATTCCTGTAGTTTTATAGTTAAGTCTTAAAACTAGGTAGTATGATCCTTCCAACTCTGTTCTTTTTTTCAAAATTGTTTTAGCTATTATAGTTCCTTTATCTTTATATATTCTAGAATCACTTCGTTTCTACAAAAATTCGTGCTGAATGTTTTTTTTTTTTTTTAAATTTTTTTTTTCAACTTTTTTTTTAATTTACTTTTGGGACAGAGAGAGACAGAGCATGAACGGGGGAGGGGCAGAGAGAGAGGGAGACACAGAATCGGAAACAGGCTCCAGGCTCCGAGCCATCAGCCCAGAGCCCGACGCGGGGCTCGAACTCACAGACCGCGAGATCGTGACCTGGCTGAAGTCGGACGCTTAACCGACTGTGCCACCCAGGCACCCCTCGTGCTGAATGTTTGATTAGAAGTGACTTATATCTTGTGCAGAAAAGAGTTAACAGGCCAAATACTGTTCTCCTTAAAAAGTCCTGTTTGCAGAGTTGGCCCTTGTCTGGGCATCTGAGAACTTGAGTGGTAAAAAGTTCCCTACACTGCTATAAAACCCTCCCTTAATGATAACTGTGCCTAAACTCTTTATATAAACAATGTGATTTATTGTGAACACCTTACCTTTTGTGATTCTGAAACTTTGGCATATGCTAGGCAGAGAGTGCTTATGTGACTAGCTCCCAATAAAATCTTAGGCATTGGGTCATTAATGAGCTTCCCTGATAGACAATACTTTACATGTATTGTCACATCTCATTCCTGGAGGAATTAAGTGCATCCTGAGTGACTCTATTGGGATAAGACTCTTAGAAGCTTATTTCTGGCTTTTGGCAAGCTTTGTATATGTTCCTTTAACCTTTTCTGATTTTACTTTCTGTCTTTTGTTATAATGAATCATAGCCATGAGTATGACTATATGCCAAGTCTTGTGGCTAGGAATCACTTTACCCTGGGGTGGTCTTGAGGACCACTGATACACATCTGTAGGTTGATTTGAAAAGAATTGACTCTTTTCTGTGTTGAATCTTCCAATCCATGAATGTGGTATATGTCTCATTTATTTAGGTTTTCTTTCATCTCTGTCTTTTTACCATATAGATCCCATACATGTTTTGTTAGATTTATGCCAAAATATTTTCTTTTCTTATAGCTATTATAAATGATATTTTTAAAAATTTAGTTTTCCATTTGTATACTGCCAGTATGAAATATTGGTATTTATATGTTGACTTTGTATTCTATGACCTTGCTACAATTCACTTGTTAATTCTTTTTATTTATTTATTTTCTTATTTATTTATATTATGATGATAATGATTGTTATTTTAACTTACATCCAAGTTAGTTAGCATATAGTGTAATAATGATTTCAGGAGTAAAATACAGTGATTCATCCCCTGCATATAACATTCAGTGCTCATCCCAACAGGTGTCTTCCTTAATGCTTCTTGCCCATTTAGCCCATCCCCCCACCGAAAGTGCCTCCAGCAACCCTCAGGTTGTTGTTTATATTTTAAGAGTCTCTTATGTTTTCTCCCTCTCTGTTTTTATATTATTTTTGCTTCCCTTCCCTTATGTTCATCTCTTTTGTATTTTAAATTCCACACATGAGTGAAGTCATATGATATTTGTCTTTCTCTGACTAATTTCACTCAGCATAATACACTCTAGTTCTATCCATGTTGTTGCAAATGACAATATTTCCTTCTTTTTGATTGCCGAGTAATACTCCAGTGTGTGTGTGTGTGTGTGTGTGTGTGTGTGTGTGTGTGTGTATACCACATCTTCTTTATCCATTCGTCCATTGATGGACATTTTGGGCTCTTTCCATACTTTGGCTATTATCAATAGTGCTATTATAAACATTGGGGTTTATGTGCCCCTTTGAAGCAGCACACCTTTATCCTTTGGGTAAATACCTAGCAGTGCAATTGCTGGGTCATAGAGTAATTCTATTTTTAATTTTTTGAGGAACCTCCATACTGTTTTGCAGAGTGGCTGCACCAGTTTGTGTTCGCACCAGCAGTGCAAAAGTTTCCTCTTTCTCTGTATTCTCACCAACATCTATTGTCTGAGTTGTTAATTTTAGCCATTCTGACAGGTGTGAGGTGATATCTCATTGTGGTTTTGATTTGTATTTCCATGATTATGAGTAATGTTAAACATTTTTTCACGTGTCTGTTAACCATATGGATGTCTTCTTTGGAAAGTTGTCTATTCATGTCTTTTGCCCATTTCTTCACTAGATTATTTGCTTTTGGGTGTTGACTTTGATAAGTTCTTTATAGATTTTGGATACTAACCCTTTATCTGGTAATGTCATTTGCAAATATCTTCTCCTATCCTGTCAGTCGCCTTTTAGTTTTGTTGATTTTTCCTTCACCATGCAGAAGCTTTTTATCTTGATGAGGTCCCAATAGTTCATTTTTGCTTTTGTTTCCCTTGCCTCTTGAGATGTGTTGAGTAAAAAGTTGCGGCAGCCAAGGTCAAAGAGGTTTTTGCCTGCTTTCTCCTTTAGGATTTTGATGGCTTCCTGTCTTATGTTTAGCTATTTCATCCATTTTGAGTATTTTTGTGTATGGTGTAAGAACAGTGACATGCAGAAGATTGAACCTGGACCACTTGTTAATTCTTAGGAGCTCTTTTTTTTTTTTTATAGATTTCTTGAAATTAGCTACATAGATGATCATGTAATTTGCAAATGAGGACAGATTTATTTCTTCCTTTCCAATATTCATGCTTTCAATTTCATTTTTGGATTTTATTGCATTGCATAGGACTTCCATTATAATGTTGAATAGGAACAGTAAGAGTGGACAACCTTACCTTGTTCCTGATCTTAGGAAGAAAGCAGGTAGTCTTTCACCACTAGTATGATCTTAACTATAGAGTGTTTGTAGACACCCTTGACCAGGTTGAGAAATTGACTTTCCATTCCTAGTCTGCTGATGTATATTTATCATTAATAGATGTTGAATTTTGTCAAATGCTTTTTTCCCATATCTACTGATATAATTTTATTTGTTTTAGACTATTAATATGGTAGATTACATTGATTGATTTTCAAATATTGAAGCAGTCTTATTCCTGGGATAAACCCCATTTGGTCCTGGTATGTTATTCTTTTTATATATTGCTGGATTTTATTTTCTAATATTTTGTTGAGGATTTTTGTATCTATGTTTATGATGGACATTTCTCTCTAGTGTTCTCTTTTTGTACTGTCTTTGTCTGGTTTGGTATGAGAATGATACTTCATAAAATAATTTGAGAGTATCCCCCTCTTCTATTTTCTGGAAGAGATGTGTAGAATTGATGTTATTTATTCTCTAAATGTTCTGTAGAATTCACAAGTGAAGCTATTTGGGACTGAAGTTTTCTATTTTCATTTTCCTGAAAGATTTTAACTGGGAATATAATTTCTTTAATGGTTATAAGATGATTCAAGTTACCTATTTTGTTTCAGGTGACTTTTGGTAGTTTGTGGGTGTCAAGGAATTGTTCTATTTCATCTAAGTCGAATTTATATGCATAGAGTTCTTCATGTGTTCTATTATTATTCACTATTTCATTCCTGATATGTGGTAATTTGTGTCTTCTCTCTTTTTGTTTATCAATCTTGCTAGAAGTTTATCAATTTTATTGATCTCAATGAACCAGGTTTTCATTCCATTCATTTTCTTACTGTTTTTCTGTTTTTAGTTTTTAAAATTTTTTAAAAATGTTTATTTACTTTTGAGAGAGAGAGAGCACAAATTGGGGAAGCTTAGAGGGAGGGAGGGATACACGGAATCCGAAGCAGACTCCATCTAGGCTGTGAGCTGTCAGCACAGAGCCTGACTTGGGGCTCGAACTCATGAAGGGTGAGATCATTCCCTGAGCCGAAGTCAGACACTTAACCAACTGAACCACGCAGGTGCCCCTCTGTTTTCAGTTTTGTTGACATCTGCTCCAATTTATATAGTTTCCTTTTCTCTTACTTTGGGTTTAGTTTGTACTTCTTTTTCTAGTTTCTGAGTGGAAGTTTCTAGTTTCTAAGTGGAAGCTTAGGTTATTGATTTAAGACTTTTCTTCTTTTTAAATAGAAGCAGTTAATGCTATAAATTTCTCCCTAAGCACTGCTTTAGCTGCATGCCACAAAATTTGGGAGACATCTTCTTTTTTTTTGTTTTGTTAAGGAAATTTTATTATCTTTTGTTTAAATTTATTTGTTTTGAGAGAGAGAGAGAGAGAGAGCGAGCGAGCACAAGTGGGGGAGGGACAGGGAGAGAGGGAAGAGAGAGCGAATCTCAAGCAGGTTCTGCACTGTCAGTGCAGAGTCTGATGTGGAGCTCCAACTCACGAACTGCGAGATCATGACCTGAGCCAAAGTCAGATGCTTAGCCAACTGAGCCACCCAGGCACCCTGGGAGACATCCTCTTTGATCCTTGGACTATTTAGAAATGTTTTTTTTTTTTTTGATTTCCAAGTGTTTGGAGGGTTCACTGTTATTTTTCTGTTATCAGTTCTAGTTTAATTCCATTGTGATCAAGGAAAATACTATGATTTTAATTCTTTAAAAAATTTCAAGGGTTATCACCCAGGATATGATCTGTCTTGGTGATTGTTCCACGTGCACTTGAGAAAATGCGTATGCTGTTGATGTTGGAAGTATTCTATAAATGTCAGTTGGGTCCAGCTGGTTAATGTTGTTAGTTTCATAATTATCCTTGTTGTCTTTCTGTGTACTAATTCTGTTGCTGAGAATAGTACTGAAATTTTCAATTGTAATTGTGAACTTGTATATTTCTTTTTCCAGTTCTGTCATTGGTTGGTTTGTGTATTTTGAAAATATATTAGGAACATACACATTGAAGATTGTTATATCCTCTTTATAGTGTTTTGTGACTTGCTTTTTTTCTCATGTAACAGTGTTCATGTAATTGTGACATCTTTCCAGTTAAATTGATGTATTTCTATATCAATTTTGTTGACTATATAGTATTCTGTTCTTCAACTGTCATTATTTATCCAACCCCCTATTAATGGACATTTAGGTTATTTCTAAAATTTGCTCTTAGAAATAACCCCGTAGTGAACATGCATATGCTTACATTGTAGATAATTGTACTGTTGTTTTTCTGTAATAAATTACTTGGAGTAGAAGTATTAGACCAAAGCAGTACACATTTAGAGTTTTATACATATAGGCACTGTCCTTCTGAAATATCATGCCCATAGTATTTTTACTGAATGAAAGTGATTGTTTTCTCACAATCTTACCAACATAGGGTGTTATATTTTTTTGCCATCTGATGAATGAAAAATTTTAGTGTTTCTTTTTTTTATTATTTTTTTTAATATATGAAATTTATTGTCAAATTGGTTTCCATACAACACCCAGTGCTCATCCCAGAAGATGCCCTCTTTAATACCCATCACCCACCTTCCCCTTACTTAGTGTGTTTCTTTAGGTTGATGCATTGGCATTTTAAGTAGTCAGGCCCATCAGTTTTTTTTTTATGGTTTTAAGATTTGTTTCTTGCCTAGAAAAGTCTTATCCAGTCACAATTATATAAATATTTCTCTGAATTTTTTTCTAGAACATTTATAGTTTCATGTTCACATTTAAATCTTTAATTGGAATTTATTTTGGTTTTGGTGTTAGCACCTATACACTTCCCCCCAATGATTATCCAGTCATTCTAACACCATTTATTTGTTTTCATTATCTAGCAGTTTGAAATGATATATTTTTTATTATTGAAGTACAGTTGGCAAACAATGTTATATTAGTTTCATGTGTACAACACAGTGATTCAACAATTCTGTACATTACTCTGCACTCACTACAATGAGTGTACTCACCATCTCTTACCATACAGCATTATTACAATATTATTGACTATATTCCCTATGCTGTACTTCTCATCTCTGTAACTTAACTTATTTTATAACTGGAAGTTTGGACCTCTTAATGTTTAATCACATATACTTGGGTTTGTTTATGGTGTTTCCAATTCTGTTCTTTGGTACATTTGTCTATGCTAATATCAGTAGTATGCTGTTTTTATTATTATGGATTTGTAATACATTTATTACCTCTTTACTTACTTTACAAAATATTCATCATTGTTCTTACACATTAATTCTTCCAGGTGGGCTGTAGAGTAGTTTTGTCAACTTTTCAGAAATAGCCTGTTCAGATTAATTTACGGAGAATTCACAAATTTTATGGTACCAAATTTTCCAAGTCAGTTATGTTGTGTCTGTTTAGTTACCAGGTCTTCTTTTACAATTTTAAGTTTTAAAAAAGTCGTCTTCGTATTGGTCTCACTGATGTGAAAAGGTTTTTCTTGGGTACTGAGGAATTTTTTTAATGTTATGCGTGCTATCCTTTTAATTTTTAAATTTATTCATATATTGGGAAAGCAGTATGTTTTCTGTATTTATTTTGCATTCATCTACTTTTCTGAACTTGGTCATGGTTTATTGACTTTACTCTTGGATTGGATATGCTTTTACTTTATTTAGAATTTTTGCTTCTATATTCACAAATAAGATTCCTTTGTGAATGTTTGATCAAGGGTGCCGTGTTTGTTAAGTTGTGGTGCCAGACCTACTCTAGCTTAACATAATTGGAGAAATTTTCCTACAGTACTAAGTTTAACATGATAATTATTTTCCTTGATGAACTTGCCCATGAATTTATTGATGCATGGTACCGTTTAGTCATTCTCGGATAATAGTCATTCTCGGATAACCCTTTCTTTCTAATAACACTGATGGTTATTGGCCTACTAAGGTTTTTTTCTGTAAATTTTTTTAATGTTTATTCTTAGGGAGAGAGAGAGTGAGCACATGCAGGGTAAGGACAGAGAGAGGGAGACATAGAATCTAAAGCAGGCTCCAGGCTCAGAGCACAGAGCCTGACATGGGGCTCGAACTCATGAACCACGAGATCATGACCTGAGCCCAAGTAGGACACTTAACCATCTGAGCCACCCAGGTGCCCCTGGCCTATTAAGGTTTTATTATTCCTCATGAGTCATTTTTGTACTTTATATTTTCTTTAAAAAATTATCTATTTTTGAAAAAAAAGTTTTAAGTTTATTTAGAGAGAGAGAGAGAGTTGGGGAGGCAGAGAGAGAGAGAGAAGGAGATAGAATCCCAAGCAGGCTCCACACTGTCAGTGCAGAGCCCAGTGCAGGGCTTGAACCCACAAACCACGAGATCATGACCTGAGCTGAAATCAAGAGTTGGATGCTTAACTGACTAAGCCACCAGGTACCCCCCCAAAATAATCTATTTTCTAGATATTTTGACAGTCATTATCATAGTCTATCTATGGTATTTTTAATTAATCCTTTGTAATTATTTCTTTTCTCATTAAAAACGTGTGTTGTGTTAGCTTGCTTTCATGTGTTTGCATGCATGTGCATGCTGTCTTTAGTGTTCCTGCAAAAGTTTCATTCAGTTTTCTGGTCAAAGAACCAGCTCATGGATATATGTATAACTTCTCCTTTTTAAAAATTTTTGACATTTTTTTCATCTTTATTTTACTCTTAGTTTATTAAAATTTATGTTTTCCCTATCTTCTTGAAATGAGTGCTTAGTCTGTTGTAATTGTTTCTGACTTCATGATAAAAGCTTTAAAGGCATATGTTTTCTTCTGAGTAGCAGTTCTGATTACATTCCATTAATATTGAAAAGTAGCATTGTAGCTATCTTAGTTTTGTTCCCTCAATAATCTGCAAGTGTAATTTTTATTTCTTTGTTGACCTAGGATTTGTTTCTTTCTTTAAAAATAGTTCTTACCATTTTTTTCAAATGCTTTGCTTTTCTTTATTTGGTTTATTCTTTTATTGCCAATTTCTAGATTTATTGTATTGTATATTGAGAAAGTGACTTGAATAATTTCTGTTTTTCTTAATGAGATTTTCTTCATGGATTTAAATATAATGTGTTTTTATAAATGATTCACTGATGTTTGTAGAAAATAGGATTCTCTTTAGAATGCATAGATCATTGTATCAATTATTTGTGACTTTATTATATAATTTATATGCTAACTTATTTTTCTGCTTATATTATCAAAGTCTAAGGGAAGTGTGATAACCATTGACAATCATTGTTTAGTTCATTTCTCCTGACATTTCTTCAACCCCTCCTTCTCACTTTAAACTCTGCCCTATACAATTTTTTAACTGCAAAATTAATAAATGTTTATAATATGTGTGTATGTTTTCATATATATTTGTGTATATGTATATGAATAAAATCAACAATGCTTTTATTCCTCAGAGGTAACAACAATAAATTAGTGTGTATCATTCCAGATATTTTTTTTTTGTATTATTATTATTTTTTAAATATGAAATTTATTGTCAAATTGGTTTCCATACAACACCCAGTGCTCATCCCAACAGGTGCCCTCCTCAATATCCATCACCCACCCTCACCTCCCTCCCACCCCCCATCAACCCTCAGTTTGTTTTCAGTTTTTTAAGCATCTCTTATGTTTTGGCTCCCTCCATCTCTAACCTCTTTTTTTTTTTCTTCCCCTCCCCCATGGTCTTCTGTTAAGTTTCTCAGGATCCTCATAAGAGTGAAAGCATATGGTATCTGTCTTTCTCTGTATGACTTACTTCACTTAGCATAACACTCTCCAGTTCCAGTCATGTTGCTACAAAAGGCCATGTTTCATTCTTTCTCTTTGCCATGTAGTATTCCATTGTGTATATAAACCACAATTTCTTCACAGATTCATCAGTTGATGGATATTTAGGCTCCTTCCATAATTTGGCTATTGTTGAAAGTGCTGCTATAAATAATGTGGTACAACTGCCCCTCTACATCAGCACTCCTGCATCCCTTGGGTAAATTCCTAACAGTGCTATTGCTGGGTCATAGGGTAGATCTATTTTTAATTTTTTGAGGAACCTCCACACTGTTTTCCAAAGTGGCTGCACCAGTTTGCATTCCCACCTAAAATGCAAGAGGGTTCCCGTTTCTCCACATCCTCTCCAGCACCTGTAGTCTCCTGATTTGTTCAGTTTAGCCACGCTGACTGGCATGAGGTGATATCTGAGTGTGGTTTAGATTTGTATTTCCCTGATGAGGAGCGACATTGAGCATCTTTTCATGTGCCTGTTGGCCATCTGGATGTCTTCTTTAGAGAAGAGTCTATTCATGTTTTCTGCCCATTTCTTCACTGGATTATTTCTTTTTCAGGTGTGGAGTTTGGTGAGCTCTTTATAGATTTTGGATACTAGCCCTTATAGATTTTGGATACTAGCCCTTTGTCTGATATGTCATTTGCAAATATCTTTTCCCATTCCATTGGTTGCCTTTTAGTTCTGTTGGTTGTTTCCTTTGCTGTGCAGAAGCTTTTTATCTTCATAAGGTCCCAGTAATTCATTTTTGCTTTTAATTCCCTTGCCTTTGGGGATGTGTCGAGTAAGAGATTGCTACGGCTGAGGTCAGAGAGGTCTTTTCCTGCTTTCTCCTCTAGGGTTTGGATGGTTTCCTGTCTCACATTCAGGTCCTTTATCCATTTTGAGTTTATTTTTGTGAATGGTGTGAGAAAGTGGTCTAGTTTCAACCTTCTGCATGTTGCTGTCCAGTTCTCCCAGCACCATTTGTTAAAGAGACTGTCTTTTTTCCATTGGATGTTCTTTCCTGCTTTGTCAAAGATGAGTTGGCCATACGTTCGTGGGTCTAGTTCTGGGGTTTCTATTCTATTCCATTGGTCTATGTGTGTGTTTTTGTGCCAATACCATGCTGTCTTGAGGGTTACAGCTTTGTAGTAGAGGCTAAAGTCTGGGATTGTGATGCCTCCTGCTTTGGTCTTCTTCTTCAAAATTACTTTGGCTATTCGGGGCCTTTTGTGGTTCCATACAAATTTTAGGATTGCTTGTTCTAGCTTCAGGAAGAATGCTGGTGCAATTTTGATTGGGATTGCATTGAATGTGTAGATAGCTTTGAGTAGTATTGACATTTGAACAATATTTATTCTTCCAATCCATGAGCATGGAATGTTTTTCCATTTCTTTATACCTTCTTCAATTTCTTTCATAGGCTTTCTATAGTTTTCAGCATACAGATCTTTTACATCTTTGGTTAATTTATTCCTAGGTCTTTCATGCTTCTTGGTGCAATGGTGAATGGGATCAGTTTCTTTATTTGTCTTTCTGTTGCTTCATTATTAGTGTATAAGAATGCAACTGATTTCTGTACATTGATTTTGTATCCTGCGACTTTGCTGAATTCATGTATCAGTTCTAGCAGACTTTTGGTGGAGTCTATCGGGTTTTCCGTGTATAATATCATGTCATCTGCAAAAAGTGAAAGCTTGACTTCATCTTTGCCAATTTTGATGCCTTTGATTTCCTTTTGTTGTCTGATTGCTGATGCTAGAACTTCCAACACTATGTGAAACAACAGCGGTGAGAGTGGACATCCCTGTCGTGTTCCTGATCTCAGGGAGAAAGCTCTCAGTTTTTCCCCATTGAGGATGATATTAGCTGTGGGCTTTTCATAAGTGGCTTTGATGATGTTTAAGTATGTTCCTTCTATCCCGACTTTCTCGAGGGCTTTTATTAAGAAAGGATGCTTAATTCTGTCAAATGCTTTCTCTGCATTGATTGACAGGATCATATGGTTCTTATATTTTCTTTTATTAATGTGATATATCACATTGATTGATTTGTGAATTTTGAATCAGCCCTCCAGCCCAGGAATGAATCCCACTTGATCATGGTGTGTAATTCTTTTTATATGCTGTTGAATTCGATTTGCTAGTATCTTATTGAGAATTTTTGCATCCATATTCATCAGGGATATTGGCCTGTAGTTTTCTTTTTTTGCTGGGTCTCTGTCTGGTTTAGGAATCAAAGTAATACTGGCTTCATAGAATGAGTCTGGAGGTTTTCCTTCCCTTTCTATTTTTGGAACAGCTTGAGAAGGATAAGTATTATCTCTGATTTAAATGTCTGGTAGAATTCCCCAGGGAAGCCATGTGGTCCTGGACTCTTATTTGTTGGGAGATTTTTGATAACTGATTCCATTTCTTTCCTGGTTATGGGTCTGTTTAAGTTTTCTGTTTCTTCCTGTTTGAGTTTTGGAAGTGTGTGGGTGCTTAGGAATTTGTCCATTTCTTCCAAGTTGTCCAGTTTGTTGGCATATAATTTTTCATAGTATTCCCTGATAATTTCTTGTATTTCTGAGAGATTGGTTGTAATAATTCCATTTTCATTCATGATTTTATCTGTTTGGGTCATCTCCCTTTTCTTTTTGAGAAGCCTGGCTAGAGGTTTATCAATTTTGTTTATTTTTTCAAAAAACCAACTCTTGGTTTCATTGATCTGCTCTCCAATATTTTTAGATTCTATATTGTTTATTTCTTCTCTGATCTTTATTATTTCTCTTCTGCTGGGTTTGGGGTGTCTTTGCTGTTCTGCTTCTATTTCCTTAAGTGTGCTGTTAGATTTTGTATTTGGTATTTTTCTTGTTTCTTGAGATAGGCCTGGATTGCAATGAATTTTCCTCTGAGGACTGCCTTTGCTGCATCCCAAAGCGTTTGGATTGTTGTATTTTCATTTTCATTTTCCATATATTTTTAAGTGTCTTCTCTAATTGCCTGGTTGACACATTCATTCTTTAGTAGGGTGTTCTTTAACCTCCATGCTTTTGGAGGTTTTCTATACTTTTTCCTGTGGTTGAGTTCAAGCTTCATAGCACTGTGGTCTGCAAGTGTGCATGGTATGATCTCAATTCTTTTATACTTATGAAGGGCTGTTTTGTGACCCGGTATGTGATCGATCTTGGAGAATGTTCCATGTGCACTCGAGAAGAAAGTATATTCTGTTGCTTTTGATGCAGAGTTGTAAATATATCTGTCAGGTCCATCTGATCCAATGTATCATTCAGGGCCCTTGTTTCTTTATTGATCCTGTGTCTGGATGATCTATCCTTTGCTGTAAGTGGAGTATTAAAGTCCCTTGCAATTACCACATTCTTATCAATAAGATTGCTTATGTTTGTGATTAATTGTTTTATACATTTGGGGGCTCCCGTATTCGGCACATAGGCATTTATAATTGTTAGCTCTTCCTGATAGATAGACCCTGTGATTATTATATAATGCCCTTCTTCATCTCTTGTTACGGCTTTCAATTGAAAGTCTAGTTTGTCTGCTATAAGTGTGGCTACTCCATCTGTCTTTTGACTTCCAATAGCATGATAGATAGTTCTCCATCCCCTCATTTTCAATCTGGAGGTGTCCTCAGGTCTAAAATGAGTGTCTTGTAGGCAGAAAATAGATGGGTCTTGTTTTTTTTATCCATTTTGACACCCTATGTCTTTTGGTTGGAGCATTTAGCCCATTTACATTCAGTGTTATTATAGAAAGATACGGGTTTAGAGTCATTGTGATGTCTGTAGGTTTCATGCTTGCAGTGATGTCTCTGGTACTTTGTGGTCCTTGCAACATTTCACTCACAGAATCCCCCTTAGGATCTCTTGCAGGTTTAGTGGTGATGAATTCCTTCAGTTTTTGTTTGTTTGGGAAGACATTTATCTCTCCTATTCTGATTGACAGACTTTCTGGATAAAGGATTCTCGCCTGCATATTTTTTTCTGTTCATCACATTGAAGATTTCCTGTGGTTCCTTTCTGGCCTGCCAAGTTTCAGTAGATAGATCTGCCACTAGACTTATTGGTCTCCCCTTATATGTTAGAGCGTGCTTATCCCTAGCTGCCTTCAGAATTTTCTGTTTATCCTTGTATTTTGCCAGTTTTGCTATGATATGTTGTACAGAAGATTGATTCAAGTTATGTCTGAAGGGAGTTCTCTGTGCCTCTTAGATTTCAATGCCTTTTTCCTTCCCCAGATCAGGGAATTTCTCAGCTATGGTTTGTTGAAGTATACCTTCAGCCCCTTTCTCGCTTTCTTCCTTTTCTGGAATTCCTATGATACGGCTATTGTTCCCTTTCATTGCATCACTTAGTTCTCTAATTCTCCCCTCATGCTCCTGGATTTTTTTTATATCTCTTTTTCTTAGCTTCCTCTGTTTCCATAATTTTATCTTCTAATTCACCTATTCTCTCCTCTGCCTCTTCAATCTGAGCTGTGGTCCTTTCTATTTTATTTTGCACCTCATTTATAGCATTTTTTAGCTCCTCATGACTGTTTCTTAGTCCCCTAATCTCTGTAGCAATAGATCCTCTGCTGTCCTGTATACTTTTTTCAAGCCTAGTGATTAATTTTATGACTATTATTCTAAATTCTTGTTCCATTATATTGCTTAAATCGTTTTTGATAATTCGTTAGCTGTTGCTACTTCCTGGGGTTTCTTTTGAGAAGAATTCTTCCGTTTCATCATTTTGGATAGTCCCTGGGGTGGCGTGGAACTGCAGGGCACTTCCCCTGTGCTATCTGGAGTAACTTGTGTTGGTGGGCGGGGCTGCAGTCAGACCCGATGTCTGCCCCCAGCCCACCGCTGGGGCCACTGTCAGACTGGTGTGTAGCTTATCTCCCCTCTCCCAGGGGCAGGACTGACTGTGGAGTGGTGTGGCCCCTGTCTGGGCTACTTGCACACTGCCAGGCTTGTGGTGCTGCTTTGATGGGTTCTGGCATATTAGCTGGGGTGGATGGGTGGATCCACAAGGTGCACAGGGGCGGGAGGGGCAGGCTTAGCTCACTTTGCCATCATTGGTCTGCTTCAGGAGGGTCCCTGCAGCCCTGGGAGGGAGGCAGACCCGTCAGAGGGATGGATCCACAGAATCACAGCATTGGGAGTTTGCACCGTGCAAGCAAGTTCGGTGATGGAAACTGGTTCCATTTGGGATTTTGGCTGGGGGATGGGAGAGGGAGATGGCGCTGGCCAGCGCCTTTATTCCCCACCGAACCGAGCTCTGTCTTCTGGGGCTCAACAAGTTTCCCTCCTGGTATCCTCCCGCCCTCCCTGCTCTCTGAGAGCAGAGCTGTTGACTTTTAATATTCCAGATGTTAAGTCCTGCTGGCTGTCAGAACTCACTCCATCTGGCCCCTCCGCTTTTGCAAGTCAGACTCGGGGGCTCTGCCTCGCCCATTGGGCTGCCCCTCCACTGCCCCAGCTCCCTCCTGCCAGTCCCTGTAGCATGCGCCCCCTCTCCACCCTTCCTACCCTCTTCCCTGGGCCCCTTGTCTACACTTGGCTCTGGAGAGTCCATTCTGCTAGTATTCTGGCGGTTTTCTGGGTTATTTAGGCAGATGTGGGTGGAATCCAAGCGATCAGCAGGACGAGGTGAGCCAAGCGTCCTCCTATGCCACCATCTTCTCTCCAAACTGAAGCGGGGCTTGTGCTTACTGGCAGAGAGGCTCGAGCTGGCCAGATGGGGGGCTTGAGCTCACCCTGACTATCTTTCTTTAAAAATCTTACATTTTATGAGGAATACATGAATGCACACATATATAGACATGTGTATACATATAAAAATACATTTTGAAATTTATTTAAATTTTTATCTTAAAAATTTTTTTAAATGTTTATTTATTTTTGATAGAGACAGAGTGTAAGTGGGGGAGTGACAGAGAGAGAGGGAGACACAGAATTTGAAGCAGAATCCAAGCTCTGAGCTGTCAGCAGAGCCCGCCGTGGGGCTTGAACCCACGATCTGTGAGATCATGACCTGAGATGAAGTCGGACACTTAACCAACTGAGCCACCCAGGCGTCCCTAAAAATACCACTTTTTAATGAGTGTGGGTTTTGTGATATTTTTGTTACATGAATAGGTCATGCTGTACACATTGCTCTGCAACTTGCTCTTTTAGAACGTCTTAGCAATTTCTCCATCTGTTGCATAATATTCTATTATACGGATAGAGTCTATTATTTAATCAACTCTTTGGGGTGCTTGGGTGGCTCAGTCAGTTAAGCGGCCGATTTCAGCTCAGGTCATGACCTCTTGGCCTGTGAGTTCAAGGCCCGGGTCAGGCTCTGTGCTGACAGCTCAGAGCCTGGAGCCTGGTTCTGATTCTGTCTCCCTATTTGTCTGCTCCTCTCCTGTTCACTCTCTCTCTCTTTCTCTCTTAGAAATTGATAAACATTAAAAAAAATCAACTCCTTTAGTGAACCTGATCTGTTAATTGCCTCTCAAGTAAGATAATTTGCACACTTGTAGTTTATTTTTGCTTCTATGTGTAGTCAATATAATTGAGACTTAGATCCATATTATTGTTGTTTAATGCATCACCTTCCCTACAAAGAATTATTTTTGACATTTCTGTTTTCCTTAACTTTGTCCATTATATTGTGAGTCCTTTCAGTCTGAAGAATAAATCTGTCTTTGCTTCAGAGAAATTTTCTTTGAAAAAGAGTTTTTTTTCATTACTTTGACGTACATAAAATTCATAACTTTGACATAATAGAATTTTCATTACTTTGGTGTACATAAAATTCAACAGCATACACTTAGCCAGTGTAGTGGCCAGTTCTTTATCCTTTGCCTTTTCCAGCTTGGCAATGCAGCCACCAACTTTGAACCCAGGATGTTGCCTCCCCAGCGTCGACGGATCCCATCGTATCTGTCATTGTGATTGGTCCTAATTACTTCCACCAGCTTAGTCAGAGCTCCTTTGTCTTTGGAGTTAACTTGTGTGAAGGCGACAGTGGTGCAGGTCTTCCTGTGGACCAGACGCCCAGCCTGGCCTGCTCTTTGATGCAGTAGGGAACCCCCATCTTATAACACAGGGCAGGCAGGAAAACAACCATCTCAATCGGAGCCACATCATGTGCAATCACTACCAGCTGAGCCTTCTTGTTTTCCACCAAGGTGGTGACAGTATTAACCCCAGCTCAAAGGACAGGTGGCCTCTTAGTGGGGACATCCCCTTTGCTGGCAGCTTTCTTCTGAGCCTGGGCCAACAATCTCTGCTGCTTCTCTTGCTTTGTCTCTGGTCTATATTTGTTGGGCCAGCTTAACCAGTTGAGTAGCTGTTTGGTGGTCCAAGGTCTAGGTGAACTGGTAAATCGCAGGAGGTACTTTTAGATATTTATATAGAGAGAATAGCCCTTTGCTGCTGCAGCCAGATGTAGCAGGGCTATTAGACAAGTGAATGAGGTCCCTTTTGGGATGGGTGTCCTATCTGATGCCAAAATTCTTGGGCCTTTTCTCAAACGGGATTGACCATCTTCTTGACCTCCTGCTGTTTTGCCACAGCAGGGGCCAGGGCCACCTTCTTCCCCTTAGTCTTCTTGCCTTTTGGCATCTTGGATGGGTAGAGGAGAGACTGGCTCAGAGAAATTTGTATCTATCTATCTATCTATCTATCTATCTATTAACTATTACTTATTATTTCTCTTCTGCCTCTTCTCTCATTCTGAGTGTGTGTGTATGTGCATGTGTGCATGTGTAACTCCATAATCTGTTCTTGTATCTCAACTTTTCTTTCATATTTTCAACTCTCTCTTGCCTCTCATTTCTGGGAGAATTTCTTAAAGCAGCCTTTAGAATAATTGATTTGATTTTTGTCATAACTGAATGTACTGTTCGCTTTCTCTATTACATTTTTTTTTAATTAAGTGATTTTTCATCAGAAACTAGTCTTTCCGGATCCCAGAGTGTTCTCTTCTTAGATTCAGTGTCCTCTCAGATCTTGTCGAGGATATGCTTTTAAAAAGTTTATTTCAGTTCTTTGCAATGAAAAGGCTTCATAAATAGACACTTGTTCTGGTTTTCTCAGAACATTTCCCCTTGCAAAATTAGTTGGTCTTTTTCATATATTTGGGCAATTTTCTCCATTTATTTATCTTTGCAGAGTATGGTCTTTGAGTTTTGGAATTTGTGATAAATTTTGTCAGATTTGTCTTCTAGTTTGAGACTAAGAGTAATCTTTATATTTTTTATACGTTTTTTAATTTATTACTTCCCTCTTGTTTCTTGCTTATCCCCAGATAAGGAGCATAATCATTTATGAACAATTAGAAGGGTGTGCTAGCCAAAGGCAGTTGTGAGGGAGAGAACCTTGCTATAGGCTTCTTGTCTTTGTTTATTGTAGCTACTTGAATTATCCAAAGCACTGCCACTTTTCTCTAACTGGCACAAAGTTAGGCTCCTCATTTTGAGCCTGATGCTGAGGGACAGAAAACCATATCATGTGAAGAATAGAGGAAATCAAGTTATTTGGTCTAGAATGGAAATTTATAGGAGACGTGATAAGTTTCTTCAGTAGCTGAAGGGCTGTCACAAGAACAATTAGACTTCTTCTATGTAGTCCCAGGTGGTAGAATTATTTTATTTTATTTTATTTTATTTTTTTAACATTTTTTATTTATTTTTGGGACAGAGAGAGACAGAGCATGAACGGGGGAGGGGCAGAGAGAGAGGGAGACACAGAATCAGAAACAGGCTCCAGGCTCCGAGCCATCAGCCCAGAGCCTGACGCGGGGCTCGAACTCACGGACCGCGAGATCGTGACCTGGCTGAAGTCGGACGCCCAACCGACTGCGCCACCCAGGCGCCCCGGTAGAATTATTTTAGAAGAGTACTGTCTTACATTCAAGGAAGGAGGATTACTACAACTGACACTGATGCTCATTTGAATATTTGACTCCAAATTTCAACCATTCATTCAGATATTACCTACACTTTAGATGTTACCATGTTGTAACAGTGTGCCACATGGGTAACCATGTGCCTATGTGAGGTACTGGAAAGAGGCTATGCACCCATTGGCTTTGTCATTTACTCACAGAGGTAGCTCAAGGCCAGCAATGGCCAGAAGAGTCTTTCTCACACTGCATTACTCTCTCCTGCCTCTTCCACTTTTAAGAGCCCTTGTGATTTCATTGGGTCCATGCAGATGATCCAGGATAATCACCCTATTTTAAATTTGGCTGACTACAATCTTAATTCCATATTATATTTTAATTTCCCTTTGCCATGTAAAGTAACATATTCATAGGTCCTGGGGATTAGAATGTGAACATTTTATTCTGCCTACCACATTTTCCAAAGCAATGTCATAAGAAAGAGATGGACAGAGTTCGTGCAAATGAAGTAGGTAATGACTACCACCTTAAGTATTAAGAAATTGAGGTCAAATAATTACTGAAAGAAAAAAAGATAAGAATGGAAAGTAGCAGTTCTCTGAGGATGATACCTCTGTGAGGTAAGCCATATGGGCCAGCACTAACACTGGGTCTAGAGTTATAGGAGGTGGTTTCCTCGAGCTGGTGAAGGCAAGACAAGGATAGATAAGAGAAAAAGGGGAAGGAGGATTATAGTACTAATGCTTTAATCTCATCTTGGCTTCTCTAGTCCCTCAGCTCACTTCCAAATGGTGCTATTGGTACTTGTTCCCAATTCATATATTCAAATAGTATATCTAATTGGGAAGAAACACTAATGAATGAATAATAAACAGGTCTCTGTATTTTAGAGCTAAATAAACATGATCTATTTGGGGGAGTTCACCATATAATGTAGTAGCAAGTGGGGAAAGCAAGACTCTAGGTATTGGAGACCAAGGCAAGAGGGTGTGTTCACTCGAGGTGCTCATAGAGAAGACAGAGCATCTCTTTTGTAAGACTGATCATCTACCTCATTGTGTAAGGCGAGAATTTTCCAGGTCCTCAAAGGCACAGGAGATATAGCCAGGCACCTAGCTGAAGGAATGCCCACATTCATAGCAGAGTGTAGGCTGGCCAGGCCTGGTAGCTCCACTGTCCACCATGCTGCAGACCAGGTGGTTAGATCTGCTGGGTGTGGCTTTGGGGTGGGACAATATGCAGATTCCTGCTTGTGTATTACTCCAGATGACCTTTGAGATGAGTCATGAGACCCTGTACTTGGCAGTGAAACTGGTGGATCACTACCTTATGGAGGTAATATGCAAGAGGGACAAGCTCCAACTCCTTGGTTCCACTGCGTTTCTGATTGCAGCAAAATTTGAGGTGAGCCCGAGTTCATAGAGACTGGAGAAAATCAAGTTTCTGCCTGAGTCAGATGTGTATGTACGTGTATGTTTACAAAAATCAGTATGTATGTATGCATATGTGTGCATGTATCATATACATGTATATGCACACAAACACATACATGTTTATACTTGCATATATGTGTGCCTGTGTGTGTGTGTGTGTGTGTGTGTGTGTGTGCAGATACATACATACAAACACAAATAATATTACCTACCTTTTTTGGTCTCTTTCTTAGCAATGAAGCTTGTGTTAGGTGGCAGTCGTGGTGTGTTTGTTTCCTGGCGTCCACAGGGTTCTTTCATTTCCTCTTTGAAGACGTGTGTATGTGGTTATGTGCCTAGTTAAATAGGTTGTTCTTTGTAAATCTTCCTGTTGATCCATAATTCTGTGCCCTCCTACCACACCCTTTTTTTCTTCTGCCAACTCCATCTCTACCTAGTGGAGTCTTGAACTTCATATATAAGAAAGCAGTTCCAAACCTGGGTGCTGGACACATTTAAGAGAAAATGACCTCGTGTAGATGGTAATGAGTCCAGGTGAAATAGTTATTTTTGAAGTAGCATTATAAAAGCAAGTAGCAGGCCTTTCCTTTATAACCATAATCCGTCTCATTTATCTGGTTCTTTCCTCTTCTTTAGATGCTAAATGATCTTGTTCAACTTATTTTTCTATAGATAGGCTAGTTGTGTGAAACCTTGGGTTTAGAAGCAGAGAGATAGCAACTTTTACTGCATTCGAAGAGCTTTAGAGCTGTAGGTTTGTTTTTGTGATCCCTCGCTCACTCCCTCTCCAACTTTATCCCTAACTTGCTTCATGCTTCCCTCCCTCCTTCAGTCCTTCACTCCCTACCGTGATCACGGACCTCCCTCCCTCATTTCAGTCCTCCCTCTTTTGCTCCTTGCCTCCTCTCTCCTTCCCTTTGTTACAGCTCTTGCTTCACTTCCCTCCTTGCTTCGCTTCTGCCCTTGCTCTCTAGCTCCCTTCCTTTTTCCAGCCTTCTGTCTATCCCTCCCTCATTCCTCCATCCCTGCCTTATGCACTCATCCACTCCAAACTGGGTTTCCTTCCTGCATCACTTCTTCTATCACTGTTTCTCTCCTTCCCTAGTTCCCTCTCTCCCCTCCTCCCAACCTAATTCCATCCATCCCTCCTTCTGTGTCTCTCTTTCTGCCATAACCCCTTACTCTGTTCCACTCAATCTTCTTCCCACCCTCCCTTACTTCTTCCCTCCTTTTCTTTTCCCTTCCCTTGCTCTCTTCCCCTGTCCCATTTCTCCTTAGTCCCCACCTCATTCCTTTCAGGCTTCCTCCCTCCTCCTCTTTTGCTTCCCCCTCCCATCCTCCCTTCCTCCCTTTTCTGTAAATGCCTTCTCTCCCTTCCTTGAGTGCTCCTTCCCACCCGATCTCCCACCCTTGCTCCCTGGTACTCTGGCACCATGACTGTCTCTAATTCTAGCTATTTCCCATCCTCCTCCCATCTTCTTCCCTTGCTTCTCCGCTCTTTTCTCCTGCCCTCCCTTGCTCTTTTCCTACTTCCCTCTCTGGTTCACTTCCTTCCCTACTCACTTGCTCCCTGGTTCTCTTGTTCCCCCTCACTGTCTGCTCCCTCTAAGCTCTACCTCTTGATAGCTCCCTCTAACATGTTCACTTCCTCCCACCCATGCTCCCTTCATCCTCTTTCCCTCCCTCTCTAGGTCTCTCCTTCCTTCCCACCTTCTCTGACTCACTTCCTCCCTCCATCCCTTCCTTTATCCCTAGCCTCCTTTCCCTTCTCCCTCTCTCCTTTTTTCCTCCCTCACTGTGTCTCTTTCTTTCTCGTTTATTGCTTCCCTGTGTGGCTCATTTCCTTCCCTGTTCACTCACTCCCTGGTTCATTCCTTGATCTCCTTCCCTCTCTCCTTCCCTCCTCACCCTCCTCCTTCCTTCCCCTACCTAGGGCCATCTTTATGGCTTAGCAAGTGCTCCATGCCTCAGCCCCAAGGGGGTTAAAAAGAAGTTGGGAGTCACTGGCCAACAGCAGAAGGAGGAGCAGAGTGCAAAGAGGCACTACTTAGCAAATCTTGGAACCAGGAGCACTCCTCTTCTGGTTATCAGGACGAAGGGCCCCACTATGTTTTTGGAGAAGGGGTGTGTTCCCCTCCTGTGGGGGGTAGGGAAATACAGAAAGACTTTTGCAAGGGGAGGTGTGGAAATGGTATGAGAAGAGAAGAAAGGAAGGAACCACTGGTGAGTAGAGCAAAGAAAGGGAGAGTTTCTTGCCCTGGTGTTGGTGCTAGGTGCTGTGTTAACTTGAGCTATTTGCATACTCTTTCTGTGCCTCAATTTCCTTGTCTGCAGACTAGAGGCTTGGTCTAGTCTGAGATCTAAAAATAGAGAAAGATGTGGGAAGAACACTGGGGTGGGCAGTTAGGTGTAGCTGCATAAAAGATTCAGGGGGTCTTCCTGCCTCCTAGTCTTCTCCCCACAACCAAGTTTCAACCTGCAGAGGGCAGAACATGTTAAGGTGCTCCTGGATCTGGGTTCTTCTCACCCTTGGCCTGGTCTGGATCTTCCCAGTCTAGCCCCCAAGCACATCCTCTCACCCCCTGCAGTCCTTCCTCAGTCTCTGCTTAGGCTCTCTCTGTGGCTGCCTGCCTCTCACTGCCTACTACCCTAGTAGTGCCCCTCCCAAACATCCATATTAATTTCTTAGACTAGGAAACAAAGTATGGGCTTATTTTCTCTCTCTAGCTCCACTTTCCATGGTCTCCTCTCCTCCCTTCCCTCCCTTCCCCCAGAGCAAGTCTTAGATTTCCATTCCAGGTTTTCACTCATTAATAGAGAGATCATTGCTCCCAGTTCCTGTGTCATATTATACCACTTCTAACAGTAAGAATATACCCCAAGAGGCCCTGTTCTCTCTCCAGTAGTACAGTTTGGGGGCAGACTTCTCCTATGTCTCTGATTTTGTTTTTCAGATGGGCTACTGAAGTCAACAGAAGTTTGCTCTCAGAGCTACCCTGAAGGTTTATGCTGGGACATGTTATTGCCTCCTCTCCTTCACTTCTCTCCCCCACTGCCTTTTACCTCAAAGCAGAGAGGAGTGAGCTGTCTTTGCCTGGTTATGACTGTCTCTCCTCTCCACCCATAGGAATCTTGCCCACCTTGTGTGGATGACTTCCTGTACATCTGTGATGATATTTATCAGCGAGATGAGATGCTCACCATGGAAATCAGCATCCTGCAGACCCTCAAATTTGATATTAACATTCCCATTGCCTATCATTTTCTGCGAAGATATGCTAGGGTAAGAGGGAGGAGGCACATCCGCATTCTCCCCACTACTGGGTTAGTCTTTTCCATACCCAGAGTGGCTGCCTGAGTGGCAGGAAAAGGGAAAGGGGCTGTGGTGGTGGTGGGGTGCTAGGGAATTTCTTCTTCAATCTGTCCTCCTAGATTGGCAATCTTTATGAAGTGTGGGGGTAACAAAATTGCAGATTTTCGTGGCGTGCCCTTAAGTTTAGGTAAAGGCAGAGTAGGGGAGGGGAAGAAGATTCCTTGATCAGGAAGGAATATGTGGGAAGTTTGGGGGAGATGCTGGTAAAACTCTCTTCATCTGAGTATTAGTTACAGGGGAGGTCACTTTGTAATTATTTATTGTATTATACAAGTACACGTGTGTACTTTTGTCTGTGTGTTATTGGTTATATATATTTTTAAAAAGAGTCAAACAAGAAAAGAGAAGTTCTTTTGAGGCATGGAATATTTCTAGGGTGGAGCCAGGTGCAGAGTTACAGTTGGATAAATTGATAAATTGGCTAAAAACCCTAAAGGGAGCAAATCCCATTGCCAATTTCAGAATCCCACCCCCGCTAAAGATTCTGTACTTTGGGGGGTAGGGTCCTTCATATGAGTCATGGTAGCAGGAGAGGTAACTTGTTCAGGCAGAGAGCCATTTAGGCCTGAGTTCGGATAACTAGAGAGAATGGGTACAGGGGGTCTTCTGCTTGGTGCTGGTTTTCTGAATTGGTTGCTGAGCCAGTGTTCTTGCTGCCTTTAGTGCCTCCATGCCAGCATGAAGACGCTGACTTTGTCCCGCTTCATCTGTGAGTTGACTCTGCAGGAATACGACTATATCCAGGAGAGGGCTTCCAAGCTAGCTGCTGGCTCCTTCCTCCTGGCCCTCTACATGAAGAAGCTTGGACATTGGGTAAACAAACACTTGCTAGGGGCAAGGGGTTGAGATTTAAAAGCACAGAGTCAGCAACCTAAGTGCCCTTTGATGGATGAATGAATAAAGAAGATGTGGTGTGTACACACACACACACACACACACACACACACACACTGGAATGTTACTTAGCCATAAAAAAGAATAAAATCTTCCCATTTGTGACAACATGGATATACCTAGAGGATATTATACTAAGTGAATTAAGAGAAAGACAAATACTGTATTATTTCACTTATATGTGGGATCTAAAAAAAATGAAACAAACATTCATAAATATGGAGAACAAACTGGTGAGGGGAGAGGGGTGAGGGGATGGATGAAATAGGTGAAGGGTATTAAAAGGTACAAATTTCCAGTTACAAAATAAATAAGTCATAGGATGTATAGTACAGCATAGGGAATATTGTCAGTAATATTGTAATAATGTTATATGGGGGCAGATGGTAGCTACACTTATCCTGGTGAACATTTCATAATGTATGTAAATGTTGAATCACTATGTTATACACCTGAAACTAATGTAGTATTGTATGTTGCCTGTACTTCAATTAAAAAGAAAAAAAAAACACAGGGTCCATTCAGGAGGAAGGTGTAAATTAGGGTCATGGGAAACTCAGTGACAAAACCGCTGCATACCCATGGTTATAAATTCTTTGACATCTCAATGTGTTAGGAGCTTGCTGCCTAAAGGGCTTTTACAGCAATGGTTTAAAATTTTTATTTTATTTTCTTAGTCACAGTACCCCTTGTTCCAAAGAAAGCCCAATATCACAAAACAGACTCATTTGAAGTTATTCTGGTTGCAGCAGAGGGTAGGATGGGCCCCCTTCTCACCTAGCCCCATTTTATCCCTGCCCCATGCAGTCTCCTCAGCAAGGTTGCTCTCCACTTCCCTAAGGGAGCTTATTCAAACAGAATTTGAGAGGCACAGACCCAGAAAACAGAGTTGTGAAAGCAACTGTCCATGTGTCTAATGGGGGACTCAGAGGTACAGTATGGTGCTCTTCTCTGAAGAGGAAGGTGCCTAAAGCCTTCTTCCCCAGTACAAAATGAAACTCCTAAGCTCTTCCAACCTAGAAATCCTGGAACTACTACTGTTGGGAAAAGCTATGTGTACTGAGAAAGAATCTTATAAACAGTTGTGTGAACTCGACAAGTCATACTGAAATTTCTTGGGACAGAGAAAGCATTCAACAAATGGCAGTGATGTTGATGAAAAAGAAAAAAAATGGCTAGCATTTATTGAGTGCTTACACAGTGATGTGAGTACTTTGTTTATTAATGTTTAATCCTCACAAAATCAGTACAATTATCCCTACTTTACAGATAAGAAATAACTTCCCAGATTTTGCTAATGAGAGGCAGAGCTAGTCTTTGGGGATTAGGAGCAGTGTTCACATTGTATACCTACTGTGTAATCAGAGGTGATGTGGCCATAGCTTTGGAACTGTGGCCCCAGATGCCCCATGCTATGCCAGGCTTTGACCTTTGGATCCTGAGAAAATGTGATAGGTGCTGAGGGAGACAGTTGAGGGGCTCAGGGAAGCAAACTGCTTGCTAGCCACTACAGAAATATGTCAGTGTTTTAATACTTGGCATGTCTGTACCAGTGAGTATTGGCTAAATGTCAACCCTGATCTGAATCCAGGTAGTATGGCTCCACAGTCCTCTGTGCTGTGTATACTGCTTCTATAGATAAGAAAGGCTTCACAGAGGAGGGTACTTTTAAGTTGGGTCTTGAAAGATTCGTAGGAACATGTGAGAGAAGATGTTCTTGGTAGAGGGAATGAGAATTGAAAAGATGTGAAGGCAATAAGAAAAAAGTATGATGTTTTCAGGGCAGAATAAGGCACTTTCTATAGATAGAGTAGAGGATATATTAATAGGGAATAGTGAGAGATGAGACCAGAATAATAGGGTGTCATCAGATTGTGAGAGACCTTTGATACCAAGCTGAGACCCACTCTATACTAAGGCGTTGGAAAGTTTTTATGCAGAGGAGTGACCCACTCCTGTTTCTGTGTTTTGGAAACAGCACTGGTATAGCAGTATAGAAAGTGAATTAAATGAGAGAGTGCAAAAGTGGGAACACTAGTGAGTAGGCTTTCATAATAGTCAAGATGAAGCATTGGGGCCTGAGCCTGTGCAGTGACAATGGGGCCATAGATCTTATTTGACACACTCAATATAATGTGTTACCCCTATGTGTTACTCCCCTGCTCAGCATGCCAATGATTCCCCTTTCCCTGTGGCAGTTGTTTCTAAACAGTATTCAGCAGAGCCCTGGAATTCCTTTAGAAGTGTCTCAGGGGCCATGTAAAAGGTAAAGGGATACAAACTGGTGGGTTTGTCAGCTTCCACCCCTAATTGCAGGTAAGATATTTGGGCTTCCAGATAAGATGTTTGAAAAAAAAGGAGTTCAGGGAAAATAATTTAAGACATTTTTTAGAAAACCACTGCCTTACAGAATAAACCTTTTTTTCTCTACCTGTGGAAGTCCCACTTGACTTTCAACACCCATTGCAGGTGTGCCTTCCTCCACAAAGCTTTCTGTGACTCCTGGAGAAAGTTCATGGGTCCTGCTGCTCTGCTCCTCCAGTGTCCCATTCTCACTTCCATTATAGCCTTTTCCACATGTTCTGTAATTCTCTGCATGCATGTCTGTCTCCCCCACTACAGGTTCCTTAGGGGCAGGAACCTGGGTTATCTTTGCATTCACAGCAGCCTATGCAGGACTTGGTAATATTAATCCTAGCTAGCATGTCTCAGGCACTTACTATGTGCTAGACTCTGTTCTGTATGCATTGTGTGTATTAACTCATTTAATCCTATGATGTAATTACTGTAATGATCACCATTTGGCATAGTGGGAAACTGGGGCGCCAAGAAATTAATAACTGGCTCAAGTTCCTGGTGTTGGTAGAGCTAGAATTTGAACCCAAGCAGTTTGCCTCTGGAACCTTTGCTCTCAAATGCTCTGCTATATTACTTCTGCCACATAATGGGAAGCCTTAAAATTGAATGAGAAAATAAATGCATGGAATGATAGCTCTTAGAGCCAGGGAAGAGGAGCTGCCTTAAATTCCTGTGGTCTGTTGATTTGGGACCTTAAGTTTATTCTGAGGTTTGCCTGGCCACCCGCTCTTCACCTGAGAGCAAGTACATTACAAAGCCAGTCATGTTCCTTAGATTCTTTAGTGGACTTTGACTTACATGAATACCTACCACGGGGCTAATGTTCAACTGGTAAGTATAGGTATATGGTACATACGTACTATGGATAGCCATACCACTAGTTCACAGCTGGAAACTAGTCTTCTAGGAAGTACTCTATAATTGTTGGTCAGTGTCTGCATTGTATGCATTTTTGAAATGTTTGACTATCTTCCCTACCTATACCATGTATAGGAAGTTTGGACTTGGTGTAGTAGAGAGAGAGGAAGGGTCTACTTCCTGTGGTAAAAGTCACTGTTCATGTTGCTTCTTCCAGGCTCCTGCCCTGGAGTATTGCAGTGGCTACAAGACCTCTGATCTTCACCCCTTGGTCAAGCAGCTAAACATTCTGCTGACTTTGCATCCTTGCAGTAGGCTCAAGACTGTGCATTCCAAGTATTCTCACCGGTAAGTACCAAGCTCCAGTGAGGATGGGTTTGTGCTTAGCCATTGGGAGGCAGGCTAGCCTCACTTAAGGAAAAAGATTTAGTACTGTTCACTTTACTTTTTGCTTTAGGGTTAAAGCAAGATAGGGAACCAAGAGCCCTATGTCCCACTTAGTCCATGGACCCTGTTTGCTTTGGCCCATTTTACACTGAGCAGGCCCCTCTTCCTTTTGCAGGGTCTTCTTTGAAGTCACCCAAATCCCCCCCTTGGACACATTGAACCTGGAGAATATTTTGAACTGCTAATTCTGAGGCTGAGGATCTGGTACTCTGGCAGCAGCCAGGGCCAGGCAGGCATTTAAGTAAGCTGTTATTTATTCTGTCTTGGAATTTGTCTTTTAATCACTTTTCTTTCTTTTTACTCTTTTGTTTATCTTTTCCCAAATTGATAATGTTGTAAATAGTTGTTTTTTTAATGAAGGAAAAGAAATTATTGTTGTATTTGATTAGAAATTTAATAAAAAATTAATGTTTATCGTTAAAATGGCTCACCTCCTCTCTTACTGCTCAGGAGCTCCATACGTAGTCCAGGGATGTGTTTTCCTGTGCCTAAATGATCTAGCTTATCCAATTTCCTTCTCTGTTGGAGACTTGCTCTTTATGGGAAGAAGAATTGAACCTAGGGTATGAATTGAAGGATGAGTCTGTGGAAGGAGGATCCTAGGGGGGTTAGCGCCCAGTCCAAGGAGAGAGAGCCCTACTGGACACACAGGTCTCAGTGTTCAGATCTGGGGAAGCTGGGAGTGTGGGCCAGTACTCTTTGGTCCCCATCTCAAGTTGCTTGCTTTGTTTCTTCCTAGATGATAAAAAGGTGGGGAACAGATTTTTAACCCAAATATAACCCTACTTTCATAGTTAAGCAGCTTTCTCGAGTCTAAATTTGAAAAGCTGCTTGGAGTGGCACACCAGAACCTCTTTTGGACCTTATCTTCTGTCAAGAGGGAAAATTTCCACCTGTTCAATCAGTGAGATGTCCTATGAATGCAAGCATCAACCGTTTGCACAACGTTAATTTATAAAGCCTTAAGGAGGTTCTCCTCTCTCTCCCTATCCATCCTACCTTTGGGGTGATGTGTATTAGTACAGCTATCTTAGTTGTTAGCAGAGGAGTTGAATCTACTTCATGCCAGATGACAAAGAGCCACTGCCTTAATCCTGCCTCTAAGACCTCTGGGACCTCCCCACAATCTGGTGACTGCAGTTAAGTAATGTGTGTCACAGCAGAAGACCTCTAGGACCCTATTCTAGTACTATGACTGGCATTTGCCAGTCTTGGTCTGTGCTCATTTGTTACCACTTGTCAAATGTTTGAATATCAGTCCTGAGGGTAGGAATCTGGTAGAGGGGACAATCAATGGAGAAATTTGGGGGGAAATACCACACCAATTCTAGCCCCAGATGCCCCATGCTATTCTGGTCACATCACCTTTTGTGGTTGGGGACAGGAGGGAGGGCATTTGGAGCCCTTAGATGTCTTAGTGCTTTCTTTTCTCTTTGTGTCAGTTTTCCATTCCCCCTCCAAACCTGCTTTTCCCTGGCAACCAGACATCACTGGGTTCCCACCTGCCCTGTTCCACTTGTATTCAAGGTGACTACAGGGCACAGCTAGAGATCTAAGCAGCTTGGCAGTGATTCAGCTTGCATAGCCAACTTGGCATAAACATGCTGAAAGCACTAGGCTGGAATCCCTCTTGCAAATTCCAGCCTCACTGAAAGGAAGTGTCTTATACCTGCTTTTTAATGCTGGAGCTTCATCAGAGGAAAACATGAGCTGGTTTGATTATTCTGCCCTCCACCCCCCACCCTACCCCACACCTGTTTTCAACTCTGTTCTTTAGAGGTGATAATGAAACCATCAATCATTTGTGGTGTTGTCCTTGCACATGTCTCAAAATTTATACTTATCACTACATCAAAATGAAGATAGCTATGAGACCTGGATCTTGTTATTTAGTTCTTTCTTAAAGAAGCACATCTAATTCTTTATCAAGAATTTGTCTTTTTAAATTTTTTAATGTTTATTTTTGAGAGAGAGAGCAAGTGAGCACTCACACGTGAGTGGGAGAGGGGCAGAGAGAGAAGGAGACACAGAATCCAAAGCAAGCTCCAGGTTCTGAGCTGTCAGCACAGAGCCCAATGTGGGGCTTGAACTCACGAACTGCAAGGTCATGACCTGAGCCAAAGTCAGATGCTCAACCAACTGAGCCACCCAGGCACCCCAAGAATTTTGTTTTTAATTTTGATGAACCTACATCCGTGTAACTAGTTTTCTTTGTAACCTTAGGTATTTGTAAAAGTTTTATTGAGATACAATTCACATGCTGCACAATTCACCCATTTAAAGTATGCAATTCAATAGTTTTCAGCATATTCACAGAGTTGTACATCTATAGCCATAATCTAATTTTGGAACACTTTCATCACCCCCCCAAAAATAACCCATACCTACTTGGAGTTAATCCCAGTCCCCCCCACCCCCGACTCCCCCACTCCCAGCACCAAGCAACCAGTAATTTTTCTGTCTCTATTGATTTGCCTATTCTGGACATTTCATATAAACTAAATACAATGTGTAGCCCTTTGTGTCTGGCTTCTTTCTCTTAGCATGTTTTCAAAGTTCATCTGTGTTGCAGCAGGTGTTAGTATTTCACTTCTTTGTATTGCTGAGTGATATTCCATTGTATGAATATACCACATTTTGTTTTATCTCGTCCCACACTTTTGGCTATTATGAGTAATTCTATGAGCACTCATGAACAAGTTTTTGTGTGGATGTACGTTTTCATTTCTCTTGTCAATATACTTAGAAGTGGAATTGCTGGATTATGCACTATTTTACATCCCCATGAGCGGTATCCCCATGAGGGTTTCAATTTCTCTACATTCTTTTGAACACTTGTTGTTTGTCTTTTTAATTATAGCTATCCTACTGGGTATAAAGTGGTATGTGATTATGGTTTTGATTTGCATTTCCCTGACAGCTAATGATGTTGAGCATTTTTTTCATGTGCTTATTTGCCATTTGTTTATCCTCTTTGGAGAGATGTCTATTCAAATTCTTCACTGATCTTTACTTGGGTTATTTGTCTATTACTGAGTGGTAAGAATTCTTTATATATTCTGCATCATATAGATGATTTGCAAATATTTTCTCTGATTCTGTGGATTGTCTTTTCACAATTGATATTGTCTTGATATTGTCATTATCAAGACAGTCTTGAGAGTTCTATTTGAAACGTAAAAGTTTTTGGGGCACCTGGGTGGCTCAGTCAGTTAAGCGTCTGACTTTGGCTCAGGTCATGATCTCGCAGCTCATGAGTTTGAGCCCTGAGTCGGGCTCTGTGCTGAGAGCTCAGGCCCTAGAGCCTGTTTCAGAATCCGTCTCCCTGTCTCTCTGTCCCTCCCCTGGCTCGTACTCTGTCTCTCTCAAAAAAATGAACATTAAAAAATTTTAAAAATGAAACATAAAAGTTTTTTATTTTGGTGGTCAAATTTATCCTTTTTTTTTTTTTTGATATTTTGGCTTTTGTGTCACATCTCAGAAACCATTGCCTAGTCCAAGACCATGAAGATTTATCCCCATGTTTTCTTCTAGGAGTTTTACAGTTTTACTCTTACATTTAATTCTTAAATCTATTTTGAATTAATTTTTCTATATGTTGTAATGTAGGTAGCCAACTTCATTTTCTTACATGTGGATATTCAGTTGTTCTAGCACCATTTCTTCAAAAGACTAATATTTTCTCCACTTTTTTCTGGGCTCTTGATTCTATCCTGTTTGCCTATATGTTTATCCTTATACCAGTACCATACCATCTTGATTATTGTAGCTTTCTAATAAGTTTTGGGATTGGGAAATTGTGAGTTCTCACACTTTGCCCCTCTTTTTCAGTATTGTTTTGGCTATGCATTTCTAAATGAATTTTAGCATCAGTTTGTCAATTTCTGAAAAGCTGGGATTTTGATAAAGATTGCATTGAATTTGTGGGCCAATTTAGTGAGTATTTCCATCTTATCCATATTACATCTTCTCATCTATGAATGTGTATTTTGTGCCAGTCTCAGCCTTTTTTTTTTTTTTAATTTTTTTTTCAATGTTTTTTATTTATTTTTGGGACAGAGAGAGACAGAGCATGAACGGGGGAGGGGCAGAGAGAGAGGGAGACACAGAATCGGAAACAGGCTCCAGGCTCTGAGCCATCAGCCCAGAGCCTGACGCGGGGCTCGAACTCACAGACCGCGAGATCGTGACCTGGCTGAAGTCGGACGCCTAACTGACTGCGCCACCCAGGCGCCCCAGTCTCAGCCTTTTGATAACCAGTGTTGTGTTTGGACCTGCTCTCATCCTTGTGGTTCTTATTATGATTACAATACACCCTTAGCAGTAACCATCAAGAAACTCCAAAAGAGACAAGGTTTATTACTTGGAAATTACACAGCACATGTAGAGTCACGCAGCAAGGTCTAGGGATGCTGGGGGAAGAGGGAGAGGCAAAGGGAGAGCACTTGTGTGCACAGGACTAGGGTTCTGCTTCTATTTAGGTTGATGGGGTCAGGGTGGGGACCTAGGGTATTGTGAGCTCATTCTTTATTGGCGAATTTAAAACCTAAGAGCAAGAATTTAAATTATGGAAAGAGAAAAACATTTTGCTGGGGTGCCTTGGTGGCTCAGTCGGTTAAGTGTCCAACTTTGGCTCAGGTCATGATCTTGCAGTTTGTGAGTTTGAGCCCCACGTTGGGCTCTATGCTGACAGCTCAGAGCCTGGAGCCTGCTTCAGATTATGTGTCTCCTCCTCTCTCTGCCCCTCCCATGCTCATGCTCTGTCTCTCCTGGTGTCTCAATAATAATAAATAAACATCAAAAAAAGATTTAAAAAAAAGAAAAACAATTGGATGAAATGATCAGTTATCAAAATCAACCATTGAGAGGTGAGGGGGTGGGACTAGCCGTGTGTTTAAGTCAGGCACTTGCATTATGAAAAACAAAACCACAACAACCCAACTGTTAGGGATTGCATTACAACATGGTATGTCTTTTATTTAGGACTTTAATTCTTTTCAACAATGTTTTATAGTTATCAAAGTACAAGTTTTTTTATTTCTATTTGTCCCTAAGTATTTTTTAAATTTTTAAAAAGTCTTTATTTTTGAGAGACAGAGATAGAGTGCGAGCAGGGGAGGGGTAGAGAGAGAAGGAGATACAGAATCCAAAGCAGAATCCAGGCTCTGAGCTGTCAGCACAGAGCCTGACGTGAGGCTCGAACTAACAGACTGTGAGATCTTGACCTGAGCTGAAGTTGGATGCTCAACCGACTGAGCCACCCAGGTGCCCCATTCCTAAGTATTTTTTTAATGGATCCATCAGTCCTGATCACTTTGAATTTCTTGCTTACATATTTTGATTATGGCCTTATAAAAGGATGACCTCATTAAGTCTTGACAATTTCACCTCCCAACTATTTCTTGAATTGACATTTTCATCATAATATCTGCTACCACCGCCCAGGCTTGAGATCTTGTCTTTTCTGTGGATTACTTACGAGACTTTCCTAACTGGTCTCCCTATCTTAAATTTTGTTCCCTTCAAATTCACCCTCCATACAATGACCAGAATGATTTTTTTTTTAATTCACTTCTTGAGTACAGTTCTGGTTAAAACCATTAAGTGCCTGCCACTCTTTTTCTCTCACTGAACACAATCATAAGATCTGGACAGAGTACATGGCCCAGCTATTTGAGAATTCTGAAAAGTAAACAGCTTAAGGCAGATTGGAGAACACCAAAATTTGAGGAACCAGCAAACCAGTGGAGAGTTTCCTACTCTTACTCCCCTCTCAAAAGCTCCATCCTGAACTTAATGCAGCTTAAAACCTGGAAGTGAGTACAGACACGGAGAACTCCAGGAGAGTGCTCTAGTTCTGGTTAGAAAAGTGAGGGGGACAAAAATTCCCCATTTTTTTCTTTATTTGTCTCTTCCCTCACATCTCGATCCCCAGGCAATTATGTAGTGGCAATGGGAACTTTCTGGAACCAATACTCTTAGACAAAGGACCTTTCATTTTTATTTGATGGATCTGTGGCCACAGTGAATAGAGCCACACACACTGTTGCTTTTTTATATCTCTGTCCTTCCACTGTTTGTCTTCAGAGGTGACACAATTTCAGAAATGAACAATTTCCAACCACAGGACTGAAAGGAAGTCCCAGGAATTAGATAGTATTGGGGAGAACATGGAGAAATTGGAACTCAGGAAAGTGACCTCAAAGTTTTTTTTTTTATGTGCTTCTGGCTCTGCACCACTAACCTGTGTATGTGTTGATTAGGTCCTAATTAGCATACCAAAGAATTTGAGAACTAAGTTAATGGACATCCATCTAGGTTCCAGACTGATGCACACTAGACAGATCTGAAGAACACTGCAATTGAAAACTGAATTGACATTGGACCATCAGCCCACAGAAGGCTGGTGGAAGCATATGGCCTGAACGTAGTCAGATTGTTAAAACAAAAATGTGTTTTCCATACAATTTAGGCAAGACTTAGAGTTTTATAATGTCATACTCAAAATATCCAGGAGATACTCCAGAATTAACAGGCATACAAAGAACCATGAACGTCTGAACTTGTATGGAAAAGGACAAAAGATATCAATTACAAGAGGATATGGATATAGCAATTATGTGACAAAGACTTTAAATCAGCTACTATTAAAAAACAATTGCAAATGCTCCTGGAACAAATGTTAAAATACAAAGTTTCATCCAATAAATAGAATATATAAGGAAGTGGAAATTAAGTGGAAACTTCAGAATTGAATAATACAATAACTGAAACTTAAAAACACCTCATGGGGGCACCTGGGTGGCTCGGCCAGTTAAGCGTCCAATTTCGGCTCAGGTCATGATCTCATGGTTTGTGTGTTCAAGCCCCATGTGACGTTCTGTGCTGGCCTGGAGCCTGCAGCCTGCTTCTAATTCTGTGTCTCCCTCTCTCTCTGCCCCTCCCCTGTTTGTGGTCTGTCTCTCAAAATTAAATAAACATTAAAAATAACATTAAAAAATCCCATCATGGATAGACTTAATAGCAGAAATGAGATGTCATAGGAGGAGCCAAGATGGCAGAAGAGCATGGAAGTTTTTTGTGCCTCTTGCGTCCATGAAATACAACCAGATCAACACTAAACCATCCTGCACACCTAGAAAACTGGAGGATTAACACAACAATCTGCACAACCTGAACCACAGAATTCAGCAGGTACGCGGCACGGAGAAGTGAACTTGGGGAGTGAGAAGGCACAGGAAGGGACGTGCTTTTGCGAGCGGAGGGAGGATGGAGACTGGTGGGGGGGGAGAATATGGAAAAAGCACCCCTCCCCCAAAGCAGCTGGAGACAAAGTGGAAAATTGGAAACAGCTGAAGGGACTAAACTAAAAAGGGAGAAAGGAAAAAGGAGAGGGTTTAAATTCCATTAAGACTGTAAACAAGGGGAGCGCAGTCTGCAACTCCACAGCGTAATATCTGGTGGTGCTTTGGTGGGCAGAGTGAATCTCCAGGAGCAGAGTGGGGTCCGGGAGGTTCTTGGGCCACAGGGGGAGAAGCAGTTCCACTGCTAAAAGGACATTTAGTAGAAACTGTTGAAGCCACCTGGTCCCAGCAGACCCTGGAAAATGGCCACATTCGCTGGCGCTGGAACAGGGTTGTTAAGGGTGAAGCCTGGTGCCAGGTGTGTGTTGTGATTTTCCATAATCCCTGAAACGCTGCTGCTACATTATCTCGCGGACATTTTCTGGGGTGGGCTGCCACCTGGCCGCAGTCTTGGGGCACCGGCAGCAGGAGGGTCCAGAAAGCATTCCTGGGTGCAGCCAACATTTGGTCATTGCTCATTCGGGCATTGCTCGGTGATACCCTTCCGCAGAGGGGCGGAAAAGGTCAAAGCCGCAGTCCTTCAGAAGTCAGGGGCCGGGGAAGACAGCCACATCTGAGACAAAACTCAGGAGAGAGGTACTGCCTGGGGCCTGGTCACAGAGAGTGAAAAAGCAGGGAGTGGACAAAAACTGAAGATAGAGGACAGGTGTGCAATTGCTGATCCGGGAGAACAGACTGGGTAGCTGGGTGTCATCATTATCACCGCACATGTGCATATGCACCTACTAGCGCTGCAACAATCCACCCCAGTAGGCTAGCAGCTCCATCGAGTGGAGAACAGAGCCGATACATGAGCCCCGCCCAACTGGGCCAACTTTGCTCTCAAGAACACAAGTCTCACCACCGGCTTAGTTTACAGACTATAAAGTGCTACATACACTGACTTCTAGGGGAAAACGAAATAATTTCAGTCCCACTTCAATGTGTTAGCAGGTCCATCTATTCAATTTTCTTTCTTTTTTTTTCTCTTTTACACTTTTTCTTGAATACAGAAAGAGAAAAAACATTTTTATTTTCTATTTTTATTAAAAATATTTTTCTTTAATTTTTATTACTATAATTTTTACTTTTGTGTAAGTTTTTTCAAATTCTATTTTACTTCCATCGTTTTATTTTAGTCTGCTTCAGTGTATTCATCTTTTTAAATTTTCAAACAATTTCCTTTTTTTCCTTTCTTTTGCTTTTTTTTTCTCTTTCATTTCTTTTTCTTGAATGCAGAAAGAGAAAAACTTCATTTTTACTTTCAATTTCTATTAAAAATATTTTTATTTTTTTACTATATTTTTCTTATGTAAATTTTTTCAAATTCTATTTACTTCCATCATTTTATTTTAGTCTAATACAGTGTGTTCACTTTTGCAAATTTTCAAACGATTTCCTTTTTTTTCTTTTTTTTAATATTTTTTTCTTTTTCATTTCTCTCCTTTCTGAATACAGGAAAAGATTCATATTTATTTTTATTTTTATTAATTTTTAAAATTTGTTTCTACTTTATTCTTTACTTTTGTGTATATTTTTTTTCGAATTCTATTTTATTCCCATCATCTCATTTTAGTTTACTTCAGTGTATTCATTTTTTCAAATTCTCAAACGATTTCCTTTTTTTCTTCCCCCCCTTTTTTTCTCTAACCTGTCAAACCACTTTCAACACCCAGACAAAACACACCTAGAATCTAGCATCATTTATTCAATTTGTGTGTGTGTGTGTGTGTTTAATTTTAAAATTTCTTTAATTTTATTTTTTAATTTTAATTTTTCTACCTCATTAATTCCTTTTCTCCTTCAAAATGACAAAACCAAGGAATTCACCCCAAAAGAAAGAGCAGGAAGAAACAACAGCCAGGGATTTAGCCAATACAGATACAAGCAAGATGTCTGAACCAGAATTTAGAATCATGATAATAAGAATACTATCTGGAGTCAAAAATATATTAGAATCCCTTTCTGCAGAGATAAAAGAAGTAAAAAATAGCCAGAATGAAATTAAAAATGCTATAACTGAGCTGCAATCATGGATGGATGCAGCAGCGGCAAGGATGGATGAGGCAGAACAGACAATCAGTGATATAGAGGACAAACTTATAGACAATAATGAAGCAGAAAAAAAGAGGGAGATTAAGGTAAAAGAGCACGATTTAAGAATTAGAGAAATTAGTGACTCATTAAAAAGGAACAACATCAGAATCATAGGGGTCCCAGAAGAGGAAGAGAGAGAAATAGGGGTAGAAGGGTTATGTGAGCAAATCATAGTGGAAAACTTTCCTAACCTGGGGAAAGACAGAGACATCAAAATCCAGGAAGCACAGAGGACCCCCATTAGATTCAATAAAAACTGACAATCAACAAGGCATATCATAGTCAAATTCACAAAATACTCAGGCAAGGAGAGAATCATGAAAGCCAAAGGAAAAAAAGTCCCTAACCTACAAGGGAAGATAGATCAAGTTTGCAGCAGACCTATCTACAGAAACTTGGCAGGTCAGAAAGGAGTGGCAGGATATATTCAGTGTGCTGAATCAGAAAAATATGCAGCCAAGAATTCTTTAGCCAGCAAGGCTGTCATTCAACATAGAGGGAGAGATAAAAAGTTTCCCAGACAAACAAAAATTAAAGGAGTTTGTGACCACTAAACCAGCCCTGCAAGAAATTTTAATAGGGACTCTCTGAGGGGAGAAAAGATGAAAAATATATATTTATGTATATAGAAATAAATAAACAATAAATAAATAAATAAATACCAAAAGCAACAAAGATTAGAAAGGACCAGAGAACACCACCAGAAACTCCAACTCTACAAGCATCATAATGGCAATAAATTCATATCTTTCAGTACTCACTCTAAACATCAATGGACTCAATGCTCCAATCAAAAGACATAGGGTAACAGAATGGATGAGAAAACAAGATCCATCTATATGCTGTTTACAAGAGACCCACTTTAGACCTAAAGACACATTCAGATTGAAAATAAGGGGATGGAGAACCATCTATCATGCTAATGGTCAACAAAAGAAAGCTGTAGTAGCCATACTTAGACAATACAGACTTTAAAATAAAGAATGTAACAAGAGATGCAGAAGGGCATTATATCATAATCAAGGGGTCTATCCACGAAGAAGACCTAACAATTGTAAACATTTATACACCAAATGTGATAGCACCCAAATATATAAATCAGTTAATCACAAACATAAAGAAACTCATTGATAGTAATACCATAATAGTAGGAGACTTCAACACTCCACTCACAGCAATGGACAGATCATCTAATCAAAAAATGAACAAGGAAACAATGGCTTTGTTTTTTTTTGTTTTTTTTTTTTGTTTTTTTTTTACAGCTTCATCCTCTTTTATTATAACTTTTTTTTTTTTTTATCTTGAAAGCTTGCAACTCAAAAAAAGTTAGAAAAATAGTACAGGGAGTTCTTGGGTACTCTTTACCCACACATCATTCTTTTTTTTTTTTTTTAATTAATTAATTAATTAATTTATTTTTTAATATATGAAATTTACTGTCAAATTGGTTTCCATACAACACCCAGTGCTCATCCCAAAAGGTGCCCTCCTCAATACCCATCACCCACCCTGCCCTCCCTCCCACCCCCCATCAACCCTCAGTTTGTTCTCAGTTTTTAACAGTCTCTTATGCTTTGGCTCTCTCCCACTCTAACCTCTTTTTTTTTTTTCCCTTCCCCTCCCCCATGGGTTTCTGTTACGTTTCTCAGGATCCACATAAGAGTGAAACCATATGGTATCTGTCTTTCTCTGTATGGCTTATTTCACTTAGCATCACACTCTCCAGTTCCATCCACGTTGCTACAAAAGGCCATATTTCATTTTTTCTCATTGCCACGTAGTATTCCATTGTGTATATAAACCACAATTTCTTTATCCATTCATCAGTTGATGGACATTTAGGCTCTTTCCATAATTTGGCTATTGTTGAGAGTGCTGCTATAAACATTGGGGTACAAGTGCCCCTATGCATCAGTACTCCTGTATCCCTTGGATAAATTCCTAGCAGTGCTATTGCTGGGTCATAGGGTAGGTCTATTTTTAATTTTCTGAGGAACCTCCACACTGCTTTCCAGAGCGGCTGCACCAATTTGCATTCCCACCAAAGGAAACAATGGCTTTGAATGACACGCTGGACCAGATGGACTTAACAGATAGGTTCAGAACATTTCATCCTAAAGCACCAGAATGTACATTCTTCTCCAGTGCACATAGAATGTTCTCCAGAATAGACCATATACTGGAACACAAATCATCCCTAAGTACAAAAAGATCGAGATCATACCGTGCATATTTTCAGACCACAATGCTATGAAACTCAAAATCAACCACAAGAAAAAATTTGGAAAGATAGCAAATACTTGGAGACTAACATACTAAGAATGAATGAGTGGGCTAACCAAGAAGTTAAAGAGGAAATTAAAAAGTATATGGAAGTCAATGAAAATGATAACATCACAACCCAAAACCTCTGGGAGGCAGCAAAGGCGGTCATAAGAGGAAAGTATATAGCAATCCAGGCCTTCCTAAAGAAGGAAGAAAGATCTCAGATACACAACCTAACCTTACGCCTTAAGGAGCTGGAAAAAGAACAGCAAATAAAACCCAAAACCAGCAGAAGACAGGAAATAATAAAGATTAGAGCAGAAATTAATGCTATCGAAACCAAAAAAACAGTAGAACAGATCAATGAAACCAGAAGCTGGTTCTTTGAAAGAATTAATAAAATTGATAAACCACTAGCCACTTTGATCAAAAAGAAAAAGGAAGGTACCCAAATAAATAAAATCAAGAATGAAAGAGGAGAGATCACAACCAACACAGCATAAATAAAAACAATAATAAGAGAATATTATGAGCAATTATATGCCAATAAAACGGGCAATCTGGAAGAAATGGACAAATTCCTAGAAACATATACACTACCAAAACTGAAACAGGAAGAAATAGAAAATTTCTATGGGAACAGTCCCATAACCAGTAAGGAAATCAAATTCGTAATAAAAAATCTGCCAAAATACAAAAGTCCAGGGCCAGATGGCTTTCCAGTGGAATTCTACCAAACATTTAAGGAAGAGTTAACACCTATTTTCTTGAAGGTGTTCTAAAAAATAGAAATGGAAAGAAAACTTCCAAACTCATTCTATGAAGCCAGCATTACCTTGATTCCAAAACCAGACAGAGACCCCACTAAAAAGGAGAACTATAGACCAATTTCCCTGACAAACATGAATGCAAAAATCCTCAACAAGATATTAGCCAACTGGCTCCAACAATACATTAAAAAAATTATTCACCACGACCAAGTGGGATTTATACCTGGGATGCAGGGCTGGTTCAGTATCCGGAAAACAATTAATGTGATTCATCACATCAATAAAAGAAAGGACAAGAATCATATGATCCTCTCAATAGATGCAGAGAAAGCATTTGGCAAAATACAGCATCCTTTCTCGATAAAAACCTTCAAGAAAGTAGGGATAGAAGGAGCATACCTCGAGATCATAAAAGCCATATATGTATGACCCAATGCTAATATCATCCTCAATGGGGAAAAACTGAAAGCTTTCCCCCTAAGGTCAGGAATGAGACAGGGATGTCCACTCTCACCACTGTTAATCAACATAGTATTAGAAGTTTTAGCCTCTGCAATCAGACAACACAAAGAAATAAAAGGCCTTCAAATCAGACAGAAGGAGGTCAAACTTTCACTCTTCACGGATGACATGATACTCTATATGGAAAACCCAAAAGATTCTACCAAAAAACTGCTAGAATTGATTCATGAATTCAGCAAAGTGGCAGGATATAAAATCAACACACAGAAATCAGTTGCATTCATACACACCAACAATGAAGTGACAGAAAGAGAAATCAAGGGATTGATCCCATTTACAGTTGCACCAAAACCCATAAAATACCTAGGAATAAATCTAACCAGAGAGGTGAAAAATCTATACACTGAAAATTATAGAAAGCTTATGAAAGAAATTGAAGAAGTCACAAAAAAATGGAAAAAGATCCCATGCTCCTGGATAGAAAGAACAAATATTGATAAAATGTTGATACTACCCAAAGCAATCTACATATTCAATGTAATCCCTATCAAAATAACACCAGCCATCTTCACAGAGCTAGAGCAAGTAATCCTAAAATTTTTATGGAACAAGAAAGGACCCTGAATAGCCAAAGTGATCTTGAAAAAGAAAACCAAAGCAGGAAGCATCACCATCCCAGATGTCAAGCTATACCACAAAGCTGTAATCATCAAGACAGTATGATACTGGCACAAGAACAGACACTGAGGTCAATGGAACAGAATAGAGAACCCAGAAATGGACCCACAAACGTATGGTCAACTAATCTTTGACAAAGCAGGAAAGAATATCCAATGGAATAAAGACAGTCTCTTCAGCAAATGGTGCTGGGAAAACTGGACAGCGACATGCAGAAGAATGAACCTAGACCACTTTCTTTCACCCAACAATAAACTCAAAGTGGATGAAAGACCTCAATGTAAGACAGGAAGCCATCAAAATCCTCGAGGAGAAAGTAGGCAAAAACCTCTTTGATCTTGCCTGCAGCAACTTCTTACTCAACACATCTCTGGAGGCAAGGGAAACAAAAGCAAAAATGAACTACTGGGACCTCATCAAAAGGAAAAGCTTTTGCACAGCGAAGGAAACAATCAGCAAAACTAAAAGGCAACCGACAGAATGGGAGAAGATATTTGCAAATGACATATCAGATAAAGTGTTAGTATCCAAAATCTATAGAGAACTTATCAAACTCAACACCCAGAAAACAAAGAATCCAGTGAATAAATGGGCAAAAGACATGAATAGACACTTCTCCAAAGAAGACATCCAGATGGCCAACTGTCACATGAAAAAATGCTCAATATCACTCATCATCAGGCAAATACAAATCAAAACCACAATGAGATACCACCTTCCATCTGTCAGAATGGCTAACATTAACAACTCAGGAAACAATAGATGTTGGCGAGGATGCGGAGAAAGAGGATCTCTTTTGCATTGTTGGTGGGAATTCAAGCTGGTGCAGCCACTCTGGAAAACAGTATGGAGGTCCTCAAAAAACTAAAAATAGAACTACCCTACGACCCAGCAATTGCACTACTAGGCATTTATCCAAGGGATACAGGTGTGCTGTTTTGAAGGGACACATGCACCCCCATGTTTATAGCAGCACTATCAACAATAGCCGAAAGCCGAAGTATGGAAAGAGCCCAAATGTTCCTCAATGGATGAATGGATAAAGAAGATGTGGCATATATATATATATATATATATATACACACATATATGTGTGTGTTTGTGTGTGTATGTGTATATATATATATATGTATATACATATATACATATATGTATGTATATGTATATACATATATGTATATACATATATATATGTATATGTATATGTACATATATGTATATACATATATATATGTATATACATATATATACATACACATACACACATACACACACAATGGAGTATTACTTGGCAATCAAAAAGAATGAAATCTTGCCATTTGCAACTACGTGGATGGAACTGGAGGGTATTATGCTAAGTGAAATTAGTCAGAGAAAGACAAAAATCATATGACTTCACTCATATGAGGGCTTTAAGAGATGAACATAAGAGAAGGGAAACAAAAATAATATAAAAACAGGGAGGGGGACAAAACAAGAGACTCATAAATATGGAGAGCAAACTGAGGGTTACAGGAGGGGTTGTGGGAGGGGGGATGGGATAAATGAGTAAGGGGCAGTAAGGAATCTACTCCTGAAATCATTGTTGCAGTATATGCTAATTTGTATGTAAATAAAAATAAAAAAAATTAAAAAATGAGATGTCAGAGGAAAGAGTAAACTTGAAGGTAGATAAAAATTGTGCAATATAAACAACAGAGTGAAAAAAGAGTAGTCTCAAGGACATATGGGACTGTTTAATAAAAAATGTATCAGTTGTAACACTGGAGTCCCAGAAAGAGAGAAAGAAGTGCTGAAAAAAATCTTTGAAGAAATAGTGTCTGAAAAATTGCCAACTTTGGTGAAAGACACCAATTTATAGATTCAAGAAAATGAGTAAATTCCAACCAGGATAAACTAAAAGAAATTCATAGATAGATACATCATAATTAACTTGCTGAAAAATAAAGACAGGAAAATCTTGAAAACATCAAGAGAGAAATGATGGTTTATGTATAGGGGAATGGTGATTTGAATGGCTGCAGATTTCTCATCAGAAACTCTAGATCAGAAGGAAGCAACACAAAATATTTCAAGTATTGAAAAATTTGTCATCCCAGAATCCAACATCCAGAAAAAATATTTTTTAGGAATGAATATTAAATTTAAAACAAATTTCAGATGAAGAAAAACTTAAGAAAATTTGTAATAAACAGACCTGGTGAAAAAGAATTGTTAAAGGAATTTCTTCATACAGAAATGAAATAATACCAAAAGGGAAATTGGAACATTGGGAATTGAGGAGCAACAGAAGTAGTAAATTCCTAGGTAAATGTAATCAACTATTTTTTTTCTCTTGAGTTTTGATTGAAAGTAAAACTTATCAACATTTTCTGATAGGATATTCAGTGTATGTAGATGTAGTATGTAAGACAATGACAGTATAAAGTGGAGAAGGTAAAGGACCCAATATGCTGATAAGGATTTTACATTGTAATTGAAGTGGTAAAATATTGATTCTAAGTAAACTGTGAAAGGTTTGTATTTTGTAATCCTTAGAGCAACTACTAAAAATTATAAAAAGAGATGTTAAAGTTACAATAAATATATTAAAATGAGATACAAAAAATATTCAAATAATCTAAAAGAAGGCATGAAAAGGGAAACAGGATTAAAAATCAGAGAGACCAAACAAAACAAAAGGTAAAATGGCAAATCTTAATCCAGTCATATCAATAATTATATTAAATGGTAAACACATCAATTAATAGATTGTCAGAATGGATTAAAAAACAAGACCCAACCATATGGTACCTACAGAAACTCACTTCAAAAATAGTTAATTACATGGATAGGTTAAAAGCAAAAGGATGAAAACAGATGGCATTCAAAAAACTAATCAAAAGAAAGTTGGAGTGTTTTGTTAACATCAAAGGTGACTTCAGAACAAAGAAATTGCCAAGGATGAAGAGGGATATTATATATTGATAAAAATGTCAATTCACCAAGAAGACATAATGATCCAAATTATGTTTACTCTTAATAACAAGTTTAAAATACAAGAGGCAAAAATTGACATAGTTGAAAGAAGAAACAAATCTATAATTATAGTTTCAGTAATTGATGGAAAGTAGTAGACAAAATCAAAAAGGATTTTTTATAGGTTACATTTTTTAATGTTTTATTTTTGAGAGACACAGAGCGTGAGTGGGGGAGGGTCAGAGAGAGAGTGAGACAGAATCTGAAGCAGGTTCCAGGCTATGAGCTGTCAGCACAGAACCTGACACAGGGCTCAAACATGCGGACCGTGAGATCATGACCTGAGCTGAAGTCTGACACTTAACTGAGTCACCCAAGTGCCCCAGAAAGGATATTTGAACAGCACCATCAACTGACTGACTCCAACTGACATTTATAGAATACTACACCCAATGACAGCAGGAATACACATTCTTCTCAAGTGCATGTGGGACATTCACCAAGACAGACTATTTAGTAGGTCATAAAAGAAGCCTCCCCCCCCCCCCAGTTTTTATTTAAATTCCAGTTGATCAACATACAGTGTAATAGTAGTTTCGGGTGTACAATATAGTGATTCAACAATTCCATACATCCCCTGGTGCTCATCACAAGTGTGCTGCTTAATCCCCATCACCTATTTAACCCATCTACCCATGCACCTTCCTTCTGGTAACCACCAGTTCTCTATAGTTAAGAAGCTGTTTTTGGTTCGCCTCTCTCTTTTTTTCCCCTTTGCTTGTTTCTTTTGTTTCTTAAATTCCACATAGGTGTGAAATCATATGATATTTGTCTTTCCTGACTGATCTATTTTACTTAGCATAATATTCTATCTCCATCCATGTCATTGCAAATGGTAACATTTCATTCTTTTATCGATGAGTAATATTCTTGTGTGTATGAGATATATATCTATATATCATCTATCTATATCTCATATCTTCTTTATCCATTCATCATTTGCTGGACAGTTGGGCTGTTTCCATAATTTGGCTATTGTAGATATTGCTGCTGGTGAACATCAGGGTGCATGTATCCCTTTGAATTAGTATTTTTGTATGCTTTGGATAAATACCTAGGAGTGTAATTGCTGGATCATAGAGTAGTTCTATTTTTAACTTTTTAAAATTTATAATATAATTTCTTGTCAGATTGGCTAACATACAGTGTGTACAGTGTGCTCTTGGTTTTGGGGGTATATTCCCATGGTTCATCACTTATATACAACACCCAGTGCTCATCCCAACAAGCGCCCTCCTAAATGCCCATCACCCACTTTCCCCTCTCCCCCACCTCTCCATCCACACACAGTTTGTTCTCTGTATTTAAGAGTTTCTTATGGTTTGTCTCCCTCCCCCTCTGACAATAAATTTCATATTAAAAAAATAAAATAAAATAAAAAAGAAAGTTGAGAAACTTAACAGAAGACAATGGGGGAAGGGAAGGGGAAAAATATTTTTAACTTTTTGAGGAAACTCCATACTGTTTTCCAGAGTGGCTGCACCTGTTTGCATTTCAATCAACAGTGCAAGAGGGTTCCTTTTTTCACCACATCCTCACCAACACCTATTGTTTCCAGAGTTGTTAATTTTAGCCATTTTGACAGGAGTGAGGTGATATCTCATTATAGTTTTGATTTGCATTTCCCTGATGATAAGTGATGTTGAGTATTTCTTCATGTGTCTATTGGCCATCTGGATGTCTTCTGCCCATTTTATAACTGGATCATTTTTTGCATGTTGAGTTTTATAAGTTCTTTATATATTTTGGATACTAACCCTTTATCAGATATGTCATTTGTAAGTATCTTCTCTCATTCCATATGTTGCCTTTTAATTTTGTTGTTTCCTTTGCTGAGCAGAAATTTTTTATCTTGAGGAAGTCCCAACAGTTCATTTTTGCTTTTGTTTCCCTCATCTCTGGCAACATGTCTAGAAAGAAGTTGCTATGGCTGCAGTCAGAGGGGTTGCTGCCTGTGTTCTTCTCTAGGAGTTTGATGGTTTTCTGTCTCACATTCATCCATTTTGAATTTATTTTTGTGTATGGAGTCAGAAAGTGGTCCAGTTTAATTCTTCTGAATATTGCTGTCCAGTTTTCCCAGCGCCATTTGTTGAAGAGACTTTTTTCTATTGGATATTCTTTCCTGCTTTATTGAAGATTAGTTGACCATATAATAGTGGGTCCATTTCCGAGTTTTCTATTCTGTATCTTTAATCTATGTGTCTGTTTTTCTGCTGGTACCATGCTGTCTTGACTACAGCTTTATAGTATATCTTGACATCTGAAACTGTGATGCCTCCAGTTTTGTTTTTCTTTTTCAAGACTGCTTTGGTTATTTGGAGTCTTTTATGGTTGCATACAAATTTTATGATTGTTTCTTCTAGTTCTGTGACAAATGCTGGTGGTATTTTATGGGTATGCATTAAATGTGTAGATTGCTTTGGGTAATATAGACATTTTAACAATGTTTGTTCTTCCAATTCATGAGCATGGAATGCTTCTCCATTCCTTTGTGTCCTCTTCAATTTTTTTCATAAGTGTTCTATAGCTTTCAGAGTACAGATCTTTTACCTCTTTGGTGTTAGGTTTATTCCTAGGTATCTAATTGTTTTTGGTGCAATTGCAAATGGGATCAACTCCTTCATTTCTTTTTTCTGCTGCTTCATTATAGAAATGCAACAGATTTCTGGACATTAACTTTACATCCTGCAACCTTGCTAAATTCATGTTGTAGTTTTAGCAATTTTGGTGGAGCCTTTCCAGTTTTCTGTATAGAGTATCATGTCATCTGCAAATAGTGAAAGTTTGACATCTTTCTGGCCAATTTGGATGCCTTTCATTTCTTTTTGTTTTCTGATTCTTGAGGCTAAGACTTCCAGTCCTATGTTAAATAGTAATGGTGAGAGTAGACATTCTTGTCTTGTTCCTGACAGTAAGAAAAAGGCTCTCAGTTTTTCCCCATTGAGGATGATATTAGCTGTGGGTTTTTTGTGTATGTCCTTTATGATCTTGAGGTATGTTCAACTAATCCTTACTTTGTTGAGGGCTTTTTATCAGGAAAGTATGCTGTATTTTGTCAGATGCTTTTCCTACATATATTTTGTTAAATTCTTTTCCTACATCTATTTCCTACATCTTATCCTTTCTTTTATTAATGTGGTGTATCACGTTGATTGATTTGTGAATATTGAACCAGCCCTGCATCCCAGGAATAAATCTCACTTGATTATGGTGAATAATTCTTTTAATGTACCATTGGATTCAGTTTGCTAGTATCTTTTTGAGAATTTATGCATTCATGTTCATCAGGGATATTGGCCTATAATTCTTTTTAGTTGGGCCTTTGTCTGGTCTTGGAATCAAGGTAATGCTGGCCTCATAGAAAGAGTTTGGGGGATTTCCTCCCATTTCTATTTTTTGGAACAGTTTGAGAAGAATAGGTATTAACTCTTCTTTAAAGGTCTGGTAGAATTCCCCTGGGAAGCCATCTGGCCCTGGACTTTTGTTTGTTTGGAGATTTTTTATTACTGTTTCAATTTCTTTTCTGGTTATGGGTCTGTTCAAATTTTCTATTTCTTTCTGTTTCAGTCTTGATAGTTTGCAAGTTTCTAGAAATTTATTTCTTCCAGATTACCCAGTTTGTTGACATATAATTTTATCTTATAATTGTTTGTATTTCTGTGGTGTTGGTTGTGATCTTTCCTCTTTCATTTGTGATTTTATTTATTTGGGTCCTTTCTCTTTTTGATAACTCTTGTTAGGAGTTTATCAATTTTGTTAATTCTTTTGAACAACCAGCTCTTAGTTTTGTTGATCTGATCTATTGGGATTTTTTTTTTGGTTTCTATATCATTTATTTCTGCTGTAATCTTTATCATTTCCCTTCTTCTGCTAGCTTTAGGCTTTATTTGCTGTTCCTTCTTGAGCTCCTTTAGGTGTACGTTTAGGTTGTATACTTGAGATCTTTCTTGCTTCTTGAGGTAGGCCTGTATTGTAATTTACTTCCCTCTTAGGACGACCTTTGCTGCATCCCAAAGGTTTTGTACTATCATGTTTTCATTTTAATTTACTTCCATGTATTTTTTATTTATTTAATTTCTTGGTTGACCCATTCATTCCTTAGTAGGGTGTTCTTTAACCTCCAAGTATTTGTGGTGTTTCCAGTTTTTTTTTTGTTTGTTTTTTGTTTTTACTGTAGTTGACTTCAAGATTAATAGCACTGTGGCCTGAAAATATGCATGGTATGATCTCAGTTTTTTTGTACTTGTTGAGGGCTGGTTTGTGACCCAGTATGTGATCTATTCTGGAGAATGTTCCATGTGCACTTGAAAAGAATGTGTATTCTGCTGCTTTAGGATGGAATGCTCTAACTATATCCGTTAAGTCCATCCGGTCCAGTGTGTCATTCAAAGCCATTGTTTCCTTGTTGATTTTCTGCTTAGATGATCTGTCCATTGCTGCAAGTGGGGTGTTACAGTCCCCTACTATTATTGCCTTATTATCAATGAGTTTTTTATATTTGTTATAATTGATTTATATATTTGGGTGCTCAAGTTGGGTGCATAAATATTTATAATTGTTAGATATTCTTGGTAGACAGACCTCTTCATTGTGATATAATGCCCTTCTTCATCTCTAGTTAACAGTCTTTGTTTTAAAATCCTGTTTGTCTCACATGAATATGGCTACTCTGGGTTTCACTTGACATCCATTAGCATGATAGATGGTTCTACATGCCCTCACTTTCCATATGCAGGTGTCTTTAGGTGTAAAATTAGTTTCTTGTGGGCAGCACATAGGTGAGTCTTGGTTTTTTATCCATTTGGATATGCTATGTCTTTTGAGTGGAGCATTCAGTCCGTTTACATTCAGGGTGGTTATTGAAAGGTATGAGTTTAGTGCCATTATGTTACCTGTAAAGTTGGTGTTTCTGGTAATATTCTCTGTTGCTTCCTAGTCTTTGCTGCTTTTGGTCTTTTTTTCCCCACTCAAATATTAAGTTCCCTCTTAATATTTCTTGCAGGGCTGGTTTAATGGTCACAAACTCCTTTATTTATTTATTTTTGTTGTTGTTGTTGTTGTTTTTGTCTGTAAACCTCTTTATCTCTCCTTCTATTGTAAATGACAGTCTTGCTGGATAAAGGAAGACTGCATATTTTGGCTGCATATTTTTCCCATTCAGCACATTGAATATATCCTGCCATTCCCTTCTGGCCTGCCAACTTTCTGTGGACAGATCTGCTGATAACCGAATCTGTCTTCTCTTGTAGGTTAAGGATTCTTTTTCCCTTGCTGCTTTCATGATTCTTTCCTTCTTGTCTGTATGTTTTGTGAATTTGACTACAAATGCCTTGGCAATGGCTGGCTTTTGTTGAATTTAATTGGAATTCTCTGTGTTTATTGGAATTTGATATCTGTGTCCTTCCCCAGGTTAGGGAAGTTTTCAGATATAATTTGCTCAAATAAACTTTCTTCTTTTTCTCTCTCCTCATCTTCTGGGATTCCTATGATATGAATTTTGTACTTAAATTTTTTTAATGCTTTATTTTTGAGGGAGGGAGGGAGAGAGAGAGAACACACAAGTGGGGAAGAGGGGCAGAGAGAGGGAGACAGAGAATCTGAAGCAGGCTCCAGACTGAGCTGTCAGCACAGAGCTCTATGTGGAGCACAAACTCATGAAACATGAGATCATGACCTGAGCTGACATCAGATGCTCAACTGACTGATCCTCCCAAAGCACCCCAGAATTTTATTTTACTTTAATAATTTGCTGAGTTCCCTAAGTCTACCTTAATAATCCATTACCTTTGTTTCTCTCTTCTTTTCAGCTTCATTATTTTCCATAATTTTGGCTTCTGTATCACTAATTCATTCTGCTGATTTGTCCATCCTTGCTATTATGGAATCCATGCGAGTTTGCATCTCGGTTATAACATTTTTAATTTCAGTGTGACTAGATTTTAGCTCTTTTATCTCTGCATAAGGGATTCTGTAGAATATTCCATGCTTTTTTCTAGCCCTGATAGAATCTTTATAATTGTTGTTTTAAATTATGGTTCAGGGGCACCTGGGTGGCTCAGTTGGTTAAGCATCTGACATAGGCTCAGGTCTTGGTCTCATGGTTGGTGAGTTTGAGCCCTGCATCAGGTTCTCTACTGTCAGCACAGAGACTGCTTCAGATCCTCTGTCCCCGCCTCTCTCTCCCTGCCCCTGCCCCACTGGTTCTCTTCCCCCCCCAAAATAAATAAACTTGACAAAAGTTGTAGTTCAGACATCCTATTTATATCTGTATTGTTTAAATCCATGACTGTCATTTCTTCCTGTCCTTTCTTTTGGGGTGAATTCCTCCATCTTGTCATTTTGGAGGCAAAAAAATAAAAATTTACAAATTTAAAAAATGTGATAAAGGAAGCTAGATCCTAGGGTGTATTTTGGTCTGCTTGTTAAGAGTAGCATGATAGAAAAAAAAGAAAAAAAATTAAAAATAAAAAAAATAGTAGCAACTGGGTAGCTCAGTTAAGTATCTGACTTCGGCTCAGGTCCATGAGTTTGAGCCCTGCATTAGGCTCTGTTCTGACAGCTCAGAGCCTGGATCCTGCTTTGCATTCTGTGTCTCCCTCTCTCTCTGCCCTTCCCCACTCGCATGCTTGCTCTCTCTCTCTCAAAAATATTTAAAAAGTTTAATTAAAAAATAAAATAAATAAAACATTTGCTCTTTCTGTATCTAAGAAACAAAAACAAACAAGTAAAGCCCAAAGAAAGCCAGATCCTGTTTCCCTTAGAGCTGAAGCCTTGCCACACTCTATGAGCGGTAGACTTAGTGCACAGAATGGGTTTGTGCTAGTCTTCTAGGGGAGGGCAGTGCTGCTCTGATTCTTAGGATGACTTGCCCTAGTGGAGATGTGCTTGGAGTGGGACAGGGCTTTGTGTAATGGCTGCATTTAGTGACACTGTTTAGCTCACTGAGGTTGATCAGTACTGGTGGGCTAGGGGTGAAAATGGCTTCACCTTGTTCTCTAGTCTCTGGAGCAGGAAGTTCCCCCCTCACAGGTGTGCAGTCACTCATCCCTCCTGTGTCTCTGGCTTCTGTCAGATCCCTGCCTTCACCCTATCTGTATCTGAGCTTTCCACCTACCAGGCCATGCTGCTTTCCTGGGTTTTATCACAGACATGATTGTATTTAAAAACCCCATGCTTCAGAGACCCCCACAGTTTGGACCTGTGCTGATCCTCTGGGGGAGGGTCTTGCTGCAGTGCAGCTGGTACCTGCTTGTCCCAGAAAGTAGTTGGGTGAACTGCACAGTGGCAGCAACTTGGGTTTATGGTAAACCACAACACACCACCAGCACCAGGGTTTGCTGGTGTCTTTGTTCCTACACTGGTGAAAGGGGCAGCCCTATGGCATGTGTTGGGTCTTTTGCCCCCAGAGAGGCCTTATCACCTCTACCAAATGCACTTCAAGCAGGAGAACTGCTTTTCCCTGTGTGATCTGTGGGATCCTCAGACTGAGCTGTCCACTCCCAGGGCTCTGCCTTACCTCCTCACCAGAGCACCACCAGGTGCTGACCTCCAAAACTTCAGACTCTACTCCACTGTTTATAAAAAAAACCTGGCACTCTTGAAGTCCTCTCCTTTTTCCTTGTCAATGGTTTTGGGAAAAGGTTTTCTTGTGCAGTCCCCTGTGTGTGTTTTAACTCTTTTTTCTTCTTAGTTCACCTCTCCACATTCAAGGATCGCTCCCCACCTCACTGCCCATGGCTCTTTTCTCCCACAAATCAACTCTCCACAGTTCCTACCTTCCACAGGTCACTTTTTCTGTTTCTGCATGTAGACATGCAGACATGTTTGTTCTCTAAGACCTCTGATCAATTTACTGGGTATTCAGAATGATCTGCTATCTATCTAGCTGTTCAGGGGAAAAGGTAAGCTTAGGGTCACACTACTTTCTGCCATCTTAACCCTCCTTTCCCAAGATTTTTTTTTAATCACTATATTGTGCAAATATAATTTTAATATGTCTTTGTATGGTTCTGCTTTTGATGATTTTGATGGGAATTCTCTGGTCTCTTGCATCTGGAAAAGAGGCCTTATGCAATTAAAAATAATGGAAATCATACAAAGTGTGTTATCTAACCACAGTGAAATTAAACTAGAAACCAGTAACAAAAAAATAATAGTAAAGTCTTCAAATTATTTGAAATTAAATAATACAGTTCTAAATAATTCATGAGTCAAAGAGACGTCCTGAGAGTAATTAGAAACAGTTTGTACACAATGAAAATTAAAATATAGTATATATCAAAATTAGTTGAATACAGTAAGAAAGTGACTTGAGGGAAATGTATAACACTAAATGGTCATATTATAAAACAAGAAAGATCTGACATCAATAACTTAAACTTTCATATTAAACTAGAAAAAGAACAAACTAAATCATACAGAAAGAATAACAATCAATGAAATTGAAAATTAAAAAAGATGGAGGAAATCAATGAAACCCAAAACTGTTTATTTATTTATTTTTTATTTTTTAATGTTTTTTTTAATTTTGAAGTTGGGGGAGGGGCAGAGAGAGAGGGAGAGAATCTCAAGCAGTTTCCATGCTCTGTACAGAGACTGACACAGGGCTTGATCTCACAATCGTGAGATCATGACCTGAGCTGAAATCGAGAGTTGGATGCTTAACCTACTGAGATACCCAGGCACCCCCAAAACTGGTTCTTTTAAAAGATCAGTAAAAGGAATAAGTTTCTAGTTAGGCTAAATAAAGCAAAATGAGAGAAGATGCAAATTGCCAGTATCAAGAATGAAATAGGGGAAATCACTGTAAACCTTACCTTCATTAAAAGGCTGTTAAAGGAATACTAAAAACAACTATTATGAACATAAATTGACAACTTAGATGAAATGAACCGATTTCCTGAAAAGCACAAACTACCAATATCATCCAAGATAAAATAGATAATCTAAGTAGTTCTATAGCTAATGTAGAAATTGAATTCATAGTTAAAAACCTCCGAAAGAAATCTCCATTACCAAGTGTTTTCATTGGGAAATTCTACCAAACATTTAGAGAAGAATTAACGTATACATTCTATGCAATCTCTTACAGAATATAGGAGAGGGAATACTTTCAACTCATTTTATGAGGCTAACTCTACCCTGATACCAAAACCAAAAGCAGTATAAAAAATGAAAATTACAGACAAATATCCCTCATAAGCATAGACTCAAAGATCTTTAACAAATCCAACCCAGAAATAATATACCACAAACAAGTGATGTTCATTCTGGGAATAAAGGCTGTTTTAATATTTGAAAATCAAACAGTGTAATCAACCACATTAAGGGTTTAAAGAAGAAAAATCAGAAGAATGCCGGTGCAATTTTGATTGGGATTGCATTGAATGTGTGGATTGTTTTGGGTAGTATTGACATTTTAACAGTATTTATTCTTCCACTCCATGAGCATGGAATATTTTTCCATACAATCTAAAAATTTTTATGGAACCACAAAAGACCACGAATGGCCAAAGTAATATTTAAGAAGAAAACCAAAGCGGGAGGCATCACAATCCCAGACTTTAGCCTCTACTACAAAGCTGTAATCATCAAGACAGTATGGTATTGGCACAAAACCAGGCACAGAGACAATGGAATAGAATAGAGAACCCAGAATTGAACCCACAAATGTATGGCCAACTAATCTTTGCCAAAGCAGGAAAGAGCATCCAATGGAAGAAAGACAGTCTTTTTAGCAAATGGTGCTGGGAGAACTGGACAGCAACATGCAGAAGAATGAAACTAGACCACCTGCTTACAGCATACACAAAAATAAAGTCAAAATGGATGAAGGACCTAAATGGGAGACAGGAAACCAAGCCCTAGAGGAGAAAGCAGGCAATAACCACTTTGACCTTAGCCATAGCAATTTCTTGCTTGACACATCTCCAAAGGCAAGGGAATTAAAAGCAAAAATGAACTATTGGGATCTCATTAAGATAAAAAGCTTCTGCACTGAAAAGGAAACAATCAACAAAACTAAAAGGCAATCGATGGAATGGGAAAATATATTTTCAAATGATATATTGGATAAAGGGCTGGTATCCAAAACCTATAAAGAACTTACCAAACTCAACACCCAAAAAACCAATAATCCAGTGAAGAAATGGGCAGAAGACATGAATAGACACTTCTCCAAAGAAGACATTTAGATGGCCAACATACACATGAAAAGATGCTCAATGTCACTCATCATCAGGGAAATACAAATCAAAGTCCCACTGAGATACCTCCTCAAAACAGTAAGAGTGGTTAAAATGAACAAATAGGGAAACTACAGATGATGGCGAGGATGTGGAGAAATGGAAACTGTTGCACTGTTGGTGGGAATGCAAACTGGTGAAGCTGCTCTGGAAAACAGTGTGGAGATTCCTCAAAAATTTAAAAATAGAACTACCCTATGACCCAGCAATAGCATTACTAGGATACCCAAGGGATACAGGACCGCTGATGAATAGGGGCACATGTACCCCAATGTTTACAGCAGCGCTCTCAACAGTAGCCAAATTATGGAAAGAACCTAAATGTCCATCAACGGATGAATGGATAAAGAAGATATGATTTATATATACAATGGAATACTACTTGGCAGTGAGAAAGAATGACATCATGCCATTTGCAGCAATGTGGATGGAACTGGAAGGTTATTATGCTGAGTGAAATAAGTCAGAGAAGGACAGATGTCATATGTTTTCACTCATATGTGGATCTTGAGAAACTTAACAGAAGGCCATGGGGAAAGGGAAGGGTAAAAATTAATTACAAACAGAGAGGGAGGGAGGCAAACCACAAGAAACTCTTAAATACAGAGAACAAACTGAGGGTGGATGGGGGGGTGAGGAAGGGGGGAAAATGGGTGATGGGAATTGAGGAGGGCACTTGTTGGGATTAGCTCTAGGTGTTGTATGTAAGCCAATCTGACAATAAATTATATTCATCAAAAAGATAAAGACAAAAGAAAAATAAGAAAAATCACATATCAATTGATATGGAAAAGATATTTGACAAAATTTAACATCCGTGATAAAAATGATCAAGAAAGAATAGATGGAAACTCTCTCAGCCTGATAAAGATTGTCTCCAAAAATCTACAGGTAATGTATTTAATGGTGAAAGACTATGAATATGTTCCCCCTAAAACTGGGAACAAGGCAAGGATGTTCACTTTTTTAAATGTTTATTTATTTTGAGAGATGAGCATAAGTGGGGGAGGGGCAGAGAAAGAAAGGGAGAGAATCCCATTCAGGCTCCATGCTCAGCAAAGAGCCCAACATGGGGCTTGATCCCACAAACTGTGAGATCATGACTGACCTGAGTCGAAATCAAGAGTCGAGGCCTTAACCAAGTGAGTGACCCAGGCACCCCAGAAATAAGTCTTTAAATCAAGAATCATACAAGAGATTTATTGGGACAGTGGAAACTGTTCTGTATCCTGATAGTGGTAGACACGAATGTCTACATGTGTTAAAATTCACTGAATTATACACCAAAAGAAAAACAATTTTATTGTATAATAATTTTTTAAAAACTGAGACAAATTGAATTCTGATGGTAATTCACTAGCCTACAGGATTAGTCTTAAACTTCTTAACATGAATTACAGGGCTCATTCTGGTGGTAGTTCTTCAGCAACAGGGCTTTTTCCCTCATAAAGCCCAAGAATGTAGTTTTTATGTGGGTAGACTGAAATATGGTCCTGAAAGTCACAACTTTTTTGTCTTTGAGTAAGAGACAGTTTTTAATATTGGAAAGTCAAAGATTTAGATCTGAGTTCTCACTCAGGTGTCGCATTTTGTGGAATCTGGTCTATTACATAAGCCTCAATGGCCTATCTATGAAATGTGACTAATAACTGCCCACCCCCGGTCATTGTTAGGACAGAAATTGAACCATTTTTGATCTTGGACTTAACGAATTTTGTCATCTGAACAAAACACACTCCTCCTCACTGAAAACCTTTGTGGAAGGGAGAGGAGTTACATGATGTATGTCTTAGGGGGGCAGATTGTATTACCAAAAGTTTTCAAGGTGCTTTTTGCATTTATGCATCCATTTAACAGTCTGGGCTGTACTATTCTACCTCATTTTACCTCTCCGGTAACTAATTCATTTCATTGAAATCTGGATCCTGAGGAGAATTGGCCTCTAGAATAATTACAGTGGCAGGTATTTCCCCACAGGATTATCCTGAGTTGTAGCTAGGTTTTAGAACTTTTTTGTGGCAGCCCTTTTGGTGTTATGATCATCCTGATGGAGATTCTTGCCTTGTGCTGCTGCTGTCCTCCTCACCTGCCATCCCTATGTCCTCCTCACCTGCCATCCCCTCACAATGTGGCTTGTTTAGAATTTGGATGACTACCCAAGCTCACCTTCCATTTCCATTACTGTCCAACTCCCCCCATGCCAAGGTAAATGATGAGACACTGGTGTTGATTACATTTATCCATTTATTAAAATATTTTAAGAAGCAAAACTTTATTAACTTTGAGGACTGGTGTTACATTTGGGGGGGGGGAGGAGGAATAGGCACACTTTTTGGACCTTTTCTTTCTGCTTTTTGCTACTATCCCTAATTACCCTAGTTTTCTCCCCCAACCAGACCCTGCTGCTTATTTGCAGGGACCTCTGAGGAAGCAAAAAACACAAAACAGGAAAAAACGTGGTTTACAGATTAGCAGAAATATAGACAAATCCAACTCCATAAACCGTATAGACAGTCAAGGTTCTTTACAGGATGGAATGGTGCTCATGGGTTTGGTTGTTTTGGTATTAGTTTCTACCTCTTATGAAGCTACAGTTCTTCTACCTCTGTCCTGACGGAAGATGATGTTGACCCAAACTGTTTCTTCTTATGAACCTGAAACCTAAGTTTTTAAGTTGAAAATGTCTTCCTTATTCTTTCCTTGCACATTTGGACACAGCATAGGCCCTTTTTGGAGTGGGGACTGAAAGCTGCTGACCTTCTGTAGTATTGACACCAAAGGCAGTTGATGGCAGTCCAAAGCTATTGATATTCTCTTTCCCCACTATTCTTCTGGCCAAGAATTGCCCACTGAATCAATCCCTCAGAAAGTACTACCAAAAATGCAACCAAACCCCAGAATGTTAGCTCTTAATGGCATCTCTGAACATAATTAAGATGGATATTTGGTGTCTGATTCCACCACCCGAGCGACTGTATTACTGCAAGTAGTTAACAATGAAATTCTGAAAGGAGCTTATTCTTCTAGAGGCTTAGCCAGCTCCCCTTGAGAAAGAGATCACCACTTCTTGCTTTGCTTCCAAGACAGGACATGCAAGAACAGGTGCTCAGCAACCTGTCTTCCTTTATGGGAATCAACTGGTAACTAGGCAATTTAGGAGGTAAGCAAATGATTTAGCAAGCCACACCTGTTCCTGGGTCTCATCAGCTATTGATTCTGCTCTATGAGTTGACTTCAACCTTAAATCCTAGTGGTTTCATTCAATATCGTTTTGACTCTGTGGGAGGACAGGATGGGTGAAAGGGAATCCAAATGGTACCATAGAGCAACAGTAGCCTTACAGTGTACAAAGACATATAGTAAGTCAGCAAAGTAGGCACAAGAGATGGAGCCCTATTACAGTTTACTATCATCGGTGATGAAAATAATTACAAGACACAGCCCTGCTTAGGCACTGCCAAGATAAGGCTAGCCTCTCCTAGGACTTACTTCTGATTCCCAAAATTTGCTCATTTGGAAATTTTCCATTTTGAAAAAGGCTCTTCTGAGAAAAAAAAATGTAACTTGGTACCCAACTCTGTGAGTGTGTATGCAAGACTGTGTAAGCCACAGAGAAGCCAAGTCAGGCTGCAATGGTGACCTTGCTGATTTGATCTAATGCCTCCTTCTGGGAAGAAAGAGTGATGCAGAGAAAGCCAAAGACACAGCAACAGCACAGTCCCCACTCAAATACATACAGTAAGTTAACCTATTCTGATGCTCAAATAAGTTTTAAATGTTTTCTCTCATCTTTTTCCATTAACTTTCTTCTCCAGTTGTAGAGCTAGGACTTTTTTTGTTTGTTTGGCACAGCAATCAGATGTCTGGGGACTATCCCCTTGTTAGTATTTTTCTTCTCACCCCTGTAGAGGTGGAACACAGGTGGCTGGTTTAAGTGGGCTAGGCTGGTGGAGTTCCAGAGTTGAGAACCAGTGCTTGGAGTCTGGATTGTGCACCTTGATGAACCAGCCAATGGACTGAGTCAGGTAATTGAGCACGCTGTTTGAGAAGTGGGGAAAGGCCAGTTTTCTGGCTTTCTCTTTATAAGTGGGAAGGGACACTTACCAAAGGTACGAGTTGAAGGGGATGGGGATGGGAATACAAGGCAGACCAGAGAGAACCTCTCTGGACAATGAGTTTGATTAGATTTGCCTGACCAGGTGCAGGCATTCAAAAAATGCTAATTGGGATTTGGAGCAACTTTTGCCTAGTTTGTTCCCATGAGAAATTTGGAGGAACCATGGGAGAAGCAGAGGCTTTTAGCCTCCATTTTCCCAGGCCCGTGTTGTTTCTGATCACTCTGAATGTCCCTCTGTACTCAAGGGAAAGGAGCAAGATGGGAGATTTGAAGGTGATTTGGGGACTGACCCAACAGCCTGTCCAGAAGACTCAGGCCAAGATGGAGCTTGTGGGGAAGGCCTAGGCTGTGACTTCTTAGGCAGTCCCTAGCTTAGGCATCTAAGTCACAGAGCTCAAGGCCTGGTTGCTCCATATAGTCTTTACTGGGGAAGGGGACAGTACAGTTTGGGGCAGTTGCTGATGTAGAGTCCAGGACAAATAGAGCAAAAAAGGCAGCATGCCAGCTTAGTCCCTTCTCTAGGGCATTGATGTTTTTGTTCCCCCTTCCGTGGCCTGGCTCAGAATTTTATGGAAAGGGATCGTCAGAATCAGCTGGACTATAGATCCCAGCCACTTCTAAGACGCTGAAAATGCACCAAAATATTAGAAGCCCCACCAAGAACTAGGGCAGTTGGTAGAGGCGTGTATATGGGTGTATGGTTATGGGAATTCGGGTGGGATCAAGGTGGGGAAGGATTCCTGGGTTAGCACAATAAAGTATAGGGTCACTTAGAGGTCGAGTTGTACTTTCAGTTCTTTAAAATATATATATATATATATATATATATATATATATATGTATTATATATATATATGTGTATATATATATATATATACACACATCTTTATGTCTCTGTACATAATCTATACTGCAGCACAGCGGCAAAACATTTAGTTAAAAAACCCAGCAAGAATGCAGGCAAACACTCCATGGAGGCATGCAGGCTAGGATCAAGGCAGTAGCAGGGGATCCTGTATGGTTGCCATTGAGGTGAGTTCCAACCAGTGGGCCCACCCAGCCACCAGAGCACCACCTGGACATGTGCAAAGATGTACATGCACACATGGAAAAACACAAAGAGTTTTCAGAGAAAGCAGTCACCATGTCTACAAGAAAAGATTTCACATGGTAATTGTAACAGGCAAGTGGAAAAGCCCCCAGGACCTAGTTCTCATCTTAATAAGCCAACTAGAAGATGCCTCCTGAAGTTACAAGTTACAACTGGCAGGGATTGGGGGAGAAACAACCAAGCCTGGCTGGCCTCACCCCTCTCCTTATCTCCCTGAGAGTATTTCTTTCTTTCACTCATTCCCTAGTATCAACAGTTTCTCTGCTCATCAGAGAAGACCATTCCCAAATTCCCTGAACAAGTGAACTTTATTGAATCCTTTGTAGATCCCAGGCCATTCATAATGAGCTTATCCCAATTAAATACTGTAGTTGCTCAAGATGCACAGAGGAGAACTGAACAAGACAACTCGGGACAAGAATCTTTGGCCAATGAGAAAATGTAAACCTCTAAGGAGACCTGATTGAGTCCAGGAAAAGCATATTAGTGTAAAGAACTGGAGAATCTTTCTTGGTGGTGCTCATGTTTGTTCTGAAATAATTTAGTCTAGCCTGTATTGAGGTTTTGAGAGTTTTGTAGTAGAATTCTAAACATTGTGAGTTCTCCTTCCAGCTTTTAAGGACTACAGTTGAAATCTTGATGTTGGAGGATCATCATCTTTTGCTTCATCTTCATGATTTCTGCGATGCCACAAACCTCCTTTAGAGAAAAAACAAGTATAGAAATAATGAGGTTAGCACATTGCCAGATACCCAAATGTGTGGACCCTAAAGAGGCCCAACAAGAGTCTGTTAGGAGACAGACTGGTTTGTTCCTATTGTACCAACTGGCTCTGAACCATCTAAAAATACTAGCCGAAACCATGTGTGGCAAACACAAATGGGATGCGTTCTCAGAACCTGATAATCCATGGAACTGCTATTGACCCCTTCAGAGTTTTCAGAAAGACTCTCAAACACCATGGTCTCCAACTGGCAGATTCTTAGGAAATCAACCCAGTTAGACCAAACCTGAGAAAACATAGCTTGATCCAAGAAATTCTCTCTTGGCATCTGTGCAGACTCTCATTTCCTCCAAAACAAACAAACAGCCACCCTTTCATGTCCACTATTGGTATGTCTTTCAAGCTTTCAGGTTGTCTAAGCTCCAAATTTAGGAAAGACCACTGACATCACAATTGGCATAACTGACAACTCTAGAACCTTCTTTTGAGACCCACTGACATATCAATAACACTTAAGTCCAACTCTGAAGAAGGGATGACACCAAAATTCAAATGATAAAATATAGTAAACTTGCATTTCCAGGGATTTACAGATGAATAGGTTTAGATTGGTCACAGAAACTACTCTTCACCTTGTAGGTGCCCAGCACTGACACCTCCAAACCATATCAAACAATACTGCTTTTTGGAGCACAACCAAAAGCTTGTAGCTGTATTTGACTGTGAGAGTGATCTAAGTATGACTATTTTGCCATACTTTATTGACCAAGCACAGGAATGGGTCAAGGAGAAAAGTAACTGCCTGTTCCCATCTTTCTCTTCAGCTGTCTGTATCACAGAGACCACACAGCATGGTTACTTCTCAGGTTGTCCCACTGCCAGTGTCAATATCACTTTTTAACTCACACTTTGTCTAAGAGGCTGCTTGGCATTGCCTAAGGTTGGCTCCCAGTCTGTCTCCTCCTCCATTACCACCATACCCGTGAATATTTCTAATGGGAGATTTAGGTCCCTGGGAAGTTCCCAAGCTTCTGGGAAAGTCTTCATGACCCCTATGCCTGTGGGGGGCACTTACCAATAACACCCTGGACTCCTTGGCCTGATTTAGGCTTGTCTTCCTCTTCTACCTTCTTCTTCCCCAATTTGGGGAACTTAACTTTCAACTTGATGCTTCTGCTGTCAGTGTCTGAAGATTTTTCCTGGGAAACCACAGCAAGAGGAAGGTCAACATTAGTTGCCTAACATTCAGAAACAATTCCTAGAGACCTGGCAAGTTGCTGAACAAGGATGGCTGCAGAAAGCAGATGGATTTGCTATCTATCCAGGCATTGGAAACTAGTCCCATCCCCTAAGAAGGCAAATGATCTTTACTAAGATCCTACTCTATGCCAGGTGCCTTGCTAAGTGCTTTAATAAATACTCTAAGTCCCCAAACAACCTTCAAGGTGGATATTTTCATCACTATTTTAGAAATGAGGAAGCAATGGCTCAGAGAGGTAAAATATTTTGCCTGAGGTCATTTGGATAGGGATTGGAAGGGTGAGCTCGCTAGGAGAACTGCTAGCTCATATGGCACCTCTGCATGAATTAGAAAAAGACACCCCTTCTTCCATACATATGGTTTGGTGAGCTGCAACATACTTCCTGACCAAATACCTTCATATATGGAAGAACCTGCCTCACAGGCCACCTGCTTCCTTGTCTGGAATGCAAAGAGTGTTCTCCACACGTAGCTCTTAATTATGAATGTGGATTCTCTGCTGTACAGATCATCTTTAATTCCAGCCTAGCCTCCTAGTCCTCTCACTCCTGCTAAAGTGTACTTATTTTACTACTAGTTGTAATAAAGCATAATTCCCAGGTTAACTTTGTTGCCAGAAAGTTCAGCCAAACACATTCCAAGAAACTTTGGGATTTTCTTCTCAAGATATTTATACCTCCAATCCTCTCCATTAGAAGAAGAGTATAAACCTGTCTTCCTCTTTTTCCTGATCTCACAGCTATATTGTAGCCACTGCTGCCATGCTTGATTTTCTTTCAAGCCATACACCTGCTAAGGGAAGGCACTGAGAGATCCTGCTATGCTCCCTGAGTGGGAGGGACAGTAAGTAGCAGAGAGAGGTGTTTTAACCACCATATAGCCTGGGCACCAACCACTTGGAACAAATGTTGGATGCACACAACTGGTATTGGCCATAATTGTATGTGCCAGATGAAATCTAATTCCTAGTAGCAGGTATTGGGCAGGGAGGGGGAATTATGACCAGAGAACAGCATAGAAAAAACCAATCTTGCTTTTTCTTTCCCAATAACCCCCTGCCACAGAATAGTTCTTCTTTTTGGTTATTTACACAGGGTCATCTAGTTTTCAGTGTGCTTTCCACCATGTCCTGTCTGCTTATGATGAAGAGATGGGTGGAGGAGGCTCCTTTAAGCTCAGGCTGAAAGCCACTACTTGGACGCCTTTTGCTACATCAGTCACTGTTTCCTCCTGGTCCACACTGGAAAGGAGGGAACCAAGGAAGAATCCCTCTTCCTCATTATTTCCTAATCCCCAGTTAACACACCTCTGAAACAAGGATTGAATTCATCCAGTTGATCTCAGATAGCTTTTCAAACTCCTTATTCATGGTATCCAGGGTAGTTTGCAGTGTGGTTTCATCCTCAGCACTTCTCAGCTGGCAAAGACAGGAAAATGAGTGGGTGTCCAACTCCTAACACCCTGTCTTCATAAACTCTGGCTGTCTCCCACACTCCCAGTCCCTGCTAGTGGCCATGAGACCACAGGGTATTTCTTTGGGTAGCACTTGTATATCCTTCGGCCATGGGGTCAATAGAAAGTGTAGCTAGCTCTTTACTTTCTTAATAGGGAGATCCAGGAAACAACCACATTGTGGTGATTTCCTTGGGTCTGGGCATGCTCACAGTCTGGCAAGCAGAGAGGTCCTTTGATCAATACCAATGAACACTTGAGTTATACTCCTACAGCTTAGGATCCAGAACAAAGGTCTTATCCCTGACCCTCAAATCCCTGGAGACATCAAAGTGTCCCCCTAAATAACAGCTACCAATTTCTAACACATGCTGTATGTCAGGCATTATGCCTACATGATATTTTATCTTTCCAATAACTTTATAATACCTTACAAGGTACTATTCTTATTTTATAGGCAAGAAAACAGACTCAAAGAAGTTTGGTGATCAAGATCACATAGCTAGACACTCAGATATGTTTAACTCTGTAGCCCACCCTATACACCACACTTCTCAGAAAGGATATGTGGGGTGGTCAGATGCTGAGGGGAATCTTTATTACACAGTCACCACAATTTAAAGGCTACTTTGTGAAGCAAGGAGAAGGCTAGAGACTGGCTCAAATTTTCCCTTTCTGGTGGAGAAGGTCTGCCTCCACAAGCTGTGCTTTTGCCCCCAGCTAGTCACTGTTTGTAATTAAGAAATGAGATCCAGATGGCTTTTCCCATAGGTTCAGCAAAGCTTAAGCATTCCCTAATAACCCACAGAACCCACTGGATGAACACTTTAGAGTCTAAAGAGAGTTAAAACGAATTCTTCTGGGACCATCTCCAACTTAGAAGAACCAATTCATAGACTAGCAACATAGTTGAAATAGTTAATTTCCCTTAAATAGTGAGCTCGGAGAATAGATGCATGTTGCTATCATCAGCCCGGACATGCTTTCCAGCCCACCTAACTTGGCCTCACCTCTCCTCCCTGTCATATACTTTACTTTCAATCTGGCATTTATGTGGCTTCTAGCTGTGCATGGGCCACTTGATCCTCCAGCCACAAACAGAGCCTTGCCAACTGTCACAAATGGCAGGTGAATAGGTGGGGGATGGGGTTGGAGATTATGGTCCATCAGGATGGGATATGAGAGAGAAACAAGTCAGTGATGACAAATAATCTTTTGTGTTTGCTTTACAAGTAATGATTTAGGACAGTACAGAGTAGCCCAGATGCATGGGACATGTGTATGCAGATAGCAGTGGGATGGGGGATAGGAGGTGTCAGGTAGAAATGGCTATCACTTCAAGGTAAGGGAAAAGGGGCAGGGAGTCCATAGGGGCATACTTACCAGCAATGCTCAAAAGGGGTTTGGTGGTCAACCCAAAGCCACAGAGAATAAATAGGGATTTGGGACCTTGGAAAATGATTTCTAATCTTAACAGGAGAATAATAAAATGGCTTCCTAATGACTTCCTATTTAGCATCCAGAGACTCAGGCTCAAAATATTGTAGGTTGGTGGGACTGAATCTCATGCTCTATTCTCCTATCCTTCTGGCTGTATTGGAGACATTGTCCAGGAATCTTCTCTGAGGTAAATGTGCAAAGTGACTCAGAGGACTTTGTTGCTTATTTCTTAGTTCCTATTCTAACACATCAATGGCCATACATAGCATAAGTGAGGTTGCCAAATAAAGAAAGTGGGAGTTACTGGGTGGGATTTACTTCATCATAAGTCTACATCACTCTGCCAACACTGAGCTCCTTACTGCCCTCTTTCTTCAAGGGGAAGAATAACAACACCAAAATGAAAAGCTTTATTTCCATGCCACCTCTGACATAGTCTTTCTGGAGATATGTAGACATTCTTAGCTGCTGCCTGTCCCCTGGTCTCATTTAGATGTGTGTAATGTGTGTGTGGTCATTATCAGGCCTTTAACCTGTGTTAAGTGTGGTATATTCTCAATTTGGGTTATTGGCTGGCACAAACCAATTTTCATGCCATGAGCTTCAAGAAAGCCTGAGTGGCAATGAGAGGCCAAGCTCTCATATTTCCTGCTGCTCAGACTGGAAAGGCCATTGAGTTCTGCCTATGTATAGAACGTACTTCTGTTGCTGTTGCTTAAGGCTGAAAGATTCTAGCTTGGGCTCAGATGCTAGGACAGCCTGGCCTGATTGCCTTAGCCACTCTGCCACCTGTGCAGTGTGCCAATTAGATGTGCAAATGGAAAAGGGGAAGTGGAAACCATATGATCCTGTCAATCGATGCAGAAAAGGCCTTTGACAAAATCCAGCACCCTTTCTTAATAAAAACCCTTGAGAAAGTCGGGATAGAAGGAACATACTTAAAGATCATAAAAGCCATTTATGAAAAGCCCACAGCTAACATCATCCTCAATGGGGAAAAACTGAGAGCTTTTTCCCTGAGATCAGGAACACGACAGGGATGCCCACTCTCACCGCTGCTGTTTAATATAGTGCTGGAAGTTCTAGCATCAGCAATCAGACAACAAAAGGAAATCAAAGGCATCCAAATTTGCAAAGATGAAGTCAAGCTTTCGCTTTTTGCAGATGACATGATATTATACATGGAAAATCCGACAGACTCCACCAAAAGTCTGCTAGAACTGATACATGAATTCAGCAAAGTTGCCGGATACAAAATCAATGTACAGAAATCAGTTGCATTCTTATACACTAACAATGAAGCAACAGAAAGACAAATAAAGAAACTGATCCCATTCACAATTGCACCAAGAAGCATAAAATACCTAGGAATAAATCTAACCAAAGATGTAAAAGATCTGTATGCTGAAAACTATAGAAAGCTTATGCAGGTAATTGAAGAAGATATAAAGAAATGGAAAGACATTCCCTGCTCATGGATTGGAAGAATAAATATTGTCAAAATGTCAATACTACCCAAAGCTATCTACACATTCAATGCAATCCCAATCAAAATTGCACCAGCATTCTTCTCGAAACTAGAACAAGCAATCCTAAAATTCATATGGAACCACAAAAGGCCCCGAATAGCCAAAGTAATTTTGAAGAAGAAGACCAAAGCAGGAGGCATCACAATCCCAGACTTTAGCCTCTACTACAAAGCTGTCATCATCAAGACAGCATGGTATTGGCATAAAAACAGACACATAGACCAATGGAATCGAATAGAAACCCCAGAACTAGACCCACAAACGTATGGCCAACTCATCTTTGACAAAGCAGGAAAGAACATCCAATGGAAAAAAGACAGTCTCTTTAACAAATGGTGCTGGGAGAACTGGACAGCAACATGCAGAAGGTTGAAACTAGACCACTTTCTCACACCATTCACAAAAATAAACTCAAAATGGATAAAGGATCTGAATGTGAGACAGGAAACCATCAAAACCTTAGAGGAGAAAGCAGGAAAAGACCTCTCTGACCTCAGCCGTAGCAATCTCTTACTCGGCACATCCCCAAAGGCAAGGGAATTAAAAGCAAAAGTGAATTACTGGGACCTTATGAAGATAAAAAGCTTCTGCACAGCAAAGGAAACAACCAACAAAAGTAAAAGGCAACCAACGGAATGGGAAAAGATATTTGCAAATGACACATCGGACAAAGGGCTAGTATCCAAAATCTATAAAGAGCTCATCAAACTCCACACCCGAAAAACAAATAACCCAGTGAAGAAATGGGCAGAAAACATGAATAGACACTTCTCTAAAGAAGACATCCGGATGGCCAACAGGCTCATGAAAAGATGTTCAACGTCGCTCCTCATCAGGGAAATACAAATCAAAACCACACTCAGATACCACCTCACGCCAGTCAGAGTGGCCAAAATGAAGAAATCAGGAGACTATAGATGCTGGAGAGGATGTGGAGAGACGGGAACCCTCTTGCACTGTTGGTGGGAATGCAAATTGGTGCAGCCGCTCTGGAAAGCAGTGTGGAGGTTCCTCAGAAAATTAAAAATAGACCTACCCTATGACCCAGCAATAGCACTGCTAGGAATTTATCCAAGGGATACAGGAGTACTGATGCATAGGGGCACTTGTACCCCAATGTTTATAGCAGCACTCTCAACAATCGCCAAATTATGGAAAGAGCCTAAATGTCCATCAACTGATGAATGGATAAAGAAATTGTGGTTTATATACACAATGGAATACTACGTGGCAATGAGAAAGAATGAAATATGGCCTTTTGTAGCAACGTGGATGGAACTGGAGAGTGTGATGCTAAGTGAAATAAGCCATACAGAGAAAGACAGATACCATATGGTTTCACTCTTATGTGGATCCTGAGAAACGTAACAGAAACCCATGGGGGAGGGGAAGGGGAAAAAAAAAAAAGAGGTTAGAGTGGGAGAGAGCCAAAGCATAAGAGACTGTTAAAAACTGAGAACAAACTGAGGGTTGATGGGGGGTGGGAGGGAGGGCAGGGTGGGTGATGGGTATTGAGGAGGGCACCTTTTGGGATGAGCACTGGGTGTTGTATGGAAACCAATTTGACAGTAAATTTCATATATTAAAATAAATAAATAAATAAATAAATAAATAAAGGAAAAGGGGAAGTGGATGCACTTATTTCAATATCAACTCAGAAGCCCCTCTTCAAATAAACCTTAATTAGATAAGAGGCAAGAACAGCACCTGCCTCAGGGCTTTAGCAGCCAACCCAAAAATAGGGTGGTCACGATCAGTTGGCTCATCAGAGCACACTCGTGAAGTGTGCCTATGGGCTTTGCATTATAAGAAACATTCAACTATTCTTATAGCTCAAAAACTGAGTGTCAGTCCATTTTTCCTAACACTAATAAAAATGTACCATCTATCAGGCTGGTACTAGGTTCCAGGCTAGCTATGTACTTAATATACAACAGTTAATTTAATTTTCACAACCTGGAGAGGTAGAGATTACAATTACTATTTTATAGATAGGGAAACTGAGACCCAGAGATGTGATGTTACTTCATACAGCTAGTGTTATGTATTCAACTGTGTCTCCCTCCCCCCAAGAAAGATATGTTGAAATCCTAGCCCCCAGTACCTCAGAATATGACCTTGTTTGGAAATAGGGTCATTGCAGTGAGGTCATACTGGAGTGGGGTAGGCCCTGATCCAGTGTGACTGGTGTCCTTATAAGATGGTCATGTGAAGACAGAGACACAGGGAGAATACCATATAAAGATGAAGGATTGTAATGCATCTACAAGCCAAGGAACATCAAAGATTGACAGCCAGTCACCAGAAGCTAGGAAAGGACAAGGAAGGGTTTGCCTACAGTTTTCAGAGGGAATATGGCCCTGCTGACACCTTGATTGTCTCCCAAACTATTAGACAATAAATTTCTGTTGTTTTAAGTTACCCAGGTTTCAGTACTTTGGTACATCAGCCTTAGGAAACTAATACAGTTAGTAAGTGGCAGATTTTGGATTTGAACCTTGAGTTTCCCACATGGTGAAAAATGTATTTGGAAACTTGGAAGATTTAAAGCAACTCAAAAGAGCTCATCCTTTTCTACTGAAGCTGTGTTATGTATGATGAGAACACCCTACTTTTGATTGGCTTGGTCTGGACCCAGGAGACATTTGTCAGAGAAGGAGAGACTTTTTTTTCAAGGATATGGTAGTCCCTATGGTTTAGCATAACCTGTGAATTGATACAATCAATGACAATCCTGGGTGAGGATGACACATCAGGGACTTCCAGGGTAAGCATCTGGCCAAAATGTTCCTACATGTCTTCCAATACTCTGGAACCAAGCATAGAACATGACCATCTTCAGATGGGATACTTTGCCCTCCCTTATTCCAACCCCCTCCACTCACCAAGTTTTCATCCAGGAAAGCTTTGGTGTCATCGTAGAGCCCTTTAAGACTAAATGTAACATCTACTGCATCGTTTCTGCTTAGAGTCTGAGAGGAAGAGAAAGGAAAAGAACAGAAGGGAAAGGACAAAGACAGGGGAGTTGATGGTTAGTAAGCATGCAGCTGGCTTCTCTGTAGGAAGGTAGGAGAAGGCTAGTAGGATGTGGCTGTAGGTGAAAAAGTAATTTTCAAAATATAGTACAACTAGTATAGCATGGGCATCAACCAATCAGAACTGACAGAACCAGAGGTGTCAACTACTGGTGCAGCTTTATTGGTGTGTCCTACGAAGTGGTGCAGCAGACCTTGGCATTTGGCACCATTGATCAAGTGCTGTGGATATAGTGAAATAGGAAGTATGTAAACCAGAGAGTAAATCTGATGCTACTTGTTGCTGATATACTACAATCACCTTCCCCATGGTAGGTGCGGTTGAGTCCAACCATCTCTTTTTGAAACTCCAGGCTTATTCTCTTCACAGGATATGCAAAAGCTAGCTATTTATTACTTTATACACATAGTATAAAATGTGGTACTAAAAACATTCTGCTGTCTGAAAAGTCCACATTTGTGTTTCTACAAAAAAATACAGAAGCCTATCAAAAGATTAACTTAGAATATTTCAAGTTCAGGTTTATTTTACTTTTGGAATTGAAAAATAAATGCATCACTTCCTGTAGATTATATAAATGCAAAATAACATAATTATTTTAAAATTTTAAATTAAGCTGCCTGAATATAAATTTACTTCTGATATAAATAGGTAATGAAATATTACATAATCCGTATTACTTTTGACAATTAAATTTTTGTTAATTAATGTTTTCCACCAATTGTTTTAATTTTTCAAATATATAGGCACCTGAAGATTCACTTGAAATTCTATCAACTAATGATAATTTATAGCATTCTTTAAATCAGAAGAGAAGGGTGGTAGATTTCCCAATTCATTCATTATAGCTTCATGAGTGTGAAAAATATTCAGCTTAATAGTAGCATCATTAAGGGTCCAAATTTATTGTATACAAGTGATTCTTTGACTTCTTGAGTGTAAAGAAGTGGTGGTAAATTAAAATAAGCATAAGAAAAATCTCTACCAAGAATTTACATTATGTCTAAGAAAATAGATACACTCAAAAACAAATTATAAAACCTACTTTAAATTTTAATGTGGCCAAATTACTGAAATGTAAAACCAAAACAAAACAAAAAACCTAAATTTACTGATCATGCTTTTTTAAAATGAAAGATGTGGTATAAAGTAAAAATCAGAATAATTGGAGAATTCTCTAGTAGCTTAAATCAAATAAACTTTTCAAACAAATCACTTGCTCATTAGGAAAAAATAAATAAAAGAAACTCCAGGCTTTGAGTTCCAGGCCTCCACCAACTAAGATATGGCCTAAAATAAATAGGTAATCCACATTTCAAGAGGTCCTGATCCTATATATGGCCCTTTTGTATTATTTGTCTAGCATTAAAGTTACTTTTTAAAAGAATCACTTAAATCTCCCAGCAATGGGTAAAGTCGTGGGATGGTACATTTAACACCAAGTATCCTAATCTGGACCTTATCCTCAAGAGGGAAACCAAGGCAGCCTGGAGCTCAGGTTTCAATGACAGGCATTGCCTTAACAGGTTATACAGGGATCCACCAGAGATGAGGAAGTGCCAATGCCAAGTTTCTATCTATTGGCTATTTCTTCCCTGAGGCCAGTGTGGTTGATAGCTATCAGGAAGAGGGCTAGTTCTTAGGCTGATGAAATCTGCTATGGGATTCCTGTCCCTCCCCGCCCAGCCATTCTGGACCTGTAACAAGCCAAGGAATACCTGCCCTCCCTTCCACTCTATAGACCAGTTTCCTGCCATATCATTTGCCCAGTTTCTCCACCCAGCCTCTGGCTCACTTTCCTTCACTTTCACCTTCTTACCTATTTGGTTTGACTCCTTTTCTTCATCTGCTCCTTCCTTTCTTACCTCATTGGGAATGCAGGAAGCTGCACCTGCCTCATTGCCACTGTCTTGGCTGTAAAATATGTCATTCAGGATGTTAGTACTGGCATTCACAGAATCCATGAGGACAGACACATGCTGGTGGACCTTGCTCAGGTCAGTAAGTCTGTAATAAAGCAAGAACAGATAAATGGGTCTGGAAATTCTAAAAAAAAAACTTCTGATGTGGGGTGCTGGTGAGAGGTGAGCTGAGGATAGAAATGAGAGCCCTGGGTATTCGAGTTGGGTAGGCAACTATGCCAGAAAATGTTTCTGTTCTTCTCTAGGTATTTGTCTTTTTTGATCCTTGTCTCACCTGAATTAGATGCTGGATGCTTTGGGCGAGTGGGAGACCAGGCTAGAGAAGGGTAGCTGACTCCACGAACTCTGGGGCCCTCCTGATATTTAAGGGCAAGGATAAATAGTCTATTGGGCCTGGGGTAGCAGGAGATCAAAGTTCATCTCTGGGGCTAAAGGGAGAGGTTCAAGCTGGCTTACTGCTAAGCCAAAGACTATTTTCTGCCTAGATTGTCAGGGTCCCTGTCAATCTTCAGGGCTCTGGAAAAGACTCCTTTCTGAGGCCAGGCTCTCTAGTAGCCAACACAGACAAGTGTCCCTATCTGTTCTTGGGATTCCCAGCCCTGTATTTGGGTCAGTCTACTTACTTGCTGATGAGGTTTTCTGCAAGCTGAACTAAGTGCTGCATCTGGGCATACTCTTCATCAGAGAGCCTATCCTGAGATTCCTGGGAGTCCAGTTGGGGTTGAGAGGCAGCTTGAATTTCACTATGTTTGTACTCCCACATTTTCATTGAGTTCTCAAAGTCCTGGAAATGAAGATGGTGGCATATCCTGGTGATTGCTATAGCTAAGAGAGTACATGGCAGATCTGTTTGTGAGTCTTATATTTGTGGGTATGGTGGGTAAAGAAGAAAGAGGGCCCCATCCATTCTGCTATACACTCATCTACACACATCCACATCTATCCTTCATTTTACTTCATTTTACTTACTCTTTCCTATTAGGCACTATTAAATTTTGTTGTTGTTGTTGTTGTTACTGTGCTGCATCTTGAGACAACATGCTTCAGTCAGATAGATGTTAACCTTCCAGAAGCTCTTATATGAGGGCATCACAATCATAAGACAGTGGAACACCTTTCATGCTCCCTTCTTTGCCAAATCTAGGCCACATGTTGTGACGGATTTTAGAGCCAGACATATCTAGTTTAATTTTGAATTATGCTTCATCATTTACTGGTTGTGTGACCTTCAGCACATATTATTTAACATTTCTGGTTTTCATTTTCATCACCTGTAAAATGGAAATAAGAGTATCTACCTCATAAGATTGTTGGGAGTACCTGAGAGACTACATGTGACTAGCACAAAATAGGCAGTTTGTAAACTAGACATCCCCTCCCCTCTCTATTACTGTTTCTATGGACTGTTCACAGGTTAGAGTGGAAGAAAACCTCTAAGTACTGAATATCTGATCATTAATGTCTTCTTTCTAGCTTTAGATGCTTTGACTTAAATGGGTGACATTTGTGAATGCAGCATTTTGAAACTTAGAGGAACCTAAAGACCATATTCAGTGAAGAATCTCTTGTTGAAGATTTCTTTAGCACTTTAGACTTTAGCACTCTGTGCAGTCGAGGGAGCAGAATAACTGTCTAAAACCAAAGGAGGGGGCTCCTTGTCTCACTCTCTTCTTTTGGACAGTGGTTTGCAAATGTCAGTATATAGCAGAATGTCTCAGAGAGCTTGTTTACAAATGCAATTCCCAGGAACTACCCACCCCCATTCTGATTCAGTGGGTCTGGTGTTGGACCCAGGAATGTGCATTTCTAATAAGCACCCAAGGTGACTCTGATATAATTGGCATGCAGACCTCCCTTTGAGGAATTCTGCTTGATGGAAGTATTCAATACTCAAGTGATAGCTGTAGATGAGACAATGTAGGAGAAAGATGGGACTTTCTTTCTTACCCGATCTCTTGTCAACATTTGGGCGGCATTCTTGTATCTGATCTTGATAAGTCCTGGCCTCTGAACCCAGGCCTCCCCATCCACCTGAACTGGGATACCTTCTTCACCATCAATAGTTATCATCACCTCACGGCACTGCCAGAGAAGACGAGGGAGAATGGGGCAGAAAAATGAGGTAACTGCTACAGACCAATCTGATAATCCCACAGTAATGGCCTTAATGTGTATCTGAAGCAGGACTGGCAAGGATGTGAATCAGATTATCTCAGGGAAAAACATCTGTTTCCTATGGGATTTTTTGCTCCTTTTGATCCCCACAAACTCTTTCCAACCTTAGCCAGCACCTTCCCACCCACCAAATAATTTCCCTCTACCCTGGCACTCTTATACCTAGTTAATTCGTGGGAGTACTCCACATTCTAAGTTGTAGCCACAAAGCCCAGCCTTTTTCTGATGCCTACCCAGCCCCTGCCTACCTGGGCGATACGATGATGATGCAGGTTAATGATACGGGACATTGCCATTTGTACTGAGCCAAAGATAGCCACTACCTCCAACTTCCCATCATCTATTGCAGGAGCCTCATATTCCTGAGGAGGAAAAACTGTGTCACATATCCCACCCTTGAGAGACCCCTTGTCTATCACAAGCACATATGCTTTTAAGGATCCTGGTGAGAATTTTTCTAGCTCATGAAGAGTAGAAAAACTACATATTAAAAGGGGAGAGATGAGGTCAGGAAGCCAATCTGGGAAAAGGGCACTGAGATCATAATTTTTAGCCCCTTTTGAGATCACAACTCTTAGCTGGTTCCTCGCTGTCCAATCTAGCATCATAAATCCCAAAGGCCAGTCCCACTGACCTGATAACCTTCTTGGGTGAGCTCAGAGAAAAGGGGCCATGGCAAATTTCCCAGGAGGTTTTATTGACAGAACTCCTTGGAAAAGAGAGAAATCTTTCAAAGATCTTTCAGGCAGGCCTAGGAGTAGAAAATTTGAAGTCAGGGCAAAATTAAGAATTGGTTTGATCCTGAGGTCTTTGGTTGATTCTGGAATGGTAATTGCCTTTTACAAAGGCCCTGATCATATATCTGGGCTAATAAATGTTCCCAGTCTACCTCCTATTTCCCCAGTATCTAATTCTTACACCAGTCAGTGCAGCTACCCTTTATGAGAGACCTTAGAGAGGTTAAGCCTTTTCCTTCCCTGATCCTTGTTCCATACTCACTGTGGTTGCTGTGCTGCTGCCCCAAAAGTTGACACCCCCAGCATAGCTGGTAATGTTGAGCACTACGATGCCTTGCAGGTTTGGCAAGGAGATGGCTTCTCCATCACACTGAAAGAAAAGAGTAGTTCTCATTGGTTGGCCCTTCAGATACCAGTATGAAGGGACATTTACAGATATGGGGAGAGGGCTCTGTTTTCTCTTCATGCTATAATTTTCTAATCCATAAAATGGAAATCTATCCTCGTGCTTTCCTCCCTTGAGCTGCGAGGGAGGATCAGAGTTAAAGCTTGGGAAGAACAAAAGATATAGGGGAAAGTTGGTTCCCAAAGTACTGAGATTTCCTTTCTCCATGTCCAGGAAGTATTGCCCTCTTTTTCCACTCACCTCCAGGTGTATTCGTTCTTCTAGTTTCCTATAAGAGCGCTGCAAAAGTTCCTTGCTTCCCAGAAGGCCATACCACATCTTGTTCTTTAGACGGCTACTATGGAGAGATAAAGGTAGAGAAAGATAGTCAGAGGTTGAATAATATAAAGATAAATGAATGAACAAAAGCAAGAGGAGACACCATCTTATTCTTCAAGTGCCTTCCTTTTTAAAAAAGTTTTTAAAAATTGAAGTATAATTAACAGTGTTATATTAGTTTCAGGTGTACAATATAGTGATTCAACAATTCTATACATTACTCAGGGCTCATCTTCAATCCCCATCACCTATTACACCCATCACCACCGCCCAACCTCCCCTTTGGTAGCCATCAGTATGTTCTCTATGCCTAAGAATCTGTTTTTTGGTTTGTCTCTTTTTTCTTTGTTCATTTGTTTTCTTAAATTTCTTAAATTCCACGTATGAGTGAAATAATATGGTATTTGTCTTTCTCTGACTTATTTCACTTCGTATTATACTCTCTAGATCCATCCATGTTATTGCAAATGTCAAGATTTCATTCTTTTTTATAGCTAATATTCCATTACACACACACACACACACACACACCCCACATCTTCTCTATCCATTCATCTATGGATGGACACTTGGGTTGCTTCCATATTTTGGCTATTGTAAATAATGCTGTAATAAACATAGGGGTGCATATATCTTTTTGGATTAGTGTTTTCATTTTCTTTGGGTAAATATACAGTAGTGGACTTACTGGATCATATGGTAATTCTATTTAATTTTTTGAGGTACCTCCATACTGTTTTCCAAGTGGTTGAACCAGTTTGCATTCCACCAACAGTGAAAGAGCGTTCCTTTCTCTCCACTTCCTTGCCAACACTTGTTTCTTGTGTAGTTCATTTTAGCCATTCTGATAGGTATCAGGTGGTGATGATGTTTTGATTTGCATTTCCCTGATGATTAATAATATTGAGCGTCTTTTCATGTGTCTGTTGGACATCTGGATGTGTTCTTTGCAGAAATGTTTATTCACATCTTCTGCTCATTTTAACTGGATTATTTGTTTTTCTTGTGTTGAGCTGCATAAATTCTTTATGTATTTTGGATACTGACCCCTTATTGGCAAATATCTTCTCCCATTGAGTAGGTTGTCTTTTTTGTTTTGTTGATTTTTTCCCTTGCTGTGCAAAAGCTTTTATTTTGATGTAGTCCCAATAGTTTATTTTTCCTTTTGTTTCCCTTGCCAGAGGAGACATATCTATAAAGATGTTGCTATAGACTATGTCAGAGAAATTATTGGCCTGTGCTCTCTTTTAGGATTTTTATGGTTTCAGGTCTCACATTTAGGTCTTTAATCCATTTTTAGTTTATTTTTTTGTATGCTGTAAGAAAATGGTCCAGTTTCATTCATTTGCATGTAGCTGTACAGTTTTCCCAGAATAATTTGTTGAAGAGAATCTTTCCTATTGCATATTCACACCTCCTTGGTTGTAGATTAATTGACCATAAAATTGTGGGTTTATTTCTGGTCTCTCTATTCTGTTCCATTGATCTATGTGTCTATATTTGTGCCAGAACCATCTTCAAGTGCCTTCTTATAGAGAGGAGTCCTGTCAAATGGTAACTGAACACAAAAGCGGATGCTAGGATAATATAAAGGGTATCCCTATGCAAACACCTGCTGAAACGGGTTCCTGGGCACCCTGGAAGCCCCAGAATCCCCCCAATTTGCTGATTTTCCTTGATGTTGATATTAGCTCGGACTTGGAAGAGATAGGCTATATTCAGAAAGCAATACTCATAAAAAGCTATGAGCATAACTGGTTTATACACACCAGCTAGCCTGGAAAGTGCCATTCCAGGAGCACAAAATTTCAGCTGCTTAGGATCAATTTCATTAGAAACATGTGACTCTTATACTGCCATATATTTGAAGCGTAACCTTTCTGGCAAAATGGAGGGATTTCCAAGACCTGTATATCAAGCCCTTAGTTCAGTGCTATAGAATAGGGCTAAGTTTACTAGGCAGATTATAAAGGAGGAGCCAATGGAGAGAATGTGGGACAGCCAAAGGATATCGGGAGACTTGGGGAGGAGGTGGGAAAGACAGGGTTCTAGTGACTATAGGATATTTGATAAAAAACAGGCAGGGGACTTAAAATGACTATAAAGGTTGGATAGAGTTTACTATGAACTTTTATTTTTATTTTTTTTAATTTTAGAGACAGAAAGAGAGCATGAGTGAGGGAGAGGGGCAGAGGAGAGAGGAGACAGAGAGAGAGAGAGAGAGAGAGAGAGAGAGAGAGAGAATCTTAAACAGGTTCCATGCTCAGTGCAGAGCTTTACATGGGGCTTGATCCCATGACCCTGGGATCATGACCTGAGCTGAAATCAAGATTTGGACACTCAATTGACTGAGCCACTCAGGTGCCCTACTATGAGCTTTTAAAGTAGAGCCACGATGAGTCACTACAAAGCATGAGTTTTGAAATGCAAGAAAGCTAGCACAAAATTATTTGTACTCTGTTTGAGACCATAAGTTCTCTGGGCAATCTAGTTTTCTCATCTATAAAAATACGAGTTCAGTCATATGGAAATTCAAAATACCTAGAACGACCAAAACAATTCTGAAGAAGAACAAAGTTGGAGGACTTTCATCTCCCAATTCCAAACTTATTATAAAGCTACAGTTATAAAGATAGTGTGAAAATAGACATATAGAATACTGGAACAGAAGTGAGAGTTTAGGGGAAAAAAACCTTACATTTATGATCAATTTATTTTTGACAAATGTGCTAACGCAATTCCTTGGGGGAAAGGATAGCTTCAAAACTGGTGATATGGTAATTGGATATTCATGTGCAAAAAGATGAACCTAGACCCTTACCTCACACCATACACAAAAACTAACTGAAAGCAGATCATAGACTTAAATGTAAGAGCAAAAACAACAAAAAATTTGGAAAAAACTTAGGAGCAAATTTTTGATACTTTAGGTTAGGCAAAACTTTTTTAGATGTGGCATCAAAAGCATGGTCCATAAAAGAAAAAACTTGATCAGTTGGAACTCATCAAATTGTAAAGTTTTGTATTTCAAACGATACTACTGAGAAAATTAAAAGATAAACAACAAAAAAAGACAAGCAACAGAATTAAATCTTGCCATTTGCAACCACATGGATGGACTCAGAGGGTATTATGCTAAGTGAAATAAGTCAGACGGAGAAAGACAAATACTGTATAATTTCACTTGTATGTGGAATATAAAAACAAAATAGGGGTGCTTGGGTGGCTCATTGGTTAAGTTTCTGACTTCAGCTTGGGTAATGATCTCATGGTTTGTAGGTTCAAGCCCCACATCAGGTTCTGCACTGACAGCTCAGAGCCTGGAGTCTGCTTCAGATTCTGTGTCTCCTTCTCTCTCTACCTCTTCCTGGCTTTTGCTTTCTCTCTCTCTCTCTCTCTCAAAAATAAATAAATAAATATTTAAAAAATAAAAACAAAACGAAGCCAAAAAAGATTCACAAATACAGAACATAAACTGGTGGTTTACAGAGGCAGATGTGGGTGGGAAGATGAGCAAAACAGATAAAGGGGATTAAGAGGTACAAAATTCTAGTTATAAAACAAATAAGTCACAGAGATGAAATGTACAACATAGGGAATAGAGTCAGTAATATTTTAATAACATTGTGTGGTGACAAATGGTAACTACATTTATCCTGGTGAGCATTGAGCAACTGTATAGAATTGTTGAATCAATATGTTGTACACCTGAAACTAATATAACATTGCATGTCAATTATATTTCAATAATTAAAAAAGAAATATATAAAGTAGAAAGCAAAATTACCCTGCAACTGAATCTCTATGAAATAATCACTGGTAACTGTCTTATAATTATAAATCTTTTCCTATATACATCTATGCATACCTATTTAAAAATGTTTACTATAAAATGAGTCATAAAAAAGACAAGCAACTGGAAAACACTATTTGCAAAGCACGTATCTGATAAAGTACTTGTTCCTCAGCCCATGTCTGCTCTGAGAAAGAGGTTCTGGTAGCAGATGGCAGGGGTGGTGGAAGGAGGCATGCTTTTTTTTTACTTGAGGTTTCAATTTACAAGAACTCTGAGGCTGCATTTAGGTATGTCTGTAGTACAAAAGTACCAAAAGGTGCCAAGTAAGCTAACACCAGATAAGGTAAAATTAGTGGGTCCAGGGGGACCAGATGAGGGACACCAAGAACTAGTAGGGAAATCTTTGATAATTTGCAGCCTTGTCAAGCAAAAACAGACTTAAGCCACTCCTAGGACCTGGTCAAGCTCTCACATACAGAACAAAGGTAGGAAATTTGCTGAATAGTCAATGTAATCTGTTTTCAATAATAGTAACACCATGAGCTGTGTTACAAAGCAATCTATAGGTCTAAACTCTGTAGGCAGCTCCAAGTTTAGGATACCAGTGCAGAGTCATCACAAACCAGGTCAACATTTGGAGCAAGCCATCACACTAGGCCAACGTTGGGACCAATGTGTTTTACTTCCAAAGAACCTCTTTCTTTCTCTTTCTTGCTTGGAAGTTAGGGGATGTAGGGGGATATGTGTATATTATGATTGTGTGTTTGGATATAGGGAGGGGAGTTTCTTTTCCTTACTTGTATTGTCCTGGGTGTTCATCTCTTCTGGTGTTGAATTCCAGAGAAATTTTAGCATCCAGTCCAATTCCAAAATAGTTGTTCATGACACACCTTTCTTTGAAGCGTCTTAAATTCACCAACGGGAAGAAGAGGAAGAGGACAGACATTGGAGCAGGAAAGAAGTGACATTATCATTAAGCTGGAGGCTTCATCTATATAACTGAAAACCACTGAGGGAGGCCTCCCTTACATTGGGCACAAGACTTTATGCTCTTGACAGGCATATACAAATACCCTATTATGTTAACAATTAGCTTGTTAGCTTTAAGAGAGGGAACCCAGCAGTTGGGAGGATTCAGTGGGATTGAAACTCATAATAAAGAAATCATCCTTGGAGGCCCTTAGATATGAGTGGCCAATATTTTCTTCACATATAATAAAGGGAAATAGTCATTGACTTATTCCCATAAAGAATAAGTATCTCAGATAAAAATGTATGATGAAAGTAAAGTCTGTACTACCGTTTTCAGAGATGTCTGAACTCCTTTGTACCACTTTCACATCAAAGGTCAAAGTGACCACACATTTGAGGGAAAAGATTGATGAAAGAGGGTAGATATATATACAACCAAAGCCAACCAGTTTCTTGATTCTTCTGCAACCACCTTGGGTGTCAACATCAAAACCAGTAGTGTGCTAAAGCCAGTTAGTACCAGCTCATATAAGCTGATTATGCCTATTATGTCCCAACTCTGCATTCAATGGAATTATATCAGTAGCTTGAAATAGGCCATGGTGGGAGGGTTTGCACCAGGAATAAATCAGGATTTTCCCTCCAGAGAGCTAGTAGTTAAACATTTGGCAGCATACCACTGATCAAAGCTCATAAGGTAGGTCCATGAGACCTCAGACATGAGCATAAGCCAATAATGAAATAGAGGGGAGTGGGGGTTGGAGATAGGAATAAATGAGAAGCTGCAGTTAAATAACTGCCAACTGTGTCCTTCTTTTGAGCAACTGAAAATGAATACAGTTTAGTTACTCATAGATACATTTTTATTTGATACTAAACTGACCCCACATCTCTCACATGAGATTTGCCTCCCTCAGCTGTAGTCCAGAGATTGGAGTTTCTTCAAGTGATGTCCAAACTGTTCTTAGTGAAACTCAAAATGAGTAAATGTGGTGGAACTTGGCTCCTGGGAATATTTTAAAGAGGTAGGGCTAGTGATACAGATGTTTTTAGATTTCCTATCTAGTCCCCTAAATGATCACTTATTTTTTAGTGTTTCCAATTATTTATTGTTAAAGGCAACAATGGAAAAACAGGTCCTTTGCAATAACAACAGCTAATATTTATCAAGTATTTACAATAAGAATAACAATAATTATGTTAACACATATAGTACTTAACTGTGGATGCTAAGCACTGTTCAATGCAAGTACTGTGTGTATATAAACTGAATAAACACAAGAAGCTTATGTGGCTAGTTCTACAATTATCTTCATCTTATACATGAGAAAATTGAGGTTCAGATTGGTTGAATTACTTGTGTAAGGTCACACAACTAGTAAGCAGAGTCAGGATTTGACTCAATATCCTTAGGCTACTCTTAACCAGAGAAAGGAAAAGTCATAAAATGGTGGTAGGGCTAAATACTTACATAGTTTCAGGTGTGAAATATAAGTGCTCCAAATTGAGGTTGTCTAGGTCTTCGCTTTTGAGAGAAGATATAGAAGACAAAGTGCCACGATGGGAACCTAGACAAAAAAGATGTCACCTTGGTGTCAGATACAAACAAGAAAGCCCTTCCCCTCACTTGCATTTCACCCTATTTTCTCTGTGGAACCATGGTCAAACTCAATGACTTTCTCTTAGATTATAATCAAGGTTCTCATTCCAAAGAGGGATCATCTTAGATGGACAGGGACTTCCTCTCAGAGAACAGTAAGGTTGGGTTGCTTGCTTCAAATCTTGGGTTTCATCAGGCCAGCCTTTTCAAAGTACCTAATGAGGTCATTACTTCTGGACATTGGCATGGGATCTTATACTGTGAAGTTTCTAGGACATAGGGAGAGATATCTACTGCAGAGTAGGATTATGGCTAAAGAAAGATGCATGAAAACACATCTTAATTCCATAGGAACTAGAAAACAGTGATAAAGGATAGAATAAGAGAAGGAGAGAAAGATCCTTACGGTGTCTTGGGCTCATCTGGCTAATGTCTTTTAAGTCATCTTCCAGGAAGAAAGTTGAAATAAAGTTCTTAACCGATATTGTCTGACGGCTTTGCTCATCAAGAACTACAGAGAAAATGTGGAAGGAAAAAAGGAAGGAAGGAGAGAAGGAGGAAGCAAGGTAGGAAGGAAAGATGAGAGGGAGGGAGGGAGAGAGCAAGGTAGGAAGGGAGGGAGAGAACAAGGTAGGAAAGGAGGGAAAGAGAAAAGGAGAGAATGAGGGAGGGAGAGAAGGAGAGAAGGAGGGAAGGAAGGAGGAAGAAATAAAGGAAGGAGGATTGGTCACATTTGTTGAACTTTTCTTAAGCATCTCTTTCGTTTAGTTAATGCCAGTAGAGACCCCCATCTGACCATCTCCTCACCTCCATAATGCTGTTTGTAGTCTTAGCTTTCTTACAGTGTTGCCCCCATGTCTCTTCATATCCATACTTGAACTTTCTCTGTTTTACTGGTTACTCTTTTTTCTGTCACTCAGTAAATGTGGTGTGAGTAGAAGCTCAGAGCCAGGGGCAGAGGGAGAAAGGTGGAAAACCCTCTGCTCTTCTACCTCCATTATCATCTTTGTTAATACATTTACTCACAGGACTTTTTCCAGACTTGAGTCTCTAGGACCATGCCATTATTTCATCCAAATGTTTCACCCATTCCAAGAATATTTGAGAAGCCTCCTTCCTTTCACCAGTGTATATGTTGTATGGCTCAGATGCTCAGCCTGTGCCAAACCTCATAGGTTCAATCCCTATTCTACAAGATGTGCCTTTCTCTGTCCCATGGCCACAAGCTGCACCTCTAAATCTGACTTATACATTCATGGAGGAGACTGAGAGTTAGTTGTGATAAGATTATGGGTACATCCCCACTTGGAAACTTAATTACAGAAATAGAGGCAAACAAGCTGTTTATTGCATTCCCAGTGCATAATGGAGATTTTCCTTCTTTTTTGGAAACTTGCTGAGGCTGTAACTAAAGGAACCAAGGCAGGAGAAAGTGCCATGGCTAAAAGTCAGAGGCCATCCAAGGTACTTCCTTGCTACATGGACTTCTCAACTCCACCAGTTCAAGAACACATGGTCTTATACCATTTTATGATATGTTTTTCAAGGAAGCATTGTGGGTAGAAGTGGGAGCCAAAATGTTAAATTTTGGAGGAAGAATTTGGAGGAGTTTAAAGAGTTTTCATACTGAGTTGGAAGCTTACAGATGTCATGAGTTGTGGGAAATGGCAGTCAATGCCAGAGATCCCAGGACCACTCTCAGGGCCCTTGTACCTGATTAATACTATATAAGACATGCAGAGATGAACATTATTTTCTTTTTAAAATAGTCACAGACTTGTGGGTTGGAAGGAAACAGGAATAGGTGGAAAAAACTCCATGGCTGGTGGTGGAAGCTGACAGAGCTTTGAGCCAGACCTCTTGGGAGCTGTAATTGTTTAGGATGAGTGTTAGTTCCAAAAATAAATGAGTTGCAAGGATTGAGTGTCTGGGAGGTAGGAGGAGCCAAAGAGACAGCTTATTAGGACTGAGGTTTTTCAAATTATCAGTCTGAAGACTGACTTTGAATACTATATGAATACAGGATCTAGTCAAGTTTTGGCAGTGGAGTCAAATAGCAGTCCCAGAGTGCCCAGAGTGAGGGAGACCAGTAAACCATCCACTGGAACCTTCTTTTTCCTTTAACTCAATTGCCACAACTCTGGGACCCTTACCTTGTTCAACTTGGAATATGATGAGCTTCAGGGATTTCTGGAGATTCTGGGCCTTTGTGGCCAGCTCCAACTTGCACTTGGCTATGTGGTCTATTTGAGGGATGAAGGTCTTTCCATCTGCCTTTCCACTGTCTGCACATACTGTAGCACCTCTCTCAACTGCTGCCTCCTCATCCAGGACATCAATCAGGACACTGAGCTTGTCATACATTATGTCGCTCTGTGTAACAATGAAGGGGACAGGGCATTGTTATGAGAGGTTAGTGCTTGAAAGGACAGAATAAGGAACTGGGTGGTATGTGAGAGGTGGGGAGAGGTAGTAGTTGGCCAGGAACTCTGAGCATAGAAAGTTGAATGTGAGGAGATAAAAGTTTGGGGAAAGAAGTACTTGGTAGATGTGATGAGATAGCCAAAGGGTGCTAGGGTATCAAACAGATATCGTTTGCTTCTGAGCAGTTACAGGCATCAATGTATATTGCTAAGTTTTTCTCATGTCAGACTGGCCTGTAAAATGATATGTAATGTGGCAAACTTGAGGAAAGAGAAAAATTACTGGATTGGCGTTTCTATGGGCATGCTCCTATGGATGTGGGTGTACCTCTGCATGGGTGCCTAGTGTCTGCCTTGGTATATGCATATGTTTGGGGACTGCATTCAGTGATTATGGCTTGATTTCCAGCTCCATCCCTTAATAGTTTGTGACCTGAGGCAAGTTACTTAACCTCTATGTGCTTTTATATTCTAGGGCAGTTGTGAAGATTAAATAAATTAATGCATTAAAAATCCTTAAACATTTCCTGGCATAGTGTAAGTGTTATATAAGTTAACTATTGGTGCTGTTGTTATTATAGAGAGGCTGTTATACAGAGGTTATTATATAGAGGTTATTATAGAGGTTAATGTGGGTGTATTTCTAGCATGTATTTGTACATATTTTCATGTATGTTCTAGTATACAACCATGTGCATACATGCTTGGTGTACACTTGTGTCTGTGTGTAAGCAGATGCTTGGCATATACTTAGGTACATGGTACATGTATTAGCATGCATAATGCCACTCTTCATTTGGTGAGATGGAAGTTTGATGAGGTCAGACTTCTCCCATAATGGAGGCATACCAGCCTCTTCTCGTTCCCTTTCTTTTACAATACCCAGTGAAAGGCACATTTCATTTTCTTAAGTTTATTTATTTATTTTGAGAGAGAGAGAGAGCACAAGGGAGAGGAGAGAGAGAGGGAGAGGATCCCAAGCAGACTCCACACTCAGAGCACCATACGGGGCTTGAACTCACAAACCTGTGAGCTCATGACTTGAGCTGAAATCTAGAGTTGGACACTTAATTGACTGAGCCACTCAGGTGCCCTCACATTTGCTTTTAATTAAAAAGGGGGCCCTGGGACTTCCAGGGAGATGGCAGAGTAGGAGGATCCTAAGATCACCTCACCCCATGGATACACCTACATAACAGCCACATCAGTGTAAATAATGCAGAAGATGACCCAAAGACCAGCAGAACAGATTATCCACAGCTAATCACAGAGAAGAGGCCACATTGACAGTTGGAGAAAGGGCAGAGACATGGTTGGGAATCAAAATGACCTGTGAGACTGTACGCAGGGTGGAAGGACACCAAAGGTACAGAGAAGGGAGAGAAGACACCACACAAGGCACCCCAGGTACAGGGGACACACACTGAGAAGACAAACCCCCATAACATTTGGCTTTGAAAACCAGAGGGGCTTTGTGAGTTCCTATAATCAGTGGGGCTCAACACCAGGAACTTTAAACATCAGTGGGCTCAGTTATGGGAGAGCTGGAAGGTGAGAGGAAACTGAGTTTCTACCCTTAAAGACACAACAAAACAACCCCACTGAGATACAACATAGAAGCAGCAGTTTGATAAACACTTGGGGGCATATGGGAAGGAGACTTATTTACTAATCTCAGAACGTGTGCTGGAAGGACAGGGATCCTTAGGAGACTTCTCCAAGAATAAAAGAGCTGGCAGGTGCCATTTCCTTCCCCCGCTCCCAGCCTAGAAACACAGACACCTGTGGGAACCAAGAGGAACAGATTCCACCTAGCTTGCTAACAGCACACCCCACCCCTGTGCACTTCTGTGGACCTGCCCCCTTCAACCCATCCTCAGCAGTTCTCCAAAGGAGCTACACGTCCCCTCCCACAGAGACCAGCACACACCTTGCTAATACTGGGCACCCCACTCCCTGAATTCTGTGGACCCACCCCATCAAACATGCCCTTGGCAGGAGTCCATCCAAAGTGAGGACACAAGCATGGCATTGTGCAAGCATCCAGGACAAGGGCGAGCACCACTCCAAAGTGACTCCTGCTCTGGGGAGAGGGGAAGATAACCACACACATCAGCTCTACTGCAGCTCAAGCAGTGGGCTGGGGGAAGACATATGGTCTGACTGCAGGCCTCAACCACCAATGAAAGCTTCTCAGGGTACAACACAGGGAGAGTGCCCTGCCTACCAACAAAAGCCTCTCAGGGGGCAATACAGGGAGAGCATCCTGCAGTTTGGTCTCGGCAGATCTGACAAATGCCTGGTATGACCCACCTCAAGCCTAATGTGGCTCCAAACTGGCCCATTAACCACACAAGGATGAAACACTACCCACAACAGGCAAAGAGAACCATTTCAGATGACTCGACTAAAGACAAAAACAGCTCAGCCACAAGACCAGGGTACACACAACACACAGGAGACACTCTTGAAGTGCCAGGTTCTGGTAAGCAGAGGACACTGCACTGCAGGGCCTCTTTTTTTTTTTTTTAAATAAGGCTACTACTTTCAAGAACAGGAGGCATAGCTGACTTTTCTAACACATAGAAACAAGTATAAAGAGTTATAAAAAAATGACACAGAGGAATGTGTGCCAAATTAAAGAACAGGGCAAAATCACAGCAAGAGAGCTAAACAAAATGGATATAACTAATATGCTTGATAGAGAATTTAAAGTAATGGCCATAAATATAGTCACTGAATTTGAGAAAAGAGTGGAGGACCTTAATGAGACCCTCAACAAAGAAAGAGAACACATAAATAGAACCAATCAGAGATGAAAAACTCAAAAATTGAAATTAAATATACAGAAGCCAAAGAACAGATGAGTGACCTGGAGGACAGAGTAATGAAAATCAAGCAGGGTGAACAAGAGAAAGAAAACAGAATAATAAAAAATGAGAATAGATTAAGGGAGCTCAGTGACACCATCAAGCATAACACCATCCACATTGTGGGGATCCTAGAGGGATAAGACAGAGGAAAGATTGCAGAATATTTATTTGAAGAAATAATAGCTGAAAATATTCCCTAATCTAAGGAAAGAAATATCCAGATCCAGGAAGCGCAGAGATTCCCTGACAAAATCAACCCAAGGAGGTCCATACCAAGACACATGGTAATTAAAATGGCAAAAAATAGTGATAAAGAGAGAATTTTAAAAGCAGCAGGAGAAAAAGAGATAGCTCCTTACAAGAAAAACCACAAAAGGCTATCAGCTGATTTTTCAGCAGAAACTTTGCAGGCCAGAAGGGGTGGCATAATATATTCAAAGTGATGAAAGAAAAAAACTTGCAGCCAAGAATACTCGATCCAGCAAGGCTATAATTCAGAATAGAAGGAAAGATTGCTTCCCAAACAAAAGTTAAAAGAATTCATCACTACTAAATCAACCTTACAATAAATGTTAAAGGAGATTCTTTGAGTGGAAAGAAAAACCATAGGCAGAAGTAAGACAAGTAGGAAGCACAAAAGCAGTAAAATTAAGTATATCTACAAAATCAGTTAAGGGAGTCACAAAATAAAACAATGACACCATATACCTAAAACGTGGAGTTGGAGAGAGGTAAAAATTTAGTGCTTTTAGAATGGGTTCAAACTTAAATGGCCATCAACTTAATATAGACTGCTATATGCAGAAGATGTTATATCCAAACCTGATGGTAACCACAAATAAAACTAGTAGTGGATATCCACAAAAATAAAGAAAAGGGAATTCAAGTATGTCACTAAAGAAAGCCAGCAAGCCATGAGAGAAGAGAGCAAGAGAAGTAAGGAACACAGAAGAACTACAAAAACAATCATGAAACAAGTAACAAAATAGTAATATGTACATACTTTTCAATAATTACTTTGAATGTAAATGGACTCAAAATTCATAGGGTGATATAATGGCTAAAAAAGTAACACCCATCTATACACTGGGGTGCCTGGGTGGCTCAGTTGGTTAAGCATCCGACTACTGCTTTTGGTTCAGGTCAAGATCTCATGGTTCATGAGTTTGAATCCCGCATTGAGCTCTGTGCTGACAGTGCAGAGGCTTCTTGGATTCTTTCTCTCCCCTCTCTCTCTGCCCCTACCACACTCATGCTCTCTCTCAAATAAACTTAAAAATTTATACAGAAAAAAGACCATCTATATGTTGCATACAAGAGACTCATTTCAGACGTATAGACACATGCAGATTGAAAGTTAAGGGATAGAAAAAACATTTATCATGCCAATAGAAGTGAAAAGAAATCTAGGGTAGCAATTCTTATATCAGACAAAATAGACTTTAAAACAAAGACCCTAACAAGTGCCAAAGAAAGACACTATATAATCATAAAGGGACCAATCCAACAGGAAGATATAATAATTATAAATATTTATGCACCCAACATGGATACATCCAAATACATAAAGCAGCTATTAAAAACCATACAGGAAGGAACTGATAGTAATACAATAATATCAGGGGATTTTAACACCTCACTTACATCAATGGGTTAGAAAATCAACAGAAAATCAACATCCAACAGAAAATCAATAAGGAAACTGTGGTTTTAAATGATACTGTTGACCAGATGGATCTAATAGATATATTGAGAATATTCTATCCTAAAACTGTGGAATACACACTCTCTTCAAGTGCACATGGAATATTCTCTGGTTAGATCACATGTTTGGCCATAAAATAGTCTCAACAAATTAAAAAAGATTGAAGTCATATCATGCATCTTTTCTGATACAATGAAACTAGAAATCAACCACCAGACAAAATCAGGAAAGAAAACAAATACATGGAGGTTAAATAGCATGCTACTAAACATGAATAGGTCAACCAAAAATAAAAGGGAAACCAAAAAATATATGCAGACAAATGAAAATGAACACACAAAGTCCAAAATCTTTGGAATGCAGGAAAGTTGTTCTAAGAGGGAAATTAATAGTAATACAGGTCTACCTCAAGAAGCAAGAAAATTTTCAAATAAACAACCTAACCTTACACCTAAAGGAGATAGAAAAAGAAAAGAACAAAACCCCAAAACAATAGAAAAAAAAGAGGACTCAAATAAACAAAATCAGAAATGAAAGAAGAGAAATAAAAAATGATAACACAGAATGGTAAAAGATTATGAGAGAATATTATGAAAATTATATGCCAACAAATTGGACAACCTAGAAGAAATGGATAAATTTTTAGCAACAAGTCACTTCCCTTAACTGAATTAGGAAGAAATAGAAAATTTGAACAGACTGATTACCAGCAATGAAATTGAATCAGCAATCAAAAAAACTCTGAATAAACAAAAGTCCAGAACCATCTGGATTCACAGGTGAATTCTACCAAATATTTACAGAAGAGGTAAAACCCATTCTTCTGAAACTATTCCAAAAAAAAACAAAAGAGCAAGGAAAGCTTCCAAATTCATTATATTAGGCCAGCATTACCATGATAACAAAACCAGATAAAAACAATACAAAAAAAAAAAAAGAAAACTATAGGCCAATATCTCTGATTAACATAGATGCAATATCCTCAAGAAAACACTAGCAAATCAAATCCAACAATACATTAAAAAATCATTAACCATGATCAAGTGGGATTAATTCCTGGGATGCAAGGTGGTTCAGTATTTGCAAATTTATCAGTGTGATACATCACATCAACCAGAGAAAGGATAAAGACCATGTGATTATTTCTACAGATGTAGAAATAGCATCTGACAAAGTAAAACGTCCATTTATGATAAAAATCCTCAATAAAGTATGTTTAGAGGGAACATGCCTCAATATAATAAAGATCACATATGAAAGCCCACAGTGAACATCATAGTAAATGGTGAAAAACTGAGAGCTTTTCCCCTAAGATCAGGAACAAGACAAGGATGCCAACTGTTACCACTTATATTCAACACTGTAGTGGAAATCCTAGCAACAGCAATCAGATAACAAAAATAAAAAGCATCCAAATTGGTAAGGAAGCAGTAAACTTTCACTATTTGCAGATGACATCATACTGTATATAGAAAACCCTAAAGACTCCACACACACACACACACACACACACACACTACTGCAGCTGATAAATGAATTCAGTAAAGTCACAGGATACAGAATTTATATACAGAAACCTATACACTGATAATGAAGTAGCATAAAGAGAAATTAAGAAAACAATCCCTTTTACAATTGCACCCAAAATAATAAAATATCTCAGAATAAATTTAACCAAGGTGGTGAAAGATCTGTACCCTGAATACCAGAAAACACTGATGAAAGAAATTAAAGATGACACAAACAAATGGAATGATATTCCATGTTCATGGACTGGGAAAAAAAAATTTTGTTAAAATGTCCATACTACCCAAAGCAATACACATTCAATGCAATACCTATCATATTATCAACAGCAGCTTTTACAGAACTAGAACAAATAATCCTTAAATTTGTATGGAACCACAAAAGACCCCAAATAGTCAAAGCAATCTTGAGAAAGAAGAACAAAATAGGAGGTATTACAGTCCCAGATTTCAAGATATACTACAAAGATGTACTTCAAGATGTAAGGTACTGGCACAAAAATAGACACATAGATCAACAGAATAGAGAGCCCAGAAATAAACTTACAAACATAACTCAACATAATAAAGGCCATTGGTGAAAAACCCATAGCTAATATCATCCTTATGGAGAAAAACTGAGAGCTTTTCCTCTATGGTTGGGAACATGACACGGATGTCCCATCTCACCACTTTTATTCAACACAGTACTGGAAGTCCTAGCTACAGCAAACAAACAACAAAAAGAAAAGGCATCCAAATCAGCAAGGAGGAAGTCAAACTTTCACTTTTTTTGCAGATGACATGATACTACATGTACATAGAAACCCAGAAAGTCTCCACCAAAAAATTGCTAGAACTGGTAAATGAACTCAGTAAAGTCTCAGGATACAAAATCAATGTATAGAAACTTGTTGCATTTCTATGCACCAATAATGAAGTAGCAGAAAAAGAAATTAAGAAAACATTCCCACTTACAATTGCAACCAAAATATTAGGATACCTAGGAATAAACCCAGCCAAGGAGGTAAAAGACCTGTACTCTGAAAACTGTAAAACACTGATGAAAGAAACTGAAGATGACACAAAGAAATGGAAAGACATTCCATGCTCATGGTATGGAAGAACAAATATTATTAAAATGTCTATACTACCCAAAGCAATCTACACATTTAATACAATCCCTATCAAAATACCACCAGCATTTTTCACAAAACTAGAAGAAACAATCTTAAAATTTATATGGAACCACAGAAGACCCTGAATAGACAAAGCAATCTTGAAAAAGAAAAGTGAAGCTGGAGGCATCAAAATTCCAGACTTCAAGTTATATTACAAAGCTGTAGTGATCAAAACAGTATGGTACTGGCACAAAAAATAGGCACAGAGATTAATAGAACAGAATAGAAAACCTAGAAATAAATCCATAATTATATGGTCAATTAATCTTCGACAAAGCAGGAAAGAATATCCACTGGGAAAAAGACAGTTCCTTAAACAAATAGTGTTAGGAAAACTGGACAGCGACATGCAAAAGAAAGAAACTGGACCACTTTCTTACACCATACACACACACACACACACACACACACACACAAACTCAAAATGGATTAAAGACCTAAATGTGAGACATGAAACCATAAAAATCCTAGAAGAGAGCACAGGCAGTAACTTCTCTGACATCAACCATAGCAACTTTTTCTAGATAGGTTCCCTTAGGCAAGGAAAAAAAAAACAAAAATAAAATATTCTGACTATATCAAAATAAAAATCTTCTGCACAGAGAAGGAAATAATCAACAAAACTAAAAGGCAACCTATGGAATGGGAGAAAATATTTGCAAATGACATATCCAATAAAAAGTTAGTATCCAAAATATATAAAGAACTTATCAAACTCAACACCCAAAAAACAAATAACCCAATTAAAAAATGTGCAGAAGGCATGGACAGACATTTCTCCAAAGAAGACATCTACATGGCCGACAGACACATGAAAAGATGCTCAACATCACTAAGCATCAGGGAAATGGAAATCGAAACATCAATGAGATATCACCTCACAACTGTCAGAATGGCAAAAATCAGAAACACAAGAAAAAAGTGTTGGCAAGGACGTGGAGAAAATGGAACCATCGTTCACTGTTGGTGAGAATGCAAACTGGTGGAGCAATTGAAACAGTATGGAAACGCCTCAAAACATTAAAATAGAATTACCATGAGATCCAGTAATTCCATTACTGGCTATTTACCCAAAGAAAATGAAAACACTAATTCAAAAAGATACATGTAACCGTATATTTATTGTAGCATTATTTACAATAGCCAAGATATGGAAGCAGCCCAAGTGTCCATCGACTGATGAATGGATAAAGAAGTGGTATAGGAGGGGCCAAAATGGCGGAACAGCATGGAAGTTTTTTGTATCTTTTGTCCCTGAAATGCAGCCAGATCAACACTAAACTATCCTACACATGAATAAAACTGATTTGAGGATTAACACAACAATCTTCACAACCTGAACCACAGAACTTGGCAGATACACAGTGCAGAGAGGTGAAGGAGGGGAGAGAGAAGCTGTGGAGGGCAGGGAGCTGTTTTTGCTTGCAGAGAGAGGACAGAGATGGGGGGAGAGTACGGGAAAACCAACCCCCACAAACATAAGCTGGAGAGAAAGGGGAAAAGTGGAAATAGCTGCAGGTACTGAACAAAAAAGGGAGAAAGGAGAAAGGAGAGGGTTTAAATTCCATTAGGACTCTACAAACAGGGGAGCGCAGAGTCTGAAATTCCACAGCCTGGTACCTGGCAGTGCTCTGGTGGGAAGGGCGAATCCCTGGGAGCAGAGAGTGAGGTCCGAGGGGTCCTCAGGCCATATGGGGAGCAGCGGTTCCCGTGTTGGGTCATTTGGTTGGTAGAGGCTGTGCGATCACCCCACAGGCAAAGGTCCCAGTGGACCCTGGAGAACAACCACATTCACTGGTGTTGGAACAAGAATGTTAAGGGGGAATCCTGGCACTAGATGTGTGTTATGATCTTTCATAATCCCTGAAGTGCTGCTGCTACAAGATCATGTGAACTTTTCCTGGGGAGGGCTGGCACTTAACCACAGTCTGGGCATCGGCAGCAATGCAGTCTCGTGCATGTTCCTGGGGGTGCGCCAGCACCTGGCCATTGTTCAGCACGACCACCCCCAAAGGATCTGAGCGGGTCAAAGCTGAAGTACCTCAGAAGTGAGGAGTTGGAAGGAGGGGCAGAAGTAGGGGGATCCAAAGTTCCCTCCTCTCTCAAACAAAGCAGTGTTGAATCCAAAGGACTTTGAACTCCAAGAATCTGGGAGGCAGGAAACAGTTGTGTCCAGGGACGCACCAAGACAGCCTGATGGGCCATAAGTGGGGCTTCAGAGAATGGACAGCGGGCCCACAGTGGAGGCGGGACCCGCCTCACCAAACCACGCTCCTCCTCGCCTGTTAACTGCATATCTACTAGAGTGGGATTGACACTGACAAATCAGACATCCCCTCCTCCAGACCAGCGCTATTGCATTGTCTGATGTAACTCTTGGACAATTCTTATTATATAGATATATTCTTCCTTCTTTTTTTCCTTCTTATCTCCTCCCTCCTCTAGTCTGGTTACTTTGGTTGTTGGTTTGTTTAAGCAGAAATATTTAATCTATTCTGTTGATACATGTTCTACACCTTCTTTATTTTCTTTTCTCTCTCTCTGTATTAAGCTGAATAGTTTCTCTGTCTGGTCAATTTTATTTTCTTTTCTTTTTCTCTGCCTCCTTCTTTACTTTCCTTACTCTCTCTGGATTAAGCTGTAGAGTTTCTTTGGTCAATTTTCTTTTCTTTTCTTTTTCCCCGCCTCCTTTATTTTCCTTTCTCTCCCTCTGGATTAAGCCATACAGCTTCTCTGTCTGGTCAATGTTTATTTTTTATTTTTCCCCATCCCTGTCATTTCTCTCTTTGTATGGGATAAGTCCTCTTCCATCAGCACTGCCTCCACCCTGTTGTTTACTTGTAGCTGATGTTTCTGGTTGTTTGTGGGGTTTTTTGGTTTGTGTGTGTGTGTGTGTGTTTTGTGTCTTTGTTTTTTGTTTGTTTGTTTGCTTGCTTTCCTTTCCAGGTCTATTTCAATGAACAAATCAAAGCACACCTGGTGGAGGGTCCAAAACATCACTATGAGGAGGGAAATAAAGTAACCAAAGTCACATCAACAGAGAGAAAGTAACACTCTCCAAAAAAACACCTCCTGGAGGACCAGGCCCTGGACAGTGTGTGATCCCTCTTTAATATAGTAGTGCTCACAGGGCACATAACAAGTCTTTAAAATGCAGAAGGGACAGAAAACTAGCCAAGATGATGAAATGGAAGAATTCTCCCCAAAAGAAATACCAGGAAGAAATGACAGCTAAAGAATTGATCAAAACAGATATAAACGATATAACTGAACAAGAATTTAGAATAATAGTCATAAGATTAATTGCTGGGCTTGAAAAAAAGCATAGAAGTCAGCAGAGAATCTATTGCTGCAGAGGTCAAGGAACTAAAAAATAGTCATGATGAATTAAAAAATGCTGTCAATGAGGTGCAAAATAAACTAGAGGTGGTGACAGCGAGTATTGAAGAGGCAGAGGGGAGATTAAGTGAAATAGAAGATAAAATTATGGAAAAAGATGAAGCTGAGAAAAAGAGAGAAAAAAATTCTGGACCACAAGGGGAGAATTAGAGAACTAAGTGATTCAATGAAATGGAACAATATCTGTATCATACGAGTTCCAGAAGAAGAAGATAGAGAGAAAGGGGCTGAAGATGTACTTGAACAAATCATAGCTGAGAACTTCCCAAATCTGGGGAATGAAAACAGACATTGAAATCAAGGAGGCGCAGAGAACTCCCTTCAGACGTAACTTGAATCGATCTTCTGCACAACATATCATAGTGAGACTGGCAAAATACAAAGATAAAGAGAGAATTCTGAAAGCAGCTAGGTATAAACGGGCCTTAACCTACAAGGGTAGATATGTAAGTGTAGTAACAGACCTACCTACTGAAACGTGGCAGGCCATAAAGGAGTGGCAGGAAATTTTCAATATGCTGAATAGGAAAAAATATGCGGCCAAGAATCCTTTATCCAGCAATCCTGTCATTAAGAATAGAAGGAGAGATAAAGGTTTTCCCAAACAAACAAAAAATTGAAGGAATTCATCACCACTAAACCAGCCCTACAAGAGATCCTAATGGGAACTCTGTGAGTGGAATGCTGCAAAGACCACAAAGTACCAGAGACATCACTACAAGCATGAAACCTACAGATAACCCAATGACTCTAAACCCATATTTTTCAATAATAACACTGAATATGAATGGACTAAATGCTCCAATCAAAAGACATAGGGTATCAGAATGGATAAAAAAAACAAGACCCATGTATTTTCTGTCTACAAGAGACTTATTTTAGACCTGAAGACACCTTCAAATTGAAAATGAGGGGATGGAGAACCATCTATCATGCTACTAGAAGCCAAAAGAAAGCTGGAGTAGCCATACTTCTATCAGACAAACTAGATTTTAAACTAAAGGCTGTAACAAGAGATGAAGAAGGACATTATTTCATAATTATGGGGTCTATCCATCAAGAAGAGCTAACAATTATAAATGTTTGTGCACCCAATTCGATAGCATCCAAATACATAAAACAATTAATCATAAACATAAGCAATCTCATTGGTAAGAATGTGGTAATTGCAGGGGACTTTAATACTTCACTTACAACAACGGACAGATCATCTAGACAGAAAATCAATAAACAGTGGCCAATAAACAATAATTAATAAACTGGCCTAGATGGACTTGACATATATATTCAGAACTTTGTGTCCTAAAGCAGCAGAATACACATTCTCCTCGAGTTCACATGGAACATTCTCCAAGACGGATCACATACTGGGTCACAAAACAGCCTTCAATAAATGTAAAAGAATTGAGATCATACCATGCGCATTTTAAGATCATAATGCTATGAAACGTGAAATCAACCACAGGAGAAAGTTTGGAAAACCTCCAAATGCATGGAGGTTAAAGAACATCCTACTAAAGAATGAATGGGTCAACCAGGCAATTAGAGAAGAAATTAAAAAATATATAGAAACAAATGAAAATGAAACATAACAATCCAAACCCTTTGGAATACAGCAAAGGAAGTCCTAAGAGGAAAATACATTGCAATCCAGGCCTATCTCAAGAAACAAGAAAAATCTCAAATACAAAATCTAACAGCACACCTAAAGGAACTAGAGGCAGAACAACAAAGAAACCCCAAATCAACAGAAGAAAAGAAATAATAAAGATCACAGCGGAAATAAACAATATAGAATTAAAAAAACAGTAGAACAGATCAATGAAACTAAGAGTAGGTTTTTTGAAAAATAAATAAAATTGATAAACCTCTAGCCAGGCTTCTCAAAAAGAAGAGAAAAAGGACCCAAACAGATAAAATCACAAATGAAAGAGGAGAGATCACAACCAACATCACAGAGATACAAACAATTAAAAGAGAATAGTATGAAAAATTATATGCCAAAAAACTGTATAATCTGGAAGAAAAGGACACCTATATTCTTAGACACCTATACACTACCAAAACTCAAACAGGAAGAAATAGAAAATTTGAACAGACCCATAACTAGTGAAGAAATTGAATCAGTTATCAAAAATCTCCCCAAAAATAAGAGTCCAGGACCAGATGGCTTCCCTGGGGAATTCTAGCAGTCATTTAAAGTAGAGTTAAAACTAGGGGCGCCTGGGTGGCTCAGTCGGTTGAGCGCCGACTTCGGCTCAGGTCACGATCTCGCGGTCCGTGAGTTCGAGCCCCGCATCGGGCCCCTGTGCTGACAGCTCAGAGCCCGGAGCCTGTTTCAATTCTGTGTTTCCCTCTCTCTGACCCTCCCCCATTCATGCTCTGTCTCTCTCTGTCTCAAAAATAAATAAACGTTAAAAAAAAAAATAAAGTAGAGTTAAAACCTATCCTTCTCAAGTTTTTCCAAAAAATAGAAGTGGAAGAAAACTTCCAGACTCATTCTATGATACCAGCATTACCTTGATTCCTAAACCAGACAGATACCCCACAAAAAAGGAGAATTACAGGCCAATATCCCTGATGAGGATGGATACGAAAATTCTCAACAAGATACTAGCAAATTGAATTCAACAGCATATAAAAAGAATTACTCACCATGATCAAGTGGGATTCATTCCTGAACTGTAGGGCTGGTTCAATAGTTGCAAATCAATCAACGTGATATATCACATTAATAAAAGAAAAGAAAAGAACCATATGATCCTGTCAATCAATGCAGAAAAAGCATTTGACAAAATTTGGCATCCTTTCTTAAATAAAAACCCTCAAGAAAGTCGGGATAGAAGGAACATACTTAAACAATATAAAAGCCATATATGAAAAGCCCACAGCTAATATCATCCTCAATGGGGAAAAACTGAGAACTTTCCCCCTGAGATCAGGAACATGACAGTGATGTTCACTCTCACCATTGTTGTTTAACATAGTGTTGGAAGTCCTAGCATCAGCGACCAGACAATGAAATGAAATAAAAGGCATCCAAATTGGCAAAGAAGAAGTCAAACTTCCACTTTTAGCAGACAACATGAGACTCTACATGGAAAACCTGAAAGATTCCACCAATAGGCTGTTAGAACAGATCCATGAGTTCAGCAAAGTCTCCGATACAAATCAATGTACAGAAATCGGTTGCATTTTTATACACCAATAATGAAGCAACAGAAAGAGTAGTAAAGAAACTGATTCCATTTTCAATTGCACCAAGAGCCATAAAATACCTAGTAATAAACCCAATCACAGATGTAAAATATCTGCATACTGAAAAGTAAACTTATAAAGGGAATTTATGGAGATGCAAAGAAATGGAAAAAAATATTCCATGCTCATGGGTTGGAAGAATAAATATTTTTAAAATGAAAATACTACCCAAAGGAATCTACACATTCAATGCAATCCCAATCAAAATTGCACTGGCATACTTCTCAAAGCTAAAAAAAAAAATCCTAAAATTTGTGTAGAATCACAAAAGACCCCGAATAGCCGAAGTAATATTGAAGAAGAAAACCAAAGTGGGAGGCATCACAATCCCAGACTTTAGCCTCTACTACAAAGCTGTAATCATCAAGACAGCATGGTATTGGCACAAAAACAGACACAGAGACCAATGGAATAGAATACAGAACCCAGCACTGGACCCACCAATGTATGGCCAACTAATCTTTGCCAAAGCAGGAAAGAGCATCCAATGGAAGAAAGACAGTCTCTTTAGCAAATGGTGCTGGGAGAACTGGACAGCAACATGCAGAAGAATGAAACTAGACCAATTTCTTACACCATTCACAGAAATAAAGTCAAAATGGATGAAAGACGTAAATGTGAGACAGGAAACCATCAAAACTCTAGAGGAGAAAGCAGGCAATGACCTCTTTCACCTCAGCTGCTACAATTTCTTGCTTGACACATCTCCAAAGGCAAGGGAATTAAAAGCAAAAATGAACTATTGGGACCTCATGAAGATAAAAAGCTTCTGCACTGCAAAGGAAACAATCAACAAAACTAAAAGACAACTGATGGAATGGGAAAAGATATTTTCAAATGACATATTGGATAAAGGGTTAGTATCCAAAATCTATAAAGCACGTACCAAACTCAGCACCTGAAAAACAAATAATCCAGTGAAGAAATGGGCAGAAGACATGAATAGACACTTCTCCAAAGAAGACATTCAGATGGCCAACAGACACATGAAAAGATGCCCAACATCACTCATTATTAGAAAAATACAAATCAAAACCACACTGAGATATTATCCCACACTTGTCAGGGTGGCTAAAATGAACAAATCAGGAAACTACAGATACTGGTGAGGATGTGGAGAAATGGGAACTCTGTTGCACTGTTGGTGGGAATGTAAACTGGTGCAGCTGCTCTGGAAAACAGTATGGAGGTTCCTCAAAAAATTAAAAATAGAACTACCCTATGACCCAGCAATAACACTGCTAGGAATTTACCCAAGGGATACAGGAGTGCTGATGCATAGGGGCACATGTACCCCAATGTTTATAGCAGCACTTTCAACAATAGCCAAATTATGGAAAGAATCTAAATGTCCATCAACAGATCAATGGATAAAGAAGATATAGTTTATATATACAATCGAATACTGCTTGGCAATGAGAAAGAATGAAATCTTGCCATTTGCAGCTATGTGAATGGAAGTGGAAGGTATTATGCCTAGTGAAATAAGTCAGTCAGAGAAAGACAGATATGTTTTCACTCATATGTGGATCTTTAAAAACTTAACAGAAGATCATGGAGGAAGGGAAGGGGGAAAATAGTTACAAACAGAGAGGGAGGGAGGCAAACCACAAGAGACTCTTAAATACAGAGAATAAACTGAGGGTGGATGGGGGGTGGGGGAGAGGGAAAATGGGTGATGGGCATTTAGTAGGGCACTTGTTGGGATGAGCACTGGGTGTTGTATGAAAGCCAGTCTGACAATAAAGTATATTTAAAAAATAAAAATAATTAGAATTGAAAAAAATTGGTATATATATTCAATGGAATATTAGTCATAATACAGAATGAAATCTTGCCATTTGCAACAACATGGATGGAGCTAGAGAGCATTATGCTAAGCAAAATAAGTCAGTCAGAAAAAGCCAAATAGCTTGTGATCACTTATATGTGGAATTTAAGAAACAAAAGAAATGAGCAAAGAAAAAAGAAACAAACCAAAAAACATACTCCTGAATATAGAGATCAAACTGATGGTTACCAGAGGGGAGGTGGATGCGAGGGTGGGTGTAATAGATGAAGGGGATTAAGAGTAAACTTATCATGATGAGCACTGAGTAATGTATAGAGTAGTTTATTCACTATATTGTACATCTGAAACTAATATAATGGTGTACATTAATTATACTGGACTTAATAAATTAAAAGATAACAAATCAAAAGGCCCTGGTTCCACTAAAAGTACTAGATAAAAGGAATGGAAACTTACTTTCAAAATCACAGATTCTATTGCTGTATTGTTCTGTTTTATCTGACTCCAGGCCTTTACAATATCCACCACAAAATCTTCCACTGCTGAGCACAGGAATCTGCAAAGATAAGATAGATGGGCAATGTGACATGGACCATAATATCCAGAGCCCTTTTTTATTATAAAGTACATCTTCCTCCTTCTCGTTCTTTCTGTATCTGTTTCCTGATCTCCCTTCTCTCCCTGTCCTTCCTCTCTCCTCTCCCTTTGTTTCCCCATTTTTTCATGTACATATGGTCATATGTGTGAGTACCTATGAGAATTTAACTGGAATTTCCTAGCATAAATTCAGAATTTTCAGAAAAGAAAATTAAATTGATCCAACTTAGGTAAGGTTTTCATCATGGGTCAAATGAGCTATGGTTGAAGAGCCCATATAATTTAATACAAAGATAATGACTTTGGGAGGACTGTTCCTGGGTGCGGAGTGTTTATCAAAGGAGAATGTGGAAGACTTGGCAGGAAACCTCCAAAGAATCCCACCCAGGAGGAATGAATGACCCACCTACTTGGAAGGGGAGAATGTGTTGCTCAGGCTATGAGAAAGCAACTCTGTAGGTTCTACAGAGACTTCTTCCATTGTCAGATGGAAATCAATGTGTCCCTGCTGTAGGAGTTAGGTTATGCTCTTGAATAGTATGGAATGTTGTGTTTCCCTTCTGTAACCCTTCTTCTAAATCTATGGCTTGCAATTTTGTCTTTTTGGAATAGCGGGAGCACTCACCCTAATCTCATCTATTTTTTTCCTAAACTTTCCAATCAGCAGGTTTCAGTTGGCAGTAATTTGATACTTTCCTAGGCCCCAAGCTATCAAAATGAGCTCCTTGTCTGACTGAGGAACAGCCCATGAGGGCAAAAATACACCCCAGTTTGAGAGCGAAAGGAAGACTGACCTGGTTGCGATAATTATCTCTGTGGGGTACTTGGCCTTCAGGATTTTGTTCAACTCAGTGGTTGCAGATTCTAGATGTTGGATGGCAGCAGCCTAGGGGGAAAAGGAGTGTTCAGCCCTGGAATCTTAGCACTGGGACATAGTCTGCTGCCCATCCTTATCCCCTCATTATTTTCTACTGACTGTTTGCCAACAACTCAACTGCCTCTCTGAAAATAATCATAATCAAAGAATTCTTGTTGAAGATCCCCACATATAATCTTAGCTCTGTGGTCATTCTAAAAATAAGAGACATATATTGTTTGCTCTCATTTAAATAATTCTCAAAAACTCATGGAGGTACTTTTTGTTCCATGTTTCAAATGAACAACCAATCTCATATTGCATAGCTAGTAAATAATAGATCTGGGATTTGAACCCACATCTTACCAGTGCCAGAGTGCAGCTCTTCTATAATAATATTAGTAATAATAAAAGTATTCACTTATATTTACTCTGTACCAGACTCTGTTCTAAGGTATACATAAATATTTTCTTATCCTTATAACAACTCCATTTCACAGAACAGCAAACTGAGGCACAGGAAATGGGAAGCTGATAAGTAGTGGAGCCTGGATTTGATTCTAAGTAGTCTGGCTCTTGAGTCTGTATTCTCAACTACTGCTTCTACTTCACCCTCTCTGTTATTCCCTACATTCAAAAAACTACCAGGTCCTGATGATTCTATCTTCCTCATATGTCTTAAATCTGTCACTTCTCCTTACCCCTGTTACAACTTCACCAGTCCAAATCACCATCATCTTTTGCCTAGACAATTGCAGCATCTCCTATCTTTTCGCTTTCCCTCTAGTCTTTATTCCTTCAAATGTTTCTCCACGTACCATGGAGCACTTCTGCATAAAACCTTTCTACTAGATAGCAGAATGGATAGATGGACAGGTATGTGATAAGGCAAGTATAATGAAATGTTAATGGTAGACTCTACCATTTTTTTTAAAAAAAATTAACGTTTATTTACTTTTGAGACAGAGAGAGACAGAGCATGAATGGGGGAGGGTCAGAGAGAGAGAGGGAGACACAGAATCTGGAGCAGGATCCAGGCTCTGAGCTGTCAGCACAGAGCCCAACGCGGGGCTCGAACTCACGAACCGTGAGATCATGACCTGAGCCGAAGTTGGACGCTTAACTGACTGGGCCACCCAGGCGCCCCACTACCATTTTATTTTATTTTTATTTTTTAAATTTATGATAAACACACACAAAGTTTTGATAGTTTCTATGTTAGGATTCTGTATACTTATTGGCATTATATGTCTCAAACTTTAATATAATGCCTAATGATATGTACTGTGATATTGAAATCAGCATTTTGATGTCTTTGAGAGTTATATCCTGTAGGCTAGAGTTGTAACTAGTTCTACTATTTAGCTCAAGAAGCTAGTATGTTTGAAAATTCTCATAATAAAATAAGAAGAAATAACCCACTTCTATAATTCTTATTAAGATAAGAGCCCAAATTTTATACCATGGATTACTAGGTTCTTCCTGGCCTGGCCCTTGATTGCTTCTCTAGTCTCATCTTTACTTATTCTCCCAGCATATCTCCTCCCTGTCCCCTATGCCTTAGCCATTACAAATGTATGTGAATATTCTGTTCCGTTCAGTGAATATTCTATGCTCTTTCTTGCCATTGGAACAAGATACACTATTCCATCTTTCTGAAACAGGCCACCTCTTTCTTAGTATCCTGGTTAACTCCCTCTGGTCCTTTGATCTCTTCTGAAATGTCATTTCTGAGAAGCTTTCCTTGATTTCCCCCAGACTGGGTTTGGTACACCTGCTGGGTGTTCCCACCCCTCTCTACTTCCTTACATACTAACACTCATACTACTTTATTAAAAGTATTGCTTCTATCACTTCAACTGGGCTCTGAACTCCATGACAGCATGAACTGTTTCATTCTTTTTTACCCACTAGCACATGAGAACAGCTCCTAGAACAGTATCTCACACATAGTAGGTAATCCATAAAATTTTCCATAGATACTTTGAGTGAATGAATAAGTAAATGGCTGAATGAGTTATATTACTAGTGCCTAACACAGTTCTTAGAAAAGCTGCTGATTGATATGTCTCCAATCCTCAATGATCTCATCCACATTGAGCCCATGGATAATACAAAAGCTTCTCTCTGGGTTTTGCCTATTATTTCACTGTGTAACAAAGGTGTTGGCCTGAATTACAGCTGGGCAGTAGTTACCTCAAATCGGGATACATCCATTTCAACCTGTCCTCTTAGCAATGGAGTTTGTCTAGGAGTCTCGCGGACCATCACACTCCATCTGAAATGAAGGTCAAAGAAAGATATTTAGACTCTGTTTCATCAAAAGCTGGCATCAATGCTTCACATATCAATAAAAAGGTCAAAATGTTAATGTGATAGGTGAAGATAAGTTGTAGGGATGCCCGCATTATTCCAGGTCACCTGATGTCAAGATATACCACAAGTAGAGCCTCTGCCTCAGGACTTCTTAAGGCCAATGTGATGGAAAGTAGTCCATCATAGGGTTCTCAGAGAACAGATAGAGAGGTAACTATCAAGATCACCTAAGGTGATTTTGTAAAATACATATACCAGGGCCCTACCCAAGACCTACTGAATAAGAGTCTTTGTGGTAGGCTTAGCTTGGTATCTTGAAAAAGCTTCTCAGAATATCCTTATGGGCAGCCAGAAATCAAATACTATGACACAGCATTGAAAGTCTTTCTTCTCAGGACTTAGGACGGCAATACTCATTCCTCTCTAGAGCAGAGACAATCTAGGCCATTTGTTTCTGAACCCTCATTTCTATGAGTTTCTTTGAAAAACTGATGGAGCTATAGAATAGTTTCTATACTATTCTAGAATAGAACAGAAAGATAGAAATGCTCCCAAGGAAAAAATATGCTTACATAGATTATTAGCTATGCAACTTGAAAGAGGTTGACAGAACCTTAAAATTTACCCATGGGGCTCCTGATTTAGGATCTTTGGAGTTTGGAGAAGGGCTTTAGTGATGTCTAAAGGATACATAGTGGACCCTGACTTCCTAATAGATAAGTGCTGCCCCACACAAACTGCCCTGCATTGAAGCTAGACAGGAAATGAGGCACTGTGAGGGAGGTTACAACATTCATGGTTGAGATGATGTAACAGAATAACTGATGTGGGACTGGAATAGGCACAATGACCTGATCTTTCAGCCACTCACCTGTCTAGAATTCTCACACTAGCCTGCTCCACTCTGTTGAGGATGTTGACAGGCGACTTGTTTTTGTTCCAGAATGCACCCCAGCCTAGAACACGGGCCAGATCATTGCCGGTTCCAAGTGGTATGACTGCCAACTGACACTGCAAGAACAAAAACAGGCACCCCTTTCAGACAATCCTACCAAGATCCACCCATAAACAAACCCAGAAGGTGCTCCTTGGGAAAGATTGTGGTCTCAAAACCAGTGGCAATAGGAGACTTCTGATTTTAGGAAGTGTAATAGGAAGATGTCTGATGTTGAGTGAACTTTTTCCTAAGGGGTTGGGCCCTGCTCTTGGCAATATAGAACCTACTCAGTGAAAGAAAACATTGCTAGAATATGCCAGTATTTATAGCCATGCTTATGAAAGAGAAGTATAGCCATAAATTTCTATCAAGGGTTGGCCAAGGAGATAAGGTGACTTGGGAGACAAAGCTATAAGAGTCAGAAGGGCATGGAGCTATCTAGGGAGAGAAGGGAAAGTTAGAGGAAAGTTTCTGCTACTCTTGAGACTTGGGGAAGAAAATCAGTGGCTTCAGGAGGGTAAGAAAATTGGGGGCTGAATGTTGCCTGAAGCCACTTCTTTTCTGTTTGCTCTCCTCCCCTTTGATTCTTCACTTTGTGGCCTGGAGAATATAGCATTGCTCATTCTTTCTGATAACTCCCTCATTTCTCCTTCTCACAGATAGATAACCAGAAAATGGTTTAAGTGATGAAGCTTAGATTGGGAATCTGTCAGCCAGGTTGGCTATGAAACCAGTGGAAAACATGTTATATACATAAGGAGCATGAAGACCAGGGACTTTTTGGGATGAGCAGCTCCATACTCCCAATCTCTCTAGCAATGGCTAAACTGAGTCAGCCAGGAACTCACCCTTTCATGTAATCCAAAGGCATCAATCAGAGATAAGACCCAACTCACACTGCCATCTCCACCACAAACCACAATGCGAAAACGAGCAAAATTCTTGAACATGGACAGCCTAAAAGAAAGAGGGAGAAAAAGAGTAATTTCATGAATGGTTAGGGTTCACAACTCTTTTCTATACTGTGCCAAGAGCTAAGGACTGCTGCTTCTGCATCCTGCTAACAAGCTACCTTCCTTCTTTCACTTAGCTCCTATCTCTCTGTATTCCTAACATCACAGGCAATGCTCCCATAGACAATCCTGGAGATGAGGCCTTGCTTCAGCCTACCATCTTCGATGCCTAATCATACTTTAGAAGCTACAATAACATAGCTAAACTCCTTGTTGAGCCCAAGAAGAATGCCTTGCACATTGGCCAGGGGCCTCACAAAAACCAGAGCTGAACAGTCAGATGGTCCCTAAATAAAACAGGCCTATAGTAGAGATATATCTATTTGGTCCCCGGAAGGAATGAGGGACAGGAAAGGTGAGCAGTAATATTCATTTGTCTTCTCCTCTGAGGTCAGGAGATATAGTTAGACTTCTTCCAACCAGGAAAAGTGAAGCAAATCTGAGACCAGGACATGGTCCTGAAGGGATTTCTGGGAGAGGGCTAAAAGTTCTCCAACTACCCAACCTGAAATGTTCTGAAGTTATATGTTTGTGTCCTGACTTGAGAAAATATATCTTTCCTACCCAGGTACTAGAACTGATTTCAGGAAACCTATCCTAGTCTAGAATGCATAGAGTGAAAAGTTCCATATATATACCCAACTATATCCCTTACCCCATGCTTACCCGGCTTCAGGTCCACCCTTCGACAGGTCAAAAACTTGAGAAGGATTAAGGTATTGCTTGAATTTTCGGAGGAAGATGATCCCTTGGTGATCGCCACTTTTGGAGTTGATGAAGATGAGAAGGGGACATGAACAGGCTGATGACCAATCAAGGTTCCAGAAGTCTGAAGATACTACTAATTGGCCTGATATATGCACACAACAAAAAGAAAAAGGAGAACAAAGAACAGGGCCATTGAGATGGAAACAAGACATGACTTAACATCACATTTTGGAAAGACTTTTTAAAAACAGCTTTATTGAGGTATAATTGATATACAAATAATTGCACATATTTAATGTGTGCAATTTAATGAGTTTAGATATATGTAAACACCCATGATACAATCACCACAAACAAGGCCAAACACATATCCAACGCCTCCCAGATTTTCTTTATGCCCAGACCCCTGAGAATGAGAACTAGAGGGGAATTCAGAACACAACCCAAAGGGGCTTTTATTTAATGTTTGCCCAGCTGTTGCCAGGCAAACATTTGTTAAGCAACTACTACATGCCAATCATCATGCTAGATACTGCTAGGGATACTGCCCTCAAGCTGGAGGAACAGACTCATACACAATAATATGTTCAAACACAAAGATTAAGGAAATTGGTGCCATAATGAAGGGTTAATAAAACACTGTGGGGAATCTGAAGGAGAGTGTTGGGAGTCCAGGAGGAGGATCAGCATACCAACTAGTCCTCTCTCTGGGATAGCTCAGTTCTCACAGTGAGAAGGTACCAGGTAAGGAGAGAGGGGGAGGAAAGGCTGTCTTTTAGCTAGGAGCTAATTACAGAACATATCAAAGTGGGATGAAGCAGGGAGCTTTAATCACTCCTTTAAGGCTCTGGCAGAGCAATCCAAGTTATCACACCAACTTCCAGGGGAAACAAGACTATAGGGAAATTGTCTGAATAAGAGAGATGCTTTTAATAATCCCTAACTCTGAAGTTCCCTACAGTGAAGTGGAGTTATAGCAGTCTAAATTGCCAAAACCTGCCAGCTTGTGCTGTCTTAGAGCCTGTGGGCAGGGAGACAGGTAGTGAGCAATGGCCCCCTAGGAGATGGTAGACAAATCGTGAGCCCCCAAACCTCTGAGCTTATGACTTGCCAGGGATACCCCAGCAAAAATAAATGCAAAGTGAAAAAGGTATGTGGCTCACTCCTGAATGGTGTGGGACATGGGGAGGGAGGTGAGATATCCCATTTGTTGTAACCTGGGTGAAAGGGAGCCTGGAGGAATTCTGCTGACTTGAGCAGATTTCATGGCTGTTTTGCTTGGAAAAGCAAAGGCTTCCTTTGCTTCCTTTGCTCCTTTGCTTCCTGGAAAAGCTAAAGCAGGCTTCTTCTATGGGCCAATTCCTACTCAATGGCCAGTAGAACTCAAAGGGATCCTAATCCAGCTAGCCAGTCATGCACCAAATTTTCAGGGCTTGCTAGGACTCACAGCTATAAGGGGAGTCTGCTATATCCCTTCAGTAGCATAGCTTAGAAGTAGTTGCTCTCCCTGAACACATTATCCAAAAATAGTGCCCTTTTCAACATTTGTTTTACGAAAGGTAATATGTTGACACAATGGTAGTTAAGACATTCATTCAACAAATATGTATTGAGGGCATTCTCTGTGATTGTCCTTCTTGTGTTCTGAGAATAAATGGTGGACAAGATAGAAATAGTCTCTGTTCTTGTGGAACTTATATTCTAATGGTGGGAGACACACCATAACAAAGAAATATAGAAAATAATATCAGGTCACCTGGTTGAGTGTCCAACTTCAGTTCAGGTCATGATCTCCCAGTTCGTGGGTTTGAGCCTGGCATCAAACTCTGTGCTGATAGTTCAGCTTGGACCCTGATTCGGATTCTGTGTCTCCCTCTCTCTCTGCCCTTCTCTGACTCTCTCTCTCTCTCTCTCTCAAAAATAAATAAATATTATTAAAATATAAAATAATATAATTTGAAGAAAAAGAAGTCAGGGTAAGGGGATGGTGACTGAAGGGGGTGTAATTTTAGACAGGGTAGTCAGAGACAGCTTCTCTGGGGAGGTGACATGTGAGATGAGACTTAAATGAAATAAAGAACTGAGCAATGCAGATATTAGGGGGAAAAGTTTCTGGGGCAAAAGAAAGAGTAAGTGCTAGGACCCAGAGAAGGGAGACTGTCTGGGGTGTCTGAAGACCAGTAAACAGAAAGGCATGACTGTTGTGGAGTGAGTGAGGGGGGGAGTGGCAGAAATGAGGTCAGAGAGACGACAGGGACCATATAAAATGATAACAAGATGTTAGAGGACGCAGTTAAAATAAGGGTGTGGCTAGTATGGTATGAAACATTAGGTTCAAGTCATAAGATACATGAAGAAAATAAAAAAAAAGGTAGTATCTTTTTATGAGCTTGCTCCTTTACCAAACAACAATCAGGCCCCAACTCACCACCTGGTCTCAGGCTTACCTCTCCTTTGAGAATCTGATTCTGCTCTGTGGTTCCTTTTATTCAGCAACCTCTCGCCAACGCCCTTTAGGTGAGCATATGACTTTGAGTATGCACTTCAATGAAAGGATTTATGGAAACAGCCTCCTGCCAACATCTAGTGGAACTGTGAGCTATGCTTAGAAGCAAGGAGTCCCTCTGCCAGAGGTTATGGAATAGATCTTTCTATGCTCAATGATTTTTAACAGTGCCAAAGGTCCAATGGGTTAGTCCCTTTTTAAAGATGAGACAGCAGTGGCACTGATACCAACTGCTATGAACTATTTGGGCCTCAGTTTCCTTATCTGCAAAGTGGGCCATTCCAAAAACTAACTTGTTTCCCAGTGTTGAGATGAAAATAAACTAGGTGTTACATTGAGGAGAAAAAGAAATATGAATTGTTTCTTAAATGTGAAAGATGAGCAAACTCGCTATAGTAAGAGACTAGTTGAAACTGGCCATGGTACCATTTTTTTTCTTATCCAGAAGATTGGCAAAAATAAAAAAAAAATAGGTGATACAGTTGATTGAGGAAGACATGGAAAAATATGCACTATCACTGAGGGTGGAAGTGCAAAGTGACAACAAGCCTTATGGAGGGTAATTTGACAGCATCTATGAAAATTACAAAGGCCTATTCATTATGACCCAGTAATTACACTTCGGGGAATTTTTCCTATAGATGTATATGTAAAATGACCTGTATGAGATTGTTCATTGCAACATTGTTGTAATAGCAAAAGAGTGAAAACCACCAAGTTATCCACCAATAGAGAACTAGTTAAGTAAATTATGGTATATCCATATAATGGGTTATCTTATAGCCGTAAAAAAGAACAAGGAGGCAATATTTTATTGATACAAAAGACCTCCTAAATATACTATGAAGGATAAAATAAAAGCAAGGTTTAGAGCAATGTGTACAGTGTTAAAAAGGGGAGGGATAAGAATATATGTTTATATTTACTAGTATATACTGGAAGACCTACTCGAAGCTATTGAATAAACCAATGGCAGTAGTCAACTTTTTGTGAGTGGTCATGGGATGGGACTACAGGAGATTGAGAAGATTGAGAGAAAGGATAGTAATATTTTTAAACTAAATATGTGCATATGTGTGTTTCTATTTTTTAGAAAAACTTTAACCATGTGAATATATCAACTATTTAAGGATTAAATTAAGAAATAGGAAGAAAGAATTATGCTAATGTTATCAATAAGTTAAATAGCCACGAGGGTGTAGCTGAAATCATTTGTAGATCCATTTGGCAGCTTGGATCATGGGTTGCCTTCTGCAATGTACTTCTACAACATAATGCAGCTGTGTGCCACAGCTGGTTGCCCTCTAGATTTATTCACTAAACTAGAGCAAACATCTTAAATTCTCTGGGTATTCATTTCTCCATATGTACAATAGCATCATGTTGCAATGATTAATAAAAATAATCCAGGATGGGGATGGAAAACTGTGAAATAAGGAGAAAATTCTATAATTAAGGCAACCCACACTTCAGTGTCAAACCTAATTTGGTTACAGATGGGAAGACAAAGGGAAGCAGTGTTGGCAGAAAGCTATTCTTTGGAAAAGACAAGGGCAGACCCATCTAGCATTTCTCCTAGAGTCAGAGAACATCTGAATTTGAGCAAGGCCAAGTTTGTCAAGAGAATCTGTGAACAAGGTGACAAAATTGTGTGGCATCGTGGACTGGAATATAGCAATGTTAGGCAGATTCATAACCAGGTAAGTAATTGTGCCCACAAGGCTGCTTTTGAATAAGCTGATGTTAATTGTAATGGAGTGTCCTGTACTGTTCAGCAATTTTAATCAACAATTCAAATGAAAACATAGAAGGCTGGCTTCTCAAATTTGAAGTACTCAAAGCTGGAGGGAAAGCTATTGGATGACAGAATCTAGATTGAAAAGTGACCTAATGGACAGATAGGTCAAAGTCAACAAGATGAAAAAGGGATAAATGTGAAGCTTGGATTTTACACCCGAGGACATAAATTGTACCAGAATTGGACAATAGGAACTTGGTTTGGCAGGATCAAGTGTGAAAAGGGCTTAGAGAATTTAGTTGACTTTAGATGACTCAACAGCCTGAAAGAGCCTTTCAAAAAACAAACAAATAAAAGCTCATGCTTCTTTGAGCTGCCTTAATACAACCACAGTTCTCCAAACCAGGAAGCCTATAATCCCTCTCAAATTTGTTCAGTTTGTACCACAGAAGGATGTTAAATTAGCATAAAGACAGCTTACTTATCCCCTTCTTATATTTTAAAATGATCTCTAACAGATGTTAGTTCATCTAACCCTCACAATGCACCTGAGTATAACTGTTATTTAAAGAAAGCTTCTCAAGAGTGAGATTCAATTGGATCAAGATTGCAGATGAGTAAAAGTAAAGGCTAAAACCTAGCTCATGGGGCATTAGATGAAATACTACACAAAAAGAATGGCTTAGCTCAGGTTCTTCTAAGCAATAATACTACGTCATTGGTGGAAAACAAAAGAAAGAAGCAATGCCATTAGTTGATTGTCTATAACAAGAGTAAGAAGTGATAGGATAGGAAAAAACAAACTAAGAAATTCCAACTTCCCTAAGGACAGGAAGCACAGAACCTGTTGGGCTAATTACAAATAGGTTGCAGCCCTTTAATACCTATTTAGGGTGACTGGAGGGATGCTGAGGAGGGCATCCTTCAGTCTGCTTAGACATCTTCCCCAAGTCCCCCTGTTGGGGTGAGCAAAATCTCAGATTCGAGACTAAATTGACTTTCATAGCAGCTTGAGTTTGCTTGGTTGACTAGCTTGTTACTTTTTCTCTTCTATCAATCCTATTTTCCTCCTACTCCCTTCCTTTCCCTGTACAGTCAAGCATCTTTAATTTACCAAGTCATCCACCTCATCACCTCTCTAGTTAACTATCTGGTAGGTGACTTTATGTGTGTAAATATTTGAGTAGATTTGAGAATAATATATGTATGCATCCCTGAGTGAAGTTAGCTTTGTGTCTGTGCATGTCATTAAGGAAACACGACAGAAACCTGAAGAAACCTGTGTGAATGGCTCATTCCCTGTACCAATGTCTATCTGGATGTATCTGTGTTAGGGTTAGAAAATTACTGGAAAAGACTAGAGTGGCTCTGAGTGTGTGTAGATGTGTATGTACACATGTGCACATGTGCTATGTCCAGTTCTAAAACTCTGCTGTACCGGCTGCAGAATCCTTGCCCACTTCTGTTCTCTGACTAAGGAACCTATATACTTTTCTTTCTTTTATTTGCTGTCAGCTAATGTTGGCTCTTCCTTGGCAACAAAATGTGCAGTAAGCATCGATATGGGGATAATTTTTAAGTCAATGAAATTCTGGTTCACTAACCACTCCTGGGTGAGTGGACCACCACATGTTAGAGTTGGATAAATTAGCATATTAGTGAAATATAAATGAAAACATTTCATGAAGGATTCGAACTTTCCCCTCCAGTAAGTGAAATTGACCATATATAGAGTGAAGTTAACCATACACAAACTGAAATTGATGGGTAGTGTATCTCTTTGCTGGTTTAGTGAAACAGTAGTGTGTCAGTTGGTAAATATATTAGATTTCTAAATTCCTTAGTGCTAGTAAAATAGGTCAGCTCTTTTTAGCTGTGATATGTGATTTTGATATTGACAGCTGCCATTATTTAGTAATGAATAATGGGAGAAGCAAATGAACAACTCAATGGCACAAAGGAGAGTCTCTCAAAAGCAAAGAAAAAGTGGGGAAGTAGAGGTATACTCAAAAAAGCATTCATTGTTAGCAATTGCTAAAAAGTGAAGTATTCCTGTGGGAGTCTACATTTTTCATTAGGCTACAAGACTAGTGATTTAATTTCGTTGTCCTTTGGGCTATGTTTCTTCATGTTCAGGCCCTTTACATATTATTACTTATCCTCACAATATACAGTATCATTCCATTTACAGATGTGGAAAGTGAAGCTCAGAGAATGTAAGTGACTTACCCAAGGTCACCTAGCTAGTAAGTAACTAAAACTCATGGTTGCCTGGCCTTTATTTTATCCTTTATACCCTGTTGCTTCTATGTCATATCATACTTTAAAAAGCAAACACAAGGGGCGCCTGGGTGGCGCAGTCGGTTAAGCGTCCGACTTCAGCCAGGTCACGATCTCGCGGTCCGTGAGTTCGAGCCCCGCATCAGGCTCTGGGCTGATGGCTCGGAGCCTGGAGCCTGTTTCCGATTCTATGTCTCCCTCTCTCTCTGCCCCTCCCCCGTTCATGCTCTGTCTCTCTCTGTCCCAAAAATAAATAAAAAAACGTTGAAAAAAAAATTAAAAAAAAAAAGCAAACACAAAACTAAACAAAACGTCCCTCCCCTTGGCCCCTGTTTTATCTGTTCTAACATCTCCAACCCTCTGATAGGAGACCCTATAGAAAGTTTAGTCTTGCTGCTTTGATTTCATTACTAACTCCATTCTGTGCAACCTCCTATAATTAGTTGACAGTGGTAACATTTTCTGATCTCCAAGTGCCTCCAAGTGTCACTCCTTTGGAGCTTAGCATATGCTACCTTTGGTCATATTATATCCATATGTCATATCAATTGTCATATTATATCCATATCCTGGGTCGACAATAACCATAAACTCTAGATATGCTATTATCTTGGATCTCTTTGTAGCCTTCCAACACCTTATGAATAGAATTATCAATAAATCACTAGTGTTTAGGAATTGACAAAGCATGAGCAGAGCATGCTGGGACAATAATCATGCTAATTTCAGATTTGTAGACAACCTTGGTATTAGTGTCCATTCTAAGAGTAACATAACCTGGGCCTTCATGTAGTTCTTCCTTGCCCACCTGCATGCAAGCAAACTTCTTTTATGGATTATCTAGTGGCTGAAAATCATGAAAAACCTGAAATCAATTCTGATAATTTAGAAGCAACCGGGAAAGAGCCTACAGAGAATATGCCCACATACATATACACCATAAATAACAACATTCATTATCCCAAAGGTCTAAAAAGAAACATGAGCTGTCTTTACATATATGCACATTTCTACTCCCCAAAAATATTTGACTGGTTGAGAATAATAATTTAATTAAAACATTTCCAGCCTAAATGTCCATCAACTGATGAATGGATAAAGAAATTGTGGTTTATATACACAATGGAGTACTACGTGGCAATGAGAAAGAATGACATATGGCCCTTTGTAGCAACGTGGATGGAACTGGAGAGTGTGATGCTAAGTGAAATAAGCCATACAGAGAAAGACAGATACCATATGTTTTCACTCTTATGTGGATCCTGAGAAACTTAACAGAAGACCATGGGGGAGGGGAAGGAAAAAAAAAAGTTACAGAGGGAGAGAGCCAAACCATAAGAGACTTTTAAAAACTGAGAATAAACTGAGGGTTGATGGGGGATGGGAGGGAGGGGAGGGTGGATGATGGGCATTGAGGAGGGCAGCTGTTGGGATGAGCACTGGGTGTTGTATGGAAACCAATTTGACAATAAATTTCATATTAAAAAAAATTTCCCCAGTCTTAGCACCTTCCCTCCTGTCCCAATGAAATACATTCTGAGATTAAAGTTTAGGTACTCACCATCTCCTTTAGGGTCGCTGAGGGCAGTGGGAGGAATGACTGATGTTCGATGACTTCCAAACCAGCATTCCTTGGAAAACCGTCTACGGCAGTCATTGTGCACCTGAAACGACAAGAGAACAGAGAGAAAAAAAGGAAGGGGGAGAGAAAAAGATACAATTGATCAGTCTTGAGGTCAAATTCCAAGGTTTCAGTCCCCAGTATTAAAAATCTCCCTTTCTGAGATTTGGTGCCATACACTTTCCCCTGACTTAACCTGGACACCCACTTTCCACTCAGAGCTTGAACCATCCCTGAAGATGGCCTCTGAGCTCTGTTCCTTTCAAAGGTAGCTTTTAGAAGACACCCATCACAGGCATTAAGAAGACACAAGTCCTAGGGCACAATCTTAGTGGCCTACACAATAGGGAGCTTACTTGCAATTTAAGAATGCTAATCCCGATAATATACTATTACACTCCAATCCTTACATCAATCATGTATAGTAGGGAATACATTATTAGGTTCATTTTAGAAATGAGGATACCAAAGGTCAGAGAGGTGAAAAGTCTTGCTCATGGTCAAATACCTGGGAATTGGCAGAGCTGAGATTCTGCTGCCTTCTCCGCAAGAGGTCATATTTCCCAAATTTCTGATATTTTTAAGTACCACTTCCTGGACAATGACATAGTTCCTAGTGGACATGAATCTGGCCTGATTACACAAGAGCAATTAAAAAGAAAGCCAAAGGACAACCAGAGTTTTCTTTTTTTTATTGAGATATAATTGACATATAACATTATATCAGCTCCAGGGGTACAACCTAATGATTTGATATTTGTATATATTCCAAAATGATCACCACAGTAAGTGTAGTTAACATGTGTCACCATATATAATTACATTTCTTTTCTTGTGATGATAACTTTTAAGGTCTACACTCTTAGCAAATTACAAGTAAGCAAAACAGTATTATTAACTACAGTCACCATGCTGTCCGTTATATCCTGATGTCTCATTTATTTTAGAACTGGAAGTTTGTACCTTTTGACCACCTTCACGTATTTTGCCCATATCCTAACCCCCATCCCCATATCTGTGAGCTCATTTTTTTTTTAGATTCTACATGTAAGTGAGATCATATAGTATTTCTTATTCTCTGACCCATTTTATATAGCATAATGCCCTGAGGTCCATCCATGTTGCTGCAAATGCCATGATTTCCTTCACTTTTAGGGCTGAATAATATTCCATTGCATATACATCTACCACATTTTCTTTATCCATGCATCCATCACTAGACACTTAGGTTCTTACCATATCTTGACTATCATAAATAATGTTGCTGTGAACATAAGAGTGCCTATATCTTTTTGAGTTAGTGTTTTCATTCTCTTCAGAAGTGAAGTTGCTAGGTCATATGGTAGTTATATTTTTAATTTTTAAAGGAAACTCTTTACTGTTTTCCACAGTGGCTGCACTAATTCACATTTATACCAACAGTACACAAGGGTTCTCTTTTCTCCATATCCTTGTCAACCTTTATTTCTTGTCTTTTCGATAACAGCTACTCTGACAGGTGTGAGGTGGTATCTCATTGACATTTTGATTTGCATTTGCCTGATGATTAGCAATATTGAATACCTTTTCATAAATCTGTTTGCCATCTGTATGTCTTTAGAAAAATATCTATGTAGATCCTCTGTCCATTTTTTAATTGGATTGTTGCTTGCTTTGTGCTGTGGAGTTGTATGACTTCTTTATATATTTTGGATATTTACTTCTTATCAGATATATGATTTAAAAATATTTTCTCTCATTTAGTTGATTGCCTTTTTCCTTTTATTGATGGCTCCTTTGCTGTGCAGAAGCTGTTTAGTAGTCTCATCTGTTTATTTTTTCTTTTGTTGCCTTTACTTTTGGTGTCAAATCCAAAAATCCATGACAAGTCTGATCTCAAGGAGTTTACCAGCTATGTTTTCTTCTAGGAGTTTTATGGTTTCAAGTCTTACATTCAAGTCTTGAATCCATTTGAATTCATTTTTGTGAGTGGTATAAGATAGCGGTCCAGTTTCATTCTTTTTGCAGGTGGGTGTCCAACTTTCCCAGCACCATTTATTGAAGAGACTATCCTTTCCCTATTGTATATCCTTGACTCCTTTACCATAAATTAATTGACCATATGTGCATGAGTTTATCTCTGGGATATTTTGTTCCATTGATCTATGTGTCTGTCTTTATGCCAATACCATACTGTTTTGATTACTATGGTTTTTTAATGTAGTTTTAAATCACGGAGAATGATGTCTCCTGCTTTGTTCTTCTTTCTCAAGGTTGCATTGGTTGTTTGGGGACTATTGTGGTTCCATAAAAATTTTGGAATTGTTCTACTTCTGTGAAAAATCCCATTGGAATTTTGATAGGGACTGCATTGAATCTGTAGATTGCATTGGGGAATATAGATGTTTTAACAATATTAATTCTTCCAATCCATGAGCACAGAATATTTTTCCATTTATTTGCATATTATTAAATTTCTTTCATCAATATCTTGTAGTTTTCAGAGTACAGGTCTTTCATCACCTTGGTTAAGTTTATTCCTAGGTATTTTATTATTTTTGTTGCAGTTATAAATGAGATGGTTTTCTTAATTTCTGATAGTTTATTAGTATATAGAAATGCAACAGATTTTTGTATATTAATTTTGAATCCTGCAATTTTATGGAATTTATTAGTTCTAACAGGTTTTTTTTGGTAAACTCTTTAGGGTTTTCTTTTCTTTTTAAAAGTTTATTTATTTACTTTGAGAAAGAGAGAGAGTGAGAGACTGGAGAAAGAGGGAGAGACAGAATACCAAGCAGGCTCCACGCTATCAGCACAGAGGCCAACATGGGGCTTGACCTGAGCCAAAATTGAGACTTGGATGCTTAACTGACTGAGTCACCCAGGCAACCCTCTTTAGGGTTTTCTATATATAATATGTCATCCACAAATAGTGACAGTTTTACTTCTATCTCTATGATTTGGATGCTTAAAAATTTATTATTGGAGTATCATTGACATACAATGTTATATTAGTTTTAGGTGTACAACATATTGCTCCAACAATTCTATACATTACTCAGTGCTCACCATAATTAGTGTAGCCACCATACAACGTTACTACATTATTTGACTCTATTCCCTCTGCTGTACTTTTCAACTCCGTGACTTATTTATTTTATAACTGGATAACTTCTATTTCTTTTTCTTGCCTAGGACTTCTAATACTATGCTGAATAAAAGCAGGGAGAATGGGCATTCTTGTCTTGCTCCTGATCTTAGAGGAAAAGATGAAATGTTTTCACCATTGAGTATGATGTTAGCTGTGGGTTTGCCATATATGGCCTTTATTATGTTGAATTATGTTTCCTTTATACCGACGTTGTCAAGAGTTTTTATCATAAATGGATGTTGAATTTTGCCAAATGATTTTCTGCATCTATTGAAATGATCATATAATTTTTATTCTTCATTTTGTTAATGTAGTGTACTGCATCGATTGGTTTCTGCTTGTTGAGCCAGACTTGCACCCCTGGAATGAATCGTACTTGATTATAGTGTATGATCCTTAATGTACTGTTGAATTTGGCTTGCTAATATTTTGTTGAGGATTTTTGCATCTGTGTTCATCAGAGATATTGACCTGTAATTTTTTTTCTTGTGACATCCTTATCTGGTCTTGGTAGCAGGGTAATGCTGGCTTTATAGAAGGAGTTTGGAAGTGTTCCTTCCTCTTATATTTTTTTGAAGATTTTGAGAAGGATTGGTATGAATTCTGTTTTAAAAATGTTGGATAGAATTTACCAGTGTATGTGTCTGGTCCCAGACACTTGTTTTTTGGGAGGTTTTTGATTACTGATTCAGTCTCCCTACTAATAATCTGTTCAGATTTTCTATTTCTTTATGATTCAGTCTTTGTGCTTTTATGTTTCTAGTAATTTATCCATTTCTTCTATATTTCCAATTTGTTGGTGTATAATTGTCCATAGTAGTCCCTTATTATTCTTTGTGTTTCTGTGGTATCAGTTGTAACATCTCCTTGTTCATTTCTGATTTTATTTGAGCCTTCTCTTTGTTTTCAGGGTGAGTCTAGCTGAAGGTTTGTCAGTTTTCTTTATCTTTTAAAAGAATCACCTTTTAAATTCATGGATTCTATTGTCCCTTTAGTCTCAATTTCATTTATTGCTGCTCTGATCTTAGTTATTCCCTTACTTGTACTAACTTTGGGTTTTGTTTGTTCTTTTTATTTACTTCATTAAAGTGTAAAGTTAGGTTGTTCATTTGAGATTTTTTTCCTTCAGGTTTTTATCACTATGAACCTCTCTCCTAGAACTGCTTTTGCTGCATCCCATAAGTTTTTTTTTCTTTTTAAAAATTAAAGTACAATTAACATAGCGTTATATTAGTTTCAGGTATAAAATATAATGATTCAGCAGTTCTATACATTATTCAGTGCTCATTAGGAAAAGTGTACTCTTAATCCCTTTCACCTATTTCACCTATACCCCCACCCACCTCTGCTTTGGCAATGAGAGAACAGTTTGTTCTCTGTATTTAAGAGTCTTATTTGTCACTTTTTTTGTTGTTCATTTGCTTTCTTTCTTAAATTCCACACATGAGTGAAATCACATGATATTTGTCTTTCTCTGACTTATTTTATTTAGCATTATACCCTCTGGATCATTCCATGTTGTTGCAAATGGCAAGATTTCATTCTTTTTATCATATATATATATGTGTATATATATATATATATATATATTCGTTTATCACTTCTTTATCCATTCATCTGTGGATGGACACTTGGGTTTCTTCCATATATTGGCTATTTTAAATAATTCTGCAATAAACATAGGGGTGCATGTATCTTTTCAAAATAGTGTTTTCATATTCCATGGGTAAATATTCAGTAGTGGAATTACTGGATCATGTGGTAATTCTATTTTTAATTTTTTGAGGTGCCTCTATAGAGATTTCCACAGTGGCTGCACCAATTTGCATTCCTGTCAACTTGCACCTTTGCACGAGGGTTTATTTTTCTCCACATCTTCACAAATGCTTGTTATTTTTTGCCTTTTAGATAGTAGCAATTCTGACAGGTGTGAGATGATAGAGAGCTCATTGTGGTTTTGTTTTGCATGTCCCTGATGATTAGTGTTACTGAGCATCTTTCCATGTGTCTTTTGGCCATTTGTATGTCTTCTTTGGAAAAATGTCTATTCAGGTCCTCTACCCATTTTTAAGTGGATTATTATTATTTTTTTAATGTTGAGTTGTATAAATTCTCTATATATTTTGGACTATTAACTCTTTATCCGATATATCATTTGCAAATATCTTGTCCCATTCAGTAAGTGGAGTTTTGTTTTGTCAATGGTTTCCTTTGCTGTGCAAAAGCTTTTTATTTTGGTGTAGTCACAATAGTTTAGTTTACTTTTGTTTTTTTTTCCTGAGGTGACATATCTAGCAAAATGTTTGATGTCAAAGGAATTACTGCCTATTTCTTGTTCTAAGAGTTTTATGGTTTCAGGTATCACATTTAGGTCATTAATCCATTTTGACTTTATTTTTGTTTATGGTGCAAGAAAGTGGTACGCTTTCATTCTTTTGCATGTCACTGTCCATTTTTTCCAGTCTATTTGTTGAATAGACTGTCTTTTCCCCATCATATATTCTTGACTCCTTTGTCATAGAAAAATTGGTCATATAAGTGTGGATTTACTTCTGAGCTCTCTATTCTGTTCCATTGATCTCTGTCATTTTTCTGCCAGTACCATACTGTTTTGATTGCTATAGCTTTGTAGTATAGTTTGAACTCAGAAAGCATGATACCTCCAGCTTTGCTCTTTTTTCTCAAGACTGCTTTGACTATTTGGGGTCTTTTGTGGTCCCATACAAATTTTAGGATTCTGTGTAAAATGTTGGTTCTTTAGGATGTGTTAAATCTGTAAATTACTTTGGGTAGAATGTACATTTGAACAATATTGGTTCTTCCAATCCATGAGTATGGAATATCTTTCCATTTGTTTGTATTATAAATTTCCTTCCTTTCAATATTTTGTAGTTTTCAGAATACAGATCTTTCACTACTCTGGTTAAGTTTATTCCTAGGTATTTTAATTTTAATTGTTGTTGCAATTGTAAATGGGATTGTTTTCTTATTTTCTCTTTCTGCTTTTTCATTATTAGTGTATACAGTGCAACAGATTTTTGTTTATTAACTTTGTATCCTGTGACTTTACTGAATTCAGCTATCAGTCCTAGTAGTTTTTTGGTGGAGTCCTTAGCGTTTTCTATCCATAGTATCATGTCATTTGCAAATAATGAAAGTTTTACTTCTTCCTTACCAATTTGGATACATTTTATTTCTTTTTCTTGTCTGACTGATGTGGCTAGGACTTCCAGTACTTGTTGACTAAAAGTTGGAAGTAGACTTCCTTGTCCTGTTCTTGATCTTATCGGGAAATCTCTTAGTTTTTCACCCTTGAGCATGATGTTAGGTGTGTGTTTTTCATATGTGGCCTTTATTATATTGAGGTATGTTCTCTCTAAGGTTACTTTGTTGAGAGCTTTACCATGAATGGATGTTTTACTTTGTCAAATGCTTTTCTGCAACTCTTCTAATGATCATTTTTAAAAATCCTTTCTCTCGTTAATGTGATGTATCATGTTGATTGATTTGCAAACATTGAGCCACTCTTGCATTCCTTGAATAAATACCACTTGATTGTGGCAAATGATTTTTTATAGTTCTCAGATTTGGTTTGCTAATATTTTGTGGAGGATTTTCATCAGAGATATTGACTTGTAAGTTTTTTTTTTAAGTACTTTTATGTAGCTTTGGTATCAGGGTAATTCTGTCCTCATAGAATGAATTTGGAAGCTCTCCATCCTTTTCTGTTATTTAGAACAGTTTGAGAAGAATAGGTTTTAACTCTTCTGTAAATGTTTGGTAGAATTCACCTGTGAAGCCAGCTGGTCCTAGACTTTTGTTTGTTGAGATTCAATTTCATTGCTAGTAATCAGTCTGTTCAAATTTTCTATTTCTTCCTGATTCAGTTTTAGAAGGTTATATGTTTCTAGGAATTTATGCATTTATTTTAGGTTGTCCAATTTTGTTGCATATAATTCTTTATAATATTCTCTTAAAATCTTTTGTATTTCTGTGGTGTTGTTTGTTATTTCTCCTCCTTCATCTCTGATTGTATTTATTTGAAACCTCTTTTTTTCTTAATGAGTCTCATTTTTGATTATTAAAAATAATAATAATTGGGTTGTCATTTTTGTTTATTAAAAAAACAGCTGCCGGTTTCATTGATCTCTTCCATTGTTTTTTTTTTTTCGTCTTTATTTCACTTATTTCTTCCCTAATCTTTATTATGTCCTTCATTCTACTGGTTCGGGGATTTGCTTGTTTTTTGTTTTCTAGCTCTTTAGATGTAAAGTTACATTGTTTATTTGAGGGTTTTTTTCTTTTCGAGGAAGGCCTGTAGTGCTATAATCTTCCTTCTTGGAACAGCTTTTGCTGCATCCCAAAGATTTTGGATCATTTTGCTTTCATTTTTATTTCTGTCCATGTATTTGTGTTTTCCTTTTTAATTTCTTCATTGACCCTTTTTTGTTTAGTAACATATTATTTAGCATCCATGTATTTGTGTTCTTTCTACATTTTTTCTCATGATCGATTTCTAGTTTCATATTGTTGTGGTGGGAAAACATGCATAATATGGTTTCAATCTTTTTGAATTTATTGAGATTTGTTTTGTGACCTAACATGTGATCTATTCTGGAGAATGTTCCATGCGCACTTGAAAAGAATTTATATTCTGCTGTTTTTGGATTGAATGTTCTAAATATATCTGTTAGATCCATCTGGTCCAATGTGTCATTCAAAGCCACCATTTCTTTGTTGATTTTCTGTCTGAATGATGTATCCATCAATGTAAGTGGGTGTTAAAGTCCCTTACTATTATTGTATCACTGTCAATTTCTCCCTTTATGTCTGTTAATAGTTAACACTATGTATTTAGGTGCTCTCAAATTGGGTGCATAAATATTTATAATTGTGATATCCTCCTGTAGGTTTGTTCACTTTCTCGTTATGTAGTGTCCTTCTTTGTCTCTTGTTACAGTCTTTGTTTTAATGTCTATTTTGTCTGATATAAGTATTGCTACCCCAGCTTTCTTTTTGCTTCCATTTGCATGATAAATGTTTTCCAATCCCTTCACTTTCAATTTGCATGTGTTATTAGGTCTGAAGTGAGTCTCTTGTAGGCAACATACAGATGGGTCTTGCTTTCTTATCCATTCAGTCACTCTATGTCTTTTAAATAAAGCATTTATTTCATTTACATTGAAAGTAATTATCACTAGGTATGTACTTATTGCCATTTGTTACTTATTGTATGGTTATTTTTGTAGTTCTTCTCTGTTCCTTTTTTCCCTTACTCTCTTCCTTTGTGTTGTGATGGCTTTGTTTAGTGATATGCTTGGATGGATTCTTTGTCTTTATTTCTTGTGTATCTACTATAGATTTTTGATTTGTGGTTACCATTAGGTTTGTATATAACATCTTGTGCATATAGCAGTCTATATTAAGTTGATAGCCACTTAAGTTTGAACTCATTAAAAGCACTAAATTTTTACTCCTCCCTTCATATGTTTTATGGATGTCATATTTTATGTCCTTTTATTTTGTGAATCCCTTGACTGATTTCTATAGGTATAATCGATTTTACTGTTTTTATGCTTTAACCTCCATACTGGTTTTCTAAGTGATTAATCTTATACTTTTATTATATGCTTCCATTTACCTGTGAAGTTTTTTCTTTTCATAATTTTCTTACTCATGATTATGGCCTTTTCTTTTCACTCAAAGAATTTTGTTTAACATTTCTTGTAAGATTGGTTTAATGGTGAGGAACTCTTTTAGCTTTTTTTTTTTTTTTTTTTTTTTTTTTGGTCTGGGAAACTATTTATCTCTCCTTCTGTTCTAAATGATAGCCCTTCTGGGTAGAGTATTCCAAGTTTCAGGTTTTTTCCTTTCAGTAGTTTGAATATATTATGCCAGTCCCTTGTGGCCTGAAAACTTTCTTCTGAAAAATCAGCTGATAGACTTAGGGGGTTCCCCTGGTATGTAACAGTTTGCTTTTGTTGCTTTTTAAATTCTATCTTTATCACTAGGCTTTGCCATTTAAATTATTATGTGTCTCAGTGTGGACCTCTTTGGGCTGATTTTGTTGGGGGCTGCCTGTGCTGCCTGGAAATGGATCTCTGTTTCCTTCCTCAGATTAGGGATGTTTTCAGTTATTATTACTTCAAATAAATTTTCTGCCCTCTTTATCACTTTTCCTTCTGGGATCCCTGTAATTGGAATGTTATGCTTGATGATGTTGCTGAGTTCCCTTAGCCTATTCCCATTTTTAAAATATTCGTTTGTATTTTTTTGATCTTCAGCTTGGTTGCTTTCAATTACCCTGTCTTCCAGGTTGCTGACATGTTCCTTTGTCTCCTCTAATCTACTATTGATTCCCTATAGTGTATTTTTAATATAATTTATTGTCAAATTGGCTAAATACAGTGTATAAAGTGTGCTCTTGGTTTTTGGGGTAGATACCCATGGTTCATCACTTACATACAACACCCAATGTTCATTCAACAAGTGCCTTCCTCAATGCCCATCACCTATTTTCCTCTTTCCCCCACCTCCTCATCAACCCTCAGATTGTTCTCTGTATTTGAGTCTCTTATGGTTTGCCTCCCTCTCTCCCTGTTTGTAACTATTTTTTCCCCTTCCCTTCCCCCATGGTCTTCTGTTAAGTTTCTCAAGATCCACATATGAGTGAAAACATATGATATCTGTCTTTCTCTGTATGACTTATTTTATTCAGAATAATACCATCCAGTTCCATCCACATTGCTGCAAATGGCATGATTTCATTCTTTCTCATTGCCAAGTAGTATTCCATTGTATATATAAACTACATCTTCTTTATCCATTCATCAGTTGATGGACATTTAGGCTCTTTCCATAATTTGGCTATTGTTGAAAGCACGGCCATACAAAGCATAGGAGACTGTTAAAAACTGAGAACAAATTGAGGGTTGATGGGGGTGGGAGGGAGGGGAGGGTGGGTGATGGGTATTGAGGAGGGCACCTTTTGGGATGAGCACTGGGTGTTGTATGGAAACCAATTTGACAATAAATTTCATATATTGAAAAAAAAAAAGAAAGCATGGGTATAAACATTGGGGCACAAATGCCCCTATGCATCAGCACTCCCGTATCCTTTGGGTAAATTCCTAGCAGTGCTATTGCTGGGTCATAGGGTAGTTATATTTTTAATTTTTTGAGGAACCTCCACACTGTTTTCCAGAGTGGCTGCACCAGTTTGCATTCCCACCAACAGTGCAAGAGGGTTCGTTCCCTTTTCTCCACATCCTCACCAGAATCTGATGTTTCCTGAGTTGCTCATTTTAGCCACTCTGACTGGTGTGATGTGGTATCTCAGTGTGGTTTTGATTTGTATTTCCCTGATGATGAGTGACTTTGAGCATCTTTTCATGTGTCTGTTGGCCATTTGGATGTCTTCTTTGGAGAAGTGTCTATTCATGTCTTCTGCCCATTTCTTCACTGGATTATTGGTTTTTCGGTTGTTGAGTTTGGTAAGTGCTTTATAGATTTTGGATACTAGCCCTTTATCTGATATGTAATTTGAAAATATCTTTTCCCATTCCATCGGTTGTCTTTTAGTTTTGTTGATTGTTTCCTTTGCAGTGCAGAAGCTTTTTATTTTGATGAGGTACCTGTAGTTCATTTTTGCTTTTAATTTTCTTGTTTTTGGAAATGTGTTAAGAAATTGCTGTGGCTGAGGTCAAAGAGGTTATTGCCTGTTTTCTCCTCTAGGGTTTGGATGGTTTCCTGTCTCACATTTAGTTCTTTCATCCATTTTGAGTTTATTTTTGTGTATGGTGTAAGAAGTTGTCTAGTTTCATTCTTCTGCATGTTGTCATCCAGTTCTCCCAGCACCATTTGCTAAAGACACTGTCTTTTTTCCATTTTTCCTGCTTTGGCAAAGATTAGTTGGTCATACATTTGTGGGTCCAATTCTGGGTTCTCTATTCTATTCCATTGGTCTCTGTGTCTGTTTCAAAGCTCTGATTATAGCTTTGTAGTAGAGGCTAAAGTCTGGGATTGTGATGCCTTCTGCTTTTTTTTTTCAATATTACTTTGGCTATTCAGGGTCTTTTGTGGTTCCATACAAATTTTAGAATTGTTTGTTCTAGCTTTGAGAAGAATGCCAGTGCAATTTTGATTGAGAATGCACTGAATGTGTAAATTGCTTTGGGTAGTATTGACATTTTAACAATATTTATTCTTCCAATCCATGAGCATGGAATATTTTTCCATTTTTTTTGTCTTCTTCAATTTCCTTCATAAGTTTTCTATAGTTTTCAACATACAGATGTTTTATATCTTTGGTTAGGTTTATTCTAGGTATTTTATTGTTCTTGGTGCAATTGTAAATGGGATAAATTTATTGATTTCTCTTTCTGTTGCTTCATTATTGATGTATAGAAATGCAACCGATTTCTGTACATTGATTTTGTATCGAGACTTTGCTGAATTCATGGATCAGTTCTAGCAGCATTTTGGTGGAGTCTTCCAGGTTTTCCATGTAGATTATCATGTTGTCTGTGACCCTGTAGTGTATTTTTAATTTCAGTTATTGAGTTCTTCATTCGTGGTTGGTTCTTTTTTAATATTTTCTATCTCTTTGCTGAAGTTCTCAATGAGATCCTCTGCTCTTTTCTTAAGTCCAGTAAGTAACTTTATGAATGTTACTTTGTATTCTTTATCAGGTATATTGCTTAGTTTTATTTCATTTAGCTCTTTTGCTGTGGTTTTGTCCTGTTCTTTGAAATATTCCTCTGTCTCCTCATTTTGTCTAAGTCTTTGTGTTTATTCCTGTGTATTAGATAAGCCAATTATGTCTTCTGATCTTGAAAATAGTGGCCCTATGAAGAAGATATCTTGTAGTTCCCTGTAGCATCATGTCCCTTATTCACCAGAACCAGGTACTTCTGTAGTGCCTCCTATGTGGGTTGTTTGTGCCCTTCCTTTGTGGCTGCACCTTGTCTGCCTTGAGTACAGTTGGCTGCAATGGTCCACTTTGACTTTTGTGGCATAGTAGGCACAGTTTAATCCCTGTGCCAAGAAACCTGTGTGGGGCTGTAGGCTTATAGTTGGGCAGTGTTGGCAATCAAACCAAATGTCTGTCCTAAGCTCACTTACCAGGGCTGCAGTCACACTGACCTGCAGGACACTCTCCCTGCATTGTCTCCTGAGAGGCTTTTGTTGGTCGGCAAGGCCTGCAGTAAGATCAGATGCCTGCACTCATCCATCTGCCAGGGCTGTAGTTACACTGATCAGCAGGATACCTTCTCTGCACAGCCAACTATAAGGTTTGGATGCTAGGACTGTGGTGCACTGGTGTGTGTGGTTATCTTCTACTCCTTCCAAGGTAGAAGTCAACTTTGGAGTAGTGTTTGTCCCTGCTGGGGTTGCTTGCAGGATGCAGTTTACCAGGAGCTGCTTTGAAGGGACTATCTGTGGGTTGAATGGGGCAGATCTGCAGGAGAATAGGAGAATGGGGGTAGGGCACACAGTGTTAGTAAGTTGGGTGGAGAGTGTTCTCGCTGGTTCCTGTAGGTGTGCAGCTATTTAGGCTGGGAAGGATGGGAGAGAAATGGCACCCAATAGCTCTTTTGTTCTTGGAGAAGTCTCCTACAGGTCTCTTCCAGCCTACGTTCTGGGATTAATAAACAAATCTTCACTTATACCTCAGGTGCTCAAACTGCTGCTTCTATCTATGCTCTATCTTGGCTGGGTTGTTATGTTGTCTATTTAACAAGGACCTAGCTTCCTATCACCCTCTGGTTCTCCTGGAGTTAAGCTCACTGGTTTTTAAAGTACTCAGAATTAAGCCCTGCTGATTGTAAAAACTCATGAAGTTAAGGCCCACTGTTTTTAAAATCCAAATGTTATGGGAACTCATCTTCCCAGTTCAGGTTCCTTGTGCCTGAGGTGCCTGTTGGTAGGGTCTGATTCTCTTACTTCTCTGTACCTGTGGTGTCTCTTCCATTTGTGGTTTCTTTCCCAATTGTGTCTCACTAAGGGTTTGGTTCCCAATTGTATCTCTGCCCCTCTTACCCTTTTTATTGTGGCCTCCTTACTACAATTAACTGTGGAAGGTCTCTTCTGCCAGTCTTTGGGTCATTTTCTGAATTAGTTACATTGATGTGACTACTATCTCAGTGTCTCTGTGGAATGAGGTGAGCTCAGGATCCTACTACTCTGCATCACATAAGTTTTGGTATGTTTTTTTCCATTTTCATTTGTCTCAAGGTATCTTTTTATTTCTCTGTTGATTTCTTATTTGGCCCATTTTTGTACAGTAGCATGTTTAATATCCACATATTTGTGGATTTTCCAGTTTTCTTCCTGTAATTGATTAGTATGTCATACCACTGTGGTCAGAAAAGATGTTTTATATGATGTCAATCTTTTAAAATTTATTAAGACTAGTTTTGTTGTCTAACATATGATCTCTCCTGGAGAATGTTCTATTTGCATTTGACAAAAATGTATATTCTGTGGCTTTTGGATGAAATGTTCAGTATATATCTATTAAATCCATCTGTGGTAATGTGTCATTTAATGCCAATGTTTCTGTATTAAATTTTCTGTCTGGATACTCTTTCTATTGATGACAGTGGAGTATTTAATTTCCCTAATATTGTATTGCTATGCATTTCTCCCTTAGGTACTTCTATGTTAGGTGCATAAATATTTACAAATGTTATATCTTCTTGTTGGATTGTCCTCTTTATCATTATGTAATGACCTTCTTTGTCTCTAATCACAGTCTTTGTTTTAAAGCCTATTTTGTCTAATATAACTACCCCTGCCTTCTTTTGATTTCCATTTGCATGGAATATATTTTTCCATCCCTTCATTTTCAGTTTTTGTGTGTCATTATATCTGAAGTGAATATCTTATAGGCAGGATATAAATGGGTCTTTTTAAAATCTATCCAATCACTCTATGTCTTTTGTTTTGAGAATTTAGTTCATGTATATTATTTAAGATAATTACTGATAGGTATTTATTATTGACATTTTGCTCATTGTTTTTTGGTTGTTTTGTAGATCCTCTGCTCTTTTCTTCTCTTACTCTCTTCCTTTGCGATTTGAAGATTTTCTGTAGTGGTATACTTATATTCCTTTCTCTTTATATTTTGTGTATCTACTAAGATTATTGCTTTGTGGTTACCATGAGGCTTGCGTATAACACCTTTTGTAACAGTCTGGTTTATTTTTATTAAAAAAATTTTTAACATTTATTTATTTTTGAGAGACAGAGAGAGGTAGAGCATGAGCAGGCGAGGGGGAGAGAGAGAGGGAGACACAGAATCTGAAGAAGCCTCCAGGATCTGATCTGTTTGTTAGCACAGAGCCCAAAGTGGATCTCGAACTCATGAACTGCAAGACCATGACCTGAGCTAAAGTTGGAGGCTCAACCGACAGAGTCACCCAGGTGCCCCCCCCATTTTTTTAAAATTAAAACTTATTTATATTTGAAAGATGAGAGAGGCAGAGCATGAGCAGGGGGAGGTGTAACAGTCTGTTTTAAGTTGATAACAATTTAAGTTTAAATGCATTCTAAAACTCTATATTTTACTTCCTCCAAACCTTTTGTGTTTTTGATATTACTATTTAGAATCTTAAAATTTTTTTTATTTATTTCTGAGACAGAGACAGAGCATGAATGGGGGAGGGGCAGAGAGAGAGGGAGAAACAGAATCCGAAGCAGACTCCAGGCTCTGAGCTGTCAGCACAGAGCCCAATGCGGGGCTCGAACTCACAGACTGTGAGATCATGACCTGAGCTGAAGTCGGACGCCCAACCAACTGAGCCACCCACGCGCTCCACCACTTACAATCTTTATAAGTCATGTATCCCTTATAAAATTATGGTTATGGTTACTTTTACTATTTTTATCTTTCATACTAGCTTTATAAATCATTAATTCACCACCTTTACACTGTTAGATTATTCTGAATTTTACAAAATATTTACCCTTACCAGTGAGATTTATATTTTTCATATGTTTTCCTCTTACTAATTAGTGCTCTTCAATTTCAGCTTAAAGAAGTCCCTTTAACATTTTTTTATATGGCCAGTATAGTGGTAATGAACTCATTTAGCTTTTGTTTGAAAAACTCTCTCTCCTTTAATTCTGATGGACACTGCTGTGTTGAGTATTCTTGCTTGGAAGTTTTTTTCCCCAGCATTTTGAATATATTGTCCCAATCCCTTCTGGCTTGCAAATTTTCTGCTGAAAAATCTGCTATAGTCTTATGGGGGTTCACTTGTACATGACAAGTTTTTTTTTATTTTTTATTTTTTAATATATGAAATTTACTGTCAAATTGGTTTCCATACAACACCCAGTGCTCATCCCAAAAGGTGCCTTCCTCAATACCCATCACCCACCCTGCCCTCCCTCCCACCCCCCATCAACCCTCAGTTTGTTCTCAGTTTTTAACAGTCTCTTATGCTTTGGCTCTCTCCCACTCTAACCTCTTTTTTGTTTCCTTACCCTCCCCCATGGGTTTCTGTTACGTTTCTCAGGATCCACATAAGAGTGAAACCATATGGTATCTGTCTTTCTCTGTATGGCTTATTTCACTTAGCATCACACTCTCCAGTTCCATCCACGTTGCTACAAAAGGCCATATTTCATTTTTTCTCATTGCCACGTAGTATTCCATTGTGTATATAAACCACAATTTCTTTATCCATTCATCAGTTGATGGACATTTAGGCTCTTTCCATAAATTGGCTATTGTTGAGAGTGCTGCTATAAACATTGGGGTACAAGTGCCCCTATGCATCAGTACTCCTGTATCCCTTGGGTAAATTCCTAGCAGTGCTATTGCTGGGTCATAGGGTAGGTCTATTTTTAATTTTCTGAGGAACCTCCACACTGCTTTCCAGAGCGGCTGTACCAATTTGCATTCCCACCAACAGTGCAAGAGGGTTCCTGTTTCTCCACATCCTCTCCAGCGTCTATAGTCTCCTGATTTCTTCATTTTGGCCACTCTGACTGGCATAAGGTGATATCTGAGTGTGGTTTTGATTTGTATTTCCCTGATAAGGAGCGATGTTGAACATCTTTTCATGTGCCTGTTGGCCATCCGGATGTCTTCTTTAGAGAAGTGTCTATTCATGTTTTCTGCCCATTTCTTCACTGGGTTATTTGTTTTTTGGGTGTGGAGTTTGATGAGCTCTTTATAGATTTTGGATACTAGCCCTTTGTCCGATATGTCATTTGCAAATATCTTTTCCCATTCCGTTGGTTGCCTTTTAGTTTTGTTGGTTGTTTCCTTTGCTGTGCAGAAGCTTTTTATCTTCATAAGGTCCCAGTAATTCACTTTTGCTTTTAATTCCCTTGCCTTTGGGGATGTGCCGAGTAAGAGATTGCTACGGCTGAGGTCAGAGAGGTCTTTTCCTGCTTTCTCCTCTAAGGTTTTGATGGTTTCCTGTCTCACATTCAGGTCCTTTATCCATTTGGAGTTAATTTTTGTGAATGGTGTGAGAAAGTAGTCTAGTTTCAACCTTCTGCATGTTGCTGTCCAGTTCTCCCAGCACCATTTGTTAAAGAGACTGTCTTTTTTCCATTGGATGTTCTTTCGTGCTTTGTCAAAGATGAGTTGGCCATACGTTTGTGGGTCTAGTTCTGGGGTTTCTATTCTATTCCATTGGTCTATGTGTCTGTTTTTATGCCAATACCATGCTGTCTTGATGATGACAGCTTTGTAGTAGAGGCTAAAGTCTGGGATTGGGATGCCTCCTGCTTTGGTCTTCTTCTTCAAAATTACTTTGGCTATTCGGGGCCTTTTGTGGTTCCATATGAATTTTAGGATTGCTTGTTCTAGTTTCGAGAAGAATGCTGGTGCAATTTTGATTGGGATTGCATTGAATGTGTAGATAGCTTTGGGTAGTATTGACATTTTGACAATATTTATTCTTCCAATCCATGAGCAGGGAATGTGTTTCCATTTCTTTATATCTTCTTCAATTACCTTCATAAGCTTTCTATAGTTTTCAGCATACAGATCTTTGACATCTTTGGTTAGATTTATTCCTAGGTATTTTATGCTTCTTGGTGCAATTGTGAATGGGATCAGTTTCTTTATTTGTCTTTCTGTTGCTTCATTGTTAGTGTATAAGAATGCAACTGATTTCTGTACATTGATTTTGTATCCTACAACTTTGCTGAATTCATGTATCAGTTCTAGCAGACTTTTGGTGGAGTCTGTCGGATTTTCCATGTATAATATCATGTCATCTGCAAAAAGCGAAAGCTTGACTTCATCTTTGACAATTTTGATGCCTTTGATTTCCTTTTGTTGTCTGATTGCTGATGCTAGGACTTCCAGCACTATGTTAAACAATAGCGGTGAGAGTGGGCATCCCTGTCGTGTTCCTGATCTCAGGGAAAAAGCTCTCAGTTTTTCCCCGTTGAGGATGATGTTAGCTGTGGGCTTTTCATAAATGGCTTTTATGATGTTTACGTATGTTCCGTCTATCCCGACTTTCTCAAGGGTTTTTATTAAGAAAGGGTGCTGGATTTTGTCAAAGGCCTTTTCTGCATCGATTGACAGGATCATATGGTTCTTCTCTTTTTTTTTTTGTTAATGTGATGTATCACGTTGATCGATTTGCGAATGTTGAACCAGCCCTGCATCCCAGGAATGAATCCCACTTGATCATGGTGAATAATTCTTTTTATATGCTGTTGAATTCGATTTGCTAGTATCTTATTGAGAATTTTTGCATCCATATTCATCAGGGATATTGGCCTGTAGTTCTCTTTTTTTACTGGGTCTCTGTCTGGTTTAGGAATCAAAGGAATACTGGCTTCATAGAATGAGTCTGGAAGTTTTCCTTCCCTTTCTATTTCTTGGAATAGCTTGAGAAGGATAGGTATTATCTCTGCTTTAAACGTCTGGTAGAACTCCCCTGGGAAGCCATCTGGTCCTGGACTCTTATTTGTTGGGAGATTTTTGATGACTGATTCAATTTCTTCACTGGTTATGGGTCTGTTCAAGCTTTCTATGTCCTCCTGATTGAGTTTTGGAAGAGTGTGGGTGTTTAAGAATTTGTCCATTTCTTCCAGGTTGTCCAATTTGTTGGCATATAATTTTTCATAGTATTCCCTGATAATTGTTTGTATCTCTGAGGGATTGGTTGTAATAATTCCATTTTCATTCATGATTTTATCTATTTGGGTCATCTCCTTTTTCTTTTTGAGAAGCCTACCTAGAGGTTTGTCAATTTTGTTTATTTTTTCAAAAAACCAACTCTTGGTTTCATTGATCGGCTTTACCGTTTTTTTTTTTTTTTAGATTCTATATTGTTTATTTCTGCTCCGATCTTTATGATTTCTCTTCTTCTGCTGGGTTTAGGCTGCCTTTGCTGTTCTGCTTCTATTTCCTTTAGGTGTGCTGTTAGATTTTGTATTTGGGATTTTTCTTGTTTCTTGAGATAGGCCTGGATTGCAATGTATTTTCCTCTCAGGACTGCCTTCGCTGCATCCCAGAGCATTTGGATTGTTGTATTTTCATTTTTGTTTGTTTCCATATATTTTTAAATTTCTTCTCTAATTGCCTGGTTGACCCACTCATTCTTTAGTAGGGTGTTCTTTAACCTCCATGCTTTTGGAGGTTTTCCAGACTTTTTCCTGTGGTTGATTTCAAGCTTCATAGCATTGTGGTCTGAAAGTATGCATGGTATAATTTCAATTCTTGTATACTTATGAAGGGCTGTTTTGTGACCCAGTATATGATCTATCTTGGAGAATGGTCCATGTGCACTCGAGAAGAAAGTATATTGTGTTGCTTTGGGATGCAGAGTTCTAAATAGATCTGTCAAGTCCATCTGATCCAATGTATCATTCAGGGCAATTGTTTCTTTATTGACTGTGTGTCTAGATGATCTATCCATTTCTGTAAGTGGGGTGTTAAAGTCCCCTGTAATTACCACATTCTTATCAATAAGGTTGCTTATGTTTATGAGTAATTTTTTTATATATCTGGGGGCTCCGGTATCCGGCGCATAGACATTTAGAATTGTTAGCTCTTCCTGATGGATAGACCCTGTAATTATTATATAATGCCCTTCTTCATCTCTTGTTACAGCCTTTAATTGAAAGTCTGGTTTGTCTGATATAAGTATGGCTACTCCAGCTTTCTTTTGGCTTCCAGTAGCATGATAAATAGTTCTCCATCCCCTCACTCTCAATCTGAAGGTGTCCTCAGATCTAAAATGAGTCTCTTGTAGACAGCAAATAGATGGGTCTTGTTTTTTTATCCATTCTGATACCCTGTGTCTTTTGGTTGGCACATTTAATCCATTTACATTCAGTGTTATTATAGAAAGATACGGGTTTAGAGTCATTGTGATGTCTGTATGTTTTATGCTTGTAGTGATGTCTCTGGTACTTTGTCTCACAGGATCCCCCTTAGGATCTCTTGTAGGGCTGGTTTCGTGGTGACAAATTCCTTCAGTTTTTGGTTGTTTGGGAAGACCTTTATCTCTCCTTCTATTCTAAATGACAGACTTGTTGGATAAAGGATTCTCGGCTGCATATTTTTTCTGTTTAGCACACTGAAGATATCGTGCCAAGCCTTTCTGGCCTGCCAAGTTTCAAAGGAGAGATCAGTCACGAGTCTTATAGGTCTCCCTGTATATGTGAGGGCACGTTTATCCCTTGCTGCTTTCAGAATTTTCTCTTTATCCTTGTATTTTGCCAGTTTCACTATGATATGTCGTGCAGAAGATCGATTCAAGTGACGTCTGAAGGGAGTTCTCTGTGCATCTTGGATTTCAATGCCTTTTTCCTTCCCCAGTTGAGGGAAGTTCTCAGCTATAATTTCTTCAAGTACCCCTTCAGCACCTTTCCCTCTCTCTTCCTCCTCTGGGATAGCAATTATGCGTATATTATTTCTTTTTAGTGTATCACTTAGTTCTCTAATTTTCCCCTCATACTCCTGGATTTTTTTTATCTCCTTTCTCTCAGCTTCCTCTTTTTCCATAACTTTATCTTCTAGTTCACCTATTCTCTCCTCTGCCTCTTCAATCCGAGCCGTCGTCGTTTCCATTTTGTTTTGCATTTCGTTTAAAGCGCTTTTCGGTTCCTCGTGACTGTTCCTTAGTCCCTTGATCTCTGTGGCAAGAGATTCTCCTCTGTCTTCTATACTGTTTTCAAGCCCAGCGATTAATTTTATGACTATTATTCTAAATTCACTTTCTGTTATATTATTTAAATCCTTTTTGATCATTTCATTAGCTGTTGTTATTTCCTGGAGATTTTTCTGAGGGGAATTCTTCCGTTTGGTCATTTTGGATAGTCCCTGGAGTGGTGAGGACCTGCAGGGCACTTCCCCTGTGCTGTGGTGTACAACTGGAGTTGGTGGGTGGGGCTGCTGTCCGACCAGATGTCTGCCCCCAGCCCACTGCTGGGGCCACAGTCAGACTGGTGTGTGCCTTCTTTTCCCCTCTCCTAGGGGCGGGATTCACTGTGGGGTGGCGTGGCCCGTCTGGGGTACTTGCACACTGCCAGGCTTGTGGTGCTGTGGATGTGGTGTATTAGCTGGGGTGGGTAGGCAAGGTGCACGGGGGCAGGAGGGGCAGGCTTAGCTCGCTTCTCCTTAGGTGAACCACTTCAGGAGGGGCCCTGTGGCAGCAGGAGGGAGTCAGATCCGCTGCGGGAGGTTTGGATCCGCAGAAGCACAGAGTTGGGTGTTTGCGCGGAGGGAGCAAGTTCCCTGGCAGGAACTGGTTCTCTTTGGGATTTTGGCTGGGGGATGGGCGAGGGAGATGGCGATGGTGAGCTCCTTTGTTCCCCGCCAAGCTGAGCTCTGCCGTCCGGGGGCTCGGCAGCTCTCCCTTCCTTTGTCCTCCAGCCTTCCCGCTTTCTGAGCAGAGCTAACTTATGACCTCCCAGACACTAAGTCGCGCCTGCTGTCGGAACACAGTCCGTCTGGCCCCTCCGCTTTTGCCAGCCAGACTCGGGGGCTCTGCTTGGCCGGGGAGCCGCCCCTCCGCCCCGGCTCCCTCCCACCAGTCCATGGAGCGCGCACTGCCTCGCTGCCCTTCCTACCCTCTTCCGTGGGCCTCTCGTCTGCGCTTGGCTCTGGAGACTCCGTTCTGCTAATCCTCTGGCGGTTTTCTGGGTTCTTTAGGCACGTGTAGGTGGAATCTAAGTGATCAGCAGGACGCGCGGTGAGCCCAGCGTCCTCCTACGCCTCCATCTTCCCTCCAACCGACAAGTTTTTGTCTTCTTGCTTTTAATATTCTTTTCTTGTCTTTAACTTTTGATATTTCAATTATAATGTGTCTCTTTGGTCTTTATGGGTCTCTTTGGTTCATCTTATTTGCAACTCTCTTGCCTTCTTGTATCTGTAGGTCTGTTTCCTTCTCCAAGTTAGGAAAGTTTTCAGCCATTATTTCTTCAAATAAGTTTTATAACCCTTCTCTTTCTCTCTCTCTTCTCCTTCTGTAACCCTATAATGAGAATGTTGGTCCACTTGATGTCTCATGATGTCTTTTGCTATCTTCAAGTTTGTTCATATTTTTTTTTTTTTTGCTTCTCAGATTGGGTGTGATCCACTCCCCTGTATTCGAATTCACTCATCTTTTCTTCTGTTTTTTCTAGTCTGTGTTGAACCTCTCTCGTGTCCTTTTCCAGTTCAGTTATTGTATTCTAAAGTTCTGTGACTTTTATTTGCTATTTTCTTATATTCTCTGTCTTTTGTTATTGAGATATAAGCATACAACATTATATTAGTTTTGGGTGTACAGCACAATAATTTGATATTTAAATGCATGGTGATATAATCATCACCATAAGTCTAGTTAACATCTGTCACTATACATAGTTACAGAATCTTTTCCATGTGATGAGAAATTTTAAGATCCACTCTTTAGTAACTTTCCAATATGCAATGTAGTATTAGTAACTACAGTCATCACATTGTACATTACATCTCATGACTTATTTATTTCAGAACTGGAAGTATATTATAATCCTCCTCTTCACCCATTTCACCCAACCCTCACTTTGGCAACTACAAATCTATTATTTAAATCCTCTAATATCATATTGCTGTGCTTTTCTCCCTTAGGTTCACCTATGTTGGGTGCATAAATATTTACAAATGTTATCTCCTTTTGTTGGATTGTCCCTTTATCATTATGTAATGACCTTTTTTTGTCTTTGTATCTATGAGCTTGGTGGGTTTTTTTTTTAGATTTTGCATATACATGAGATCATATAATATTTGTCTTTCCCTGACTTATTTCACTTAGCAAAATGCTCTCAAAGTCAGTGTTGTGGCAAATGGTGAGATTTTATTTTTTATTGCTGAATAATATTCCATTATTGTGTATATCACATTTTCTTTATTCATTCATCTGTTAGTGAATACTTCAGTTGTTTCCATATCTTGACTATTGTAAATAATGCTGCAATGAACATGTTGGTGCACAGATTTTTTTTCAAGTTAGTGTTTTAATTGTCTTTGGGTAAATACCCAGAAGTGTAATCACACTTTTTTGTTTTTACTTTTGTTTCCTTTGCTTTTGGTATTAAATACAAAAAAATCATCACCAAGACAAATATCTTATTGCTTATGTTATCTTCTAGGAATTTTATGGTTCCAGGTCTTATGTTCAAGTCTTTAATCTATTTTGAGTTAATTTTTTGTGAATAATGTAAAATAGTGGTCTGGTTTTATTCTTTTACATGTTGATGATCAGTTTTCCAGCACTATTGAAAAGACTGTCCTTTCCCTGTTGTATATTCTTGGCTCCTTTGTCATAAATTAATTGACCATATATGCATGGGTGTATTTCTGGTTCTGTATTCTGTTCCATTGATCTATGTGTCTGTTTTTCTACCAGTACCATACTGTTTTGATTACCATAGCTTTGTAATAGAATTTAAAATCAGGGAGCATGATGTCTCCCACTTCTTCTTCCTTTCTCAAGATTGTTTTGGCTATCTGTGGTCTTTTGTGGCTCCATACAAATTTTGAGATTGCTTGTTCTATTTCTGTGAAAAATGCCATTGGAATGTTGACGGAGATTGCATTAGGTCTTTAGATTGCTTTGGGCAATCTATGAACATTTTAACAGTATTCATTCTTCCAGTCCATGAGCACAGAATATTTTTCCATTCATTTGTCTCTTCTTAATTTTTATATTTTCTCTCTTTGTTGAAGTTCTCACTATGTTCATCCATTCTCCTGAGGTTGGTGAGCATTTATGGTCATTATTTTGAACACTTTATCAGGTAAGTAACTCTTCTACACTTCATGAAGGACTTTTTTTCTGATGTGTTATCTTGTTCTTTTATTTAGAATATATATTCTTCTGTTTCTTTATTTTCCTTCATTCTCTGGGTTGGTTTATATCAATTAGATTAAACAGCCACCTCTCGGTCTTGAGAGTGTGGCCTTGTGTAGGGGATGAAACTTATTATTCAGCCCTGCCTACCTTTTGGTTGTCTAGTGGCTCCTAGTAGTTGAGAGTGTGCCAAAACATGTCACTGTCCCAAAGGGGGGGATTTTAATCAGTACCTAGTTCGAGTGATTGGAAGCCAGACCCTTAAATAGCAGCTTTTAAAGTATGCAACTATATATAATCCTGTGGGACTGCAGGCATAAGGCCCATGGCCACCAGAGCTGGGAGACCTAGAGGTGCTTCCTGTATGGCAGTTGAAAATATTGGTGTGCCAGACAAGTGTACAAGCTCCTTTTTGGGTGATAGTGGCAACCTGGAGCAAGTCAGAGGGAAAGCACAAAGATAGCATCCACTGGATTTCATCCTGAGATAACACCTTAGTAGGCCCCTAGATGTGTGCCAGACCAGAAGCCTGCCCTTTAGGCTGAAGCTGGACAAATAGACCTCTTTTCAGTCTGTTGTCTGTGCTGTGCCCTGTTTATGGTAGTGGGCCAGGAACCCTCTCTCCATTTGTCACAGTCCTATAGGACCCAGTAATGCAAGTTCTGCTGGCCAGCAGAACCAGGAAATAAAGGGAATCACCTGGGCAGCAGCTGTGAAAAGCCAACATACCAGATTCATGTAAAAGTTCCCCCCTGGGAGATACTGGTACTCTGGAGTGTGGCAGAAAGAGAGCGCCAATGTGGTGCTTATCCTCCTAGGTCTCTAAAATGTATACAGTGCACTCTTAGATATGTGTTCAATTAGAAGCCTGCTCCTCAGGCCATAATTATGAAGATATGGTAAGAGTCCTCTTCTACAGTAACACTGGGATCCTCAGATTGTTGCTTCTTGCTCTATCCTGGGTGTGGTAGCTGGGTAGGAACTCTTTCTCCATTAGTTACAGTTCTTGGGACCTATACTCACTGGTCACCAGATCCACGTGATCTAGAGTTGTCCCCTGGGGACAGCTGAAAAACTTGGGGTGCCTGATGGGGATACAAGCTCCTTTCCAGGAGAAACTTATGACCTGGAACAAGGTAAAGGGATCCAGAGTCTTCTAAAAAGAAGCTCAGGCATTAGTTTCTTCTTGCCTAGAATAACCAGTTTCACAGGAGCATCTAAAATCTAAATGGTCTAGATAAGTGTTTCTCAACATTGGCACTATTGATATTTTGGGTCAGATAGATTTTTTGTGTTGCCTTGTGCATTATGGGAGGTTTAGCAACTCCCCAAGTTGTAACAATAAAAAATGCCTGCAGACATTGTCAAATGTCTCCTGTAAGTGGGACAAAATCACCCCCAGTTAAGAACAATTGGTATAGAGGAAGGGTAGTGTTGTAGTTAAGAATATGGTTTTGCAGAATTATATATGAATCAAGACTCTTTTTGCTTACTGGCTGCATGACCTTGAGCAAATCACTTCATTTTTCTGAACCTCACTTTCCTCATCTGTAAATGGGGACAATGAGGCCCTGTTTAGGGTTGTTGTAGGGATTAAATGAGATAATGTACACAAAACACTCAGTAAATAGTGGCAATAGTAGTATGTTAATATTATTAACCATTATTAATTAACAAAGATTACAAGTTCCCAGAAAATGGTGAATGAAGAAAGGAGGTTTCTTAAGGATAGACTCAGAACTTATTTATTTATTTTTTTAGTTGCCTGTCCTGTCATAACAGAGTTAAGATTTTCCCATTTACTAGTAGACCTCACTAGCAAGTCTTTCTCTTCAAGACTCTAGCCAGTTCTGGAAAGGCTAACTACTGAGCTCTATACTATGTAATCTGCATAATATATTTGGGGTAAGGGTCTCTTAGATTTCTATGTGTAGGCACATAGCTTACCTCCACCCCCTCTCTAGAAGTCAAGTTCTCAAGGAGACGAGAAGAGTCTTACCGTAGAATTACACCAGAGACATCGGAAGTCTTGAAGTCTTTGGTAACTGCCACAGTTCTCATGACATACTGCACACTGAGAACTGACAGATATATTTCCTTCTACCCACTGATGAGGCATAGTCTTCTGAAAGGTAAATAAAAAGATAAGAGATAGAAGTTAGAGATATAAAAGAGAGAAAGGGCCAGCTGGAGTAACTATGCTACCCCATGAGGGACATTAAGTGACCCCAACAAGGTTCTTCATGGTCTTGCCCTCCCCACTCCAATGCTAGCAAATGATGACAGCTGGATGTGGGGCTTTCATTCTTCTAGATTGGCTGGATTGTAAGCCTAAGGAGGAAGTCTACTTGGGTTGTATGTAACGAGAAGTCTTCGTTCCCCTGTGTGTCCTGCCTAAAGGGGAGATGGGAAAGAGTGGCTGTAAGAGAAGATGGCTGGTACTTACCACTTCATCTGCGGGCATGAGGAGGTCATCAGTGATAGACAAAGTATTCCATTTACAGTCTTTGATTGCTCTCAAAGCACATAATTTGTGAGACTTCACTTTGCACACTATGACAAAAGGAGGAGAAAAGATGGATGTGAATCTGGTGACAATGAAGATTCTAAAGCCCTTCCCTAATTTCTCTGAAAGTTAGAACCTAGGTGAATCTAAATAGTTCTGACCAACCTCCAAAGGCCTGATTCTCATATGATCTAGTTCCTTTTTATTCTTATGGACTAAATTTTCTACTTATCTGATTTGAATGGAAATTGATGGCAAGAATGAGGTGATTTCTGTTTTTCCAATTCTTGTGACCATGTTGTCCAATCCTGTCAGATCCAACCCTCCATTTTAGTTCATGAGAATTCCCCCCTTTGCCAGCTTCTTTCCATCTCTTTTCTTTAGTCTGTTAAGTGTCAGAATTAACCTTACATTAGAGTCAGTGACTTACTGTGAGTCAGTGACACTAAAGCCGCATGAATTCCTTTACCCCTATCTCTACCCACTGGGCTCCATTTCCTAAAGTAATCAGAAAAGGTACCTTCGCAGATTATAACATTTCTAGATAAGGCAGGAATGCTCTCCCGACAGACGTTGCAGTGCTGGGTCCGGTGGCTGTGGCTGGAGTACCAGTAGTGCATTCCAACAAGGAAAGGGTTGTTTTCTGCTGCAGGTATCTAAAATAAGTCAAAGAGAAGAGAGAATAGAGTTAAAGAAGACATGTGAGGGAAGGCCAGAAAATCTGCTCCTAAGGCTGAAAGGGCCACGTAGGTGTCAGAGCGTGTGAAGAGGAAAACCAAATATTGGAGCCAATACCTAACAAATATCCCACCTCCAATTTTTTCCCTCAGTAGTTTTGGAAAGGGAAAAAGAATAGGGGGGTAGACCCTGCAATTGGAGCTGGATACAGGAACAATGATATCTAAACCACTGTATTGGTTTAGTCTAAGCAAAATTAGTTCTGTTAGCCTTGGCCGTGGTTCTCTTTGAGTAATCAGGAAAAGGAGGTAGTTACCTGGAAATACAGTGATAATCCAAGTCATCTGGCCAAGCAAGAAAGGGAGATGGCAGGGCTCTGTGACTCTGGGCTAAGGAATGCTTTAACTACCTCCTGGAGACATACCTTCTCCTTCCTGGCCTTGCTGCTGCCAAGTAAGCAGAGCACTGCATTACCTGGACAATAGTTTCATCTCAGGGGTTTCTTGCCCAAGACTTTTTTTTTTTTTTTCTGAATGCCATGCTCTGACTACCTATAGCAGTTTCCTGTTTAATCAGTTTAATTCATTCAAAATTCATTAAACAAATATTTACTGAGTAACTATTATGTGCTTAGCACCTTTCAAGGCATTGGAGCTATAAGAACAAGACAAAAACCTTGCCCTCATGAAATTATATTCTGTTTGGGGTCCTCTCTCATGGTATTAAATTTGACATTTGCTGTTAACCAGTCTATAAATGCTGCATTTGTTTATCACAGCCTGACTCTCATGACTATGGGGAAGGCAGAGGGTAGTTTGGGAGTTCAAAGGAGAAAGGAAGTGGTGGGCACCAAACACTCTCATTTGTTCTGGGTGTGCATTCCATGGGACTCTTCCACTTTTCTCACTCTTCTGAATGTCTGATTTGTTCCTTTTCTGCACTCCTGTTGAGTGTAGACATAGGTGTACACATTTAGCTTTTTATTCTTGACAATAAGTAATGGACTATATTTATATAATATAACGGGTTGGTGTGTAAAGGCATAACAAGACTGTAAAAAGGGATATATACTCTCCCTTATCACAGCTTATAGGGGTCCATTAGAGACACACACACAGAGAGAATGAGAGAGAGAGAGAGAGAGCACTATTGAGGGTTTTAGCACATTAAATATTCAGCCTTGATCAGTTTACAGGAATTAACCATCTAAACCATAGCCTACACATGGCACTCTATGATCCCTCCTTACCCCTTCTGGTATGCTGGATATGTGCTAAGATGTTGTTGGATTGACCAGGAAGCTTCTGGAAAGAAAAGCTACTTTGATGAGCTAAAGGCTTACCTGGCCTGGGATCACTTTGTGATCGCAATGTTTCTTGCATGCTTAGATCCTGACAAGGCTCTAAGAAGATCAGAGTAGATGGCTAAGAGTCCTGAGGAAGTGACATAGTCTTGGCTTTGGAAGTCTGAGCTCCCAGCACCTTTCTACTTCCCACGAAATTATAACTCTACCAGTATGTTCCTTACTTCCAATATCTTTCCTTCCTCCAATAATTATTAAAAGCCAAATTTGTGTCATCTATGAAGCTGGACACTGGAGACACAGGGATAAATGATCTAAACTTCTTGCCTCCAGGGAGCTCATAGTCTAGTAGAGCAAACAACTTCCTAAACAGATCATTTCATTACAGAGTGACAAGTGAGCTCTCCTAGAATGTGCAAGGCTTAGTCCATTTAAGAATTATTAAGTAAAATGTCATCAGAATTTGAAAATTTGGAAAATTATTACCCTATGTTTATTGCAAACCATAAGAAACTGTGCTCTGGAGAGAACACAAAAAGTGTGGCTGGACAAACTTTTGCTGGAGGGATTAGATGTGTGACACATGGATCCAATAAACTATCTCAGCAGAAACATTGCCAGCTTGGACTGAAGGATCAGATATGGGACCAAATGAAGAAAGGCTGTCAGACTTTGGGGATTCTACAGGCAGAATATAGGCTGATAGAGTTATTTGGCTGTGAATATGTGTTATTCTTCAAGAAAATGTAAGAAAGACTCCACGTGGGCTCAGAGGTAAGCAGGGATGTTGAGAGTGGCTCAGAGGCCAGAGGTGCTGCCCCTACCACCATAGATCCAGAGAGGGCTGGCTTGGAAGTAGGCCACTGTCCTCTGGACCCAGAGAGTTGGGCCACTTCCTTGGTTAGAGAGGGTGGCTGCCACCCCTGTGGGATTGAGAGAATGGGGCCAGAGGAAAGAATATCAAGTTACCAGAGAATTATTCTGAGGCCTGGAAACCTAACGGAATTTGCTCTGCTGGGTTGTCAGTTTGCTCTAGACCAGCAACCCTTTTATTTCTTCCATTTCCTCTCTTTCATAATGGGAATGTCTATTCTACGCCTGTCTTAACATTGTATTTTGGAGAGAAATAACTTGTTTTCTAGGTTTTACAAGTCCACAAATAGAGAGGAAATTTTCCCCAATTGGGCCATACCAAAAGTCTCATTCATACGTGATTTAGATTATGTAGAAGGTAAGGTTTAGAGTTAAGAGTTAATGCTGGAATGGGTTAAGACTTTGGGGGATGCCAGGAGGGGGTGGATGTATTTTGAATATAGGAAGGATATAAGTTTTGGGGGGATGAGGGCAGAGGACAAACTCTTATGGATGAATTGTATTTCCCCCAAAATATGTCAAGTCCTATTTCTCAGTGCCTGTGAATGTGACCTTATTTGGAAATAGGGTCTTTGCAGATATAGTTAATTTAAAGAGGCCATACTGGATTAGACCACACATAGCCCTAATCCAATGACTGGTGTCCTTATAAGAAGAGGAAAATTTGGACACAACTACGCACATAGAAAAGACTACCACGTGAAGATACAGAGCATGTAGACTCAGGGGGTAAAACCATGTGATGATGGAAGCAGAGATTGGAGTAATATGTTTAACAATCCAAGGAATGTCTGCAATAACCAGAAGCTAAGAAGAGACAAAGAAGGATCATCCCCTAGAGACTTCAGAGAGAGCATGGTTCTGCTGCCACCTTGGTTTTGGATTTCTAGACTCCAGAACTGTGAGAGAATAAGTTTCTGTTTTTTTAATTCACTCAGTTTATGGTGATTTGTTATGGCAGTCCTAAGAAACTAATATAGTATATCATTACAGGCTTCTCCAGTAGTTGACACAGATTAAAAATCCATTTTGAAGACAGATGAAAAACTGGAATGTATACAAATAACTGATCTCTGGATGCTAAGGAGGACAGTTTAACTTAAGGCTTTCAGTGCATGGGTGTTGGATTTTGTGCTTGATTTTTTTTATCCCCTCTAAAATATTTAGGTGAATTACATTTGTGCAGAGACCATCACTCCAATCATATTCTTTGCTCTTTTAGGGCAGCTAAGGCTATTTACTCCATCTACTGAATCTCTCTCAGCATAATCCAGAACCCAGATAGGCGCAGTAATTATTTTTCTATTAAAGAAGTTCCAGGCTTTTTGTAAACTCTACAGCACTATCCAAATGTGAGGACTTAATAACATTACTTATCTGAAAAGTGTTTAATAATCTCAAATGAAATATCCCATAAAACACAAAATCTTCTAAAGATGTATTTTCTTAAAGGAATCTTGTTTGGGATGGCTTATGTGATGAAAGGCTATGTTTAGATATAATGGAATCTGTGATTTGTGCTGTAACTTACACTCAATTGCTTTGTTATTTCAAGGATTAGTAACTACAAAATGTTAGGGCTTCCAGGTTAGCCATTGGTAGCATAACCATATCATCCAAATCAGGACACTTTAACAGTAAAAGGGAAGGCTATTAGTAATTATGCTGAGGTAATAAGTGTAAACTGTGTTCATCCTGAGTATGCATGAGCTAGACAATCATTTAGTCAACTTGAATCTATTTATTGATCTACACAGTCTAGTTGTCTGGCTTAGTGCCACTAAGGTGTCTATCAGACTACCCCATAATCACAAGTGGTGGGGACTAGGAGAGAGAATGAAGATAATTAGCCAGAATTTAAGATGTCCTTCCAAGAACATGGATTAAGAGTTAGGAGATCTGAAATCTCAATTCTTCAACAGTAAGCTGTGACTTTAGGCAAGACAACTGAACTCCTCTGAAGTTCAGTTTTCTCATCTGCTTAATTAAATCTTAGAATCATAAGGTTTTGAAATTGAAATGAATGTTAGAATTCATCTAGTCTGCCTATCAGAAAAAAGACTAATTTTTGCTTTAAACTGAATTTAAAAAATTGATGTGTATTTGACAATTAAAAATTATATATTTTAATTTAATTTGATGATCTGATACAAACACACACACACACACCCAAAGTCAAACTAATTAACATATCTATCACCTCAGATGGTTACCACTTTCTTTCCTTCTATGTTTCTGTGTGTGTTGGGAACACTTAAGATCTTCCCTCTTAGCAAATTTTAGTATACAATGAATGATTGTTACTTAAACACATTGTTGTACATTAGATCTCCAGAACTTATTCTTCCTGCATAACTGAAACTTTGTACCCCTTAACCAACATCTCATTTCTCTTTCTCCTAGCACTTGATAACTACCATTTACTCTCTGCTTCTCTAAATTTGACTATTTTAGATTCCACATATAAGTGAGGTCATGCAGTATTTGTCTTTCTGTGTCTGCTTTTTAAATTTAATATAGTGTCCTCTAGGTTCATCCATGTTGTTGCAACTGGAAGAATTTTCTTCTGTTTAAAGGCTGAACAATATTCCATTATGTGTGTGTGTGTGTGTGTGTGTGTGTGTATCACATTTTCTTTGTCCATTCATCCATTGAGGGGCATTTAGGTTGTTTTCATATCTTGGTTATTGTAAATGATGCTGAAATAAACATGGGAGTGTTGATATCTTTTTGAGATCTGGATTTCATTCCCATTGGATATATATGCAAAAGTGAGAATGGTGGAGCATAAAATAGTTCTATTTTAAAAACAGATGAGCATAAGGTAAGGGAAGCAAAAATAATTTAAAAACAGGGAGGAGGGAGGAGGGGCCAAGATGGCTGAGTAACATGGAAGTTCTCTGCTTCTTTTGTCCCTGAAACGCAGCTAGATCAGCATCAAACCATTTTTGCACACCTAGAAAATTTGTCTGAGAATCAACACAACAATCTGCATAACTTGAGCCACAGAACTCGGCAGTTACATGGCATGGAGAGGTTAACCAGGAGAGAGAGAAACCATGGAGGGTAGGGAGCAGTATTTGTGAAGACAGGACACAGAAAGCGGGGAGAGTACAGGAAAAGCACTCCCCCGAAAAGTGGCTGGAGAGAAAAACAAAGAGTGGAAGCACTACAATTGCCTGAACAAGAAAGGGAGAAAGGAGAGGGTTTCAATATCATGTAAACAGGGCAGAGCAGCTTTGGAAATTCTGCAGCCCAATACCTGGCAGTGCTCTGGTGGAAAGGGCAAATCCCCAGGAGCTGGCAGTGAGGTCTGAGGGGTCTGCAGGTCACACAAGGAGAAGTGGTTCCCCTGCTACCCTGCTAGGAAGGCATTTGGTAGGCCTCCCCACAGGCATAGGTCCCAGTGGACCCCAGAGAACACAATTGCTGGTACTGGAACAAAGATGGCAGGGTATGCTGAAACCTTATGTGGGTTGTGTGCTGTGATTTACCATAATCCCTGAAACGCTGCAGCTATGAGATTGCACGAACTTATTCTGGGGCAAGCCAGCATCCAGTCACAACCTTTGAACCTCTGCCACAGCATGGTCACGTGAACATTCCCAGGGGGCAAGCCAGCATCTGGCCACTGCTTGGAGAGGCCCTCCCCCAAAGGGTATGAGTGGATCCAAGCCGCAGTGCCCTCAGAAGTGAGGGGTTTGGAAACACAACCCCATCTGAGATAAAATTAGGGAGGGGGTTGCCACTTGGCAGGCTGACATCTTGGACTCAGGCAGTGTAGAAGCAGGGAGTGGAAGGAAGCTGGAGACAAAGGAGGGGTGTATAATGGCCAGTTGGTGAAAGCACAGAATTCTGAAGGTAGAAGGTAGAGCCTGGGAAGCTGGGTGATGCCATTTTTACTTCTCCTGTGCATGAGTGTGTGCGTGTGCACGTGCCATAGCAATCCACCCCATTACGCTAGGCAGTGCCACCTAGTGGAAAATGGAGCCATTACACCAAGCCCTGTCCAGCTGCACCAACCAAGCCCCAGAGGACAACCACAAGTCTCTCTGCCTGAGTAGTGTACAGACTGTAAAGTGCTTCATATATGACTTCTAGGGAACACGGCATGTAATTTTATTCAAATTTCATTCTGTATATTGGTCCATCTATTTGAGTTTTTTTTGTTAGTTTTGTATTTTCTTTTCCTTTTTTTCTTTTCTTTTTTCATGAATATGGAAAGATAAAAATTTATTTTTAGTTTATGTTTCTATATAAAAATTTGTTCTAATTTTTTACTTTATTTTTTGGAACTTTTATCTCTATTTTATCTATATTAATTATTTTATTCTATTTTATTGTATACATTTCCTTAATTTTTAAACATTTTCTTCTTTTCTTTTCTTTTCGTTTCCTTTCCTTTTTCTCTATTCTATCAAGCTTCTTTCAACAACCAGAACAAAACATACCTAGGATCTAGCTTCCATTATTTGACTTTTTTTGTGTTCTTTTTAATCTTTTTAATTTTCTTTTTTAAAATTTTATTCATTCTTTTTCTTCATCCAAAATGATGAAAAGAAGGAATTCACCCCAAAAGACAGAACAGGAAGAAATGATAGCCAGGTACTTAACCAAAAGAGATATAAGCAAGATGTCTGAACTAAAATTTAGAATCACGAAATTAAAAATACAAGCTGGGGTTGAAAAAAGCATAGAATCCCTTTCTGCAGAGATAAAAGAAGGAAAATCTACTCAGGACAAAATTAAAAATGCTATAACTGAGATGCAGTCTTGAACGAATGCCATGGCAGCAAGGATGAGTGAGGCAGAGCAGTGAATCAGCAATATAGAAGACAAACTTATGAATAATAATAAAACAGAAAAAAAGAGGGAGACTAAGGCAAAAGAGCACGATTTAAGAATCAGAGAACTCAGCGACTCATTAAAAAGGAATAACATCCAAATCATAGGAGTCCCAGAAGATGAAGAGAGAGAACAAGGGTCAGAAGGTTTATGCAAGCAAATTATAGTGGAAACTTTCCTAACCTGGGGAAAGACACAGACATGAAAGTCCAAGAAGTGTAGAGAACTCCCATTAGATTCAACAAAAAATGACAATCACCAAGGCATATCATACTCAAATTCACAAAATACACAGACAAGGAAAGAATTATGAAAAAAGCAAGGTAAAAAAAGTCCTTAACCTATAAGGGAAGACAGATCAGGTCCAGAGCAGACCTGTCCACAGAAACTTGGCAGGCCAGAAAGGAGTGGCAGGATATATTCAGCATGCTGAATCAGAAAAATATGCAGCCAAGAATTCTTTATCCAGCAAGGCTGTCATTCAAAATAGGAGAGATAGAGTTTCCCAGAGAAACAAAAACTACAGGAGTTCATGGCCACTAAACCAGCTTTGCAAGAAATTTTAAGGGGGACTCTCTGAGGGGAGAAAAGATGAAACAAAACAAAAAAGACCAAAAGCAACAAAGACTAGAAAGGCCCAGAGAACATCACCAGAAACTCCAATTCCACAGGAAATACAGTGGTAATAAATACATATCTTTCAGTACTCACTCTAAATGTCAATGGACTAAAGACTCCAATCTTATCCATAGAATGGATAAGAAAGCAAGATCCATCTATTGGCTGTTTACAAGAGACCCATTTTAGATCTAAAGACACCTTTAGATCAAAGTAAGGGGATGGAGAACCATCTATCATGCTAATGGTCATGAAAAGAAAGCCAGAGTAACCATACTTATAGCTGACAATCTGTATTGCAAAATAGACCATAACAAGAGATGAAGAAGGGCATTATATCATAATTAAGGTGTCTATCCACCAAGATCTAACAATTATAAACATTTATGCCCCAACATTGTCACCAAAATATATCAAACAATTAATCACGAATGTAAAGAAACTCACTGACAAAAATACCATAATAGTAGGGGACTTCCACATTCCATTTATAGAGATGGAAAGATTGCCTAAGCAGAAAATCAACAAGGAAACAATGGTTTTGAATAACACACTGGACCAGATGGACTTAACAGATATGTTCAGAACATTTCATCCTAAAGTACCAGAATACATATTTTTCTCGAGTGTACATGGAACTTTCTCCAGAATAGATCACATACTGGAACACAAGTCACGTCTCAAAAAGTACAAAAAATTGGGATAATACCATGCATATTTTCACACCACAACATTATGAAACTCGAAATCAACCACAAGAAAAAATTTAGAAAGACAATAAATACTTGGAGATGAAAGAATATCCTACTAAAGAATGAATGGGTTAACCAAAAAGTTAAAGAGAAAATTAAAAACTACATGGAAGCCAATGAAAATGATAACACCACAGCCCAAAACCTCTGGGATGAGCAAAGGCGATCATAAGAAGGAAGTATATAGCAATTCAGGCCTTCCTAAAAAAGGAAAAAAGGTCTCAGATACACAACCTAACCTTACATCTTAAAGAGCTAGAAAAAGAGGGGCGCCTGGGTAGCTCCATCGGTTGAGCATCCAACTTCAGCTCAGGTCATGATCTCACAGTCAGTGGGTTCGAGCCCTGCATCAGAGCCTAGAGCCTGCTTTGGATTCTGTCTCCCTCTCTCTCTGCTCCTCGCTCACTCATGGTCTGTCTCTCTCTCTCAAAAATGAATAAATGTTAAAAAAAAAAAGAGTTATAGAAAAAACATCAAATAAAACCCCAAACCAGAAGAAGATGGGAAATAAAGATTAGAGCAGAAATCAATGCTATGGAAACCAGAGCCAAACCCAAACCCAAAACAAAACAACAAACAAAACAAAACCAATCCAAAACAAAAGAAAAAAACAACAAACAAAAAACCCGTAGAACAGATCAATGAAACCAGGAGCTGGTTCTTTGAAAGAATTAACGAAATTGATAAACCCCTAGCCAGTTGGATCAAAAAGAAAAAGGAAAGGACCCAAATAAATAAAATCAAGAATGAAAGAGGAGAGATCACAACCAACACCACAGAAATACAAATAATGATAAGAGCATATTCTGAGAAATTATATGCCAATGAGTTGGGCAATCTGGAAGAAATTGACAAATTCCTAGAAACATATAAACTACCAAAACTGAAACAGAAAGAAATAGAAAATTTGAACAGAACAATAATCAGTAAAGAAACTGGACTAATAATCAAAAATCTCCCAAAAAACAAGACTCCAGTGCTGGATGGCTTTCAGGGTAATTCTATCGAATATTTAAAGAGTAGTTAACATCTGTTCTTTTGAAGTTGTTCCAAAAAATAGAAATGAAAGGAAAACTTCCAAAGTCATTTTTTGAGGCCAGCACTACCTTGATTCCAGAATCAGATAAAGACCTCACTTAAAGACAAAGTACATACCAAATCCCCTGATAAACATGGATGCAAAAATTCTCAACAAGATACTAGCCAAATGCATCCAACAATACATTAAAAGAATTATTCATCATGATCTCTTGGGATTTATACCTGGCACGCAGTGCTGGTTCAATCAATGTGATATATCACATTAATAAAAGAAAGGACAAGAACCACATGATCCTCTCAACGGACACAGGGGAAGCATTTAACAAAATTCAGCATTCTTTCTTGATAAAAACCGTCAAAAAGTATGGATAGAAGGATCATACCTCAAGATCATAAAAGCCATATACCAAAGACCCACCACTATCATCTTCATTGGGGAAAAACAGAAATTTCCCCCTAAGGTGAGGAACATGACAGGGATATCCATTCTCACCACTGTTATTCAACATAGTATTGGAAATTCTAGCCTCAGTAATCAGACAACACAAAGAAATAAAAGGCATCTAAATCACCAAGGAGGAAATCAAACCTTCACTCTTCACAGATGACATAATACTCTGTATGGAAAACCCAAAAGATTCCAACAAAAAACTGCTAGAACTGATCCATGAATTCAGCAAAGTCTCAGGATATAAAATAAATGTACAGAAATCTGTTGCATTCCTATACACCAATAATGAAACAGCAGAAAAGGAAATCAAGGAATCTATCCCATCTACAATTGCACCAAAAATCATACAATACCTAGGAATAAACCTAACCAAAGAGGTGAAAAACCTATACACTGAAAACTATAGAAAGCTTATGAAAGAAATTGAAGAAGGCACAAAAAAATGGAAAAATATTCCACGCTTATGAATTGGAAGAACAAATATTGTTAAAATGTTGACACTACCCAAAGGAATCTACATATTCAAGGCAATCCCTATGAAAATAACATCAGCATTCTTCACAGAGCTAGAACAAACAATCCTAAAATTTGTATGGAACCAGAAAAGACCCTGAATAACCCAAAAAAAAAAATCCTGGAAAAGAAAACCAAAGCTGGAGGAATCACAATTCCAGACTTCAAGATGTACTACAAAGCTGTAATCATCAAGACAGTATGGTACTGACACAAAAACAGACATCTTGAGCAAAGGAACAGAATAGAGAACCCAGAAATGGACCCACAAACATATGGCCAACTAATCTTTCACAAAGGAGGAAAGAATATTCAATGGAATAAAGACAGTCTCTTCAGCAAATGGTGTTGGGAGAACTGGACAGCGACATGAAGAAGATTGAACCTGGACCACTTACTTATACCATACACAAAAATAAACTCAAAATGGATGAAAGACCTCAATGTAAGACAGGAAGCCATCAGAATCCTAGAGGAGAAAGCAGGCAAAAACCTCTTTGATCTTGTCTACAGCAACTTCTTACTCAACATGTCTCCACAGGCAAGGGAAACAAAAGCAAAAGTGAATTATTGGGACCTCATCAAGATAAAATCTGCACGGCAAAGGAACAATCAGCAAAACTAAAAGGCAACTGACAGAATGGGAGAAGATATTTGCAAATGACATATCAGATAAAGAGCTAGTATCCAAAATCTATAAAGAACTTATCAAATTCAACACCCAAAAAACAAATAATCCAGTGAAGGAATGTGCAAAAGACATGAGTAGATACTTTTCTAAAGAAGACATCCAGATGGCTAAGAGACACATAAAAAATTGCTCAACATCACTTATCATCAGAGAAATATAAATCAAAACCACAATGAGATACCACTTCACAACAGTCAGAGTGGATAATATTAACAACCCAAGCAGTGACAGATACTGGAGAGGATGCAGAGAAAGAGGAACGCTTTTGCATTGCTTGTGGGAATGCAAACTGGTGCCGCCACTCTGGAAAACAGTATGGAGGTTCCTCAAAAAATAAAAAATAGAACTACCATATGACCAGCAATTGCACTACTAGGTATTTATCCAAAGGATAGAGGTGTGCTGTTTCAAAGGGGCATATGCATCCCAATGTTTATAACAGTGCTTTCAACAATAGCCAAAGTATGGAAAAAGCCCAATGTCCATCGACAGATGAATGGATAAAGAAGATGTGGTATATATGTACAATGGAGTATTACTTGGCAATCAAAAAAGAATAAAATCTTGCCATTTGCAGCAATGTGGATGGAACTAAAGTGTATTATGCTAAGTGAAATTAGTCACATGAAAGACAAATATAATATGACTTCACTCATATGTATAATTTAAGATACAAAACATATGAACATAAGGGAAGTGAAGCAAAAATAATATAAAAATATGGAGAGGGACAAAACATAAGAGACTCTTAAATATAAACAACAATCTGAGGGTTGCTGGAGGCATTTTCGGTGGGGGGATGGGCTAATGGGCAAGGATCATTAAGGAGGACACCTGTTGGGATGAGCACTGAATGTTATATACAGGGGATGAATCACTGGATTCTACTCCTGATATCATTATTGCACTATATGCTAACTAACATGGATGTAAATTAAAATAAAAAAATAAACAAATAAACAAGCAAGCAAACAACTTGGGGAAAAATTTTTTTGAAGAATATCCATACAGTTTTCCATAGTCAGTGCACCAATTTACATTCTCACCAACAGTGAACAAGGGTTCCCTTTTCTCCCTATCCTCACCAGAATGTGTTATCTTTTGTCTTTTTGATAATAGGCATTCTAACTGGGTTGAGATAATATATCATTGTGCTTTTTATTTTAAATTCCAGTATAGTTAACATATAGTATTATAGTAGTCTTAGGTGTACAATATAGTGATTTAAAAATTCCATACATCACCTGGTGCTCATCATGACAAGTGTAATAGTTTTTTTTAAGTTTATTTTATTTATTTTTGAGAGAGAGAGAGAAGAATGAGCAGGGAAGGGACACACAGAGAGAGAGAGAGAAAGAGAGAGAGAGAGAGAGAGAGAGAGAGAGAGAGAGAGAGAGAGAGACAGGGAGAGGGGAAATCCCAAGCAGCCTCCACACTAAAAGCATGGATCCCGATGTGGGGCTCAATCTCATGAACCGTAAAATCATGACCTGAGCCAAAATCAAGGGTAGGACGCTTAACCAGCTGAGCCACCCAGACGCCCCATGACAAGTGCAATCTTTAATCCTCATCATAGGGAATAATGGGTAAAATAGGTAAAATATCATTGTACTTTTGATTTGCATTTTCCTAATGATCAGTTATGTTGAGCAGCTTTTCATGTACTTGTTAGCCATTTTTATATCTTCTTTGGAAAAATGTCTATACAGTACCTTTCCACATTTTAAAATCAGAGTTTGTTTTTTTTGTATTGATTTGTAGGTGTTACTTATATATTTTGGATATTAACCCCTTATCAGATATATGGTTTGGCAATATTTTCTCTCATTCCCTAGGTTACCTTTTCACTGTTGACTGTTTTCTTTGCTGTGCAGAAGCTTTTTAGTTTGATGTAATCCCAATATTTATTTTTGCTTATTTGTTTATGTTTTTGGTGTCATATCTAAGAAATTATTGCCCCAAACAATGTCCAGAAATTTTTCTCTGTTTTTGTCTAGTAGTTTTATACTTTCAGGTCTCATGTTTAAGTTTTTAATTCAGTTTCAGTTGATTTTTGTATATGGTGTAAGGGTCCAAATTCACTTTTAAGCTTACAGATATCCAATTTTCCCAGAGCCATTGATTGAAGAGACTATCCTCCTATTTGGTGTTCTTGGCACACTTGCCAAAGATCAAATGGGGGTAGAAGCATGGATTTATTTATGTGCTATTTTGCTCCATTGACCTATATGCCTTTTTTATGCCAGTACAGTACTGTTTTTATTTTTATTTATTTTTTTGTTATTTTTTTGAGAGAGAGAGGCAGACAGACACAGACATGAGCGGGGGTGGGTATGGGGGCAGAGGGAGAGGGAGACACAGAATCCAAAGCAGGCTCCCAGTTCCGAGCTGTCAGCACAGAGCCCGATGCGGGGCTCAAACCCACAAACTGTGAGATCATGACCTGGGCCGAAGTCGAATGCCCAACTGACTGAGCCACCCAGGTGTCCCTATAGTACTGTTTTTAGGACTATAACATTGTAATATATTTGGATACAGGGAATGTGATGTCTCTAGCTTTTTTCTTATTGCTCTAGATTGCTTTAGCTATTTAGGATCTTTTGTGGTTCCATATGAATTTTAGAATTGTTTTTTTTTTTCTATTTCTGTAAGGAATCACACTGGTATTTTGATCAGGATTACATTGAAACTGTAGATGGCTTTGATAATATTAATTTGATAATATTAACTGTTATAATCCATGAACATGGGAGATCTATCAATTTATCTATGTCTTATTTAATTTCCTTCATTAATGTTTTATAATATTTATTGTACAAGTATTTCACCTCTTTGGTTAAGCTTATTCCCACATATTTTATTCTTGTTGTTGCTATTGTGAATGGGTTTTTTTTTCTTAATTTCTCTTACAAATAGTTCATTGTTTATGTATAGAAACCCAATTGGTTGTTGTATGTTGATTTTACATCCTACAACTTTACAGAATTCACTTAGTAGTTCTAACAATTTTGCTGAGGCTTCAAGTGTCCATATATAGATGAACGGATAAAGATGTGTATGTATACACACACAATGGAATATTTTTCAGCCATGAAAAAGAACGAAATGTTGCCATTTGCAACAACACGGATGGAGCTGGACAGTATAATACTAAGCCAAATAAGTCAGTCAGAGAAAGATAAGTACCTTATGATTTCACTCATATGTGGAATTTAAGAAACAAAACATGGGCAAGGAAAAAAGAGAGAAAAAAACCAAGAAACAGACTCTTAATTATAGAGAACAAACTCATGGTTACTATTGGGGAGGTGGGTGGGGATGGGTTAAGGAGTGAACTTGTCATGATAAGCACCAGATGATGCATGTAATAGTTGAATCACTACACTCTACACCTAAAACTAATATAACACCATATTTTGGCTACACTGCAATTAAAATTAAAAAAATTAAAAAAAAATTGTTGAGGCTTTAAGGTTTTCTATGTATATGATTATGTCATCTGCAGAGAAAATTTTACGTTTTTTCTTTCTAATTTGGATGCTTTTTATTTCTTTTTCTTGCCTAATTACTTTGGCTATGATTTCCAGTATTATGTTGAAAATAAGTGGTGAGGGGCGCCTGGGTGGCTCAGTCGGTTAAGGGGCCGACTTCGGCTCAGGTCATGATCTCGCGGTCCGTGAGTTCGAGCCCCGCGTCGGGCCCTGTGCTGACAGCTCAGAGCCTGGAGCCTGTTTCAGATTCTGTGTCTCCCGCTCTCTGACCCTCCCCCGTTCATGCTCTGTCTCTCTCTGTCTCAAAAATAAATAAACATTAAAAAAAATTAAAAAAAAAGAAAAGAAGTGGTGAGAGTAGGAATCTTTACCTTGTACCAGCTTTTAGAAAACAAATTTTCAGTTTTTGCCATTGATTATGATGTTAGCTATGGACTTTTCATATGGCCTTTATTGTCTTAAGGTAAGACCCTTATGTTCCTATTTTGTTAAAAGTTTTGATGATTGGTTATTGTTGAACATTATGAAATACTTTTTCTGAATCTATTGAGATGATCATGTTTTTCCTTTCACTTTGTTAATGTGTTGTATCAGAATGAACAATTTATCTATGTTGAACCACTCTTGCATTTCTGGGGTAAATACTTCTTGGTTATGATATATGATCTTTTTAATGTACTACTGAATTGAGTTTGCTAGTATTTTACTAGGAATTTTTGCATTCATGTTTGTCAGGAATACTGGCCTGTGCTTTTCTTTTCTTGTAGTATCTTTACCTGGTTTTGTCTGGTTTGGTATCTAAACTTTGGAAGAATTTAGAGAGGACTGATATTAATTTTCTTAGAATGTTTGGTAGAATTCACCCATGGTATCAGTAAAGCCATCAGGTCCTGGACCTTTCTTTCTTGGAAGACTGGTGATTACTGATTCAATCTCCTTATTTGTTACTGGTCTATTCATGTTTTATATTTCTTCCTGATTTATTTTTAATAGTTTGTATGTTTCAAGGAATTTATCTGTTTATTTTAGGATATCTAATTTGCCATAGTAGTTTCTTGTGATCCTTTTTATTTTGGAGGTATCTATTTTAATGTCTATTCTTTCATTTCTGACTTTTTTTGAACCTTATTTTCTTAGTTAAATTCTGTTCACCCTTTCAAAAAGATCACCACTTTGTTTTGTTAACTTTCATAATTTTTGTTCATTTGATTTAGTTCTTCTCTAATCTTTATTATTTCTTCACTGCTGCTAAATTTGGGCTTAGTTTGTTGTTTTTCTAGTTCCTTGAGGTGTAAAGTTAGGTTGTTTATTTGAGGTCCTTTTTTTCTAATGGAGGTATTTACTATAAACCTCCCTCTTACACATGCTTTTGTTACACGCCTAAGTTTTGGTATAGTTTATCGTCATTTGTGTTTTTCTAAATATATTTCAAAATTCCCTTTGGATTTCCTCTTTGACCCAATTGTTCAAAAGTGTTTAGGGGCACCCGGCTAGCTCAGTTGGAAGAGCATACAACTCTTGATTTGGGGGTTGTGAGTTTGAGCCCCACAATGGGTGTAGAGATTACTTAAGTGAATAAATAAAAACTTGTCCAAAAAAGTGTACTAGGAGGAGTTAGGATTGTGGAGGCATAGGGGGACCCTAAGATTGTCTTGTCCTTTGCATATAGCTAGATAAATATCAAATCATTTTGAACATTGAAGAAATCAATCTGAGAGCTAAGAGAGCAAAACTGCACAACTAGAGATAGAAAAAATGGCCACATCATGAAAGGAGAAAGAATACAACAGGCTTTCATAACACACACACACAAAACCAGTGACCCAGACAAAATGACAAGATGGAGAAATTCACCCCAAAAGAAAGAACCGGAAAAAGCCATGACCAGGGATTTAATCGTTACAGATACAAATAATATGGCTGAACAATATTTAAAACAATAATCATAAGGATATTAGCTGTATGTGAGAAAAACACGAAAGACACTAGAGGTTCCCTTACTGACTAGAACTAAAAAACTAGTCAGGCAAAAATTTAAAAATGCCATGACAATGAGATGGATGGAGCAGAGGAGTGAATCAGTGATATACAAAATAAACTTACGGAAAATAATAAAGCTGACAAAAAGAGGGAAAGAAAAGTATTGGATCACAAATATAGAATCAGGGAACTCAGCCACTACTTAAAGCATAATAACATTTGTATCATAGGAGTCCCAGAGGAATAAGAAAGAAAAGGGAGCAGAAGGTTCATTTGAGCAAAGTAAAGCTGAAAAGTTCCCAATCTGGGGACAGAAAAAGACATCGAAATCTAATAAGCACAGAGAACTCCCATTAAATTCAACAAAAGCCCTCCTTCACCAAAATACATCATCGTCAAATTCACAAAATACACAGACAAGGAAAGAACCCTGAACGCAACAAGGGTAAAAAAGTCCTTAACCCACAAGGGAAGACAGATCAGGTTCACAGCAGATCTGCCCCGGAAGCTTGGCAAGCCAGAAGGGAGTGGTGTGATATATTCAACATGTTGAATGGGAAAAATATGCAGCCACTAATACTTTATCCAGTAAGGCTGTAATTAAGAATAGAAGAAGAGATAAAGAATTTCCCAAACAAATCTAAAGGAATTCAGGAATACTAAACCAGCACTTTAAGAAATATTAAAGGGGACACATTGGGGGGGAAATACCAAAACCAACAAAGACTAGAAAGGAACAGAGAGCACGACCAGAAACACAAACTTTACAGGTAACACAATGACACTAAACTGTTATCTTTTATTAATCACTCTGAATGCAAATAGATAAATTCTCCAATCAAAAGACATAGGGTATCAGAATGGATGAAAAAACAAGACTCATCTATATGCTTCCACAAGAGACTCATTTTAGACCTAAAGACATCTGCAAGTGGAAGGTAAAGAAATAGAGAATCATCTATCATGCTAATGGACACCAAAAGAAAGCTGGAGTAGTCATACTTATATCAGACAAATTACATTTTAAATGGAAGAGACAAAGAAGGGCATTATATCATAATTAAGGGGTCTATCCATCCAGAAGATTTAACAATTTTAAGTAATGATACAATAATAGCAGGGGACTTTAACACCTCACTTACAGCGATGGACAGATAATTTAAGCAGAAAATCAACAAGGAGGGGCGCCTGGGTGGCTCAGTCAATTAAGCATCCAACTTTGGCTAAGGTCATGATCTCACAGTTTGTGAGTTCAAGTCCCACGTTAGGCTCTGTGCTGAGAGATCAGAGCCTGGAGCTTATTTCATATACTGTGTCTCCCTCTTTCCCTTTCCCTTCCCCACTCATGCTCACTCACTTACTCTCTTTCTCTCTCTCTTAAAAATAAATAAACATTGAAACTTGGCAGGCCATAATGGAGTGGCAGGAAATAGTCAATGTGCTGAATAGGAAAAAAAAATATGCAGCCAAGAATCCTTTATCCAGCAAGGCTGTCATTCAGAACAGAAGGAGAGATAAAGGCTTCCCCAGACAAACAAAAGCTGAAGTTCATGACCACTAAACCAGTCCTGGAGACTATGAGTGGAACACTACAAAGACTAGAAATGACCGGAAACATCACCATAAGCATGAAACCTACAGATAACACAATGACATTAATCCATATCTTTCAATAATAACTCTGAATGTAAATGGACTAAATGCTCTGATCAAAAGACATAGGGTATCAGAATGGGAAAAAAAAATGAGATCCATCTATATGCTGTCTACAAGAGACCCGTTTTAGACCTGAGGACACCTTCAGATTGAAAGTAAGGGGATGGAGAACTATCTTTCATGCTACTGGAAGTCAAAAGAAAGCTGGAGTAGCCATACTTATATCACACAAACTATTTTAAACTAAAGGCTGTAACAAGAGCTGAAGAAGAGCATTATATAATAATTATGGGGTGTATCCATTAAGAAGAGCTACAATTGTAAATGTTTATGCCCCCAATTTGGCACACCCAAATACATAAATCAATTAATCATAAACATAAGAATCTTATTGAGAGGAATACTGTAATTGCAGGGGACATTAATACTCCACTTACAACAATGGACAGATCATCTAGGCAAAAATTCAATAAAGAAACAATGGCCTTGAATGATACACCGAACCAGATGGACTTGACAGATATACTCAGAACTTTTCATCCAAAAGCAGCAGAATACACATTCTTTTGAGTGTACATGGAACATTCCCCATGATAGACCACATATTTGGTCACAAAACAGCCCTCAATAAATATAAAAGAACTGAGATCATACCATGCATATTTTCTGATCACAATATGAAACTTGAAATCAACCACAAGAAAAAATTTGGAAAGCATCCAAATGCATGGGTGTTAAAGAACACCCTACTAAATAATGAACTGGGTCAACCAGGCAATTAAAGAAGAAATTTTAAAATATATGGAAACAAATGAAAATGAAGACATGACAGTCCAAACCCTTTGGGATGCAGCAAAGGCAGTCCTAAGAAGAAAATACATTGCAATTCATCCCTATCTCTAGAAACAAGAAAAATCCCAAATACAGAATCTAACAACACACCTAAAGGAACTAGAAGAAAAACATCAAAGAAACCCCAAAAGCAGCAGAAGAAGAGAAATAATAAAGGATAGAGAAGAAATAAACAATATAGAATAAAAAAACCCAGAACAGATCAATGAATCTAAGAGCTGGTTTTTAAAAAAAAAAATAAGCAAAGTTGATAAACTCCTAGCCAGACTACTCAAAAAGAAAAGAGACAGGACCCAAATAGATAAAATCATGAATGAAAGAGGACAGATCACAACCAACATCACAGAAATGCAAAAAAATTATCAGAGAATACTATGAAAATTTTATGCCAACAAACTGGACAACCTGGAGGAAATGGACAAATTCCCAGACACCCACACACTACCAAAACTCAAATGGGAAGAAATAGAAAATTTCAAGAGACCCATAACCAGCGAAGAAATTGAATTAGTTATAAAAAATCTCCCAACATATAAAAATCTTGGAGAAGATGACTTCCCAGGGAAATTCTACCAGACACTTGAATAGAGTTAATACCTATCCTTCTGAATCTGTTCCAAAAAATAGAAGTGGAAGGAAAGCTTCTGGACTCATTCTATGAAGCCCATATTACCTTCATTCCAAACGAGAGAGAAACTCCACTAAAAAGGAGAATTACAGGCCAATATTCCTGATGAACATGGATGCAAAAACTCTCAACAAGGTACTAGCAAATCAAATTCAACAGTATATCAAAATAATTACTCACCATGATCAAGTGGGATTCATTCCTGGGCTGCAGAGCTGGTTCAATATTTGAAAATCAATCAATAGGATACACCACATTAATAAAATAAAAGATAAGAACCATATAACCCTGTCAATAGATGCAGAAAAAGCATTTGACAAAATACAGCATCCTTTCTTAATAAAAACCCTCAAGAAAGTCGGGATAGAAGAAACATACCTAAACATCAAAAAAAATCATATATGAGAAGCCCACAGCTAATACCATCCTCAATTAGGAAAAACTGAGAGCTTTCCCTTGAGATCAGGAACACAGCAGGAATGTCCACTCTCACCAGTGGTGTTTAACATATTGCTGGAAGTCCTAGCATCAACAATCAGACAAAAAAATGAAATAAAATGCATCCAAATTGGCAAAGAAGTCAAACTTCCACTTTTTGCAGATGACATGATAGTCTATATGGAAAACCTGAAAGACTCCACCAAAAAGCTGCTAGAACTGATATATGAATTCAGCAATGTCGCAGAATAAAAAATCAATGTACAGAAATCAATTGCACTTCTATACATCAATAATGAAGCAACAGAAAATCAAGAAATTGATCCAGTATACAATTGCACCAAGAACCATAAAATACCTAGGAATAAACCCAAGCACAGATGTAAAAGATCTGCATAGTGAAAAGTAAAGAAAACTTATGAAGGAAATTTATGGAGACACAAAGAAATGGAAAAATATTCCATGCTCCTGTATTGGTGGACAAATATTTTTAAAATGTCAATACTAACCCAAAGGAATCTACACATTCAAAGCAATCCCAATCAAAATCGCACCAGCATTTTTCTCAAAGCTAAAACAAACAATTGTAAAATGTGTTTGGAACCACAAAAGACCCCGAAGAGCCAAAGTAATATTGAAGAAGAAAACCAAAGCTGGAGGCATTACAATCCCAGACTTTAGCCTCTACTACAAAGCTGTAATCAACAAGACCATATGGCATTGGTACAAAAACAGACACATAGACCAATGGAATAGAATAGAGAACCCAGAATTGGACCCACAAATGTATGGCCAACTAATCTTTGCCAAAGCAGGAAACAGCATCCAGTGGAAAAAAGATAGTGTCTTTAGCAAATCGTGCTGGGAGAATTGGACAGCAACATGCAGAAGAATAAAACTGGACCACATTCTTACATCATACACAAAAATAAACTCAAAATGGATGAAAGACCTAATTATGAGACAGGAAACAATTAAAACTTTAGAGGAGAAAACAGGCAACAACCTCTTTGGCCTCAGTCGCAGCAATTTCTTTCTCAACACGTCTCTGAAGGCAAGGGAAATAAAAGGAAAAATGAAGTATTGGGACCTCATCAAGATAAAAAGCTGCTGCACCGCAAAGGAAACAATCAGCAAAACTAAAAGGCAACCGACGGAATGGGAAAAGATATTTGCAAATGACATATCAGATTAAAGGCTAGTGTCCAAAATCTATAAAGAATTTACCAAACTCAACATCCAAAAACCAAATAATCCAGTGAAGAAATGGGCAGAAGACATGAATAGACACTTTTTCAAAGAAGACATCCAGATGGCCAATAGACATCTGAAAAGATGCCCAACATCATACATCATCAGGGAAATAAAAATCAAAACCACATTGAGATACCACCTCACACCTGTCAGAAAGGCTAACATTAACAACTCAGGAAACAACGGATGTTGGTGAGGATGTGGAGAAATGGGAACCCTCTTGCACTGTTGGTGGGAATACAAACTGGTACAGCTGCTCTGGAAAACAGTGTGGAGGTTCTTCAAAAAATTAAAAATAGAACTACCCTAAGACCCAGAAATGGCACTACTAGGAATTTATCCAAAGGATACAGGAGTTCTGATTCATACGGGCACTTGTACTCCAATGTTTATAGCAATGCTTTCAACAACAGCCAAATTATGGAATGAGCCCAAATGTCCATCAAGTGATGAATGGATAAAGACAATGTGGTTTATATTTACAATGGAATACTACTTGGCAGTAAGAAAGAATGAAGTCCTGCCATTTGCAACAATATGGTGGGAACTGGAGGGTACTATGCTAATTAAAATAAGTCAGTCAGAGAAAGATATCATGTTTTCACTCATATATGAAACTTGAGAAAGTTAACAAAGACCATGGGGGAAGAAAAAGGGAAAAATAGTTTCAAACAGAGAGGGAAGCAAACCATAAGAGACTCTAGAATACAGAGAACAAACAGGGTTGATGGGGGTGAGCAGGGGATGGGGAAAATGGGTGATGGGCATTTAGTAGGGCACTTTTTGGGATGAGCACTTACTGTTGTATGTAAGCGATGAATCATGGGAATCTACCCCCAAAACCAAGAGCACACTGCATACAATGTATGTTACTTAACTTGACAATAAATTATGTTAAGTAAATAAGTAAATGAATAACCATTTAAAAAATTAAAAAAAAAGAAAATCAACAAAGAAACAATAGTTTTAAATGACACACTGGACCAGATAGACTTAACAGATATAGTCAGAACATTTCATCTTAAAGCAGCAGAATACATACTCTTTTTGAGTACACATGGACTATTCTCAAGATTACATCACTTACTGGGTCACAAACCAGACTGCAACAAGTATAAAACCATTGAGATCATACCATACATGTTTTCAGACCACAATGCTATTAATATTGAAGTCATCCACTAGAAAAAAATTGGAAAGACCACAAATACATAGAAATTAAAGAATATCCTACTGAACATGGAATGGGTTAACCAGGAAATCACAGAAGAAATAAAAAAAGTACATGGAAGCAAATGAAAATGAAAACATGACAGTCCAAAACCTTTGGGATGCAGCAAAGGCAGTCCTAAAAGGGAAGTATATTGCAGTACAGGCCTACCTCAAGAAGCAAGAAAAGTCCCAAATATACAATGTAACCTTACACTTTAATGAGCTACAAAAGGAACAGCAAATAAAGCCAAAAGTCAGTAGAAGAAGGGAAATAATAAAGATTAGAGCAGAAATAAACCATATAGAAAAAAAAATACACAGTAGAACAGATCAATGAAACTAAGATCTGGTTCATTGAAAGAATTAACAAAATTGATAACTCCCTAGCCAGAATTATCAAAAGGAAAAAGATAAATGACACAAAATCATGAATGAAAGAAGAGAGATCAAAGCTAACATCACAGAAACACAAACAATTAAAAGAGAATATTAGGGAAAATTATATGCCAACAATTTGGGCAATCTGGAAGAAATGAAAAAATTCCTAGAAACATACAAACTATCAAAACAGAAACAGAAAGATATAGAAAATATGAGCAGACCCCTGTCCAGCAAAGAAATTGAATCATTAATAAAAAAAAATCTCCCAACAAACAAAAGTCCTGGGCCCGATGGCTTCCCAGGGGAATTTTACCAGGAATACTACTTGGCAATGAGAAAGAATGAAATCTGGCCATTTGCAGCAACGTGGATGGAACCGGACAGTATTATGCTAAGTGAAACAAGCCAGGCAGAGAAAGATAGATACCATATGTTTTCACTCATATGTGGATCTTGAGAAACTTAACAGAAGACCATGGGGGAGGGGAAGGGGGGAAAATGTTACAGAGAGGGAGGGAGGCAAACCACAAGGGACTCTTAAGGACTGAGAGCAAACTAAGTGTAGATGGGGGGTGGGGGAGAGGGGAAAGTGGGTGATGGGCAAGGATGATGGCACTTGTTGGGATAAGCACTGGGTGTTTTATGGAAACCAATTTGACAATAAATTATATTTTTAAAAAAAGTTAATACGTTCTTCTCAAACTGTTCCAAAAAATAGAAATTGAAGGAAACTTCCAAGCTCATTCTATAAGGTTAGCATTACCTTGATTCCAAGACCTTGATTCCAGACAAAGACCTCACTAAAAAGGGGAATTACAGGCCAATATCCCTGATGAATGTAGATGCAAAAATTCTCAATAAGATACTAGCAAATCAAATCCAACAGTACATTAAAAGAATGATTCACCATGATCAAGTGGGATTTATTCCTGAAATGCAGGGGTGGTTCAATATTTGCAAATAAATCAACATGATACACCACATTAATAAAAGAAAGGATAACAACCATATGGTCCTCTCAATAGATGCATTAAAAGCATGTGACAAAGTACAGCATTCATTATTGATAAAAAAAAAAAAACCTCTCAACAAAGTAGGTATAGATGCAACATACCTCAACATCATAAAAGCCATATACAAAAGACCTATAACTAATACCATACTCAATAGGAAAAACTGACAGCTTTTCCTCTATGGTCAAGAACAAGACAGGGATGTTCACTTTTATCATTACTATTTAACATTGTAGTGGAAGTCTTAGCTTCAGCAATCAGACAAAAAAAGAAATAAAAGGCATCCAATTAGGCAAGGAAGAAGTCAAATTTTCACTATTTGTAGACGATATGATACTCCATGTAGAAAACCTGAAAGGGGGCACCTGGTGGCTCCATCAGTTAAGTGTCCAGCTCTTCGTTTTGACTCAGGTCATGATCTCACAGTTTGTAAGATCCAGCCCTGAACTGGGTTCAGTGCTGACAGTGTGGAGCCTACTTGGGGTTCTCTCTCCTCTCTCTAGCCCCTCTCTCCACTCATGCTCTCTCTCTTTCTCAAAAGAAATAATAAATAATTTTTTTGAAAAGAAAAGGAAACCTGAAAGAATCCATCAAAAATTTGCTAGAACTAATACTTGAATTTAGCAAAGTTTCAGGATATAAAATCAACATATAGAAGTCTGTTGCATTTCTATACCCCAATAATGAAGTGGAAAAAAAAAGAAATCAAGGAATTGATCCCATTTACACTTACACCAAAAACCATAAGATACCTAGGAATAACCTTAACCAAAGAGGTAAAAGATCTGTACTCTAAAACCTATAGAATAGTTATGAAAGAAATTGAAGAGGATACAAAGAAATGGGAAAATATTCCATGCTCATGGATTGGAAGAAGAAACATTGTTAAAATGTCTATACTTCCTAAAGCAATCTACACATTTAATGTAATCCCTATCAAAATACCACCAGCATTTTTCACAAAACTAGAAAAAACAATCTAAAATTTGTATGGAACCACAAAAGACCCCGAATAGCCACAGAAATCCTGAAAAAGAAAAGCAAAGTGGGAGGCATCATGATTCCAGACTTCAGGCTATATTATAAAGCTGTAGTCATCAAGACAGTATGGTATGGGCACAAACACAGACACATAGATCAATGGAACAGAATAGAAAAGCCAGAAATGGACCCATAAGTATATGGTCAACTAATTTTCCACAAAGTAGGAAAGAATATCCAATGAAAAAAAAATGACATTCTTTTCAACAAATGATGTTGGGAAAACTGGACAGGAACATGCAAAAGAATGAAACTGGACTACTTTCTTACACCATACCAAAAATAAATTCAAAATGGATTAAATACCTAAATGTGAGATAGGAAACCACCAAAATCCAAGAGAAGAGCACAGGCAGCAACTCTTTGACCTTGGTTAGAGCAAGTTCTTACTAAGCAAGAGAAACAAAACCAAAAAGAAACTATTGGAACTTCACCAAAATAAAAAGCTGCACAGTGAAGGAAATAATCAACAAAACTAAAAGGCAACCTATGGAATGGGAGAAGATATTTGCAAATGACATATCTGAAAAGGATTAATATACAAAATATGTAAGAACTTATCAAACTCAACACTCAAAAAACAAATAACCCAGTTAAGAAATGGGCAGAAGACATAGACACTTTTCCAAAGAAGACACCCAGATTGCCAACAGACACATGAAAAGATGCTCCACGTCACTCATCATAAGGGAAATACAAATCAAAACCATGATGAGATACCACCACACACCTGTCAGAATGGCTAAAATCAACAACACAAGTAACAACAGGTGTTGGTGAGGATGCTGAGAAAGAGGAACACTTTTGCACTGTTGGTAGGAATGCAAACTGGTGCAGCCACTCTGGAGAACAGTATGAAGGTTCCTCAAAATGTTAAAAATAGAACTACCCTACAACCCAGCAATTGCACTAATAGGTATTTACCCAAAGACTACAAAAATACAGATTCAAAGAGGGTACATGCCCCCTGATATTTATAGCAGCATTATCAACAGTAGCCAAACTATTGAAAGTGTGCAAGTGTCCATAGATTGATGATATAATATAATATATAATATATAATATATAATATATAATATATATGTATATATATATATATATATATATGTATAATGGAATATTATTTAGCCATCAAAGATAATGAAATCTTGATATTTTCAATGATGTGGATGGAGCTAGAGGGTATTATGCTAACCAAAATAAGCTAATCAAAGAAAGACAAATACTATATGATTTCACTCGTGTAGAATTTAGGAAACAATGCAGATGAGCATGTGGGAAGGGAAAAAAAAAGAGAGAGGGAAATAAATCCTAAGAGACTTTTAACTACAGAGAACAAATTGAGAGTTGATTGAGGGAGGTGAGGGGGGGAATGGGCTAAATAGGTGATGGGAATTAAGGTGGGCACTCATTATGATGAACACTGGGTGTTATATGTAAGTGATGAATCACTAATTCTTCTCCTGAAATCAATATTACACTATATGTTAACTAACTAGAATTTAAGTAAAAATTTGGGGAAAAATAAAAAATAAAAAAGTGTACTGTTTAGTTTCCATATATACATGAATTTGCCCATTTTATTGCTGTTATTTATCTCATTCCATTATGGTCAGAAGAGATACTTGGAGTGATTTCTATTTTCTTTTTTTTTTTAATTGAGAGATAGAGTGTGTGGAAGTGAGTGGGAGAGGGGCAGAGGGAGGGAGGGAGGGAGAGAGAGAGAGAGAGAGAGAAGAATCTTAAGCAGTTTCCACACCCAGCATGGAGCCCTATGTGGGGCTCAATCTCACAACTGTAAGATGTTGACCTAAGCTGAAATCAAGAGTCCCAGATGCCCCTGATTTCTATTTTCCTAAACTTGTCAAGACTTGTTTTGTGACATAATTTGTTACTATCCTGGAGAATGTTCCATGCACCCTCGAGAAAAATGTGTCTTGCTGCTGTTGGGTGGAAATTTCTGTATATGTCAGTTAGGTCCATTGGGTCAATAGTGTTATACAAGTCAACTGTTTATTAATTTTCTGTCTTCAGGCTTTATACATTATTGTAAGTACACTATTGAAGTTCCCTATAATTATTGTATTGATGTCAATTTCTGCTTTCAGAACTGTCATTATTTGCTTCATCTATTTAGGTACTCTGATGCTGGGTACATATATTTTTATAACTGTATTTTTCTGTTGAATTGACCCTTTTATCATTATATAATGCCCTTCTTTGTCTCTAGAAACAGTTTTAGACTTAAAGTATAATTTGTCTGATATAAGCATATAAGTATATTATATAGGCATATGATATAAGTACCTCTGATTTCTTTTGATTGCCATTTGCAATCAAAACAGACTATATTTTTTAGTCTGTTCCCTTTCAGCCCATAATTTCTTCAATTCTAAAGTGAGCCTTGTATACAGTGTTATTTCTGGATCTTACTTTTTTTTGCATTCAGGTACTCCATGTCTTTTCTAAGTTTTAAATTCCAGTTAGTTAATATACAGACTAATATTAGTTTAAGAAGTACAGGTCAGTAATTCAACACTTCCATACAGCATTCAGGTCTCATCACAAGTGCACTCCTTAATCCTCATCACCTATTTAGCCCATCACCCCGATCCACCTCCCCTCTAGTAATGATTAGTTTGTTCTCTTTAGTTAGGAACGTGTTTCTTAGTTTCTCTCTCTCTCTCTTTTTCCCCTATGCTCATTTGTTTTGTTTCTGAAATTCTACATATAAGTGAGATCATATGGTATTTTTCTTTCTTTGACTGAACTATGGGGAAAACTGCACTGTTGATGGGAATGAAAACTGGTGCAGCCACTCTGGAAACCAGTATGGCAGTTGCTTGAAAGCTTAAAAATAGAACTACCCTATGATCTAGCGATTGCACTCCTAGGTATTTACCTAAAGGATACAAAAATTACAGATTCAAAGGGGTACATGCACCCTATGTTTATAGTAGCATTATCTACAATAGCCAAAATTTTAAAACAGCCCGAGTGTATGTCAACTAATGAATGGATATACATATACACACACACACATAATGGAATATTACTCAGCCATAGAAAAAAATGAAATCTTGCCATTTGCAATGACATGGTGGAGCTAGAGAGTATTACAGTCCATATCTTTTGATTGATGACTTTAATCTATTTACATTTAAAGTGATTGTTGGTGAAGACTATTACCACTCTGATATTTGTTTTTTATATGTATTTCAGTTGTTTTGACTCTGTTTTCTTTTCTTGTCTTTTTTTTATTGTTTGATGATTATTTTTTTGCAGAGATTTGTTTTGGTTTTCTTCTCTATCTTTTATGTATCTATCATAGGTGTTTTTCGGGGGGGAGGCAGCTCAAGACTTGTATAAAATATCTCATAGTTATAACATTCTATTTTAAGTTGCTAACAATTTAGCTTCAATACCACACAAAATATTACACTGTTACTCCCCCCACCAAACGTATATACTTTGTGTTCTTATAGACAGAGTTTGCTTATTTTTATGTTATGTATGTATCCATTAACAAATTTTTACCTACTAACTTTTATTTTAAGGTTATAAGAAATTTATTCACTACATAAATTAACACATAAATTGCCATTGTTATATTGATCCTTCTACAGACATATATTTACACTGACTTGTGAGATTTATGCTTTCATAAGCATTCATATTGTTTAGCGTGTTTTTATTTCAATTTGAAGAACTCCTCTAAGCATTTCTTGTACCCATCTTTAAGGCAGGTCTAGTGGTGACAAACTCCCTCAGTTTTTGTTTGGGGAAGACTTTACCTCTCCTTCATTTGAAATGATAATTTTATCAGGTATAGTATTCTTGTATGTAAGTTTTTTTTTTCTTTCAGCACTTTGATTACATCATCTCACTCTTTCCTGGTGGGGAAGATATATATTGAAAAAAACTGCTTATAGTCCTATTAGGGCTCCCTTATATGTAATAGGTTACTTTTCTCTTGCTGCCTTCAAAATTCTCTTTGTTCTTGACTTTTAACAATTTGATTATGTCTTGGTGTAGTCTTCTTTGTGAAGAGATCTTGTGTGAAGTCTTTTGAGCTTCATGAACTTGTATCTCCAACTTTCTCCTAAGATTTGGGGAGTTTTCAACCATTATTTCTTTAAATAGTTTTCTGCCCCTTTCTCTTTTTTTCTTGGATTCCCATAATGCATATATTTGTTTGCTTTTATCCATGCTTTTTCATTATTTTTTTCTCTTCTGACTGATTTCTAATGACCTGTTTGCAGATTCTTTCATTTGCTTGATCAAGTCTGCTGTTAAAGCTCCCTGCTGCATTTTTCATTTCATTTATTGTATTATTCAGCTCAAAAATTTGGCTCTTTTTTAATGATTTCTTTTGTTGAGGTTCTCATTTTGTTCATGTATTATTTTCCTGGTTTCACTGAATGATCCATCTGTGCTCTCTTGGAGCTCACTGAACTTCCTTAAAACAATTACTTTGACTTCTCTTTCAGGAAATTCATAGATCTTTATTTCTTTGATGTCAATTACCGGAAAACTATTGTTAATTCTTTGGTTGTGTTCTGTTTTCTTGATTTTTTTTTTTTTGTATTTTTGGTACCATTGCATTGATGTCTGCACATTTGATGGAGCAGTCACCTCTTTCAGACTTTACAGGTTCTCTTTGGGGATAAAGACTTATCTATAGGTGGGTGTGAGGATATCAATTTGGGTTGGATATGGCGACTCTGGTTTCAAGGTGTGCAGCAGCAGTTCCTGCTTTAGGAAGGGCACAGCAGCAAAGTTTCAGTGGAGCTCCATCAGCTGAGGCCAGTGTTGGTCAAGGCTGTGGGATTCCACAATGGTGGTAAGAGCTGTTGTGCTCCTTGGTGGTGAAGGCTCCTTGGTTATCCTGTTCTCCTTTTTCTCTACAAAGGAAGTCATTGCCAAGAAGATCCCTATTATTGTTGAGTTCAGTGTGTGGGCACACACGTGTCTGTAGGTGCCTGAATCAGGGTCACAAACACATTTGCAGTGGCAATGGTGTTGATGTCTGGGCTGTGGGCACCTGCAGAGTGGCCATGGCACTGGGGTTGGAGTTCAGGGTCATCCATAAAAACTGGTATTATGGACTGGGGCATAGGTGTATTTATCATGATGCCCTGGTGTGTGTGGTATGGGTGTGTGTTGAGCAGCCATGGAGCTGGAGTCCAGGATGTGTGTACGGTTGCAGGAGTGGAGGCTGTGATTCTGGTTGTGGGGGGGGGGATCAAGATGCAGTGTTGACAGCTTAGTGGGGTGCATGCAGTGGCACTTCTCCAGTGTAGGCACAGTGGTAGCAGCTTTTTCAAGGACATTAATGCAATAGCTCTCTTGGGGAGCATCACAGCAGCATGGGCTCCATATAACTGATTGTTTTAGCATCAATAAAGTCTGTAGAGCATCTCCATGTTGGAAGTTGCATGTGTCCACAGCATTGATGAAGACTGTTGGAATCCTCCTGCTCTCCTTTTCCCTTATGGAGGGAAGTCAGACTAAGGGGATTCTTTTTGGCCCCAAGCTCCCGCCAGACTGGAGGCTGGGGCAATGCATGTAAATAACTAGCTATGCTTTTCTACATGGCCATTCTGTCTCTGTGCTCCATAGAGTTTCTACAGCTTCTTTATTGTATTCTGGAGCTCTTTCAGAGCTATTCTAGCTAGGATGTACCTCTTTATTTGTTGTTCTTGATGTTTTTGTGGGAGAGAGGATAAGCATTGGGACCTCCTAATCCACAATCTTTCTGATGTCACTATGAAAAATTAATTTTCTATACAACATTCTCAGAAGGAGTTCCTTAAATAGTTTGCTTTAAATGCTTCTAGTAACAGGAAGGTTTCTACCACAAGGGGCAGCAGATGACAGTCTTGTAGCACAAACTGAAATGTTAGAAAGTTATTCTACTAGGCCAAAGACTAGAAAAACGTTCTAACATTTAGACCTTTAACAACTGAATGGACTCTTTTGTGAGAATCTTAGTTCTCCATCTTTGGAAGCATTCAAATAAAGGCTGCATGACTTGATCTAAAGATGCTTTGAGTGGAAGATGGCAGCGTAGGAGGACGCTGGGCTCACCGCGCATCCTGGTGATCACTTAGATTCCACCTACACCTGCCTAACTAACCCAGAAAACCACCAGAAGACTAGCAGAAAAGAGTCTCTGGAGCCAAGCGCAGTCGAGAGGCCCACGGAAGAGGGTAGGAAGGGCGGTGAGGTGGTGCGTGCTCCACGGACTGGCGGGAGGGAGCTGGGGCCGAGGGGCAGCCTGCTGGCCGGGCAGAGCCCCCAAGACTGGCTTGCAAAAGCAGAGGGGCCGGACAGAGTGTATTCCGACAGCAAGCGCGACTTAGCATCTGGGAGGTCATAAGTTAACAGCTCTGCTCAGAAAGCGGGAAGGCTGGAGGACAAAAGGAGGGAGAGTTGCTGAGCCCCTGGACGACAGAGCTCAGTTTGTTGGGGAACAAAGGAGCTCGCCAGCGGCATCTCCCTCGCCCATCCCCCAGCCAAAATCCCAAAGGGAACCAGTTCCTCCAGGGAACTTGCTTGATCCGAGCAAACACCCAAAGCTATGCTTCTGCAGTGCCAACCTTCTGGCAGCGGATCTGACTCCCTCCCGCTGCCACAGGGCCCCTCCTAAAGTGGACCACCTAAGGAGAAGCAAGCTAAGCCTGCCCCTCCTGCCCTCGTGCACCTTGCCTACCCACCCCAGCTAATACGCCACATCCCCAGCACCACAAGCCTGGCAGTGTGCAAGTAGCCCAGATGGGCCACACCACCCTACAGTGAATCCCGCCCCTAGGAGAGGGGAAGAGAAGGCACACACCAGTCTGACTGTGGCCCCAGCGGTGGGCTGGGGGCAGACATCAGGTCTGACTGTGGCCCTGCCCACCAACTCCAGTTATACACCACAGCACAGGGGAAGTGCCCTGCAGGTCCTCACCACTCCAGGGACTATCCAAAATGACCAAACGGAAGAATTCCCCTCAGAAGAATCTCCAGGAAATAACAACAGCTAATGAAATGATCAAAAAGGATTTAAATAATATAACAGAAAGTGAATTTAGAAAAATAGTCATAAAATTAATCCCTGGGCTTGTAAACAGTATAGAGGACAGCAGAGAATCTCTTGCTACAGAGATCAAGGGACTAAGGAACAGTCACGAGGAGCTGAAAAGCACTTTAAACGAAATGCAAAACAAAATGGAAACGACGACGGCTAGGATTGAAGAGGCAGAGAAGAGAATAGGTGAACTAGAAGATAAAGTTATGGAAAAAGAGGAAGCTGAGAGAAAGAGAGATAAAAAAATCCAGGAGTATGAGGGGAAAATTAGAGAACTAAGTGATACACTAAAAAGAAATAATATACACATAATTGGTATCCCAGAGGAGGAAGAGAGAGGGAAAGGTGCTGAAGGGGTACTTGAAGAAATAAAGCTGAGACCTTCCCTGATCTGGGGAAGGAAAAAGGCATTGAAATCCAAGAGGCACAGAGAACTCCCTTCAGACGTCACTTGAATCGATCTTCTGCACGACATACCATAGTGAAACTGGCAAAATACAAGGATAAAGAGAAAATTCTGAAAGCAGCAAGGGATAAACGTGCCCTCACATATAAAGGGAGACCTATAAGACTCGTCACTGATCTCTCTTTTGAAACTTGGCAGGCCAGAAAGGATTGGCACGAGATCTTCAATGTGCTGAACAGAAAAAAAATATGCAGCCGAGAATCTTTATCCAGCAAGTCTGTCATTTAGAATAGAAGGAGAGATAAAGGTCTTCCCAAACAAACAAAAACTGAAGGAATTTGTCACCACGAAACCAGCCCTACAAGAGATCCTAAGGGGGATCCTGTGAGACAAAGTACCAGAGACATCACTACAAGCATAAAACATACAGACATCACAATGACTCTAAACCCGTATCTTTCTATAATAACACTGAATGTAAATGGATTAAATGCACCAACCAAAAGACACAAGGTATCAGAATGGATAAAAAAAACAAGACCCATCTATTTGCTGTCTACAAGAGACTCATTTTAGATCTGAGGACACCTTTAGATTGAGAGTGAGGGGATGGAGAACTATTTATCATGCTACTGGAAGCCAAAAGAAAGCTGGAGTAGCCATACTTATATCAGACAAACCAGACTTTCAATTAAAGGCTGTAACAAGAGATGAAGAAGGGTATTATATAATAATTACAGGGTCTATCCATCAGGAAGAGCTAACAATTATAAATGTCTATGCGCCGAATACCGGAGCCCCCAAATATATAAAACAATTACTCATAAACATAAGCAACCTTATTGATAAGAATGTGGTAATTACAGGGGACTTTAACACCCCACTTACAGAAATGGATAGATCATCTAGACACACGGTCAATAAAGAAACAAGGGCCCTGAATGATACATTGGATCAGATGGACTTGACAGATCTATTTAGAACTCTGCATCCCAAAGCAACACAATATACTTTCTTCTCGAGTGCACATGGAACATTCTCCAAGATAGATCATATACTGGGTCACAAAACAGCCCTTCATAAGTATACAAGAATTGAAATTATACCCTGCATACTTTCAGACCACAATGCTATGAAGCTTGAAATCAACCACAGGAAAAAGTCTGGAAAACCTCCAAAAGCATGGAGGTTAAAGAACACCCTACTAACGAATGAGTGGGTCAACCAGGCAATTAGAGAAGAAATTAAAAAATATATGGAAACAAACGAAAATGAAAATACAACAATCCAAACGCTTTGGGACGCAGCGAAGGCAGTCCTGAGACGAAAATGCATTGCAATCGAGGCCTATCTCAAGAAACAAGAAAAATCCCAAATACAAAATCTAACAGCACACCTAAAGGAAATAGAAGCAGAACAGCAAAGGCAGCCTAAACCCAGCAGAAGGAGAGAAATAATAAAGATCAGAGCAGAAATAAACAATATAGAATCTAAAAAAACGGTAGAGCAGATCAACGAAACCAAGAGTTGGTTTTTTGAAAAAATAAACAAAATTGACAAACCTCTAGCCAGGCTTCTCAAAAAGAAAAGGGAGATGACCCAAATAGATAAAATCATGAATGAAAATGGAATTACTACAACCAATCCCTCAGAGATACAAACAATTATCAGGGAATACTATGAAAAATTATATGCCAACAAATTGGACAACCTGGAAGAAATGGACAAATTCCTAAACACCCACACTCTTCCAAAACTCAATCAGGAGGACATAGAAAGCTTGAACAGACCCATAACCAGCGAAGAAATTGAATCGGTTATCAAAAATCTCCCAACAAATAAGAGTCCAGGACCAGATGGCTTCCCAGGGGAGTTCTACCAGACGTTTAAAGCAGAGATAATACCTATCCTTCTCAAGCTATTCCAAGAAATAGAAAGGGAAGGAAAACTTCCAGACTCATTCTATGAAGCCAGCATTCCTTTGATTCCTAAACCAGACAGAGACCCAGTAAAAAAAGAGAACTACAGGCCAATATCCCTGATGAATATGGATGCAAAAATTCTCAATAAGATACTAGCAAATCGAATTCAACAGCATATAAAAAGAATTATTCACCATGATCAAGTGGGATTCATTCCTGGGATGCAGGGCTGGTTCAACATTTGCAAATCAATCAACGTGATACATCACATTAATAAAAGAAAAGAGAAGAACCATATGATCCTGTCAATTGATGCAGAAAAGGCCTTTGACAAAATCCAGCACCCTTTCTTAATAAAAACCGTCGAGAAAGTCGGGATAGAAGGAACATACGTAAACATCATAAAAGCCATTTATGAAAAGCCCACAGCTAACATCATCCTCAACGGGGAAAAACTGAGAGCTTTTTCCCTGAGATCAGGAACACGACAGGGATGCCCACTCTCACCGCTGTTGTTTAACATAGTGTTGGAAGTGCTAGCATCAGCAATCAGACAACAAAAGGAAATCAAAGGCATCAAAATTGGCAAAGATGAAATCAAGCTTTTGCTTTTTGCAGATGACATGATATTATACATGGAAAATCTGATACACTCCACCAAAAGTCTGCTAGAACTGATACATGAATTCAGCAAAGTTGCAGGATACAAAATTAATGTACAGAAATCAGTTGCATTCTTATACACTAGCAATGAAGCAACAGAAAGACAAATAAAGAAACTGATCCCATTCACAATTGCACCAAGAAGCATAAAATACCTAGGAATAAATCTAACCAAAGATGTAAAAGATCTGTATGCTGAAAACTATAGAAAGCTTATGAAGGTAATTGAAGAAGATATACAGAAATGGAAAGACATTCCCTGCTCATGGATTGGAAGAATAAATATTGTCAAAATGTCAATACTACCCAAAGCTATCTACACATTCAATGCAATCCCAATCCAAACTGCACCAGCATTCTTCTTGAAACTAGAACAAGCAATCCTAAAATTCATATGGAACCACAAAAGGCCCCGAATATCCAAAGCAATTTTGAAGAAGAAGACCAAAGCAGGAGGCATCACAATCCCAGACTTTAGCCTCTACTACAAAGCTGTCATCATCAAGACAGCATGGTATTGGCACAAAAACAGACACATAGACCAATGGAATAGAATAGAAACCCCAGAACTAGACCCACAAACGTATGACCAACTCATCTTTGACAAAGCAGGAAAGAACATCCAATGGAAAAAAGACAGTCTCTTTAACCAATGGTGCTGGGAGAACTGGACAGCAACATGCAGAAGGTTGAAACTAGACCACTTCCTCACACCATTCACAAAAATAAACTCAAAATGGAATAAGGACCTGAATGTAAGACAGGAAACCATCAAAACCTTAGAGGAGAAAGCAGGAAAAGACTTCTCTGACCTCAGCCATAGCAATCTCTTACTCGACACATCCCCAAAGGCAAGGGAATTAAAAGCAAAAGTGAATTACTGGGACCTTATGAAGATAAAAAGCTTCTGCACAGCAAAGGAAACAACCAACAAAAGTAAAAGGCAACCAACGGAATGGGAAAAGATATTTGCAAATGACATATCGGACAAAGGGCTAGTATCCAGAATCTATAAAGAGCTCACCAAACTCCACACCCGAAAAACAAATAACCCAGTGAAGAAATGGGCAGAAAACATGAATAGACACTTCTCTAAAGAAGACATCCGGATGGCCAACAGGCACATGAAAAGATGCTCAACGTCACTCCTTATCAGGGAAATACAAATCAAAACCACACTCAGATATCTCCTCTTGTCAGTCAGAGTGGCCAAAATGAACAAATCAGGAGACTATAGATGCTGGAGAGGATGTGGAGAAACGGGAACCCTCTTGCACTGTTGGTGGGAATGCAAATTGGTGCAGCCGCTCTGGGAAGCAGTGTGGAGGTTCCTCAGAAAATTAAAAATAGACCTACCCTATGACCCAGCAATAGCACTGCTAGGAATTTACCCAAGGGATACAGGAGTACTGATGCATAGGGGCACTTGTACCCCAATGTTTATAGCAGCACTCTCAACAATAGCCAAATTATGGAAAGAGCCGAAATGTCCATCAACTGATGAATGCATAAAGAAATTGTGGTTTATATACACAATGGAGTACTACATGGCAATGAGAAAGAATGAAATATGGCCCTTTGTAGCAACGTGGATGGAACTGGAGAGTGTGATGTTAAGTGAAATAAGCCATACGGAGAAAGACAGATACTATATGGTTTCACTCTTATGTGGATCCTGAGAAACTTAACAGAAACCCATGGGGGATGGTAAGGAAAAAAAAAGAGGTTAGAGTGGGAGAGAGCCAAAGCATAAGAGACTGTTAAAAACTGAGAACAAACTGAGGGTTGTTGGGGGGTGGGAGGGAGGGGATGGTGGGTGATGGGTATTGAGGAGGGCATCTTTTGGGATGAGCACTGGATGTTGTATGGAAACCAATTTGACAATAAATTTGATATATTGAAAAAAAATTTTTAAAAATTTCATTCTTGAAAAAAAAAGATGCTTTAAAATCTAGAATCTGGAGTCTAGATGACTCTTAAGGTCCATTCCCATTCCCATAGTCAATGGGTCCATGAGAAGTCATTAGAAAAAGCTAACCTTTTAATTTAGTCTTTTAAGCAATTGCTTATTTCTAGTTTTCTCCTTTTTATTCTTTCTTAAGTCTTCCAGACTCAAACCTTTTATCTGCCTATCACTTTTCTCTCTGCTTTGCCTCTTTCATACATTTAGATTTTCCCCACCTCCATCTCAGCATCTACAATTTGTCTTCCCTTTCTATCTTCATTCTGGGGCTTAACTTTGTCTTGTCTGAATTAATCTATGGCTTCATCTATGATCTTCTGTCCTCTGGTCTTTCCTTCATCTAATCTAGCTTGTATTTCTAAAATATCCTTTTGATAAACTCTCTTCTCTTTCCAATCTGTCTTTAAACTGAACTTTGATCATATTGCAACTCTTCCCTACTCTTTATTCTGGCATTGATAATCCTCTATAATCACCTTCAGGCAACCTATCCAGACACTTCTTAAACTCACTTTCCCAAACTCTTCTGGTTAAATGGAGTCCCCCTTTTACTCTGTTACAAAAATTTTCTGTTTTTCTGTTACTCACATTTTGCTTATATCAATTCCCCTGTTTAGGACTTACCCTCACCCCTAGTTCCCTGTCACCAATAAAACCCCATTCATCTTTCAAGGTCAGTCTTTTTTTTTTTTTAATTTTTTTTCAACGTTTTTTATTTATTTTTGGGACAGAGAGAGACAGAGCATGAACAGGGGAGGGGCAGAGAGAGAGGGAGACACAGAATCGGAAACAGGCTCCAGGCTCCGAGCCATCAGCCCAGAGCCTGACGCGGGGCTCGAACTCACGGACCGCGAGATCGTGACCTGGCTGAAGTCGGACGCTTAACCGACTGCGCCACCCAGGCGCCCCAGGTCAGTCTTAAATCTATCCTCTATTAACTCAGGAAACTTCAGCCCATACTTATCTCTTTCTCTCCTGAACTCTTATACTACTTTACTGTCCGTTTCATTCTTCTGGCAATCAATCATGCACTGTCTTGTAACATCTCTGAAAACTATTATTTATCGTGAGTACTGTCATTTAACTGTTTCTTTTGTGTGTCTTGTCTTCCCAACTACCTAAAACGCTCACTGTAGCTGGGAGCCAGTCACACCTTTTCGACTCTCTATGGAACAGAACTGAGCACCTACTAAGGGCATATTCCTTAATGTGTACTGACTATTTTGTAGTAAGTTATCCAATTACTTTATACTGACTTTAATAGACCACTAAGTCTATAATTAATCTTCTTCACCCTATATCAGGCATTGCTGGTGACAGAGACTAAAAGAGACCATTAGAGATAAGGTACATATGGGAGAAAGCATACTTGACTTTTTAAGCCTCATGCAAGATGAATTTGCTAAGATGCTCATGATGAGACATTTCACTATCAGCTAAAAGTGCTCCTTAATAGATTTAGGTCCCTGGAGCAGCTTCACAGAAGTTGTGATTGCAACCTGAAACTCACAATTCTTCCAAGAGAGTAAACAGGTATATTATTTTTTTCCTTTCTGGTTTGTGCTGGGTAGTCAATACCTAGATGTTTAATTCAACTAAATCGGGAATAGCACATCAATGCTCTGATGGCTTTCTCTAGAAGCATTTGCATTTCTAGACTAATAATTAAAATTATACTATATAACCTTTTATGCTAAATTGAAAGTGTGTATTTCATGAGAAATGCTACAGTTTGGATAAAGATAAACCACAGGAAGGAAAGGGATTGACCCACATGGATGATGATGGAAGAGGAGCATGCAAATCACAACTTTTTGTGGCTACCACTAATTCTATGCCATAGTGGGCTCAATTGGAGTGGAGGGGGAGGAATGGGATGAAATCCTCTATTAGGAAAGGAAGAAGAAAGTAACAAAGAAGTAAAACAATGAGAGTATTTAATATAAAGACCATCATCAGATTCTAATCAAGAATCTCTCAATTATGCATAGACAATGTGAGCCTGGGAGAGGCCTTACAGATATGTGGAGAGATACCTAGGCCCCAGTTCAGTCAACTTATCATGTACTAATAGCCATGTGTAGCAATGAAAATAAGTGTTTAAGAGCCAGAGGAGTCATAAGGAAATGAGGACACATGGTTTTCTCCATGGCATTATTTTTACTTATAAAACCCATTATTACCATTGGTCCATCCCAAATGCCCATAACAATCCTCTATCTTTTGCTAGTTAATTAAAATATCAGCTTCTTTTGCTTTAGGATGAACTATGTATCGTTCTCTTTCTAAACCCTGGCTCTGAGGTTACCCTCAGATTCATTTATTCATTTAAAAAATATTTATTGAGCCTCTACTATGTGCCACACACTGATACAAGGAAACAAATGACAAAAATCCCTCCCCTTTTGAAACTTCTAACTATTGTAGGTCTTCAGAGGAGTGGAACGAGGGCATAGCCCAGAGTTTGAATGGTATACCATTTGTTGCAGGGAGCAGTGGCCAGAGGTTTGGTATTAATAATAAGAAGAATTCTGCTAATCTTTGGAGAGGACTGCTCCTTGCTCTTCCTCCTACATTAGCATAGGGTTTAAGGACATAGGTTTTAGAGTCACACAGCCTGGGTCCAAATCCTGCCTTTTCTACTGAATAGTTATTTCATCTTTGTCTATTTTTTTCTCTTTTGTGAGCCCGAGTTTCATTAGCTGTTATTGTAGTCACTCATCAGACCCAGGTCAAAACTGCTGATTACAGCTTTGCTAACATAAGAACATCGAGGTTAGCTGCTCACATACATCTTGAATGACTCATCCATCGGGCATATAGTGACATCTACATATCAAATGGATGTGTAAAGAGGAAGACACTTGTTGGGATGAGCATTGGGTGTTATATGTAAGCCAATTTGACAATAAATTATATTCATTAAAAAAAGAGGTATCTAAACCACATACTTACCATGGTTTGAGTCTAAGTGAATTACTCCTATTTATAAATAGTTCTAAACAGGTTTCCTAATGATATCCATCTATAATTCCTGACCAGATGGTCTCTCTACTTCCATTTTCTATTTCCCTTTTTGAAAGGTGGCTTAACTAATACAACCAATTAAAAATTTACTTCTGAGAGTTGTGTGAGTTCTCTACTATTTTTCTTACCTTGCGAATTTCTCCCTGTTGAACGGTTTTTATGACATTGATCCATTCTTCCATGTCTTTCCGGTTGGGTGCAGCCAGGGTAACTTTTCGTTGTGGTGTGATCACCTAAACAAAAAGTCACATTATTAGCTGGTTCACATTCTACAAGTTTGCTCCCAAACAGAGCCTGTGAACTCTCTAAGGAATTAGACAGAACTATCAACCACAACCCAAGCCACTTCTTAAATGTAAGACAAATTCTCAGATACCTACCCCAAATAATAATAATGGTAATAATAATAAATAACACTTTAATGACACTTACTATGTGCCAGTTACTGTTCTATTACACTTTATGTATACTATTTATTTCAATCTTCATTAAAACTCCATGAGATGGGCATTATTATTTTTCTCATTTCATAGTCAGGAAAGCTAAGGCAAAGAGAGTTTAATGACTTGCTTAGGGCCACCTAGTAGTTAGAAAGCTGACCTAGAATTAAAATCTAGATTCTTTGGCTCCAGAATATATACTCTTAAGTACTATGCCATGCACCATCTATTACTCCAGAGAGGTTGCCTGAAAATCCTACTCACTGATGCTCTATCTACTTAAAAAAATGGTAAAAATGGTATATGCTTCAGCAGGGTGTACCTCTTTCTGTTTGAGGAGAGAGTAAAAATAGTGAGGAATCTAAAAATCCAGTTTCTTTCTTGCTTATGGTCAAGCCAACCTGAAGAGAATTTTACCATTATGTCTCTTAATCCTGGTTGGTGTAAGAACCCCAGGAGGAATAATGAGAAAGCTATGCTGAGGGTCTAACAGAGGTAGACCATAGTCAGGACTTAGTTTTTTGCCAAAAGTTAGGAGGGACACAGATGGCTATAGCATCAGCAATTGCTTCAGTAACCTTACTTGTCTTTAATACAAGCCTCCCAAATCTTGGAACTAGTGCTCACAATACCAACAAGCAATTGTTTTTTCTCCTTTTGCATGTAGCACAGCATGATTCTGTGATAGATGGGAATAGAATCTAGTGGGAACTGTGATAATGCCACTCATTTGGTCCAAACCCACTCTTGTGTGGGGCTGATGAATAGTGCCTCTGTGTTTTAATTAGGCTAAGGGACATCTTAGTCCTTGGGATTTCTTTGTAGAATAAAGATGAAAAACAGACTGTATGCTCGTCACCCAAAAGTTGAGCTTTTTGGGACTGGGCCAACAGAACTCTTAACTTTACCCTAGGTCAGTGTGATGTAATAAGAGAGAAATGATAGTAGGGTCTCCCTCTTATAGCCTATTGCTTTCCTTTCAAAAGATTATGAAGTGTGGACCAGCGATAGAAGTAGGGGTATTGGGCCTGTAGCTCTTTAGTCTGCTAAGTACCGCTCTCCTGAAGGGGAACCCCAGTCTCCATAACCCATGACTGAGGCTGGAAGAAGACAGTTCTGGGAGGAGGTGGGTAGGAGAATTCCTGGGCCAATGGGCTTGCTATTTTTCAGTGAGATTTCTGGTCTGGATTCACTTGAATAAGCAAAGACTTATGACATTTCAGCAGTTCCAAACCCTTGAATGCATCCATAGAAAATCCTCTGCTTTCTTTGAGGTGCTCTTAGTAATCTCAGCACAAGGTAGTTTTCACTTTGGATTTAGGTTATTATCTATCAGATCAAAGGAGAGAGTGTCATGTAGTTTGATTTTCCTGATATGTTAATACAACATATTAGCGGTCTCTTGAAAGCCTCTCAATGATACTCTTCTAAATCACCTTCACCAGGAGAATTGATTTTTTTCATAATAGTCACTTCCCCACCACCCAGAAGTCAGTTCAGCTTATACCAGGCTGGTGTTAGAGAATAGGGACATCACTTTTCCCCCCTATCAGTGGGCTGGTAGAAAATATTTACATGAATAATTTTTAGCACTCATTTGCAATGCTTACTTTAAGTGGATTCCCATATACACTTTAGGATCAAAGGAGAGTTGGGAAACCTGAACTCCAAAGAGGCAACACATGGGTATGGCAACCCCTTTTCCCAGCTAGCTCACACCTCTACCCATTGAGTCATTTCCAATGTTACTTACACAAAAGCTATGGAAAAGATTTCTACAGCTGCTTTCTGCCAAGGCGACCTGAGACAGATCAATTGTTTCAAAACGTGCAAACTGGGAAGATATAAGAGGGAGAAGGAAAAGAACCATCTGGTTAATAATGTCAACAGACACTAAAAGGTAAACACACACACACACACACACACACACACAAATAGGCATTTTTAGAAGCCATGAACCAATCATATCTCTGGCTTCAGTGCTGGGATTTATTTAGCATCATGATTTTTTGTTGATATATCATGTGACAAACAAAAACCAAACCAAACTAAAGCAAAACACAACACTTCCTAAAACTCTTATGTGGATTTACAGGAAGGCTTAGGTGGTTCAGAATTATTCAAAACTAAGGGTTTATGCTGGAGAAGATAAAGGGATATGGTTTAATTCAGGGCCTAGTGGAGCAGATAGAAGTTATTAGTTCCTATTTTATCAGCTTGGCAACCTCTGACTTTGTTGCTAGTCCTATCCAGTTTGAGGCCTGCATCTCCTTATAAACAGGTTCTGATAGGTAACATCCAGCCAGCAGCAAGGATAGCAGCACTAGGAATACAGATAGGGCTGGCTTCACTGGTATGCATCTTGTGCATTCATACAGGGCATCATGTTCAACAGTGCCCTGCACTTGGTTTAATGTTCTGCTATTGAAATCTTGACATTTTTAATAACTTTATACTTGAGTGTGTATTTTGTAAATGAAGTCCAGTGGGACAATGGCTCATGGACATGAGCAGGGGAGATATGCACAATCTGCATGTCCACCCCATGCCTTGTCACTCCATTTGCATTCATGATGCCCATGAGCATACAATTCCAGTGGACTCATGATGTGTAAGAGTTCAGTAAGACTCAAAGCAAGTATAAGGTAAGCATGCTGTACCTATGATTGAGTACGTAAGGGAACTGTTAGCTCTGAGAGTCCACAATTTCTGTGGAGACCAGGACTTGCTTCCAATACAGAAAAAGGCAATGGTGTTCTAAGAAACATGAACAACCAAGGAACTCTATTGTGTTCTTTCTTGCTTATGTTACTTCCCTGTATTAGCCAATAATTTATGTTGAAAATGATAACATTGAAGGAAAGAAAGATAAGGTAGCCCATAGTTCCTTTTCCTTTTAGTCAGGGTATTGGTAGAATGTGTAAATATCAAGATGTGAAATAAAAACAGTTGAGCTGGTTTTGTATACTGTTAAGAACAAAATATATATGTGTGTGTATGAGCTACTAAATGCAACTTATATAATTTTTGTGGTTTTTCATATGAGTTAAATGCTTTTATATTTGTTTTTATAACTGACATTGTACAATGTGCAGACAAATGGCAAAAATACTCATAATTTAACATTTTATTTTTTCTTTACTTAGAATGACATTGAACAACAAATAAAAGATGCCATGACAAATCATTGCATTATATTTTTGTATCTTTAATGACATTTTTTCCTTGATTTTTAAATAAGGGGCCCTGCATTTTCATTTTGTACGAAGACCCACAAATTATGTAGTTGGTTCTGAGTGTAGAAGCTAACTGAGGAATCTGTAAAAGGGAAGGGAAAGAGGAAGGGGAAAGGAGAGAACAGTATCCCCCCATTTGGCCCAAAAGAACAAGTTAAAAGAAAAATAGATTTCAACTTCTACCTTGATATTTGCCAACATGTCTTTACCTATTAGCCTATTTCTCCATACAAACATTTCCTGAAATCACCACCCATTATCCCAAATGACAAAATTCTATAGATATTCTATAGAATAAATATTCTATATATTCTCTTACGGCAGGATGGTGTGCAAAACAGAGTCTTTGTCCTCGAACCAGAAAATATCTAAGCTTCCATCTCTTGAAGGAATTACAGTTCTTCAACAGAGGTCCTTCCTTCAGTATTTTCTGAAAAATAGAAGCATAAGGTTGAATAGTTAGATGAATTTGCAAGACCATATAATTTGTTCTCTCAGTTAAGAATATCAGACATCTGGAAGGCTCTATCTCTGTCACATATCTGAGGAATGGCCTGAGGGACAGACAAAAATACAAGGAAATTAGTTCAGTCTGAAAAGGAATTGGTTACCTTTGGATATCACATTAAGATTACATAGGCTCTAAGTTCCTTGAGATATATGGCCCAAGAACCATGGAGAACATCTCCACTGGCGGTCAGGGATAGGGATGAGTGACATGAACACAAAAATAAGAACAACATCCCTGGGCACCTGGGTGGCTCAGTCGGTTGAGTACCTGAATCTTGG